>NC_132931.1:14874293-16074293 GCF_047675955.1 Chlorocebus sabaeus
CTCTCTCTATATATACACCATGGGGCTCTACATTTGCCACTTGAGTGATGGGCTTACTAGAAGCACAAATCTTAGCATCACACAACATGCCCTTGTAACCTGCACATGTAACCCCCTAAATCGAAACTACAATAATTTTTTAAAATACATAAAATTACCTTCAGGCCAGGCACAGATTATGTCTGTAATCCCAGCACTTTGGGAGGCTGAGGCAGGTGGCTTAGCTGAGGTCAGGAGTTTGAGACCAGCCTGGCCAACATGGTAAAACCCCGTCTCTACTAAAAGTACAAAAATTAGCTGGGTGTGGTGGCAGGCGCCTGTAATCTCAGCTACTCAGGAGGCTGAGGCAGGAGAATTGCTTGAACACGGGAGGCAGAGGTTGCAGTGAGCCAAGATCACACCACTGCACTCCAGCCTGAACGACAGAGTGAAACTCCATCTCAAATTAAATACACCGCCTGACTGGCAGTGTGATACCCTATGGCACCCCCATTAAAATCACCTTTCCACAATGAGTTTGGTCAGAATGGACTCTTCGTATTGGGTGGCGTCTTCATTCTGCTGAACGTTTCGGGGGTCTTTTTTGGGTTTCGCTTCGTTAAGCTGCATTCCCAGCAATGGGACGGCAGCTGGGGACATCTCTTGCCTAGTGGTGTTGCCATCTTGTTTGGAAAAGTCTAGATTATCAGAGAGAGATGAGGGAGAGCGGGCCGACTTGTCCCCTCTTTTGTCTGCTTTTTTCTTTTCTTTCACCATTGCCTTGGGAAGATTCAATGGTTACTTGAATCAAATGATTCCTTTGGTTCAGAGCTGCTTGTTTCAAAGCACTGAAGAGTTTTATCTGAAAAATAAAAATTACGTCTCCAAACACTTGGGGTTTTCATTTGTAGTTAAAATTTCAGTTTTACAACACAATGTCATTATCATTCTCCTGCCAAAGTCTGAAAAATTAGTTACCACGGCCGGGTGTGGCGGCTCACACCTGCCATCTCAGCACTTTGGGGAGGCCGAGGCGGGAGGATCATGTGAGTCCAGGAGGTCGAGATCAGCCTAGGCACATAGTGAGACGCCCCCTCTCTAAAAAAAATACAAATAAATTAGCCAGGCGTGGTGGCACATGCCTGTAGTCCCAGCTACGAGGGAGGCTCAGGTGGGAGGACTGCTTGAGCCTGGGAGGTCGGGAGATCACACCACTGCACTCCAGTCTAACAGAGCAAGACTCTGTCTCAAAAATCATAATAATTACAAGTTTCAAGCACCATCAGTTTATAAATATACAACCTCAACACTGCATTGGTTGTTCCCAACTTTTTTTATTTTTGAGACAGAGTCTCACTCTGTCACCCAGGTTGGAGCACAGTGGCACAATCACGGCTCACTGCAGCCTCAACCTCCCAGGCTCAGGCGATCCTTCCACCTCAGCCTCCCAAGTAGCTGGGACCACAGGCATGCATCACCACACCTAGCTAATTTTTTGTAGAGACAGGGTCTTGCTATGTTGCCCCGGCTGGTCTGGAACTCAGCTCAAGCAATCCGCCTGTCTCAGCCTCCCAAAGTGCTGGGATTATAGGTGTGAGCCACTGCACCTGGCCCTAAAAATTATTTAAGTTGGAACCATTGTCTAGCATGGTTTCTTGAAAGGTATCCCTACACATGAAAAAGGCTACTTAACCTCTAGGAGGCGGGCAGATCATGAGGTCAGGAGATCAAGACCACCCTGGCTAACACGGTGAAACCCCATCTCTACTAAAAATACAAAAAATTACCCAGGCATGGTGGCACATGCCTGTAATCCCAGCTACTTAGGAGGCTGAGGCAGGAGAATCACTTGAACCCAGGAGGCAGAGGTTACAGTGAGCTGGGATTGTACCACTGCACTCCACCCTGGGCAACAGAGCGAGACTCTGTCTTTAAAAAAACCCTCTCCTTATAGGTCAGCATTGTAAAGTGTGCAAGAGCTGGATTCAGGGTCCTGCACTGTCCATTACCAGTTCTGTGGGTTTTGTGTTGTTGTTGTTGTTTTGAGACGGAGTTTCACTCTGTCATCCAGGCTGGAGTGCAGTGGCGCGATCTCAGCTCACTGCAACCTCTGCCTCCTGGGTTCACGCCATTCTCCTGCCTCAGCCTCCTAAGTAGCTGGGACTACAGACACCTGCCACCAAGTCCGGCTAATTTCTTTCATATTTTTAGTAGAGACAGGGTTTCACCGTGTTAGCCAGGATGGCCTCTATCTCCTGACCTGGTGATCCGCCTGCCTCGGCCTCCCAAAGTGCTGGGATCATAGGCGTGAGCCACTGGGCGTGGGTGCCTGGCCCAGTTCTGTGTTTTTGGGTTTTTTGTTGTTGTTGTTGTTGTTGTTTTGAGATGGAGTCTAGCCCTGTCATCCAGGCTGGAGTGCAGTGGCAGGATCTCAGCTCACTGCAACCTCCGCCTCCCGGATTCAAGCGATTCTCCTGCTTCCACCTCCCGAGTAGCTGGGATTACAGGCGCCTGCCACCACACTCAGCTAATTTTTGTATTTTTAGTAGAGATGGGGTTTCACTGCATTGGCCAGGCTGGTCTCGAACTCCCAACCTTGTGATCTGCCCACCTTGGCCTCCCAAAGTGCTGGGGTTACAAGTGTGAGCCACCACACCCCGCCGGTTTTCCTTTTTTTTTTTTTTTTTGAGACGTGGGTCTTGCTACGTTTTTCCCAGGCTGGTTTTGAACTCCTGGCCTCAAGCAATCTTCCCACCTTCTCCCAAAGTGCTAGGATTGCAGGCATGAGCCACAGAGCATGGTCAAGTGCTGTGTTCTAAAGCAAGTTGCTTAATCTCCTCTGCCTCACAAATAGAAATAACAGTACCTTGTATCATAAGAATTAAATCGATGACACACAGAAAAATCCCTAAGTACAGGGTACAGAGCAAAGGCAATAAATTGAGTGATTATCTCGTCCCTTTCCTGTTTTCAAACTTGAAATCATTGGTTTCCTACTCCCTCTAGCACTGCCATCGATTGAGCCCCTCTCATATGCGAGACAAGCAAGGAACAGTGTGCTGGAGTGGCGTTTCCAGCACATCATTGCTTGAGCTGTATTTCCAGCGCGTCCTTGCTCGAGCTCCGTTTCCAGCTCATATCTTTGCTTGTCTGGCATATGAGCTGCGGTGCAGGGTTTCAAAGCCATAGTTCACGACTTTCCTAATCTGGCCCCACTGAAAGCACCCTGGTCCATCAGGCAGGATGCATAGGTGAGCCATGTGGTGAAGGCCAGGTCTGGTCCCTTTTCATAGGCCCAAGGGGTGCAGTGAGCCCTTCTTGCCCTCTTCTTCCTGGATGCCGTCCTCTGGCCACCCCAGCCTCCAGCTGAACCCACCTCCAGCCTTCTCTCTTCCTCCATTGTTTATTTATTGAGACAGGGTCTCGCTCTGTCACCCAGGCTGGAGTGCAGTGGTGCGATCTCCACTCACTGCCACCTCTGCCTCCCAGGTTCAAGTTATTCTTCTGCATTAGCCTCCCAAGTAGCTGGGATTACAGGCGCCCGCCAGCACTCCTGGCTAATTTTTGTATTTTCAGTAGAGACGGGGTTTCACCATGTTGGTCAGGCTAATCTCGAACTCCTAACCTCAGGTGATCCTCCCACCTCGGCCTCCCAAAAGTGCTGGGATTACAGGCCTGAGCCACCGCGCCCGGCCAAGCTTTCTCTCTTCCTTCAAACACTACCTTGCTCCTTCACACGCCCGACCACTGTCTCAGCGAAGCCGCCCCTGGGTCACCTAGCCCAAGCTACTCTCACCTCTAAATCTAGAGGGACCTTTACTACGAGGTTTACGGTCCTCTGTCAGTGACCTACAAATAAGTGAACTACAAATCAAGCCAATTTCGTTTCTCAGTGCGTGTTTCCTAATGTTTCCTCTCTGTTCTCCGGGGCTTAAGGAGAGGCCATCTCTCTCCGGTGTCTACGGTGAGGCGGGAAGAATGGGCTCCCTGCACTGGTCGGCCCGGCCTAGGCCCTCCTCGCCCATCACGCACGTGCTCGGGTCCTGGGAGGCCGCGTCAGTCCGGCCGGCCGGGAAGGAGCAGGACTCGGTCGCCACCGCTGTCCTGGCTACGCATGACCGCGGCCTGGGGCGCTCACCTCGCTCCAGGAGCCCAGAGACCTCGCCGGGCTCGGGCGAGGTGTTGCAGGGCTCTCCGCGTCCCAGATCCCGCTCTGGTCTCCAGGCAACCGCGGACGCCGCCTGGCCCGCCCTGTGCTCTTAAAGGGGCCGCGCGCCAGCGCCAAGCAAGTGTCCCGCCCTTGCTGGTCCTGAAGGCCAGGGGGAAAGGCTGGGCGCTGGAGGCAGCAGGCCAGGGGTTTCCAAGCTCTGCTAACTGCTTCATCATAAAATAGGAATAACGCAGGCATTAGTTTTCCCACTGCTGTTGCAAACAAATTACCATGAATTTAGTGGCTTGAAGCAACACAAATTTATTATCCTACAGTCTGTAAATTAGGCCCACAGTGCTGGTTCCTTCCAGAGGCTCCGGTGAAGCATCCGTTTCCTTGCCTTTTCCAGCTTTTCCAGAAGCGGTCCCCAACCTTTCTGGCACCAGAGACCGGTTTCGCAGAAGACAATTTTTCCACGGATGGGGGTAGGGGATGGTTTCAGGATGATTCAAGCGCGTTGCATTTACTGTGCACTTTATTTCTATTATTTTTACATTGTAACATATAATTAAATAATTATACAACTCACCACCATAGACTCAGTAGGAGCCTGAGCTTGTTTTCCTGCAACTAGACGGTCCCATCTGGGGGTGACGGGAGACAGCGACAGATCATCAGACATCGGATTCTCTTAAGGAGTGTGCAACCTCCATCCCCCGCGTGTGCAGTTCACAATAGGGTCTGTGCTCCTATGAGAATCTAATGCCCACCGCTGATATGACAGGAGGCGGTGCTCAGGTGGTAACACCAGCCATGGGGAGTGGATCTAAATACAGATGAAGTTTCGCTGGCTTGCCCGCCCCAACCTGCTGTGCACTCTGGTTCCCAACAGGCCATGGACCACTACTGGTCTGTGGCTGGAGTGCTGGAATCCCTGTTCCAGAGGCTGCTTGCAATCCTTGACTAGTGGTACCTCCTTCCATCTCCAAAACTAGCATGGCCGCCGCTCTCTGGCCAGCAGGGAAAGGTCTCCACCTTCGAAGGACTCACCCAATGGACTGGGCCCACCCAGACAATCCAGGATAATCTCTCTACTGCAAGATCCTTAACCCGGCCAGGCAATATGGCTCACACCTGTAATCTCAGCACGTTGGGGGGCCGGGGCAGGTGGTCAGGAGTTCGAGACCAGCCTGGCCAGCATGCAACATGTTGAAACCCTGTCTCTACTAAAAATACAAAAATTAGCCAGTTGTGGTTGTGGGCACCTGTAATCCCAGCTACTCTGGAGGCTGAGATGGGAGAATCACTTCAACCTGGGAGGCAGAAGCTGCAGTGAGCCCAGATCACGCTAGTGTACTCCAGCCTAGGCAACAGGAGCGAAACTTCAAAAAAAAAAAAAATTCTTCACTCAATCACACCTGCCGAGTCCCTTCTGCCATGTGAGGCAGCGTGGTCACGGTTCTGGGGATTAGGACACAGCTGTCTTGGGGGCTGTTATCCTGCCACAGCTGCCAGTCTGCAGCGTTCGTAAGTGGGATCCTGCAGACGCCAGCACAGTGCCAGACACGATGGCACAGTTACTACTGTACTGCCTCCTCCAAGGGATTCTGAAGCAGGAAGGGGAGACTTCTCTTCCTTGAAGCCCAATCTGGGGAAGGGGTGGGCAGCAGGGGGAGTCACATCCGTCCTCTCTGGGCCCCCAAGAGGACATCTTTACTTCCATTTTCAGCCCAGTTCAAACAGGACAAGGTTCCATGAAAACTACTTGAAAAGACAGACAAGGATTCTTATATTCCCAGAACCACTCAAGGCCAGTAACTGGAATGTTCTATAGCTCACACCCTGAGGAAACCAAATCACAGCATCAAATTATGGGAAAATCAAACTCTTTTTGTTCCCCTGCGAGGACAGTACTTTGCTACCTTGGCTGCACAGAGGAACGTTTAAAAATAGTGACCCCTATCCCATCCAGTCATTTTCTTCCAGCCGGGCAGACAGTCCCCCTTGTTTAAAAATTTAATGTCAATCAGGACTGAGAATCACTAACCCAAAAGGACCCTAATTTTAAATTTATGAAATTAAAGATGAATTTAATTATTAAGGGTTGAAAGTTATACACTAAACTATGTCCAGCCAGAGCAGAGGGCTGAGTGACTTCCACAGCGGTTTGTTTTGTTTTGTTTTGAGACGGAGTCTTGTTCTATCCCCCAGGGTGGAGTACAATGGCACGATCTCGGCTCACTACAACCTCTGTCTCCCTGGTTCAAGAGATTCTCCTGCCTCAGCCTCCCGAGTAGCTGCGATTACAGGCATGCGCCACCACGCCTGGCTAATTTTGCATTTTTAGTAGAGGCGGGGTTTCTCCGTGTTGGTCAGTCTGGTCTCGAACTCCCGACCTCAGATGATCCTCCTGCCTCAGCCTCCCAAAGTGCTGGGATCACAGGCATGAGCCACCACGCCCGGCCCAAGTGTTCTTATTTTTATAAAATATGTTCCTGCCTGGACACACACACACACGAGCACATGCAAACAGAAAAAAAAATTTTGCAAGTAGCTCCATCTGGTTTGAAAAGGTTCTCAAGATCACTTTTAAATGGGTCTGATGTGTATTTTTTTTAAGTAGCAGGTTCATTTGAAAACAAAAAAGGTTAGTGAAGACCCTGTCTTTCAAAACATAAAAATCTGCAATAAAACCGATGATTCCATACAGTGACTCCTGTCAGTTCTGCGAAATGACACCCAGGTTGGCTATGTGTCTCATGGTTGGCCTTCCATGGGGACAGTTCCAGGGGTGGTCCATCTCCCCCATGTGGGTGATCAGTTTCTTCATCTCGCTTGTGTTAAGAGCAGTCCCAATCATCACCTGAGGACGAGACACAATGGTTCAACGTTTTAATCGTTTTTTTTTTGACATCAGAATGGCAGCTCTTCAGAAGTACTGTTCTCTAAAATGAGACTGGACAAGATTACAGCTCAAAAACCACCTTCCCTGAAAAACCTTCCCCCAGAGAAGCCTAGGTTCTAGATCTCAGCCCTCCACCTTTCTGTGACATCAGGCCTCTTGTGGCTGCTTCAAGGTGGCACCGCCTCCACTACAGACGCGACCACACCTGTCCCGAATGCAGCCACTCTCAGCGGCCACCCTGCCCTCTCGCCCTGGCAGGTGCAGCAGCCTCCCAGCTGGGCTCCCCGCCCCACTGCGAGCCCTCCGAGCCTCTCTCCACTCAGCAGCCAGTGATTACGTCTAAAGCGCTGTCAGGTCATGTCGTTCCGCTCCACGGCTTCCCCCTCACCTGAACAAAAGCCCCCGTCTGTCCCTGACTTGGCCCTCACTGGGCTGTGCCTGCTCCCCCACCTCCAAGCACGAATGCCTCCCTTCCTCACACCAGCTGCACTGCTACTCCCTTCCTCTTGCACAGTTCCATCAAGCAAACACCTGCCTCAGGGCTGTGGCACTCCCGGGACCCTCTCCCCCAGTGGGTGCAGGCGTCACCCCCCTCTGTTGAGCTCCACCCTGCTGCCCTGGCAGGGCACTCCAGCCCTGGCCCTGCTGCCTCCCTGCCATGGGTCCTCTGACAGGAAGGAGAGGAGACAAGCCTGAAGCGCTCTGTCACCTCCCTTCTTCCTGCAGCACCGAGGGCTCGCCATGTGCCAAGCACAGTCGGAAAGCGGTGACAGCAGTGATGGCAGGGTTCCACCAGGTCGGAGGAGGACAGATAATCAACAGGTCAACAGAGAACCAAGACAGATGGCGTCCAGGAGAGGGGGCCTGCTCAGGTGTGGGGAGGGGGTGAAGGGTGAAGGTGGCAAACCCAGGTAGAGAGGAGCGTAGGGAGAATGGGTGTAAGGCGGGGAGGAGACTGGGCAAGTGTGGAACTGGAAGGTGGCCACATGGCTGGAAGCGTGGTAGGGAGGAGATGGGGCTGGAAGGGTGGGCAGGCAGTGATAACACCGGAGACGGAGGAGTAGGCCAGGGCGGGAGGGAAGGAGCAGCCTGTGGTTCCCCGGGCCCCTGAGTCACACTAAAGACTCGGGACATCAAAACTGACCAGCTGTGAGCTCAGCTCCACACTCTCACTCACAGATGCCAAGAGTGGAAGGTCCATATTAGGTCTTGTTGTTTTTTTTGCGAGGCAGGGGGTGGTGGGGAGACTCCGTCTCCCAGACTGGAGTGCAGCGGTGCGATCTCAGCTCACTGCACCTCCGCCTCCCAGATTCAAGCAATTCTCCCGCTTCCGCCTCCCGAGTAGCTGGGATTACAGGCGCCCGCCACCACACCCAGCTAATTTTTGTACTTTTAGTTGGGGTGGGGTTTCACTATGTTGGCCAGGCTGGTTTCAAATTCCTGACCCCAGGTAATCAGCCCACTTCTGCCTTCCAAAGTGCTGGGATTACAGGTGTGAGTCACCACGCCCAGCCCATATTAGGTCTTTATCAAAGAAACACTGTGGCTAGAACTCAGACTCTGGGCCCTCTTCTAATTAAACTCTGCCTTTGGTCATTTCATCTAATCTCAGGGCTGTAAGTTACACCTGATGCTCCCACAGCAGGCTCCCTCCCACCCACTCCCCACGTGGCCCCCAGCTGCTGCTCTCCCCAGCTGCCCCAGTCATGGCACCCCTTCCAGTCTGTTCTCTCTCCAGCAGCTGCAATCATGGGACTCCGAGTCTGTTCTCTCCAGTGGCTCCAGCCACACACAGCACAGACCCCCAGGGTCTAGGCATGACCGGCAATACTCTGGACGCCTCTGGACGCAGCTCTGCTCACTCCCTTCCCCTCTCCAGGGACACAATCGGCCTCTGGCTTCAGTCTTGCTACTTCCTCCACTTGGAAAGTTCTTACCCAAGAGGGCTCCAGCCTACTTTTTTTTTTTGAAACAAGGTCTTACTTTGTCACCCAGGCTGGAGTGCAGTTGCGTGATCTTGGCTCATTGCAACCTCAACCTCCCCGGCTCAAGTGATCCTCCCACCTCAGCCTCCTGAGTAGCTGCTGACTGCAGGCACATGCCACCACGCCTGGTTAATCTTTCAATTTCCCCACCTTTTAGATGGCAGCTGAGATGCCACCTGCCCAGATGCTGTTCCCTGACCACCATCTCACCTGGTCACCATGTTTTTTTGTAGTCATTTCCTGTCCCAAGACGCTGTTTTAGGCCAGGCGCGGTGGCTCACGCCTGTAATCCCAGCGCTTTGGGAGGCCTAGGCGGGCGGATCACGAGGTCAGGAGATCGAGACCAGCCTGACCAACATGGTGAAACCCCGTCTCTATTAAAAATATAAAAATTAGCCAGGTGTGGTGGTGCACACCTGTAGTCCCAGCTACTCGGGAGGCTGAGGCAGGCGAATAGCTTGAACCCGGGAAGCGGAGGTTGCAGTGAGCTGAGATCACGCCACCGCACTCCAGCCTGGTAGCAGAGCAAGACTCCGTCTCAAAAACAAACAAAAGCGCTGTTTGAATCTCTTGGCTGTGCTCACTGGCATCTAATGGGTGTCGTTTATTTGTGGTGATGTCTGTTTCTCCCCACTGTCCACTCCACAGGGGCAGGGGCTGCAGCCGCCTTGTTACCTCTGTGTCCCCAGCACCTGGAGCAGGGCAGGCCCACAGCAGGGGCTCAAGGAGCATCTGCTGAATAAATAAACGAATGGCATCCTGGCCTTTCCCAATGGCCAGCTGATACAGAGTCACTTTTCTTGGACATCAGGCTAATCCCCCACTGTAGGCGTAGCCCCTGCTACCACCTTCTAACACCAACCAGAGCAGCCGCAGTGGTGCCACGTGCAACGACAACCACAGCACCCCGTGAAGCACCCGCTGCCTCGATGACTCTGCAGAACCTTGTCTAATGTCACCGAGTCCTGGCAGCAGCAAATCTCTATCTACCAGTGTTGTTAGGACCCATGAGGTCCATAGGCGAACAAGGTGCCTCAACCACTAACTGCGTTGGAGTCAACGAAAGCTCTGAGATAGAATACTGGCCGGGCACGGTGGCTCATGCCTGTAATTCCAGCACTTTGGGAGGCTGAGGCAAGGGGCAAAAGGAGACCATGTTTCTACAGACAATTTAAACATTAGCTGGGCATGGTGGTACGTGCCTGTAGTCACAGCTACTCGGAAGACAGAGGCAGGAGGATCGCTTCAGCCTGGGAGGTCAAGGCTACCGTGAACTGTGATTGCGCCACTACACTCCAGCCTGGGCGACAGAGGGAGATCCCGTCTTAAAAAAATAAAGAATACTGTTGGGTTTTTTTTGTTTTGAGACGGAGTCTCGCTCTGCCGCCCAGGTTGGAGTGCAGTGGTGTGAACTCGGCTCACTGCAATCTCCACCTCCCGGGTTCTCACCATTCTCCTGCCTCAGCCTCCCAAGTAGCTGGGACTACAGGTGGCCACCACCACGTCTGGCTAATTTTTTTGTATTTTTTGGTAGAGACGGGGTTTCACCGTGTTAGCCAGGATGGTCTTGATCTCCTGAACTCGTGATCCTCCCGCCTCGGCCTCCCAAAGTGCTGGGATTAGAGGCGTGAGCCACTGCGCCCAGCCAGGAATACTGTTTAACTGAGGTAACAAAAGAGCAATAATTATGAGTCCACGGTCCCAGAGAATGCAGCTACATAGATGCTCAGCCACGATGTTCCACGTAGCTCTGTGTAAAATGACCCCTAGCAATCACAAAGGCGTTTAACAGCCTTGACCAACTCAGGAGCTGGGCTGAGACCTGCCTCAGACTGCAAGCTGGAGCGGCTGAGCTGACAGCCGGGCTTTCTTTACTCACCGACTTCCGACAGGCTCTGGAGGCAAACATCTGCTTGACTCGGGACGGCCGGCACATGACCCCAGGGCTGTCGCTTAGCATAAAGATCAGTTCATCAATGTCCTGGGGTCCGAAGGTCCAGTTTTTACTAGTTGGCAAGGAAATCAATTTAGCCCTTTCGGTCACTGGAGCTAAAAGAATACAATTTTGAGAAAAATCCATGACTTGAGAAACACGTTTCACTTGAAAGCTACTTAGAATGAACATCTGAGGCCGGGCGCGGTGGCTCACGCCTGTAATCCTAGCACTTTGGGAGGCCGAGGTGGGCGAATCATGATGTCAGGAGATAGAGACCATCCTGGCTAACATGGTGAAACCCCGTCTCTACTAAAAAATAGAAAAAATTAGCCAGGCCTGTAGTCCCAGCTACTCAGGAGGTTGAGGCAGGAGAATGGTGTGAACCCGGGAGGTGGAGCTTGCAGTGAGCCGAGATTGAGATTCCATCTCAAAAAAAAAAAAAAAGAATGAACATCTGAGAGAGAGGACAGTTACAAAATGCTTTTTGGGGGAGCCTTTTTCATCTTTTATAAAATAAAAAAACTGGTCTGTATGACCTGAAAGATTATTCCCAGCTCTAAAAAGATAAGAATCTATAGTTCTATTTTTTTTTTTTTTTTTTTTTTGAGACAGAGTTTCACTCTTGTCACCCAGGCTGGAGTGCAGTGACATGATCTCGGCTCACTGCAACCCTTGTCTCCTGGGTTCAAGCAATTCTCCCACCTCAGCCTCCTGAGTAATTGGGATGACAGGCGCCCGCCACCACACCCAGCTAATTTTTCTATTTTCAGTAGAAATGGGGTTTCACCATGCTGGCCAGGCTGGTCTCGAACTCCTGACCTCGGGCGATCTGCCCGCCTTGGCCTCCCAGAGTGCTGGGATTACAGGTTTGAGTCACCACACCCAGCCGCTATGGTTCTAATAAATAACTTACCATTTTCATCAATAACAAAATCAAAGCCATTCTTTCTAAATATTTCCAGATTTTCTATCAGAACAGCTTCATTAACAGCAGTTAAGTTGAGAGTCTGAGGTCTGAAAAACACAAAAATGATGCAAACTGTATCCTGAAGCCAAACATTTAGCTTTACAGCAGAAATGAAATGAGAACAACAATACTGTATTTTGAATTCATGTCAAAATAGCAACATGAATAACAACACTATTCAGCTAAGTGTCATAAAACTTCCTGAGAAGTTCCTTTTAATTTTCTCTTTCTTAAAGTTCTTTTTAGAAGTTAAAGTAGCTACAGGCCAGGTGCAGTGGCTCATGCCTGTAATCTCAGCACTTTAGGAGGCCAAGGCAGGCAGATCTCTTGAGGCCAGGAGTTTGAGACCACCCTGGTCAACATGGTGAAACCCTCTCTCTACTAAAAATATAAAAATTAGGCCAGGCATGGTGGCGCATGCCTGTAGTCCCAGCTACTTGGGAGGCTTAGGCAGGAGATTCGTTGGAACCCAGGAGGCAGAGGCTGCAGTGAGCCAAGATCACGCCACTGCACTCTAGCCTCGGAGACACGACAAGACTATCTCCAAAAAATTTAAAAAAAAAAAACCCACAAAGAAAATGAGCTGGAAGTGCTGGCTCGTGCCTGTAATCCCAGCTACTTGGGAGGCTGAGGCACTAGAATTGCTTGAACCCAGGAGGCGGAGGTTGCAGTGAGCTGAGATCGCACCACTGCACTCCAGCCTGGGCACCAGGGCAAGACTCTGTCTCAAAAAAAAAAAAGTTAAAGTAGCTACAAAAGTAGTTTGCCTTTTCCCCAGTCTGCCACCTCAGTGACTCCAACTTTTTCTGAATCCTTTCCTTAAGGATAACAATATCACAAAAATGCTATTTTTCCTCCTTCTAATAGGGAATTTGAAACACTGGGTTAGGTCATTGCCAGCATTTGTAAACAGAATGAACAGACAGAATTTATTTTGCTATCCTGTTCCATCCTTTGCCTGTATTATATCTCCATCCTTCTCCTGGATTTAGTGTGTGCTTTTTTTTTTTTTTTTTTTTTAACTTTTTGTTATTTTTTCAAAGATAGAGACAGGGTCTCACTATGTTGCCTAGGCTGGTCTCAAACTCCTGGGCTCAAGCGATCCTCTCACCTCGGCCTCTGAAAGTGCTGGGATTACAAGTGTGAGCCACTGCATCCAGTTCTGAGTGCTGGATCAGACAAACACTGCTAAAGGCAGGAGACAGCCAGTGAGCAAACACAGGCGTGGTCCTGGAGCTAACAGATTACTGGGGAAGAAAGATGTTGAGCAGATACTCATGCAAGTCGATTATGATGACAAATGACAGGAAGGTCAGGAAGAAAAAGCACCCAGTGTCATAAGTGAGACTTCACCTGGGGTCAGGAAGTGACCTCTGAGCTGAGTCTGGGGATAAGAGAGAGTTAATCAGGTAATCGGGGAGAAGTGGGTGCAGGGGGCAGGACAAGTACTCTAGGCAGAGACAACAATGTGTGCCAAGCCCCGGGATGGACCGCTTATGTTTGCAGAGCCACACGTAAAGATATCCTTCATTCTGCTTAGTGGCCACACAGGGATTCATCAGGCCTGCCAAGGGAAAAAGAAAGATGGCCAGAGAGGCTCGAGTACAGAGAACAAGAGGAAGAGGAATGGGAAAAGCTACAGAGGTCAACGGGGCCACCCTATGCAGGGGCTGGCAGGCAGGGTGGAACTGGGCCTTTATCCTTTAATCTTGAAGTGTGGTCCATCTGGGACCCAAAGTGGTCTGTGATTACCTGGGCCAACTTGAGATGTCACAGACGAGAGGTTATTTTTGCCAAATGGCTAAAAAATACAAGACCTCAGCTGGGCACGGAGGCTCATGCCTGCAATCCCAGCACTTTGGGAGGCTGAGGCGGGTGGATCACTTGAGGTCAGGAGTTCGAGACTAGCCTGATCAACATGGCACAACCCCCTCTCTACTAAAAATACAAAAATTAGCCAGGTGTGGCAGGCAGGTGCCTGTAGTCCCAGCTACTCAGGAGGCTGAGACAAAAGAATCACTTGAACCGGGAGGCAGAGGTTGCAGTGAGCCGAGATCACACCACTGCTCTCCAGCCTGGGCAAAGGAGCGAAACTCTGTCTCAAAAAAAAAAAAGAAAAGAAAAGAAAAGAAAAACCTCCATTAAGAGGAACAGGGAAGGGATATGTCAGGATTATAAAGTAGCTTACTAAATGTCTTTATTATTACCATTGCCTCCTACTGAGAATAAAAACAATTCATGCATTCCACGGGAGAGTACTCAGTAAGCTAGATAGGTTTTTTCCAGCTGTTCAGGGATACATTTCTCCATGTGGGATCTACTCGTTGGGATCTCAGTTTACTTCTCTGTGTGGTTTAGTTTCCCGCACGAAAATCCATGACCTCTTCTTACAACTTTGCTCAAGACAGTACTTTGGTTTTATACTATACACTATCACACCTGGCCTTTGTAAAGTGATCAGGGTAAAACATCCCAGTTTGGCCGAGGAAAGAGAAATACCAAATTCTGCAGTGACTATCTTAAAATAATGTTTATATTTTATTTTATTTATTTGTGAGGCAGAGTCTCACAGTCTCACTCTGTCTCCCAGGCCGGAGTGCTATGCAGTGGCATGTTTATATTTTATTTATTTGTTTGTAAGACAGGGTCTCACTGTCTCACTCTGTCTCCCAGGCCGGAGTGCTGTGCAGTGGCACAACCATGGTAGCCTCAATCTCCTGGGCTCAAATGATCCTCCCACCTCAGCCTCCTGAATAGCTGGGACCACAGGCACACACTATCAAGTCTGGCTAATTTTTTATATTTGTTGTAGAGACAGGGTTTCACCATGATGCCCAGGCTGGTCTCAAACTCCTAAGCTCAAGGGATCTGCCTGCCTCAGCCTCCCAAAGCTCTGGGATTACAGGCGTGTGCCCCTGCACCCAACCTGCAGCAACCATCTGACTTCTGATTACTCTACTGTAAATCAAGACTGGTGCACAGGCTGTCTTTCTGAACACACACATTCCATACACTATCCATACTAATACTGGGCACTATAAATTGCCCTCATCAAAAGGAGCTTCTGCCTAACCAGTGATCAACATTTTTAATAGCTAAAAAGGTCTGATACTTAGAGAACATGTTAACTGTGTGAACTTGGGCAGGTTACTCAACCTCTCAGTGTGCCTCAGTTTTATCACTTGTGGAATGGTGATGGTAACAGTAACAACCTCATTGGTTTTTGAGGATTAAATGAACTAATACACATACATTATTTCAACAGTGCCTGGCAGATACTAGGCATTCAGTAAATGGTAACTATCACTATTATTATGTAAAAAGTATAAAAATCTGCTATATGAATACTTATGGAAAAATACATATATACATATAGACACACATATAAACTAGTAGATCTTTTTTTTTTTTTTTGAGATGGAGTCTCGCTGTGTCGCCTAGGCTGGCGTGCAGTGGTGGATCTCGGCTCACTGCAACGTCTATCTCCCAGGTTTAAGCGATTCTCCTACCTCAGCCTCCTGAGTATCTGGAATTACAGACGTGCACCGTCATGCCTGGCTAATTTTTTGTATTTTTACTTTTTATCATTATTTTTTTTTTTTTGAGATGGAGTTTCACTCTTGCTGCCCAGGCTGGAGTGCAATGGTGCAAACTCGGCTCACCACAACCTCCATCTCCCGGGTTCAAGTGATTCTCCTGCCTCAGCCTCCCAAGTAGCTGGGATTACAGGTGCCCGCCACCATGCCTGGCTAATTTTGTATTTTTACTACAGACAGGGTCTCACCATGTTGGTCAAGCTGGTCTCGAACTCCGGACCTGGAGTGATCCATCTGCCTCAGCCTCCCGAAGTGCTAGGATTACAGGCATGAGCCACCGCGCCCGGCCTTTTTGTATTTTTAGTAGAGGTGGGGTTTCACCATGTTGGCCAGGCTGCTCTCTAACTCCTGACCTCAGGTGATCACCTGCCTCGGCCTCCCAAAGTGCTGGGATTACAGGTGTGAGGCATTGCACCCGGCCAGTTCGATCTTTTTTATTTTTTACACCCCTCCTTCCTAGATCTCTTCCTTTTTTAGTAGATACAAGGTCTTGCTATGTTGCCCAGGCTGGTCTCAAACTGCTGGTCTCTTGTGATCCTCTTGCCTCGGCTTCTGTTAGATTTTTTTTTTTTTTTTTTTTTTTTTTTTTTTGAGATGCAGGCTCACTCCGTTGCCCAGGCTGGAGTGCAGTGGCCGGATCTCAGCTCACTGCAAGTTCCGCCTCCCGGGTTCAGGCCATTCTCCTGCCTCAGCCTCCCGAGTAGCTGGGACTACAGGTGCCCGCCACCGTGCCTGGCTAATTTTTTGTATTTTTTTTTTTAGTAGAGACGGGGTTTCACCGTGTTAGCCAGGATGTTCTCAATCTGCTGACCTCGTGATCTGCCCGTCTCGGCCTCCCAAAGTGCTGGGGTTATAGGTGTGAGCCACCGCGCCCGGCCTAGATCTTAAATTTGAGGGGGAGTTTGGGAATCAACACTAAAAAAAACTTACGCAATAAGCCTCTGTCCCTGGAGCACGGTGTGCTGTTGCAGCATCTCAAAGTTATATTTCTCATCTGTGGCATGCTGGTCCACTATGAAGAGATCCTCGTTCAGTTTGGTTATTATAAATCCCAGGTTAAACTGACCAATGATTTCCATTTCTGCAAACATCGTTTTACTGCAGGTAGAAAATGTTAATTATGAGATACTTTACAAGATTATTTTTCTGATTTTGTTATAGACGACTGTAATAAAAAAAAGTCACACAATACAAAAACACAAAATAAAGTCCCCAGTCATCCTACTTTCTTTTTTTTTTTTTTTTTTTTTTTTTTAAGACAGAGTCTCGTTCTGTCACCCAGGATGGAGTGCAATGGCACAATCTCAGTTCACTGCAACCTCCACCTCCCAGGTTCAAGTGATTCTTCTGCCTCAGCCTCCTGAGTAGCTGGGATTACAGGCAAATGCCACCATGCCCAGCCAATTTTTGTATTTTTAGTAGAGGCAAGAGTTTAATCATGTTGGTCAGGCTGGTCTCGAACTCCTGACCTCATGATCTGCCCGCCTCGGTCTCACAAAGTGCTGGGATTACAGGCATGAGTCACTGCACCTGGCTTAACCATCCCACTTTCTAAAGATAACATTAATTATTCATTCATCCAAGTCTCTGGAGAAGGCATCAGTTGCTACTATTAACAATTTAAATGGAATATATCCTTCTAGACCCTTGTCTCTCTATATAAATTTTTTTTAATTTTAAAAAACAAAAATGGAACCTTAATTCTCCATTCCACTGTCATCACTTAATGCATCTGAAAGATGTTTGCAGATCTGTACACGCAGATCTACTTCATTTTTTTTTAATATTATTTTTCTAACACGGAGTCTCACTCTGTTGCCCAGGCTGGCCTGCAGTGGCACGACCTTGGCTCAAGGCAACCTATGGTCCTGGGTTCAAGCAATTCTCCTGCCTCAGCCTCTCGAGTAGCTGGGACTACAGGCATGCACCGTCAAGCCCAGCTAATTTTTTATTTTTAGTAGAGACGAGGTTTCACCATGTTGGCCAGGCTGGTCTTGAACTCTTGACCTCAAGTGATCCACCCGCCTTGACCTCCCAAAGTGCTGGGATTACAGGTGTGAGCCACCGTGCCCGGCCTACTTCATTCTTTTTAATGGCCATATAGGAAGTCACTGCACGGATGTACCATAATTTGTCTGTCAAATTCCCGACTAAAGCACATTTCAGTTGTTTCCAATTTCAATCGTGCGCTCAAAGCTGCAACAAAGACTTCTGTGCATAAACCTGCTCATCTGTGGGTGCATTTCCGGGAGACAGACGCTAGAGGGAGAATCACATATGTACTTTTTGATGGGAAATCTGAGAAAATGCACACTCCCACCAATGGTGTCTAAGGGTACCTTTTGGCCAATACTGGATATCAATCCTTCTAACCTCTGCCAGGCCGACCCCTGGGTCCTTTGCTGGGTGGCTTCAACATCTAATGTCATAGATACTATCTTAGTCAATCCAGACAAAAGACAGACACCGCCCCCAACCTTCACACGAGAAACTGACACTGTCACTCTCAGTCCCACACAAGTAAACGCGGTGAAAATGGATTTCCCGCAGTATCGGTGCTGTGACTATAAGAAATGACTCTGTTAAAGCAGCCATGGATGTTTTCTGGTTCTCACCTGGTGGCCTGAGCTGAGGATGAAAGGACCTGAGATTAGGCCAGGCACAGGGGCTCACGCCTGTAATCCCAGCACTTTGGGAGGCCAAGGTGGGCAGATCATTTGAGGTTGGGAGTTCAAGACCAGCCTGGCCAACATGGTGAAACCCCATCTCTACTAAAAATACAAAAAATTAGCCAGGCGTGGTGGTGGGCACCTGTACTCCCAGCTACTTGGGAAACTAAGGCAGAAGAATCGCTTGAACCCAGGAGGCAGAGGTTGCAGTGAGCTGAGATCGTACCAGTGCACTCCAACCTGGGTGAAAGAGCGAGACTCTGTCTCAAAAAAAAAATAAAGGAGCTGATATTGTTGTTTCTTTCTATAAGTGCTCCAGGAAGACCCAGTCCCATGCCACCATGCTTGTCACCATCACAATCAACCACAGGGGACAGTCTGGTGAACTGTGAGACCTCCACATGGCATGGATTACTGAGCCCACGTTTCCTATTGTGGGGGGCTCCACACAGAGCTCAAATCCAAGTCATAACCAAACCAATCCCCAAATCTTATCTTCGAGGGTCTGTCTCCTGGTACCAATTCCAGATGAGTCAGAGTACAATCAAGAGACAAAAACCACACCAGCGATTTTAACAGGGATTCTGTTTTTTGTTTTTTGCTTTTAAAGACAGGGTCTTGCTCTGTCACCCAGGCTGCAGCACAATGGCATGATCATAGCTCACTGCAGCCTCAAACTCCTGGGCTCAAGTGAGCCTCCCGCCTCAGCCTCCTGAGTACCTGGGACTACAGACGTGCAGCAGTGTACTTGGCTAATTTTTTTTTTCTTTAGAGATGGGGTCTCATTATATTGCCCAGGCTGTTCTCAAACTCCCTGCTTCAGCCTCCCAAAGTGCTGGAATTACAAGGTGTGCACCACCATGCCAGGCCTGAGGAGGAAAAATGTATAATAAAGCATTACACAAACTAGTACAAAGTGGTTAACTACTATGCTAATGAATACAGGAATGGAAAAATGCTACTATCTCTAGGGAAGAGGGAGAGTCCTCAGAAAAGGAACTCTTCTTTTTGTTTTCTTTTTCTTTCTTTTTTTTGTTTTTGAGATGGAGTTCGCTCTTGTTGCCCAGGCTGGAGTGCAGTGGTGCTATCTTGACTCACCACAACCTTCGCATCCCAGGTTCAAGTGATTCTCCTGCCTCAGCCTCCCGAGTAGCTGGGATTACAGGCGTGCACCACCACATCCCAGTAACTTTGCATTTTTAGTAGAGACAAGGTTTCTCCATGTTGGTCAGGCTGGTCTCGAACTCCCGACCTCCTGTGATCCGCCCGCCTCGGCCTCCCAAAGTGCTGGGATTACAGGCGTGCACCACCACATCCCGCTAACTTTGCATTTTTAGTAGAGACAAGGTTTCTCCATGTTGGTCAGGCTGGTCTCGAACTCCCGGCCTCAGGTGATCCACCCGCCTCTGCCTCCCAAAGTGCTGGGATTACAGGCACGAGCCACCATGCCCGGCAGAAAAGGAACTCTTGTAAAAGGCCCCCCTCCACTCAGGCTGAGTTTCAGATCTCCTTAGAGCAGGAGTGGCTGCCGCCTGCTGGATGAAGAGAAGCTGCCAGAGTGAGTGATGACGCAGGAACTCCTGCACCGCAGGAGGGAAGGGAAAGGACATCCCAGAAGCATCCCAGATACCAGCACAAATACCACCTCCCCTGGTGCCGATCCCAGGCTCTCCCGGGAATTGTCTGAATGTGCCCTGGTTCCCAGTACACAGATAATCTGCTCAAAAGCTGGTGCTGGCCTAAAAGACCCAAGTCTTCCATGTCCTTGGAGTCTATGTCCTGCCACAGAGAACAGTATCTGGCCAGGCGCAGATGCTGGAATTACAACTGTGCACTACCGTGCCCGGCCAATTTTATTGTAGAGACAGGGTCTCCCTATGTTGCCCAGGCTGATCTTGAACTCCGGGACTCAAGTAATCCTCCCTCCTCGGCTTGGCTTCCCAAAGTGCAGGGATTACAGGCGTGAGCCACCGCACCCAGCTTCAAAATACTCTTAAGAAAAAACTGGCCGGGCGCGGTGGCTCAAGCCTGTAATCCCAGCACTTTGGGAGGCGGAGACGGGTGGATCACAAGGTCGGGAGATCGAGACCATCCTGGCTAACACGGTGAAACCCTGTCTCTACTAAATATTACAAAAAAAAAAAAAACTAGCCGGGCGAGGTGGCGGGTGCCTGTAGTCCCAGCTACTCGGGAGGCTGAGGCAGGAGAATGGCGGGAACCCGGGAGGCGGAGCTTGCAGTGAGCCGAGATCTGGCCACTGCACTCCAGCCTGGGCGACAGAGCAAGACTCCGTCTCAAAAAAAAAAAAAAAAAAAGAAAAAACTTCACCTGGCTGGGGGCGGTGGCTCACGTCTGTAATCCCAGCACTTTCAGAGGCCGAGGTGGGTGGATCACCTGAAGTCAGGAGTTCAAGACCAGCCCGGCCAACATGGTGAAACCCTGTTTTCACCAAAAATACACAAATTAGCCAGGCATGGTGGTGCACACCTGTAATCCCAGCTACTCAGGAGGCTGAGGCAGGAGAATCACTTGAATCCGGGAGGTGGAGGCTGCAGTGAGCCAAGATCGCGCCACTGCACTCCAGCCGGCGCAACAGAGCGAGACTCTGTCTCAAAAAAATAAAATAAACAAAAATTTAAATAAAAGTAAAAAATTAAAACGTTACCTTATCTCTTTTCTTAGTTCATCTTCAGCTGCTTGATTTTCTCCAGGGCAAATCTTTGCCCTAAACTTCCTATAATTCTGTTCACCTTCACTTTGCTGTGTTTCACGATGTAACTGCTTTATTCGTTTAGCTAGAGAACTCATAGAAAAGTCCAGGGCTACAACCTTCTTATTAATTTTAACAGCTACATCAACCTGAGAGGCTGACACGTTCTGAGTATTTACTAACTTTTGACGAATGTCAGAATTGGAAAGAATTTCTTCTTTTTTAAAACGCTTTGTGTTTGGGGATGCGAGATTAGTTGGCTGAGGCGAAACTCGAAATTTACACCCTGTGTCTTCCTGGTTTGGATGGCAGTCCACATCTGAAAAAGAGTCGTCAGTTTCAGGCACTTTCCCATGAGAGTCCGCGTGTTCCTGTGAGCCCCTGTCCTCTGGGGAGCTGGCCGCACACTCGCTGCTGCAGTGACTGCCCGTGTCTGGGATGCTGAACCCCTCAGAATCCACGGAAGTGCTGCCGTGCCCCGAGTCCTTCTCCACCTCCGCTCCGTCCGTAGGGTCACTGGGTCCCTGACCAGAACTCGCTGTCTCTTTCTGAGGTCTCAGGAAGCCTCTGTCAGAGACGGCATCTGAAGTGCTAGAAGATGGCATACCCCTTTTCTGTCCTGGAGGGCTCCTTCTTGCTTCTGGAGTCTTTGGGCTGTGAGGCTCGTTCTCCGTTGTGTGACGAAGAGAAAAGGCCTCTCGCAGTCTGGAAATGGACACGTCCCTTTTTTCTTCTCGAGTCCTTAATGAAGGGGAATGATCCTGCTTTTCTCCCAGGGGCTTCTCCAAATCCGCTGCATGCATTTTTACTAAGTTACCTAAGCAAACGTGAACGGAGAAGAGGGTCAGGGACTATCCTGAAATGGTGAGAGGACGTGCTTATGTGAACAGATACTTCACAAAAGAGGAGATCCACATGCTAATTACACAGATGAACACGGTTCAATGTTCAAAATAAAACTATAACATGGGCCAGGTGTGGTGGCTCACGCCTGTTATCCCAGCACTTTGGGAGGCCAAGGCAGGTGGATCACATGAGGCTAGGAGTTCGAGACCAGTCTGGACAACATGGCGAAACCCTGTTTCTACTAAATATACAAAAATTAGCCGGGTGAGGTGGGGCACATCTGTAATCCCAGCTACCTGGGAAGCTGAGGCACGAGAATCCCTTTAGCCCGGGAGGCAGAGGTTGCAATGAGCAAGATGTCGCCACTGCTCTCCAGCCTGGGTGACAGAGCGAGACTCTGTCTCAAAAAAAACCAACACAATACGATGTGGCCATATACTCACCAGAATGGGCAAAATTTAAAAAAAAATTCTCACAAAGATCAGGATCGAGGGGAATGACTGAATACCTCTGGTAGGAATGAACCTGGTACAGCTGCTTTGAAAAGCTCTCTGGGAATACCTCCTAAATCTGAATGTATGCACACCTGCAACCCAGCATAGTACTCCTATCAGAAGTGCCTATTGGCTGGGCATAGTGGCTCACGTCTGTAATCCTCACCCTTTGAGGTCAGGAGTTCAAGATCAGCCTGACCAACATGGTGAAACCTCGTCTCTACTAAAAATACAAAAAAAAATTAGCAGGGCACAGTGGAAAAAACTTATAATCCCAGCTACTACGGAGGATGAGAATGAGGCAGGAGAATCACTTGAACCTGGAAGACGGGGGTTGCAGTGAGCCAAGATCACTCCACTGTACTCCAGCCTGGGCGACAGAGTGAGACTCCCTCGCAAAAAAAAAAAGAACTACCTATGCATGCTCGTTAAAAGACATGGATAAGGATGTTCATGACAGCATTCTCCATTATAGCCCCAAACTGGAAACAATTCCAATATTCACAAATTACGGTATCTGACTATAATGGAACACTGTACAGCAAATGAATAAATGAATTTTGCCACATGACTTGGGTGAATCTCACAAACGAAATAATGAGAGAAAGCAACAAATCACAGAGAAGGACAGACTGAATAACCTCAAATTAAAAACAGATTAAACTATACTGTTACAGTTTTTTTTGTTAGTTTGTTTTGAGACAGTGTCTTGCTCTGTCGCCCAGGCTGGAGTGCGGTGGCAGGATCTCAGCTCACTGCAAGCTCTGCCTCCCGAGTTCACGCCATTCTCCTGCCTCAGCCTCCCAAATAGCTGGGACTGCAGGCACCCGCCACCACGCCGGGTTAATTTTTTGTATTTTTAGTAGAGACAGGGTTTCATCATGTTAGCCAGGATGGTCTCGATCTCCTGACCTCGTGATCTGCACACCTCGGCCTCCCAAAGTACTGGGATTACAGGCGTGAGCCACCACGCCCAGCCTAAATTCTGTTAGAAGTCAGGAAATCCCAGCATTTTCAGAGGCCAAGGCTAGAGGATCGCTTGAGCTCAAGAGTTCGAGACCAGCCTGGGCAACATGGAGAAACCCCATCTCTAATGAAAATACAAACATTAGCCAGGTGTGGTGGCAGGCGCCTGTAATCACAGCTACTCGGGAGGCTGAGGCAGGAGAATCTCTTGAACCCAGGAGGCTTCAAGGTTGCAGTAAGCGTCATTGCACTCCAGCCTGAGCAATGAGAGCGAAACTCCATCTCAAAAAAACAGGCATGACAAGGGAGTTAAAAATGCAGTCACTGGCCGGGCGCGGTGGCTCAAGCCTGTAATCCCAGCACTTTGGGAGGTCGAGACGGGCGGATCACGAGGTCAGGAGATCGAGACCAGCCTGGCTAACATGGTGAAACCCCGTCTCTACTAAAAAATACAAAAAAACTAGCCGGGCGAGGTGGCGGGCGCCTGTAGTCCCAGCTACTCGGGAGGCTGAGGCAGGAGAATGGCGTAAACCCGGGAGGCGGAGCTTGCAGTGAGCTGAGATCCGGCCACTGCACTCCAGCCTGGGCCACAGAGCCAGACTCAGACTCCCTCTCAAAAAAAAAAAAAAAAAATGCAGTCACTGTAGACTTCTTCCAATCATATATCTTATATTACGTCATCCATTTACAATTTACAAAAAACTAGAGGTACTTGGAGGCAGCTACTTGGGAGGCTGAGGCAGGAAGATGGCTTGAGCCCAGGAGTTTGAAGCTGCAGTGAGCTACGATGGACGCCACTGCAGTCCAGCCTGGGTGACAGAGCAAGTCCCTGTCTCAAAAAAAAATTAAAAATGATAGTATAAGAGACTTTGTTTCATGTCAAAAAAAAAAAAAAGCTTACCTTGGAAAAAATAAGGAAACACATTAGCTGAAAGCTTTAGAAGCTGTTTGTACACAGTATTTTTCTTACCTTCAATATCCAGCAGTGGCTGCTGACTGACATTCAGCTTGTTGACATCACTATCAAACATTCCTATCAAAGAGGTCTTTAAAACTGCCAACAAAAGCTTTTCCTCTTGTAGCAAAATTTGCCTTTTATCTGGAGTAACATTGATATCAACACATTCTAAGGAAAAAAAGAAAACACATTTATTATGTTTAAATTCACTTTTACTTATTAATTATTATTATTTTCAGACAGGGTCTCACTCTGTCACCTAGGCTGGAGTGCAGTGGCGCGATCTCAGCTCACTGCAACCTCCGCCTCCTGGGTTCAAGTGATTCTCCCGGCCTCAGCCTCCGAAGTAGCTGGGATTACAGGCGAGTGCCACCACACTGGCTAATTTTTGTATTTTTAGTAGAGACGGGGTTTCACCATTTTGGCCAGGCTGGTCTCGAACTCCTGACCTCAAGTGATCCACCTACTTTGGCCTCCCAAGGTTCTGGGATTACAGGCATCAGCCACTGCACCCAGCCAAATTCACTTTTAACAATAGAAATTTCCCCATCTATTATTTCATTCACTTGTATTTATCACAAGTACTATTAAAAAAATACAGTGTCCAGGTTAATATTCACACATTATGAAATCACCTTTCTCATGCTGGTCACAGTGGCTCATGCCTGCAATCCCAGAACTTTGGGAGGCCAAGGCGGGTGGATCACGAGGTCAGGAGATCAAGACCAGCCTGCTCAAGATGGTGAAATCCCATCTCTACTAAAAATACAAAAATTAGCTGGGCGTTGTGGCGCATGCCTGTAGTCCCAGCTACTTGGGAAGCTGAGGCAGGAGAATCACTTGAACTCGGGAGGCAGAGGTTGCAGTGAGCCGAGATTATGCCATTGCACCCTAGCCTTGGTGACAAGAGCGAAACTCCGTCTCTCAAATAAATGAGCAAAAGACAGTTTTTGAATAGACACAATATAGAAGGGCTTGAAAAGCTGAATTGTTAAAGGAAAAGCAAATAAATACATAAAAATAATTTTAAATATGCAAACTAAAATAAGGTATTTTAATCCCCTACTGCATTTAGTTTAACCATTATAATACCTAATACATTATAGGTAGATGTATAAATTGGTACATCTAGAATGCAATATAGAAAAAGCCTTAAAATGATCATATTCACGGACCCAGTAATTCTACTCCTAGCAATTTATCTTAAGAATAATTAAAGGTGGCCGGGCGCGGTGGCTCAAGCCTGTAATCCCAGCACTTTGGGAGGCTGAGACAGGTGGATCGCGAGGTCAGGAGATCAAGACCATCCTGGCTAACACGGTGAAACCCCATCTCTACTAAAAAATACAAAAAACTAGCTGGGCGAGGTGGCGGGCGCCTGTAGTCCCAGCTACTTGGGAGGCTGAGGCAGGAGGCAGGAGAATGGCGTAAATCTGGGAGGCGGACCTTGCAGTGAGCTGAGATCCGGCCACTGCACTCCAGCCTGGGCGACAGAGCGAGACTCCGTCTCAAAAAAAAAAAAAAAAAGAAAGAATAATTAAAGGTGTAGGCTGAGTGCAGTGGCTCACGCCCTGTAATCCCAGCACTTTGGGAAGCTGAGGCGAATGGATAAGTTAAGGTGAGGAGTTCAAGATCAGCCCGGCCAACATGGCAAAACCCCGTCTCTACTAAAAATACAAAAAGATGAGTAAGGCGTGGTGGCGGGCACCTGTAATCCCTGCTACTCAGGAGGCTCAGGTGGGAGAATCGCTTGAACTCAGGAAGCGGAGGTTGCAGTGAGCTGAGATTACACCGCTGCACTCCAGCCTGGGAGACAGAGCAAGACTCTGTCTCAAAAAAAATATAATAATAAAGATGCAGATAATGATTTAATTGTAAGGAAAGTATTTCTAATTTCCAAAAACTAAAAACAACTTAAATTTTGAAAAATTTAAAAATTAAAATACCAAACTATAATCATGCATTGGAATATAATTCACTTATTAAAATCACATTTCTGATTAAGTTTTAATAACACGGAAGAGAAAACATTCACATCTAAGAATAAAGCACAGTATACAAAGTTATTTTCTCATTCCAAAGAATATGAGAGTAGGGGAGAGAGAAAGAAAGAGAAAGAGGAGAGAAGATATTTTTTAAGGTATGTACATATGTATTTCTAAGTGTCTAGAAAAAATACTCAATGACAATAAACCAAAATTTTAACAAACAGAAAAAAATCTATATGAAATGAATTATTTGTGAAATTAGGAAGAACATTTAGTCTACTTTCTCCCTTGGTTGGCATAAAAAAAATTACAATCTCATAATAATACAATTAACATAAGTCTCAAGTAGAAAGCGGGAACTCTGTTTAAAAAAAACAAAATTACGGGGTCAAGAATAGTGGCTCATGCCTATAAATCCCAGCACTTTGGGAAGCCAAGATGGGCAGATCACGAGGTCAGGAGATCGAGACCATCCTGGCTAACACGGTGAAACCCCATCTCTACTAAAAATACAAAAAATTAACCAGGTGTGGTGGCACACACCTGTAGTCCCAGCTACTTGGGAGGCTAATGCAGGAGAATCTCTTGAACCCGGGAGGCAGAGCTTGCAGTGAGCCGAGACTGTGCCGCTGCACTCCAGCCTGGGTGACAGATCAAGACCCCGTCTCAAAAAAAAAAAAAAAGAAAACCAACAAACTTACACGACTATAAATTGTTATCTCATTCCGATCAGAACAGAGCTGTATAATTTCATTTTATTCTTCGAGGCATTAGTCACTAGTTGTACTGAAATGCCAGTGGAACTCACCTGAATCAACAGAAATGTTAAGAACAACAAATGGATACTGATGTCGATTATACATGTGGTAGACCTCGTTCACAAGTCTGGAGACCTGCACAAAATACAAGGAGGAGGAAAGAATAAATGACGAATGTTCCCGGCCCCCCCACATTCTAAGAACATACTATTCTAACCAACCAGCAACCAGCATGTTCTTAGAAGGGAATTTTTTTTATTTTAATGAGACAAGGTATCGGCTTGTCACAGGCTGGAGTGCAGTGGAGCAATCATGGCTCACTGCAGCCTCAACCTCCCAGGCTCAAGTCATCTTCCCGCCTCAGCCTGCCATGTAGCTTGGACTACAGGCAGGATTTCTTTTTTCTTTTTTTTTTTGAGATGGGGTCTCACTCTTGTTACCCAGACTGGAGTGTAATGGCACGACCTTGGCTCACTGCAACCTTCACCTCCAGGGCTCAAGTGATTATCCTGACTCAGCCTCCAGAGTAGCTGGGATTACAGGCACACGCCACCACAACCAGATAATTCTCGTATTTTTAGTACAGACAGGGTTTCACCACGTTGGTCAGGCTGGTCTCGAACTCCTGATCTCAGTTGATTGGCCCGCCTTGGCCTCTCAAAGTGTTAGGATTATAGGCGTGAGCCACTACACCTGGCCTAAGAATACATTTTTTAATAGCTTTACTGAGATATGACTAACATGGAATAAACTACACATATTTAAAGTCTGCAATTTCACAAATTTGACATATACACAAACACCTGTGAAACTATCCCCACAATCAAGATAATGAATATATCCATCACCAAAAGTTTCCTCACAACTCATGAAGTGATATTTCGCTAATCATAGATTCCTAAAACTGAATCTTTTTCCAACCTAAAGTTGCTCTACGAGAAATTCTAGTGAAATGCGGGCACAGCTGAAATATTCATAAAACACATTCAATGTACATAGAAACATATTTATGACATTAAAATGTCATTAGAAATAAACCAAAATATCACATTAATTATTAATAGTTACAATTAATAATTATGAATCCATCACACTGTAGGTTAAAAAATTTAGAAGACCAACCACATCTGGCAGATTACACGCAAACTCTAAAGCATCATTAAAAAACAGGGACCGGGAGCGGTGGCTCGTGCCTGTAATCCCAGCACTTTGGGAGGCCAAGGCAAGTGGATTGCCTGAGCTCAGGAGCTCTTGACCAGCCCAGGCAACACAGTGAAACCCCATCTTTACTCAAATACAAAAAATCAGCCGGGCATGGCAGTATGCGCCTGTAATCCCAGCTACTCGGGAAGCTGAGGCAGGAGAATTGCTTGAACCTGGGAGGCGGAGGGTGCAGTGATCCGAGATCACGTCACTGCACTCCAGCCTGGGCAACACAGTGAGACGCCGTCTCAAAAAAAATAAAAAGAGAAAAAGAGAAACAGAAAATATTACTGAGGTACAATGTTGTGTTGTAATCATATCAAGATGATCAGTTTAAATTTGAGGCAGAAGCAATCTGAACCCTTATTTTCCTAGGAAAATAGAAAGAAGGAAGAGAAAATATAGAAATCTGTAGAAAATATAGAAACCATGTAATCAGTTTATACTGAAAGGTGACACAGAATGTTATAAAATGTTTAGTTTCTTCAAATAGTTTTAGTTTTTACAATAATAAATATACTGGCAATTAATATGTGTTTATATATTTATGTATATGTACACACAATATATATAATGTATATATACACATACAAACACACTCACATATATGCAATTTAAACAACTACACATAGAGGCCAGGCGCGGTGGCTCATGCCTGTAATCTCAGCACTTTGGGAGACCAAGGCAGGCGGATCACGAGGTCAAGAGTTCAAGATCATCCCGGCCACATGGTGAAATCCTGTCTCTACTAAAGATACAAAAAATTAGCCAGGCGTGGTGGCACAGGCCTGTAATCCCAGCTACTTGGGAGTCTGAGGCAGCAGAATCGCTTGAACCCAGGAGGTGGAGGTTGCAGTGAGCCAAGATTGCGCCATTGCACTCCAGCCTGGGCAACAGGGCGAGATTCTGCCTCAAAAAAAAACCCCAAAAAACAACAACAAAAAAACTATACACAGATAGATACACTCCTTGACTTATGATAGGGTTATGTCCTGATAAACCCATAAGTTGAAAATATTGTATGTCAAAAATGCCTTTGTGATAACCTAACCTACTGAATGTCCTATCTCAGCCTTGCCTCAGAATACTTACATTAGTCTATAGGCAAAATAACACACTGCCTATTTTATAATAAAATGTTGAGTATCTTCTGTAATTTATTGAATACTATACCGAAAAACAATGGTTCCATAGGTACTTGAAGGATGGTATCTACTGCAAAAATAACTTCTGCAACAAGGTAAAGTAGTAGAAAAAAATTTTTTTTTTTTTGGCCAGGTGCGGTGGCTCATGCCTGTAATCCCAACACTTTTGGAGGCCAAGGCGGGCGGATCACAAGGTCAGGAGATCAAGACCTTCTTGGCTAACATGGTGAAACCCCGTCTCTACTAAAAATATAAAAAATTAGCCGGGCATGGTGGTGGGCGCCTGTGGTCCCAGCAACTCAGGAGACTGAGGCAGGAGAATGATGTGAACCCGGGAGGCGGAGCTTGCAGTGAGCCGAGATCGCACCAGAGTGACAGAGTGAGACTCCGCCTCAAAAAAAAAAGAAAAATAATTTTTTTTTTGAGACACAGTCTCACTCTGTCACCCAGGCTGCAGTGCAGTGGCACAATCTCGGCTCACTGCAACCTCCACCTCCCACATTCAAGCGATCCTCCTGCCTCAGCCTCCCATGTAGTTAGGATTACAGGCAGGAGGCGCCACGCCTGGCTATTTTTTGTATTTTAGTAGAGACGGGGTTTTGTCATGTTGGCCAGGCTGGTCTTGAACTCCTGGTCCCAAGCAATCCACCTGCCTCGGTCTCCCAAAGTGATGGGATGGCAGGCATGAGCCACCAGGCATGTGCCTGGCCAGAAAAATCTTCAGTTGAAACATCTTAAGTTGGGGGCCATCTGCAGTAGACTTCTGTAAATGCCCAAAATTAGATAATGTTAAAGCCATGTTTCTCAAAGTCCCGAGTTCCATGTAAACTGCCTATTATCAGAAAAAAAGTTACCCATTAAAAGTCAAAGGCATAAAGGATAAACTAATACAAAAAACTTGTAAATACCTTTGCTGGGTCACAAGGCCGCCGGTTGATAAAGAAAAACTGTCTGTCTGTTGAACTCCTTCCAACTCCATGCGCGCATTGTGAAATGAAACCTGAGATGCTATTCAACATTAATATGGTGAGGACAGGATTCCAGAGTGAAAAGGATTAGAAATACGATCACATGGCAAATTCTTTTTTTTTTTTTTTGAGATGGAGTTTCACTCTTATTGCCCAGGCTGGAGTGCAATGGCACAATCTCGGCTCACTGCAGCCTCCGTCTCCCAGGTTCAAGCGATTCTCCTGCCTCAGCCTCCCCAGTAGCTACAATTACAGGCATGCGCCACCACGCCTGGCTGACTTTTTTTGTATTTTTAGTAGAGATGGGGTTTCACCATGTTGGTCAGGCTGGTTTTGAACTTGTGACCTTGTGATCCGCCCGCCTCGGCCTCCCAAAGTGCTGGGATTACAGGCGTGAGCCACCACGCCCGGCCAACATGGCACATTCTTAAAGTGAAATGAAAACAAAATCCCATGTGACGTGCTGATAAGTATCACTATTGCAGTGCATGGGTATCTGTGCTCCAAATCTTGATGAGTCATCAAAGAACCAGACCTCCTGGAATGCTCTGAAGCTCCTACAGTCAAGCAATGCACCACAGGTGATGCAGTGGGTCCAACACTGATGTGCTGGAGCTCTCCTTATCCTTCCTGATAAATCCTCCGTAAGAGGAGTGGGTCTCACTTCACATGCATTCTCAGAACCTCCGTACTGCCGCCCCTGGTTTGTCAATGTCACCACTTGTGCTCAGGATTCTGCCCACATTCCCTCCGCTTTCACAATCTCCCGGTTAGGAAGCTTGTATCTCACGTCTTGGTAAAGCGCTTGCTTCACATGAGACCCGCCCCAGGGACACTGGCGTTTCCGGAAGAACACCACCTTCACACGAAGACACGAAGCTCCGTGTTTACAAGCTCAGGCATAGGCCAAAAACAAGTGGAGGAAGAATAAGAAATATAGGTCTAAACGCAAAAAAACAAACAAAAAGAAATACAGATATTAGGCTGGGTGCGGTGGCTCATGCCTGAAATCCCAGAGCCTTGGGAGGCCAAGGGGGGCAGATCACCTGAGGTCAGGAGTTCAAGACCAGCCTGCGCAACAAGGTGAAACCCTGTCTCCGCTAAAAAAACAAAAAATCAGCCGGGCCTGGTGGTGCACACCTGTAGTCGCAGCTTCTCAGGAGGCTGAGGCAGGAGTATCACTTGAACCCAGGAGGCAGAGGTTGCAGTGAGCGAAGATCACGGCACTGACCTCCAGACTAGGCAACAGAGCGAGACTCCATCTCAAAAAAAAAAAAAAAAAAAAAAACCCACCATATATATATATATAAAATATGCAATATCTAATACATGGTATATAATATATAACATATTGTATACAATACATAACATATATAATATATATTATATATGTTTTTTATAAATATATATTTTATATATATTATATAGAGAGAGAGAGAGAGACAGAGGGACAGAGACAGATCTTTACAGGACCAATCCCATTTATGGAAGTGTCTATTTTCTTCTTCTTTTTTTTTTTTTTGAGACTGAGTCTCGCTCTGTCGCCCAGGCTGGAGTGCAGTGGCAAGATCTCGGCTAACTGCAAGCTCTGCCTCCCAGGTTCACGCCATTCTCCTGCCTCAGCCTCCCGAGTAGCTGGAACTACAGGCGCCCGCCACGACGACCGGCTAATTTTTTGTATTTTTTAGTAGAGACAGGGTTTCACCGTGTTAGCCAGGAAGGTCTCGATCTCCTGACCTCGTGATCCGCCCGCCTCAGCCTCCCAAAGTGCTGGGATTACAGGCGTGAGCCACCGCACCCAGGCAGGAAGTGTCTATTTTCTTATACTAAAACTAATGACACTGAACTGCCTTCATCAGATGCCAGAAAAGTCAAAATCACTTAAAATGATAAAATAATTTAAAAGTTAGTCTAACTAAACAGAGCCTTAAAGAAGACTAACTCAACAGAAAACCACCTGAAATGTACCAGTTACTAGGAACATGATTTGAATTGAGTAACTGAGTCCTTTGTATAAATCATCTTTCTTAGCAATAGCACTGCTCACAGTTTTATAAAGGACATAAAAGACTATTATCCCTAGCCAGGCGCGGTGGCTCATGCCTGTAATCCCAGCACTTTGGGATGTCAAAGTGGGCAGATTATCTGAGGTCAGGAGTTCGAGACCAGCCCGGCCAATATGGTGAAACCTCGTCTCTACTAAAAATACAAAATTAGCCAGGCGCGGTGGCTCATGCCTGTAATCCCAGCACTTTGGGATGCCAAGGTGGGCGGATCATCTGAGGTCAGGAGTTCGAGACCAGCCTGGCCAACATGGTGAAACCTCGTCTCTACTGAAAATACAAAATTAGCCAGGCGTGGTGGTACATGCCTGTAGTCCCAGCTACTCAGGAGGCTGAGGCAGGAGCATTGCTTGAACTCAGGAGGCAGAGGTTGCAGTGAGCCAAGACAGGGCCATTGCACTCCAGCCTGGGCAACAGAGTGAGACTCCATCTCTAAAAAAAAAAAAAAAAAAAAAAATCCATGAAACTATTAGCCCTAAAATCACTATCTTAAAAAAAAAAAAAAAAAAGACTCTCAGGATAAAATCTTCAATTGTAGTTCTCTTGCCAGCAATACTTACTAAAAAAGATTATGCAGAGCATCCGAACAGCTCAGACCATACTCTTCACACACGGAGTCACTAGGGGGCAGCTGAACAAAAGGAATGAGGCTTTGCAACTAAAAAAAAAAAAATTCACAGTTACTACAGTTACTTCCTAATAAAGGCAGAGTGGACTTATCTGTTTTCTTTCTTAGTCAATCTATCTACATTACAAGCACAAAAAAATTAAAAGAATCTTTTTTTTGTTTTGGTTTTTGAGACAGGGTCTCCCTCTATTGCCCAGGCTGGAGTGCAATGGCTCAGTCATACCTCACTGCAGCGTCAAACTCGTGGGTTCAAGCCATCCTCCTGCCCAGCCTCCTGAGTGAGCAGCTGGGACTATAGGTGCACATCACCACACCTGGCTAATTTTTTTATTTTTTTGTAGAGATGGGATCTTGCCGTGTTATCCAGGCTGGTCTTAAATTCCTGGGCTCAAGCGATTCTCCCACCTCAGAATTGTTGGCTGGGTGGTTTCAAACACATAATCCCAACCATTTCTTCTCCTGAAGTTCTAGGATTACATATGTGAGCCATCGGGACAACACTTTTGATTTTATGATACAAGAAAGACGAAACAAGTGGCTACTTATTCATAACCCACACACTGTCCACAATAACTTATATTTTTTTCAGAGAGACAGTGAAAGGATGCAGTATATGAGTGTCTCTGGAAGAATAAAATGGAACACATTCAGCTCTCAAACATTAATTTTGTGATAGGTACTTTTTTTTTTTTTTAAGACGGTGTCTCGCTCTGTGGCTCAGGCTGCAGTGCAGTGGTACAATCTCAGCTCACTGCAACCTCCATCTCCTGGGTTCCAGCAATTCTCCCGCCTCAGTCTCCCGAGTAGCTGGGACTACAGGCGCCCGCCACCATGCCTAGATAATTTTTGTATTTTTAGTAGAGACAGGGTTTCACCATATTGGCCAGGCTGGTCTCAAACTCCTGACCTCATCATCTGCCCACCTGGCCTCCCAAAGTGCTGGGATTACAGACACGAGCCACTGTGCTGGGCCTTGTGATAGGCACTTTAAAAATCGATTCTTAGTATGGGCGCAGTGGCTTATGTCTGTAATCCCAGCACTTTGGGAGGCCAAGGCAAGCGGATCACTTGAGGTCAGGAGTTCGAGACCAGTCGGGCCAACAAGATGAAACCACGTCTCTACTAAAAATACAAAAAATTAGCTGGGCCTGGTGGCACGTGCCTGTAATCCCAGATACTCAGGAGGCTGAGGCAGGAGAATTGCTTGACCCTGGGAGGCGGAGCTTGCAGTGAGCCCAAAGAGCACCACCGTACTCCAGCCTGGGCGATAGGGTGAGACTCTGTCTCAAAAAAAAAAAATCAATTCTTAGATTTTATTCTCCATTCTACTGGAAGGGACAATGGAAACCTCCCATAATATCTAGAGCAATAAGAGGCGTTGAAGTAACCAGCCAACACTACCTGCTTCTGCCCAAACACAGAGCCGATATTTTCCTTTATGCTGGGGCTTCCACCTGTGCACACCACAGGCTGTCGTTTTCCTTGTCCAAGCTGATTAGTGCAACTTACACGGATGCCTGCTGAAATGATACAGTAGGCCTGTAAGACCTGGACCATTTTGGCATATTCCTGTTTAAAAAACACAAACACAATATTCTACGTTACTTTAATATTATAGGAATTACACAGCTCAAGTTACAACATCCAGTGCAAGGTTCTCACATCATCGCACAAATCAAGGGAAGCACTGTTGACAGAATGATCTGGAAAGAGGTATCTTCCTATATTCTACAGAAAGGAATGCAGAGCTTTTGGCTCCTGGTCACAGTCCTCTCACTTCCCAATATGCCATGTGTCCTGGTAAAACAACTAAACAGTACAGCCTGTAATCCCAGCTACTCAGGAGGCTGAGGGCAGGAGGATCACTTGAGACCAGAAGTTCAGGACCAGCCTGGGCAACACAGCAAGACCCTATCTCTACAAAAAATTTAAAAAAAAAAAATTAGCTGTGCGTCGTGGCATACATCTGTAGTCACAGCTACTCAGGAGGCTGAGGTGGGAGGATCACTTAAGCCCAGGAGTTCGAGGCTGCCGTGAGCCATGATTGCACCACTGCACTCCAGCCTGGGTGACAGAGAGAGGTCCTATCTCTAAAAATGAAAATTAAAAAACTGAAACGTACATTGTGTTTGATTTTATAATCTCTCCTTTTGAAATGTATCTTTGTATAATAGAAAGACTGGCACAAGCATTTGGATATGCAAAGAGATTCACAAAAATGTTCACTGAAACAATCTCTATGAAAAAACAGAAATGACCTAAGCAAGCATCATCAAGGAGTTAATTAATTAATTGTGGTATAGCCATATTGCAGCAGAATGACAAAGAATAAGGCAGTGCACACCGACTAAAGAAGATAATCACAATATGCTAAGTAAAAAGTCAGTTATAGGGCCAGGCTTGATGGTTCACCGCTGTAATCCCAGCACTTTGGGAGGCTGAGGCGGGAGGATCGCTTCAGCCCATGAGTTTGAGACCTGCCTGGGCAACACAGATGGACCCATCTCTACAAAAAACACAAAAATTAGCCGGGCATGGTAGCACGGGCCTGGAGTCCCAGCTACTTGGGAGGCTACAGTGGGAGGATCCATTAAACCTGGGAGATCAAGGCTGCAGTAAGCTGAGACTGTGCCACTACATTCTAGCCTGGGTGAGAGAGCAAGACCCTGTCTCAATTTAAAAAAAAAAAAAAGCAAAAAAAAACTTTCAACCACATACAATTCTGTATTACTTGCATGCTGTACATTTTATATTACTTGCTTTCATTATATTAACTTATGAATGTATCTTGAAAATTATTCCAACAGTTACAAACACATGAAATTAAAAGGAGTCTGAAAAGATATACAAACTGTAAGTAATGGTTATCTCTAACAAACATAAGTTCTACATTCCTGTATTTTGCTAAGGCACTAACTTTTTTACCATAAGATACAAAAAAAGAGTAAGTTTTCCCTATTTTAAAAAATTTCAGTTTTGAAAAAATGTAATAAAGTTAAAATTAGCAGCTGAGTGCAGTGGCCTGTAAACTGCATTTTGGGACGCTGAGGCAGGCGGATCACTTGAGGTCAGGGGTGCAAGACTAGCCTGGCCAACATGGTGAAACCCCATCTCTACTAAAAACACAAAAATTAGCTGGGCATGGTGGCACACACCTATAATCCCAGCTACTCGGGAGGTTGAGGCAGGAGAATCACTTGAACCCAGGAGGCGGAGGTTGCAGTGAGCTGAGATCACACCACTGCAATCCAGCCTGGGTGACAGAGTGAGAAGACTCCATCTAAAAAAAAAAAAAAAGAAAAGTTAAAATTAGCACCAAATGCTTTACAGGTTAAAAAAAGTTTTTAGCTGCATACGTTTAAATAACTTTTTAGATTACAAAAATTACACATACAAAACAGAAAGGCACAAAGAAGACAGCAAAAACTGCATGGGATCTCACATCCAAGGATAACCGCTGAGAACATGAAAGTGCTGACTCTTCCAGCCTTTATACTGTACACATCTAGGCCTGTTGTTTTGTTTTTATAAAACTGGAATCATGCAATACAGACAGTTTTATAATCTGCTTTTTAAACACAACAATTATATAACATTTAGCTCTTTTCATTTGCATTCAAATTCATAAGGGTTCCAATAACTCATGTCTCAGAAAACCAAGAGAAATATTCTTTTTTTTTTTTGAGACGGAGTCTGGCTCTGTGCCCAGGCTGGAGTGCAATGGCGTGATCTCAGCTCATTGCATCCTCTACCTCCCGGATTCAAGTGGTTCTCCTGCCTCAGCCTTCCAAGGAGCTGGGACTACAGACGCACGCCACCAGGCCCGGCTAATTTTTGTATTTTTAGTGGAGATGGGGTTTCACCATTTTGGCCAGGATGGTTTTGACCTCTTGACCTCGTGATCTGCCCGCCTCAGCCTCCCAAAGTGCTGGGATTACAGGCATGAGCCACGGCGCCTGGACAAGAAATGTTCTTATTAAAATGTAAGTACATGGCCGGGTGCGATGGCTCAAGCCTGTAATCCCAGCATTTTGGGAGGCTGAGATGGGCGGATCACGAGGTCAGGAGATCGAGACCATCCTGGCTAACACGGTGAAACCCTGTCTCTACTAAAAAATACAAAAAAACTAGCCGGGCGAGGTGGCGGGCGCCTGTAGTCCCAGCTACTCGGGAGGCTGAGGCAGGCGAATGGCCTGAACCCGGGAGGCGGAGCTTGCAGTGAGCTGAGATCCGGCCACTGCACTCCAGCCTGGGCAACACAGCAAGACTCCGTCTAAAAAAAAAAAAAATGTAAGTACATAAGGCCACGCATGGTGGCTTATGCCTGTAATCCCAGCACTTTGAGAAGCCAAGGTGGGTGGATTACCTGAGGTCAGGAATTCCAGACCAGTCTGGCCGACATGGTGAAACTCCATCTCTACTAAAAATACAAAAATTAGCCGGGCGTGGTGGTGCACGCCTGTAATCCCAGCTACTCAGAAGGCTGAGGCAGGAGAATCGCTTGAACTTGGGAGGTGGAGGTTGCAGTGAAGCGAGATTGCGCCATGGTACTCCAGCCAGGGCACCAACGTGAGACTCCATCTCAAAAAAAGATAAAAATAAAAAATAAATATATACGTGTATATATATTTCCAGACAAGGTCTTACTCTGTCTCCCAGTCTGAAGTGCAGGGGTGCAGTCACAGCTCACTGCAGCCTCGAGTTCCTGGGCTCAAGTGATCCTCCCACTTCAGCCTCCCAAGTAGCTAGATACTACAGGTGCATGCCACCATGCCCAGTCAATTTTTTTTTTTTTAATTTTTCATAGAGACAGGGTCTCACTATGTTGCCCAGGCCTAATAAACACTATGTGATGAAAAAAAAAAGTAAATCACCCTAAAGTCTTTAACGTTAAGTCTTGAATGAGAAATGCAAATAAATCATGTCTCAGTAAATTACGGGAAAAGAATCAACGGCAGAATAAACATCTTTAGTAAAGCTTTTGCTCACGTGCATTAACCAATACTCTTGAAAACCAGGATTAATTTGCTGTACCTTCTTAATATTCCTTTGAAATTCCTTATGGCGCACAGGTAGCGTAGAAAATAACTGCTGGACGCTGACTGTGGTCCCTCTGGGGCGGGCGTAGGGGGCTTTCTGGATGATTTTCCCATTGTGATCAAACACCAGTCGAGTCCCAACCTTCACCGATGCGTGGCAGGTGGAAATGGTGACGTCGCTGCGAGAGAATACCAGGCGTGGTGTGTTCAGTGAGAGGCCCATGATGTTGTTGGGCACTGACTACTCTTTCCTTCGCTTGCTTTTCCCTCAAAACTTTCCGGAAAAAAAGCTGATGATCCCTTTGAGATCATCAAGATCTAAACGGTTGAGGAGTCATCATAAAACCTAAGGTTTGGCATCGAAAAGACAGTGAGACAGAGAGCACTAAACAGGCTTTGTTTTGATAAGAGCTTTGATTTCGTTTTTCAGCTTGAACTGCAAAACCATCAATGATCTCAAGATTCATTTATTCACAAATAGAGATTTGTTTTGTTATTACTCTTCGAACAAATTTTTTTAAAAGAATCTAAAATACATTATAATTAAAATGTATATGTAGGGCAGAGTGCGGTGGCTCATGCCTGTTATTCCAGCACTTTGGGAGGCCGAGGCGGGCAGATCACTTGAGGCCAGGAGTTCGAGACCAGCCTGGGCAACATGGCAAAACCCCATCTCTACTAAAAATACAAAAATTAGCCAGAAATGGTGGTGCATGCCTATAGTACCAGCTCCTCAGGAGGCTCAGGCATGAGAATCACTTGAACCTGGAAGGCAGAGATTGCAGTGAGCCGAGACTGTGCCACTGCACTCCAGCCTGGGTGACAGAGCAAAACTCTTTCTAAAAAAAAAAACCATATATATACACACACACATACATATATGTATATTTGTATATAATTATTTATAAAAATTTAGTATCTGTGCTATAATTAAATAGTACTTTGGTTAAATGTTTTCCTAAAAACTGATAATGAAAACCAATGGTAACTATCATTTATTATCTATATGTTATGTTAAAATTGAGAAGTTACTGTTTTAATAATGGTAACCATTTTTTTAAACAATATATTTGCTTCGTTTCATTCATTTATTGCTCACATTTCAGAAGTATGATGACTTAGATTGGCAGCAAGACAAAACAGAATTCAGAAACTAGAAGTTGAGATGTTGAGATAGAAAATTGTAAATAATAATGATCCCAATTAATTTTCAGAGAGGTTTTTCTAAGGGGTCAAGTGAATGGATAAAAATATTGTATCACCTCAGTGCACAAAGTGAGCTCAGAGCTTCCCCCCGAAAGCCAAAAGTTTCAACCTGAGTTAGGTCAGCAAACTCTTGAATCTTAGATGTGTGATGTTTCAGAGCTGAAAGACAGTGTAAAGTAAGGATTAAGATATCTCAAGTGCTATAACAACAAATATACATGATATCTAGTAACTGGCTTTAAAAAACTGCTTTTGCGTTTCCCAAGACAGTGTTACTCACAATTCTGGGACATGTGGCCCAATTATTTTATAATAGGATTAGAAAAAGTCAACTTACTTAAGCCTTCGAAGTTTTCTTCTTCTACCCCACATCCATTGTCTGAAACTTCAATGAGATCCACTCCATAGTCCTTAAGCTTTAGATCTAGAAAGTTTAAAATATTTACATATTTATTAAAAATGGACCCATGCTATGCCTTTACACTGACATTATTTATAACATATGCAAATTTAAGAGTCATAACAATACCTTTAGTTATATGTACTAGTGTCATTTTGTATATTTCATTTTTATAAAGTCCTTTCTGGTTATTTACTAGCCCAGACTAAATAGTTTAGCTTTTTCTTTCTTTCCTCTTTTTTTTTTTCCCCTAGGCTAGTCAAGTGAAGCAGTTGGAGTGGAAAAGGAACAAAAAAAAATCTGTAACTGGTTGTGATCAATTAGTTGTAAAACTGTTGCACTTTGACCAGCCTTTTCTTTTGAAAGAAATAATTTTAACATACCCAGTAAAGAGAACAGGGGCTGGGCGCAGTGGTTCATGCCTGTAATCCCAGCACTTTGGGAGGCCAAAGCGAGCAGATCATCTGAGGTCAGGAGTTGGAGACCAGCCTGACCAACATGGAGAAATCCTGTCTCTACTAAAAATACAAAATTAGCCAGGCTTGGTAGTGCATGCCTGTAATCTCAGCTGCTCGGGAAGCTGAGGCAGGAGAATCGCTTAAACCCAGGAGGCGGAGGTTGCAGTGAGCTGAGATCGTGCCATTGCACTACAGCCTGGGCAACAAAAGCAAAACTCCACCTCCAAAAAAAAAGAGAGAGAGAATGGGTTCTGGAATCAGACTTCCTGGATCCTATTTTATTAGCTTTATAATCTCAAAAAAAAGGAAATTTCCTGTCCCTTAATTTCCTCATCTGTAAAACGGGGATAATAAGTTCTATCTCATAAAGTTATTCTGCAGATTAACTTTTTATGTTTTTTTATTTTATTATTTTCTTTTTTTTCTTTTCTTGTCTTTTTTTTTTTTTTTTTTTTTTTTTGAGATGGAGTTTTGCTCGTCACCCAGGCTGGAGTACAATGGCAAGATCTTGGCTCACTGCAACCTCCACCTCTCAGGTTCAAACAATTCTCCTCCCTCAGCCTCCTGAGGAGCTGAGATTTCAGCCATGCACCACCACATCTGGCTAATTTCTGTATTTTCAGTAGAGACAGGGTTTCACCATGTTGGTTATGCTGGTCTCGAACTCCTGACCTCAAATGATCAGCCCCCCTCAGCCTCCCAAAGTGCTGGGATTAAAGATGTGAGCCACTACTCCGGGCCTATTTTATTTTATGTTTTTGAGACGGAGTCTTGCTTTGTCCTCAGGCTGGTGTGCAGTGGCACGATCTCAGCTCACTGCAACCTCCGCCTCCCGGGTTCAAGCAATTCTTGTGCCTCAGTCTCCCAAGTAACTGGGATTACAGGCTTCTGCCACCAGGTCCAGCTAATTTTTGTATTTTTAGTAGAGACAGTTTCACCACTTTGGACAGGTTGGTCTCGAACTTCTGACCTCAGGTATCCACTCGTCTTGGCCTCCCAAAGTGCTGGGATTATAGGCGTGAGCCACCACGCCCAGCCTACTTTATTTTTTAATAGAGATGAGGTCTCACCATGTTGGCCAGGTTGGTCTTGAACTCTTGGCCTCAAGCAATTCCCCCATCTCAGTCTCTCAAAGGGCTAGGATTACAGGCGTGAGACACCACGCCCAGCTATTTTGCATATTAAATATTTCTGTGTAATTCTTAGCATAACACCTGCCTGGCACACCATAAGAACACAATAAAAGCTGTTATTACTACCTAGCTAAGTACTAGGCACATAATAGGTGCTAACTGTAACTTTAAAATAATACTTCATTACTACATTAACACTTGACAGTCTTGTTTCAATAACAAATGTTTCTTGACTACAACATTCACTGATCATTTCTTGTGGCTTAAAACTCTCCCAAACTTACCAATATTAGTGGCACCAGCATCCAGACTGTTTTCTACTAACTCCTTCACCGCAGTGCTTAGACTCAGTACCACCTGCCCAGAGCAAATCTGATGGACTGACTTCCGATCAATAGGTTTGATGGCCTTAGCAGGTTCTGTACTAAAGAAATCAGTTACAAGAAACGAAGCAAGTATTCAGCTATATATTTTCATCCTGATTTTCACTGTGGGAAATGACTCAACACTGTAAATAGTTTATGGGTCTAATCTATTCATTTATTATATTAGCAAATACATTCATTATATCCAGAAATAGAAACACTGTTTTACAATCCTTAAACATGTACCCAAAATACTTCTGGATAGATACTTCAAATTCAACAGATCCTTACTATCTAATTATACTAGGATCCACATGGAGAAAACATACATTGTATCTCTCAAATTACCAAAATCTTTGGCAACAATGGTGTCTTCTTTCTTGAAAAGTGAAACCATGACTGGCTGCCGGGGCTCATGCCTGTAATCCCAGCACTTTGGGAGGCAGAGGTGGGTGGATCACTTGAGGTCAGGAGTTCGAGACCAGCCTGGCCAACATGGTGAGACCCCGTCTCTACTAAAAATACAAAAAATTAGCTAGGCATGGTGGTGGGTGTCTGTAATCCCAGCTACTCAGGAGGCTGAGGCAGGAGAATCGCTTAAACCTGGGAGGCGGAGGTTGCAGTGAGCCGAGATTGTGGCATTGCACTCCAGCCTGGGCGACAGAGCAAAAAAAAAAAAAAAAAAGGGGGGGAAAGCAACATAATTTCCCACATAATTAGAAAAACTAACAGTATGCTGGAAAATACACAATGTTTAAGTCAAAATCATCTCGGAAATTGGGTACCAGTTATATAACGATTCCTCATCCATAGCTACCTTTGATACCCTACTCCACATTGAAGCTGCCAGCTGCTGCCTCAGCAAAGACCCTCAGAGTTCTTGCTGTACGAGCTTTAAGAGTTTTATAACGGTTTCATCTCCCCTCATTCCCTGCTCCAATCCATCCTCCACTCTCAAAGACCCTCAGAGTTCTTGCTGTACGAGCTTTAAGAGTTTTATAACGGTTTCATCTCCCCTCATTCCCTGCTCCAATCCATCCTCCACTCTCAAAGACCCTCAGAGTTCTTGCTGTATGAGCTTTAAGAGTTTTATAACGGTTTCATCTCCCCTCATTCCCTGCTCCAATCCATCCTCCACTCTATCACCAGAGCTATTTTTGAAATCACAGATCTGGTCAAATAATTTTTCTGCTTAAACATTTACAAGTGCCCCACTTCCTACTATACAAAATTTAAAATCTAGTCCTCACTGCGCCCAAAACTACCTTCTTTTCAGAATCTCTCTAATCCTTTCCCTTCATCAAGTCCCCTACATTAATATTACTATTATTATTATTATTATTATTATTTGAGACAGAGTCTCACCCTGTTGCCCAGGCTAGAGTACAACGGCATGATCTTGGCTCACTGCAACCTCCGTCTCCCAGGTTCCAGCAATTCTCCTGTCTCAGCCTCCCAAGTAGCTGGGATTACAGGTGCCTACCATCACACCCGGCTAATTTTTGTGTTTTTAGTAGAGACCGGGTTTCACCATGTTGGCCAGGCTGGTCTTGAACTCCTGACCTCAGGTGATCCACTTGCCTCAGCCTCCCAAAGTGCTAGGATTACAGGCGTGAGCCACCGCAACCGGCCGTGCCCTACATTGTACCACACTGAACAATTGCTTCCTGAACATCACAAGCTCTTTTAGACACTACAGTGTATAAGCAGGTCTCTGTCTAAACTGCTCTCCTCTTCCTCCTCTGCCCAACCAATGTCTGCTCATCCAAAGAATGTATCCTGTGTGTTCACTAACTTAGCAATTTCCAGTAAACAGTTTGATAACTTGTTAAGAGAAGGCAGGAAACCTCCATGAAAGAGAAATCACTGGGTATTTCCTACAGCATTTAACACACGGTAGGCCTTCAATAAACCCTTGTGAAATAAACAAACCTCTTTACTCTTCATTCTACCCTGCTAAGAATCTCACCCAAGTCTGTCTACCATGTGAAACTGCAGATGACCTCACAGAAAACGGAAAGAAGTATCTCTAAAAATAAGTTTATTTGGCAACACACTATAGGCCACAGGTCCACTTCTTTTTTTTGAGACGGAGTCTTGCTGTGTCGCCCAGGTCAGACTGCAGTGGTGCAATCTCAGCTCACTGCAATCTCCGTCTCCTGGGTTCCAGAGATTCTCCTGCCTCAGCCTCCCAAGTAGCTAGGATTACAGGCTCCCGCCACCATGCCCGGTTAATTTTTGTATCTTTAGTAGAAACAGTATTTCACCATGTTGGCAAGGCTGGTCATGAACTCCTGGCCTCATGATCCACCCGCCTTGGCCTCCCAAAGTGCTGGGATTACAGGCGTGAGCCACCACGCCCGGCCCACTTCAGATATTTATTTTGAGGAGGGAGCGCATTTAGATACAGACCCCAGATTTATTTCAATATCTCAATACACTTAAATGTAGTTACCTAAATATATCTAATATATTTAAATGCAGAAAGCAAATTTGCGTTTACAAATCTGACACGGAATGCAACTGTGATAGCCAAGATTCGGTGTAGCTTACCAGCCAGAAATCACATACCCTAACAGGTAGAAATCACATACCCTAACGGGTAGAAATGCATTGCATTTTTTTAAACTGCGCCGTTATGCAAATTAGGATGTGTCTGGACGCTCTACTGTCCCCAAAATAACCTCAATTTTTTAAAAAGGCCAGGCACAGTGCATCACTCCTGTAATTCCAGCACTTTGGGGTGCCGAGGCGGGCGGATTGCTTGAGCTCAGGAGTTCGAGACCAGCCTGGGCAACATAGCGAAATCCCTGTCGCTACAAAAAAATTAAAAATAAAATAATACAAAAATAAAAATAAAAGGGCAGAGAGAACAGGTAGAAAGAAAATGCATTCATTCTATGGGGATTTCACGCTCCGGCTTCAAGTCCATGGCCCTGTGATGGGATGTGGGCAAGGCCTGTCTTCGACGGACCGAACCCAACTCTTTACAGGGCCGAATCCTTTGCCCGCAGCCCAGGACCCCGAAGGAGCTTGCCTCGGCCCCAAGGCGCACCCAAGGGGCACCAGATCGCTGGGGCGCTGAGGTCGCTGCTCCGGGGCCTCCACGCGGCGGCTTCGCCACGCGCCTCGGCCATGTTTCCCGCATTTCCAGGGCGCCTGGAACGCCATAGGTGTCAAAGAGGGCGCGCGAGAGGGGAGACCGCGAGCCCGGCTCACCTCGAGCTCTCAGCTCGCTCCATGGATGCAACACCCGATCCGCCCCGGGACTGGGAAAGTTCCCTCCACAGCTCCCACAGGCGCTCCGCCTCCGGGACTCCCATTGGCTGCTTTCGACGTTGTGCTCCACCCCTTCCGGGCGGGGCGGAAAATACTTCCCGTCTCTCCTTTTCGCCTATTGGCTCTGTCAAAGGTCGAGTCCGTGACGTCAAAAAGCCTGGGTCAATCAGAGCACACCAGACTGCGTTTTCCCGAACGCCCCGCAGCAGGGTCAGAAGGGAGGTGGCCGCCCTCAGTCGTGGCCTCTGACGGTTTCTGATCGTTGGTGTCTGGCACGCGCTACCCCCTCTTGCTTTGGTTCCGCCATGCCGATGTACCAGGTAAAGCCTTATCACGGGGGTGGCGCGCCTCTCCGTGTGGAGCTTCCCACCTGCATGTACCGGCTCCCCAACGTGCACGGCAGGAGCAGCGGCCCAGCGCCCGGCGCTGGCCACGTGCAGGTAGGAGCTCGGGGTCCCCCGCCCAGTGCGCACGCGCGGCGGCCGGCTGCTGGACCGGGTCCCCACAGGCCGGAGCGAATGTATCCCACCCGGGTTCACGGCCCCACCCCGCTTCTGTGCCGGCCAGCCAGGGACTCACCCAAACTTTTCTCTTTTAAAGGATTTATCCAGGCCGGGTGCTGTGGCTCACGCCTGTAATCCCAGCACTTTGGGAGGCCGAGGCTGGCAGATCACCTGAGGTTAGGAGTTCGAGACCAGCCTGGCCAACATGGTGAAACCTCGGCTCTACTAAAAATACAAAAATTAGCCGGGTGTGGTGGCAGGCGCCTGTAATCCCAGCTACTCGGGAGGCTGAGGCAGGAGAATCGTTTGAACCCTGGAGGCGGAGTTTGCAGTGAGCTGAGATCGAGCCATTGCACTCGAGCCTGGGCAACAAAAGTGAAACTGTCTCAAAGAAAATTATATATATATCTTTCCAGGTCGGGCGCGGTGGTTCATGCCTGGAATCTCAGCGCTTTGGGAGACCGAAGTGGGAGGATCGCTTGAGCCCCAAAGAGTTTGAGACCAGCCTGAGGAACATAGCGAGACCCTTGTCTCTATTTTTTAAATGTTTTAATTAAAATGAAAATCTGTCCTTTATATATATATATGGTTGCTTAAACATTTTAGTTCAGAGATTCTACCCTCTGAAAAGTGAATAGCACATAAATGCTCATTTTGAGGAATTACAAAGCGAACCCCAGGGTCACCACGGCCCAGGTGGACACACATTGTCACCCCTCCATTCTTTCCACTTCAGCCTTCCCTCCCCACCCCCAACCCCAGTTCCTGATTTTTTATGGTAATTATATCTTGCTTATCTCTATTATTTTGTCAACTCAGTATTTATCCCTAAACAATATAGTCTGGTTTTTTTGTTTGTTTGTTTTTGTTTTTTTCAGATGGAGTCTTGCTCTGTCGCCCAGGCTGGAGTGCAGTGGTGTGATCTCAGCTCACTGCAACGTCTGCCTCCCGGGTTCAAGCAATTCTCCCACCTCAGCCTCCTGAGTAGCTGAGATTACAGGCACCGTCCACTGGACCCGGCTAATTTTTGTATTTTTAGTAGAGACGGGGTTTCACCATGTTGGCCAGGCTGGTCTCAAACTCCTGACCTCAAGCGATCCACCCGCCCTCCATCTCCCAAAGTGCCGGGATTACAGGCGTGAGCCACTGCACCTGGCCCCTAAACAATAGTCTTGATATAGGTAAGCATATAGTCTGATGTGTCTGGCTTTTTTTTTTTTTTTTAAATGTAGAGATGGGGTCTAACCCTATCTCTACCTAAAAGGTGGTTATTGAGAACAGTGGTGGTCTTGATCTCCTGGCCTCAAGCGATCCTCTAACCCCAGCCTCCCAAAGTGCTGGGATTACAAACATGAGCCACTGGTGCCCAGCCCTGGCTTCTTTTTTGTAGACATTATTTTAGGAGTCATTTTATTGTAACATCGGAAGTATTCATCTTCTCTGTAGTATACTGTTCTATTGCATGGCTCTCCACCATATACTTATCCATCCTGCTTGCTCAGGGACACTGGATTGTTTTCCATTTTAACCTGCTATGAACAATTCTGCAGTGAATATTCTTATACAGAGGAGCAGGCATGGGCTATGTACTAATGAACGGGACTCCCGGCTCAGTGGCCCGCCTGGCTTTCCACTCTATTAAATTGTTTTCCAGAGTTGTTATACTGGTTTACACGCTCGCTCACCGCTCACCGGCAGGGTAGAAGAATTCCTGATATTTGCACCCTGCCCAAAACTGGTGGGTGTAGCGTGGTATCCTAGGGTAGTTTTAGTTTGGATTTCTCTATACTTCTTTAAGTTGAGGACCTTTTCATATTCACTGGCCGCTGTGATTGCTCTTTTTGTAATGTACCTGCTCAAGTCTTTCACTCTTTTCTCATTGCAAACATACATCCTAGGTTTCCAGCAGGAGAAACAGACCTGTCCATTCTGACACAGGATGGGTGAATCGGTAACTTTTCTGGTCTGTTTTCCCACTGCTTGTTATCCTTCTGCTTGCTTTAATGGCTTTCTGCCTAGATCAGGAGGGACGGACTTTCTTTTGAAACCCAGTAACACAACGTGTTATTTCAGTACAGAGCTAAGACAGAAATAGCAGACATGGTTCAATGGTCCCTGCACCTAGAGAGTGCCATGGAAACAGGGCCCCGTCACCCTCCAACTACACAGTCCCATGAAACCAGAAAGACAACCCAGGTTGGAGAATGTCACCTTTCATTGAAGGCCAAGTTTTGCAGGATCTGTTTTACTTGTGTTTAAGTCTGCTGCCTAACTTCTTGTGGCCTTTTGCGAACTTACAACTTAGAGGACACGTAATCTCACTTTTCCAGCAGTTTTTCTAGGAGATGATAACAATGTGTACAAATAATTAGCAATAAAACATCTTGGCCAGGCGCAGTGGTTCACGTCTGTAATCCCAGCACTTTGGGAGACCAAGGCAGGAGGATCACTTGAACCTAGGAGTTCAAAACCAATCTGGGCAACATGGTGAAACCCCATTTTTACAAAAAGTACAACACTTAGCCAGGTGTGGTAGCATGTGCCTGTAGTTCCAGCTACTCAGGAGGCTGAGGTGGGAGGATCACTTGATCCCAGGAGGTCAGGGCTGCATTGAGCTGTGATCGGCCACTGCACTCCAGCCTGGGCAAGGGAGTGAAACCCCATCTCAAGAAAAGCAATCAAGCATCTCCAGGGTAAAGGAGAGCAACATGAAGAATAAGCTGTTTATACATACATATAAATTGAAACAAATTGATAAAAACAATATACCACATCACAGTCTAGTCTCAGCAAGGAAGACAGCAGGCCAACGTTACAAGGCACCAATGACATAAAACAGATCTTGAACATTTTGGTATTACTCAGATCATGAAGGACTAGATCAAGCTGCACTCAGGGCTTAAAAATCACAAGCCACATTACACGTATAGTACTTCAGACATTCTTCATTCCTGACTGAGTTGTTTTGTTTTTGAGACGGAATCTCGCTCTGTCGCCCAGGCTGGAGTGCAGTGTCGCGATCTCGGCTCACTGCAGCCGCCATCTCCCAGGTTCAAGCAATTCTCCTGCCTCAGCCTCGCCAGTAGCTGGAATTGCAGGTGCCTGCCACCACGGCCGACTAATTTTTTGTATTTTTGGTAGAGACGGGGTTTCACCATGTTGGCCAGGCTGGTCTTGATCTCCTGACCTCAAGTGATCTGCCTGCCTTGGCCTCACAAAGTGCTGTGATTACAGGCGTGAGCCACCGCACGCGGCCCTGACTGAGCTTTGAATCCAGCCCTATTGGAGCAGACACCCTACTGCCATTTGTGGAAATTAGCAAGCTTATACACGAACAATGTACAGATATAGGCTGGTTAAGAGAGATTGGAAATATGACTCAGGACTTACCATTAAGTAACAGAATATTACACAGGTAGTAGCCCTCCCTGTTACACATCTTCCTTTCAAATTTATTTTCAGTCAGCACCTAATTTTTTTTTTTTTTTTTTTGAGATGGAGTCGCCCTGTTGCTCAGGCTAGAGTGCAGTGGTGCAATCTCAGCTCACTGCACTCTCCACCTCCTGAGTCCAAGTGATTCTCCTGCCTCAGCCTCTGAGTAGCTGGGACTACAGGTGCCCACCACCAAGCCCAGCTAATTTTTGTGTTTCAGTAGAAATGGAGTCTCATCATGCTGTCCTCTTGAACTCCTGACCTCAAGTGATCCACCCGCCTGCCCCTTCCAAAGTGCTGGGCTTACAGGTGTGAGCCACTGTGCCCAGCCAGCACCCAATAATTTAATTGGCATACTGAACTCTGTTCCACCCAGAAGTCAGTGGACTTCACATTGCTCTGCTGTTTGATCTTAAATAAGAGCAGCAGACTAGGAGAGGTGAGAAAGTACTGATTAAGCCCGAGGGTAAATAGGAGTTAAGCAAACAAGAGAAGAGGGAAGAGCGATGCAGATAGAGGGAACGGCATGTGAGGATCCTATGGTCGGAGCCAGCGTGGTGTTTTAGGAACTCCTAGGACAGTGTAGCTAGAGCACAGAGCAAAGGAGGAAATTGGGTGAGGTAAGGTAGCCAGAGGCCAAATGATACAAGATGTCTGTGAAGCCATGTTAAATGTTTGACATTTTATCCTAAGCACCTAGGAGGTTAGCAAGGGGGAGACAGTGACAATATCGGAAATTATTTTTTTGAGACGGAGTATCACTCTTGTCACCCAGGGTGGAGTGCAGTGGCACGATCTCTGCTCATTGCAACCTCCGCCTCCCAGGTTCAAGCAATTCTCCTGCCTCAGCCTCCTGAGTAGCTGGGATTACAGGCACCCACACCACACCCAGCTATATTTTTTGTAGTTTTAGTAGAGACAGGGGTTTCACAGTATTGGCCAGGCTGGTCTCGAACTCCTGACCTAAGGTGATCTGCCCGCCTCAGCCTCCCAAAGTGCTAGGACTACAGGCATGAGTCACTGCGCCCGGCCCTGAGTTTCTTTTTAAAAATCTTTCTAGCTGCCATCTTAAAGGATGGATTGCAGGGGTGGACTAGAATGGGTGCAAGGTGGAATGGGCTAGGAGAAAAATGGTGGCCTGGCTGGGCGTGGTGGCTCACGTCTGTCTTCCCAGCACTTTGGGAGCTGAGGTGGGAGGATGGCTTGAGGACAGGAGTTTGAGACCAGCCTGAGCAACATAGCGCAGTTCTTTGTCTCTACAAAAAAAAAATTAAAAATTAGCCAGGCTTGGTGGTGCACACCTGTAGTCCCAGGCACTCAGGAGACTAAGGCAGGAGGATCACTTGAGCCCAGGAAGTCAAGGCTGCAGTGGGCCATGATCACACCATTGCACTCCAGCCTGGGCAACAGAATGAGACCCTGTCTCCAGGACAAAAGAAAAGCCAAGAAAATGATTTGGGGAATTGATTAGCTCCATGGGTATGTTTCCAAGCTAAAAAACTGTTTTACCCTGTGTTCCCTTTTCCCTATTTGTATAAATTACTGAGTTACATTCTCATTGCTACTTATTTAAGCAAAGTATTCTTAGTTTGTTAAGAACAAAGAACTAAAAATTGTGTTCATTTTCTATCTTTCCCTGTTCTTAGACTAAATTACGTGAAATCGGAACCATACAATATCAGAGTGGCTTTCAGCCACAACTTTTATTTAAGTTTTTTTTTGTTTTTATTTTTTTTATTTTTTTTGAGACAGTCTTGCTGTATCACCCAGGCTGGAGTGCAATGGTGTAATCTCGGCTCACTGCAACCTCTACCTCCTGGGTTCAAGCCATTCTCCTGTCTCAGCCTCCCGAGTAGCTGGGATTATAGGCACGCACCACCACGCCAGCTAATTTTTGTATTTCTAGTAGAGACAGGGTTTCACCATGTTGGCCAAGCTGGTCTTGAACTCCTGACCTCAGATGATCTGCCTACCTAGACCTCCCAAAGTGCTGGGATTACAGGCGTGAGCCACCACACCCAGCCCATAATGTCTTTTAAAGGGTGGGAGGTTTGGTGAGCGCATGGCAAAGTAAGACAAGTGATCAAATTTAAACAACACTGTTCTGATGGGAGAGGAAATGAACATTTGGCTGTTGGTTTGTTTAGGAAGAGTCTAATCCATCTCTGCAAGCTCTTGAGTCCCGCCAAGATGATATTTTAAAACGTCTGTATGAGTTGAAAGCTGCAGTTGATGGTCTCTCCAAGATGATTCAAACACCAGATGCAGACTTGGATGTAACCAACATAATCCAAGCGGATGAGCCCACGACCTTAACCACCAATGTGCTGGACTTGAATTCAGTGCTTGGGAAGGTAAGTTCGTTTTGAAAGCTGAAATGTTAGTAGGCGCTGAGTGATTAGTACAGGGAAATTGTGCTACTGTGATTAAAGCCTTAGCTTTCAGGCCAGGCACGGTGGCTCACGCCTGTAATCCCAGCACTTTGGGAGGCAGAGGCAGGCAGATCACGAGGTCAGGAGATCCAGACCATCCTGGCCAACGTGGTGAAACCCCATCTCTACTAAAATACAAAAAATTAGCTGGGCATGGTGGCAGGCACCTGTAGTCCCAGCTACTCAGGAGAGACAGGCAAAAGAATGGTGTGAACCCGGGAGGCAGAGCTTGCAGTGAGCGGAGATCGCGCCACTGCACTCCAGCCTGGGCCACAGAGTGAGACTCCGTCTCAAAAAAAAAAAAAAGCCTTAGCTTTCTAATTTTCAAAGGCAGAGCCAAGAGCATATTCATATTTTTTTCTCCTCTAAATGAGTATGCCTTTGCACAGAACAGATTCACAAGGCAGGAGTGAAGTCAAAACAAGCTCTAAAGCCTCTTCTTGACTTCTCAGACCAAGTAGAGGGCAGGGAGGATGTGTAGGCAGAGGAGGAGTGGAGGAGAGTTACAGCCTCTGTCAGTCCAGGCATGGGTCCAGCAGCCTCCGAGCCCTAGAAGAACAGATCTCAGCTTGTTTGCTCAGTGTTCCCCAGAGGTTCAGCAGAGGCAGCCCAGACTCTCTTTGATAGTAGGCCAACTTTCAGAACCGTGACTGCCCAAGCACAAAAATCCTACCCGTCCTTTTGAAATGTATTGCTCAGGCCAGTCACAGTCTCATATTTCAAGTGCATTTTGCTTGAATTCAGTTTGCTGTATTACAAGTAAGTTGCATCAGCCGGCTCTCATGATTGAAGTTTACAGGCTTCAGCTAATTTAGGGGAGAATCTGATATGCAAAGAAAGACCATCTCGTTTGTTACAACGAAGTGGTATTTGAGGATGCAAAAAGGGTTTGTCCCAAGAATCCCTACCAATAGCCTCCTCTAGAATGGGTGATAGAATAGCACTACTTAAAGCCCTAAAAAATGCAAGCATTGTGGTGTCTCACCCAGGGCTGGGATATTTGGTAACCTCAGTACCTCTGCATTCATGTATTCCTTCCACTGCTCCCTCATTCATCCAGTACTTGTTGGCATACACTGAGGACTCAGATGAGGCGCAACTAGGCCCTCAGGGAGCCGGAGCCTAGCAGATGAGTTTTCGAGCATGAGCAGCCATAACAGTCATTTCTCAGGGTGCTGGGGAGGCGTCTCAGAGCACGTGGTGCTCAAGATGAATTTTGATACCTCAGAAGACCCAGTGTCAAGTAATACAATATGTTCAGGGAACTGCAAGGCATTCCACGTAGGCTGGCGTGGGGGACATTGGTCAGGAGTGGCAGGCGGGGTACAGAAAGCCAAGAAGTTTGGCTGTGAAGTGTTCACATCAGTGCATTCATTATTACGAGTGAAAGTGTAGAAGAAATAAGAAAGTCTTTATCTAAAAAGGCTGTCATGCCTGGGTTTGGATTTATATCAGGCCCATCCCCCTGGACCTCATGCCAGAGCAAACTGTGGCCCCGAACCATTGCCTGGCCTCTGTACCCATGGGCCACTGGCACTGAAAAGGGTTACCCAGTGGGAAAAAACAAGGCTATGAGTCTGAGGACTTCAGTTAACGCCTAATATGTTAGAATCTCCCCATCCCTCATCACCAATGATACCTTGAGCCAACACCCCTTCTTAAGGGGTTCTTCATGGAAACATCTTAACACAAATTGGCTGTGGTCAGCTGTTGGAAAGATTCAGTAGCTGGAATAATTGCAGGTTAAAAGGGACAAATAGAAGTGTCATTCCTGGCTGGGCGCGGTGGCTCAAGCCTATAGTCCCAGCACTTTGGGAGGCCGAGACGGGTGTATCACGAGGTCAGGAGATCGAGACTATCCTGGCTAACATGGTGAAACCCCGTCTCTACTAAAAAATTTTTAAAAACTAGCCGGGCGAGGTGGCAGGCACCTGTAGTCCCAGCTACTCGGGAGGCTGAGGCAGGAGAATGGCATAAACCCGGGAGGCAGAGCTTGCAGTGAGCTGAGATTGCGCCACTGCACTCCAGCCTGGGCGACAGAGCGAGACTCCGTCTCAAAAAAAAAAAAAAAACAAGAAGTGTCATTCCTAGGCCAGGCACCATGGCTCCCATCTGTAATCCTAGCACTTTGGGAGGCCAAGACAGACAGGTCATTTGAGGTCAGGAGTTTCAGAACAGCCTGAGCAACATGACAAAACCCCATCTCTACTAAAAATAATTTTTAAAAAAAATTAGCCGGGCATGGTGGCAGGCACCTGTAGTCCCAGCCACTCAGGAAGCTGAGGCAGGAGAATCACTTGAACCTGGGGAGGCAGAGGTTGCAGGGAGCAGAGATCATCCACTGCACTCCAGCCTGTGTGACAGAGTGAGACTCTGTCTCCAAAAAAAAAAAAAAAAAGTTTCATTTCTGATATGCTGTTTTATTTGACAGTGGAGTCAACTTTTTATTCGTTGGGGGTAAGGGGGTGGAGTCAGCTCATATCCCAGCTCCACTCCATCCTGAGCGAGTGGCCTTGGAGAAGTTACTGGCTGCAACCTGGAGAAGATGCTAGTGCCTTCTTCATGGAAGTGGAGGAGTCAGATAACCCTGGTTAGGTTCTTAGACTCGCACCCGGCACAGTGGCACTCTCTGATGACTGTTATTCGTACATTGTCTTGCTCTTTCCCCAGGATTATGGGGCGTTGAAAGACATCGTGATCAACGCGAACCCGGCCTCCCCTCCCCTCTCCCTGCTCGTGCTGCACAGGCTGCTGTGTGAGCACTTCAGGGTCCTGTCCACGGTGCACACACACTCCTCAGTCAAGAGTGTGCCTGAAAACCTTCTCAAATGCTTTGGAGAACAGAATAAAAAACAGCCCCGCCAAGAGTATCAGCTGGGATTCACTTTAATTTGGAAGAATGGTAAGTAGATGGGACTGAGTTAAACTTACACACAGCTGCCCCTTGAACACCACGAGTTTGACCTGCATGAGTCCATTTACATGTGGATTTTTTTCTTTTCTTTTCTCTTCTTTTTGAGACAGTCTCGCTGTGTCACCTAGGCTGAAGTGCAGTGGCACAATCTTGGCTCACTGCAACTTCCACCTCTGGGTTTAAGCGATTCTCCTGCCTCAGCCTCCTGAGTAGCAGGCATTATAGGCGCGTGCCACCATGCCCAGCTAATTTTTTTCATGTTTTTAGTAGAGACGGTTTCACCACGTTGGTCAAGCTAGTCTCAAACTCCTGACCTCGTGATCCACCTGCCTTGGCCTCCCAAAGTGCTGGAATTACAGGCGTGAGCCACCGTGCCTGGGCCTCATGTGGATTTTTCAAATAACTATCTTGGAAAATTTTTTTGGAGATTTGCAACAATTTGAAAATACTGGCAGACAAACCACCTAGCCTAGAAATATCAAATCAAGGCTGTGCGCGGTGGCTCACGCCTATAATCCCAGCACTTTGTAAGGTCAAGGCAGGCGGATCACAAGGTCAGGAGTTCGAGACCAACCTGACCAACATGGTGAAACCCCGTCTCTACTAAAAATACAAAACTTAGCCAGGTGTGGTAGCGGGTGCCTGTAATCCCAGCTACTCGGGAGGTGGAGGCAGGAGAATTTCTTGAACCCAGGAGGTGGAGGTTGCAGCCAGCCAAGACCACGCCATTGTACTCCAGCCTGGGCGACAGAACAAGACTCCATCTCAAAAAAAAAAAGAAAGAAAAATATCAAAACAAGTAAGAAAAAGCTATGAGGCATAAAATATTTACATACTAGTCTATTTAATTTGCTACCACAAAATGTACACAAATCTATTTTAAGAAGTTAAAATGTATCAAAACTTACACACACACTATACATGGCACCACCTGCAGTTGAGAGAAACGTAAACAAACGTGAAGATGAGCATGAAATCCCAACTGCGTAACATTAACTGTAGAACAAACATACTGTACTGCTGGAATAATTTCACAGCCGCCTCAAGCGTGGGGAGTGTCTGCTTCATTCTGCTTCAGACACCCCGTGACGCCCATCATCTCGGTGTGAGCAGCTAATTCACCTCTCCAGGAAATTGCATGTTGCAGTCAAAAGCGATCTCTTGGGAGGCCGAGGCGGGTGGATCACGAGGTCAGGAGATCGAGACCATCCTGGCTAACACAGTGAAACCCCGTCTCTACTAAAAAATACAAAAAAAATTAGCCGGGCGTAGTGGCGGGCGCCTGTGGTCCCAGCTACTCGGGAGGCTGAGGCAGGAGAATGGCGTGAACCCAGGAGGCGGAGCTTGCAGTGAGCCGAGATTGCACTCCAGCCTGGGCGACAGAGCGAGACTCCGTCTCAAAAAAAAAAGTGATCTCTTGAGGTTCTTGGGTATTTTTCATCATGTTTTGGGTATGTTTCCATCGTGCATTGCCAAAAACCTTGACTAACACTGTGGGGCACTTACAAAGTGTCTCTTGTGATACTGAAAGTGCTCCCAAGAAGCAGAGAAGTCAAGATATTGTACTTGATATGTACCAGAGGTCTGCAGCTGCCACTTCAAGATAAATGAATTCAGTGTAAGAACCATTGTTTTAAAAAAGGGAAATTTTCGGTCAGGCACAGTGGCTCACGCCTCTAATCCCAGCACTTCGGGAGGCCAAGGCAGGTGGATCACGAGGTCAAGAGATCAAGATCATCCTGGCCAACATGGTGAAACCCTGTCTCTACTAAAAATACAAAAATTAGCTGGGCTTGGTGGTGTGTGGCTGTAGTCCCAGCTACTTGGGAGGCTGAGGCAGGAGGATCACTTAAACCTGGGAGGTGGAGGTTGCAGTGAGCCGAGATTGCACCACTGCACTCCAGCCTAGTGACACAGTGAGACTCCGTCTCAGAAAAAAAAAAAAAAAAGGGGAAATTCATGAAGGCATCACTATAGCTGCACCAGGAGGTGCAAAAACCTTGCACTTTTTGCAAAATACCTATTTATCTTGTATTGAAAATGTAGCTTTTGGCCGGGTGCAGTGGTTCATTCCTGTAATCCCAGCACTTTGGGAGGCCAAGGTGGGTGGATCACCTGAGATCAGGAGTTCGAGACCAGCCTGACCAATATGGTGAAACCCCATCTCTACTAAAAGCACAAAAATGAGCCTGGCATGGTGACCTTCACCTGTAGTCCCAGGTACTCGGGAGACTGAGACAGGAGAATCGCTTGAACCTGGGAGGCAGAGGTTGCAGTGAGCCAAGATCGTGCCAGTACACTCCAGCCTGGGCTACAGAGTGAGACTCCATCTCAAAGAAAAAGAAAAGAAAATGCAGCTTTTATATGGGGTGCAGGATTCCTGTTAGAAAGGCGTACCTATAGACTCTCATATGATTTGAGAAAAAGCAAAGTCATTATATGACAACTTGAAGCCAAAGGAAGGTGAAAGATCTAAAGCTGGAGAGTTTAATGCCAGCAAACGATGGTTTGATAATTTTAGGAAAAGGTTTGGCTTTTAAAAATGTCAAGATCACAGGAGAAGCAGCTTCTGCTAACCAAGAGGCAGCAGACAAGTTCCCAGATGCCATTAAGAAAATCATGGAGGAGAAAGGATACCTGTGTCAACACGTTTTTAATGCAGACAAAACTGCCCTAATCTGGGGTGGGGGCGGGGAACCACAAAGGACATTTATTAGTAAAGAAGAGAAGGGAGTCCCAGGATTGAAGGCAGGGAGGGCTAGGCTAACCCTCCTGTTTTGTGCAAGTGCAGCTGTGTTTATGATCAGGAGAGCTCTTACCTGTAAAGCTGCTAACACCCAAGACTTCACGGGAAAAGATAAGCACAGCTGCTCGTCTTTTGGTTGTACAACACCTGGACAAGAACCCTTTTTCTGGACTAATTCCACTGATGCCTTGTCCCTGAAGTCAGGATGTACCTTGCCAGTAAGGGACACCTTTGAAAGTTCTTCAATGCTGCAGTCACTCAGAGCCCCATGAGTTAACACCAAGGGTGTCAAAGCCATCTACTTGCCCCCTAACACAACATGGATCAAAAAGTCGTAAGAACCTTTGATGCTCATTACACACAGAATTCTATGAAAGAATTGTCAGTGCTATGAAAGAGAACCCTGGCTAGGCACGCCTGGAATCCCAGCTACTTGGGAGGCTGAGGCAGGAGAATTGCTTGAACCCGGGAGGTGGAGGTTGTAGTGAGATTGTGCCACTGCACTCCAGCCTGGGTGACAGAGCAAGACTCCATCTCAAAACAAAAAGCAAGAGAGAGAACCCTGATAGAACATCTTGAAGAGTCTGGAAGGATTACACCATTGAAGAGGCCATCGTTGTATACAAAGCTGTGAAAGCCATCACGGTGAAACAGTACATTCCTGCTGGAGAGACCTGTGTCCAGATGTGCGTGGCTTCATAGGATCTACGACAACCAAGGAAACCAAGAAATAGATCACAGATGGGGCAAAAGTGGGTGGTGAAGAGTTTCAGGGTACAGATCTTGGAGAAACTCAAGGGCTGACAGACACTGCACACAAGAGTTAACATAAGACAGCTTAATGGGGAGAAGTGTTTCCAAGCCAGTGCCAGATGTTGAGGAAGAAGACCTAGGAGAAGCCAGGCTGGAAAACAGATTTCCATTAGACAGTCTGGGAGAAGGCTTCTGATCATTCGAGGCTGCTTTTGACTTCTTTTATGACCTGGAGTCTTCTACGATACAAGCAGTGAAACTAAAGCAAACGGTGGAAGTGTTCATGCTGCATGGAACTATTTTTAGAGAAATCAGAAGGCAGACAAATTATGATGTATTTCCCTAAAGCTACACCGTGCTTGCCTGTCCTCCTTTCCTGCCTCCCTTTCTACCTCTGCCACCCAAGACAGCAAGACCAACCCCTCTTCCTCAGCGACATGAGGGCAGTGGGATGAAGACCTTTAAGATGATCCGCTTCAACTTAATGAATAGTAAATTCATTATCCTTTTCTTTTTAAGAGGCAGGGTCTTGCTATGTCACCCAGGCTGGAATGCAGTGGTGCAGTCACAGCTCACCACAGCCTCAACATTCTGGGCTCAAGTGATCCTCCCACCTCAGCCTCCCAAGCAGCAGGGACTACAGGTGTGAGCCACCATGCCCAGCATCCTTATTATTTTCTTAACATTTTCTCAAGTTTATCGTAAGAATATAGCATATGATATATAGACCATACAAAGTGTGTGAATCAACTGTCATAGGTAAGGCTTCCCATCAGTAGTAGGCTGTTAGTGCTTAAGATTTGGAGGAGTCAAAAGTTTTATGTGGATTTTCGCTGCACAGCAGTGGGGAGTCAGTGCCCCTAACCCCCACACTGTTCAAGGGTCAGCTGTACTATATGATGAGATGTGCAACATGGTTTTGATACGAAGCAGCGAGGGGTTAGGACATTGTGTGGCATACCGGCCATACAGCAATTTGCATCAGGTCAGATATTCTAAGTCTAAGAAGCCTGTGGGGTAGTTCTAGAGGAGGAGCAGAGATGAAGCACCGCAAAGATGCCCTTGTTCCTCTGCAAAGTTTAGGGTCTCTGAGTGAGACACAGCTCAAGGGGGGACTGTGAGCCTTGGAGGAAGGGGGTTCTGTCCAACCAGGCAAAGCAGGGGAGTCATGGCTATCACAGCCATCTTGCCCTCACATTCTAGAACTTACTATCATAGGGACATTGAAATTATCTTCTCATATGGCCACATAAAGATAGGATGTCATGTACTCACTATCCCACGGATGTATGCCCCTTCTGGTTATGCTGATATGGAAGGAAGCGAGTTCATGTCATTCATACCTTAACTGCCCTCAGCCTCACAGAAAGCGATTATGAGGCCAAGAGCCTAGGAGATGCAACTCCTGGGTTTCCAGCCCTCAGCCCCCAAATCCTTAGGCAGCAGGGATTGGAGCAGGTGGTCTGAGGTCCCTTCCAGCTTGAGAACTGTCATAATCAAATACCAGGAGTGGCTCTTTGGTTACTTTGTTAACATAGTTTGCACTTAAACCCTTTTCACTATTAAGCATCTTAAGAGACTGACTGAAAATGTGATGTTCTTCTTGAAAACACCCTTTCCCGTGTCATCAGTCTGTGGTGGTTGGTGACTGTCCCCTTCCCCATTGTGTGCGTACTTCCCTCACAGGGCTGCTCTGGTGATGCTACCTTGCGTGTGTCTTTTCTTTTCAGTGCCAAAGACGCAGATGAAATTCAGCGTCCAGACGATGTGCCCCATCGAAGGAGAAGGGAACATTGCACGTTTCTTGTTCTCTCTGTTTGGCCAGAAGCATAATGCTGTCAACGCAACCCTTATAGATAGCTGGGTAGATATCGCGATTTTTCAGTTAAAAGAGGGAAGCAGTAAAGAAAAAGCCGCTGTTTTCCGTTCTATGAACTCAGCTCTTGGGAAGAGCCCTTGGCTCGCCGGGAACGAACTCACCGTAGCAGACGTAGTGCTGTGGTCTGTGCTCCAGCAGACCGGAGGCTGCAGTGTGACAGTGCCAGCCAACGTGCAGAGGTGGATGAGGTCTTGTGAAAACCTGGCTCCTTTTAACACGGCCCTCAAGCTCCTTAAGTGAATTCCGTTACCGATTTTAAAGAGTTTAGATTTTAAGAATGGTGCTCTTTCATGCCTATTATCAGTAAGGGGACTTGTATTAGAGTCAAAGTCTTTTTATTTAGGCCAGTTGTCAAATGTCAATAAAAGCATCATGTAATTTGTGGTTTTCATTTTATTTAAAATTCAGCAAAATCATATGCCATCTACCGTGATGACTGCCAACTCGATGGCAGACCCTTTCTGGGATTCAAAAACCACTTCAGATCGCTGCTTCTGAGGGATGTACAGATTGGCTGGGGAGTTGAATGCTACAATAAAGGAGGAAGTACTGGGGAACAGTGCAGGGCAAAGGTGGGAAAGAGATCTGAGCTGCCTGGAGATCACCTGGGGTGAGGAGTACAAAGCTTTGCAAGGGTGTAGTTTTGGAATGACGCTAAATTGAAGGTGGAGAGAACAGATAAAAAGATTGGAAGTTGCGGCCGGACGCGGTAGCTCACGCCTGTAATCCCAGCACTTTGGGAGGCTGAGGCAGGCAGATCACGAGGTCAGGAGATCCAGACCATCCTGGCTAACGCAGTGAAACCCCATCTCTACTAAAAGTATAAAAAAATTAGCCGGGTGTGGTGGCGGGCGCCTGTAGTCCCAGCTACTCGGGAGGCTGAGGCAGAAGAATGGCATGAATCGGGGAGGCGGAGCTTGCAGTGAACCGAGATCGCGCCACTGCACTCCAGCCTGGGCGACAGAGACTCCATCCCAAAAAAGAAAAAACATTGGAAGTTGCACACTACGCTGTTAAGAAGTTGAGCTTTTATCTTAGAGGCAGCAGAAGGTTTGGAGCCAAGGAATGAAATGATCAGGCGTCCTTCAGGTAATGAACTTGGCTGCAGTGTGAAAGGGGTAGGAAGACTGGCAGCTGTCAAAACTGGAACAGTCCAGTGAGTATGTGCCGGCCTGGGCTTGGGCAGTGACAGGGGCACACGTCAATTTCTGTGGTAGAACCTTCTAGAGAAAGACCAGACAGAGGGTCAACAGAGTTGAAAGGAAAAAATAATTGAGGATAAGGTCCAAGTTTTTTTGTTTCAGAGACTGGGCATATGGTAAAATTTAGGTAGGAAATTCAGGAAAAGGAGCTTGTGAGGCAGGAAAGGAAGGAGCACCAGCTTGGGGCACTCTGACATCTTTAATAAGTCTTGTAAAGGCTTACTAAATACAACTAAGAATTATACCAACTATACCCTAATGAAGATTAAAAATTTACATTCCAGTTAACTACCTTAAAAGTTAAGTCCACTTTCGTCCTACAGATATAGCCTGAGGAAGGTTAGACAGGCACGCCCCCATCCTTTCCGTCATCCCTCACCCCTTTGTCTTGAGAAAGGAGGTTTAGCTGCTTCTTTAGTTCTGCAATTTCTTTTTCTTGCTCTATTATCTTCATCTGTAGAGTGAAGTTAACCTGTAAGGAGAAAATATTTTAAACTCCATTAAAATAACTTACTACTTTTTTTTTTTTTTTTTTTTTGAGACAGAGTCTCACTCTGTCGCCCAGGCTGGAGTGCAGTGGTGCGATCTCGGTTCACTGCAAGCTCTGCCTCCCGGGTTCACGCCATACTTCTGCCTCAGCCTCCAGAGAAGCTGGGACTACAGGCGCCTGTCACCACGCCTGGCTAATTTTTTGTATTTTTAGTAGAGACAAGGTTTCACCATGTTAGCCAGGATGGTCTCAATCTCCTGACCTAGTGATCTGCCCACCTCGGCCTCCCAAAGTGCTGGAATTACAGGCATGAGCCACCACGCCTGGACTGTTTTCCCCCCCGGACCTGTTTTTTGTTTGTTTTGAGACAATCTTGCTGTTGCCCAGGCTGGAGTACAGTGGCATGATCTCGGCTCACTGCAACCTGTGCCTCCCCAGTTCAAGCTATTCTCGTGCCTCAGCCACCCAAGTAGCTGGGATTACAGGCGCTCTCCTACAAGCCCAGCTAGTTTCTGTATTCTTAGTAGAGATGGGGTTTCGCCAATTTGGCCAGACTGGTCTTGAACTCCTTACCTCAATTACCACCCGCCTCAACCCTCCAAAGTGCTGGGATTACAGGCATGAGCCACCACACCCGGCCAAGGTTTCATTTTATATAAAAAACTTTTGCAAGATGGTAGAAATCCTTACCATAAATAATAAATAACTATGGTCTCTAATAGCTGTCTTAACTGAGCATTAGAAAATCCCCTTCATATGTGAAGATAAATATTTATACTTGGTTTTAAGAACCACATCTGTGGCTGGGCATGGTGGCTCACAACTGGCTAATTTTTGTATTTTTAGTAGAGACAGGGTTTCACCATGTTGGTCAGGCTGGTCTTGAACTCCTGACCTCATGATCCGCCCGCATCAGCCTCTCAAAGTGATGGGATTACAGGCGTGAGCCACCGCACCTGATGCTTTTAACTCTTAGAGTAGACAGGTGGTAGGGAGTCAACCTGCTTACATGGACAGTGAATATAAGTGTGCTACTGGCATTCAACCTAGTGCTTGATACAGTCAGGGAACTCTGAGAATGGGTTTAAATATTTTGTTTGCACAAATATGAGTCTAAGCTCGACTATTCACTGAAACAGGATTCACTATTTATTTTGAGACGGAGTCTCACTCTGTCGCCCAGGCTGGAGTGCAGTGGTGTGATCTCGGCTCACTGCAACCTTCACCTCCCGGGTTCAAGTGATTCTCCTGCCTCAGCCTCCTGAGGAGGTGGGATTACAGGTGTGTACCACCATGGCCGGCTAATTTTTGTACTTTTAGTAGACAGGGGCTTTCACCATATTGGCCAGGCTGGTCTCGAACTCCTGACATCAGGCAATCTTCCCACCTCGGCCTCCCAAAATCCCATGCCTGGGATTACAGCATGAGCCACCCCGCCCAGCCAGGATTCACAATTTAAACAAATTCTATTTTAAGCTTCATATTTTCCTCAGCATTAAAAAGAAAAACATGTACAGAGACCATATCCAGGGCAGCAGCTGCAGCCAGACCCCCACACCAGGCCACCCCTGCCTCCCCTGGGTGGTCCGCAGTGGCTGTGTACTGCGCAGGGATGGCGGCAGCCCCCCGGGGCACACTCTTCAGCACGACCCGGGGAGGTGCCAGGATCTTCTACAACCCGAAATTCCGACAGAGTGCTAAACTCATCAGTGACCAAACACCCTCGAGGGACCCGCCCACCACTTCAGGGCTCACCAGCCCTGCCAGTGATGAGCCCCCGACAGACACCCAGACAGCCCAGAACAGCAGGCAGGTGGTGAAGAGTCAGACTTTGACATGGACATTTAAAGGCCCAGCCATCAGAAGGGGCAAACCCGACGGGCCCCTCCGGCCTTTCTGGGGAAGAGTCACACCCACCAGGCCTCAGGAAGCTTTCCTACCCGGCCTTAGCTGTGGGGTTGGCCCCCGGCCCTCCACTCCTCTTTGTGAACACCAGCAGATACCTCCTGTGCCCGCTGGGGCCAGAGCTGCTACCCTAAGGGGAGTGAGTCCTGCGAGCACACCCTGCAGATGAGTGGCACGAAGTGGATGAGAACAAATAGGCCCCGCCTCCAGAACCATCATCTGCCTCTTCCAGCCCCAGCCTCCAGGGGCACCACCCACCCCTTCCTTCCCCAAGAGAGGAAATAAAAACCACCTTCACTCCAGGACCAAGAAAAACAAAAGCACATACATTTCCAGAAGTTTGGAAAAGTTCGCTCTGCAGCAGCTGAACAGCAGATGGTCTCTGCGATGAGTTCCTTCTCGTTAAGTGCTGGATATACTTGGCTTGTACTGGACACCTTTTACTGAGGGATTCCGGCAACTGACCAGTTCTTAAACCTGTCAGAAGTTCTGCTCGCTCCATTTCTGTTCCAAATGGCTGAAAGAGCTCTAGCAGGATCACACCCAAGCTGTACATATCTGACTGGAAAAAGAAAAAAAGGGGGAACTCAGTAGTGAAATACAGAGTGAGAAGAACGTTTCCATTTCCGTGTTCCACCCTCCAAACAGGAGAGGGTTTCTAAGAATGAGGATATACAGTCACCCACAAGGAAGGGAACAGAGCAAGATGGCTCATCAGAGACAGGGACTTTCACGACCCCAAAAAGGGGCATCTGTGGGCACGGAGAATGGATGGTCAGGTGGAGGGCAGGGATAATCCCCACCCACAGCAGTCACGACCATACAACTATCTTCAGCACCTTGAAACAATCCAGGCCTGACCCAGGGAGAGGGACGTGAGCTCACGCCTGCTAGTGTCAGCTGCGGGGAAGCCACAGTGGGTCACGGGTTCTCCTCTGGTCTCACCTCTGCCTCCTTACCAAGTGTCCTTGGTGACATTTAACAAACTGCATAAAATCTGTGATGCTACTCCTAAAAACAGATTTTTTTTAGAAAGGTCATCACTAGACAAGATTTTAGGGGCAGCCAGCATTTTTTCTGACAGCTCCTTCCCAATCACTAAAAAGCTCAACGAGCCATCAAAAGGAAGAAAATTTTACTAGGCTGTTGTTTTGAAAAATGGATTTTAGCATTTCTTCAAGGAACAATGGGGATTCAAACTTTACAGCATGTTCATTCTATTTCAAGGGGAGTCAAGGGGCAGGCTTCCCCTTGGCGTTTATCCACCGAAGCCTGAAAAAAAAAACAATTAGAAGAAAGGCTGAACACAGGCTTCCATGAATTCTAGCTTCCTGAGGTGAACAGTGATGTTTTAAAGGGAAAGCTCATTTCAAAATCGATTTAGGCCAGGTGCAGTGGTTCATGCCTGTAATCCCAGCACTTGGGAGGCCAAGGGAGGAGAATCATTCGAGGCCAGGAGTTTGAGATCAACCTGGACAAAGCAAGACCCCATCTCTACAAATATATATATATATTTTTTTAATTAGCTGGGTGTGGTGGCACAACTCTTGAAGTCACAGCTACACGGGAGGCTGAGGTGAGAGGATCACTTGAGCCCAGGAGTTGGGGGCTGCCATGAGCCATGATGACACCACTGCAATCCAACCTGGGCAACAGAGTAAGACCCTGTCTCAAAAACAACAAATGAACAAACAAAAACAATGTGTGACACCTGTGGATTTTGAAATGGTAAAGTAGGCAACACAGATTCTTCAGTGAGGCTTCTTCTTAGGGCGATTTGAGCCACTTAATAATCTAGAGTACTTGGTTATCTCCAAAAACATCTCTATGACAGAGCTCCTGCATTTCATTGTACTGTTTGTTTTTTACTTTTTTTGAGACGGAGTTTTGATCTTGTCAGACGGAGTTTTGATCTTGTCATCCAGGCTGGAGTGCAACGGTGCAATCTCGGCTCACTGCAACCTCCGCCTCCTGGATTCAAACGATTCTCATGCTTCAGCCTCCAGAGTAGCTGGGACTACAGGCATGTGCCATCGCACCCAGCTAATTTTTGTATTTTTAGTAGAGATGGGGTTTCACCATGTTGACCAGGCTGGTCTTGAACTCCTGACCTCTGGTGATCCACCCACCTCAGCCTCCCAAAGTGCTGGGATTACAGGCGTGAGCCACTGCGCCCGGCCCTGTACTGTTTGTTATTTACGACTGCCAAATAAGTTGGATGAAAGTACAGAAAGCAACAAATACTACCTTGGCATCATACTCAGATCCTTCCAACTGTTCAGGTGAAGCGTACAGACAAGTACCCACTCTGGACGTATGTGTTGGCGTTCCTATCATTTCAAAAGCCACACATTAAACATTGCAGTGTTAGCATTGTCAACATTAAATAACATTTACTATGAGCAAGCAGTGTAGCTCCTAAGGGAACGACGGTTGCTTTTTATCTTTATCTCACCTTTGCTATTAAATCTTTATGATTCTCTTTAAATACTAACATGTGCAACCATGTCTTTTGCTTATGCAAAGAAAACAAAACAAAACCAAAAACTTACTCTTCCTGTTTCTATTGGTCCAGTCTGTGTTCTTCTGTAGGATGTCTGTGCAGGCCAGACCAAAGTCTCCTATTTTTACTTGCTGATCAGGGCCATGAAGAAAAATATTTCTTGGCTATCAACAAACAAAACAAGTCAACTCCTTGGCTTTCTTAAAACAAATAGTAAAAACTTGTAAATGTTTTTAAGTGTTTGGAACTCAGGAGCAAGCAGCCCCTCAAAAGTTAAATATTTGAGGAATAGTTCCCAAATTTGCCTGCACATCAGAATCATCCAGGAGTTTTAAAAATCTCAACATCCGGCGGGGTGCAGTGGCTCATGCCTGTAATCCCAGCACTTTGGGAGGCTGAGGCAGGCAGATCACCTGAGGTTAGGAGTTCGAGGCAAGCATGGCCAACATGGTGAAACACCATCTCTAAAAAATACAAAATTAGTCAGGCGTGGTGGCATGTGCCTGTAATCACAGCTACTGGGGAGGCTGAGGCAGAAGAATGGCTTGAACCCAGCAGGCAGAGGCTGCAGTGAGCCAAGGTTGTGCCATTGCACTCCAGCCTGGGCGACAAGAGCAAAACCCCGTCTCAAAATAAAAAAACCTCGGCCAGGCGCGGTGGCTCATGCCTGTAAACCCAGCACTTTGGGAGGCCGAGGCAGGTAGATCACCTGAGGTCAAGAGTTCAAAACCAGCCTGGCTAATATGGTGAAACCCCATCTCTACTAAAAATACAAAAATTAGCTGGCCATGGTGGTGCTCGCCTGTAGTCCCAGCTACTCAGGAGGCTGAGGGAGGAGAATCACTTGAACCCAGGAGGCGGAGGTTGCAGTGAGCCAAGATCGCACCACTGCACCCCCGCCTGGGTGACAGAGCGAGACTCCGCCTCAAGAAAAAACAAAAACAAAAACTCAACATTCAACCCATTCCCCAGGCCAACTGCATCAGAACTCCTGGGGGTGGACACAAGCATCAGTATTACTAAAAGTCCCAAGGCTATTCTAAATTTGGAGAATATTAATGTAGAGCATGCTTTGTACACAAATGCCTCCCAACCCTTACTGCACATCATTACCCAAGAAGCTCTTAGAAATGACTGTCCTCGGCCGGGCATGGTGGCTCACGCCTGTAATCTCAGCACCTCAGGAGGCCAAGGCGGGTGAATCGCCTGAGGTCAGGAGTTCAAGACCAGCCTGGCCAACATGGTGAAACCCCGTCTCTACTAAAAATACAAAAATTAGCCAGGTGTGGTGGTGCATGCCTGTAATCCCAGCTACTCGGGAGGCGGAGGCAGAACTGCTTGAACCTGGGAGGCAGAGGTTGCAGCAAGCCGAGATCACACCACTGCACTCCAGCCTGGGCGACAGAGGGAGGCTCTGTCTCAAAGACAGAAAAAAAAAAAAAAGGTAAGGGAACGGGAAAGGGAAGGAAAGGAAAAGAACTGTCTTGTCGCATCCAGAGATGTGATTTTCTATGTGTGAGAAAACATTTTAAATGGCTTTTTCAAGGCATGATAAATCTAAGCACTGGCAGTTAGCCTGCGAATGTAACAAACCGCATGGCTCATCCACCTAGAAGATCACAATAAGCGAACAGGATGTAAAGGAGAAGTCAGTCCATAAAAGGGAAGACAGTTTCATTATTGGGAAATCCAAACTTAAGTGGGGCAGGGACCAGGGTATAACCTTCTAAGGGGATAATGCAACTCAGGCGACTTCCGGGAAGATCGTAACCCTGTAGTCCTTGACCAATGAGGAACCAAAGTAGCGACTTGCACGCTAGGAGATAAATTACCTGTTGTAACTGCCCTGGGTGTACCTGCCTACCAGACACACGACCTTACAAGACTGCTATTAAAAGTCTGACTTTCACTGTTCTTTGTGCCTCCAAGTTCATTCTTTGGGTTTGGATGGGTGAGCATGCTTCTTACACTATGAAAAAACTTTGATTTTTTTTTTTAAAGACAGAGTCTCGCTGTGTTGCCAGGCTGGAGTGCAGTGGCGCCATCTTGGTTCACTGTAACCTCCGCCTCTCAGGTTCAAGCAATTCTCCTGCCTCAACCTCCCGAGTAGCTGGGACTACAGGTGCACGTCACCATTCCCAGCTAATTTTTGTATTTTTACAAAATATATTTGTAGAGACGGGGTTTCACCATGTTGGCCTGCATGGTTTCAATCTCTTGACCTCGTGTTCTGCCTGCCCTGGCCTCCTAAAGTGCTGGGATTACAGGCATAAGCCACCACGCCCAGCCAACTTGAATATTTCTTAAAAGCTCCCAGATAACTCATATGTATTAGCCAGGGTTAGGAACTAAGAAATCACACTAAATGGCTTTATTTAAGCAACGAGTGCAGACCCAAAACCTCTCTCAAACTATTCCTATGCCAGAGAAGAACGGAACCTGTAATGGGGAGAGGGAAGATTCTATTACAATAAAAACTAAAAACTGGGTTAAAACTTTTCTTACTTTAAAAGTAGTCATTTTAACTTTGTATTTTAATGTATAAATTCCTCTTTTTTAGCTTTGATCATTGTTTCAGCTACACTTGAACTGGAGAGAAATCAGAAATAAAGGTGTAAGATAATAGCTTGGATATGTCTTTATGATAGAGTAGAAAACCCTAAAAACTGCTGACATTTGACATTGTATGATCAAGGAACAAAGTCTGGACACTTGATTCCAAACTTTGATGGACTGCCTTCACAGATACAGTTCTTGACAAATTCTAGAACAGTTCTAGAACTAAACTGAAAGAATCATCATAAAGAGACTGAAACTGACCAATTCCATAACAACATTTTCCCTTGAAGTCTTCACGTTTTTCTCATGGGGAATATACCCAGGAAAGGAAGCAGAGACCTGGTGGTTGGCAGTGCCATGTCCCTGGAAGATGGCCCATCCGCAGCACTTCACTCAAAACTCTATGAAGCCATCATGAGAGAAGACTGCACTGCGATCGAGGTACTCCTGAGAAATCACCCTGTCAACCAGCCCATCGCCATTCTGCCCAACTCCACCAGCGGCAGATTACTTCTGAGCCAGGTACCCTCTTTCCTGCTCAGTCACTTCTGGAAAAAAGTCAGGCTGCTTAGAAACGAGCATCATCTAAAGCTGGTGAACCTGCTAAGCTCACAGCCCTGACGAGGCACGACCCCAGCTCACTCCACACACTGCAGTGCTCCCCAAAGCCCTGAAAGCCTCCCCTGCACATGTCACACACAAACCAACATGAGAAAACGCCACATCCGGTGTGGCTGGAAGACCATTCATATCACCTCTCAAACATACCCATGGTGCTCATCTCCGAGTGGTCAAATTAGTTTTTCCCTTTTTCGGCCAGACGCGGTGGTTCACGCCTGTGATCCCAGCACTCTGGAAGGCCGAGGTGGGTGGATCACCTGAGGTCAGGAGTTTGAGACCAGCCTGGCCAGCATGGCAAAACCCCGTCTCTACTAAAAATACAAAAATTAGCCAGGCACGGTGGGCAGGAGCCTGTAATCTCAGCTACTCAAGATGGCTGAGGCAGGAGAATTGCTTGAACTCAGGAGGCAGAGGTTGCAGTGAGCCGAGATCGTACCACTGCACTCTCTAGCCTGGATGACAGAGCGAGACTCCATCTCAAACAAACAAACAAACAAAAAATAGTTTTTCCCTTTATAATATATACATTTTCAGTTTCTAAATTTTTACAAAATGATTATTACCTTTACAATTAAATTTTTTTTTTCAAAAAGGAAGTCACCTTCTCTTTTACCCTACTGTCTTATCTTATAGCCACGGTGTAAAACCACTACTTACATGTGTGTATTTTAGGAGTTGGCGGCCGGGCACGGTGGCTCACGCCTGTAATCCCAGCACTTTGGGAGGCCAAGACGGGCGGATCACGAGGTCAGGAGATCCAGACCATCCTGGCTAACACGGTGAAACCCCGTCTCTACTAAAAAAAATACAAAAAACAAGCCGGGCGAGGTGGCGGGCGCCTGTAGTCCCAGCTACTCGGTAGGCTGAGGCAGGAGAATGGTGTAAACCCGGGAGGCGGAGCTTGCAGTGAACTTAGATCCAGCCACTGCACTTCAGCCTTGGGTGACAGAGCAAGACTCTGTCTCAAAAAAAAAAAAAAAAAAAAAAGAGTTGGCACAAACAGCTCTACTAATCATAGACAGAACATATGCTGCGTTATATTTGAAAACCCTTAAGATTCAGGTTTTACTGCTGATAATACGACTTTGGCAATAACACGGCACCTACTTGTCCATCACCCTGTGGGTTAATTTAAGGACTAAGTGACTTCATAGCAAGTACCATTAATATCACACCACAGGCTCTTCGGAAGAATCAACTTTCAAAACTTTCCAGAGCTTTCGAGTGTTATTTCTGTTGCCTCAGTAAATGTGCGTTTCTGTGAAACACAGATTTTATAGTAGGGAATCCACTGAATTTTGATCATTTAAAACAGGTAGTAGAAAAGGAAACTTTCAATGCACATACCAGAAAAAGAGTGAGCCAATGAGACAGTAAATAAATGTATTGCCTTTGAAATGGCAAGCTAACACAAACAGTATTTTTAACTACACAGGGCCACTTGTAATGTGTTTTGTTTTCCCTTCAAAGCAGACAGAGTCCATCATCCCCATCCATCTGGCTGCCAAGTACCACAAGGCCCAGAGTCTGCTCTGCCTGTTACAGCATGGTGCTGACCCAGAAGTCAGGTAAGTTAACTCCACCGAAAATCATGTCTTTTTTTCTTCTTTTTTTTTTTTTTTTTTGAGGCAGGGGTCTTGCTCTTTCGCCCAGGCTGGAGTGCAGTGGCACAATCTTGCCTCATTGCAACCTCTACTTCCTGGGTTCAAGAGCTTCTCCCACCTCAGCCTCCCGAGTAGCTGGGACTACAGGCGTAGACCACTATGCATGGCTAACTTTTGTATTTTTAGTAGAGACAGGGTTTCACCATGTTGGCCAGGCTGGTCTTGAACTCCTGGCCTCAAGTGATCCACCTGCTTCGGCCTCCCAAAGTGCTGGGATTACAGCCTTCAGCCACAGCACCCAGCCTCACTGGCAATCATTTCTAAGTGAGGAGATACCTGATATAGATTTTTTTCAGTTCATACATTTTTTTCCACTTAGGTTTGGACTTGTTCATTCTTCAAGGTGATAGACTACACATTATCATGTTATGAATGAACCAATGTCTTTACTGAGTAGATGAGATAATCTGAAACACTGAGAAAAATCCAACATCACAAACATTTTGCCAAATCAATGCACATTCTGAGGATTAAGTGCTCAATGGTGGTGGTGTGAGGAATGCAGTAAAGTCCTTGCCATGGCCCTCAATAAGTTTAACCACCAAAGTTAGGTGTGAAAAATAAACTATAGGTAGACAATAGATTTTCTTTTTTGTTTGTCTATTTTTTTTTTTTTTTGAGACGGAGTCTTGCTCTGTCGCCCGGGCTGGAGTGCAGTGGCCGGATCTCAGCTCACTGCAAGCTCCGCCTCCTGGGTTTAAGCCATTCTCCTGCCTCAGCCTCCGGAGTAGCTGGGACTACAGGCGCCCGCCACCTCGCCCGGCTAGTTTTTTGTATTTTTTAGTAGAGACGGGGTTTCCCCGTGTTAGCCAGGATGGTCTCGATCTCCTGACCTCGTGATCCACCCGTCTCGGCCTCCCAAAGTGCTGGGATTACAGGCTTGAGCCACCGCGCCCGGCTTGTTTGTCTGTTTTTTGAGACAGAGTCTCACTCTGTCCCCCAGGCTGGAGTGCAGTGGCGCAATCTTGGCTCACTGCAAGTTCCGCCTCCCGGGTTCATGCCATTCTCCTGCCTCAGCCTCCCAGGTAGCTGGGACTATAGGCACCCGCCACCATGCCTGGCTAATTTCTTGTATTTTTAGTAGAGACAGGGTTTCGCCATGTTAGCCAGGATGGTCTCAATCTCCTGACCTCGTGATCCACCCGCCTCAGTCTCCCAAAGTGCTGGGATTATAGGCGTGAGCCACCGTGCCTGGCTGATAATGGATTTTCTTGTTTATTACTCTCCACTAGAAGGTAAGTCGCATGAAAGACAAGTTCACCTTGTGCACCACTGTATCTCCACCACCTCAACCAAATCAACGCCTGATACTTAGCAAGTGCCCAGTAATACTATCTGAGTGAATGAAAGAATTAAGTAGTATATAGGCTGGGCACAGTGACTCACGCCTGTAATCCCAGCACTTCGGGATCCCGAGGTGGGTGGATCATGAGGTCAGGAGTTCGAGACCAGCCTGACCAACATGGTGAAACCCATCTCTACTAAAAATACAAAAATTAGCCAGGCATGGTGGCAGGTGCCTGTAATCCCAGCTACTAGGGAGGCTGAAGCAAGAGAATCACTTGAACCCACGAGGCGGCAACTGCAGTGAGCCGAAATCACGCCACCGTACTCCAGCCTGGGCGACAGAGCGAAACTCCATCCCAATAATAATAATAATAGAACTTCTTGCCCCAAATCCTTACCACGCTCCAGAAGAACCCACCCGCCTGTCTTGCTCCCAGACTCTCCCTGAGCACCCCACCCCAGCTCTGCAAGTCCTCTCGAAGTCCCTTCCACATCTCGACCATCACAGACTCGCCCCATTCTCCTCAGGGGACCCTTTCCTACCCTGCACACCGCATGCGCTATGTGAGGCTTTTGCACCCCTCTAGAACTCTGCCGGCTTCCAGTATTTACTGCGCTGTTTCACTGTTCCACGTCTATCTTCCCTGCTAGACTGTAAGCCCTACAAAGGTAGGGGCCACCTGCTGTTTCACCATATCCATAGCCTAGGGCCTCACGCTGAACAGATATATGTGAACTGAAATCATTTTCTAATTTCAGCAGAGGAGTTAGATTTACATAATAAACCTTCCCTTTTCTCTGCCAAAACAAAGGCATTTTTGGAAGCGCTTCTGCGATGAGGGCCAAGTTGTAAAATGCTCATTCCACCTGGCTTGGAGCAGGGAATGAACTTCGGAATGACCACAGGTCTTCAGATTCAACCCCTGTCACTTCTTCTGCTCCCTACACACTCAGGCATAAAAATGTCAGGTAGGAGAGCAGAGACAGAGCCACTAAGAAAGGAGTCAACAGGAGTCTGGGCCTTCACAGCTCACTTCTATGGTGATAACAGATCACACTCAAGTCCACACAATTTCACGGAAAGCCAGTAACCCAGCCCAGCACTATGTGAGGTGCCAGGCTGCAGAAATCACTAAGATACAGCCTTGGAGGGACACAGCCCTAGTGGGGGCAGCACGGGTAAAAATAGGCCGCTCCAAGAAGCTGGGCCTCCTTCACAACATTGTAGAAAAGTGAAAAGAATTTTTCAAAAAAAAAAATTTATGTATATAAAAAATGAAGCTAGGCCCCATCGTATAGGGATACATCCCACCACATCCCCCGAAAAACCCTGGGATAGCGAGAAACTACTCAGCAATACAGATTGTGAAACACATCCTTAAGGTAACTAAAGGGTCTGACTTCAAATAAATATTGGCTTCTTAAGCATTAACTGTTCACGTAGAGCCATTCCCACTGTGAATTCAGTGTAACGTGTAATCAATACCCATTCTAGGGACACGACAGGCCTCACCACACTCAACTTAATACTACTGCACTGGCCAGTCACTTCCACCACGTGGGCAAAACCAGGCAACAGAATGCACAGGATCCTGACAGACATTCAGAATAACGCCATCACGTGTCTCCGCATCCTGTGTGCACATGGGGCTCAAGTTAATGCTCAAGGGGAAAGCAACAAACGTTCACCACTCCACCTGGCCATAGCATATGGTTGCTATCCAGTTCTCTCCATTTTGGCCCAAAATGGTGCCGATGTCAATGCTATTAATGAAGCCAGCATGACGCCCCTTCACATGGCTGCAAACATGCTGAATAAGGAGATGATGGAAATGCTCATTGCCTGTGGAGCAAACGTCAACTGTGCTGTCTCTTCCACGGGAAACACGCCCCTGAAGCTTGCAGTGTGCACCGCATCAAGCAAAGCAGGCCGACTGCTCGGGGCGGGGGTCAGCTGCATCCGTCTGCTGCTCACTCACGGAGCCACAGTCAACGCCCAGGACTACAAAGGCCAAACAGCCATCCACGAGGCATGCTTTGGAGGCAGAGAGGCCATCATCAATCTCCTGCTTGACTTTGAAGCAAATGTGAACATTTTAACAAGAAACGGGGAATCTCCAATTTATATGTACCTTCAGCGCAGTTTCAATGTAAGAGATACGGCACTTCTGGCCAGGCTACTTTATCACACTTATCCTCTGAGAATGACCAATAACCAAGGAATTCTCCCTGCAGGAATCATGCTACCAGAATTCCGCCTCTTAAGGGACACCCTAATAAAGCAATCGCAAAAACCTTTATCCCTACAGGGTATCTGCAAAAGAAACATCAGGAATATTTACGGGGAGAAATACAAACAGCACTTGAAGCAACTTCTCCCGGTGACGATATGGAATTCGGTCTACTGCTGTTACGACCTGGCATACCTCCTGAAACAAGACCTCCCAGCTTCACAGCAGCAGGGACTTCCAGCCACTCAAACTGCATTTTCTGGCTAGACATGTCCCAGAAAATGCTTAATCTATCACCTTTGACATCCCAAATGTACAAACTACTGGTTCTTGAACACTTTCCAAAAAATAAAGTGATTTGCCTACTAACATTTTTGTTCCTAGATTTGTTTTTTCATGCCCTTTCCATGATTTAACTTCGGGCTGAAAAGTAAGCAAATTAATGTCAATCTCTTCAGCCAAAGACACAAATGTATTTTCTCTCTTTCTTGATAGTCTTTTGTGGATAAAAACCAAATAGTCATTACAGACTTTTTAAAAACAGCAAAAAACAAAAAAACAAAAAAAAAAACTTCCCATTTTGTTAAACTTTAAGATGAGTAATTATAGAGTTTACCTCTAAGTCTGCAACAATAAATGAGTATTTCTGTCAGCACTAAGTAACATTTAGCACCACTGATTTTATCAGTACTCAGAGCACACTTACTACCTGAAAAAAAGTACTCATACTCCACAGAGGATTTTCAAATACCCAAAAATTACTACTTTAAAAAAGTCAACTTACAACCAAGTGCGGTGGCTCACACCTGCAATACCAGCACTTTGGGAGGTCGAGATGGGAGGATCACTTGAGCCCAGGAGTTCAAGATCAACCTGGGCAACATAGCAAAACTCTATCTCTACAAAAAAATTGGCCAGGCACGGTGGCTCACGCCTGTAATCCCAGCACTTTGGGAGGCCGAGGCGGGCGAATCACGAGGTCAGGAGATCGAGACCATCCTGGCTAACACGGTGAAACCCCGTCTCTACTAAAAATACAAAAAATTATCTGGGCGTGGTGGCGGGCGCCTGTAGTCCCAGCTACTTGGGAGGCTGAGGCAGGAAAATGGTGTGAACCCGGGAGGCAGAGCTTGCAGTAAGTCGAAATTGTGCCACTGCACTCCAGCCTGGGCAACAGAGCGAGACTCCATCTCAAAAAAAGAAATTTAAAAATTAGCTGGGCATGCCTGTAGTCTCAGCTACCAGGGAGGCCGAGGTGGGAGGATCGCGTGAGCCTAGGCATTGGAGCCTAGGCATCGCGCTACTGCGCTCCAGCGTGGGTGACAGAGCGAGACGCTGTCTCAAAAAAAAAAAAAATTTCAACCTAATGTTTTCTCACTCTGGATCTATCGAACAATGATTTGTCTGACAGTAATTATAACCTCCTAAACAAATGAACTAGGACATGTAATCTTATTTAATTCAATGAACCATCATCAAGTCATCCCTGATACAAAGCTACCACTGCTTTCAATGATTTCATCGCCCCCACTTACCTTCAGATCTCGATGCACAATTCCCATGTTATGTATGTAAAACACACCTTCTACCAATTCTTGAAAAATTTTTGTTGCAACATTGGCCATAACATAAGGACCTTGAAGTAAAAAAACCAGTTTTATTTCTGTAATTTCTTTACTTATTACATTGGCATTTAAATATTAATGTCATTCTAAATACATTAACATCTGACACTTAAGAACAATCAGATTTTCAACAAAGTCAAGGCAGAATGGTCTAAAACCTAGAAATAAGCACAAAGGCTTCCTCAGCTAGCAAACAAACCATCACAAAGCAGCACTGAACAGTTGATGGACTCTGTCAACCAGAAAGAAAGTACCTCTAACTTCACTCAGAGCCCTCCCCTGTATTGATGACTTTTTACATAATTCTTGGGTATCAGGCAACTAGATTTGATAAAGTTTAAGTTCCCTTCAACTCTTGACATTCTGGGATTTAATGCTAATAAATCTGGTATCCTAGCCCACAGAGGATTAAAGATATTATTACAAATAATGGAGTAAGAAAAAAGATAGAATATGTTAGCTCCAGGAGTACGAGTCAATCATCTGGAATGCCTCACTTTCCAAAAATGACACGGCATATGGCCGCAAAAATGTAAGTACATTAATTCATCTATTAATATGATGACATACATTTAGAGGATGGAGAGGTTTTATAGGACTCACACAAAAATTGGTAAACAAAAAATTCTGGCCAAGCGCAGAGGCTCATGCCCATAATCTCAGCACTCTGGGAGGTGGGGACAGGAGGATTGCTTGAGATCAGGAGCTGGAGACCAGCCTGGGCAGGATAATGAGACCTTGTCTCTACAAAATTTTTTTTTTCAAAATCAGCCAGACATAGTGGCATGCACCTGTAGTCCCAGCTACTCAGGAGGCTGAGGTGGGAGGATCGCTTGAGCCAGGGAGGCCGAGGCTATAGGGAGCAGTGAATGCACCACTGCACTCCTGCCTGAGCAACAAACAGAGCAAGGCTCTGTCTCAAAAAATAAAACAAAATAAATAAAAAAGAAACACAAAGCACCTGGAGGCAACTCCTACATGAGATGGGGAAGATGTGACTGTGTCTATTTCCTGGCCCGGCAGACCCAGATGGTACTCACAGGCAGACTCGTCCACACACTCCCGGCTGCGCTTGTTTCTCTCGGCTATCCAGTCCCACAGCGAGAGCTCACACAGCTGCATCTGGATGTGCAGCATCAGGTGGTACTGGGCCTAGGAGAGGAGGTAGTGCCGGCTCCCATCTTTGCACGATTCACTCGCATTATTCATCTAGCCAACAAATACTCATCTGCCTATTCTGGGCCAAGATAGTAGGCCTCTAGGGAAGTCATTTAACCTGTGTGGACTTCCCTTTGCAAGACAGAACTGCTGAGGACACAGGCCCACCCAAGAAGGCCAAAGTCTAATGAAAGCAACAGATAAGGAGAGCGATAATTAAAACAGGGTGTTGTAATACCAGCAGAAGGGGGGGGCCAGGCTGAAGTCAGGCAGGAGTCCAGTGGCAGAAACTCTCAACTGTGACCCGGAGTAACTGGTCCTGAAACGGGGCTGCTTGCTACATAAACAGGTTTTAAAGCTAAGAGAAAGCAACAAAGAATGGCTGTATGATATTCTACTACTCTATATATTTCTACAAAGTATATATACTTTGTCTGGCTTCACATTGTACACAACTAATAACTTATTCAATAAAAAGGTAAGCAAACATTAAGCTTACTGTAGCCCACTGTATATACCATCTGACTGAGGCATCTAACAAAATTTTCCAAATAAAATACAGAGAAATGAATCAATTCTGATGAAAAGTCCCCCAAACTCAAATCATCCAGATTCAGGTGAAAGTGTTCAAAGTTCTATGTTTCATAAAAAAGCACAGACTCAGCCAGGCGCGGTGGCTCACACCTGTAATCCCAGCACTTTGGACAGCCAAGGCGGGCAGATCATGAGGTCAGGAGTTTGAGACCAGCCTGATCAACATAGTGAAACCTCGTCTCTACTAGAAATACAAAAAAATTAGCCAAGCATGGTAGCAGGCGCCTGTAGTCCCAGCTACTCAGCAAGCTGAGGCAGGAGAAGCGCTTGAACCTGGGAGGTGGAGGTTGCAGTGAGCAGGGATCCCACCACTGCACTCCAGCCTGGACAACAGAGCGAGACTCCGTCTCCAAAAAAATAAATAAATAAAATAAAAGCACAGGCTCAGTCGTGTGCAGTGGCTTATGCCTGTAATCCCAGCACTCTGGGAGGCTGAGGTGGGCGGATCACCTGAGGTCAGGAGTTCAAGACCAGCCTGGCCAATATGGTGAAACCCCGTCTCTACTAAAAATACAAAAAATTAGCTGGGCGAGGTGGTGGGTGCCTGTAATCCCAGCTACTCGGGAGGCTGAGGCAGGAGAATTGCTTGAACCCAAGAGGCAGAGGTTGCAACGAGCTGAGATCATGCCACTGTACTCCAGCCTGGATGACAAGAGCAAAACTTTGTCTCAAAAAAAAAAAAAAACACAGGCTCAGAAACACATATTCCGGGACAAGAATTAATTCTGCACTGTGTCTATGTAGATAGTATACACAGTTTTATAATCCTAACAAGACAGATTATGTGTAGACCCTGTTAATTTTCATGTTTTTAGTTTTATTTATTTATTTATTTATTTATTTATTTATTTATTTATTTATTTTGAAACAGAGTCGTGCTCTTGTCACCCAGGCTAGAGTGCAGTGGCGCAATCTTGGCTCACTGCAACTTCCACCTCCCAGGTTCAAGCGATTCTCCTGCCTCAGCCTCCTGAGTAGCTGGGACTACAGGCACACACCATCACGCCTGGCTAATTGTTGTATTTTTAGTAGAGACGAGGTTTCACCTTGTTGGCCAGGCTGGTCGCAAACTCCTGATCTCAGGTGATCTGCCCTCCTCGGCCTCCCAAACTGCTGAGATTATAGGCGTGAGCCACCACACCCAGCCCAATGTTCATGGTTTTAATATTACTACTTAAAATACTGGTGAAAGCATGGTGGCAGCATGACCATGAAAGGAGGGTTGTTATCAGTATAACCCTCAACAAGAGCATCCTGAAAACTACAATTAAAATTAAATTAATTTTAAAACGAAAAAGAGTATCCTGAATACTGATCTGGTAATCCTACTGGGACCCACCTAGAGTCATGCTACAAAATCTTTTTGCATAAATGTATCTTTATAGCATGATGCTAACATACAACAGAAACAGAGTTTGAGTGAGGCCGCTAACTCCAGGGTACACACTCAAGATGATCTGGAGCTGAAAATGGCCAGGGGCGAGGCCAGAAAAGGATGTGGAGGAGTTAACTAAGTGAAGAAGGGAGAACCAAACACAAAGGCCACATGGCAAGGGGAACGTGGCCAGTACAAGAGACTGAACGCAGGGCAGAAGTGCCGGAGCTGAGAGTGGGTGAGAGAAGGCCACACACCTGCACAGTCCTCAATACAATCACTACTGGACAAACTAGGAAGGTCTGGGAAAGTAATCTACCTCTGTCTGACCCAAAAAGTTGACATTTTCTTCGGAAGATTCTTCAGTGGATGTGAAACTATCCTCTAGGTGGGAATTACGCCTGAGTGGCAGCTGCTGTTCCATAATTGAACTGGTAGACAAACCAGCCAAGTCATTTTTCTGGAGCTCCAGGGTTGACTCAAGTTCACCGGAGTCTCTTATGACTAAACTGGTGGTATACTTCACCGACTTGTTATTCTGATTTTCAGTGTCAGATTCTCCAAAGCGTTTTCCTTTTTCTGGGGTGGGTTCAGCAAAGACAATGGATGAGCCGCTACTTTCATCATTTTTAACACCATATTGGTCTCTGAAAAAAAAAAATAGTAAACATAAAAGTCAATGGGCTGAGCGCAGGGGCTCATGCCTGTAATCCCACACTTTGGGAGGCCGAAGCAGGCGGATCACTTAAGGTCAGGAGTTAGAGACCAGCCTACTCAACATGGTAAAACCCCATCTCAACTAAAAAATACAAAAATTAGCCGGGTATAGTGGCATACGCCTGTAATCCCAGCTACTGGGAAGGCTGAGGCAGGAAAATGACTTGAACCCAGGAGGTGGAGGTTGCAGTGAGCCGAGATCGTGCCACTGTACTCCAGCCTGGGCGACGAAGTGAGTGAGACTCCGTCTCCAAAAAAAAAAAAAAAAGTTGGCCAGGTGCAGTGGCTCACGCCTGTAATCTCACCACTTTGGATGGCCAAGGCAGGCAGATCACGAGGTCAGAAGTTCGAGACCAGCCTGGCCAATATGGTGAAACGTCGTTTCTACTAAAAAATACAAAAATTGGCTGGGCGTGGTGGCAGGCACCTAGAGTCCCAGCTACTCAGAAGGCTGAGGCAAGAGTATCACTTGAACCTGGGAGGCAGAAGTTGCAGTGAGCCGAGATCGCGCCACTGCACTCCAGCCTGGCCAACAGAGTGAGACTCTGTCTCAAAAAAAAAAAAAAAAAAGTCAATGTACAGGTCTGGCAGAGTGGCTCACGCCTGTAATCCCAACACTTCAGTAGGCCAAGGCAGGAGGATCACTTGAGCCAGGAGTTGGAGGCTAGCCTGAGCACCATGGCAAAACCCCATCTCTACAAAAAACACAAAAATTAGCCAGACATGGTGGCACAAGCCTGTAGTCCCAGCTACTCAGGCAGCTAAGGTGGGAGGATTGTTTGAGTCTAGGAGTTGGAGGCTGCAGTGAGCTGAGATCATACCACTTCACTCCAGCCTGGGCGAAAGATCAAGACCCTGTCTCAACAAAAATAATAAAAAACAGGCCAGGCGCAGTGGCTCACACCTGTAATCCCAGCACTTTGGGAGGCTAAGGCAGGCAGATCACCTGAGTTCAGGAGTTCGAGACCAGCCTGGCCAATATGGTGAAACCCCGTCTCTACTAAAACTATAAAACTTAGCCAGGCATAGTGGTGCAGGTCTATAATCCCAGCTACTGGGGAAGCTAAGTCAGGAGGATCACTTGAACCTGGGAGGCAGAGCTTGCAGTGAGCTGAGATCACGTCACTGTACTCCAGCCTGGGCAATAGAGCAAGAATCCATCTCAAAAAAAAAAAAAAAAAAACCTACTGACAGGAAATATCTGAAAGGAAGAAATAATTTAACATTTTGTAATGAAAATAAGCAAAGTCGAAAACACTCCTCCTGAGGTCCTTGTAGCAAAAGACAAAGATAGCTCAATGCAGGCCAGGCGCGATGGTTCACACCTGTAATCCCAGCACTGTGGGAGGCCAAGGCAGGCGCATCACAAGTTCAGGAGATCAAGACCACCCTGGCTAACATGGTGAAACCCTGTGTCTACTAAAAATACAAAAAATTAACCAGGTGTGCTGGTGGGCGCCTATAGTCCCAGCTACTCGGGAAGCTGAGGCAGGAGAATCGCTGGAACACAGGAGGCGAAGGCTGCAGTGAGCCGAGATTGTGCCACTGCAATCTAGTCTGGGCAACAGAGTGAGACTGTGCCACACACACACACACACACACACACACACACACACAAACCCAATGCAGGTGACAAGAGGTAACATCCTAATATATAACAGGACACACCAGTTCACATACCTGTCCTCTTCCTGGTCGGAGAGCACTTCCAGAGTTGGCAACTCAATGGCAGCTCTGTCTGCTGCACAAAAACAAACAATCATGTTCAAACAGCCCAGTTTTTCAATTTGTAGTCAAAGACTGAGTTAAAATATACAAACTGTGTCAAATGAGACTATAAGTCTAAAACTGTCATGACCTTCTGGCAAAATACAAAAAGTTTATTCAAATGGCACATGTTAGGAACCATCAAAACAAAGCCATGCAACCACACTAGAGGTCGGCAAACATGACAGACGGCTTGATAGTAAATATTTTAGGTTTTAGGGCCCTCTGGGACCCTGCTGTAACTGATCAATTCTGTTATGGTATAAAAGCAGCCATAGGCCCAGTGGCTCATGCCTGTAATCCCAACTCTTTGGGAGGCCAAGGCTCAAGGATCACTTGAGCTCAGGTGTTTAACAACAGCATGCACAATATAGTGAGATTCCTGATCTCTATTTTTAAAACAAAATTATTATTATTTTTTTTTTTGATACAGATTCTCGCTCTGTCACCCAGGGTGGAGTGTAGTGGCATGATCTCAGCTCACTGCAACCTCCACCTCCCGGGTTCAAGTGATTCTCCTGCCTCAGTCTCCTGAGTAGCTGGGACTACAGGTCCTCACCACCATGCCCAGATCATTTTTGTATTTTTATTAGAGATGGGGTTTCACCATATTGGCCAGGCTGGTCTCGAACTCCTGACCTTGTGATCTGCCTGCCTCGGCCTCCCAAAGTATTGGGATTATAGGCATAAGCCACCACCCCCGGCTAAATATAAATGTAAAAAGCAGCCATAGACAATATATAAATGAATGAGCCTGTGTTCTAATAAGCTTTATTTATTGACATTTAAATTTTGGGCCAGGCACAGAGGCTCATGCCTATAGTCCCAGCACTTTGGGAGACCGAGGCACATGGATCACTCGAGGTGAAGAGTTCGAGACCAGCTTGGGCAACATGGTGAAACCCCATCTCTAGTAAAAGTACAAAAATTAGCCAGGCGTGGTGGCGCACACATATAATCCCAGCTACTCAGGAGGCTGAGGCAGAGTAATCACATAAGCCCAGGAGGTGGAGGTTGCAGTGAGCAAAGATCACGCCACTACACTCCAGCCTGGGTGACAGAGCGAGACTCTGTCTCAAAAACAGAAATTAATTTCACAAATTAATTTCACAAAAGCTTTTGATTTTGTTTAAATGTTTAAAAATATAAAAACTGGCTGGGCACGGTGGCTCACGCCTGTAACCTCAGCACTTTGGGAGGCCGAGGCAGGCAGATCACGAGGTCAGGAGATTGAGATCATCCTGGCCAACACGGTGAAACCCATTTCTACTAAAAACTACAAAAAAAAAAAAAAAAAAAAAAAATTAGCCAAGCGTGGTGGCGGGTGCCTGTAGCCCCAGCTATTCAGGAGGCTAAGGCAGAAGAATGGCATGAACCCGGGAAGCAGCGGTTGCAGTGAGCCGAGATCATGCCACTGCACTCCAGCATGGGCAACAGAGCGAGACTCCATCTCGGAAAAAACAAAAATAAAAATAAATGTTAAAACCATTCTCACCTTGTGGTATGTACAAAAACAAGGGCAGGCCAGATTTAGTCCACGGGCTGAAGTTTGCCAATGCTTCAACTACCACATCATCAAAAACGGCTTACCTCGTGGCTGAATCACGTGAACATGTTCTATCCACGCAGTGTGATAGCCAACGATATTGGGGTGCTGAAGACCTGCCAGCACCTTCACTTCCCGTAGGACCTAGAAAAGAAATGGAATTAGATCTGCCTTTTGCTGATAACTTGTTAAATGTTTATGCAATACTTCTTGTTCCAGAGCAAAATACAGACGGCCCCTGACTTACAATGGTGTGAAGACATCACAATTTTTGACATACTTTGAATTTTGATCTTTTCCCTGGCTTGCAATATGCGGTGCATGAGATATGTGGTATTTTATTATAAAATAGGCTTTGTGCTAGATGATTCTGTCCAACTATTGAGTGATGTAAGTGTTTGGAGCACATTTAAGGTAGGCAGGGTAAGCTACAAAGTTCGGTAGGTTATGCATATTAAAATACATCTCCATGGCGTGAACCCGGGAGGCGGAGCCTGCAGTGAGCCAAGATCTCGCCACTGCACTCCAGCCTGGGCGACAGAGCGAAACTCCGTCTCCAGTTTACAATATTTTCAACTTATGATGGGTTTATCAGGACATAATCCCATCATAAGATGGAGGAGCATCTGTAATGAAAACTCCTCTGTACAAGGCATCTACATTATGTTAAAATAATGGAATCTTTTTTTTTTTTTTTGAGACATTGTCTCGCTCTATTGCCCAGGCTGGAGTGAAGTGGTGCCATCTTGGCTCACTGCAACCTCTGCTTGCTGGGTTCAAGTCTTGCTAGGTTCAAGTCATTCTCGTGCTTCAGCCTCCCGAGTAGCTGGGATTACAAGCATGCACTACCACACCCCGCTAATTTTTGTGTTTTTAGTAGAGACATGGTTGTGCCATGTTGGCCAGGCTGGTCTCACACTCCTGGCCTCAAGTGATCTGTCTGCCTCGGCCCCCCAGAGTGCTGGGATTGCAGGCGTGAGCCACTGCACCCGGCCAATATAATGGAAATATTTTTGAGAGACAAATGGTAATTGTTATAGCAACTAAATAACATATTTATATAGTACTTTACACTTTTTATGGCACACTTATCACCATTCTCTCTTTTGATTCCTACCCCAGTCCTCCAAGGTAAGTAAAATCAATACTGTCACTACTATTTCAGGGCAGGTGACAGAAATGGCTCAGAGGACTGGGCAACTCATCCAGAACCACACAGCATGTCAGAGAGAAGACTGAACTGGAACTGGGCTCCTGTTTTTTCATAACTAGCTATATTATATATCAATCATTTATTTTAAGAAATATATTTTAAAAATTATATATATATATACACACACACACACACACACAAATTAAACAGGCATGGTGGCAGGCACCTATAATCTCAGCTACTTGGGAGGCAGGAGAATCCTTGAACCCAGGGGGGCGGAGGTTGCAGTGAGCCAAGATCACGCCACTTCACTCCAACCTGGGCAAAAGAGCGAAACTCCATCTCAAATAATAATAATAATAATTTAATTTTGGTACTTTACTGTAACCCCGTTCCTAGTAAACTGGAAATTCCACACTGCCTATTTTTGCCAAATATACACACATACATGTATAACTCTTTCAAAAAGAACTAAATACACAATTATTCAAAATAAGTAATTTTTAAAAATCATACCTTCATGCAATCTGTTTTAGTTGCACCCTTAATCAGGATCTTTTTTATTGCATAATACTGACCATCTAATTTATTCCTGACCTGAAAAGTAGAAGAAAAGACAAAGTATATTGTGTCATTCAACTTTAACTGAATAAAGAAGTTCTTTTAATCTGAGCTTAAACAATCCAAACTAGCCAAAGAGTTAAAATATAGCTAAAGACATGTCTCCTTACTATGTTCAGGGAAGTCAGCCAGATCAAGAGCTTTTCAGATAGTGTTGGGAGTGTAGCTCCGAAGAAGCTCTCGGCTGAAGAACGGGAATGTTAGCAAAAGGTCTATGCAAGCTCAAAACACAGTAGCACAACTTTTTTTAGTAACACATTTTTAATTAAAATTAACTATAGGTCAAAAATTCAAAGTTTCCAAAACCCACGTAAAGAATCAACACAGTTAGGAAAACATTACAACCTGCGCACTTCCCCGTAAATGACAAATGTTAAAGAAAAGTAAATATACGTGATTTCTTGGAATTTTCCTTTGAGTACTTCATATAATAATAATGAAAACAGGCCAAGCACGGTGGCTCACACTTGTAATGCCAGCCCTTTGGAAGGCTGAGGTGGGTGGATCACGAGGTCAGGAGATCAAGACTATCCTGGCCAACATGGTGAAATCCCGTCTCTATTAAAAATACAAAAATTAGCTGGGTGTAGTGGCGCATGCCTGTAATCCCAGCTACTCAGGAGGCTGAGGCTGGAGAATAGCTTGAACCAGGGAGTCAGAGGTTGCAGTGAGCTGAGACTGCGCCGCTGCACTCCAGCCTGGCGACAAAGCGAGACTCCGTCTCACAATAAATAAATAAATAAAAGAATAATGAAAACAATGTCTCAAAATACAATTATTTAGGGTACTAGGTCAAAACAAGTACGTGGAAGACTACCTTGTATACTCTTCCGTATCCACCTTTTCCTAAGATGGCAACTTCTTCAAATTCATTTAAGTAACGTGAAGTCTGTGCTTCAAAGGCTACTTCCCTTGATCTGAAAGTTAAATACAATCAATCAATATTAAAACGTGAGAGAATCAAAACGTTCCAGGATACTTCATGCTCACGGGATAACTAACCTCACAAACCTCATGTATCACTAAGTTGTGCTGATTTGGAAAGGATGGGCTAAAATGAAATTTTTCATCCCTATGAAGAAAACACAATCAAGTGTTTTACCAGTAACTGGTATTCCAAGTAGAAATCATTACCAGGGTTGTACAGCAGAAATCCTAAGAATCACTAACAGCCAGCAGTTGGTTAGCTAAGCTCAGAAATAAATTTACTGAAATTTCAGCTGGGCATGGTGGCTCACGCCTGTAATCCTAGCACTTTGGGAGGCCGAGGAGGGTGAATCATGAGGTCAGGAGTTCAAAACCAGCCTGGCCAACATGGTGAAACCCCGTCTCTAGTAATAATTCAAAAATTAGCCAGGTGTGGTGGTGGGTTCCTGTAATCCCAGCTACTCGGGAGGCTGAGGCAGGAGAACTGCTTGAACCCAGGAGGCGGAGGTTGCAGTGAGCCAAGGTTGTGCCACTGTATTCCAGCCTGGGTGACAGAGAAAGACTTCGTCTCAAAAAAAGAAAAAAAAAATCACTGAAATGTATTTTTTATTTCTTTTTCGTCTAAGACAGGGTCTAGCTATGTTGCCCAGGCTAGACTGCAGTGGCTATTCCCAGGTGTGATCCTGCTACTAAGCAGCACCAGAGTACTGACCTACTCTGTTTCCAACCTGAGCTAGTTCACTCCTCCTTAGGCAACCTGGTGGTCCCTTGCTCCAGGGAAGTCAAGGTCACCACACTATGCCAAACTTTATGCGGACATCAGACTGGCATAGTGCACTATAGCCCAGGACTCCTGGGCTCAAGCAATCCTCCTGCCTCAGCCTCCCGAGTGGCTGGGACTACAGGTATGCGCCACCACACGCAGCTACTTAAATTTCTTAATGATGTAGACCAGTTAGATTTTTTTTTAATGTACAGTGCTTTATTTTTATCAAGCTATAATTCACATATTGTCAAATTCACCTCTCTTGAATGTACAATTCAGTGGTTTTTAGTACATAGAGTTGTGCAACCATCACCGCCACCTAATTTCAGAATATTTCCATCACCCCCAAAATAAACCCTATATCCATTGGCTTTCACTCCCCATCCTTCCCTTACCCCACTATTTACCCACCACCCCACATAAAACCACTATTTACATCTCCACGGATTCACCTACTCTGGACATTTCATAGAAACAAAATCACACAATATGTGGCCTTTTATGACTGGCTGTTTTTACGTAGGATGTTTTCAAGATTCATCTATATTGTAGCATGAATCAGTACTTCATTCCTTTTAATAGATGAATAACACTTTAGTGCAGGGATAGACCACATGCTTATCTATTAATGAGCTGATGAATATTCAGGTCAGACCAGTTAGATTTTAAAGTAGTATTTAAACTAGCCAAAATTCAATGGTCCCCCAGCAGAGCCTGGGTATCAGAAATCTGAATTAAGAGTGTGACCATGGAATCCACACTAAATGCTGAAAGGCAGAGGATCAAAGAGGGGGGAATGAGAAGCAAAGTAAGTCTTGGAGCAGTACTCAGTTGCTGAGAACCAAGTGTTTCATGTTCATAAACAATACTAACGATATTATGTTTTAACCTCAAACCACTATTTTCTTGATACTGATTTCTTTTCAATAGTCTGCATAATCAAGAAAGTTTCTCACACATACCTGATTTTCTGAATATGAGAAACATCCTCACAGGGATCCTACAATTAAAAAATTGTTTTTTAAAAGCATTTGGAAAACTTGCATGGAATAAAGAATCTATCAAAATTCAGTATTACATTAACAACCCCAAATACACAAACAGTATTTAAAAAAACATTGGCTTTTTCAGCATTACTTAAGAGTTTACAAATGAAAATATTTCTTTTTTTTTTTTTTTTTTGAGACGGAGTCTCGCTCTGTCGCCCAGGCTGGAGTGCAGTGGCTGGATCTCAGCTCACTGCAAGCTCTGCCTCCCGGGTTTACGCCATTCTCCTGCCTCAGCCTCCCGTGTAGCTGGGACTACAGGCGCCCGCCACCTCGCCCGGCTAGTTTTTTGTATTTTTAGTAGAGACGGGGTTTCACCGTGTTAGCCAGGATGGTCTCGATCTCCTGACCTCGTGATCCACCCGTCTCGGCCTCCCAAAGTGCTGGGATTACAGGCTTGAGCCACCACGCCCGGCCACAAATGAAAATATTTCAAAGCTGAGAATTGACCAGGAAGCAGACAAGACTGACATCACCTTCAAAATCCATGCAGGAGCTCCCCACCCGTCCTGCCCGCCCACCTCTCTTGCGTGTATGGTGGCACCTGGCACCCTGCTTCTGCCTGTGCCCCCTCAGTTCATTCTCACCACAGCAGCCAGGGTGACCCTGCTAAAATGTCAGTCAGATTGTGTCACTCCTCTAATCAAAATCCTGTACCACCTCCTATCTTACTAAGTAAAAACCATAAATAAGGCAGGGCGCGGTGGCTCATGCCTGTACTCCTAGCACTTGGGAGGCCGAGGCAGGCAAATCACGAGGTCAGGAGTTTGAGACCAGCCTGGCCAACATGAAGAAACCCTGTCTCTACTAAAAATATAAAAAAGTAGTTAGGCATGGTGGCAGGTGCCTGTAGTCCCAGCTACTTGGGAGGCTAAGGCAGGAGAATCGCTTGAAACTGGGAGGCAGAGATTGCAATGAGCCAAGATTGCGCCACTGCACTCCAGCCCGGATGATAGTGCAAGACTCTGTTTCAAAACAAAACAAAACAAAACAAAACAAAAACAATAAAATCATCTCAAGATCCCAGTCCATCTATGCCCTCTCCTTTGCCTCTCCTCTCTCTCTCTCTTTTTTTTTTTTTTTAGGCAGATTCTCACTCTGTTGCTCAGGCTGGAGTGCAGAGGCACGATCATGGCTCACTGCAGTCTTGAACTCCTGGCCTCAAATGATCCTCCCATCTCAGCCTCCCAAAGTGCTGGGATTATAGGCATGAGTCACCACTCCTGGCCTAGAGTTTATACTTTTAAAACCTTGTTTTATAATTAGAATTACATAGTGCTTTAAAATATGTTCTCTTAAAATTAAAGGATATTTTTATCATACCCAAAGCACATTTTTTAGGGCTTACCTGACGAACTCTCTCTTTAGCGGACCTCATTAGGTGAGTAATAGCTCTGTTGTGATGTAGTCTCAATGAGCTAAACTCGTCACTACAAGTGAAAGAAGACAGCAGTCCCATTTTGATAAAGGTCTGGCAAAGTACTATAAAAAGAATATGAAAAACTATTATTAGAAACATCTTTAATAAAATGGCAATTTTAAAGCATACACAGAGAATAATGTGTAATAACAGCAATATATACAAAAACCTCAATAGGAAAAATACTATATTTATAAACACGTTAAACTTGGAGAATGTTCTCTAGAATAACTTAATTTTTTTGGGGGGGGGAGGGGACAGTCTCATTCTGTCACCTAGGCTGGAGTGCAGTGACAATTATCTTGACTCACTGTAACCTCCGCCTCCCGGTTTCAAGTGATTCTCCTGCCTCAACCTCCCAAGTAGCTGGGATTACAGGCATGCACCACCATGCCCAGCTAATTTTTCTATTTTTAGTAAAGACGGGGTTTGGCCAGGCTGGTCTCGAACTCCTGGCCTCCAGTGATCTGCCCAACTCCACCTCCCAAAGTGCTGGGATTACAGGCGTGAGCCAACATGCCCAGCTCTTAGATGAATTTTTTTTAAAAGCAAAGAAATTTGGGGAATGATTCTCTAAAAGGAGCAACTAGTACACTGCACGCATTCATGAAAAGCACAACTATAATGACTTCTCTTACCCTGTACAGTCACTTGTTTACCAAGACTAGTCAGTAAAGTACTAAGCTGTTTCTAAAAAAAAGGGCAAAAAAAAAAAAAAAAAAAAAAAGAGTAAACAAAGTCTTCTGACATTCCACACATTACCCTTTGCTGTTAGTCAGTAAGAGAAGAATAAGGGCAGGAGGGCAAACATATGATGAGAACTTACAACAAAAGTGACCATTCGTCATCATGAAATACCTTTAAACAACATACAAAGAGCCCATGGTACACACGTGTATAAACCAAATACCAAGCTCCTTAGAAAAAGAAATTTCGACAAAGGTGTCTTGGCTCCTACTCATTCAACAAATACAGATACCAAAGAGGATATTGTTGCTGTTGTTTTTGTTTTTGTTTTTGTTTTAAGACAGAGTCTCACTCTGTCACCCAGGCTGGAGTGCAATAGCAAAATCTCGGCTTACTGCAACCTCCGCCTCCAGGGTTCAAGCAATGTTCCTACCTCAGACGCCTGCGTAGCTGGGATTTCAGATGCACACCACCACGCCCAGCTAATTTTATTTTATTTTATTTTTTTTGAGACAGAGTCTCACCCTATTGCCCAGGCTGGAGTGTAGTGGCATGATCTCAGATCACTGCAACCTCTGCCTCCTGGGTTCTAGGGATTCTCATGCCTCACCTTCCCAACTAGCTGGGATTGCAGGTGCCCGCCAACACAACTGCCTAATTTTTGTGTTTGGCTGGTCTCAAACACCTGACCTTGTGATCCGCCCACCTCGGCCTCCCAAAGTGCTAGGATTACAGGCATGAGTCACCATGTCCCACCAAGGATATTCTTTCTGCATCAAAAACTCTACATTTATGAAAGCCAAATTTGTTGCTTAAAATAAAAAAGAAAATTCTCCATTTAGATTATCAACTCACTGATCACATCAAAAACATTTATTTAAATAACCTTGTTCTAAAATTCAGTCATCTAGGCCAGGCGTGGTGGCTCACGCCTGTAATCCCAGCACTTTGGGAGGCTGAGGTGGGAGGATCACCAGGTCACCAGATAGAGACCATCCTGGCTAACACAGTGAAACCCCATCTCTACTAAAACTACTAAAAAGACAAAAAATTAGCCAGACGTGGTGGCGGGCGCCTGTACTCCCAGCTACTCGGGAGGCTGAGGCAAGAGAATGGCATGAACACGGAAGGCAGAGGTTGCAGTGAGCCAAGATCGCGCCATCGCACTCCAGCCTGGGCGACAGAGAGACTCCGTCTCAAAAAAAAAAAAAAAGTTCTCTTAAAATTAAAGTAAATCAGTAAATTTTACTAATAAATTAAATCAGTAAAATTCACAGGTTTGCTTTAATTATGTGCAAGATTGCTGTATTATCCTAATTTGCTTCTCTATTTGATGAGACTAATACAATAATCCCCAGGTACCAACGCTTCAGAACCTAAGGAACACACTTCCTGTTTACCCCACCTCCCACCACATATGCCACTGCTTGGAATGCAGAGTGTATTATTTGCTTTATTCAAGAAACAGTAAGTATACAATGTACACATATTTGTACCATTTTTCATGTCAAGTTTATCAAAATGATAATGTATCTTTTTGTTTTGTTTTGTTCTGAGACGGAATCTCACTCTGTCGCCCAGGCTGGAGTGCAATGGTGGAATCTTGGCTCACTGCAACCTCTACCTCTGGGGTTCACGCAATTCCCCTGCCTCAGCCTCCCGAGTAGCTGGGATTATAGGTGCCCACCACCACGCGCAGCTAATTTTTGTATTTTTAGTCGAGACGGGGTTTCACCACATTGGCCAGGCTGGTCTTGAACCTGACCTTAGGTGATCCACCCGCCTGGGCCTCCCAAAGTGCTGGGATTACACGCGTGAGCCACTGTGCCGAGCCAAAATGATAATGTATCTTTAACTAAAACCGCATTCAGTTTTTTTGTTTTTTGTTTTTTGTTTTTTTGAGACAGAGTCTCGCTCTGTCACCCAGGCTGGAGTGCAGTGGCCAGATCTCAGCTCACTGCAAGCTCCGCCTCCCGGGTTCACGCCATTCTCCTGCCTCAGCCTCCCGAGTAGCTGGGACTACAGGCGCCCGCCACCTCGCCCGGCTAGTTTTTTGTTTTTGTTTTTGTTTTAGTAGAGACGGGGTTTCACCATGTTAGCCAGGATGGTCTCGGCCTCCCAAAGTGCTGGGATTACAGGCTTGAGCCACCGCGCCCGGCCAAAAACCGCATTCAGTTTTAAGACCACATAAAAGTGTAAGCTTGAGACTGTTTTGGTAAAAAAAAAAAAAAAAAAAAAAAAAAAAGAACCTCAGAATCTCTGGCTGGAACTATTCTTTTTTTTTTTTTTTTTTTTTCCTCTAGAGGCGGAGTCTTACTATGTCACCCAGGCTGGAGCGCACTGGCTACTCACAGGCATGATCAAAGCACACTGAAGGCTGGGCTACTTGAGAGACTGAGGCTTGAACCGGGAGGCGGAGCTTGCAGTGAGCCGAGATTGCGCACTGCACTCCAGCCTGGGTGACAGAGCGAGACTCCGTCTCAAAAAAAAAAAAAAAAAAAAAAAAAGCACACTGAAACCTTGAACTCCTAGGCTCGAGTGCTCCTCTCACCTCAGCCCCCCGGGTAGCTGGGATTACAGGCACGGGCCACCATGCCCAACTTGTGACCAGAACTATTAAAGAAGCCACAATGGTCTCAGTCAATAAACTGAACCATAAACATCATAATCTATGATTCTACTCACTTTCGTGCTCAATTTCTCATATAAGTACCCTACAGCAGGTATAAAAATAAACCACACAATGTGCAATTGGTTCCAGTTCTCTGGTCAAGAATTGGTTCACAATGAGTTTATGTGATTTTCTTTTACCTGCTCACCAGCTACACCATAAGGGAGCTTCAAAAATTGTATGAATTAGTTGGGCGTGCTGGTTCAGGCCTGTAATCCCAGCACTTTGGGAAGAAGGGGTGGGTGGATCACCTGAGGTCAAGAGTTCAAGACCAGCCTGGCCAATATGGTGAAATCCGTCTCTACTAAAAATACGAAAAATTAGCCAGGCGTGGAGGTGGGTAACTGTAATCCTAGCTACTCAGGAGACTGAGGCAGGAGAACCGCTTGAACCCAGGAGGCAGAGGTTGCAGTGAGCAGAGATGGTGCCATTGCACACTCCAGCCCCGACAAGAGCAAAACTTCAACTTAGAAAAAAAGAAAGAAAAGGGCCAGGCAGTGGCTCACACCTGTAATCCCAGCACTTTGGGAGGCCGAGGCAGGCAGATCATCAGGTCAGGAGTTCGAGACCAGCCTGAACATGGTGAAACCCTATCTCTATGAAAAATACAAAAATTACCCCGGCTTGGTGACACGCACCTGTAATCCCAGCTATTTGGGAGGCTAAGGCAGAAGAATTGCTTGAACCCGGGAGGCAGAGGTTGCAGTAAGCAGAGAGCACACCAATGCACTCCAGCCTGGGTGACAGAGTAAGACTCCATTTCGAGAAAAAAAAAAAAAATTGTGCATTATCATAGTATAGATGCAAAAGAACTATCTTTCATTTATCCAATTTTATGCAATTATGGGATCCACAGTTAATATATTCATAAGGAATTACTCAAGGGAAAATGCAAGCTGAATTGAAGGGGGGAAATCATTAATATTTATTTCCTCCAGTTTTTGTATACCAGCTGCTTTCCAGACTCCCAGCATTAAACAACATACTTTATTTTGTATTTTTAATTTTTGTGAGTACATAGTAGGTATATGTATTTATGGGGGTACATGAGATATTTTGATACAGGCATGTAATGTGTAATAATCACATCAGGATAAATGGGGTATCCGTCATCTAAAGCATTTATCCCTTCCTTGTGTTACAAACAATCCAATTATACTCTTCATTATTTTTATTTTTTGAAACAGTCTCGCTCTGTCACCAGGCTGGAGTGCAAGGGCGCAATCTCGGCTCACTGCAACCTCCGCCTCCCAGGTTCAAGCGATTTTCCAGCCTCAGCCTCCCGAATAGCTGGGATTACAGGTGCCCACCACCACGCCCAGCTAATTTTTATATTTTTAGTAGAGACAAGGTTACACCTTGGTGGCCAGGATGGTCTCGATTTCTTGACCTCATGATCCACCCGCCTCAGTCTCCCAAAGTGCTGGGATTATAGGCATGAGCCACCATGCCTGGCCCATTCTTTTTTTTTTTTTTTTGAGATGGAGTTTTGCTCTTGTTGCACAGGCTGGAGTGCAGTGGCATGATCTCAGCTCACTGCAACCTCCACCTCCTGGGTTCAAGCAATTCTCCTGCCTCAGCCTTCCAAATAGCTGAGATTATAGCTGTGCACCATCATGTCTGGCTACTGGCTACTTGTGCTTTTTTTTTTTTTTTTTTTTTTTTGAGACAGAGTCTCGCTCTGTCGCCCAGGCTGGAGTGCAGTGGCGTGATCTCCGCTCACTGCAAGCTCTGCTGCCTCCCGGGTTAACGGCATTCTCCTGCCTCAGCCTCCCTAGAAGCTGGGACTACAGGCGCCCACCACCATGCCCGGCTAATTTTTTTTTGTATTTTCAATAGAGACAGGGTTTCACCATCTTCGCCAGGATGGTCTCCATCTCCTGACCTCGTGATCCGCCCGCCTCGGCCTCCCAAAGTGCTGAGATTACAGGCGTGAGCCACCTAGCCTGGCCTACTTTTGCATTTTTTTAGTGAGACGGGCTTTCACCATGTTGGTCAGGCTGGTCTCAAACTCCTGACCTCAAGTGATCCCACCGCCTTGGCCTCCCAAAGTGCTGGGATTACAGGCATGAGCCACGGCGCCTGGTCGTCTTTTTGTTATTTTTAAATGTACAATAAATTATTGCCGACTGTAGTCACCCTGTTGTGCTACCAAATACTAGATTCGATTTATTCTAACTATATTTTTATACCCATTAACCATCCTCCACTATCCTCCCAGCCTCTGGTAACCATCATTCTACTCTATCTCCATTAATTAAAAACTGTTTTAATTTTTACCTCCCACAAGTAACTGAGAACAGCAACACAGTATTTTTACAAGCTTTATTTATTTATTTATTTATTTATTTTTGAGACAGAGTCTCACTCTGTTGCCCAGACGGGAGTGCAGTGGTACTGTCTTGGCTCATTGCAATCTTCACCTCCCCCATTCAAGTGATTCTCCTGCCTCAGCCTCCCAAGTAGCTGGAGTTACAGGCACCTGCCACAACACCCAGCTAATTTCCATATTTTGAGTAGAGAGGGGATTTCGCCATGTTGGCCAGGCTGATCTCGATCTCCTGACCTCAGGTGATCCACCCACCTCGGCCTCCCAAAGTTCTAGGATAACAGGCATGAACCACAGAGCCCAGCCTTTACAAGCTTTATTTAGCAAGATTAATTTATTCTTACTTACACTTAAACACCTGTCTTGAACGAAGTGGGTTTGGTTCATGCACATGGCTCAAGTGCTCCAGCAAAGAAACAAGCAAGAGTTGGTTTGCAACTGCAAAAGGGAAGGTTGGCTGTTGTAGGGGTTCTTTTAACACCTGGAGTTCTGCTGGAACATCAGATTCTAAAAATTAAAAAGGAAAATATTTTTAAGTTAATGGTAAACCATAATGACAAAACAGTATTCTAATTAATGAAACACAAACTATTTAAAAGTAAGCAGATAAAAACCGAAAGAATAGTTATGCTGAGTTGGGTTAATCAAGAAAGGCTTTCTGGAAGTGAGTTTGGAGTTGAATCCTGGAAGCTGGAGGATCAGCAGAAAGATGCCATGAGACAGAGGAGAAACAGTTTTCTGATGTGTCCAACAGTAGAAATAAATCAACACGCAAGGAACTGGGACTAGAATGGCTTCCTTCCTTTGAGAAGACAGCCAAGACCCAGGCATGAAGAAAGAAGTTAGGCAGAAGACGGCCGGGCACAGTGGTTCACACCTATAATCCCAGCACTTTGGGAGGCCGAGGCCGGTGGATCACCTGAGGTCAGGAATTTGAGACCAGCCTGACCAACATGGTAAAACTCCGTCTCTACTAAAAATACAAAATTAGCCGGGCGTGGTGGCGGGTGCCTGTAATCCCAGCTGCTAGGGAGGCTGAGGCAGGAAAATCGCTTGAACCTGGGAGACAGAGGTTGTGGTGAGCCCAGGTCGCGCCATTGCATTACAGCCTGGGCAACAAGAGTTTAACTCCGTCTCAAAAAAAAAAAAAAAAAAAGAAGTTGGGCAGATGAGAGAGGGAAAGATAGGAAAAATAGAAACTGTTTTTGTTGAGCATGTGCTACTTATATACATGCACAATCTCCTTCAATGCTCAAAAAATAATATAAGGTAAGTGTTCGTGTTCATCCCCATTTTACAGATGAAAACACTGATCTCAGAGCGGCTGAGGAACCAGTGAACCAGGCAGATCAGACTGACTCCCAACCCCATCCTCTTTGTGCCGTATAAGAACATGCAGACAGACGAGTTGGCACTAAGGCTGAAGGTCATAAGTTCTCACTTATTGTTTATTTAAGACATTACTAAACAGGTTTAAAAAAACTAGCTGGGCGCAGTAGCGCATGCCTGTAATCCCAGCACTTTGAGAGGTCGAGGCAGGCAGATCACCTAAGGTCAGGAGTTCGAGACCAGCCTGGCCAACGTGGAGAAACCCTGTCTCTACGAAAAATACAAAATTAGCCAGGTGTGGTGGCGCATGCCTGTAATCCTAGCCACTCGGGAGGCTGAGGCAGGAGAATCGCTTGAACCCGGGAGGCGGGCGGAGGTTGCGGTGAGTTGAGATCGTGCCATTGCACTCCAGCCTGGGCAACAAAGTGAAACTCTGTCTCAAAAAAAAAAAAAAAATCCAGCCAGGTGTGGTGGCTCACATCTGTAATTCCAGTACTTAGAGAGACCGAGGCAAGCGGATCACCTGAGGTCAGGAGCTTGGGGCTAGCCTCGCCAACATGGTGAAACCCCGTCTCTACTAAAAATACAAAAATTAGCTGGGCGTGATTGTGTGCACCTGTGATCCCAGCTACTCAGGAGGCTGAGGCAGGATAATCGCTTGAACCCAGGAGGCGGAGGTTGCAGTGAGCAGAGACTGCGCCACTGCACTCCAACCTGGGTGGCAGAGCCAAACTCCATTTCATTCTATAAATAAATAAATTGCCAAAAATGTTAAAGTTACATTTAGGTTTTGAATTTTCTGACTCTGCCATTAGCCGACTTCTTCAAATCATACAGAATGTCTGCCAGAAATTATTTACCTATTCATTTTTACATCGAGTGAAAAACGATCAGGTGAATTCTAGTGTTCTAAAATTAAAAATAAATACATGCAAAAATAAAAAGGAAAAAATGAAATGGGCCGGGCGCGGGGGCTCACACTTGTAATCCCAGCACTTTGAGAGGGCAAGGCATGAGGACTGCTTGAGCCCAGGAGTTCAAAACCAGCCTGGGTAAACATACTGAGACCCTGTCCCTACAAAGAAAAACTACAAAAAATTCGTTGGGCATGGTAGCGCGCACCTGTAGACCTAGCTACTCAGGAGGCTGAGGCAGGAAGATAGCTTGAGCCTGAGAAAACAAGGGTGCATTAAGCTGTGATTATACCACTGCACTGGGTGACACAGCGAGATTCTGCCTCTAAAATAAGTTTAAAAACATAAACTGTGGGCTGGACGCAGTGGCTCACACCTGTAATCCCAGCAATTTGGGAGGCTGAGGCAGGCGGATCACGAGGTCAGGAGTTCAAGACCAGCCTCGCCAACATAGTGAAACCCCGTCTCTACTAAAAACTACAAAAAATTAGCCAGGAGTGGTGGCGGGCGCCTGTAATCCCAGCTACTCAGGAGGCTGAGGCAGGAGAGTGGCTTGAACTCAGGAGGTGGAGGTTGCAGTGAGCCAAGATCAAGCCATTGCACTCCAGCCCAGGCAATGGTGTAAGACTCAGTCTCAAAAAAAAAAAAAAAAGGGCAGGCACGGTGGCTCACGCCTGTAATCCTGGCACTTTGGGAAGTCGAGGCAGGTGAATCACAAGGTCAGGAGTTCAAGACCGGCCTAGCCAAGATGGTGAAACCCCGTCTCTACTAAAAATACAAAAAATTAGCTGGGTATGGTGACAGGCATCTGTAATCCCAGCTACTCTGGGGGCTGAGGCAGAGAACTGCTTAAACTTGGAAGGGCGGAGGTTTCAGTGAGCCGAGATCGCACCGCTGCACTCCAGCCTGGGCGACAGAGTGAGACTTCGTCTCAAAAAAAACAAAAAACAAAAAACATAAACTCTGTCTGGACATTCTGGGTCTCTTTGGAAGGAAAGGCTATATGTCAACACAACAGTATTATCGGTAACCCAGGAAAAGAAAAATTTTAAAAGCTTATCTAAGATCACTCCCTTCAAGAATAATCTTTAGTGTGCAGGAACCCTTATCGCAATGTTACAGAAAAGACACTTGCATGTTTACAGCTGGGACTTTTCCCATGACATAACACTTTCTATATTATTGGGCTATAATATACCACCTTATATGTGGGAGAAAAGTTGTTTGTCCATTAAAAAATAGTTTTTAAAATTTTCTTCTGTTAATAGCCTACTGGAATTACTACCACACTCTGCTTTTGTTTCTCTTTATGGTCAAAAATTATAGGCTTGGCTGGGCACACTGGCTCAGCCTATCCTAGCACTTTGGGAGGCTGAGGCAGGAGGATCCGCTGAGGCCAGGAGTTTGAGACCAGACGGGGCAACAAAAGAAGACCCCATCTTTTTTTTTTTTTTTAGACAGAGTCTCACTCTGTCACCCAGGCTGCAGTGCAATGGCACGATCTCAGCTCACTGCAACCTCCCGGACGACCCCATCTCTTTAAGAAAAAAAAAAAAAAAATTATAGGTAGTATTAAGGATAAAAATGCAACAACATTTCCATGTATTTATTCCATCTGAATCAAAACCATTTCAACTCAGTTTGCACCTTTATTTTTTCTCATATGCTTTCTCTTACAGAAACAATTTGTACCTTTAACCCAATTGCAACACTTTTTTTTTTGTTTGTTTCATGCTTCAAATCAATGTGTATTCTCTGCAGTCATTCTGTTGGAATTACCATATAGTTAAAAACTTCAGTAGCACATATACTAAAAACTGGAATGACACAGAGAAGATTAACACAGCTTCCGCACAAGAATGAAACACAAATTCCTGAAGCATTCCATAAAAAAGAGAAAAAAAAAAATCCCTGAATCAATGTATTCTTTTTTTTTTTTTTTTGAGACGGAGTTTCCTCTGTCTCCCAGGCTGGAGTGCAGTGGTGCGATCTCAGCTCACTACAACCTCCGCCTCCTGGGTTCAAGCAAGCGATTCTCCTGCCTTAGCTTCAAAAGTAGCTGGGATTACAGGTGCCCGCTACCATGCCCAGCTAATTTTTATATTTTTAGTAGACAGGGGGTTTCACCATGTTGACCAGGCTGGTGTTGAACTCCTGACCTCGGGTGATCTGCCCACCTCAGGCTCCCAAAGTGCTGGGATTACAGGAGTGACCCACTCGGCCAATGTATTCATTCTTAATAGCACAATTTAATTTTTAATATTGCTAAAACACCTGGCAGCAACTAAAGACTGTATTTCACTTTCATCAAAATAGTGGACACTTTTACCTAGAGTCAATGTTAAGCATCTCTTACTCTATGCTAAGTAACTCAGCTACCCCATATCTCCTAGTAACCAAAGACCTCAAGAAAACTTGGGGGCTGAGAGTGGTGGCTCACATCTACAATCCCAGCACTTTGGGAGGCCGAGGCGGGAGCATCACTTGAGGCCAGGCGTTCGAGACCAGCCTGGGGAACACAGCAAGACCCCATCTCTGCAAAAAAAAAAAAAAATTAAAAAATTAGCCGGGCATGGTGGTGTGCACCTGTGGTCCCAGCTACTTGGGAGGCTGAAGCTGGAGGATCACTTGAGCCCAGGAGTTGGAGGCTACAATAAGCTATGATTGTGCCACTGCACTCCAGCCTGGGTGACAGAGCAAGACTATCTCCAAAAAAAAAAAACTTGGGCCTTTTTATTCTTTAAACCAAAGACGTTTATTTATTTCCACGCTGCCTCACTATGAGAAATCTTTAGTTCTCCTTCCAATTAAGCAAAAGACAAGAAAAGTTACAAATTACAACTCTTAACCCAAACTATTCAGCTTACAGTTTGCAAATTCTCGCTGCAACGAAAGAAGATCGTTCTCAACCAATAACAAAACCCAGGGCTTGGGGGCAGTACGGTGACCTCAGGGATGCCCCCAGCCTTCCGAGGGCCTCAGTCCCCAGAGAGGAAACCAAGGAACAGAAATGTAAACAAAGGAGCGAGAAGCAGACGTCCCTTTCAAACAATATTTACCTTACCCCGACGGCCCGCCCGCCGCCCCCCAGCACTGCGCGGCTGGTCCCCCGGTTCAACTCTGGAGGCAGCCGAATTCACCCAGGTCTTCAGGCAAAACTCAGGGCTGCCTATACCGCCCGCAAACGCGGGTGGACAGAGAGAGGAGAGCGGCGACACCGCGATCCGATCCCTCACCGTCATATTTGAGGTCCGAGCTCTCGGCGGGAAAGTCGATGGCCGGCGGCGCAGCCACAGCCCCCTCCCCGTCGCCCTCCTCTTCGCGCCTGCGGACCCCAGAGTTGCCCCCCTGCATCGCCGGGCGCGCGCGGGCCGCAGCCCAGCCCGCCGGCCAGCCAAGCACTGCCACACTCCGCGGCTGCACCTAGCGCCGTCCGACCCGGAAGTAGCCCCTCACCAGGCGGAAGACCAGCCCCAGCCACGCGCACACCTTAACTAGGGGGCGGGGCCTGCAACAGACTCCGCCCTTTTCGGATTGGAAGAGTTGGGCGTGTCCGGCGCGGGCTCACCCCCTGCGCATGCGCTCTAGTGGGCTCATCTGCTGGAGGCGGGGTTTAAGGGGCGCCCAGGTGAAACCTGGCCTAGCTCCCAGCTACCCCAGAAGGGTTTGGCGCTCACGTCTCACGCCCAGACTCGAGTGTCAGTGTAAGAATCAGGTGTCTGCAGAGACTAATCGAAATATATTTACCTTTTGCGGGTACAGCAATGACTTTGGTCATTTGTTTTCCAGAAAAAAAATTTTAAAAAGCGTTTTCAAAACCTGTCTCAATGAGACCTGAACCTATTTTAGTCAATCGTTATGCCACAATGAAACGAGAGATGCCAACTACATTCCAAAATGCAAAGTGACTGAACCTAACAGAAATTCCTCTTAGAATTTACAACTGAAATGTTTTCCTAAAAAAAAAAAAAAAAAAAGCTTTTAGGTTTAGGGGTACATGTGCAGGTTAGTTTTCCAAACTAAAACACCCCGCCCTGGCCACACTCCATCCACTATGGTTTGAAACCCTCAGATTCAAAAATCCACGCTAAGCCGGGCGCGGTGGCTCACACCTGTAATCCCAGCACTTCGGCAGACCAAGGTGGGCGGATCACCTGAGGTCAAGAGTCCGAGACCAGCTTGGCCAATATGGTGAAACCCCCGTCTCTACTAAAAATACAAAAATTAGCTGGGCGTGGTGGCACGTGCAGGTAGTCTCAGCTACTCGGGAGGCTGAGACAGGAGAATCGGTTGAACCCTGGAGACAGAGGTTGCAGTGAGCAGACATCCAGCCACTGCACACTGCACTCCAGCCTGGGTGACAGAGCAAGACTCCATCTCAAAAAAAAAAAGAAAAAATTATCCTTAATTTTCATGGATCAGCTACAGTTGAAATAAAGGTGTAGTTATCTTAAACAGCAACTCAAAGTACTGTAAAGATAAATAAAGAAAATAAAGAAAGAAAAATAAAAAATAAAGGTGTAGTCCTCCAGATACATTAGATTCCAAACACTAGAGTTGGGCCAGGCGCGATGGTTCACCTCTGTAATCCTGGCACTTTGGGAGGCCATGGCAGGTGGATCATCTGAGGTCAGGAGTTCAAAACCTGTCTGGCCAATATGGTGAAACCCCTGTCTCTACTAAAAACACAAAAAATTAGCCAGGCGTGGTGGTGCATGCCTATAATCCCAGCTACTTGGGAGGCTGAGACAGGAGAATCCCTTGAACCCAGGAGGCGGAGCTTGCAGTGAGCTGAGATCCAGCCACTGCACTCCAGCCTGGGCAACAAAGCAAGACTCCGTCTCAAAAAAAAGAGATTAGAGATGTTCCTTCCCACGCCTTGCTGATGTTCCAGAAGAGCACGCCCCTTCTGAGGAGTGTTTTATCTATATGTATTCACAGCTTTAAAAATACAAATACTGTAAAAAAAAAAAAAAAAAATACAAATTCTGGCCTGGCGTGGTGGCTCACACCTGTAATCCCTGCACTTTGGGAGGTCAAGGTGGGCAGATCACGAGGTCAGGAGATCAAGACCATCCTGGCTAACACGGTGAAACCCCCATCTCTACTAAAAATACAAAAAATTATCCAGGTGTGGTGGGCGGCTGTAGTCCCAGCTACTCGGGAGGCTGAGGCAGGAGAATGGCGTGAACCTGGAAAGTGGAGCTGACAGTGAGCTGAGATTGCACCACTGCACTCTAGCCTGGGTGACAGAGCGAGACTCCATCTCAAAAATAAATAAATAAATAAAATAAAAATAAAAATACTTTTTTTCCTTCAACAACTCAACTGTCAGAAATTTATCCTAAGGAAAAAGTTAAAAACGAGCAAAAATACATAGTTTAAAAGCTAATGATTGAAACAATACTTACAATGCCAAAACTAGACACAAGATAATTGACTCAATTAATGATGAACATTCATACAATGGCACACTTTACTTGCATTAAAAATATTAGGCCAGGCGCGGTGGCTCAAGCCTGTAATCCCAGCACTTTGGGAGGCCGAGACGGGCGGATCACAAGGTCAGGAGATCAAGACCATCCTGGCTAACACGGTGAAACCCCATCTCTACTAAAAAATACAAAAACCTAGCTGGGCGAGGTGGCGGGCGTCTGTAGTCCCAGCTACTCAGGAGGCTGAGGCAGGAGAATGTTGTGAACCCGGGAGGCGGAGCTTGCAGTGAGCTGAGATCCAGCCACTGCACTCCAGCCTGGGTGACAAAGCGAGACTCTGTCTCAACAACAACAACAACAACAAAAAAAAAAATATATATATATATATATATATATTAGCATGGGCCAGGCACGGTGGCTCACACCTATAATTCCAGCACTTTGGGAGGCTGATGCAGGAGGATTGCTTGAGGCCAGGAGTTCGAGACCAGCTTGGGCAATTTAGTGAGACCTCCTCTCTATAATTTAAAACGAATAATAATAAAGTTGATACGCAATATCTGGTTCTCACCATTTTCCACCATCACTGGAAATGCCCAGTGTTACTGAAAGCATAGAGGAAAAAAAGCAACATACTCTTTATAGCTTCTCTCAAACCCCTGATCTCATTATCCGCCCACCTCGGCCTCCCAGAGTGCTGGGATTACAGGCATGAGCCACCACACCCAGCCGAAATTAATTTTTTTTAAGAAATACAATACCGCATATCAGCTTGCGATATTAAACATACAGTTAACCAAAGAGGAACCCCAAATGACCAATAAGATAGAAAAGCTACACAGGTTTCATTAGCTACAAGTAAATGCAAGTTAAAGGATAAAATATCGTTTCAAAATATATTTGCAAATTTAAACTTTCTCATACCAAGTGTTGGTGTGGATACGAAAAAAGATAAACTATCAGCCGGGCGCAGTGGCTCACACCTGTAATCCCAGCACTTGGGGAGGCCGAGGCGGGTGGATCACGAGATCAGGAGATGGAGACCATCCTGGCTAACACGGTGAAACCCTGTCTCTACTACAAAATACAAAAAATCAGCTGGGCATGGTGGCGGGCACCTGTAGTCCCAGCTACTCAGGAGGCTGAGGCAGGAGAATGGCGTGAACCTGGGAGGCGTAGCTTGCCGTGAGTGGAGATTGTGCCACTGCACTCCAGCCTGGGTGATGGAGCAAGACTCTGTCTCAAAAAAAAAAAAAAAAAAAGAGAGAAACGATCGTACCTTGCTAATGAGCAATTTAGCAATCTTGAATAAAGTCAAATGGTTAATTAAGATTCTCTTCTTGACTTATCTCTAGTCAGATCCCTCTGATTTCTCAACTACCCTGATTTGGGAGCTCACATGTTCATCTCTATATTGTCCAATTCTCACAAGAATCCTAGTAAGTCGCTTTAGCCTGAATCCCTCATTCTCAATATCTGGTCATCCTCTACAACTGGTTGGGTTCCTCCTCCCCTAACATCCCCCAGGTGATGTCTCATCACCCTGGCCTGCTTTCAGCAAGAATCTTATTAGGTGGATTTAGCCAGAAATCCCCCTTTAACCCCTGATTTTCCTCGTGGTAATTTTTTGTTTGTTTGTTTGTTTGTTTTGTTTGAGACTGAGTCTGGCTCTGTCTCCCAGGCTGGAGTGCAGTGGTGCGATCTCTGCTCACTGCAAGCTCCGCCTCCCAAGTTCACACCATTCTCCTGCCTCAGCCTCCCGAGTAGCTGGGACTACAGGTGCTCGCCACCACGCCCGGCTGATTTTTTGTATTTTTAGTAGAGACGGGGTTTCACCGTGTTAGCCAGGATGGTCTCGATCTCCTGACCTCGTGATCCAGCTGCCTCGGCCTCCCCAAGTGCTGGGATTACAGGCGTGAGCCACCATGCCTGGCCTCCTCGTGGTAATTTTCCGTGCACTGACCACCCCTGCCAACGCACACACTCTTATCTTTGGCTACAGATTCTCACTTTTCCTTGTTGAATTTGAAGTTGAATCTGATCTCCTCCCCAACTACAAAATGCCATTGTAGTACTCCTCTGATATAGTTTGGCTCTGTGTCCCCTTCAAGTCTCATGATGAAATGTTAACCCATACATACCTTTGTTTCCAGTTGAGCAGCGCATTGGGAAGTGGGCATTGTAAACAAGTGAGTATCTAACACCTGTATGCTACAATATAAAAAAAAAAAGAGGCTGGGCGCAGTGGCTCACGCCTGTAATCCCAGCATTTTGGGAGGCCAAGGCAGGCAGATCACCTGAGGTCAGGAGTTTAAGACCAGATTGGCCAATACGGTGAAACTCCATCTCTACCAAAAATACAAAAATTATCTGGGCATGGTAGTGGGCGCCAGTAATCCCAACTACTCAGGAGGCTGAGGCAGGAGAATCGCTTGAACCCGGGAGGCAGAGGTTGCAGTGAGCCAAGATCGTGCCACTGCACTCCAGCCTGGGCAACAATGTTGAGCGAAACTCCATCTCAGAAAAAAGAAAGAAAGAAAAGAAAAGAAAAAAAAGAAATGTGAACTCCAACGTTGGAAGTGGGGCCTAGTGGGAGGTATTGGACATAGGGGTGGATCCCTCATGAATGGCTTAGCGCCATCCCCCTTGGTGATGAGTGAGTTCTCACTCTGTGAGTTCACATCAGATCTGACGGTGATTTTGTTTTTGTTTTTGTTTTTTTTTTTGAAAGGGAGTCTCACTCTGTCCCCCAGGCTGGAGTGCAGTGGCACGATCTCAGCTCACTACAAGCTCTGCCTCCTGGGTTCATGCCATTCTCCTGCCTCAGCCTCCAGAGTAGCTGGGACTACAGGCGCCCACCACGCCCAGCTAATTTTTTGTATTTTTAGTAGAGACAGGGTTTCACCATGTTAGCCAGGATTGTCTCCATCTCCTGACCTCGTGATCCGCCTGCCTCGGCCTCCTAAAGTGCTGGGACTACAGGCATGAGCCACCGTGCCCGGCCGGATCTGGTTGTTTAAAAAGAAGTCTGAGGCCGAACACGGTGGTTCATGCCTGTAATCCCAGCACTTTGGGGGACCGAAGCAGGCAGATCATTTGAGGTAAGTAGTTTGAGACTAGCCTGGCCAACATGGAGAAACCCAGTCTCTACTAAAAATTCAAAAGTTAGCCAGGTGTGCACCTGTAGACCCAGCTAATCGGGAGGCTGAGTCAGGATACTGCTTGAACCCAGGAGGTGGAGGTTCCAGAGAGCAGAGATGGCGCCATTGCACTTCAGCCTGGATGACAGAAGGAAACCCTATCTCAAAAAAAAAAAAAAAAAAAAAAGGCTGGGTTCCATGGCTCACGCCTATAATCCCAGCACTTTGGGAGGCTGGGGCAGGTAGATCACCTGAGGTCAGGAGTTCAAGATCAGTTTGGCCAACCTGGTGAAACCCCGTCTCAACTAAAAATACAAAAATTAGCCAGATGTGGTGGCACCTGCCTGTAATCCCAGCTATGTGAGAGGCCGAGGCAGGAGAATCACTTGAAACTGGGAGACAGAGTTGCAGTAAGCTGATATTGAGCCACTGCATTCCAGTCTGGGCCACAGAGGGAGATCTGTCTCTCAATAAATAAATAAAATAAAATTTAAAAATAAGTAAAATAAAAAGGAGTCTAGTGCCTCCCTTCTCTCTCCCTTGCTTCTTCTCTGGCCATGTGACACACCTGCTCCAACTTTGCCTTCAGTCATGAGTGGTAGCTTCCTGAGGTCTCACCAGAAGCAGATGCTGGCACCATGTTTTTTCTACAGTCTGCAGAACTATGAGCCAAATAAATCTCTTCTCTTTATAAGATACCCAGTCTCCGGTTTTTGGTTTTTTGTTTTTATTTGTTTGTTTGTTTGTTTGTTTTTGAGATGGAGTCTCGCTGTGTCACCCAGGCTGGAGTGCAGTGGCCAGATCTCAGCTCACTGCACGCTCCGCCTCCCGGGTTTACGCCATTCTCCTGCCTCAGCCTCCCGAGTAGCTGGGACTACAGGCGCCCGCCACCTCGCCCAGCTAGTGTTTTTTGTATTTTTTTAGTAGAGACAGGGTTTCACCGTGTTAGCCAGGATGGTCTCGATCTCCTGACCTCGTGATCTGCCCGTCTCGGCCTCCCAAAGTGCTGGGATTACAGGCTTGAGCCACCGCGACCGGCCGGTTTTTTGTGTATTCGAGATGGAGTCTCACTCTGTCGCCCAGGCTGGAGTGCAATGACACGATCTCGGCTCACTGCAACCTCTGCCTCCCGGGTTCAAGCAATCCTCATGCCTCAGCCTCCTGAGTAGCTGAGATCACAGGCGCCCGCCACCATGCCTGGCTAATTTTTGTATTTTTAGTAGAGACAGGGTTTCACCGTGTTGGCCAGGCTGGTCTCAAACTCCTGACCTCAGGTGATCCACCCACCTTGGCCTCCCAAAGTCCTGGGGTTACAGGTGTGAGCCACCGCACCTGGCAGAATAATTTTTTTTTTTTTTTTTTTTGAGATGGAGTCTCATTTTGTCTCACCCAGGCTGGAGTGCAGTAGCAACATCTTGGCTAACTGCAGCCTCAACTTCCCAAACTCAGGTGATCCTCCCACTTCAGCCTCCCGGGTAGCTGGGACCACTACCATGTGCTGCTATGCCTGGCCAATGCTTTGTATTTTTAGTAGAGACAGGTTTTGCCATCTTGCCCAGACTGGTCTCGCCCTCCAGAGCTCAAGGCATCTGCCCTCCTCAGCCTCCCGAAGTGCTTGGATTAAGGCATGAGCCACCACACCTGCCCTATTGATAATTTTTTGTATTAACATGGTGCATACCCGTGATCCAGTAAGCCCCCTCTAGGTTCCCTTTGGACACTCTTATGTATGTCCATGGATATTATATAAGCCTGTTTATTGCAACATTGTTTATAATAGCAAATTGGAAAAAAATCTAATACCCATCAATAGGGAAATAGAGATATGTATTATATATGAAAACAAATATTAAGTCAGCAAGGTGGCTCACACCTGTAATCCCAGCACTTTAGGAGACTGAGGTTGGGAAGATCACTTGAGGCCAAGATTTAAAGACCTGCCTGGGCAACACAATGAGACACAATCTCTTATATATATATACACACACACACACACACACACACACACACACACAAATTAGGCCAGGCACGGTGGCTCACGCCTGTAATCCCAGCACCTTGGAAGGCTAAGCGGGCGGATCACGAGGTCAGGAGATCAAGACCATCCTGGCGAACATGGTGAAACCCCGTCTCTACTAAAAATAAAAAAAAAAAAATCATCCAGGCATGGTGTCGGGCACCTATAGTCCCAGCTACTCCAGAGGCTGAGGCAGGAGAATGGTATGAACCTGGGAGGCGGAGCTTGCAGTGAGCTGAGATCATGCCACTGCACTCCAGTCTGGGTGACAGAGCAAGACTCTGTCTCAAAAAAAAAAAAAACGAAAAATACAAAAGTACAAAAATTAGCTTGCCATGGTGGCAGGAGCCTATAATCCCAGCTACTGGAGCTACTGGGGAGGCTGAGGCACAAAAATCGCATGAACCTGAAAGGAAACGGTTACAGACAGAGCGAAACTCTGTCTCAAAAAAACAAAAAAAGAAAAAGTGTTAACTGAATTCTTTTAACAAACCTACTAGCTAGATGCTAGCTATAATTATCCCATTTTATAGATAAGAAAAGGAAGGCCAAGAAAGCTTTTTTTTTTTTTTTTTTCCTGAGATGGAGTCTAGCTCTGTCAGCCAGGCTGGAGTACAGTGGCACCATCTCGACTCACTACAACCTCCAATTCCTGGATTCTAACAATTCTCCTGCCTCAGCCTCCCGAGTAGCTGGGACTACAGGTGCACATCACCACGCCCACTTAATTTTTGTATTTTTAGTAGAGATGGGGTTTCACCATGTTGGATGCGGACTCCCAGAGTGCTGGGATTACAGGCATGAGCCACTGCATGCAACGTAAAGAAAGCTTTTTTTTTTTTTTTTGAGACAGAGCCTCATTCTGTAACCCAGGCTGGAGGTCTGTGGCATGATCTCAGCTCACTGCAACCTCCGCCCCCTGGGTTCAAGCAATTCTCCTGCCTCAGCCTCCCAAGTAGCTGGGATTACAGGCTTCTGCCACCACACCCAGCTAATTTTTGTATTTTTAGTACAGACGGGGTTTCACGATGTTAGCCAGGCTGGTCTCGAACTCCTGACCTCGTGATCTGCCTGCCTAGGTCTCCCAAAATGCTGGGATTACAGGTGTGAGCCACCGTGCTGGACCCATGAAAGCTTTTTAAATACTTTGTCGAAGGCCATGCAACTCATAGTGCATCCAGGAATTTTTTTTTTCGCATATCAGCTTTCATTGTTACCTGTCTTTTTATAATAGCTTTATTGAGATATAATTTACATACCTTAAAAGTCACTCTTTTAAAGTGTAGAATTCAGCAGCTTTTAGCATACTCAGAGAATTGCGCAACCATCACACTGTCTAATTTTAGCCACTCTCATTGCCCCAAAAACAGATCTCTGGCAGGCAGAATTTATACCCATGCACTTTGACTCTAAATTCAGCCTCAAAAAGTGCAGAATGGGCCAGGTGCGGTGGCTCACGCCTGTCATCCTAGCACTTTGGGAGGCCGCGGTGGGCGGATCACGAGGTCAGGAGATAGAGACCTTCCTGGCTAACATCGTGAAACCCCGTCTCTACTAAGAATACAAAAATTAGCTGAGCGTGGTGGCAGAAGCCTGTAATCCCAGCTACTTGGGAGGCTGAGGCAGGAGAATTGCTTGAACCCAGGAGGCAGAGGTTGCAGTGAGCCAAGATCATGCTGCTGACTTCCAGCCTGGGTTACAGAGTGAGGCCCTGTCTCAAAAAAAAAAAAATGTTTTTTTTAGGCTGGTCGCAGTGGCTCATGCCTGTAATCCCAGCACTATGGGAGTCCGCATCCAACATGGTGAAACCCCATCTCTACTAAAAATACAAAAATTAAGTGGGCATGGTGATGTGCACCTGTAGTCCCAGCTACTCGGGAGGCTGAGGCAGGAGAAATGGCGTGAACCCAGGAGGCGGAGCTTGCAGTGAGCTGAGATTGTGCCACTACACTCCAGCCTGGGCAACAGAGCAAGGCTCTGTCTCAAAAAAAAAAAAAAAAAAAAGTGAATGATGCCATGTGTGTAAAAAATTTTGTATATACAAAAACTGTATGTTGGCCAGGCACGGTGGCTCATGCCTGTAATCCTAGCAGCTTGGGAAGCCAAGGAGGGCAGATTGCCTGGGCTCAGGAGTTCGAGACCATCCTGGGCAACACGGTGAAATCCCGTCTCTGTTAAAATACAAAAGGTTAGGCATGGTGGCGGGCGCCTGTACTCCCAGCTACTCAGAAGGCTGAGGCAGGAGAATTGCCTGAACCTGGGAAGCAGAGGTTGCAGTGAATTGAGATTGCGCCACTGCACTCCAGCCTGGGAGACAGCCAGACTCTGTCTCAAAAAAAAAGTATGTTATTTACGGACACATACATTACTAGTAAAAATAAGATGAGAATGACGCCTGACTTTAAGAATGTGATTACATTTGGGCCAGGCACGGTGGCTCACGACTGTAATCCCAGGACTTTGGGAGGCTGAGGCAGGAGGATCACAAGGTCAGAAGATCAAGACCATCCTGGCTAACGCAGTGAAACCCCATCTCTACTAAAAAATACAAAAAATTAGCTGGGTGTGGTGGCGGGCGCCTGTAGTTCCAGCTACTCGGGAGGCTGAGGCAGGAGAATGACGCGAACCCAGGAGGCGGAGCTTGCAGTGAGCGGAGATCTAGCCACTGCACTCTAGCCTAGGTGACAGAACAAGACTCTGTCTCAAAAAAAAAAAAAAAAAAGAATGTGATTACATTTGGAGAGAGAGAGAAGACAGTAGGATCAGGAAGGGTTACCACTGGAATATATCTATATCTGTAAACTTTATTTCTTTAATTTTATTTATTCATTTATTTATTTATTTTTGAGATGGAGTTTCAATCCTGTCATGGCTGGAGTGCAGTAGTGTGATCTCGACTCACTGCAGCCTCTGCCTCCCAGGTTCAAGTGATTCTCCTGCCGCAGCCTCTCGAGTAGCTGGAATTACAGGCACCTGTCATCGTGCCCTACTAATTTTTATATTTTCAGTAGAGATGGGGTTTCACCATTTTGCCTAGGTTGGTCTTGAACTCCTGATCTCAGGTGATCCGCCCGCCTTGGCCTCTCAAAGTGCTGGGATTACAGGCATGCACTGCACCCGGCCCATTATTTCTTTAAGAAAAGCAATTTTCCTCCAGGTAAATTGCCTGTAAATTCTCCTCGACTCATGCCTGTAATGCCAGCACTTTGAGAGGCTTAAAGGGGAGGATTGCTTGAGCCAAGGAGTTCAAGACCAGCCTGGACAACATAGCAAAACCCCCATCTCTACAAAACAAAATTAAAAAAACTTTTTTTTGAATTAGCTGGTTGTTGTGGCATGTACCTGTACTCCCAGCTACTCAGGAGGTAGGAGGATCACTTGAGCATGGGAGGTGCAGCCTGAAGCAAGGTATGATTGACCCAGCGCACTCCAGCCTGGGTGACAGAGAGAGCAATTCTCAAACAAATATAGCTTAACATCAGTGGTTGTTAAATTTGATTATGGAAACATTGGTGTTTACTCACATTATTCTTAGTAGCTTTTTATATGTTTGAAATATTGCAATTTTTTTCCAAGACAGCAAATATATTAGTCAGGATTCTCTGGAGAAAGAGAACCAGGAATATAGGATGTACATGTATTTATAGAAATTTATTTGGCTGGGAGTGGTGGCTCATGCCTGTAATCCCAGCACTCTAGGAGGCGAAGGCAGACAGGTCACTTGAGGCCGGGAATTCAAGACCAGCCTGGCCAACATAGCGAAGCTCCATCTCTACTAAAAATACAAAAAATTAGGTGGGCATGGTGGTGCATGCCTGTAATCCCAGCTACTCGGGCTACTTGGAAGGCTAAGGCATGAGAATTGCTTGAATCCAGAAGTCGAAGGTTGCAGTAAGCCAAGATTGTGCCACTGCACTCCAGCCTGGGTGACAGAGCAAGACCCTGTCTCAAAAATAAATAAATAAATAAATAAATAAATAAATAAATAAACGGAGAGGGAAAGAGAAATTTATTTTAAGAAATTAGCTCAGCCAGGCACAGTGGCGCACGTCTGTAATCCCAGCACTCTGGGAGGCCAAGGCAGGCAGATCACCTGAGGCTGGGAGTTCAAGACCAGTCTGCCCAACATGGAGAAACCCCGTCTCTACAAAAAATACAAAATTAGTCAGGCATGGTGGTGCATATCTGTAATCCCAGCTACCTGGGAGGCTGAGGCAGGAGAATTGCTTGAACCAGGGAGGGCTGCGGTGAGCCGGGATGGCACCATTGCACTCTAGCCTGGGCAACATGAGCAAAACTCTGTCTCAAAAATAAAGAAGAAAGAAATTGGCTCATAGGATCATGGAGACTAAACCCAAAATCCGCAGAGTGGACTGGCAGACTAGAGACCCAGGGAAGGAAGAGTCAATGTTATAGTTTAAGTCAGAAGGTTATCTGCTGGCAAAATTCTTTCTTGCTCAGCGCAGGTCAGTCTTTTGGCCACATCTGAGTTTTCAGCTGATTGAATGAGGCCTCCAATACTCCACATTATAAAGACAATCTGCTTTACTCAAAGTCCAATTTAGGTCAGGCGCAGTGGCTCATGCCTGTAATCCCAGCACTTTGGGAGGCCAAGGTGGGCAGATCACCTGAGGTCAGGGGTTCAAGACCAGGCTGGCCAACATGGTGAAACCGCCTCACTACTAAAAATACAAAAATTAGGCAGGCGTGGTGTAATCCCAGCTACTTGAGAGGCTGAGGCAGGAGAGTCACTTGAACCCTTGCAGTGAGCCAAGATGACACCACTGCACTCCAGCCTGGGCAACAAGAGGGAGACTCCATCGCAAACACAAAAAAACAAAAAACAAAACAAAACAAAACAAAAAAACAGGCTGGGCGCAGTGGCTCATGCCTGTAATCCCAGCACTTTGGGAGGCCAAGGTGGGTGGATCACGAGGTCGGAAGATCAAGACCATCCTGGCCAACATAGTGAAAATCCGTCTCTACTAAAAATACAAAAATTAGCTGGGCGTGGTGGTGCATGCCTATAACCCCAGCTACTCAGGAGGCTGAGGCAGGAGAATCGCTTGAACCAGGGAGCTGGAGGTTGCAGTGAGCCAAGATCACACCACAACACTGCAGCCTGGCAACAGAGTAAGACTCCATCTCAAAAAAAAAAGAAAGAAAAAAGAAAGAAAGAAAAGAAAAGAGAAACCAAGTCCAGCAATTTAAATGTTAATCTGGCCGGGTGTAGTGGCTCACGTCTGTAGTCCCAGCACTTTGGGAGGCCGAGGCAGGCAGATCACCTGAGGTCAGGAGTTTGAGACCAGCCTGGCCAACATGGTGAAACCCCGTCTCTACTAAAAATATAAAAATTAGCAGGGCATGGTGCTGCATTTCTGAAATCTCAGCAACTCAGAAGGCTGAGGTAGGAGAATTGCTTGTACCTGCGAGGCGGATGTTGCACTGAGCCGATATCATGCCACTGCACTCCAGCCTGGGTGACAGCGAGATTTTATTTCAAAAAGAATAAATATATAGGCCGGACGCGGTGACTCACGCCTGTAATCCCAGCACTTGGGGAGGCTGAGGTGGGCAGATCACTAGGTCAGGAGATTGAGACCATCCTGGCTAATACAGTGAAACCCTGTCTCTACTAAAAATACAAAAAATTAGCTGGGCGTGGTGGTGGGCGCCTGTAGTCCTAGCTACTTGGGAGGCTGAGGCAGGAGAATGGTGTGAACGCAGGAGGCGGAGCTTGCAGTGAGCCAAGATGGCGCCACTGCACTCCAGACTGGGCGACAGAGCGAGACTCCATCTCAAAATAAATAAATAAATAAAAATTAAATTAAATAAAATAAATAAATGAAAGTTAAAAGAGAATAAATGTTAATCTTATCCAAAAACACTGTAACATAAACATCCAGAATAATGTTGCTGTTTTTGTCTTTTGGTTCAGAATCTTACTCTGTCACCCAGGCTAGAATGCAGTGGCACGATCACAGCTCACTGTAGCCTCAACCTCCTGGGCTCAAACCATACTCCTGCTTCAGTGTCCTGAGTATCTGGGACTACAGGTGTGCACCGTCACACCTGGTTAATTTTTGTAGTTTTCATAGAGACAGGGTGTCACTATGTGGCCCAGGCCCTTCTTGAACTCCTGGGCTTAAGCCATCCGTCCACCTTGGCCTCCCAAAGTGTTGAGATTACAAGCATGAGCTACTATGCCCCTCCCAGAATAATCTTTGACCAAATACGTGGGCATCGTGGCCCACCCAAGTTGACACATAAAACTAACCAGTGCAGGCCGGGTGTGGTGGCTCACACCTATAATCACAGCACTTTGGGAGGCCAAGGCAGGCAGATCACCTGAGGTCAGGAGTTCAAGATCAGCCTGACCAACATGGAGAAACCCCATCTCTACTAAAAATACAAAATTAGCCAGGCGTGGTGGCACATGCCTGTAATCCCAACTACTTGGGAGGCTGAGGCAGGAGAATCGCTTGAACCCAGGAGGCGGAGGTTGCAGTGAGCTGAGATCGCACCATTGCACTCCAGCCTGGGCAACAAGAGTGAAACTCCGTTTCAAAAAAAAAAAAAAAAACAAATTAACCATGGCAAGTTCACCTCTCATCAACAGCATCCATGAGCATCTTTTTATTTTTATTTATTTATTTTGTTTGTTTGTTTTTTGAGATGGAGTCTTGCTCTGTTGGCCAGGCTGGAGTGCAATGGTGCAATCTCGGCTCAGTGCAACCTGCACCTACCTCCCAGGCTCAAACGATTCTCCTGCTTCAGTCTCTCAAGTAGCTGGGACTACAGGTGTGCACCACCAAGCCCAGATAATTTTTGTATTTTTAGTAGAAGCAGGGTTTCACCATTTTGGCCAGGCTGGTCTGGAACTCCTGACCTCAGGTGATCTGCCTGTCTCGGCCTCCCAAAGTGCTGGGATTATAGGTGTGAGCCACTGCCCCCAGCCCATACGCATCTTTTTCAACCATGATATAACTATCCACCTAACGTGATACAACTATCTTGTAAATACAATGTAAACCACACTAATCTTTCTCCCAGAAGAGGATATAAGTTTCTTGGGTGATGTTTATGCTTCTCCTTGATATCTCATAACTTAAATAGTATGCTGTAAGGTTAACAATATTGAAATACTACGATATAAAGTCAATATATCTTTTGTTTTTATGCTTCTCCTTGATATCTCATAACTTAAATAGTATGCTGCAAGGTTAACAATATTGAAATACTACGATATAAAGTCAATATATCTTTTGTTACGTAAAAGGATAATTGGGGAATGAAAACAAAGACATTTGTGACACACACACACACACATCCATCACAAAACAAAAAGAACCATTAATGGCAATTACAGTCCTCACTTCTGCAACTGGTGATGGGGTTGTAGCTGGTGTTTATAACCATCTTCTTGCACCACACATTCCTTATTCCCATTTTCCTCAACAAACACGTCAGCTGGCCATGGGTCACCTGGTGTGGTGACCCAAACCTTCTTTCCTGGATCATTCATAGTCCTGCCAAGATTGAGTTGTTACGGTTTTCCATTGACTCTAATCACAAGGCATTTCGATACTAAGAGATACCCTAAGCGCTCTCCTGTATTTCAGACATACCCTTTCCTACCTCCATTGTGGAGTAGCAGTCCAATTTCTCTTTGGTAGTCAGGATTAATCACCCAAGCCAGCACAGTAACTCCTTTCTTTGCCTGTTGATTCAGAGGTAAGAGGAACTGAAAGTGGCCAGGTGGCACTGAAAAGTCAGTTCAATGAAATCACTGTTGTCACTTAGTCCATTTTCTGTTGCTTATGACAGAATACCTGAAACTGGGTAATGTATTAAGAAAGAAATTATTTTTTGCAGTGATGGGGGCTGAAAAGTCCAAGGTCAAGGGGCTGCATCTGGTGAGGCCCTTCTTGCTGACAGGACTCTGCAGAGTCCCGAGGTGGTGTAGGACGTCACATGGCCAGGGGGCTCAGCATGCTAGCTCATGTCTCTCCTCCTTTTATTTATACAGCTTTATAGCCACCAGTCCCATTCCCGTGATAACTCATTTATCCATTAACCCATTAATTAATTAATTATTATTATTATTTTTTGAGACGGAGTTTCGGTCTTGTTGCCCAGACTAGAGTGCAATGGTGCTATCTCGGCTCACTGTAACCTCTGCCTCCCAGGTTCAAGCGATTCTCCTGCCTCAGCTTCCCAAGTAGCTGGGATTACAGGCATGAGCCACCACGCCTGGTTAATTTTGTATTTTTAGTAGAGACGGGGTTTCTCCATGTTGGTCAGGCTGGTCCTGAACTCCTTACCTCAGGAGATCCGCCCACCTGGGCCTCCCAAAGTGTTAGGATTACAAACGTAAACCATTGTGCCTGGCCCTAACCCATTAATAAATTAATTAATTAATTAATTTTTTTTTTTTTTTTTTTTTTTTTTTTTTTTTTTGAGACGGAGTCTTGCTCTGTGCCCAGGCTGGAGTGCAGTGGCCGGATCTCAGCTCACTGCAAGCTCCGCCTCCCGGGTTCACGCCATTCTCCTGCCTCAGCCTCCCGAGTAGCTGGGACTACAGGCGCCCGCCACCGCACCCGGCTAGTTTTTTGTATTTTTAAGTAGAGACGGGGTTTCACCGTGTTAGCCAGGATGGTCTCGATCTCCTGACCTCGTGATCCGCCTGTCTCGGCCTCCCAAAGTGCTGGGATTACAGGCTTGAGCCACCGCGCCGGCCACCCATTAATTTATTAATCCATGGATGGATTAATTCATTCATAAAGGCAGAGCCCTCATGACTGCATCACCTTCTTTTTTTTTTTTCCTTGGGACGGAGTCTTGCTCTGTAGCCCAGGCTGGAGTGCAGTGGCGCGATCTCAGCTCACTGCAAGCTCCACCTCCTGGGTTCACGCCATTCTCCCGCCTCAACCTCCTGAGTAGCTGGGAATACAGGTGCCTGTAACTACGTCTGGCTAATTTTTTGTATTTTTGGTAGAGATGGTGTTTCACTGTGTTAGCCAGGATGGTCTTGATCTGCTGACCTCGTGATCTGCCCATCTTGGCATCCCAAAGTGCTGGGACTACAGGCGTGAGCCACCATGCCCGGCCATGACTCAATCAACTCTTAAAGGCCCCACCTCTCTAGACCGGGCGCGGTGGCTCAAGCCTGTAATCCCAGCACTTTGGGAGGCCGAGACGGGTGGATCACGAGGTCAGGAGATCAAGACCATCCTGGCTAACACGGTGAAACCCCATCTCTACTAAAAAAATACAAAAAACTAGCCGGGCATGGTGGCGGGTACCTGTAGTCCCAGCTATTTGGGAGGCTGAGGCAGGAGAATGGTGTAAACCCGGGAGGCGGAGCTTGCAGTGAGCTGAGATCCTGCCAGTGCACTCCAGCCTGGGAAATAGAGCGAGACTCCATCTCAAAAAAAAAAAAAAAAAAAAAAAAAAATAGGTCTCACGTCTCAATACTGCTACATTGGGGATTAAATTTCAACATGTGTTTTGGAGGGGACAAATAGTCAAACCATAGCATGTCTCCAGGTGGAGGCATTGCTCTCTTTGGAACTAAGACCTCTAGGCTAACAGAGCATAAGGTTACGGGAACAGGAAGGAAAGATTTAACTAGTGGGCCATGCACAGTGGTTCACGCCTATAATCCCAGACCTTTGGGAGGCTAAGGCTGACAGATCACCTGAGGTCAGGAGTTTGAGACCAGCCTGGCCAGCACGGTGAAACCCCATCTCTAATAAAAATACAAAAATTAGCCAGGTGTGGTGGCACGCACCTGTAGTCCCAGCTGCTAGGGAGGCTGAGGCAGGAGAATCGCTTGAACCCGGGAGGTGGAGGTTGCAGTGAGCTAAGACCTTGCCACTACACTCCAGCCTGGGCAACAGAGTGAGATTCCGTCTCAAAAAAAAAAAAAAAAATTGGCTAGTGGGTCAGTCACTAGGGGTAATACTAAGTGGTGCCATTCTCATTTCTAACACTTGATTCCTGGACCCATGCAGAAAGAAAGTGCAAGGGCCCTGGGGTAGAAATGAGCTTAGTGTGTTTCAAAGAAAGAGGACAAGAGTGAATAAAGAAGGCAGGAGTAGGCTGGGTGCGGTGGCTCACACCTGTAATCCCAGCACTTTGGGAGACTGAGGTGGGCAGATCACCAGGTCAGGTGATCAAGACCATCCTGGCTAACACAGTGAAACCCCATCTTTACTAAAAAAAAAAAGTACAAAAAATTAGCTGGGCGTGGTGGCGGGCGCCTGTAGTCCCTGCTATTTGGGAGGCCGAGGCAGGAGAATGGCATGAACCCAGGAGGCGGAGCTTGCAGTAAGCCAAGATCGCGCCACTGCACTCCAGCCTGGGAAATAGAGCAAGACTCCATCTCAAAAAAAAAAAAAAAAAAAAAAAAATGAAGAAGGCAAGAGTAGAAGCAGGAAGATCAGCCTTGCGGGGAGTCAATCTATCTTTCCAACGCACTTGGAGCAAAGTACAGATTCCTTCCCTATGGCCTATAATTTCCATAAATACCTGTTTGTGACCGGGTGTGGTGGCTCACGCCTGTAATTCCACCACTTTGGGAGGCTGAGGCGGGCGGATCACCTGAGGTCAGCAGTTCCAGACCAGCTGACCAACATGGAGAAACCCCTTCTCTACTAAAAATACAAAAAATTAGCCGGGCGTGGTGGTGCATGCCTGTAATCCCAGCACTTTGGGAGGCCGAGGTGGGTGGATCACCTGAGGTCAGAAGTTCGAGACCAGCCTGACCAACATGGAGAAACCCTGTGTCTACTAAAAATACAAAATTAGCCGGGAGTAGTGGCACATGCCTGTAATCCCAGCTACTAGGGAGGCTGAGGCAGGAGAATTGCTTGAACCCGGGAGGTGGAGGTTGCAGTGAGCCGAGATCGCGCCATTGCCCTCCAGCCTGGGCAACAAGAGCGAAACTCCATCAAAAAAAAAAAAAAAGGAAAAAAAGAAAGAAAGAAAGAGAGAGAGAGAGAGAGAGAGAGAAGGAAGGAAGGAAATGTTTATCTCTTCTCATTACTTCCAAACAGGTATGTTTAGACCATTAATTTTATAATTTTCTTTTTTTTTTGAGACAGTCTCACTCTGTCGCCCAGGCTGGAGTGCAGTGGCACAATCTTGGCTCACTGCAAGCTTCGCCTCCTGGGTTCACACCATTCTCCTGCCTCAGCCTCCTGAGTAGCTGGGACTACAGGCGCCTGCCACCACACCCGGCTAATTTTTTGTATTTTTAGTACAGATGGGGTTTCACTGTGTTAGCCAGGATGGTCTCAATCTCCTGACCTCGTGATCCACCCTCCTTGGCCTCCCAAAGTGCTGGGATTACAGGCGTGAGCCACCGCGCCCAGCCAATTTTATAATTTTCACAAGTAAAGAGACAGCTTTCAAGAGCCATCACAGTGGTCTATGGAATCACACTGATGAATGGACAGAAAAGTAAGATTCATGACTTAAGCATTCATGATGGAAGGTTAGGGAGGGGGGCTTGTTCTTGAGGTCACAGCCTCTGGAGCAGGGACAGAGAGTCACCCAGAAGGACAGAAATCTAAGTGACTGATTGAATCATTGTTGGCCTGGCTGCATAGATGGCCCTTACCCATCTTCACCTATGTAACATTTACCGTGTATCTTTTCCCTCAAGGTGAAGCAAAGACAAACTCTCTAAAGCATGTAGGTGTGTGTCTGTGTATATCTATGTCTATATATGTATCTTTCCTGTGTGTATATCTATGTCTATATATGTATCTTACCTGTGTGTGTATCTACGTCTATATATGTGTCTTGCCTGTGTGTATATCTGTGTGTGTCTGTGTTTGTGTGTTTATGCACAGATTGCTTGCCCACTCTGGTCCCTACCACCCTCATCACCAAACCCCCTAATTTGAGACCTTCCCCTCAATATCCACATGGACCTGCAAGTCAGTTTTCTCAATTAGGAGAGAGGTCACTAACGTCAAAGGAAACCCCCCATTAGCTACCTTTCTTATTCATCAGGATTTCAAGAATACTTAATTATGGTTACTCAATAGAAGGTAAGTGCTGTAATCCTTAATAGTATAAAATTAATGGTCTATCTATTCAAGTTTGGAAGTAATAACAAGAAATAAACATTTATTTTCTTTCTTTCTTTTTTTTTTTTTGACAAAGTCTTGCTGTGTCACCCATACTGGAGTGCAATGGCGCAATCTTGGCTCACTGCTACAAACTCTGCCTCCTGGGTTCGTGCAATTCTCCTGCCTCAGCCTCCCAAGTAGCTGGGATTACAGATGTGCACCACCATGCCCAGATAATTCTTGTATTTTTAGTAGAGATGGGGTTTCACTACGTTAGTCAGGCTGGTCTCGAACTCCTGATCTCAAGTGATCCACCCACCTTGGCCTCCCAAAGTGCTGCTGGGATTGCAGGCATGAGCCATCGCTCCTGGCCAACATTTCTTTTTCTTTTTTTTTTCTTCTCTTTTTTTTCAGACATAGCCTTGCTCTGTCTTGTCCAGGCTGCAGTGCAGTGGTGTGATCTCGGCTCACTGCAGCCTCTGCCTCCCCGGTTCAAGTGATTCTCCTGTCTCAGCCACACGAGTACTTGGGATTACAGACATGTGCCACCATGCCCAGCTAATTTTAAATTTTTAGTAGAGATGGGGTTTCACCATTTTGGCCAGGCTGGTCTCAAACTCCTGACCTCAGATGATCCACCCGCCTAGGCCTCCCAAAGTGCCAGGACTGCAGGCGTGAGCCACCACGTAAGACCAACATTTCTTTTTCTTTTTTTTTTTTTTGAGACGGAGTCCGGCTCTGTGGCCCAGAGCTGGAGTGCAATGGCCGGATCTCAGCTCACTGCAAGCTCCGCCTCCTGGGTTCACGCCATTCTCCTGCCTCAGCCTCCGGAGTAGCTGGGACTACAGGCGCCCGCCACCTCACCCGGCCAATTTTTTGTATTTTTTTTAGTAGAGACGGGGTTTCACCGTGTTAGCCAGGATGGTCTCGATCTCCTGACCTCGTGATCCGCCCGTCTCGGCCTCCCAGAACATTTCTTATCTATATAGCAGGGAGTTAAAAGATACTGCCTCAATTGGATGGATCAATAAACAGATATCTACAGAAATTATATAAGGTAACTAATAACGTGTTTGGATATAACTGTAGTTGTATATATTTTATCATCGTCGTCTGATGTTAAGGAAATTGTACATGTATACATGTATAGCACCAGGGCTAATGTTTTCTCTTTTTTTTTTTGAGACGGAGTCTTGCACTGCTGTCTGGGCTGGAGTGCAATGGCACGATCTCGGCTCACTGCAACCTCCGCCTCCCAGGTTCAAGCAATTCTCCTGCCTCAGCCTCCCAAGTAGCTGGGATTACAGGCACCTGCCACCATACCCAGCAAATTTTTTGTATTTTTAGTAGAGATGGGGTTTCACTATATTGGTCAGGCTGGTCTTGAACTCCTGACATCATGATCTGCCTGCCTCAGCTTCCCAAAGTGCTGGATTATAGGTGCAAGGAACCGTGCCTTTTTTTTTCTTTTTTTTTTTTTTTGAGACAGAGTCTCGCTCTGTTGCCCAGGCTGGAGTGCAGTAGAGCAATCTCAGCTCACTGCAACCTCTGCCTCCCTGGTTCAAGCAATTCCCCTGCCTCAGCCTCCTGAGTAGCTGAGATTACAGGCGCATGCCACCACGCCCAGCTAATTTTTGTATTTTTGGTAGATACGGAGTTTCACCATATTAGTCAGGCCGGTCTTGAACTTCTGATCTCGTGATCTGCCCGCCTCAGCCTCCCAAAGTGCTGGGATTACAGGCGTGAGCCACTGCCCCGGGCCACCAGGGCCTAATCTTGTGTCTCTAATTCTAATAGTCTCTAATAGTGTCTCTAATTCCTTCATTTTGACCACAACTGTTAGGCATCCTGTATATAGTAGTTATCTATGAGAGGGAGAGTTTGGGAAATGATAGCCTTGTCAAGTTCCCTCTTACATTGTACTAAGGTTGGTCTGTGTGATGATTCCTGTACAGAGAATTGATGGTATGTAACTTCTCGGAGAAGTTCAAAAGACACTGTGGCTTTCATCTTACTCTCTCCCTCTTTCATCTGTTGCCCTGGGGCGAGGAAGCCATGCTGTGAGTAGCCCTAGCAAGCTCTCATAGTGGGAAAGTGAGCCTGCCAAGAAGAAAGTGAGTTTGGAGCAGATTCTTCATCCCCAGTAGGCCACTGAAATATCTTGTAAACTCAAGAGTCAGAAGTGGCCGGGCGCAGTGGCTCACGCCTGTAATTCCAGCCTTTGGGAGGCCGAGGCAGGCAGATCACTATAAGTCAGGAGTTTGAGACCAGCCTGGCCAACATGCTGAAGCTCCGTCTCTACTAAAAATACAATTTTTTTTTTTTTTTTGCTCTTATTGTCCAGGCAAGAGTGCAACACTGCAATCTCGGCTCACTGCAACCTCCGCCTTCTGGTTTCAAGCGATTCTCCTGCCTCAGCCTCCCAAGTCGTTGGGCTTACAGGTGCCCGCCACCATGCCCAGCTAATTTTTTTGTATTTTTGGTAGACACGGACTTTTACCATGTTGGTCAGGCTGGTCTCGAACCGCTGACCTCGTGATCCACCCGCCTCAGCCTCCCAACGTGCTGGGATTACAGGCATGAGCCACCGTGTCCGGCCCTTAAAAATACAAAAATTAGCCAGGCATGGTGGCACACGCCTGTAATCCCAGTTACTTGGGAGGCTGAGGTAGGAGAATCGTTTGAACCTGGGAGGCGGAGGTCGCAGTGAGCCAAGATTGTGCCATTGCACTCCAGCCTGGGTGACAAAAGGAAAACTCTGATCTCAAAAAAAATAAAAAATAAAAATAAAGCCACAACCATTAAGCCACTCTGCTCTGATCCATGACCCAGAAACCGTGGGAGAAATGTTTCTGGGTAGGTAATTTGTTACATGGCAATAATTAATACATGTTAAACTATATTTGAAGCATCTTATTGTGGTAAGAAATAGCCTAAGCCAAGGCCTTGTGAAAATTGTTGATCTGGCTGGCTACCAAGCAACAGTTGTGATGTCATCAGGATTAGAACCCTCACTCAACAGGGTCTTACCAACTGTCTGATGGTAAGTCCCAGACACAAAGGCACTTGTCAGGTGAGCACAACTACTTCTGTTTTCTTCTTTACTTCTCCAAATAGGGTGAATAACTAAGAGATTCCCAAGCCAAATTTGGCTCTTGGTATTCCTTAGGTCAACTAACATATTTTAAATGTGAGTTTCTAATGGTTACTGTCAATTCAGAGCAAATTGCCCCCGTTTCAATCCCCGAACTTATCCCTTTTGGTTTTGAAGCCTCTACCCGAGTGTAATGTACAAAATAGATGTTGTTAAGGGTTTTTTGTTTGTAACAATTTTTATATAGGGTCACAAAATTGTCAGGTATGAGATTGAGGCATATCTTGAATTTTATTAAAGTGAAACACTTTACAGTAATCAACATTTAATACATGTATAAAATATTTCAACTGAAAATATCAGGAGCCATATTTTAAAAAGTACTTAGTATTGGCCGAGTGCGGGGCTCACACCTGTAATCCCAGCACTTTGGGAGGCCGAGGCGGGTGGATCACGAGGTCCGGCGATCAACACCACCCTGGCTAACACGGTGAAACCCCGTCTCTACTAAAAATACAAAAAATTAACCAGGTTTGGTGGCATGTGCCTGTAATCCCAGCTATTCCGGAGGCTGAGGCATGAGAATCGCTTGAACCCGGGAGGTGGAGATTGCAGTGAGCCAAGATCGCACCACTGCACTTCAGCCTGGGGTACAGAGCGAGACTCCATCTAAAAATAAATAAGCTGGGCGCGGTGGCTCACGCCTGTAATCCCAGCACTTTGGGAGGCTGAGGCGGGTGGATCACGAGGTCAGGAGATCGTGACCGTCCTGGCTAACGCCATGAAACCCGTCTCTACTAAAAAAAATACAAACAAATTAGCCTGGCTTGGCAGCGGGTGCCTGTAGTCCCAGCTACTCAGGAGGCTGAGGCAGGAGAATGGTGTGAACCCGGGAGGCGGAGCTCGCAGTGAGCCAAGAATGCGCCACTGCACTCCGGCCTGGGCGACAGAGCGAGACTCTGTCTCAAAAATAAAATAAAATAAAAATAAAAATAAACCAAAAAAAAGTACTATTATTTAGTGCCTCTAATTCTCCATTAAATATGAGCTATGTAACATAGACATAGAGCAGTTGTAGCCAACATTGTTTTTAAGATCCCTTGGCCTAAATTATGAAATACTGCGCTGTTTTAAAGTACTGTAAAAATTCTTTTGGAATTCCCTGAATATGCTTTATTTTTATGCTCATATTCTCATAGCCCTCAAATCCTCACCCCCAATGGTAGATTTTATTTCTGCAGTTATTCAAAAGCCATTTATACTAGAGTAGGTGCTCAAATTATACAAAACGTCATTTTTTTTTTTTTTTTTTTTTTGAGACACCATGCTTCGGGAAACTTGTCCTTCTTACTCAAGTTTTTAAAACAATTTTTATTATCAGAGAAGATACAGTATGCATATATACATTTTTCTCACATTTAACCCCCCTAAAAAAAAACTTCATCAATAGGATAAAGTTTCCCTCCACTATTGACTTAACAGTTTAGCGTATGTTACTAATATTCCAGGTCTTTTTATAGTAATGTGTATACATCTTTTTCTATTCATTTATATAAGTATATACCACAATAAAACAGTATTGTTTTAAGGGTTTTTTGTGTAAAATAATTACTTCAAAAAAAAAAAGAATTGCTGGCTGGGCGCGGTGGCTCACGCCTGTAATCCCAGCACTTTGGGAGTGAGGTCGAGGTGGGTGGATCATTTGAGGTCAGCAGTTGGAGACCAGCCTGGCCAACATAGTGAAACCCCGTCTCTATTAAGAATACAAAAATTTGCCTGGAGGCTGAGGCAGGACAATCGCTTGAACCCGGGAGGTGTAGGTTGCAGAGAGCCGAGATCACGCCACTGCACTCCAGTCTGGGCGAGAGTGAGACTGTCTCAAAAAAAAAAAAAAAAAAAATTACTAATACCTCTTTTTCTGTAACTTTTAAAATCCACTCCCAAATATGTCTTGGGGGAACTTCCTATGTCAGTATAGCATGTTAGCCCATAACTGGATTCTGCACTAACGGTAAATCCAGCTATTTCCCCCAGGGGAATGGGAATTGTGTCCAACATTTCAAACATCTCGAAAAGTATCATCTGTACGCAATGTAATGTTTACAGCGAATTCTGCTACTACTCGCTGATTTTAAAGAACTTACCCTGTGTCTCAGTTTTTTATTTGTAAATGGTATTTTACCACCTAATTTACAGGGTTGTAGTGAGGATTTACATCAACTGACAGACTGATGGCAAGCTCTCAGCAAGTGCTGTACCTAATACCATTATTTGCTCTGATCCTTTAGTTTTGGCTCCTAGGAGACTTGATTCTGGCTGACGTGCTGCGACTGTCATCTTTCAGATCAGAGTAACTCTGAGTCTGGTGGGAGTGTCTTCCCCCGACACCCCTTATACCCCGCTTTAAGGTGAGAGAATCTTCTGTCGGTGCTGGCGTTCAACGGCTAACGGAGGTGAGCTGGACACACGTTCCCCAACACCCTCCTCCTGGCCCGCGACCTAGATCCCCACCCCGGACCCCACCATCACATTGGGGGCCCGGTCCCTCGCGGGGAAGTCGATGGCAGGCGGCGCAGCCACAGCCCCGGCCACACTGCCTGCCACTTTGAGCTCGCGGGCCCCAGAACTCATCCGCCGGACAGACAATCGCCCCTCGCTCCTCGCCCACAGCCATTGCCGTCCACTCCGGAAGTAGCCCTTCTCCAGACGGAAGACCCGCCCCCCCCACGCGCATGCCGCAGCTTGGGGGCGGAGCCTGCCGCAGTCCCCGCCCCTTCTTTCCGGCGGGGTAGGCGGGGTGGGTCCCTGGCGGGAGCATCCACGACGCATGCGCTCTGGTGGGCTAGTCTTGGGGCTGCGGCCTGCGGAGCGCGGATGAGAGGATGATCGCGGGGCTCAAAGCTGACTGCGCCAACGTGGACCGCGGCTTGGCTCCGGGCCGCTCCTCCGTGCTGTCCACGAGGAAACCTAAAGTCTGTGTTGACCCATGAAACCTGATCTCGGTCTTTCTCCCCTCCTCAGAGTTTACCAGCCGAGTTTCCTGACTTTTATATTCATTAACACTAACATATATAGAAATATAAATAAAATACAGTGTACCTGTATATGTAAGTTGCGGAACAACACATAAAATGACGTATTCCGTGAGACAATAAAATTATAAACTCCAAATAATAGGTATTTTCTGAGGGGACTTTGTGCGTATTAAATATATATGTATGTATACATATTTGTTTTTGTAAATATATAATATATATACATATACGTGTATGTATGCAGAAAATATATATTTGTGGGTACGTATTTATCCATCTAAACATATTAAATCTATTTTTAGGCTGGGTGTGGTGGCTCACACTTGTAATCTCAGCACTTCAGGAGGCAAAGGCGGAGAATGGCTTGAATCCAGGAGTTCAAGACCAGCCAGGACAACATGAGGAGACTGCATCTCAATTTTTATTGATTGATTTATTTTTGAGACGCAGTCTTGCTCGGTCGCCCAGGCTGGAGTTCAGTGGCATGATCTTGGCTTACTACCACCTCTGCCTCCCACATTCAAGCAATTCTCCTGCCTCAGCCTCCCTCGTAAGCTGGGACCACAGGTGCACGCTGCCACACCCGGCTAATTTTTTTGTATTTGAGTAGACATGGGCTTTCACCGTGTTGCCTAGGCTGGTCGCGAACTGGCACCAGTTCTGAGCTCACACCAATCCTGAGCTCAGGCAATCCGCCGCCTCGGCCTCCCAAAGTGCTGGGATTACAAGTGTGAGCCACTGCGCCTGTGTCTCTATTAAATTATATATATATAATTTATTTATTTTTACTTTATTTTATTTTGAGATGGAGTCTCAGCTCACTGCAACCTCTGCCTCTCGGGTTCCAGCTGATTCTCCTGCCTCAACCTCCTGTGTGGCTGGAATTACAGGCAGGTGCCACCACACCTGGCTGATTTTTGTATTTTTAGTAGAGGCAGGGTTTCACCATGTTGGTCAGGCTGGTCAACTCCTGACCTCAGGTGATCCACCCACCTCGGCCTTCCAAAGTGCTGGGGTTACAGGCGTGAGCCACCGTGCCCAGCTTATTTATTTATTTTGAGATACAGTCTAGCGCTGTGGCCCAGGCTGGAGTGCAGTGGTACTATCTTGGCTCAGTGCAACTTCTGCCTCCCAGGTTCAAGCAATTCTCCTGCCTCAGTCTCTCAAGTAGCTGGAATTACAGGTACGTGCCACCATGCCCGGCTAATTTTTGTATTTTTAGTAAAGATGGGGTTTTGCCATGTCAGTCAGGCTGGTCTCAAACTCCTGACCTCAAGTGATCTGCCCACATCGGCCTCCCAAAGTGCTGGGATTACAGGCATGAGCCACCACACCTAGCTTTAAATACATATATATGTATGTATACATATATATACACACACACACATATACATACAAACCCCAATAAATATGTGTAACACCAGAATATATAAATATATAGTATATTGAGATATGTATACACACACACACACACACACACACACACACTCACTCATGCCTTCACCAGAAATACATAGTGTCATGTGGCATTTATGTTTTTGTCTTCCGGTACTTTGTTTTAGGAGCTCTCCATCTTAGAGCATGTAAATTCCTCTTTGTTTTTTCCCCTTGCTTCCTCAATCTGCATATTCAGAGCCCTTAGGGGAGAAGTTAGAAACCAACCAGACATATTCTATGGTCTCTAGCAAGGGTAGCTTTGTACTGATCCCTAACCTAGTTAACCTCCTGCCCCATTTTTCTAACCTTAAAGTGGCTGAGGGTAGCTCCCAAGCTGGTTGTGTAGGTCGTCCGTGAGTTAAGTTATATACATCACACAAAGAGGGGTTTCGTTTTGTTTGTTTTGAGACAGAGTCTCGCTCTGTCACCCAAGGCTGGAGTGCAGTGGTGCGATCTCGGCTCACGGCAACCTTCGCCTTCCGGGTTCAAGCGATTCTCCTGCCTCAGCCTCCTGAGTAGCTGGGATTACAGGCAAACGCCACCATGCCCAGCTAATTTTTGTATTTTTATTAGAGACCGGGTTTCACCATGTTGATCAGGCTGGTCTTGAACTCTTGACCTCAGAAGATCCGCCCACCTGGGCCTCCCAAAGTGCTGGGATTACGGGTGTGAGCCACCACGCCCAGCCCTGAAGAGGGTTTTGATCTATTGTAGGTTTCCAGCAACTTTTAGTCCTTGTTGGTATCAATATTTTCTCTTGCTAATGCTGATGTTTTCATTTTTGCCCTAGGAGGCTTGACTCAACCTGTGGGACACTAAAGGACATCACTCTGAGCCTGAGGGAGGGGCTCTCCTTTGGTTTCCCTCTTTTGTCCAGCCTTGCCCCGGGATATTTTTCTTTTTTTTTTCTTTTTTTTTTTTTGAGACGGAGTCTTGCTTTGTCGCCCAGGCTGGAGTGCAGTGGCGCGATCTCGGCTCACTGCAAGCTCCGCCTCCCGGGTTCCCGCCATTCTCCGGCCTCAGCCTCCGAGTAGCTGGGACTACAGGCGCCCGCCACCTCGCCCGGCTAATTTTTTGTATTTCTTAGTAGAGACGGGGTTTCACCATGTTAGCCAGGATGATCTCGATCTCCTGACCTCGTGATCCACCCACCTCGGCCTCCCAAAGTGCTGGGATTACAGGCTTGAGCCACCGCGCCCGGCCTCCCCGGGATATTTTTCTAAGCTGAGTTAGCCACTAGGCACTCCACATCACTGCCCCCATCACCGCGGGAGGCATCTGCTGTTGCATCTGTGATCTACAAGGCCTGCACCATTCCCCATCGCACCTGGCTCTTTGCTGCAGATATTTCTCAGGTCTCTTTAATGCCCTGCTACACTCCTCACCTGATATTGCAAGGACTCTTTTTTTTTTTTTTTTGAGATGGAGTCTCGCTCTGTCACCCAGCCTGGAGTGCAGTGGCAGAATTTCAGCTCACCGCAACCTCCACCTCCCGGGTTCAAGCGAGTCTCCTGCCTCAGCCTCCCGAGTAGCTGGAACTACAGATGCATGTCATCACACCTGGCTAATTTTTATGTTTTTAATACAGATGGGGTTTCACCATGTTGGTCAAGCTGGTCTTGAACTCGTAAAATGGAAATCTAGTTTAATCTTCCTCCTAGTGTTGCACATAGTTAGTGAGTTAACATGTATAATTCACACAGATTATATAGAAGTGAGACCGGGTGTATAATAGTGTCAAAATAACAAGTATTATTACTATATATGTAATATATACATACATATATATTTTTTTGAGACAGTCTGGCACTGTTGCCCAGGCTAGAGTGCAGTGACACAATCTCAGTTCACCAGAGCCTCTACCTCTTGGGTTCAAGTGATTCTCCTACCTCAGCCTCCCAAGTACCTGGCACTACTGGCGTGCACCATCATGCCTGGCTACATTTTGTATTTTTAGTAGAGACGGGATCTCACCATGCTGGACAGGCTGGTTTTGAACTCCTGACCTTGTGATCCACCCACCTCGGCCTCCCAAAGTGATGGGATTACAGGCTTGAGGCACCATGCCCGGCCTATTAGTGTGTGTGTGTGTGTGTGTGTATATATATATATTTTTTTTTTTTATTTTTTTTTTTTAAATTTATTTATTTTTGAGACGGAGTCTTGCTCTGTCGCCCAGGCTGGAGTGCAGTGGCCGGATCTCAGCTCACTGCAACCTCTGCCTACCAAGTTCAAGTGATTCTCCTGCCTCAGCCTCCCAAGTAGCTGGGATAACAGGGGTGTGCCACCACGCCCAGCTAATTTTCGTATTTTTAGTAGAGACGGCATTCACCATGTTGGCCAGGCTGGTCTCAAACTCCTAACCTCAGGTGATCCACCTGCCTTGGCCTACCAAAGTGCTGGGATTACAGACGTAAGCCACCGCACCTGGCCTGCGCACTTCTTTTTTTTTTTTGAGACTCTCACTCTGTTGTCCAGACTGGAGTGTGATCATAGCTCACTGTAGCCTCAAACTGCTGGGCACAAGTGATCCTCCCACCTCAGCCTCCTGAGTAGCTGGGAGTACATGCGTGTGCCACTGTGCCTGTCTCATTTCATAATTTTTTGTAGAGATGGGGGTCTTGCCATGTTGCCCAGGCTGATCTTGAACTCCTGGACTGAAGCAATCCACCCGCTTTGGTCTCTCAAAGTGCTGGGATTACAGGAATGAGCTCCCTGCCCTGCCTGACACTTCTTTAATTCTCTTTTATTATACTAAGTTGAGATATTTTTCAGAGAGAGTGTGAATCTTCTCCAACAACTATTTGAGATAAGCTATACCCTAGTCTTGCCTCCTTTATTCCTTTTTATTCCCGTTTTTGCATATGTTGTCCCATCTGCCTAGAAAATCCCTCTGTCCCCAGTCCCCAGAGGAACATATGTTCGATACTAATTGTAAGACTGTGAACAACGTACTTAACCTCTAACCTGTAAAATGGAAGTACTAATTGTATCTGCTTTGTACTCCTGTTGCAAATAGTAAATGAGTTAAGATATCTAAATCATTTAGGCGAGGGACCTGGGACATAGTCCCTCTCAATGGCTACCTGCTATTAATATCAACTCTAGGTCAGGCATGGTGGCTCACACCTGTAATCCCAGCACTTTGGGAGGCCAAGGCAGGAGGATTGCTTGAGGCCAGGAGTTTGAGACCCACCTGGGCAACATAGCAAGACTTTGTCTCTACGAAATATTTAAAAACTAGCCGGGCACTGAGCTATGATTGCACCAGTGCACTCCAGCCTGGGCAACAGAGTGAGACCCTGTCTCTAAAACATAAAACTTTTAAAAACCGGCCGGGGCGTGGTGGCTCACGCCTGTAATCCCAGCACTTTGGGAGGCCGAGGTGGGCGGATCACAAGGTCAGGAGATTGAGACCACGGTGAAACCCCATCTCTACTAAAAATACAAAAAAAAAAAATTAGCCGGGCGCAGTGGCGGGTGCCTGTAGTCCCAGCTACTCAGGAGGCTGAGGCAGGAGAATGGCGTGAACCCAGGAAACGGAGCTTGCAGTGAGCCCAGATCGCGCCACTGCACTCCAGTCTGGGGGACAGAGCGAGACTCCATCTCAAAAAAGAAAAAAAAAAACTTTTAAAAACCTTACTCACATTCCCTTTTTTTTTCTTTTTGTGACAGAGTCTCGATCTGTCACCCCAGGCTGGAGTGCAGTGGTGCAATCTTGGTTCACTGCAACCTCTGCCTCCTGGGTTCAAGAGATTCTCCTGCCTCAGCCTCCCAAGTAGCTGGGATTACAGGCACGTGGCTGTAAACCACCACACCCGGCTAATTTTTATATTTTTAGTAGAGATGGGGTTTCACCATGTTGACCAGGCTGGTCTGGAACTCCTGACTTCAGGTGATCGCCCACCTTGGTCTCCCAAAGTGCTGGGATTACAGGCGTGAGCCACCATGCCTGGCCTCCTAGTCTTATTACTCTTATTGATGATCCTTCTTTGCTCCTAGGAGGCTAACTCGTCCTGCCAACCCTGACTGACGTCACTATCCCAGTGGTAGCATCTCGTCATCGATCTTTCACCATTAGAATCTCCCTAAACAGAAAGATTTCTTCTGAGAATTTATAATTTTCTCTTTCCACCAACTCATCAAGGTGAGTTCGACATTTTGCTCTCCTTCTCTCCTGTTCTTCCTCAAACCCCCTCCTTGAAGCCTGAAGTGTTCCAAGCATGGAGAGATGATGGACATGGTATGGGACAATCAGTGCACCCGCACAAGGGGGCAGCGAGTACCAAGCTTGGAAGGAAGATGTTTGTGTACTCGCAGGTCCAGGGAGGGGGCTCACCAAATGCCACGAAGGGCCATAGGGAGTACCAGGTTTTGGTCAGGAGTGCCAGGTTTTGGTCAGGTGGTAGAAGCCTGAGCCAGAGCCTGCACTGGGGTTTCTTTTCTATATTTATTTATTTATTTTTTTTGAGACAGAGTTTCACTCTGTTACCCAGGCTGGAGTGAAGTGGCATGATCTCTGTTCACTGCAACCTCCACCTCCCAGGTTCAAACGATTCTCGTGCCTCAGCCTCCTGAGTGGCTGGGATTACAGGCGCCCACTACCAAGCCTGGCTATTTTTTTTTTTTTTTTTTGTATTTTTAGTAGAGATGGGGTTTCACCATGTTGACCAGGCTCATCTTGAACACCTGACCTTGGGTGATACACCTGCCTTGGCCTCCCAAAGTGCTAGGACTAAAGACATCCTCAGGTCGGGCACGGTGGCTCAAGCCTGTAATCCCAGCACTTTGGGAGGCCGAGACGGGTGGATCACGAGGTCAGGAGAACGAGACCATCTTGGCTAACACGGTGAAACCCCGTCTCCACTAAAAAATACAAAAAACTAGCCGGGCGAGGTGGCGGGCCCCTGTAGTCCCAGCTACTCGGGAGGCTGAGGCAGGAGAATGGCGTAAACCCGGGAGGCGGAGCTTGCAGTGAGCTGAGATCCGGCCACTGCACTCCAGCCTGGGCGACAGAGCGAGACTCCGTCTCAAAAAAAAAAAAAAAAAAAAAAAAAGACATCCTCCTGGTTGAGGTCTTTGGTGTCCTGAGGATTGGCTACCCCTGGGACGGGGAGTCTCTTTCAGGCCAGCAAGTTTTGTAAGATGTCAAAGTATCATAAATACAGAAAATTTAAAAAACAATACATACAGCTTCTGTTCCTTCCACCCAGAACACTCTTCTGACACTGGACTTTCTGACTTTCTGTCCCTGCTTCACCTGACTTTCTCTCTTTTTTTTTTTTTTTTGAGATGGAGTCTCACCCTGTCACCCAGGCTGGAGAGCAAGGGTGTGATCTCAGCTCACTGCAACCTTCGCCTCCCGAGTTCAAGTGATTCTCCTTCCTCAGCCTCCTGAGTAGCTGGGATTACAGGCATGCACCACCATGCCCGGCTCATTTTTTGTATTTAGTAGAGATGGGGTTTCACCATGTTAGGCTGGTCTCTGACTCCTGACCTCGTGATCTGCCCACCTCGGCCTCCCAAAGTGCTGAGATTACAGTTGTGAGCCACCGTGCCCAGCCACTTCACCTGACTTTCTGATACTCATCCCTCAAGTGTCTGATGAAATATGGCTTGTTGTGGCTGGGCGTGGGAGGCGCCAATGTGGCTTGAACCCAGGAGGCAGAGGTTGCAGTGAGCTGAGATCACATCACTGCACTCCAGCCTGGGAGACACAGCAAGACTCTGTCTCAAAAAATATATATAGGGGGCCGGGCTCAGTGGCTCATGCCTGTAATCCCAGCACTTCGGGAGGTCGAGTTGGGCAGATCACCTTAGATCAGGAGTTTGAGACCAGCCTGACCAACATGAAGAAACCCTGTTTCTACTAAAAATACAAACAGGCATGGTGGCGCATACCTGTAATCCCAGCTACTTGGGAGGCTGAGGCAGGAGAATTGCTTGAACCCAGGAGACTGAGGTTGCAGTGAGCCGAGATCACGCCATTGCACACCAGCCTGGGCAACAAGATTGAAACTCCGTCTCAAAACAAAAAAGCAAAAGAAAAAAAATATATGTGTATGTATATATATATATATATATATATGCCAGGCACAGTGGCTCACACCTCTACTCCGAGCACTTCAGCACTTTGGGAGGCCGAGGCAGGTGGATCACCTGAGGCCAGGAGTTTGAGACCAACCTGGCTAATGTGGTGAAACCCCATCTCTACTAAAAATACAAAAATTAGTTGGGCACAGTTGTGCGTACCTGTAATCCCAGCTACTCGGGAGACTGAGGCAGAAGAATCGCTTGAACCCAGGAGGCGGAGGTTGCAGTGAGTCGGGATCGTGCACTCTAGCCTGGGCAACAGAGTGAGACTCTGTCTCGAACAAAAAAACAAAACTAACTATATATATATTATATACTCTCTATATAACTATATGTTACAAAAATATATATATGTATCTACAAAAAAATACAAAAAAGTATTAGCCAGGCTTACTGGCATGCGTCTTTAGTCCTAGCTACTTGGAAGGCCGAGGTGGGAGGATGGCTTAAGCCTGGGCAGCAGAGATTGCAGTAAGCTGTGATCACACCACTGCACTTCAGCCTGGTAACAGAGTGAGGCCCTGTCTCTCTCTCTCTCTCTCTCTCTCCCCTCTCCCCCCCTTTCTCTCTTTCTATATATATATACATAGTTGATTTAATAGTCTTGTAAAAAAATTTTTTTGGAGACAGGGGGATGGGGGTGCAAAGTGGGGTGGTGTCTAGCTATTTTGCCCAGACTGGGCTTGATCCATCTCACTGCAGTCTCCCAAATAGCTGGGACTACAGGGGTGCACCACAGCACCCTCAATTGGCATTTGTTCCTGAAATGCTGGAATGCTGGCTGGCATCCTTTTTCTATTCGATATCTGCCTGGAAAAAATCCTACTTAGTCCTCACCTCAAGGACTTATTTCTCCTCCTTCTTCTTCTTCTTCTTGTTTTTTTTTTTGTTTTTTGTTTTTTGTTTTTTTTTTTTGAGGCATATTCTCGTTCTGTCGCCCAGGCAGTGATGTGATCTCAGCTCACTGCAACCTCTGCCTCCTGGGTTCAAGCGATTCACCTGCCTCAGCCTCCTGAGTAGCTGGGATTACAGGCATCTCTCACCACACCCAGCTAATTTTTGTATTTTTAGCAGAGACGGGGTTTCACCATGTCGGCCAGGCTGGTCTTGAACTCCTGACCTCAGGGGATCTGCCCGCCTTGGGCTCCCAAAGTTCTGGGATTACAGGCGTGAGTCACCGCACCCGGACTCAAGGACCTATTTCAAGTGTCATTTCCGTTGTAAAACTTTTCCTGAACATTATCCACTTCAGGGGTAAACCCACGAAGTATTACCTTCCTCATTTGAGGCATCATGACAACGTGTAGTAACTAATTAATACCCACAGCTCCGGGTTCCAAACAAAACAGTCTCTGGAAAGTAGGCACAGCATCTCCAATGACCCCCTCTCAATTCTAAGTTAATATTTTGTCAATTCATAAAGGAGAGATTTGGGATCTGTCTCCTAAAAACAAGCTGGGTCTAAGACCTGGCCAGCCATAGTTTCAGATTTCCTGTCTTCCTAGGAGACACTGGTCCTCAGAAGATTAAATATATCCCTCGTTGAACACTTTCACGCTTTCATGTCTTATGTTGGTGTGCAGGGAAGTGGTGTTAATCATCCATTAGGATAAACTTGGCTTAAGATAAATTAAAACAGCCTTTCATTTCATGAGAGTCTGAAGCAAGGATCAGAGAACTTAACAGATAAATATAAGCCAGGGCTGGAATTTACACCTAGTGTGTCTGTTTCCAAACAGTGCTCTCTGTGACTGAGTCTCCGTGTGGGCTGCTGGGACAAGTCTATTGATTGGTGTCATCTGAGCACTCTGAGTGAACGGAAGGTACTCTTTTTTCCCTCCCTCTCTCCCTCCCTCCCTCTCTCTTTCCCTCCCTTGTCTCCCTCCTTCCCTCCCTCCCTTCCCTTCTTCCTTCCCTCCCTCCCTTTCTTCTCTTCCCTTTCCTCCCTCCCTCCCTTCTTTCTTCCTTTCTTCTCTCCTTCCTTCTTTTCTTCTCTCTCTCTCTCCTTTTTTTTTTTTTGTTGTTACCTTGGGACCAAGTCTCACTCTGTCACCCAGGCTGGAGTGCAGTGGTGCGATCTCAGCTCACTGCAACCTCCACCTCCCGAGTTCAAGCAATTCTCATGCCTCAGACTCTCGAGTAGCTGGGACTACAGGCATGCACCACCATGCAAGAGTGACTTTTGTATTTTTTATTAGAAATGGGGTTTCACCATGTTGGCCAGGCTGGTCTCGAACTCCTGATCTCAAGTGATCCTCCTGCCTCAGCCTCTCAAAGTGCTGGGATTATAGGCATGTGCCTCTCTCTTTTTTCTTTCTCCTTCCTTCCCTCCTTCCCCCACCCCTCCCCTCTCCTTTCCTTACCTCTTCCTACCTCTCCCTCTTTCACTTCCTCTCCCTCTTTCTCTCCCCCTCCCTTCTTTGCCTTTTTTTTCTGGTGAAATATGGTAGGTGCTTCTTTTGAATGTATTTTGTGACCAATCTATTTTTCACTGTTTACATTATTTTCTTCGTTTTTTTCATAGTGGTTGTAAAATCTGTGAGAGTTAAAAGGCCTGGTTCATGTTTGCTCTGAGGGGCTCAGAAAAAGGAGGATCAACTACAAGGTTATTTTGTTTGTTTTGAGATGGAATCTCGCTCTGTCACTCAGGCTGGAGTGTAATGGCATGATGTCAGCTCACTGCAACCTCCGCCTCCCGGGTTCAAGTGATTCTCCTGCCTCAGCCTCCTGAGTAGCTGGTGCGTGTCACCACACCCGGCTAATTGTTTTTTTTTTTTTTTTTTTTTTTTGTATTTTTAGTAGAGACAGGGTTTTACCATGTTAGTCAGGCTGGTATTGAACTCTTGACCTCGTGATCCACCCGCCTCGGCCCCCTGAAGTGCTGGGGTTATAGGCATGAGCCACTGCACCCGGCCTGTTGTTTTTAAGACAGGGTCTTGCTTTGTCACCCAGGCTGGAGTGCCATGGTGCCGTCATAGCTCACTGCAGCCTTGACCTCCTAGGCTCAAGCGATCCTCCCACCTCAGCCTCCTGAGTAGCTGGGACTGCAGGCAGGCACCAGCTCACCTGGCTAATTTTTTATTTTTTTTGTAGAGTCAGGGTCTCCCTATATTGCCCAGGCTGGTCTTGAACTCTTAGCCTTAAGCGATCCTCCCTCCTCAGCCTCCTAAAGGGATTACAGGCATGAGCCACTAAGCCCAGCCTGAGAGATTCTAAACACAACTCCACTCTGTTGTGGATGTAGAAGAACTCCAAAGGATGGAGTGGGTAGCGGTGGAATTAAGCTGGTGCTAGATGAGTCCTTGAGGATTACGTTTGCAGTAGTTCATTGTCATCTATGGTTCATCCAGTTTCTGCAGGGGTCAGACTGGTAAATGAGCATATGATGGAGACACCAGCCCTGCATCCTTTACCCACTCTGAGCATGGCACTATTCTCTGCCATTTTCTCCCATTAACCCCCACCCTCAGCCCCACCAAGTTACTCTTTTGGCCAGAGACGGCAGTTTCAGGGCTTCCACTTGTTCCACTTGGCTTTTATTTTATTATTTTTATTTTTTTAAATTTTTGTTGCCCAGGGTGGAGTGCCGTGGCACGATCTCAGCTCACTGCAACCTCTGCCTCCCAGGTTCAAGTGATTCTTCTGCCTCAGCCTCCTGAGTAGCTGGGATTACAGGTGCGCACCACCACACCTGGCTAATTTTTGTATTTTTAGTAGAGATGGGGTTTCGCCATGTTGGCCAGGCTAGTCTTGAACTCCTGACTTCAAGGAATCTGCCCATCTGGGCCTCCCAAAGTGCTGGCATTACAGATGTGAGCCACCGTAGCTGGCCAGCCCCACTTGGCTTTCTCTACTCAATAACTCTTCCACTACAAGTCAAGGAACCAATTGCTAAGTATGACTATTTGAGTATCACATTTGGGAACCAAGGAAATGACCACTGTGGGCTCAGTGAAGCCAGTGAGGGATGTGGGTCAGGACCAAAGGTATTCACACGATCCCTTAGCAATAAGGGAACCCTGAGGGTGCTTTAGATCTGCATTAACTTGGACTCTGTAAGCAAAAGCTTGGAAATATCTGAGCAGGTCCCTTTCCCCAGCATATAATTACTGAGTAAATTAAATGATCAGAGGGGCCGGGTGCGGTGGCTCGTACCTGTAATTCCAGCACTTTGGGAGGTCGAGGCAGGCAGATCACGAAGTCAGGAGTTTGAGACCAGCCTAGCCAACATGGTGAAACGCCATCTCTACTAAAAATACAAAAAATTAGCTGGGCGTGGTGGCAGGCACCTGTAATCCCAGCTACTTGGGAAGCTGAGGCAGGAGAATCACTTGAACCTGCGAGGCAGAGGTTGCAATAAGCCAAGATTGTGCCACTGTACTCCAGCCCAGGCAACAATGCAAGACTCCATCTTAAAAACAAAACAAAACAAAACAAAACAAAACAAACATGGCCAGAGGTCTCTTTGGGGCAGGATTTGGAAAATCACTACTATGTACACTTGCATGGATCTGGCTTCTCCTTTACTGGATGGGTATTTCGATTTTTGTTTTTTAGACAGGGTCTCACTGTTACCCAGGCTGCAGTGCAGTGATGCAGTCACAGCTCACTGCAGCCTAGACCTCCCAGGCTCAAGCAATCCTCCTGCCTCAGCCTCCTGAGTAACTGGGACCATAGGTGCCAACACACTTGGCTATTTTTTAAAATTTATTTTTTGTAGAGACAGAGTCTTACTGTGCTCAGGTTGGTCTCGAATTCCTAGACTCAAATGATCCTCCTGCCCTAGCTTCCCGAGCATTGGAATTCTGGGTCTGAGCCACCTGGCCCAGCCTGGATGCATGTTTTGGAATTAAGAACTGGCTCAGGTTGGGGAATCTGGGCAGGTGTTTGTGTTTTTCCACTAAGACAGTTAACCTCAGTCTTCTACACAACCAGGTTTTTATAGATATATAGGTATATCTGGTCAGGCGTGATGGCTCACACCTGTAATCTCAGCACTTCGGGAGGCTGCGGTGGGTGGATCACTTGAGGCCAGAAGTTCGAGACCAACTTATTACTTGGTGCCAGTAAGGACACTGGGAGTATTCTCCAAAGCAGTGTCTCCCCAAGGGGAAGTGACAAGAGGGTTTTATGGGGTGATGGAGAGGGGAGATGGGTGCATCATTGCATGGAGAGGAGGGATCCCGATGGTGCAGATGCCGTGAGTCATCCTGCCAGCCCATAGGCTGCATGTGATGGGAATGAAGCTATAACTTCTCCTGGGATGGATACTTTAGCATGGTCATGCAGAGAGTTCACTCAGGTTCATCTGTACGTTGTCGGGGTCTGTCCGGAGCTGGTTTAAACTAACAAAGTGACTGCATTCCTTCCAAGGTTTGGGGAAGAACAGGTGCAGAGCAGGAGGCTGTAAAACACGCTGATTGCACAAGTTGATTAAATTCCAATAATCCCTGGAAATCCTCCTTGTCTGCTTACAATGATATATATTGTGCTTTTGTTGACAGCCTGTCTTGCCCTGTGTTCCATTAGCCATTGCCTTGGATCCCTGCAAGTCAGTGCCTCCCATCTGCTACTCTGGCTTGCTGCTCACTATAGCAATCATGCCTACCTTCTGCTGCGTAAGCACTGCTACCCAGCCTCTGACACTCCAGGATGCCATCATTCATTCTTTTTCTTTCTCTTTTCTTTTCTCTTTTCTTTTTTCTCTTCTCTTCTCATTTCTTTCTTTCTTTCCATCCCTCCCTCCCGTCTTTCTTTCTCTCTCTCTTTCTTTCTTTCCCTCCCTCCCTCCCTCCCTCCTGTCTCTCTCTCTCTTTCTTTTTGAAGACAGAATCTTCCTCCATCATCCATGCTGGAGTGCTGTGGCATGATCTCGGCTCACTGCAACCTGTGCCTCCTGGGTTCAAGTGATTCTCTTGCCTCAGTTTCCCAAGTAGCTGGGACTACAGGCACATGCCACCATGCCTGGCTGATTTTTTATGTTTAGTAGAGATGAGCTTCTATCATCCTTTTTGCTACCAGACAGCCCAGTTCTGTAACAGCATCTGCTGTTGTTAGCCCTGGCTTATAGATGACAGCCACCTCGGGGTACCACTTTTCCAACACAGCTGATGCTGCCTCTGCCCTCCATGTTCCTGGTAAAACACTGTTTTCCAGGCCTTGTGATGGAATGTCACCAGCTGGTAGCACGCATTTTAGCATGTCCTCTTCCCTGAGAGTAGCACTCCCTTCCTACAGTATCTACCGTGGAATTCATGGCGTCTAAAATTTGGTCCATGTGGGTCTTTTTTTTTTATTTGGAGACAGGCTCATGCACTGTTGCCCTGAAGACAGCACAGGCTGAAGTGTGCAGTTGCATGATCATAGCTCACTGCAGCCTCCAATTCCTGGCCTAATTTTTGTATTTTTTAGTAGAGATGGGGTTTCACCATGTTGGCCAGGCTGGTCTTGAACTCCTGACTTCAAGTGATCTGTCTCCCTCGGCCTCTAAGAGTGCTGGGATTACAGGCATGAGCCACCATGCCCTGCCAAGAATGCATTGTCTTGTAGGGTACCTGCCTCATTTGAGGTGACTGCATAGTCTTCGGGTTGGTGGTACCATTCTTGAACAAAGGAGCTTGAAGTTCTACTGACATTAGAGTCCTGTCCTTAGTCTCAGTGTCTCACTCCTTCCTTATCAGAGTCCTGACTTTGGTGTTAGAGACTGATCGTAGCTGACAATTCAACCTTTTCTAATGTTCTGTTCCTTTTAGATTAAGTCCCATGCCTGGTTTTCAGGATTGTCTGCTCTCTGATTATAGATGCCAGATTGCTGAGGAGGCTCTGCTCTCTGACTTTCTCACTTTATATTAGTGACTAATTGCCTGGAGCCCCATTGTTCCTTCTTTTTTTATTTTATTTTTATTTATTTATTTATTTATTTATTTTTTTTTGAGACGGAGTCTCGCTCTGTTGCCCAGGCTGGAGTGCAGTGGCACGATCTCAGCTCACTGCAACCTCTGCCACCCAGGTTCAAGAGATTCTCCTGCCTCAGCCTCCCGAGTAGCTGGGACTACAGGCGTGTGCCATGACACCCAGCTAATTTTTTTTGTTTGTTTTTTGTTTTTTTAAGACAGAGTCTCGCTCTGTCACCAGGCTGAAGTGCAGTGGCGCGATCTCGGCTCACTGCCACCTCCGCCTGCAGGGTTCAAGCGATTGTCCTGCCTCAGCCTCCTGAGTAGCTGGGACTACAGGTGCGTGCCACTATGCTCGGCTAATTTTTTGCATTTTTAGTACAGATGGGGTTTCACCATGTTAGCCAGGATGGTCTCAATCTCCTGACCTTGTGATCTGCCCACCTTCGCCTCCCAAAGTGCTGGGATTACAGGCGTGAGCCACCGTGCCTGGCCAATTTTTGTATTTTTAGTAGAGATAGGGTTCAGCATGTTGGGCAGGCTGGTCTCCAACTCCTGACCTCAGGTGATCCACCTGCCTTGGCCTCCCAGAGTGTTAGGTTACAGGCGTGAGCCACCACACCTGGCCCATTTTTCCCTCTTTAAAGGATCTGTTATTACCATCCGGGCACAGTGGCTCATGCCTGTAATCCCAGCACTCTGGGAGGCCAAGGCAGGTGGATCATTTGAGGTCAGGAGTTCAAGACCAGCCTTGCCAACATGGTGGAACCCCGTCTCTACTAAAAATACAAAAATTATCTGGGCATTGTGGTGGGTGCCTATAATCCCAGCTACCTGGTAGGCTGAGGCAGGAGAATCACTTGAACCCGGGAGGTGGAGGTTACAGTTAGCCAAGATCACACCACTGCAGTCCAGCCTGGGCGACAGAATGAGACTCTCTCACAAAACAAAACAAAACAAAACAAAAAAACCTCTGTTACTACCAAGTTTCACAAGTCTATTTATTATTATTATTATCATTATTGGTAGAGAGTGCATCTCACTATGTTGCCCAGGCTGGTCTTGAACTCCTGTCCTCAAGTGATCCTCCGGCCTCAGCCTCCTAAAGTGCTGGGATTACAGGTGTGAGTCACCACACCTGGCCCAATTTCACAGTTCTAATGACTACTTCTCCTATATCCTCAAAAACCAGAGAGATTGAATAAGCCAACACATCCCCTTCTACTCATATCCAGCCCTAACTAGTCCTCCGAGATGGGAGCCTGATACTGCTGCCCAGGTGTGAGTGTCCCATCCATTGCCTGGAGATTTTTTTTTTTTTTTTCCTCCCAATACTGAGTTTCGCTCTTGTTGCCCAGGATGGAGTGCAATGGCATGGTCTCAGCTCATTGCAACTTCCGCCTCCTGGGTTCAAGGGATTCCCTTGCCTCAGCCTCCCGAGTAGCTGGGATTTCAGACACCGGCGACCATGCCCGGCTAATTTTTGTACTTTTAGTAGAGACTGGGTTTCACCATATTGGCCAGGATGGTCTCAAACTCCTGACCTCAGGTTATCTGCTCATCTCAGCCTCTCAAAGTGCTGGGATTACAGCGGGAATCACTGTGCCTGGCGCAGAGTACTTTTTTTTTTTTTTTTTTTTTGAGACAGAGTCTCACTCTGCCGCCCAGGCTGTAGTGCTGTGGCGCAATCTTGGCTCACTGCAAGCTCCACCTCCCGGGTTCATGCCATTCTCCTGCCTCAGCCTCCCGAGTAGCTGGGACTACAGGTGCCTGCCGCCTCGCCCGGCTAGTTTTTTGTATTTTTTAGTAGAGACGGGGTTTCACCAGGTTAGCCAGGATGGTCTCGATCTCCTGACCTCGTGATCTGCCCGTCTCGGCCTCCCAAAGTGCTGGGATTACAGGCTTGAGCCACCGCGCCCGGCCAGGAGTACATTTTTATAATCTGTTTCTTAGGGACCATTCTTGGTATCCACTGTCTTTTTTTTGTTGTTGAGACGGGAGTCTCGCTGTGTTGCCCCAGGCTGTAGTGGAATGGTGCCAGCCCACCTCCCAGGTTCCAGCAATTCTCCTGCCTCAGCCTCCCGAGTAGCTAGGATAATAGGCGCGCGCTACCATGCTCGGCTAATTTTTTGTATTTTTAGAAGAGATGGGTTTCACCATGTTGGTCAAGCTGGTCTCGAACTCCTGACCTCAAGTGATCTGCCTGCCTTTGCCTCCCAAAGGGCTGGGACTATAGGTGGGTGCCACTGAGCCTGGCCGGTACCCACTGTCTTAAACCAGGATATCTAGAAGTGGGGCTTGAGACAGAATTTAGGTGCACATGATTTAGGTGCAATTTGGCCTTGAGGGGAGCGCTCTAGGGAGGAAGGTAATGAAAGGAAAGGGCAGTGAAAGGAGTGGAGCAACAATATTGTCTCAGTTGGAGATGAGTCTCCCCTTCAGCTAAGAACAGCCTCAGGAGAAGAGGCAGCTGTGAGTTATAAGTAGCAGTGAACACCACAGCAGCAGGGAAGGGATGGGAGCATCCACCAGTGAGGAGGACCTGGGTGGGGCATTAACAGTGCCTACTAGGGGCTCCCTAAATCTGGAGGTCCTCAGAAAAGAAAATTCACCCCTCTTTGACACCTACTGTTCCATGATCCTGTGATCCTCTGGACTTGGGGGTGGGGCACTTGGAATCAGTTTGCATCCTGCATAAAAACCACTTTGGTAAAGGAAACAGGCTAATTTCTGTGGGTCACACAGTTTATAACAACAGAGAAAAAGTGAATTCTCCAGGCAGCATTCACTCTAGATTATACTCTGATCTGGAGAACAAGGTTTTGGGGCCAGTTTATCGTCTCAGCCAAGGCGGTTTTGGGACCAGTTTATCATCTCAGCTAAAGCCCCAGCTGTTCGTAGGCAGGAATGTCTTTATATGCTTTGTGACTTCTCCATTAACATTGCCAGTTTGCTATAGTAAGTGGTGCTAGTTCCTTAGAGGAAAAGGGTCTCTATGTTGGCTTTGATGGCATGGGGCAAGGTAGAGTGGGGAGGTGTAACCCCCCATCCCCCTCCACCTTTAGAGCCTGTTCTGGGTAGACAACGCCAAGAGATGATTTTAAAAGAATTCCTTTTCTGGCTGGGAGCAGTGGCTCACGCCTGCAATCCCAGCACTCTGGGAAGCTGAGGTGGGCAGATCACTTGAGGCCAGGAGTTGGAGACCAGCCTGGCCAACATGGTGAAACCCATCTCTACTAAAACTAAAAAAAAGAAAGAAAAAAAAAAAATTAGCCGGGTATAGTGGTGTGTGCTTGTAGTCCCTGAGGCAGAAGAATTGTTTGATTGTTTGAACCCAGGAGGTGGAGGTTGCAGTGAGCCGAGATTGTTCCACTGCACTCCAGCCTGGGAGACAGGGTGACACTCCACCTTAATTTTAAAAAGAAAAAAATTCCTTTTCTATTTAAGTTGCTCAGGTAGTCTCCTAAGTATTTTTTTTTTTTTTTTTTTGGAGACAGACGGAGTCTCGCTCTGTTGCCCAGGCTGGAGGGCAGCGTCACAATCTCGCAACGCCGCAACCTCTGCCACCCAGGTTCAAGCGATTCTCTTGCCTCAGCCTCCCTGTGGCTGGGATTACAGGTGTCTGCCACCACACCCAACTGATTTTTGTATTTTTAGTAGAGACGGAGTTTCTGCACGTTGGCCAGGCTGGTCTCGAACTCCTGATCTTGTGATCTGCCCGCCTCGGCCTCCCAAAGTGCTGGGATTACAGACGTGAGCCACCACGCTCAGCCTGTACTAAGATTTAAGGGGCAGCCTGGGGGGGCCAGTTTGTCAACAGTGTGACGTGGAAAATGAAGCCTGGCTGGTGTGGTGGCTCATGCCTGTAATCCCAGCACTTTGGGAGGTCCAAGCAGAAGGATCCCTTGAGGCCAGGGGTTCAAAACCAACCTGGGCAACATTGTGAGAGCCTGTCTCTAAAAAGATAAAGATTAGCTAGGCGTGGTGGACTGTGCCTATGGGGACACACTGTGGGCTGCACGGAAAAGGCAGCGTGGGTGAGCTTTCTACAAGCCGATGCAGTAGTGGGGTGGGGCAAGGTACTGGAATTGAGGAGTGTTATGGTTGAAACACATACAAAAGGGAACCTGGAGTTTCTGACGCCAAGCTAAGGAATTTAGACTTTGCTGTGAGCCATAGAATGCTCAGGGGAGTCAAGTGATCTGGCGTTGTTTGGAAGACCACCCAAGCCACAGTAGGATGGGAAGGGAGTGCAGCAACAGAGAAGAGGCTGTTGAGATGGAATTGTGGAGCGAAGAAAGGCTGACTCAGGGAGGGTCAGGACAGCAGCCCCTGGGGAGGCCAGGTAAACATGAGTTGGTGTAAAGGGTTAGATCACGAGGGGAGGGAAAGAGACAGAAAGAAAAGGTCTGGTGAGCATAGGAGAGTACCAGGTACTTAATCAATGCAGGGAGGAGCAGGGTCATGGTGGAAGCGAGATGCAGAGATGAACTAGCTCTGTTAGGCCTCAAGGTGGGGAGAGCCAATAAATGATTGGAAGTATGGATCTGGCACTCGGGAGCAAGAGCTGGTCCAGTTGTCTCCTAAGCCTGTACAATGCTAGGATTTGAGATAAAATCTGGATGGGGTGAACAGGGGTCTATCCCTTTCGGAGCCAGGTTTAAAAATTCCCCACCTGAGGTGAGGAGTTCGAGACCAGCCTGATCAACATGGTGAAACTCTGTCTCTACTAAATACAAAAAGTTTAGTGGCGGACATCTCTAATCCCAGGTACTTGGGAGGCTGAGGCAGGAGGCACGCTTGAAACTGGGAGGCAGAGGTTGCAGTGAGCCGAGATTGAGCCAATGCACTCCAGCCTGGGCCACAAGAGCAAACTCCGTGTCAAAAAAAAAAAAAAAAGAAAGAAAAGAAAAGAAAAAGAAAAAGAAAATCCCTTTCTGTAACTCAGTGTGAGTCTGATGGACAGTGGAGCACAGGTCGGGTCAGGCGTACTTGAAGGCTGCCTCAGGTCTTGGGCAGTGGCTCCTGACTGTAATCCCAGCGCTTTGGGAGGTTGAGGTGGGAGAATCGCTTGATATCAGAAGTTGGAAACCAGCATGGGTAACACAGCAAAACTCGTTTCTACAAAAAAATTCTAAAAAATTAGTCGGCTGAAGCGGCTCACGCCTGTAATCCCAACACTTTGGGAGGCCACGGAGGGAGGGCTGCTTGAGTCCAGGAATTTTAGACCTGCCCAGGCAACAGTAAGACCTCCGTCCCTACGAAACAAAACCCCAAACCAAAAACAAACAAACAAAAACCCTAAAATTAAGTGGGCGTGGTGGCGCGCGTCTGTAGTCCCAGCTGCTAGGGAGGCTAAAACAGGAGCATTGCCTGAGTCCGGGAGGTGGCGGCTGCAATGAGCTAGGTCCTGAAATTGCACTCCAGCCTGGGCGACAGACGCTGTTTCTCTTCTTTTCTTTTTTAGACGCTGTTTCTTTTCTTTTCTTTTTTGAGACAGAGTCTCGCTCTAGTCGCCCAGGCTGGAGGGCTGTAGTGCAGAGGCTCGGTCTCGGCTCACTGCAACCTCCACTTCCCGGGTTCAAGCAATTCTCCTGCCTCAGTTTCCCGAGTAGCTGGGACTACAGGCGCGCACCACCGCGCCCGGCTAATTTTTTGTATTTTTAGTAGAGACAGGGTTTCACCATGCTGGCCAGGCTGGTCTCGAACTCCTGACCTCGTGATCCGCCCGCCTTGGCCTCCCAGAGAGCTGGGATTACGGCGTGAGCCACCGTGCCCGGCCCAGACCCTGTGTCTAAGAAACAAAAAATAAAGGCTGGGTCCGCTAGGCCAAAGGCGGCGCAAGGTAGTTGCAGACGGCGAAGCCCACGAAGCGCAGGATTTCTCGGAGCCGAGTCTGTCTTCGGGGGACGGGGATCCCAGACTCCTGCGCCCCCAGATGCCTCGCTTCTGGAAACGCGTCTGGGGTCAAGCGCAGGACTAGGCGCAGGCCCGGGGCCCTCAACCGGTCGCGCACCGTCTGGCTCTGACCAGGGTAACACAGGGCGGAAGAAGCCCTTTTTCCGCCGCGCAGACGCGCGGCCAGCCCAGCCAATCAGCGCGCTCCCTCCGCCGGCCCTACTGGCGCTCTGGTGACGCGCTACGCCGGGCTTCGCCCACGGCTCTTGGGCGACGGCCCCTCCCACACTCGCCGCGCCTGTTAGCTGCGCGCCGCGCTTCTTGTGCGACGGCCCCTGGGCGGCGGCGCGTTCCGGCGCGGCCCTGGCGCGCCCCCTGGCGGCCCGGAGGGGCGCGGCGGGCGCGGCGCTGACCCGGAGGCGGCGGCGGCGGTGCCCGGATGGAGGCACGTCATTGTCCCCCGCCGGGCGGCTGGGCTGTGTGCGGCGGCGGCGGCGGCGGCGGCGGCCGAGGGGGATGGAGCGAGCGCCGAGCCGGGTCAGGTAAGCTCCCGCCTCCTTCCCGCCCGCCGCAGGCCGGCATGGGGCCCGCGCAGCGCCCTGCTTGCCTGGGCAGCCGCTGGCCCGGCCGCCCCTCAGCCGGCGCGGCCCGCCGGGGGCTGGCGCGGCCCCTCGCCCGCCTCCCCCTCCACAGCCGCGGGCCGCCCGGGACCCCGCCGCGCTGGGGGCTGCGGCGCCACCACCCGCCCGGGCCAGGCCGCTGGGGAGGGGGCGGCGGCCGCGGCGGGCGGGCGCCGGGGTAGCCGGGCTGCGCGGGGAGACCGGGCCCCCTGGTTGCCATGGACACTGCACTCCCACCCCCACCCGGCCCCAGCCCGCCCCCTCGGCCCGGGGGCCGGGCAGGCAGGCGGGAGGTTCGGGGCGGCCGGGGTGGGCGTGTGCTGGCCACTGACCGCGGAGCCCGGCGTCCCCGGCCCGCCCGCCGCCCCCTGCGTGGCTGCCACCTCCCGCTCCGGAGCCCCCTCAGAGCCCCGGGCCGGCCTCCCTGCCCCCACTGCATCCCTAATAGAGACAAACTTTTCCCACCTTGGGCGCCCCCTCCCCAGGTCTGGCCACCTGGTTGCTCCGCGGAGAGTCCGAGGTGCCCACGCCGGGCGGAGCGGCCACCCCGAAGGGAGAGGAGAAGCCGGGCGGCGCGTCCCCAAAAGCATGTGTGCCTGCCTAGCGTTTTTTATCTTCGAGGCAGGAAGAGCCAACTTACCTGGGACGGGGGATCCGTTGCAGATGTTGGAAATGAAAATTGGACGGGACAGGTTTTCCCATCTAGGACTTTAACCCCTCTAATATGCATGCAGTGGAGATGACTTTTGTTGAATGACTCTTAGGAGGCCGTGGGGTCACTTGTTTATGGGAAAACATGTTGGTTATGTAAAATCAATACCCTTACAGCAAAACTGTTTGAGAAACTAGTTAACGCCTCCTTTTCAAGGTAACCACAGAATCCTAGGTTCTCATTTTGGTGGCCTCTGGAAACGTTTTGAAGAGTTGTAAATTTTAAACCTAATTCTTTTTACTGTGTTACTCATTCAAATTGCCTGGGGGATATGAATGATCAGTTTCACTTATTTGCTTTAAATTAGGGTCAGTTTCACTTTCTTTTCTGTATCTTTGAATCAAGTCTACAGTAAGTATTTGGTTTGCAAAGTTTAAGGCCAGTCGTTTTGTTTACTTAAGTATAATTAAGATCAAGGTTTTGTCTTTTTAAAGCGTGTGTGTTTTCTCTTATAACGGAAATGCTACAAGAACGTGGATTACATTGTTTACGAAGAAGCAGAGTGTAACAGTTTCTTTTTAAGTGTGTTGACATTATTACCTCAATGTATGTAGAGTGCCACAGTGTCTAAATAGTGTAACTCTTTTTACAAATGAAAAAAGAATAATGCATTCTAGCGTTTGATAACAAGGGAGACATACCATGTAAGAGACTGGGAATTTTAAGGCTTTGAGTAAAAGACTAGTATTTAAAGCAAAGGAAACACTTGTGAAGTCTCATTCCTCCACACAAATCCAACCTCGATTCATGTTCGTGTTGTTTTTTTGAGACAAGATCTCCCTCTGCTGCCTAGGCTGGAGTGCAGTGGCACAATTGTAGCTCACTGCAGCCTCAACCTCCTGAGCTCCAGCACTCCTCCCAGCTCAGCCTCCCAAGTAGGTAGGACTACAGGCACACGCCACCACACCCAGCTTATTTTATTTTTCTTAAAGAGACAGGGTCACACTGTTGCCCAGGCTAGTCTGGAACTCCTGGGCTCAAGCCATCCTCCTGCCTTGGCCTCCCAAAGTGTTAGGATTACAGGCTTGGGCCACCGTGCCCCACCTGTAGGTGGTGGTGGTTGTTGTTTTTAATGCTCTTGTAACTTTTGTATATCATCAGAAGATGTTGCTTAAAAGTCTTGATATTTTTAACAGTAATATTTAGAAGCTTTACTGAAAGTGAAGAACACATAAGCATATGAATCTGAAGTCCTACATAACATTGTTTAGTTTCAAGAAAGGTTATGTGTGTAGCAGATGGAGTTTAGTTTGATGCCTGTTGGTTTTAGGTCAAGACTTCATTGGCCGAAGATACGGATGAAAACGAATGGGTAGTTTTGGTTTGTTTTTCCGCAGTTACAATGCTGTATGGTTAACGATGCCTTGAATTGTGCTTTCCTTAAATTTTTTTCACTTAAGAGGCTTTTGTCCCTTCTAAAAGGTAATTGGAGCAAGTAAAATGGTTTTATTTGGTCATTTGTTAGTGATTGTTCTGAAGGTATGTTTATCCCCCTGAAAATCAAGGTTTTTGCTGCTGTTTAGTGTTACTGTAAATAAGGCTGGATTAACCTTTTCTTATATTTGTTATAACTCTATTTGGGCTTTCTTCTTCTTCTTCTTCTTCTTTTTTTTTTTTTTGAGATGGAGTTTTGCTCTTGTTGCCTAGGCTGGAGTGCAGTTGCATGATCTTGGCTCACTGCAAGCTCTGCCTCCTGGGTTCAAGCGATTCTCCCGCCTCAGCCTCCTGAGTAGCTGGGATTACAGGCATGCGCCACCACCCCTGGCTAATTTTGTATTTTTAGTAGAGATGGGGTTTCTCCACGTTAGTCAGGCTGGTCTTGAATTCCCGACCTCAGGTGATCTGCCCGCCTTGGCCTCCCAAAGTGCTGGGATTACAGGCATGAGCCACCATGCCTGGCCTCTTCTTTCTTTTCTTCCTGCATTTTTTTCTTCTCTCCCCACACTGTTTCATAATTTCTTTTAACTGTTAGATGAGGAAAAATGTAAACTGTATTTGGAGGATAAGGCTCAAGCTTTCTTCCTGATTGAGGGTCAGCTACCTTTTATTGATTTAAAATTTCAATTCAGTTTTTTTTCTTAGTTCGTTGAAATTGACAAGCATCTATTCTATTTCTACTTGAGTTCAGAAACTTTAAGATTGGTTTTTTTTTGGTGATAATCTTACCCTAGTGATAATCTTACCCTAATTAAAAATTGCACCAGCCTGGCCAATGTAGTGAAACCCAGCTCCACTAAAAATACAAAAATTAGCCGGGTGTGGTGGCACGCACCTGTAGTCCCAGCTACTTGGGAGGCTGAGGCAGGAGAATTGCTTGAACCCAGGAGGTGGAGAAGGTTGCAGTGAGCCGTGACGGCACCATTGCATTCCAGCCTGGGTGACAGAGCTAGACTTTGTCTCAAAACAAAACAGAACAAACAAATTACAAACAACAAAATTGATGCTTTTAAAAAAGTTTGGCCAGGCTCTGTGGCTCATGCCTGTAATTCTAGCATTTTGGGAGGCAGAGGCAGGAGGATCATTTGAGGCTAGGAGTTCATGACCCGCCTGGGCAACATAATGAGACCCTGTCTCTACAAAAAAGAAAAACCCCAGAAAGTTATTGTGAGCAGCCAGTGTGGAAAGTACATGGGTATTTTATTATCCCTACTTCATTGCATGGGTAATACTTTTTTGTACTTTTACAATATCCTTTTTTTTTTTTTTTTTTCTTAAAGACAGTCTCGCTCTGTCGCCAGGCTGGAGTGCAGTGGCGCGATCTCAGCTCACTGCAACCTCCGCCTCCCAGGTTCAAGCGATTCTCCTGCTTCAGCCTCCCAAGTAGCTGGGGCTACAGACACGCGCCATCATGCCCAGCTAATTTTTGTGTTTTTAGTAGATACAGGGTTTCAGCATGTTGGTCAGGATGGTCTCAATCTCCTGACGTCGTGATCCACCTGCCTTGTCCTCCCAAAGTGCTGGTATTACAGGCATGAGCCACTGTGCCCAGCCTCAATATTTTTTAAAAACAAATTTTAAAGGCCATTTTTACTCCAGAGTTTTCTAAGGGTCAAATGAGATACTGTGTGTAAATCACTCAGCACAAGCTGGTGCTAAAAGCAAACGCTAGTAGTTTTCTGTTTCCAGACTTTGTTCATTAAGTTGTTCTTCACATGTATGGAAAGCTTTCCGTATACCAGGTCAGAGGATGTGAATAAGAACATGGTAGAGAGCAGCAAGTAAAACAGCTGTGGAGTAGATGCCAGCACGCTGCCGTAGAAATCAGCACAGGGTGCTGTGGGGGCCTTGAGGAGGGGTTTGTAACCCAGTCTTGGGGGAATGGTAGTGTCAAGGAAAGTGTACCAGAGGAAGTAAATTGTAAACTGAGAAGTGGAAGTATGAACTGGCTGGAGGTGGAAGGATGGAAAAGAGTCGGAGAAAAGAACGGCATGCGCAGAGCCCAGAGAGAGCAGTGACAAAAAAAAAAAAAAAAAAAAAAAAAAAAGGCTTCAGCATGGTGGGAATGTGACAGAGGGGGTGTTTGGAGAGGTTATTAGGTCAGACAGTGCTAAGTCCAGGCATTAAAATGTTTTGCTATGGGCAGTTGGGCCACTCTTGAAAGATGTTCTTTCTTCCTTTCCTTTTCTTTCTCTCTTTTTTTGAGGCAGAGTCTCGCTCTGTCGCCCAGTCTGGAGTGCAGTGGCGTGATCTCGTCTCACTGCAATCTCTGCCTCCCAGGTTCAAGCAATTTTCCCTGCCTCAGCCTCCCAAGTAGCTGGGAATACAGCCGTGCGCCAGCTCGCCTGGTTATTGTTTATATTTTTAGTAGAGATGGGGTTTCCCCATGTTGGGTGGGCTGGTCTCGAACTCCTGGACTCAAGTGATCCACCCAGCTTGGCCTCACAAAGTGCTGGGATTACAGGGGTGTGAGCCACTGCACCCGGCCTTTTTTTTTTTTTTTTTTTTTTTTTGAGACTCAGTCTTGCTTTGTCACCAAGGCTGGATGTCAGTGGTGCATTCTTGGCTCACTGCAACTTCTGCCTCCTGGGTTCAAGTGATTTTCCTGACTCAGCCTCCTGAGTAGTTGAGATTACAGGCACATGCCACCACGCCCGGTTAATTTTTGTATTTTTGGTAGAGATGAGGTTTCACCGTGTTGGCCAGACTGGTCTCAAATGCCTGACCTCAGGTGATTCACCTGCCTCGGCCTCCCAAAATGCTGGGATTACAGGTGTGCACCACCATGCCTGGCTAATTTTTGTTTTTCGTAGAGACAAGGTTTCACCACGTTGGCCAGGCTGGTCTCAAACTCCTGACCTCAAGCGATCTGCCCTTGGCCTCCCAAGGTGCTGGAATTATAGGCGCGAGCCACTGCACCCGGCCTCCTGAAAGGTTTTCTACGCAGGAGTGGCATGTAGATGTGGCTGTTGTTGGATAGTTTCAGAAATATCCCTAACAGCGTTCTTTTGACAAGGTGGCATAACCAGAAGGAAGCCTGGCTGGGAATGCTGGACCTGGCTCTCAGTCCCAGTTGCTGACTGGTTGCTGACTCGTTGGGGTCACAGTTGCTTCATTTTATAGGCCCTGGGGATTCTGTCTGATCTCTCATAGGTTCCTTATGAAAATCAAGTTAATGTATGTCCAGCAGTTGATGCAATGCCCAACACATAGAAAATGCTCAATTACTGTTAGCCCTAATACTTTAAAATAGGACTCAGAGAGAAAATTATAATCAAGTCCTTTCGTAACAGATATTTGTGTTCGAGTTTGATGTCAGTAATGGCTTATGGGTTTTATTTAAAAAGTCATACATTCCATATAAATGAGCCTCTTAGGAAAAATGGTTTGTTTTAAAGGTGAGATCTCTATAATTGTAATTTTTAAAAATATTAGGTAGTTCGCTTGATGCCATTTGCACTTTAAGCACAAAATTAAGTCTAGATTTTCTGTGTTTAGTTGACGCTTTTCTCTGAGGTATTATATTCAAATTGAAGATTTAGTCAAATATATTCTGTGTATAATTTTTCTAGTTTTAAGCAGTAGAGAAGGAAAATATAGGTACTTAGTAAATAAATAGAATTGAAAATGGAAATGCCCAATTATAAACTGAAATGCCAGACTTTTAGGGGGCATGAAATGAAATGAGAAGTTCTTCTAATCAAATACTTCACTGAAGATTTTAAAATAAAGATCGTTGACATTCAGATTATCATGATGCTAAATGTCCCAAGGAGATTATTACAAACATGTTAGAAAGTGCTATTGTTTTTATATTTGGGTGATATGTTTGAAAATAACTTTAAAATGACTGGGAACGATTTTCCAAGATCTAGTGGTAGGGTAAGGAGATTGCTTTTCTCACCTGATGAAGCAAATATATACTTTTCTTCTTTTGCAGAGTTGAACAATGACCATAGTTGACAAAGCTTCTGAATCTTCAGACCCATCAGCCTATCAGAATCAGCCTGGCAGCTCTGAGGCAGTCTCACCTGGAGACATGGATGCAGGTTCTGCCAGCTGGGGTGCTGTGTCTTCATTAAATGATGTGTCAAATCACACACTTTCTTTAGGACCAGTACCTGGTGCTGTAGTTTATTCAAGTTCATCTGTACCTGATAAATCAAAACCATCACCACAAAAGGATCAAGGTACTGTTTTTCAAAAGAGAGAATTACTGCCAGAAACTCCTGTGTAAATGCTGTTGGTGACTTGGTGGTTTCAGAGAGGGGCTTATTTTGCAAGGCATGAGGCCACCTGAGTAGCCAGCAGAGTTGCATTACTCGATGGGCTTTGTTTTCCTGTTACTTGTTTGTGTTTGACAACAAAGTAGATTGTTTTTGTTACTAGAATATTATTAGTTTCTTTTATTCCAATTTTTTTAAGGATAAACTTTGTTTTGGTGAGAATTGAGATGGGCAAGCATTACATTAACTTGTTAACCAGTAGTTATTCTAGTTCCCTAAGTAGATGACTTTTACAAATTTTGAAGATGTTTTGTAAAATGGTTGTCTTTTGACAAATGAACTTTGCCCAGTTTTTTTGTTTTTGTTTTTTTCCTGGCAGTTAAAAATCATTCGTAGTAATAAAGCTCTTCGAAAGAGAGCAGATAGGCCAGGCACGGTGGCTCACACCTGTAATCCCAGCACTTTGGGAGGCCGAGGCAGGCAGATCACCTGAGGTCAGGAGTTTGAGACCAGTCTGGCCAATATGGTGAGACCCTGTCTCCACTAAAAATACAAAAATTAGCCGGGCATGGTGGTGTGTGCCTGTAATCCCGGCTACTTGGGAGGCTGAGGCAGGAGAATCGCATAAACCTGGGAGGCAGTGGTTGCGGTGAGCCCGAAATCGCACCATTGCACTTCAGCCTGGGCAACAGAGCGAGACTCTGTCTCAAAAAGAAAAAATAAAAAATAAAAAAAAGAGAGTATATAACACAAATGTTACATTTGTTTTGATACAAATGTGGTTACATTTGTTAAAACTCATCCAGATAAATGAGACATTAACACTTTAAGTTGGTACTTCAAGACTTTTGGATTTGAGGACATGAAGATTTGAAATACAGTAGAATTTCCTAGTTAGATTGTTGTTTGGCTTAGAGCATGTAGCCCAGGACAGCTTTGAATGCAGTCCAACACAGATGCGTAAACTTTCTTAAAAACAGTGAGTTTTTGCGTTTTTTTTTTTTTTTTAAAGCTCATCAGCTATTGTTAGTGTTAGTGTATTTTATGTGTGGCCCAAGAAAATTCTTCTTCCAATGTGTCACGGGGAAGCCGAAAGATTGGACACCCTGTGGCTTCGAGTAGTTTGATTGCCATGTTGTTTTGAGTCCTTTTAGCAAATTTCTTTTTTTTTTTTTTTTTTTTTTTTTTTGAGACAGAGTCTGGCTCTGTCACCCATTCTGGAATGCAGTGATGCAGTGGTGCAGTCTCAGCTCACTGCAGTCTGCCTGCCGGGGTCAAGCAGTTCTCCTGCCTCAGCCTCCTGAGTAGCTGGGACTACAGGTGTGCGCCACCACACCCGGCTAATTTTTTGTGTTTTTAATAGAGATGGGGTTTCACTATGCTGGCCAGGCTGGTTTCAAACTTATGATCCACCCGCCACGGCCTCCCAAAGTGCTGGGATTACAGGTGTGAGCTGCTGCGCCCAGACAGCAGTAAGTTTCATACTGTGATGTGGGCGTGGGTGTTGCAGTTTGGCTTGCTGAAAGTGTTCTGGGTAGGGGGAAGTTTATATTATGAAACACAACCTAATCGAATGTTGCACATAGAGGTGGAAAGTCCTTCGGCTTCTCTCCAGCAGCACTTTCCCACAGGACCTCTTTCTCCACGGCCTTCAACCTCCTGTCATGTTGTTTGGACTCCTCTCTCTTCTTAGGACTTAACTCACATCTCCCCACTCTGCCCTTTTTTGGGGCTCCCATCTCATTCTCTACAGAATCCTTTCTCTTATCCTAATTTTGTTCTCCTTTCCCCACCAAGCTGCAGCCTGCCTACGCCTGCCTAAATAACCACTAATATCTCTCTTCAAATGGAGAATGATTCTACATGGCATCTCAGCCTTTTTTTTTTTTTGAGACGGAGTCTCGCTCTGTCACCCAGGCTGGAGTGCGGTGGCGCCATCTCAGCTCACTGCAACCTCTGCCTCCTGGGTTCACATCATTCTCCTGCCTCAGCCTCCCAAGTAGCTGGGACTACAGGCGCCCGCCACCACGCCTGGCTTATTTTTTGTATTTGTAGTAGAGACGGGGTTTCACTGTGTTAGCCAGGATGGTCTCCATCTCCTGACCTCGTGATCCGCCCGCCTTGGCCTCCCAAAGTGGTGGGATTACAGGCGTGAGCCACCGCGCCTGGCCCAGTCTCAGCCTTTTGTTAGAACACTGGGGGACTGCCAAAGCCTTTGAAAAATTAGTCTTACCATTGATGATTTTCAGCTTTCCTAAATAAGTTGTTTCTTGAGCTTCAGCTGAGTTCCATTGTCATACTTAGTTATTAGTAATCTGTTGATAATCTTCAAAATGGATAAAACCTTTTCAGGTCACGGGTAGTCTACTCACAAGTGTGTACAGCCGTTCCTGACAGCCTAAATTCAAAGCCCGCTTCCTTAATGGTAAAATAGGGATGACATCGGTATCAACCATTAGAATTGCAACCATTTGGCTTGGTAAGGGCTCCCTACATGAGATGACAAGGAGGACAGTTATGGTGGCACTGAATTTGCATCCATGGCAAATGTTACAAGGAGTCAAATTTATCTCATTCTATTGATTGTGTTATTTTTTAAATGTTCAAAGTGGATATAAAAGAGTAATCATAATGAACTTTCATGTGGCCATCAACCAACTTTGACATTTATCAACTTATGGCCAGTTATACTAGTACCTACTTACCTCCCCACGACATGATCTTAAATCCAATACTTCATCTTTCACTTGTATTTTAGTGTATACATCTAAAGAGTTTTTTCTAAAAGTCAAAAATGTCTTCGTATGAAAATGCCATTCAGTATTCATATTTCTCTGGTTTTATGTATATATAAATATATACATACATAAAATATTCATAAAATGTATATATATGTATTTTTTAAGCAGTTGTTCAGAGCAACATCCAAATGAAGTCTATACTTTGCATTTGGTAGATATATCTCTCGAGTTTCTTTTAATCTGTAACCCTCTCCCCTTTCTGTCCTTGCAGTTTGTTTATTGGAAAAACCAGATCATTGAAAATTTCTCATGTTCTGGCTTCTGTCATTTAAAATGTCCCTCTTCCCCCTATATTTCAGGCAGGCTGGTCATGAGGTTACAGATCTTGAACAGATTGAGGTTTGACCCAGTGTTACTATTTATTTAGCTTCAGTATGCAAAGCTTTGTTTCTGACTCTTGTTTATTTTTCTAGCCCTAGGTGATGGCATCGCTCCTCCACAGAAAGTTCTTTTCCCATCTGAGAAGATTTGTCTTAAGTGGCAGCAAACTCATAGAGTTGGAGCTGGGCTCCAGAATTTGGGCAATACCTGTTTTGCCAATGCAGCACTGCAGTGTTTAACTTACACACCACCTCTCGCCAATTACATGCTCTCACATGAACACTCCAAAACATGTAAGTGTTCTGTGCTGTGTTTGTAGTGTTGTAGTATGCTAACCTACTTTCACTTTTTCCTCTCAAATGAAAGTGAAGAGTGCTATGATTACTAAGAAGTTGGTTTATTCTTTTAGAAACCAAGGAGGAGAATTCATTATTGGTATTCAGATTGCTTAAAAAACATTTTGCACCTAACTGGACCTGTGAAGGTATTTAAAAAGGAACATTTTATCAGCATTTGGCATTTCTGAACTCCTTGTTAGTTTTCTACACTTACTAAAAAAAAGTGACAGAAATATCTGACATTAGCTGGGCTCACACCTGTAATCCCAGCACTTTGAGAGACCGAGGAGAGAGGATCACTCGAGCCCAAGAGTTGGAGACCAACCTGGACAACGTAGTGAGACCCCCTCTCTACTAAAAATAAAAATAAAAAAAAAATTAGACTAGTGTGGCAGCACACACCTGTGGTCCCAGCTACTCGGGAGGCTGAGGCAGGAAGGTCACCTGAGTCCGGAAGGTTGAGACTGCAGTGAGCTGTGATTGCACTGCTGTACTTCAGCCTGGGCAACAGAAAGAGACCCTGTCTCAACAACAGCAACAACAAAAGTCTGATGCCAGCAACTTGGGACAAGCAGAGTTAAGAAATCCTGCCTCTCCTGGCATTTATACCATGTTGGAAGGCTTGATTCATTTACAGGCTTGTAAGCCTTAGAGGAGAGGGACTCTCTCACCACTGCCCCCAACCTCCTAGAATTCAGACTAGACTTTCCCTTTAGCATTTGAGAACCTCATCTTCAACATACATGGCAGGAAATCAGTTAAAACTTATTAAAATGTCTTTAATTAGATGGAAGCCAGCTTAGTGGTTGACTATCAACCTTCAGGATTTGGAACATCCGTTTTTGAGGTTTTGGCCATCTCCATATGTTGTAAATATCCTTCATTCTTCATAAATGCAGTCTCCCTGTTCTTTGATCTAAATTAATGGCTCAGATTCATGTGTGTATGTTCTGGTGCTATTCGTTAGTTACTAGGATTAAAGAAAAAAAAAATCCTTGGTTTCTTTTTGAATAGTTCTTTACTTAATGGAGAATATAAATTGGTTCTTTTAAAACTGATTTTTTTTTTTTTTCCTCCAAAGAGCCAAGTAATGCTTGTAAAGAATTTGGAAAGTACAGAAAAATTTAAAGAAACCAAAGAAAAATCACCTAGAATCTCACCACCTACCTAGAGGTGTTTGTTATGCCAAGGGGTTTTAAATTACAGAATGAACGTTCTGTTTGCCCTCATTTTCTCTCTTTCTAAGTCCATAATTCATTCCCCACAGACAGCTTTCCTCTCACTTTTGCGCTTAATGAAAGTAGGGTGTGGATGAAAACCCAGCACTAGCACCTGGACAGCAAGAGAGAGGACCAAGACAAAATTCAGAAGCTCCCGGTGTCCAGAATTAGGTGCCTATCTTTTATGCTACTGGTAGTTTTTGCGCTTGCTTCCTCCCTCCCTTCCTCCCTCCCTCCCTCTCTTTCTCTCTCTTTTCCCAGCTTTACTGAGGTGTGATTGATACATACCAAATTACACATATTTAAAATATATAATTTGATGAATTTTGACATCTGTATACACCCATGAAACTAGCATCAAGATGAAGCTAATGAACATGTTCATAACCCTCAAAAGTTCCCTGATGCCCCTTTGAAATCACCCTTTCCATCCTTTCCCCACCCTCATCCGCTCCTGCCAGGCAACTACTGATCTGCTTTCCGTCACTATAGATGAATTAGTTTAGATTTTCTAGAATGTTGCTTATGTGGAATTGTACAGTCCCAGTGTATGTTTTTATATTATCTTGCTTCCTTCACTTAGCATAATTCCTTCAACATTATTCCATTTGTGCCATGTAGCATCACTTCATCGTATTGTTGAGTAGGATTCCATTTTATGGCTAGATCACAATTTGTTTCTCCATTCGTCTGTTGATGGGCATCTGGGTCATTTTTCACTTTGTGCCTTTACAAATTAAGCTGCTATGAACATTTGCAAACAAGCCTTTGTTAGGATATGTTTTCATTTCTCTTAGGTAAATATCTAGGTGTAAAATGGCTTGGTCCTGGGATGGGTGTGTACTTTAACATTTTAAGAGACTTCCAAACTTTCCAAAAGGGATTGCGGTGTTTTATAGTCCCACCCCTGGTGAATGACGCTTCCATTTGCTCCACATCCTTCCCAATACTTGGGGTGGTCAGTGTTCTTCAGTTTTAGCCATCTCCATAGGTGTGTAGTGTGGTAGTATTTTGTTGGGGTTTTAATATGTACTTTCATAATGAATAATGCTGAACTTCTTTTGTTTTGTTTTTGTTTTTGAACATCTTTTCATGTGGTTATTTGCCATCTGTATATTTCCTTAGCTAAAAATGCCTGTTGAAATCTTTTGCCCATTAGAAAACTGGTGGTTTTCTTATTGTTGAGCTTAGAGAGTTCTTTATATATTCTCGATATAAGTCTTTTATTATATAGGCTGAGATTTGTCTTTTGATTCTTTTCAGCGTCTTTTATAGAGTGCATTTTTTGTTTTGGGAAATTTCATTTCATTTTTTTTTTTTTTAATTCATTGTGCCGTAGGTGTTTTAAGAAATCTTGGCTGAATGCGTGGTTCATGCCTGTAATCCCAGCACTTGGGGAGGCTGAGGCAGGTAGATCACTTGAGCCCAGGTTTTCAAGACTAGCCTGGGCAACATAGGGAGAACTCCTCTCTATATAAAAAAATAAAAAATTAGGCCAGGTGTGGTGGTTCACGCCTATAACCCACTGTTTTGGTAGGCTGAGACTGGTGGCTCATTTGAGTTCAGTAGTTTGAGACCAATTTGGGCAACATGGTGAAACCCTGTCTCTATAAAAAATACAAAAATCAGCTGGGCTTAGCGGTGCGCGCCTGTAGTCCCAGCTACTTGGGAGACTGAGGTGGGCGGATCACGTGAGCCCAGGAGGTTGAGGCTGCAGTGAGCCATGATTGTGCCACTTTATTCCAGTCTAGGTGACAGTAAGACCATGTCTCATGGAAAAAAAAAGTCTTTGCCTACCTACAGGTCACAAATATTTTTCCTGTATTTTCTTCTAGAAGTCTTACAGTTTTAGCTTTTTTTGTGGGGGTCAGTGATCCATTTTGAGTTGATTTTTGTTTGTGGTGTGAAGATGGAGCAAGTTTATTTTTTGGCACATGGATGTTCAGTTGTTCCAGCACCGTTTGTTGGAAGGATAATCCTTTTGCCACTAAATTGTCTTCGCACCTTTATCAAAAATCAGTTGATTGAAGCACCAGAGACAGAAGAAAAAAAATCAGTAAACCGTATAAATACGATCTATTTCTGGATTCTATTATGTTGTACTGATCACTTGTTTATCTTGACACCATAGCACAATATCTTGATTACTATATATTTTAAAGTTTTGTGGCCAACTTCAGTGGCTCATGTCTGTAATCCCAGTGTTTTGAGAGGCCGAGGCAGGAGGACTGTTTGAACCCAGGAGTTTGAGACCAGCCTGGGCAACATGTCAAGACTGTCTCTACAAAAAAAAAAAAAAAAAAAAAAAATTAGCTGCATCTGGGAACTCATGCCTCTGGTCCTCGTTACTTGGGAGGCTGAGGCAGGAGGATTGCTTGAGCCTAGGAGTTTGAGGCTGCCGCAAGCTATGATTGCACCACTGTATTACAGCCTGAGTGATAGAGTGAGACGCTGGCTCAAAAAAAAAGTTTTGGAACCAGGTAAGTTCTCCAACTTTGTTCTTTCTCTGAGTTACTCTGTAGCCTGGGCAACATTGTGAGACCTCATCTTTACAAAAAATAAAAAAAATTCGCTGGGTGTAGTGGCAAGCGCCATAGTCCTGGCTGCTTGGGAGACTGAGGTGAGAGGCTCGCTTCAGCTCGGGAGGTGGTGACTACAGTGAGCTGTGATCGTGCAGCTGCACTGCAGCCTGCGCGACAGAGTGAGATCCTGTGTCAACCAAAAGAAAAATGTTGTTCTGGCTGTTCATGGTTGCTTGGCCATTTGTATTTTCAAATGAATTTTAGAAGCACTTTGAGAATTTCTACAAATAATCTTCCTGGCATTTTGATTGGGACTGTACTGAATCTTTAAATCAATTTGATGTGAATTGACATCTAAACAATATTATTTTCTGACTCACAAGCAAGGTATACCTATTTATTTAGGCCTGGTTTTTTGTTTTTTTGTGTTTTTTTTTGAGACAGTCTTGCTCTGTTGCCCAGGCTGGAGTGCAGTGGTGCACAGTCACGACTCACTGTAGCCTTCAGCTCCTTGGCTCAAGGGATCCCCCTGCCTCAGCCTTGTGAATAGCCAGGACTACAGGCATGTGCTACAACGCTTAGCTACTTCTTTATTTTTTTGTAGAGACAGTCTTACCATGTTGCCCAGGCTGGTCTTGAACTCCTGCGCTCAAGCAGTTCTCTTGCCTCAGCCTTTTTTTGTTTTTGTTTTTCTTTTTCTTTTTCTTTTGAGATGGAGTCTCGCTCTGTTGCCCAGGCTGGAGTGCAGTGATGCGATCTTGGCTCACTGCAGGCTCCACCTCCCGAGTTCACACTATTCTCCTGCCTCAGCCTCCTGAGTAGCTGGGACTACAGGCACCCACCACCATACCTGGCTAACTTTTTGTATTTTTAGTAGAGACGGGGTTTCACCATGTTAGCCAGGATGGTGTTGATCTGCTGACCTCGTGATCCACCTGTCTCGGCCTCCCAAAGTGCTGGGATTACAGGTGTGAGCCACCGCACCTGACCCTTTTTTTTTTTTGAGATGGAATCTCAGCCTGTTGTCCAAGCTGGAGTGCAGTGCCACTATCTTCGCTCACTGTAACCTCCACCCCTTGGGTTTAAGTGACTCTCCTGCCTCAGCCTCCCAGGTAGCTGGGATTACAGGCGTGCACCATCACACCTAGCTAATTTTTGTATTTTTAGTAGAGTTGGGATTTCACAGTGTTGGCCAGGCTGGTCGCAAAACTCCTGACCTCAAGTGATCTGCCTGACTCGTCCTCCCAAAGTGCTGGTATTACAGGCATGAGCCACTGTGCCCAGCCTCTTGCCTTAGCCTTTCAGAGTGTTGGGATTTCAGGCATGAGCCACTACGCCTGGCCTAGGCCATCTTTAGTTTCTTGTTGCCCAGGCTGGAGTGCAATGGCATAATCTTGGCTCACTGCAGCCTCCGCCTTCTGGGTTCAAGCAATTCTCCTGCCTCAGCTTCATGGGTAGCTGAGATTACAGGTGCCTACCATCAAGCCTAGCTAATTTTTGTATTTTTAGTAGAGACAGGGTTTCACCCTGTTGGCCAAGCTGGTCTTGAACTCCTGACCTCAAGTGATCCACCTGCCTCGGCCTCCCAAAGTGCTGGGATTACAGGGGTTGAGCCACTGCACCCAGCTGGGATAAATATTTTCATTAACTATTATACAAAGGGTATTTTATTTTTAAAATGTCAACTTCCTGATCGTTTATTGCTAGCCTATAGAAATACTATGTTTTTCAGATTTTGATCTTATATCTTGGAACCTTGCTTAAGTCACTTACTAATTCTAGTAGGTTTTTTTTTTAAAGATCCCTTAGTATTTTATAGACGCAACCATGTGATATGTGAATAAAGATAATTTTACTTCTCCATTTCCAGTCTGTGTAGGTTCTTTATTTCTTTTTCTTGCTGTTTTGTTCTGATTAAGAGAACTCCATTACGTTGTTAAGTAGCGGTGATAAGAGTAAAAATCCATGTCTCTTTCTCAACCTTAGAGGAAAAGCATTCAGTCTGTCACCATTAAGCATGGTGTTGTAGGTTTTTCACAGATACCTTTTACCAGGTTGAGTTGTTTGATGCTTGAATGTTAAACCAACCGTGCATTCCTGAGATGACTCACACTTGGTCATGATACATTACTCTATGTATTATTGGCTTTGATTTGCTAAAATTATAAACAATTTTGTCTTAATGAGTGTTATTAGTCTATAGTTTCTTATAATGCCTTTTTTTTTCTTGTTTTGTCGTTAGGGTAATGTTGGCATCATGGCAAGTGTTGGGATATATTTTCTTCACTTCTGTTTCCTGGAAGAGTTTGTACAGAATTGATGTTATTTCTTCTTTAAATGTTTGGTAGATTTCAGTAGTGAAGCCATCTGGGCCTTGCAGTTTCTCATGGACAGATTTTAAACTACATATTTAATTTCTTCTTTTCTCTCTTTTGTTTTTTAGAAATCAGGATCTTGCTCTTTTGCCCAGGCTGGAGTACAGTGGCAAGATCATACTGCAGCCTCCACCTCCTGGGCTCAAGCAATGCTCCCACCTCAGCTTCCTGAGTAGCTAGGACTAGAGGTGTGCATCACCACACACAGCTAATTTTTAAATTATTTTTGTAGAAATGAGGTCTCACTGTATTGCTCAGGCTACTCTTGAACTCCTGGCTTCAAATGATCCTCCCTGCTTGGCCTCCAAAAGTGCTGGGATTATGCCACCATACTCAGCTTTCTCTCTTTTTTGTTTGGTCAATCTGACAAGAAGTTTTTTAATCTTACTGATCTTCTCAAAGAATGAGCTCTTGGTTTCATTGTTACAGTTTTCTGTTGTATTGACGTTTGTTGTTATTGTCATTATTCCCTTTCTTCTGCTTACTTTGGATTTAATGTGCTCTGTTCCAGTTTCTTAAGGTGGAGTCTTAGGTCATTTGATTTGAGATCTTTCTTCTTTTCCAATGTAAGTGTTAAATGCTATAAATTTCTCTATGAGTGGTACTTTAGTTGTATCCCAAACATGTTGATATGTCGTGTGTCAATTTTTTTTTTTTTTTTTTAAGACAGGGTCTCACTCAGTTTGTTGCCTAGGCTGGAGTGCAGTGGTGCCATCATAGCTCACTGCACCCTCAAGCTTCTGGGTTCAAGTCCTCTCACCTCAGCTTCCCACGTAGCTGACACTATAGACATGCACCACCATGCCTGGCAATTTTTTTTTTTTTTTTTTTTTTTTTGAGACAGTCTTGCTCTTTTGCCACGCCAGAGTGCAGTAGTGTGATCTTGGCTCACTGCAACCTCTACCTCCTGGGTTCAGTCGATTCTCCTGCCTCAGCCTCCTGAGTAGCTGGGATTACAGGTGCACGCCATCACACCCAGCTAATTTTTGTATTTTTAGTAGAGATGGGGTTTAACCATGTTGGCCAGGGTGGTCTCTATCTCCTGACCTTGTGATCTGCCTGCCTCAGCCTCCCAAAGTGCTGGGATTACAGCCATGAGTCACCGTGCCCAGCCTAATTTTTTTTTTTTTAAATAGAGATAGGGTCTCGCTAAGTTGCTCAGGCTTGTCTCAAATTCCTGACTTCAAGACAGTTGCCTTGAACTCCTGGCACCCAGGCTAGAGTGCAGTGGCATGCTCTTGGTTCACTGAAGCCTCCACCATTCAAGTACAAGTGATTCTCGTACCTCAGCCTCCTGAACAGCTGGGATTACAGGCATGTGCCACCGCACCTAATTTTCGTATTTTTTAGTAGTGATGGGGTTTTGCCCATGTTGGCTAGGCTGCTCTTGAACTCCTGACCTCAGGTGATCCACCCGCCTCGGCCTCCCAAAGTGCTGGGATTACAGGCGTGAGCCGCCGCGCCTGGCTAAAGTGAATTTCTTATAAATAGCTTGTTAATTTGATCTTGCTTTTTATCGAGTAGTAGCCTCTGCCTTTTTTTTTTGAGGCATTATACCTTTTACATGTAATGAGATTATTGGTATGATTGGGTTTAAATCTACCATCTTGCTGGTGTTTTTTTTTCCTATTTGTCCCATTTATTCTTGGTTGTCTTTTAAAATCTTTTTTTTCTGCCTTCTTTTGGATTGATATATTTTAATCTGCTTTATTGGCATATTTTTGATATTTTTTTCATGCTGATTACTTTAGGTTATATCTGTAACTTATCAGTTTACCTTCAAATAATAATCCACTTCTCAGGCTGGGCACCAGTGGTGCCCAGACTCATGCCTGTAGTCTCAGCACTTTGGGAGGCTGAGGCGGGCAGATCACTTGTGCTCAGAAATTCGAGACCAGCCTGGCCAACATGGCAAAACCCCGTCTCTACTAAAAATACAAAAATTAGCCAGCTATGGTGGCTCATGCCTGTCATCCCAGTTATTCAGGAGACTGAGGCAGGAGAATCACTTGAGCCCGGGAGTCATAGGTTTCAGTGAGCTGAAATTGTGCCATTGCACTCCAGCCTGGGCAACGGAGCGAGACTCCGTCTCAAAAAAAAACAAAAACAAAAAAACCAGGCTGGACGCGGTGGCTCACGCCTGTAATCCCAGCACTTTGAGAAGCTGAGGCTGGAGGATCACCTGAGGTTGGGAGTTCGAGACCAGCCTGGCCAGTGTGGTGAAACTTCGTCTCTACTGAAAATACAAAAAATTGGTCTGACGTGGTGGCAGGCGCCTGTCTTCTCAGTTACTTGGGAGACTGAAGCGGAAGAATCGCTTGAACCTGGGAAGCGGGGATTGCAGTGAGCCAAGAACGCCCCACTGCACTCCAGCCTAGGCAACAAGAGCAAAACTCTGTCTCAAAACAAAAAACAAAACAAAACATAACAATATTCTGCTTCTCATGTAGTGTAAGAACATTTTGATAATATACTCCATCTTTCCTTTCCCATCTTTGTGCTATTGTTGTCATGCATTGTTGTATTATTTTTTCCTTTAAATTCATTTTAAAAGTTTTGTTTTAGATAGTTTAAAGCTTTTAAAAAATCATTTCTATTTACCTACTTGTTTACCGTTTCCACTGCTTTTCATTCCTTTTTATGTATCCAGACTCCAGATTTCCATTTGGTATTTTTCCTTACTTTTTTTTTTTTTATGGGCAGGGATTGTTTATTTTACTTTGTTATTGATTTTCAGTGTTTTTTTTTTTTTTTGGTTTGAAATGTCTTTATTTTGCTTTTTTAAAAAACTCAACGTTTTATTTGGGGGTAACTGTAGATTCACATGCAGTTGTAAGAAATAATACAAAGAGGCCGGGCGCGGTGGCTCAAGCCTGTAATCCCAGCACTTTGGGAGGCCGAGACGGGCGGATCACGAGGTCAGAAGATCGAGACCATCCTGGCTAACACGGTGAAACCCCGTCTCTACTAAAACTACAAAAAAAAAAAGAAAAAAAAAGAAATAATACAAAGAAATCCCGTGTACCCTTACTGAACCTCCCCCAGTGATGATACTGTAATGGAATATTACAAGCACAGTAGTGACATTGATATGGTCAAGATACAGAGCATTTCCATCGCCTACAGAACCCATCATGTTTCCCTTTCCCAAGCCCACTTGTGTCCCTGCGTTCCCTTAGCCTCTGGTGACCACTAATTCTCCATTTCTATGATTTTGTCATTTCAACAATGTTACATGAATTATATAATATGTAATCTTTTGGAATTGGCTTTTTCACCTAGTGTAATTCTCTCAAGATTGATCCAGGTTGTTGCATGTATTAATTCTTTCATTGGTGGGTAGTATTTCATGGTATCCATACACCACAGTTTCCTTTTTTTTTTTTTTTTTTTTTGAGACAGAGTCTTGCTCTGTTGTCCAGGCTGGAGTGCAGTGGCATGATCTCGGCTCACTGCAGGCTCCACTTTCCAGGTTCAGGCCATTCTCCTGCCTCAGCCTCCCGAGTAGCTGGGACTACAGGCACCCGCCACCACGCTCAGCTTATTTTTTTAATATTTTTAGTAGAGACAGGGTTTCACCATGTTAGCCAGGATGGTCTCAATCTCCTGACCTCGTGATCTGCCCGCCTTAGCCTCCCAAAGTGCTGGAATTACAGGCCTGAGCCACCGTGCCCGGCCTGATAACGCCACACTTTAACTACTTGTACGTTAAAGGACATCCGGGTTGTTCTAGTTTTGAGATATGTGAGTGGAGCTGCAGTAAACACATCTGGGTTGTTTCTAGTTTTGGGATATCTTAAGTGGAGCTGCGGTAAGCACATCCGGGTCGTTCCTAGTTTTGGGATATGTTGAGTGGAGCTGTGGTAAACACATCCGGGTTGTTACTAGTTTTGGGATATGGTGAGTGGAGCTGCTATAAACATGAGTGTATATAACTCTTTTTGTCAGCATGTCTTTATTTCTCTGGGATAAGTGCCCAGGACTGCAAATGCTGGGTTATATGGTAGTTGCATGTTTGATTTTATAAGAAACTGCCAAAGCAATACATGAGAGTTCCAGCTTCCCTGCATCCTTGCCAACATTTGCTGTTGTTACTAGTGGTCATTTTACCTGTACTGGTAGGTGTGTAGTGATAACTCATTGTGGCTTTCATTTGCATTTCCCTAATGCCTAAAGGTGTTGAACATCTTTTCATGTGCTTATTTGCCATCTGTTTGTGTTCTTTGGTGAAACGTGTCTGTATCTTTCCCTCATTTTCTATCAAGTTCTTTGTTGTTGTACTGTCAAGTTTTGAGGATATGTGGTTTCCAAATATTTTCTCCCCATCTGTAAAATGTCTTCATCCACTTAGTGGGTGTTTTACAGACAGAGGTTTTTAATTTTGGTGAAGTTCAATTGGTCAGCCTTTAATGGATTGTGCTTTTAGTGTCAAGTTTAAGATCTCTTTGCCTAGCTCTTGATCCTGCAGATTTTTTCCCGTAAGTTTTATTGTTTTATGTGTTACATTTAAGTCTGCGATCCATTTTGAGTTAATTTTTGTAGAAACTGCGAGGTTTAAGCTGAATTTTTTTGTCTGGATATCATTTGCTCCAGCATCATTTTCTTGAAGAAGCTGTCTTTCCTCCATTGAATTGCTTTTGTATCTTTGTAATTAAAAAAAAAATCATTTGGGCATATTTGTGTGTCTGTCTCCAGGTTTCTATTGTTGTGATGATGTGTGTGTCTACCACTCTACACAAGTCCTTCTTACTGTAGTTATGTAATAAGTCTTGTTATCGGATAGAATGATTTCGTCCACTTTATTTTTCAAAATAGTTTCAGCTATTCTAGTTCCATTGCTTTTCATTACAAATTATAAAATAATCTTCTGTATACAAAATATTTTGCTGGGATTTTGCTAGGAAGTACACTAAGCTTGTGTCTTAATTTGGGGAGGTTAACATCTTTACTATGTTCTTGAAGTCTACTTTATTCTTTATTAATTTAACCATTCCTGCTTTTTTTTGTTGTTGTTGGTTTCTTTGTTTTTAAGACAGAATCTTGTTCTGTGACCTAGGCTCGAGTGCATTGGTGTGATCATAGCTCACTGCATCCTCAAAATTTTGGTCTCAAGCTATCCTCCTGCCTCAGTCTTCCTATTAGCTTTGGACTACAGGCATGTCCCACCATGACCAGCTAATTTTTTTATTTTTTACTTTTGTAGAGATTTGGTCTCGCTGTGTTACCCAGGCTGGTCTCGAACTCCTAGCCTCAAGTGATCCTCCTGCCTTGGCCTCTGAAAGTGTTGGAATTACAGGTGTGCGCCACTGTGCCTGGCCTCTGCTTTTTTTTTTTTTTTTTCTTTGAGATGAGGTCTCACTGTCACCTGGGCTGGAGTGCAGTGGTGTGATCATGGCTCACTGCAGCCTCCAACTCCTGGGCTCTAGCAATCCTCCATCTCAGCATTTGGAGCAGTTGGGACCGCGGGTGTGCACCACCACACCCAGATAAAATTTTTTCCCTGCTTTGTTTTGATGAATGCTTGCATGACATATCTTTTTCATCCTTTTACTTTCAGCCTGCCTGTATCATTACATTTGAAGTGAGTTTTTTTGTAAACAGCATATAGTTGGGTTGTGTTGTTCAATCCATTTTGTCAATCTGTGTCTTTTAACTATCTGCTACTCTAGGTTGGGTGTCCTTCACCCTCATTTGTTTAGAACATTTACCTTTAAGGTGGTTATTGATATTTTAAGACTTAAGGCTTATTCTACCATTTAATATTTTGTTTTTGGTTCTGTTCATTTTTGTATATCTTTGTTTTCTTACTCTTGCTTCTCTGTGGGTTACTTGAATACTTGAAAATATTTTTCAAAATTACATGATTTTGCTTTACTTGAGTCTATCTTTCTTTGTTTGGGGGTGAGTCGAGGACAGGGTCTCACTCTGTCACCTAGGCTGGAGTGTGGTTGCACGATCTCAGCTCGCTGCAGCCTCAATCTCCCAACCTCAAATGATCCTCCTGCCTCAGTCTCCCAAGTGGCTTGGACTACATACAGGTGTGTGCGACCGTGCCTGGCTAATTTTTATAAAGACAGGGTTTCACCATGTTGCCCAGGATGATCTCAAACTCCTGGGCTCAGGTGATCTGCCCGCCTTACGCTCCCAAAATGCTGGGATTACAGGCGTGTGCCACTGTGCCTGGAGCCTTTTCAGTGGTCACTTTTAGGGACCACATTTACACACACACAACTTACCACAGTTTACTGGTATTGTCATTTTACTAGTTTGAGGGAAGTATAGAAACATTACTTCCCTATGTCCTTTACTCTCCACTAGTTACAATTGTTTAAAAATGTTTCTTCTAGGCTGGGCGTGGTGGCTCATGCCTGTAATCCCAGCACTTTGGGAAGCCGAGGCAGGTGGATCACCTGAGGTCAGGAGTTCGAGACCAGCCTGGCCAACGTGGCGAAACCCCATCTGTACTAAAAATACAAAAAATTAGTCGGGCATGGTGGCGGACACCTGTCATCCCAGCTATTCGGGAGGCTGAGGGAGGAGAACCACCAGGAGGCAGAGATTGCAGTGAGCCAAGATCGTGCCACTGCACTCCAGGCTGGTCGACAAAGTGAGGCTCTGTCGGAAAAAAAAAAAAAAAAAAGACCGGGCCTGGTGGCTCATGCCTGTAATCCGAGCACTTTGGGAGGCCGGGGTGGGCGTCACCTGAGGTCAGAGGTTTAAGACCATCCTGGCCAACGTGGTGAACCCCGTCTCTACTAAAAATACAAAAATTAGCCAGGTGTGGTGGCGTATGCCTGTAGTCCCAGCTACTTGGGAGGCTGAGGCAAGAGAATCACTTGAACCCAGGAGGCAGAGGTTGTGGTGAGCCAAGATCGTGCCATTGCACTCCGGCCTGGGTGACAGAGTGAGACTCTGTCTCAAAAAAAAAAATTTTTTTTTCTTCTGTATACATTTAGAACCATATCAGGCAATGTTGTAATTTTTGTTTGAGAGATTCTTAGTTCTCGGTATGATGAGTGATTTTCAGTTGAAAGCTGGATTTTAAAACAATTTATTTTTTTGAGTCAGGGTCTTACTCTGTTGTCCAGGCTGGAGTGCAGTGGTGTAATCATGGCTCACTGCAGCCCCCACCTCCTGGGCTCAAGCAGTCCTCTTGCCTCGGCCTCCCAAAGTGCTGGAATTGTAGGCATGAGCCACCACGCCTGGCCATGGATATTTTGGTATTATCTTATAAGACACTGAGTCTTATCTAACCTTTGTTTTAGCCAGCTTGCTCTGACACTGCTCTGGCAGAGGAAGTGATGTCAGATGGAGTAGAAGCCCACATTCCCCACTCAGCCTCCGTTGGCACCCCAGGTGGGAATTGGGGATCTTTGTCCCTGCTGGGTGGAAGTGGAAGTTCCTGCTCCCCACATGGTCTCCACGGACACTCCAGTGGGAGTGGTTTTGTTACCAATGAGTGACGGTGACAGTCCTGACTCTGACCCTCACCAGGGGCTGGGGAGGCCATAGTAGGGGAGAGTTGTAGAGGTGGCTTTTTACTATTGGGTGGTTGGAAATCTGGGCTCCCCATGTGATTGTCACTAACAACATGGGGTGGGACAGGGTTTGTTCATACAGTATGGTTGCAAGTCCCAGCTCCTAGTCTGCTTTCTCTACCGTTAACCCAGTGTGGGTTAGGGTGCCTTGCTACGGCCTGTTGAGTGTAAGTCTAGGCTGTTTTCTTGGCTTTTGCTGGTGTGGGTAGAGGTGAGGCCATAGTTCTTCTGTGGTATTTGAATGTCTTTTATATTCTTTTACGAGATGGTTGGTCAGGTGCAGCCACAAGAGGAGACACAGGAGAGGCTCAGGAAGACAAAGATTATATGCTCACACGTCACACCATGCAGGGCCATGTGGTAAGGACCCCTGAGGGGTCAGGAAGCAGAAGACAGGAGCAAGGGGAAGGCATTATTGGCCAGAGCCCTCGTTGAGGTTTCCGTGGGAAAAGCAGGGTAGGGCATGGGGAAGAATTTGGGATTGGCTGGTTTGAATAATTTCAGTGGGCTCTGAGCCATAGGCGTGGCCCAGAGTTGCCTGGCACCTGGCTCTGAGATGGTTAGGGCAGAGGAGTGTTGCCTCCTGGGGTGCACAGGCAGGTGGATGGAGAAGGAAGGGCTCTGGATTGGTTAGTCTGTATAGCAAAGGCTTGCATGAATGCTGAGCCCTTTGCTACCTCTAAGAATTGGCTAGCCTGAGGGGCAGCCTCTTCCCAGCCAGAAAGATCTTTAGAATGTCAAAACATGATCATAATTCTTACACTTCCAGCAGTTTGGGAGGCAGAGGAGGGCAGATCACTTGAGCCCAGGAGTCCGAGACCAGCCTGGCCAACATGGTGAAACCCTGTCTCTACTGAAATACAAAAATTAGCCAGGTATGGTGGTGGGCGCCTGTAATCCCAGCTACTCGAGAGACGGATTGGGGGATCTCCTGAGCTTTGGGAGGTAGAGGCTGCAGTGAGCTGTGATCCCGCCACTGCAGTCCAGCCTGGGTGACAGAGTGAGACCCTGTCTCAAAAAAAAAAAAAAACAAAAAAACCCAAACATCATAACATACAGAAAAAAATACACACAGAAGCCGAAGTAGAGTGATGATTTCCAAAGGTTTCTGTCACACGAGGCTGCCCCTTCCTCCTCCTTTGGCTGGAGAGAGTGGGAGGGATTTTGCTGGGCTTGGTTGTCTGCAGTTGTTGGGGTTTCCAGGTTGCTTACTTCTTAGCTCCAAGTCTGACTAGAAGCAGCACAAGGATGGACTAGAAGAAGCACAAAGAAACCCCAGGGAACTCACCACCGTGTCTTCTGAGGTCCCTAGCATGTCTCTTTCTCTACCTTTCACAGCCTTTTAAGGTTCGTTTTATATACAATGGTCAGGATTTGTTGTTGTACTTGGCAGGATGAATAGAAAACTACCTCTACTCTGTCTCCCAGAAGTGCTAGTCTCATGCTTGTTTTTAAACGATGTTTTCATGGGGTGTAGAATTCTACGTTAACATTATTTGTCTTTTTTGAGACAGGCTGTCACTCTCACCCAGGCTAGAGTACAGTGGTGTGATATTATATAGCCTCAACCTCTTGGGCTCAAGTAATCCTCCCACCTCAACTTCCCGAGTAGCTGGGACTACAGGCATTGACCACCCTGCCTGGCTAATTTTTTGTAGAGACAGGATTTTGGCCATGTTGCCCAGGCTGGTCTCGAACTCCTAGGCTCAGGCGATCTACTTGGCCTCGGCTTCCCAAAGTGCTGAGATTACAGGGCAGCCACTACACCTGGCGTGTTCTTTTTCTTTTAATTCTTGGAAGATATTATTCTGCTGTCTTCTGGCCTGTGCTGTGCCTGAAGTCTGTTGTTGGTTTTACCTTTGTTCCTATATACATAATGGTTTTTTGTTTTTGTCTTTGTTTCCTGTGTTTTTTTGAGACCGAGTTTCACTCGGTAGCCCAGGCTGGAGTGCAGTGGTACAGTCTCAGCTCACTGCAACCCTGGCCTCCGGGTTCAAGTGATTCTCCTGTCTCAGCCTCCCGAGTAGCTGGGATCACAGGCATGCACCACCATGCCCAGGTAATTTTTTGTATTTTTAGTAGAGACAGAGTTTCACCATGTTAGCCAGGCTGGTCTGGAACTCCTGACCTCTAATGATCCACCCGCCTCAGCCTCCCAGAATGCTGGGATTACAGGCATGAGCCACTGCACCAGCCTATGTAATGTTTTCTTTGTTTGTTTGTTTGTTTTTTGAGATGGAGTTTCGCTCTGTTGCCCAGGCCGGAGTGCTGTGACGCAATCTTGGCTCACTGCAACCTCTGCCTCCCTGGTTCACGCCATTCTCCTGCCTCAGCCTCCTGAGTAGCTGGGACCACAGGCGGCCGCCACCACGCCCGGCTAATTTTTTTTTGTATTTTTAGTAGAGACGGGGTTTTACCGTGTTAGCCAGGATAGATCTCCTGACCTTGTGATCTGCCTGCCTCGGCCTCCCAAAGTGCTGGGGTTACAGGGGTGAGCCACCGCACCCAGCCCAGCCTACGTAATGTTTTTATCTCCAGTGCTTTTAAGATTTTTATCACTGGTTGTAAGCAGTGGGGCTTTGTGTAGTTTTCTTCATGTTTCTACTACTGGAATTTGTTGAGGTTCTTAGATCTGTACATGTATTATTTCTGTCAAATTTTGACAACTTTCAGTGACTTTTGAAAACTTAACTTTTTTGGTGTAAGTTTCCCTTGAATATTAATATAGACTCATGTGAACTGACAGCTCAGTCAGGATATGAAACCGTGCCTCTTCCCAAAAACCTCCCTTGTGCTTTTCCTTTGTAGATAATTGTTATTTCTTGAAATATTTATGCTGTCCTTTTACCTTCAGGCTCTAATGACGTATATCAGGGGCAGCGTAAAATTGTCCCATAGCTTACTGGTACTCTGTGGTGTTGTTTTGAGATTCTTTTTATGTTTTATTGTGGATATTTTCTACCCATAATGAGTATCTTCAGGTTCACTAATTTTTTCTTATATGGTGTCTAATCTGTTATTAATCACATCTGGTGTTTTTGTTATTGTTGTTTGTTTTTGTTTTTTTGAGACAGGGTCTTACTCTGTCGCCCAGGCTGGAGTGCAGTGACGCTGTCACAGCTTACTGCAGCCTCCAACTGCTGGGCTCAGGTGGTCCTCCCATCCCACATCAGCCTCTGGAGTAGCTGAGACTGCAAGCACGTGCCACCACACCTGGCTAATTTTTGTATTTTTAGTAGAGATGGGGTTTTGCTGTATTGCCCAGGCTGGTCTCAAAGTCCTGGGCTCAAGCGGTCCGCCTGCCTCAGCCTCCCGAAGTGCTGGGATGACTGGCATGAGCCACCACACCTGGTGCATCTGATGTATTTTTCATCCCAGAGATTCTGCTGTTCATGTGTATAAGTAGATTTGCATCTATTTCCATGTTTCTTCTTAATGTGTTCTTCCATTTTTCATTTCCTTGAACATAGGAATATATTTGTAATATCTTTTTTAAAGTTATTGTCTTCTGATTATATTTTCTGTATTATTTCTGGTTTTTTTTCTGTTTATTTTCTCCTTGTTACTGGTCATTCCTGCATCTTTGCGTGCCTTGTACTGTTTGATTGGATGCCAGACAGAATGAATTTTATGTTGTTGGGTGCTGAGATTTTTGTATTTCTTAAAAAGTATTTTTGAGCTTTATTGCGGGACGAAGTTAGTTGGAAATAGTTTGATCCTTTTGTGGTATTTTAAGCATTATTAGGTACGTCTGGGCAGCCTCTAGTCAGGTAGTTCCTCAGCCTCGGTGCTGTCGACACTTCGGGTAATTCTTTGTTGTGAGGGGCCGTCCTGTGCATTTGAGGCTGTTTAGCAGCATCCCTGGCATCTGCCCACTAGATGCCGTAGCACAACTTAACATGTGCTAAGAATGAGTTTTACGTTTTTAGAAAGTTGTAAAAAAAGATATGCCATAGAGACCACCATCTGTGGCCAGCAACGCCAGAGTATTTACACAGAGATTATTTTCTTTTTTCTTTTCTTTCTGTTTTTTGAGCCAGGGTCTCGCTCTGTTGCCTAGGCTGTAGTGCAGTGGTGTGATCACAGCTTACTGCAGCCTCAACCTCCCTGGGGTCAGGTGATCCTCCTACCTCAGCCCCCTGGGTAGCGGGGATTACAGGCTTATGCCACCACACTGGGCTAATTTTCTTTTTGTTTTTTGTAGAGACAGTGTTTGACCATCTTGCCCAGGCTAGTCTCAAACTCTTGGCCCCAAGAGATGCACCCACCTCAGCCTCCCAGAGTGCTGAGATGATAGGCATGAGCCATGGTGCATGGCCTGTGCAGTGATGTCTAATCCCTGCTGTGGGAGACATTCTTTTAGCATTTGAGATAAATGGTGGTATGAGGGGAAAAACCTTGCTTTTCCAGTATAGAGAGTAGCTAGGATCACTGGCTTTCAAATTTGAAAGAGTATGATTTGAATCCAATTGTGTGTCTGTGTGTCTGTCACATAATAACTCTTTGACATTGTGCAAACTTTTAAACTCTCGTAGCCTTTTTCCTTTCTTGTGAAAGAGAGCTAATATGTACTTATCATTTAGGTTTGTTAGAAAAGTAAATGAGGCCAGGGCGGTGGCTCACACCTGTAATCCCAGTACTTTGGGAGGCCGAGGTGGGCGGATTGCGTAAGGTCAGGAGTTCGAGGCCAGCCTGGCTAACATGATGAAACCCCCATCTCTACTAAAAATACAAAAAAAAAATTAACCGGGCGTGATGGCCCACACCTGTAGTCCCAGCTACTTGGGAGACTGAGGCAGGCAAATCACTTGGACCTAGGAGGCAGAGGTTGCTGTGAGCCAAGGTCGTGCCACTGCACTCCAGCCTGGGCAAACAGAGTGAAACTCTATCTCAAAAAAAATAAAATAAAATAACAAAAAAAAGTAAATGAAAATGCATAAAAGTAGATAGCTCAAGGCATGCATATAGCAGCTATTATTTCATTTCAGGTAGTGTGCCCCTGATTTGTAATTAGCCTTGATGTGTGTATATAGTTGTATTTTGCTAATTTGGAGGATTATCATCTATCTTTCAGGTCATGCAGAAGGCTTTTGTATGATGTGTACAATGCAAGCACATATTACCCAGGCACTCAGTAATCCTGGGGACGTTATTAAACCAATGTTTGTCATCAATGAGATGCGGCGTAAGTATTAACTATTGTAGTTTTATATTTGTATTTATTACCTATTCTTTTTTTTTTTTTTTTTTTGGAGACAGAGTCTTGCTCTGTCGCCTAGGCTGGAGCATAGTGGCGCTATCTCGGCTCACTGCAGCCTCCACCTCCCAGGTTCAAACGATTCTCCTGTCTCAGCCTCTCGAGTAGCTGGGATCACAGGCATGCACCACTATGCCAGGCTAATTTTGTAGTTTTAGTACGGATGGGGTTTCTCCATGTTGGTCAGGCTGGTCTCGAACTCCTGACCTCAGGTGACCCACCTGCCTCCGCCTCCCAAAGTGCTGGGATTACAGGTGTGAGCCACCACGCCCGGCCTATTACCTAGTTATTCTTAATGTCCAACTGGTGAAAAACAGAACCCCTCGTGTATTAGAAAACAATTATATTTTGTCGTGCGTGGCTGTGTCTTTAATAACAAATTTTTAGTAAAGCATTTGCTATATAAACACATTTTGAAACTTCAAAGCAAAAGATGACAATATATTAAAGACTATTCAATGTAACAAATTTTAAACTATTAAAAATCAATATGTTAAAATAATTGGTAAGTTTTATAGTGTTTTTGCTGTGACACTTGGATTCTATGCTGAGTAATACTAATTCTGATATTGTCTCACAGGTTTTTGTAAACAGTTTTTAGTTTCAGTTTGGTGAATGAATATCATACTATATACAGTGACAGAAATTGTCAAAATAAAGTTAATTAGGCTACTCTGGACACACTGCCTGTGGATTAGCCCTGCTCTGCAAGCAGCAGTAAAAATAAATAAGAAATAAATAAGGTTAATTTCTCTTTTTTCTTTTGTTTTGTTTTGTTTTTTTTTTATTTTTGAGACGGAGTCTCACACTGTCGCCCAGGCTGGAGTGCAGTGGCGCGATCTCGGCTCACTGCAAGCTCCGCCTCCCGGGTTCACGCCATTCTCCTGCCTCAGCCTCCTGAGTAGCTGGGACTACAGGCGCCCGCCACCGCGCCTGGCTAATTTTTTGTATTTTTAGTAGAGACAAGGTTTCACTGTGGTCTCGATCTCCTGACCTTGTGATCCGCCCGCCTCGGCCTCCCAAAGTGCTGGGATTACAGGCGTGAGCCACCGCGCCCAGCCTGTTTTGTTTTTTTAAGTGAGACTCACTTAAAAAAGAGTGAGACTCACTTTTTTAAGTCTCACTATTTTGCCCAGGTGACTCTTGAACTCCTAGCTCAAGTGATCCTCCTGCTCCAGTTGAGTAGCTGGGATTACAGATGTGCACCACTGTGCCCAACTTAATTACAGTCTTAAAAGAATATATACTCAGAGCTTAGCAAATTTGTGGATAAATTTTACTTTTTTCTATTTAATTTTTAAATTTTAAGTGGACAGGTGCATGAAATTTTCTTACATACTTTCTGTGTATTTTTGCAGTACACTTTTACATCATGTTAATTAACTGAGTTGGAATAAAAAATGCATACAAACAAAACTATAACTCTTAATCTGGCATCTAACTGGGTAATTATAGGGATGTGAAATTACACAGTAACAAACTGTAATCTTTTTGCCTAGAAAGCCACTGAAGATTAAAGAGGTCTTATATTGGTCCTTGGCATTATTGATAGACCACAACAGACAAGCCAAAAACCTTTGAAATATTGTTGAAGCCTGGCAAAATTTAGCCAGGGAGGTTTGGATTGTTTATACATGTATGCATTCATTCATTCATTTATTCATTCATTTGAGACAGAGTCTTGCTCTGTCGCCCTGCCTGGAGTGCAGTGGCATGAGGCTCACTACAACCTCTGCCCCTCGGGTTCAAGTGATTCTCCTGCCTCAGCCTCCCAAGTAGCTGGGATTACAGGTGTGCACCACCACACCTGGCTAATTTTGTAGTTTTAGTGGAGACAAGGTTTCACCTTGTTGGCCAGGCTGGTCTTGAACTCCTGACCTCAGGTGATCCACCCACCTTGGCCTCCCGAAGTGCAGGGATTGCAGACATGAGCCACCGTGCCTGGCTATTTATACATATATTTATTTGTTTGTTTTTATTTATTTATTTTTGAGATGGAGTCTCGCTTTGTCGCCCAGGCTGGAGTACAGTGGTGCGATCTTGGCTCACTGCAACCTCCGCCTCCCGGGTTCCAGCGATTCTCCAGCGTCAGCCTCCTGAGTAGCTGGGACTACAGGTGTGTGCCATTGCGCCCAGCTAATTTTGTGTATTTTTAGTAGAGACGGAGTTCCACCATGTTAGCCAGGATGGCCTCGATATCCTGACCTCATGATTCACCCGCCTCTGCCTCCCAAAGTGCTGGGATTACAGGCGTGAGCCACCACTCCTGACCACATATATTTATTTTTATACATACTTATATAGCAGGCATGACTAACATTTTTAAACCTAGTCTTTTAAGAAAATGTCATTGCTGTGTGTGTGTGTGTGTGTGTGTATGTATGTGTGTGTATGTGTGTATCCACTGATACATGGTTAAATCATGAAGTTGTCAGGTTTGTAGGTCTAAACTGGTGGAGTGTTGGCAGTTTCATATGATTTAAGCTGGAACATTTTGTACCTTCATACACATGTAAAATTCAGTATATATGTTTTAGTGTGATATTGCTTATACTTTTGTGTTAATTTTTTATTATAATGTTAAGAATAATTTGGTCTTGTAGCTGTGTAATCAATTAGAAACAGGGCTGAAATGCTTCTCTGCACCTGCAAGTATAATTTCTTCTGTGGGTCATTGGGATAGAATTAGATAGGTTGGGATATTTATGTTTTGAATGGATTCTCTATTACAGAGATGCAGCACCAATTTAAAATCACCAACATAACATTTTGGACAAACTTGAGACAAAACAGCCAGTTTATTCAAGTGTCACTTTATTAACTTGCTAAAAACATGAGTCACTCTGTAGCTACTCTCTAGACTCTCAGAAACACTAGCTGCTGTGGACTTTTAATGGTGTAAAGCAGGGGTCCCTAACCCCTGGGCTGTGGACTGGTACCTGATGTGGCCTGTTGGGAACTGGGCCACACAGCAGGACGTGAGCAGCAGGTGAGCATTCCCACCTGAGCTCCGCCTCCTGTCACATCAGTGACCGCGTTAGATTCTCAGAGCAGCGCGAACCCTGTTGTGAACTGTGCATGCATGGGATCCAGGTTGCACGCTCCTTAGGAGAATCTCGTGCCTGATGATCTGAGCTGGAACAGTTTCATCCCAACCCCCTCTTTTGGTCTGTGGAAAAATTGTCTTCCTTGAAACCAGTCCCTGGTGCCGAAACGGTTGGGGATTCTGGTCTAAAGGGCCTGATCCTGCTTATAGCTTATGTTAGTGGCTTATGTTAGTGCTATTTCCTCATAAAATAAGTATTTGGGAGTTTTCCAACCAACATATTATTGTAAGATATATTTTGGGGGGTACAACTTAGGCTTATTATGTGTAATGATAAAACCTTGTCTTTACTGAAATTTTACAGGTATAGCTAGGCACTTCCGTTTTGGAAACCAAGAAGATGCCCATGAATTCCTTCAATACACTGTTGATGCTATGCAAAAAGCGTGTTTGAATGGCAGCAATAAGTAAGTACAACAAAGCGCCAGCCATTTCTTCATTTGGGATCTCCAGTTGTAATTTATTCTTATCAGAATTCATTTTCACCTTTTTTGTTGGAAGCACACAGAACTATGTTCACTTTACCTTTTGGCTTTGCTCTGCCTCTTCCTTAGGTGATGTGCATTAGTTTTAAATGGTTGAAATTTACAGATGTATCTTACTGTAACAGTTTGAGTTTGCTCAGTCATAGATGTCAGGAAATAAACATTGGTCTTGCAGCTGTTTAATTTCTGATTATCAGCAGACGTCTGCAAATCTCAAACTAGCTGCTTCTCCTTTTTAGTTGTGCCTGACGTATTCTTTTCTCTGCTGCTCTCCAACCTGTATTTATTTCCTGAACCCCCACCCCAATCAGTTACTGATTCCTGTACTTTATTCCTTAAAATCTAAACTCAAGAGGAAGAACGAGGAGATGGTTCGATAATGCATCCTAAGTCGCTTGGTGCTGTCTGAACACACCTGGTAGATCTCCCTCTGTATTCTCCCTGCCCCGGCACCACCGTGTCTAGGCCCTGATCATCCGGGTGGTGACAGACTTGGGTCAGAGGAAGACTCTGCCTTTTCCACCTCTGCTCCCTTTCCTCCCGCACAGGCCGCAGCCCCCGGAGGCTGCCGTCTTCCTGCTTCAGGACCAGACTCCTGCCTTGCTTCCCAAGTCCCTTCTTGACAGACACAGCTCCCACAGCTCTACCTCTCCTCCCACCACTCCCAGACCTCCCTGTGTTCTGGCCAGGCAGGGATGCTCTTGGGCTGCCACACGTGCCATCCTTTTATTTTCCATGGCTGTCCTGTTAGAATTCTTGATCTTTGTAAGCTCACATGTGTTTGAAATCTGGTCACAGCATCTGGAGTTTTTGCAAAGCTCCTCTCTCATGTCACTGTTCGATGTTTTTCAGATTGGACAGACACACCCAGGCCACCACTCTCGTTTGTCAGATATTTGGAGGATACCTAAGATCTAGAGGTAAGCTTTTGCTTATAAGTTGATAAAATGATACACGCATGTGGTTAAAAAATGGTAAAAGTAGGACAGTGTTAGTCCTGCTAGGAAGGAAGGAAAAGTACTTCTCTCCAGCCCAGATTCTCATTCCTTTTACCCAGAGGCAACCCCAGTGCCAGGTTGTAGTAAATCCTTCTGGTAGTTTCCTGTGCATGAACAAACTGGGAGCATACTGTGTGCACTGCTTCCATTTGTCTCTTCGTATTAGCAGTCTTTTACATTTCAGCACACAGGCCTGACGGCCTTTGACAGTTGCAGTAGTGTTCCTTTGATTTTAGTCCCCTGTCGATGGGGATTTAGGTTGTTTGTGTTTTGTTGTTCATGGAGCATCCGTACACATATGCTTTCTGTCTGGGTAAAAAGTATATATGTATGATGAATTCTTAGTATTCGAATTTCTGGATCACAGGGAGTATTATAAATTTTAATTCTGTCACCTTGTCCTTCTAAAAGATCATACCAGTTTTGATTCTAACCAATAGTATATGAGGGTCAAATTCATTACACTTTTCACCCATATTATGAGTAGTATTAATTTAAAACTTATTTTTGTTCAATTGATAGAAAAATTACAGGTAAAAAATTTTAAATTTCAAAATTGTATTTTGTCATTTCAATAGTTGATGTTGCTGTAATGATTATACTTTGCTCATCTTTTGCATTTTATTTTTATTTCAGTCAAATGTTTAAATTGCAAGGGCGTTTCAGATACTTTTGATCCATATCTTGATATAACATTGGAGATAAAGGTAAATTTCATAATTATGCGAGTAATTACATTTTTAAAATAAGTCATATAACTATAGTTCATTTGTAATTTAGACTACTTGTTAGAGAATATAAATTGAAAAATTCAATATGCTAAGATTTCATTTGGAGGGATTATTCAAGCTTTGTAGTAAGCATCATGAAAAAGCTTTTAAAAGTTTTTTTTATTACTCTTTGAATTTTCTTTTTCTTTTTCTTTTTCTTTGTCTTTTTCTTTCTTTCTTTTTTTGAGATGGAATCGCACTCTGTCACCCAGGCTGGAATACAGTGGCGTGATTTTGGCTCACTGCAACCTCTGCCTCCAGGGTTCAAGTGATTCTTTTGCCTCAGCCTCCCGAGTAGCTGGGACTATAGGCACACGCCACCATGCCTAGCTAATTTTTGTATTTTTAGTAGAGGTGGAGTTTTACCTATTGGCCAGGATGGTCTCGAACTCTTGACCTCGTGATCTGCCCACCTCCCAAAGTGCTGGGATTATAGTTATGAGCCAGTGTGCCCGGCCTGAATTTTCATTTAATATCTTAATAAAACTAGATTTTCTATATTAGCTAAATATAGATGGTTATTATTCCTTTTTTTTTTGAGACGGAGTCTTGCTTCAGCACCCAGGCTGGAGTGCAGTGGCGCAATATCAGCTCACTGCAACCTCCGCCTCCGGGGTTCAAGCATTTCCCCTGTCTCAACCTCCCGAGTAGCTGGGACTACAGCCACTGTGCCCAGCCTGCCTCTTGCATTTTCTGAATTCCTATTTTTTTTTTTTTGTTCTTGAGCTTGCATTTTTCTGGTTACAGATGTAATACATGCTTATGATAAAAATGAGTAACATTGCAGATATATGTAAAATGCTATCCCTCCGAATGCATTCTTTTTAATAGTTTGATATGTGCTGCTCCAGAATGTGCTGTTTACTTTTTATATAAACGGGATTGTGTCTGATGTCTGTCTGGCTACTCACTGTTTCATGTAATTCTGTTAGAGACCTTTCTGTGTGAGTGTGCTCTCTGGGCAGTGTGTGGTACAGTGAATGGATAGACTAATTCCTATGCCAAATTCCTTGCTGGTGGATATTTGGTTTCCTTCCAGTTTTATGCAGTTTTAAGTAATGCTGCGATGAGCATCGTCTGTGTTTTTGTTCACTTTAATCTGCTCATTTTTAATGGCAGGGGATATAATTTGGTGTTTAGATGTATAAAAGTGAACATCATACTACTAAAGGAAAATTTTCTTCTTCTTCTTCTTTTTTTTTCTTTTTTTGAGACAGAGTCTTGCTCTGTTGCCCAGGCTAGAGTGCAGTGGCTCGATCTCGGCTCACTGCAGCCTCCACCTCCTGGGGTCAAGCAATTCTCCTGCCTCAGCCTCCCAATTAGCTGGGACTACAGGCGCGTGCCACCATGCCCTGCTAATTTTTTGTATTTTTAGTAGAGACGGGGTTTCACCATGTTAGCTGGGATGGTCTCGATCTCCTGACCTCATGATCTGCCTGCCTCGGCCTCCCAAAGTGATGGGATTACAGGCGTGAGTAATCCCAGGCCTGGAAATTTTCTTTTTACATAAAACGTCTCATTTACTTTTATATCTTTGAGTCTTCTGTTCTTTCTTTTAAAAAATAAGGGGCATGGCTGGGGATGATGGCTCATACCTATAATCCTAACAGTTTGGGAGGTCAAGGTGGGAGGATCACTTGAGCCCAGGAGTTTGAGACCAGCCTGGGGAGTGTAGTGAGACCCCTGTCTCTACAAAAGAATGAAAATTTTAGCTGGGCATGGTGGCCATGCCTGTGGTCTTAGCTGCTCAGGAAGCTGAGGTGAGAGGATTGCTTGAGCCCAGGAGGTCGAGGCTGCAGTGAGCTGTAATTGTGCCACTGCACCCCAGCCTGGGCGGCAGAGCGAGACCCAGACACAAGTGGCGGTGTGTGGTGATGTGGTGCTTGTGCCTCTTCTCTTCCCAGGCTGCTCAGAGTGTTAACAAGGCGTTGGAGCAGTTTGTGAAGCCGGAACAGCTTGATGGAGAAAACTCATACAAGTGCAGCAAGTACGCTGGGTGATGACTTGGTTCTTGATGCTGGCTGCTCCAGTGGGGTTGGCTGGCAGGCTTGGTTGGAGTGAGTTTGGTGTGTCTAGGTTGCTTGAGTTTCTGATACCCTCTGGAAGACACTGGGTCCCTGTCGTCCAAAGGCCAGAGCCCAGAGTGTCTTGATGTGTGCATTTCTGCAAGACGCGCAGCTCCGTGCCCGTGAAAACCTGGGGCATGACACTGGGCAGATTTTTGTGGGAGGAGAGAGGTAAAACTGTCTTTGCTCCCCTGGCAGTGCTGCTTCAGGTATGGCTGGGCACCCCTGTCTGCCGAATAGCATTTTCTTTGACTTTCCTATGAGAAGAGGGCTGCTGTCGGGTGGGGAGTACTTTCTTCTGGGATAGCGAGGCTCCTTCTCTCTTAGGGAGGGTTCCCAGGGTTTGGGATAGCATTTGCTGGAAAACTCTAATTTTGATTATTCGTTAATATGTTTCCCCATGAAGTCAGGAGTGCCTATTTTAAGAATGCTCTTTCATATGTTTTTAAGTAGATTTCCACTTCGTGGTCAGGTAATATGAGTAATTTTTTTTATCAAATCTTCGAGACCAGAGGGATTTTGCCTTTGTTTTAAATTCTAAAGACATTTCTAATATTTATTTTTATTATTTTTGTTTCTGGTTAGGGCTTTCTTTTCATATAAGAATAATATTATTTTTAAATTAGATGAATTTAAGACATATTTTCACATAATTATACCAGTCTGAACATGTTCATTTTTCAGTTTCTTTTGAATTGAGAGAAAGTTGTGTTAACCTAATTTTAACATTAGTGGTGGCACATATGGCTTGGTTTTTCAGAATTGTCCTAACTTCCTTTCCCTTCACGCTAAGTAAGCAGTTCCCCCTATATTTTTAATGTTAATATTTACACTGTTGGTTGAAGGCTGGTGGTTCTCATCCACTGTCCTTTTTGGAACCTTAATGTGGAATGTTTGAGAATAATAACAAAGACCAAAATACCAAAAATTGTGTGTACATATTCGTCTCCTTAAACTTTTGTTTCTGTTTATTTCAAGGTGTAAAAAGATGGTTCCAGCTTCAAAGAGGTTCACTATCCATAGATCCTCTAACGTTCTCACACTTTCTCTGAAACGTTTTGCAAATTTTACTGGTGGAAAAATTGCTAAGGTATGTGGATGATGTCATTGATCATCTTTTGTGTCGAGCCTTTCGAGGCTTACGTGTCTGTAGCTATTAAGGATTAAGGACTTGACTTTCTCATGACAAAATTGTTAACTATTACCTACATTTGGGCTTCATTGTCCATTTTGTTGGTATCCATGGTTATGAGGGATACAGGGAGAGCCTGTATAATCTGAAATCCAAAGAGGACTTCCTGCTAGACCCTGCCACCTTTTCACCAGAGTTCATTTTGTCTTGTGCGTTTGTTTTCTGATTGGTAGTACACTGAATTTTCCATTTTCTTCCCACTTTCTGAAGATTGAAAGTGGTCAAAAACTAAATAACGTGCAAGAGAAATAAACTATCCATTCCCGAATTATTAAAATGAAATAATTGGCCGAGTGTGGTGGCTCATATCTGTAATGCCAGCACTTTAGAGGGCCTAGTCAGGCATATCACTTGAAGCCGGGAGTTTGAGACCACTCTGGCCAACGTGGCAAAGCCCTTTTCTACTAAAAATACTAAAATTAGCTGGGTGTGGTGGCAGGCACTTGTAATCCCAGCTACTCGGGAGGCTGAGGCAGGAGAATCCCTTGAACCTAGGAGGCAGAGGTTGCAGTGAGCCGAGATTGTGCCACTGCACTCCAGCCTGGGCTATAGTCAGATTCTGTCTCAAAAAAAAAAAAAAAAAAAAAGTAATGATTAATGTTGAGAGTTGTCATTTTGTTACTTTGTCCTTTGATGGATTTGAAGAATTCACTTAATGTAGATCCTGACTTGTTAAAAGAAAATAATAAATGCAGCAGGATTACCTTAAATACACTTAGATTCAGCTATCATCCCGGTTAACTATGCCCTTTCGAAGGTGGCTAGCCCAGGCGCAGAGACTCACACCTGTAATTCTAGCACTTTGGGACGCCAAGGCAGGTGGATCACGAGGTCGGGAGTTCAAGACCAGCCTGGCCAAGATGGTGAAACCCTGTCTCTACTAAAAATACAAAAATTAGCTGGGCGTGGTAGTGCACCTGTAATCCAAGCTACTCGGGAGACTGAGGCAGGACAATCACTTGAACCCGGGAGGTGGGGCTTCCAGTGAGCCGAGATCATGCCTCTGCACTCCAGCCTGGGTGATAGAGTGGCACGCCATCTCAGAAAAAAAAGAAAAAAAAAAAAAGTGGCTAAATGCATTAGGTTTTTAAAATGCATTAGGTTTTTGCTAGAACATCACAGGACTCAGGTGTTCTGTGCGTCTTCCCTCCTAGGGAGCTCTAAATACCCTCTACCTGAATATGTGGAATGATGTGCCCTCAGAAATGTTTCTCCTTTTTCCATTTCTGTTTAGGATGTGAAATATCCTGAGTATCTTGATATTCGGCCATATATGTCTCAACCCAACGGAGAGCCGATTGTTTACGTCTTGTATGCAGTGCTGGTCCACACTGGTTTTAATTGCCATGCTGGCCATTACTTCTGCTACATAAAAGTAAGCTGTGCACATTTGCTATTAACTATTGTTACATACATGCTGTAAGACAGCAGTAGCATTCTTGAGGTAGGGAGAGGTGGAACTTTTACAGTTAAAATGTGAATACCCATTGTAAAAATACTTATCTTGACCAGGTGCAGTGGCTTACTCCTGTAATCCCTGCACTTTGGGAGACTGAGGCTGGGGGATCACTTGAGGTCAGGAGTTGGAGACCAACCTGGCCAACATGGTGAAACCCCACCTGTATTAAAAATACAAACAATTATCGGGGTGTGGTGGCACCTGCCAGTAATCCCAGCTGCTCCGGAGGCTGAGGCAGGAGAATTGCTTGAACCCAGGAGGGGGAGATTGCAAGGTCACGCCACTACACCCCAGCCTAGGTGACAGAGTGACACTCCGTCTCAAAAAAAATAAAAAGAAAAAAAAATTGCTCTTGACTGTGTTCTACATTTAATTAAATCTAATCTCTATCTTTTATTGGCCCTCATTTACAGGCTAGCAATGGCCTCTGGTATCAAATGAATGACTCCATTGTATCTACCAGTGATATTAGATCGGTACTCAGCCAACAAGCCTATGTGCTCTTTTATATCAGGTATTGTCATGAAAACAAACTGCCAAATTTTCTGGTATGTTATTTTTTCTTGTCTTATCAACATATTTAAATTCAATATTCAGTGTGGTTTTTTTTTAAAAAAAAAAAAAACAAAACCCAGCAGCTTAAAGATCACTTCTAGCCTGGGCATGGCGCCTCATGCCTATAATCCTAGCACTTTGGGCGGCCGAGATAAGAGCACTTGAGCCCAGGAGTTCAAGGCCGACCAGCCTGGGCAACATAGTGAGGCCACATCTCTACAAAATACGAAAAAATTAGCCAGGTGTGGTGGTGTGGGCCTGTGGTCTCATCTGCTCGGGAAGTTGAGGTGGGAGGATCACTTGAGCCTGGGGAAGCTGAGTCTGCAGTAAGCCGTGATTGAGCCACTGCATTCCAGCCTGAGTGACAGAGCAAGACTCTGTCTCAGAAAAACAACAAAAACCATCAACTCTGCCATGTGCTTGGAGAGTAAGAAAGGTAGCGTCTGAGCAGGATGATGAGTTTGCTCCGCATCGCACTCTGTGGCCGTGAGCACTGAAGGTGCAGCTGCAGGGAGAGGTGGTAGCTGAGGAGGGTGGGCTTCTGCAGGCAGCAATGGAGTGGACCAGGAGCCACAGGACAGTGAGTGGAGACCTCGGAAAGGGGCCTCTGAGCACCTGGCATGGTCACAGCCAGCACCTCCCAACCTGGAGCATAGATCAGTTGCCTTCCAGGCCAAGGCCAGGGCCCGTGCCCAGCTCTGTCCTGTTGTGGCTGCATATACTTTTCACTCACTCACTCACTCCGTTTTTGGAAAAAATGTTTGATAGCTGAAAGTTAAGAATATCCTCAAATGTGTAACTGGCAGAATGCTCATGTCTGCATGTTGAAATATTAAACACTGGCGTTGGATCCCAGCAGTTGGGCTGAAGCACAGATGACAATCAGAGGAGGCCTCAGGCCAAGATGAGGGGTAGGATTTTGTTTCTGACTTTTTTGGACACTATAGATATTCTACAGTGGCATATATTTATAATTAGAAAAATATAAGCCTGGGCAACAAAGTAAGACCCCATCTCTACAGAAAATAAAAAAATTAGCCAGGTGTGGTGGTGCATGTCTGTGGTCCCAGCTACTCAGGAGGCTGAGGCAGGAGGGCAAGGCTGCAGTGAGCGATAACTGTTCCACTGCAGTCCAGCCTGGGCAACATAGCAAGACCCTGTCTCAAAAAAAGGAAAATATAAATAAACAGAAAAGAAATACCTTTCAGATGAAACAGCATCTTCAGAATACACAGTCTAAAAAGCCTCATTTACCCAGTTATCCTTGTTGTCTCCTGATCTCAGTGCCTGACATTAGCCTGAAGGAGAGGATGTGTATAGCTCCATACGGTGTAGCATAAACATGCTATGTTTTTCATCAGTTTTCTGCCTGAGGGGTTAAATGCTGTTGAATTTATAAATGAATCTCTCCTAAGGAGGTATCCTGTGTCACCCTAAGTATCACTCTCCTTGTCTCCAGGTCTCATGATGTGAAAAATGGAGGTGAACTTACTCATCCCACCCATAGCCCCGGCCAGTCCTCTCCCCGCCCCGTCATCAGTCAGCGGGTTGTCACCAACAAACAGGCTGCGCCAGGGTTTATCGGACCACAGCTTCCCTCTCACATGATAAAGGTAACAGTCCATAGGGAGAATAATGTTTTTATGTTAATTTTTAAAATGTAACTTCAGACTCTCAAGTTCAGTTGTAGTGATTCTGTGTCCTCAAATACATCTAAATGTCTTCTCACAGTTTAATCAAACCCTCTTATACAGTATTTCAAATATACGGAAAACAGCAGGGTGCAGTGGCTCACGCTTGTAATCCCAGCACTTTGGGAGGCCGAGACAGGTGGATCACTTGAGCTCAGTAGTTTGAGACCAGCCTGGGCAACAGGGTGAAACCCCGTCTCCACAAAAACTACAAAAATCAGCGGATATGGTGGTGTGTGCTGTGGTCCCAGCTGCTCGGGAGGCTGAGGCAGGAGGATTACTTGAGCCCAGGAGGCAGAGGTTGCAGTGAGCTGAGATTGCACCACTGCATTCCAGCCTGGGCAACAGAGTGAGACCCTGTCTCCAAAAGAACCCTCCGAAAAAACAAAAACCCCAAAATATACAGCAAACCGCACCAGTGGGGAGGAAAGAGGAAAAGCTGGGTGTCAGCATCCTTACATTCTAGGTCCCCTCTGGACTTCCATTCTTAATTCCTCTTGGACTCCAGGAAAGCGATCTGTTTACAACAACACGTTTGTTAGGTCCACTTAGTCGTTTCAGGGGTGTGGTGTTTCTGGCTGCTGTCCCCCTGGGTTTGATTTTACTCCCTGTTGGTCCCGTCAGGGCGAACAGTAGTGAGCTAGTGTCACAGGGAACACAGAATTCCAGAGTGGGGGCGTCATCTGGGCTGTGGCATCTTCACAGCTTTTCGGCTTGAGTTTGTTTTGGATGATCACATACACTGTCTAGCTGTGTGCTTTATTTTATGGACATCAGGCAGTATTTGAGGTATAACAGAGTCACACATCAAATGCCCAGCGGGCTCCCCTATTGGGCTCTGCTCCAGAGTGACCTCAGGACTCTGGCAAACAGGAGGGCATGTGCCCTGTAGGAAGGGGTGGTTGGCATTGCTTTTCCAGACTGTTTTTGTTTTTACCATGAAGCTTTCCAGTGTTAAGATGGCAGCTAATTCAGGTATTTGAGAAGGCACCGTGAAGGCCACACATGATCTGTTCACTGGTGTTCAGGCCCGTGCCTCCATGGGGATGCAGCAGCCATGGTGGGAACCTGCAGCGAATGTATTACTGCATGAGGAGAATGTGGAGACATTGGGGGGCAGTGGTGGGGGTCATGGCTGAGCGAGCAGCGGCTGAAGCAGCCCCTACTCTCTGCCCATGTGACCGTCTCCTTTGCTCCGAGGCCAGGGTGATTCCTCCTTCCTGGCACTCTGCAGCGGTGAGCTCCCAGGAAACCCAACCAGGGAGCAAGTATGTGACTCCATGCCACAGGCCTGCTGATTTCGATCAGATCTGGAACAGAAAGAGTTTGGTCTGAGGATTGTATCCTGTGAAACATGTATGTCCTGTTTGTTGATTTATTGCCAGAAAACTAGGGCCTATGGAAAGTATGCGTGGGTAGGAGGGATTGAGAAAAACAGAGAACATTTCTAGGTGTATGAAACTTGTTAGTCCTGAAAAAAAAAAAAAAAAGCAAAATGGGAAGGACCCATTAGCCAAAATGGGTTGTGTTTCTGTGACCATGTTTCTGGAGCTCTGACTGGCTGGTGCTTTTCTTACTTCCAGAATCCACCTCACTTAAATGGGACTGGACCATTGAAAGACACACCAAGCAGTTCCATGTCAAGTCCTAACGGGAATTCCAGTGTCAACAGGGCTAGTCCTGTTAATGCTTCAGCTTCTGTCCAAAACTGGTCAGTTAATAGGTCTTCAGTGATCCCAGAACATCCTAAGAAACAAAAAATTACAATCAGTATTCACAACAAGTTGCCTGTTCGCCAGTGTCAGTCTCAGCCTAACCTTCATAGCAATTCTTTGGAGAACGCTACCAAGCCCGTTCCCTCTTCTACCATTACCAATTCTGCAGTACAGTCTACCTCGAACGCATCTACGATGTCAGTTTCTAGTAAAGTAACAAAACCGATCCCCCGCAGCGAATCCTGTTCCCAGCCCGTGATGAATGGCAAATCCAAGCTGAACTCCAGCCTGCTGGTACCCTATGGCGCCGAGTCCTCTGAGGACTCTGACGAGGAGTCGAAGGGGCTGGGCAAGGAGAATGGGATTGGTACGATTGCGAGCTCCCACTCTCCCGGCCGAGATGCTGAAGATGAGGAGGCCGCTCCGCACGAGATCCAAGAACCCATGACCCTAAACGGTGCTAATAGTGCAGACAGCGACAGTGACCCAAAAGAAAACGGCCTGCCGCCCGATGGTGCCAGCTGCCAAGGCCAGCCTGCCCTGCACTCAGAAAATCCCTTTGCTAAGGCAAACGGTCTTCCTGGAAAGGTGAGTGTGCGTCGGGGTCTTCAGCCTCGTTCGTGGCGATTCCCTTGGCTGGATTTCAGGTGGCATGGAGCTGGCGACTGAAGCTGAAATATTTTTGTTTCTATTGCAGTTGATGCCTGCTCCTTTGCCGTCTCTCCCAGAAGACAAAATCTTAGAGACCTTCAAGCTTAGCAACAAACTGAAAGGCTCGACAGATGAAATGAGGTAACGCAAGAGTAAATCTGAGGCACGTGTGGCAGCATAGTGGGAAATCCAGTGGCCTGCAGATGTGTCAGTATAGGAATGCTGTAGAAATTTTATAGTGAATGTTTTGAATCCTAGAATGATTTGAATTATAACGTATAGGATTTATTAACTTGCCTTTTAGAAGAGTAAAGAAAAAATGTGGCATACAGGACCGAGTCCACAGAAACTTAATGTACTCACCATGCTATTTCTCCTCCTGCGTGGCCACCTCTCTCTGGTTAGCAGTGTTACTGGCACGCCTTCAAGCGCCATCTCATTTCATCTTTCTCATGAAGAGTGATTATGGGAGGGTGTGCTGAGGGTCTAGGCCAGGACTCTCAGTCCTGTCAAGGAGCACATACAGTCAACCGTCCATTCACAACAGGGATGCAATCTGAGAAATGCATCGTTTGGGGATGTGGTTGTCATGTCAGCACCACAGTGTGTCACACAGACCGAGATGGTGTGGCCTGCTGCTCCTGGGCCACAAACCTGCACAGCCTGTGACCGCACTGGATCCTGTAGGCAGCTGTAACACAGTGGTATTTGTGTTTCTAAACATAGAAAACGGACAGTAAAAATACGGTATAAAAGGAAAACTGGCACACCCGTACAGGGCACTTACCATGAATGGAGCTGGCAAGACTGGAGGGTGCTGTGGGTGAGCCAGTGAGTGAGCGAGTGCTGAGTGAATGTGGAGGCCTGGGACTGTACCCTGCTGTAGACTCTAGAAACTGCACACTTTGGCTACACTCAATTTGTTTAAAAAATTGATTTCTTCAGTAGTAAACACACCTTTGCTTACTGTAAATTTGTTACTTTATAAACTTTTAAACTGTTTGACTCTTTTGTAATAATACTTAGCTTAAAACACAAACAGTATACAGCTGTACAAAAATAACTTCTTTGCTTGTTTGTTTGAGACGGAGTCTCGGAGTCTCGCTCTGTCACCAGGCTGGAGTGCAGTGGTGCGATCTCAGCTCACTGCAGCCTCCGCCTCCCAGGTTCAAGCAATTCTCCTGCCTCAGCCTCCCGAGTAGCGGGGACTACAGGCATGCACCACCACGCCCAGCTACAAGAATAGGTTCTTTATATCCATATTGATAAGCTTTTTTCTACTTGTAAATTTTAAAACTTTTTTTTTTTTTTTTTGAGACAGAGTCTCGCTCTGTGCCCCAGGCTGGAGTGCAGTGTCGCGATCTCGGCTCACTGCAAGCTCCGCCTCCCGGGTTCATGCCATTCTCCTGCCTCAGCCTCCCGAGTAGCTGGGACTACAGGCGCCTGCCACCGCTCCTGGCTAATTTTTTGTATTTTTAATCGAGACGGGGTTTCACCGTGTTCTCGATCTCCTGACCTTGTGATCCGTCTGCCTCGGCCTCCCAAAGTGCTGGGATTACAGGCGTGAGCCACCGCGCCTGGCCAATTTTAAAACTTTTTTGTGAAGACACAAACACACACATTAGCCCAGGGTCACAGGATCAGTGTCATCCGTATCACTGACTTCTACCTCCACATCCTGCCCTACGGGAAGGTCTCGAGGGGCAGTAACAGCCATGGAGCTGTCATCTCCTGTGACAACAATGCCTTCTCCTGGAGACCTCCTGAAGGACCTGCCTGAGGCTGTTTTACAGTTACCTTATGTTTTGTAAGAAAAAAGAGCACACACTAAGATAATCATAAAAAGTACAGTTAGTAAGTACATAAGCCAGTAACAGTCATTTTTTTTTGTTTTTGTTTTTGAAATGGAGTCTGTCTCTGTCGCACAGGCTGGAGTGCGGTGGTGAGATCTCGGCTCACTGCAGCCTCCGCCTCCCGGGTTCAAGCGATTCTCCTGACTCAGCCTCCTGAGTAGCTGGGATTACAGGCATGCACGAACCCACCCAGCTAATTTTTTTTTTGTACTTATCCACCGGACGTAGCCTCCCAAAGTGTGGGGATTCCAGGCGTGAGCCACCGCACCCGGCCAGCAGAGCCATTTATTACCATTATCATCTATTACGTACTAATTGTATGTGCTAGACTTTCATGGGACTGGCAGTGCACTGGGTTTGTTTGCACCAGCATCACCACACGAGTCATGTGTTGCCCTTGGACTGTTACAGTGATGGGAGTTTTCAGCTCTGTTGTGATCTTACGGACCGCCGTCACTAGGATGTTAGGACAGTTAGGGTGACCGCCGTCACTAGGATGTTAGGACAGTTAGGGTGACCACCGTCACTAGGATGTTAGGACAGTTAGGGTGACCGCCATCACTAGGATGTTAGTTAGGGTGACAGGGAGTTTTCAGCTCTGTTGTGATCTTACGGACCGCCATCACATGTGGGCCGTTGTTGACCTTATGTATGGGGTATGTGACTATACTTCATAAAGGCCCCTCGAGGATTCTGAAATTATAGATAATAAAACCTGCCCCACAATATTTTAAAAATCATGTAATGTTAGTCGAGAATGTAAACGTAACGTTAATCCAGAGTAAGAGGAAAGGAACTTGTCATGCAGTGACAGTGCTTCACGTGGAGATCCCGGCAGGATGGCCCTGTGGCGAGAGCCTGTGTGCGAGCCGTGCTCGCGTCTCTGCACAGGTCGGCTGTGAGTGACAGCTCAGAGCGCGGCCAGATGTCACCACACTCGGTGCCAGGCACACGTTTGCCATCAGGAAGTCATGTTCTCATGGCGAACAACTTCTGGTGAAGTTGTGATGAAATCACAGCATGATGGATCTAGATTTATAGACTGGGTATCTTCCTGGAAACAGCGTCCGTGAAAACCGCGCCAGTAACACAGCCGTAGTTTCTACCCGCATAGTCTCAGCACACACTCACCTGTGGGGTTGCTCGTCGTGCTGGTGGGGCTCCCATCACTGTGGCAACCCCAGAATGGCCCCCGGCAGCTGGGAGTGCCCTCACTGAGGCCCTCTGTTAGGAGGGCTTAGATATTAAAACGGAATGGGGTGAACCCTGCAGGCAGGGAATGCTCATCCCCAACCTAAGGATAGGCCGGCTTGGACACTTGCTCCCTCGGCCAGGGGACTCCGGCCTTTCCTAGGCCAGGTAGCATGAGGGTGAGGTAGATGGCTGTGCAGACAAGCCCAGGCCACAGCAGCTTTCATTATTAACCCTGAGGACATACTGAAAGCTCTGCGGGAATCAAAGGACAGAGTTAATTTACTACAGCAAGTTTTGCTAAAGCCTCTGATTTCTCACAATTTGTCAGTAATTGGAGGAGCTGCTGGCTTTGTTTGGAGGTAGCTGCTCTACCTTTGAGGGTTCAAGAGAAATTAGAGAAAGGGAGCCCAGAGTTAAAGGAGGAAGCCCTGTCATCACTGGAGGTTTTTCTTTAGTCTTGGTTATTAGGAAGAACTAGAGGAATTGCAGCCAGGTGCAGTGGCTCACGCCTGTAATCCCAGCACTTTGGGAGGCTGAGGTGAGCGGATCACCTGAGGTCAGGAGTTCAGGACCAGCTTGCCCAAGGTTTAGTGAAACCCCATCTCTACTAAAAAATGCCAAAATTAGCTGGGCGTGGTGGCGGGTGCCTGTAATCCCAGCTACTTGGGAAGCTGGGTCAGGAGAATCCCTTGCGCCTAGGAGGTGGAGGTGCGCCTAGGAGGTGGAGGTTACAGAGAGCTGAGATCAGGCCACTGCACTCCAGCCTGGGCAACAGAGTGGGACTCTGCCCCTCAAAAAACAAAACAAAACAATAGAGGAATTGGAAGAACTAGAGGAATATCCAGAAACAGGAAGAGCCTAGAACTGTAGGATTATTGCTTTGAAAAATAGGCTAGGAGCTGGGCTTGATGATAAAACATTTTATTTTTGTTTAATAAGGGAAACAGAAAATTGGGAGTTTCCAGAGATAGTAGTACTAGCCTAATACTGGGCTTCAGCGAGATGTATTTAAAGAGACGAAATAGCAAGTGAACGTTTTGAAGTGTTTGTCCCTGTAATGCAATGACACGAGCCTGTGAAGCCCACGCTAACTGGTGTGTTTGTTTGTTTGGGGGCTGCAGTGCACCTGGAGCAGAGAGGGGCCCTCCCAAGGACCGCGACCCCGAGCCCCAGCTTGGCAGCCCCGCCGCCGAATCCCTGGAGGAACCGGATGCGGCCGCCAGCCTCAGCAGCACCAAGAAGACCCCGCCGCCCCCGGATCCCGGGACTCCCACTACCAAAGAAGGCGCCTGGGAGGCCTTGGCTGCCACCCCCGAGGAGCCTCCGCCCAGCGCTGGGCAGGACATCGCGGGGAACACAGCGCCCCCTGACCTGTGTGATCCCGGGAGCTTAACGGGCGACGCGAGCCCGCTGTCCCAGGACGCAAAGGGGATGATAGCGGAGGGCCCGCGGGACTCTGCGACGGCGGAAGCCCCGGAGGGGTTGAGTCCGGCTCCGCCTGCGCGGTCGGAGGAGCCCTGCGAGCAGCCGCTCCTTGTTCACCCCAGCGGGGACCATGCCCGGGACGCTCAGGACCTGCCCCAGAGCTCGGGCGCGCCCGAGGCCGCAGAGGGGCCGCCAGCTCCTGTGCTGGAGGCGGCCCCGGCCGGTCACCTGGAAGGGGACGCAGAGCCTAACCCCGGCGAGAGGGGCGAGGACGCCGCGGCGCCGAAAGCTCCAGGCCCTTCTCCGGTGAAGGAGAAAATCAGCAGCCTCAGAAAGGTGGACCGAGGCCACTACCGCAGCCGGAGGGAGCGCTCGTCCAGCGGGGAGCCTGCCAGAGAGAGCAGGAGCAAGACTGAGGGCCACCGCCACCGGCGGCGCCGCACCTGCCCCCGGGAGCGCGACCGCCAGGACCGCCACGCTGCGGAGCACCACCCCGGCCACGGCGACAGGCCCAGCCCCGGCGAGCGCCGCTCTCTGGGCAGGTACAGTCACCACCACTCCCGACACCGGAGTGGGGCGGAGCCGGACTGGGTCAGACACCACTACACCGAGGGCGAGCATGGCTGGAGCCGGGAGAAGTTCTACGCCGACAGGCCCCGCTGGGACAGGTGCCGGTACTACCATGACAGGTACGCCCCGTACGCCGCCCGGGACTGGAAGCCCTTCCACGGCGGCCGCGAGCACGAGCGGGCCGGGCTGCATGAGCGGCCGCACAAGGACCACAGTCGGGGCCGTAGGGGCTGCGAGCCGGCCCGGGAGAGGGAGCGGCACCGCCCTGGCAGCCCCCGTGCAGGAGCGCCCCACGCCCTCGCCCCGCACCCTGACCGCTTCTCCCACGACAGAACTGCTCTTGTAGCCGGAGACAACTGTAATCTCTCTGATCGGTTTCACGAACACGAAAATGTAAAGTCACGGAAACGGAGACACGACAGCGTGGAAAACAGTGACAGCCATGTCGAAAAGAAAGCCCAGAGGAGCGAACAGAAGGACCCTCTAGAAGAGCCTAAAGCGAAGAAGCACAAAAAATCAAAGAAGAAAAAGAAATCCAAAGACAAACACCGAGACCGCGACTCCAGGTGAGCCTGGGGCCTTATGCTCCTCGCGGGGCTGGCGGCGCTGTCAGCAGTGGGGCCTGTCCCTTCTCACCCGACTCAGGAACAAGTGACGGGCCGGGCCGTAGTTGTATCCGTTTGATTTATGTCTCATTTCTGTAGGTTTTGAGATTCCACTCTTTTTACAGATTTGTAAAAATTTGCCCTGTTTTTAAGCTGTATCTTTATTTAATGGTGTCGTTAAATGCCTAACAACCACCTTTTTCAAAATGATAGTGCCATTTTTGGTGAATGCTTTGTAACTCTTCCAGGAGTAAGCATGCATTGTTCCATAAATGAAAAATTGGGAGTCTTTGACCTTAGAATTGGTGTTAATATTATTATTTGTCAGATGTAGTTCTGTTTTCCTATCTGTTATATTTTCCTGAAATTCAGTGGCTGTGAGGTAGGCAGACAACAGGAGGTGCACTTCTCCTGTTCCTGCCCTCCTGCCTAGCGTGGGCATCTGAGACACCTTTGTTTCCTCGGCCTTTGTTTTTGTCTCCATTTTTCAACTTGAAATTCTATTGGGAAATTTGTTTCTGTATTTTTTAAGAGATAGGGTCTTCCTCTGTCACCCAGGCTGGAGTGCAGTGATGCCATCATAACTCACTGCAGCCTTGACCTCCTGGGCTCAAATGATCTTTCTGCCTCAGCCCTCAGCCTCTGGAGTAGCCGGGACTACAGACATGTGCTACCACCCTCAACTAATTTTTTGTTTTTGTAAAGACAGGGTCTCGCTATGCTGCCCAGGTGGTTCTCAAACCCCTAGGCTCAAGCGATCCTCCTGCCTGGGCCTCCCAAAGCACTGGTATCACAGGCATGAGCCACCGCACCTGGCCTGTTTTTGTATTTTTAAGAAGCTAAATTGGTGAGTGATTGTCTTGAAAATGACTTATCCGTGATGAGATGGATGAGCAGGAACAGAATTAGTAATTTTAGTTGACATCTCTTGAAATTGAAACCAGGGGAAAAGATTAGCAAAAGCCATAGAGAAAATAGGCAGTGGTTACTTGAGGGAAAAAATAATATTGCTGCCAGGTGTCTCAGGCACATGGGAGGGAGGGAGGCTTAGTATTTCCTTTCCCTTCAAGTAACCACTGGTTTTGGGAAAAGCTAGCAGAATCCTCCTTGCAGTGTTTGTCCAACAACTTTAGTTCCTCAGAAAGCTGAAGCAGAGGTGGGGCTGTTCAGCAATGGAGCTGAAGTTGGTGAATTTATGACCCTGGGCTGAAACAGTCATTATACTGAAGGCAGACTTGTTAAATTTTTGAGACAGGGTCTGGCTCTGTTGCCCAGGCTGGAGTGCAGTGTTGCAGTCGTAGCTCACTGCAGCTTTGTCAACCTCCTGGGCTCAAGTGATCCTCCCGCCTCAGCCTCCCGGGTAGCTGGGACTACAGGTGTGCGCCACCATGCCTGGCTGACGTTGTTAATTAGATAAGAATTGCGCCTGTTTGCGCAGTGAGTGTTTTCAGTGAACGGGTGTAAAGGCCAAGCTCCAGGGTCTGCTGCTGGTGGTTTTGCGTTTTAGGGGTTTGAACTCTGGCTTTTGCTTCTGCAGGCATCAGCAGGACTCAGACCTCTCAGCAGCGTGCTCTGACGCTGACCTCCACAGACACAAAAAAAAGAAGAAGAAAAAGAAGAGACATTCAAGAAAATCAGAGGACTTTGTTAAAGATTCAGAACTGCACTTACCCAGGGCCGCCAGCTTGGAGACTGTTGCCCAGTTCCGGAGAGCCCAGGGCGGCTTTCCTCTGCCCAGTGGCCCGCCTCTGGAAGGCGTCGGACCTTTCCGTGAGAAAACGAAACACTTACGGATGGAAAGCAGGGATGACAGGTGTCATCTCTTTGAGTATGGCCAGGGTAAGAGGAGATACTTGGAATTAAGAAGATAGTAACTATTTCTTAATACGTTTTCTTTGCAAAGGGCGAGTAATACATAGAAAACCTCAGGTGGCATCAGAGGCTGCAGTTACTGAGATCACCCTGCCAGACAGGGTCCGGCCTCAGTGCTCGTCCCTGCAGTGCGGTGCTGTTGCCCAGTTTGGCTCCTTTAGCACCAAACCCTTAGTGTTTATTGAAGGCCTAAGTGACACAGGACTCAGGGCAGCACCACCTGTGTGTCACCAAAGCCCTGGAACGTATGGCTCTGGGCGTCTTGAGTGTTTGCCTCACAAAGGACCAGAAATCTTGGTTTTATTTTATTTTATTTTATTTTATTTATTTATTTTTTGAGACAGAGTCTCACTCTGTCGCCCAGGCTGGAGTGCAGTGGCGCAATCTCGGCCCACTGCAAGCTCCGCCTCCCGGGTTCACACCATTCTCCTGCCTCAGCCTCCCGAGTAGCTGGAACTATAGGCGCCCGCCACCTCGCCCAGCTAAATTTTGTGTTTTTAGTAGAGACAGAGTTTCACCCTGGTAAACAGGATGGTCTCGAGAACTGTTGGTTTTAAAGCATTTTTGATAGAAATACTTTTGCAGAATATACATTACTCTCCTGAATCCTTAAACCTGCAGCATTCTGAGTGTGCCCTGACGCTCGGTACTGATTTGCTTGTTTGGGTCGTTAGAAGCACGGGCGTCGGCCTCTGCCTGACACCTCAGAGGCGGTGTGGCGGGCCGCGGACTGTCGCTGCCAGGGGTCCTAGATTCTCTTCTGCCCTGTGGGGCTGTCTCTGTCATGTGGCCACGCGCTGTGCTCTGACTGCACTTGAGGCAGCCTCCCCGCTTCCTCTCTGGTTGGTGTCCAGTGACTGCTGGTCCTGGAGAGGAGCTGTGAGCCTGTTAGAAGTGGATGTCACTCGAGTCAGTGGACCTAGAGCAGAGGTTGGCAAACTGCAGCCCTGCGGCCAGCTTCGGCCGGTCACCTGGCTTTGTATGAACTTGGAGTGAAGAATGGTTTTAACCTTTTTAAGTGGTTGGAAATAATCCCAAAGAAGAACAATGCGTTTCACATGAGAATAATGTGAAGTTCAGACCGCAGTGGCTGTGGCTTGATTGGGGTACAGCCAGGCGCGTTCGCACGCTGTCCGGTGGCTTCGCTGTCACTGCCTGACAGAGGCGAGTGGCTGCGGCAGGGCAGGGACTGTGTGGCTTGCAACGCGGAGAATGTTATTTGGCCCTTCACAGAAAAAGTTGGTCGTCCCTACCTCAACGCCGGTTGTTTGCATTCATGTATGAAGCGCATGCCCTCCTCCCAGGGACTTCTGACGAATCATCAGGGCTGCCCTGAGGCCTTTGCTTCTCGGCTGTATCGTGGGTTAGGTGGAGCTGTGTGTTCTGGGGAAGGCCTGTCCCTGCCAGCAGCCCAGAGCCAGTGTGCATTGTTGATTGAGGGGCAGACGGTCCTTAGAGTGTGTGACAGCCGGGGCTGCGGGGCGAGCCCCATGGGGCACACTTGCCTGTGGAGTGCTGGGGAAACAGCCGGAGCCCAGGACAGGTACCACCAGCACTGTCGGCGGGGACGGGGAGCCGGCGGGCCTTTGCTGTCTGTGTTGTAGACATTCTGGACATTTCAGAATTGGTGTTGCCTTCCCATTTCAGCAAATCGGGGAAGGGGATTCGTGAGGGCTGCTTGGTACCCGAGGATGCGGTGAATGGGCTCATTCTGTGTGTGGTGTGGGCTCCCAGGATCGTGGGCTCCCAGCCAGGGCTGCTGGGAGACAGTGATGGCCCCCAAGGCAGCTAGTCCAGCAGGAGGGAGGTTGAACGTGAACTTGTTTGCGTCCCGTCTCGGGTGCTGTGGTCAGGCGCGTGTGTGTGTGTGTGTGGTGGCCTGCGTTTCTGTGCCCGTCCTCGGGTGCTGTGGTCAGGCGTGTGTGTGGTGGCCTGCGTTTCTGTGCCCGTCCTCGGGTGCTGTGGTCAGGCGTGTGTGTGGTGGCCTGCGTTTCTGTGCCCGTCCCACTGCACCGATGACAGGGTTTGCAGCTGGCGCTTCTGCCGCGAGCACAGACTGAGGAGCCTTTCTCTCCTCCCGAGAAGGCCGCTGCCCGGCCTCGCCTCACCCAATGTCCTGTGGTCCTGCAGGCCCCCCTCTGCCCTGGACTTCGGCTCCTGGCCTTTCTCTTTCAGACTCTTCCTCTGGCTCTGTTGCGCCCAGTTCAGTTCTTGGGCCTGAGATCTGTTGTCCTAACCCCAGGGTGTCCGTGGGTTGGATGGAGCCCTCAGTCTCAGTCATCACGTAAACCCTTTGATGTCAGTAAAACCCTGGGAGCAGCAGCTGAGCGCTGGGACATCCCTGCTCACCTCACAGGGAAGTGGCCTCAGCCACTCACAGGGAACCGCAGTGAGTGACCATAGCCACTTAACGCACACGCAGAGCAGAGGCACTGGCGGTTTTGCAACCATCATTAAAATCTCTTTCCTGACCTTTGCTTTCTAGGTGATTGAAAACTCAGCCTCAAAACAAAAAATTCACTAGTTACGGTAAGCTGTTTCCTGTTTCTTCATTGTTTGTGGTGGTGCTGAGGGGACTCAGGCAGAGGAGTTATTCTGTGGTTCTGCCCGTGGGCTGGGCCCATAGGAGTGGGCAGAGCCATGGAGAGGCCCCGGCAGGTTCCCAGCCAGCCCAGACCCCCACGTGCTTGGGGACAGACCTAGACCCTCCACCTCGTCACCTTTGCATTACTGGCTGGGAAGACCCGCATCTGTCACGCAGGTGGAGTTGCCCTGTTCCCTTGCCCCTCACTGGGAAAAGCCAACCTGGCTCACAGCAGCCGAGCCCACGGGCCTTTGATAAACATCTGGGAAGGGAGAGGCCCGGTGCCCAGCACAGGCACCTCAGGAGAGCGGAGCCTTGCTCCCTCCCCGTCCCATCCCGTCCCCTGTGCTGCTGTTTGCGCCCCGAGGTCGCACTGAGCCGGAGCCAGCACCCACCCAGCACCCACTGTACAAAACCGTGGGAAGGTGGCCGAGTGGCAGATCAGGACCTCAGAGCTGCCAGGGCTGTGTTGGGTCATTTCTCACAGGGGTCCTGGGACAGTCACTGGTTTTATGCCTGACCCCTGTGGACCTAAAGGGGACAGCGAATCATTTTTCCCTTGAAAGGAAACTTTGTCCAAATGTGTCTGTCACATGTAGTCAGCAAGAGGAATTTAAAATGAACTTCCAAGTGAAGAGTCTGTGGATTAACTGGCCATTAATTAACAGGCTTTATCAGTGTGTCCTCAAGGGAGAGGCCCAACTCTAAGGAAGGAGCTAAACTTCCCAAGTGAGGGGCTGTGAGGACCGAGGTGGAGGAGGCAGCTGAGGGCTGGTGGCGGCGGGGCCCAGCAGATGGCGCCTCCCTGGCTGAGCCGCTCGCACCGCCAGTTCCCTCCCTTCCACCCAGGAAGGCAGAGTGACCTCCTCAGGGAAGAGCTTCCCCAGCCTTCTGGAGCAGCTGGCAGGGCGTCCGGGAATAAGCCCTAGGCACCGCCGCCGCCTGCCTCCAACTCACTAACCCGGCGCCTCTTGTCTTTCAGATTCAACGCGTTCAACAGAAGCCATCCCCAGCCCAGCTTAAATTATAAAGATAGAAAATAACTCTGTTCCAATCTGCGTGGTGCTTCTTTAGTAAATACTGTACAGATTTTACCATGGAGAACTTTTTTTTTAGTTTTTACCTTTTCTTAATTACCCTTATTCCGAATGAACGAACACTTTCTACCACTGCTGACCATTGTAAAATACCGTGTATATAAATCCCATTGAAATAATGCCCTGGAATAGAACATCTCAAATGCTGCTTAATTACAGACTCAGGTCGATTACTTGTATTTCATGTAATGTTCCTCCAAGTTAGACATCTGGTGCAAGACCAACCGGGAGACCATGGAATTGTCAAAAGTACAAACTGACAGTGTGTATATTTAATTTAAAGACTTATTTAAAAACTCACAAGCTCTCACCTAGACTTTGGAGAGCAGTCTGTTTTCTGTAATGTCTGATACTAGAAACTAATTTGCTTATTTTAGTTGTATTCAAGATTTGAAGATGTATTTTATAGACAAGTTCTGTTTTTGAACTTTGTGGAACTGTTCCAATCAATTTCCCAGTTATGATGAGTATTTACATTATGAATGTATAACCCAGACATGATTTGTAAAGCCGACAGTATGTTTCTATTACACAACACTTTTTGATACAGCGTCTCTTGTCTTCACTGATACTGGAGTCTCCGTTGTCTGCTTGGTCCCTTCGAGTTTCTAGTTACAGACACAATCATACTGTGATTTTATTTTTAATATGGATATGCTATCAAACTGTGATACACTTATAATTCACTGGTCCTGCATCAGGAGATGGAGTGGGGAAAACTGTATTTAATACAGTTTGTATCTGAATAATCTGTATGGTTTATACAGTTTGTGTTGTTCAGAGATGTTTAAAGTTTGATCTTTGTTTTTTTAAAGATTAAAAAAGCACTTGCCCCACTGTAAATATACAGCATGTAAAATTTCTATAGTATATAAATGGCAGCAAATCACACACTTGGCGTCTTTTTACTGCTGTTTTCCCCATTTGCTTCCAGACTCCTTCCTGTCATCTGAATTCACTTTCTTAAAACCTTCAAGTGCTCCTGCTGAAGTCAGTACCTTCGGCCAGGCCATCCCACCTGGAATGGGCAAAGGAAAACTGGAGGGGTGTCTGCTGGACCCAACAATATCTGTTGGAAAGAACCAAGTCTCAGACAGGCTTGTTTGAACAATACATGTGATTTTTATTCAGTGAACACAGTATTTGCAAGAGCGCTGACAGCCATCCACCCTCCAATCTTACTGTTCACTTTACAACCAAATATCGAGTGAGAGAGAGGCTGTTTCTTCATGCGAGCCATGGCAGTATATACATTGAATAACAAACACTCCAGAAATCAATAGATGTACATTATTTACATATTACTGTATTTTCCGCAAATAGAAATATTTTCTAAGAAAAAAAAAGTCAATTTGTGGTTTCTGGTCTACCACAGACCTAACTTCTCGGCAAAGCACATCTATGTAGATAGCTGCATTTGTAACTTTAAAAGTAGGCATTGCTTTCTATGAAGCACTAAGCGCTGCTCCATCTATAAACAGCTCCTAGTTTCACTCAGTTTGGTACCACATTAAACTGCCCCAAAATGTTCTGTGACCCCAGTGACACTGCTGCTTATCTGGGTCCAGGGCCAGTCCAATTAAACTCAAATGTGAACCAGGGGCCCAGCAAGACAGGCTGGAAGGGCTGTGGCAGCCGCCGCCTCCCCGCCGGGCTCCCGTCGCTGCCTCCTGGCCTCTGTCTCTGGAAGAAAGTGTCTTTGGCCAGAGTTGGGACTAACAATTCGAGCCCTGTGCTCAGACATCGGGGCGGGGAGGAGGATCGTGATTGTGACAGGGCCTGCCCAGGGTGAGGGACAAAAACAGATGTCCTGCTTCAGGGCCGTCCTGGTGGCGGCTGGCCATGCGCAGTCATGACCCAGAGAGTTTTCTGGACCAGGCCTGCCTCAAGGCTCCGCAGGCTCGATGGCTGCACGGCCTTTATGCTAATACTGTCATTACACAGCCTGGAGCTAGGCGATTTCCTGTAACACTGACCACAAAGTACCTGGAGTCTAACTCAGCACCACAGCCTCTGTGCGGCTCCCGGGTGCCCACCACCCGGTGAAGCTCATTCCCAGACGACAGCAGCGGAGGAGCTTGATCTGGAGACTCCTGCCTGCCGCGGCTCCCAACACCCAAAACAGAAAGCTCCGATCCCCAGGTCATACCTGGGTTGGTCAGAAGGAAACGGCTCGTCTGAGCACGACATGCTGACAAAGCTGGCTGTGGCCAGTCCTGGGTGCGGGGCCAGCCTGAGGGGTGGGCACCGCCGGGGCCGGCCGTCAGTGTGTGGTCTGGGTGGGGGTCCAGGCAGCGTTTATTTTCATGGAAGACTGGAGGCCAGAATTGCATATCTACCAGCCAGGTTTCAAGAACGCTGACTTGCCTTTCTCAGAACTAAAATTTCCAATGTGAGGTATCAGTAACAAAGCCTAAGAGCTTGGGAATGAAAGTCTGACGCAGGACGGGGGCTTCTGGCCTCGGGCCCCTCTGCAGTCTAGTGCGACTGAAAGCTACATCAAGGTCAGCCGCAGGGAGGCGGAGGGCCCACAGCCGCTCGGCCTCCACTTCAAGGCAACTCAAAGGAACAGTCTCCGCTGCTGAGTAGGAAGCCTAGGTGCACAGTCTGAGGTGTGGTCTCTGGACTGGGCATTTTGCGCGAGAGTACAGATGCCCTCCAGAGGGTGCAGATTCAAGGTGTGCCTGTGCAGGTGGGGTGGGAAGAGGAAGTCCGTGGAGGAAAAGCCAGCCACCAGCCCAACAGCCCCGTGTGCAACAGGGTCCTGGGGATGCAAATCTCCCGACAGAGCAGCGCCTGCCACCGGCCTGCGTCGGCCCAACCACGCAATGCCCCCGTCCAGCCCTGTGCCCTCTCTGGAGGTGGGGCCCAGATCCACCCTTGCTTGAGCGAAGCACTGGGCACCTGCTATCGTTACATCCACAGCAACCTGACGACCTCCCAGGCGGGCGTGGAGCTTCACCAGTTCCACCACCGGCGTCTATCGGGGTTCTCAGCTCCCCAGACACCCTACGTGCCGGGCCTCCGCACCCCGGGGCTGTTCTTCCCTCCTCGTAGGGAGGGCACCTGTCTCAGGACATGGCACGCTACATGGGGTGAGGCTGTTTCTAGTTACTTCTGTGTCTACTCATTAAGAAATATGGTCAAATTAGAAGGTCTGTGAAATAAGCATTCATTTTGCCACAGGTTTTGAATAGCGACGAGTATGGTCAAAAGCCGGTCCACATGGACTCCGCTGACCTGTATGAAACGCTGCCGTGCGTGTGTCTGAACAAAACATGAGCAGTTTCACGTGATTCAGCATATGGACCATCTGTGTCCAGGGAAAAGCTGTTTCCTAGGAGTTAGCAGTTACAGGCTAAACACCCCAAACCATTAACTGTTATCATTTTAACGATTTGCTTAAAGTACCCGTGGGGCCAAAAAGCCTGGGTTGAAGAGAGGCCACATGGGAGTCACGCTGGAGCCCCCAAGTGCCATCCCATCCCTCCCCGAGCCCGTCCAGAGCCCACCTGCTGCCCCGGGGCTTTGCCTGACAGCCTGACAGGGCAGGGCTGCACGTGGCCCGTGCCGGTGTCCCCAGCCCTCCCCGTGGGTGCTGCGTCCAGGTGGATATTTTTTCAGTGCACAGTATATACTTGTGTCCAGGAGTTAACTTTATAGCTGCCATTCTAAAAATACTACTGTTAGAAAGTATCTTTTGTTATAATTTCAGAATATAAAAAGGCATATAAAAGCTATAATCCTATATATCTGAGAAAAAATTCTGAATAAAAAACTGGTAGCTTTTCCTTTCCTGTTTTGCTATAAAACAGTGGCTTTCTAGAATGGTTAACACTGCCCCGAGTTTGGCATGGTACGAATGAGGCTCCCATCTGTGGAATCCGTCCCGTGTCTGCTGTGGAGAGAGCGGAAGCTGCTGTCCTGGCTTCTCCCCCCAGGGCCGCCGGGGACGGTCGCAGGAAGGAAATGCTTCTGGACACGCGCAGCCGACCATGACCCCAGCCAGGGCACAAGGCCTCGAAGATCAGTCTGGGCCACAGTACGCTCTGAAGCAGCAGCTTGCACTGCAGGGCGACCACCTCCCAGGACCCCAGCCACGGCACGAGGCCTCGGGGATGCCATCTGGGCCACGGTACACTCTGGAGAAGCAGCTTGCACCGCAGGGTGACCGCCTCCCTGCCACGCCTTCCGCGGAGGGGCGGCCCACGGTGTCTTTCTGCTGGGGTTGGGTCTTTTACCTGGGTCTTTTAGCCAGGAAAGCTATTTTTTATTGGCAATCCTTCGTTTCCTCGTTGCCAACATGTCATAGAAGGGATCCCTGCTGATACTGGCTCTGGTGAAAGAAGGAAAACATGCAGGTTAGGTCGTGGGTGACACACAGACCTTCCCTTCCCCACCAGCCCCAGAGGCTCCTTGGACAGGACTGCAGGCTCAGATCTGAGCATCGGGTTTCTGGAGGCAGAGGGTCCGCTCTTGCACACGGAAGCATCCACGTTCCAGACCATCCTCCGCCCTCCAACCAGCATGAGAAGACAGGCCTGGCCCCGCCCCCAAACCCCGCTCACTTGATGGATTTCATCCACTCCTCCTTCTCCTCCGGGCTTGGGGCTGAGATCCGGTACACCACGTGGTTCCCCTCTACCACGCGGCCGTCAGCCTCCGTCTTACAGGCCTTGATGACCTGCCCTTTGTGGCTGGGATTGTAGAGCTCAAAACAGTTCTGGTGGAGAAAAAGAGAGGGGAGGCCGTCACAGGGGCTGGGGGCCAGGCAGTGAGGATGGCTCCCAGGTGGCTGGCAGGAGAGAAGGTTCAGGAGGGAGCTTACGGGTTTCCGGGGGTCCTCCACCTCCCTGATGCTGAGGTTTTCCAACGGGATGATTCCCCTGGGCTCCTTATCCTACAAGAGAGAAGTACACGGGGGCTCACTGTGGGCCACCAGCCTGGGGGTCCCTCGGACCCAGGGCAGCTCCGTGACTGCTGGGAGGCGGCCAGGAGGCTCAACCTTACTTACTGTTGTGTATTCAAAGTAATAGAGGCAGTTATCAGTCAGGATGAACCACCTGCGCTTCCAGGTCTTCACGCGTCCTCCTAGAAGCAGAAGGGCCCCGTGAGCATGTGCTCCGTGCACAGGGAGCCCGCGGGTCCAAGAGGGGGCCCTGGACCTGCACAGACCACTGCGTTTTCAGAAAGGCTGCCGGGCGCCAGGCTTGGGTTTAGGTGCCCTTCGGCGTTCCCACCGCGGGGCCCCGCATGCACCCACCCCGCCCACACCGGTGCCCCTCCACGGCACCGAGGGGCCCCCTGATGACACGACCGCACTCCAATTCGCTTCCTGGGAGTTAGTGGGATGGATGGCGTCATTTCCCCACATGAGATGGCAGCGTGATGAAGTCAGGACGGCTCGCCGGGCTCTGTCCAGGGCCTGACCCACCACGTCAGGTGGCTGTCACATTACAGAGGCCCTTGGGCAGCCCTGGGATCCCCCAAACTCAATCACCCCTGGGCCCAGGGAATCGTGAGACTGAATTAATTCTGTAACAAGATCTGGAGCGCACGCGCGGACCCCTATCTGTACCTGCCCTCCTCTCACTAAGGGAAGGACGTCTCTGATCCTTAAACACTGAGCAGACACAAACTGACTTCAGCTGCTAGCCCTGCCTGTGTTTGTTTTTTAAATAATTCAAAGAAACGCACGCTCGGGGCAATGAACTCAGTGCTCCCTGGGGTACCAGGCCGCTCTGCCCCACGCCTCCCCAGCGCCGCGCGGCTCGCCCGGATTTCTCGGTGACAGGCTGGCAGGGGGGCGGCCTCCCTGTGTGGGGACCAGCACGGGCGCTGAGGCCTGGCGGCAAGATGCTGTGAGGAGGGCTCTGCGGATCACCCGAAAGGTTTCCCTTTCGGGACCTGGTGTGCAGAGACCCTGGGTGAGAAGGAACCAGCTGCAGGTGGCAGGAAGCCTGGCTCAGCCGTACTGGAGGCCGGACGGGGTCTCCGCAGCCCCTCTGGGATCCTCCGGCCCCTGCCTCACTCAGCACTGCCGTCCTCCATTGATGCCTAAGGCAGCCTGCAATGTGGTTGCCACCGCCAGCCTGGGACAGGAGCCCAGTCTCCAGCTGTTCCTCGCCTCCCCACGGGCCCCAGTCTCATCAGTGTCCCACCAGCCCACCTGTTAAATAAAGGGTCTGTCTAGACCCTGGCCTGGGCAAATCTGCCCCCCAAGCTTCCTGCTGCATCTCCCCAGCCCTCAAACCCTGCCCCCAACATCTCTCCTGAGCCCTGGCGGGGCTTCTACTCCCTGACCCCTGCAAGCTGCTCCGTCTGGAACCCACTGCCCCAACTGTGTGGGGCCGCCTCACTGGTCCCCTGAACACCCAGCCAGGCCCCAGCAAGGCCCAAAGTCCTTGTTGCCCTCATGTCCCTGTCACCATGGGCTCCATGCTCCGTGCGAGCCCTCGGCCTTCACCTTCCCCACCTCCGTTGCAGCATACCAGGGAGGCCTAAGTCCACAGGGGAGGGCAGGAGACCCTGGGGGCAACCCCGCCTTGTCTCTCAGTCCTCCAGTGAGCAGGGAGAGGCGTTTTATGTCCCCGAGACCCTGGGGACAGGGGGACAGTGCTGATTCCTTCCAGGCACTTGCTCCAGCTTGAGCTGCTATGGCAGAATCAGCTGACAGCAACTCCACTACCCTGACATCGGTCGCTGTCACAGTCGCCTCTGCTTCCCTCCAGAGACTCCAGAGCAGGCCCCGCTCCAGCTGCACTGGTGCCAGCTGCCAGCCCCCAAACAGCAGCCAGAGGCATCTTTTCAAAAGCGGTGGCGATCGTGCCCCTCCCGGCCTGACGCCCCCGCAAAGGGTCCCACTGCACTCGGCTTTAGACCCAACTCCTTGGGCGGCTGCAGGAGCCGCCCTTCCTGGCTCCCCAGCTGTGGCCTTTCTCCCTGCCCAGCTATCTGAGTCTCCAGTTCTTGGGGAGCTCATCCAGGAGCCCCCAGGTTGTGTGCTTCTGTCCAGCACCTGCTCTGTTCCTCCATGCTCCCGGCATGGTGGACGGCGAAGGGCCTGCATGTTCCACTAGCCTGCCCACCCGGCCCCCGCCTGGGAGGGGTCCGCCTGGGACGGGTCCGCCTGGGAGGGGTCCGCCAGGGAGGGGTCCGCCTGGGACGGGTCCGCCTGGGAGGGGTCCGCCAGGGAGGGGTCCGCCTGGGACGGGTCCGCCTGGGAGGGGTCCGCCTGGGACGGGTCCGCCTGGGAGGGGTCCGCCTGGGAGGGGTCTGCCTGGGACGGGTCTGCCTGCTGCCTGGGACGGGTCTGCCTGCTGCCTGGGACGGGTCCGCCTGGGAGGGGTCCGCCTGGGAGGGGTCCGCCTGCTGCCTGGGAGGGGTCCGCCTGGGAGGGGTCTGCCTGCTGCCTGGGAGGGGTCCGCCTGGGAGGGGTCTGCCTGCTGCCTGGGAGGGGTCTGCCTGCTGCCTGGGAGGGGTCTGCCTGCTGCCTGGGAGGGGTCTGCCAAGCGGCCTCTCAGTTCCACCCTCAGGTCCCCTGCTCACACTCCCCACGGACAGCCCCATCCCTGTCCAGTCCTCAGGGCCAGGGGATGGTTGCAGACCAGGACTGCAGGCCCAGGGCAGTGGGTGGTGAGCTTGGTCTCAGAGCCCAGCAGGCTCTGCTCGTGCTTGCTTCTGGCCACGCCACACAGCATTCTCGCCTGCAGACAAGAGCCTGGCTTCTGGAACCTGCAGACGGGAGCCACTTTCTCTCTGCAAGTTTCTATTTTCATTGCCGTGAGCAGGCAGGTGCGCACACGGATCCACACGCACAAACACTCACAGCACGTGCACACACTTTCGGCATGATAGCTCGGATTGGACCACCTCCTGTGATTTTTTTTTTTTTTTTTTTTTTTTTGTGGTAATTGATTCAAGACTCAAAGTCTTAAGTTACCAACAATCGTAAGCCACGCCTGTGTACACAGCAGAGCTCCTACGCTCTGGCAAAGCATCCTGGCCTTTTTAAGACCACCTGCTCTAAAAGCCAATCTACAGTAAGAATACAGCCAAGTCAGGTCGCCCTCCCCGCTCAGCGCACGCCTGGAAGCATTCTAGATCCTGCACCCGTCTCGTCTGCCTCCAGCCAGGGCCCTGGCTCACCAGCCTTTGGTCTCGAACTTTGCTTCTGAGAACACAGTAGGCACACAGGGTGCCTGGGTGGGAGACGGCAAGGAAGCCAGCACCCTAGAGCGGCAGCCGCTCACCAGGCCGCCCACCACACTGAGGCCATGCCAGCTGCACCAGCCCCTCCAGGGCCCCTGCGCTTGGCACCCGGCGCCCAGCCAGCTCTTGGTTCCCGTGAGCGCTGTGTGCACTCATTTTGTGGCCTGTTTATCTGCCCAACCGGAAAACAGGTTAGATAACACCAGCTCTGCTGTGCCTTCATTTCATTCACGCATTTACATCTCCAGAGCCGACCCTTCCCTGGTGGCACAGGCCACATTAACTGCCAGGCAGGCTGACGGCGTCACTGTCCCTCGATGGGACACTGGGGGGCAATGCAGGAACCAGAAGGGAGGCATCTAATCAAACGAACGTCCCACTTATCCCGGCCCCAGAGCGCCTGCTGCTGTTTCCGGTTACATCCCCCCCCCCCCAGAACCCTCACACGAAGTGATCTGATCTGGTCTCTCAGGCACCCAAGCCCAAGACCATGGTGCGAGGTTTTCAGGCAAATACCTAGAACTCCCCTAAACCTCGGCATAGCCAGAAAAAAAGTCAAAGAGCAAAGGCCAAGGTCGAAGACCCTAATGGGAACGGCAGACCTGTGGGACTCACACCCCTTCCACCAGCTGAGGAAGCCTGTGCCTGTCACACTGTCTCGTCCTTCCTTGATAATTGTTATGTTATTTATTTTTTTGAGACAAGGTCTCCCTCTGTCGCCCAGGCTGGAGTGCAGTAGCACAGTCATGGCTCACTGGAGCCTCAACCTCCCGGGCTCAGGCGATCCTCCTGCCTCAGCCTCCCTAGTAGCTGGGACTACGGGCACACACCATCGTGCCAGGCCAATTTTTATTTTTTTGTAAAGACGGGGTTTCACTGTATTGTCCAGGCTGGTCTCAAGCTCCTGGCCTAAGCAATCCTCCCGCCTCAGCCTCCCAAAGCAGTAGGATTACACACATGAGCCACTACACCCGGCTGATAAATTTTTTTAAATCACCAGGACACTCCACTCCAGGTCTTATGTGCTGCCCGGTGGCCGCCTGCTCTCAGGGCTTGCGTGAGCCCAGCCATCACATCTGGAAGGCTTCACTGTGGGCACAGGGCAACCGTCCCCGCCCCACAGGCAAAACACCCCTCCGCATCTCTAAAACCGCACGCGAGTGCCCTAAATCGCTCCAGGGGCCTTTACGGAGCTCCCGAAATCCCTCCATGCGCTGCTGGGTTAGTATGGGGTGGAGGGTGATGCCGCAGGGACAGGGCTGGCTGGCTGCTTCTCTACTGCTGCAGACCCCTGGAGACACGGGGCGAGGGGGCAAGCCGGCTCCCACACAGCATCCCCGAGTGCTCCAGGTCCCGGCCTCTCTCAGCCCCGCCCCTGGGGTGGGTGGAGCGTTCTCCGCACCGTGCACGGCGCGGCCCCGCAAGTCCACAGATGGGTCGGATGAATGGCAGCCACACAGCGGAGCTCACACAGACCAACGTGGGGAGACCGAGAGGAATGAGCCGCTGGGGGGCGGGAAGCCACTGGGTACCTACCTCCTAAAGCAGGACAAGCAGGGACAGCCCGTCACAGAACAGAAAGGTGGGAGCCACAGGCAGAAGGAAAACAACAAGAAGGCACATTTAAACCACGCGTCAGAAATCACAGCCACACCAAACCGAGAGAGAGGCACACAGGTTCTGTGGATAACGCGCTCGCTTCTCGTGCAGGACGCTGCCCTGGCTGGCTCTGGATGCTAACTCAGCAGTGCTCTGGGACGGGCCGTGCAGCCCGGGCGTTCCTCTCTGCCGCGGACATGGCTCTGATGCCCCGGCTCAGAGGAGCAGCCGTGGGCCGTGCGGCTACCGAGAGCGGGCTCTGGCTTAACTGCGTTCCTTTTTAACGTCTCTGCCTGTGGCGGGGGCGTTCCTACATTCCCATGACGAGCTTGGGAGGAACCCGAGGGGCTGCTGCCGTGGGCCGAGGGGTCACGCCCGGGTCCCGTGGGCAGGCGGCTCACCCAGCTTCAGGAGCCAGCCCTCGCGGTCGGGGTTGAAGAAGGTGTGCGTCAGGTCGTTCCCGTCGTCCTCCGGGATCTTGAATGGCTCGTTCTTAATGCTCTCATACAAATTCTGCAGGGAGGAAAGAGCAGCAGCCAGTTCAGACTCACACAGAGGCCAGCGGCCGCCGCGCGGAAAGCGCAGCAGGACCAGGGCGGCAAGGAGACTCGGGAGGCGCGTCCGGAGTCCCAGGCGCTGCGGCCGCTCCCAGCGAAGAGATCCTGCAGACGGCAGCGGCCGCGGGCTGGGGAGCTCACCCTCAGCAGCTCCTCAGGGAGGTCCCCGCCCTCGTTGATGCCGCGGTTCATGGCGATGAACCGTTCTGCCGTGGGCTTGTCACGCACGTTGTGGTTGTGCAGGCTGGTGTTGAGCATGATGATGGCGAATGACAGCACGTAGCACGTGTCTGCAACGAGTCCGGGGTGCTGGGCTCAGCCAGAACCTCCAGTGGACCGTGGGACCCCGCGTGCTGGGGGCCCGCCTGCAAGAGGTGCCCGGCCCACAGGTCGTCCTCGCTCAGGGAAGGCAGGTCCCCAGGAACACACGCTGGGCTTTGCCGGGACCGCCCTCTCCAGAGCTGGAGGCTGTGCCTGGCGAGGGGCCAGGCTGTGAGCTCTACACTGACCTGTGGACTGGAAGACCCCGGGGTTGCACAGGCAGTAGCGAGAAGCAAAGGCCTCCATCATGCGATCAATCTTCTGCGCCTCCCCCGGCAGCCTGAAGCTCCATAAGAACTGCCTGTGGAGACACCAAAGCCGTGGGCAGCCGCATCAGAACCCACACCGCCTCAAGGCCAAGGGCGGCTTCTGCCCCGCTCAGGAAGGACGCTTTCCTCCGGGGCTGGGGTACAGCTCTGGCAGGGGCTTGGGGGTGCAGAGACAGAAAGGAGAAAACCCAGGACAGTCTCCTTCCGTTCCATAACTCGAGACACGCTTACTGATGGCTCATCTTTTTGTAACTACAATCCATTCAGCATCGAGGCCGGTTGTCTCTGCCTAAAAAGTAAATATCCAGGATCCCAGCACTTCTCTGTCCCCATTGCCACCCCATTGCTGCCAGGTGATCACCAGAGGCCTGCATGTCCCAAGCTGCCACCGGCCAGTCCTCACAGCATCAACAAGACCACGTCCTCCTCTCAGAACTCCCACACATAAGGCAGAGCCACAGTCCACAGGACGGTGTCCAAAGCCCCACCTACAGCACTGGGCACTGCGGCCAGAAGCTGCTGCTGCCTTGCTGGGGAGACACACGCCTGCCTCAGAGACCAGGCCCAGCAGACACTCCCACCCTCAGGCATCCCCTCTGGCTGAGGTCTCCCTGGCTGCCCTGCCTGTAACTGCAACCCCCAGCCCAGTCCCCCCACCCACCTCCTACCCCTTCCCTTCCTTGCTTTCCTCGGCTGGCTGCGGCTGCGTGGCACCGTCCCTGCTACCTGTCTGCCTTATCCACTGTCTGGTCGCCCAGGTGTGAGCCCCGGGGACAGGGTCTGCAGTCCCCAAGGCCAGCTGTGGCCTCCCGCACCAGCTATTCAGCAATGTCTGATGCTGCCGTGGATTTAGCAGAAGGATCAGGACCAAGTTAGACCTCAAGGCTCCAATTAAGTCTCTGGGCTTTTAAAAATACTGATCCCACCAGCCATCGGGGGAGGATGCAGCCTGGACCCCCCGGGGCTCCTCTTCCTCTGCATGTCCCTCACACAGGGCAGCTCCCCAAGGTCCTTCCTCTGCTCTCTCCTCCCGGGATTCCAGCCATGTCTGGCCCCACTCTCTACCAGGCCCCATCTTCTCTGCCAGGCCTGCACCAGCAGCCTTCAATTCAACACGACCGCCCCTCCTCCACTCTCACCCCCTCCACCCCTCACTCCCCATCTGTCCCACGTTCACCAGCAAAGCATGCACCTGCCCACCAGCCCACTACCATGGCCTCCCTGCCCACCCCACGGCAGTGAAGAGTCTCGAGTCAGCCCGCACACCTCTGCCCCACACAGGCTTGCCATGTCCTCCAGGACAAAAGCTAACATTCTCAGGGCAGCTCCTCAGGCCACAGGACCTGCCTGCATTCCCGCCCACCCTGTGCCTTCATCAGGCCCTCTACTGGGCTATGCCAGGCTCCCACCGCTGTGGGAATTAATAGGGGCCTCTCTGGCTGTGGCCAGAGACTGATGGACTGAAAGAAATGGAGTCACAGCAGCAAGGGCCATGCCAGACGCCCCTCCCAGACTCGCCGGGCCTGCACCCTTCTCTGGATGTACAGCTTCTAGAAACGGAATCTGATAAGCCTGAACTGCAGCTGCAGGATTCTCAGATGTTGCTAACTCTCAGCGCACTGTTCAGCTCCAGGCTGCGCTGTGAGCACAACATCATGAGGGTCCCACAGAAATGCTGCCAATGCTGTAGTCTGCAGCTGAGGTAAGGCCATGAGGAAACAGGCCACGTAAACGAGAACAAGGTATGAAGCAGAAGGTCTGAGAACATGACGAGATGCGGCCTGATTTTCTCAGCCCAAGGGCCAGCTGAGGCAGCTCCCACCAGAGGCCCTGCCTCCTCTCCCCCGGATGCTGCTGAGTACTGGCTCAGGGTCAAGGCCCAGAACAGAAGGCCCAGAACAGATGAAGGCCCAGAGGAGAACAGCCGGGGCACCAAGGAAGGAGGTGAGACAATTTCCTGCTTGCAGAGCAGGGGGAAGAAAACGTGCAGGAAGGGCAGCTTGAGGGGCATCCAGGGAGTGTGTCCCGGACACCAAAATGGCGAGAAGACTACATCCTCTCTGGCACACTCAGGTATGCATGCGTTTGGTGCTTTAGGTCAAATCTGGAAGGAAGTAACCCCATGTAGCACCAATGCCACGCCATACAGAGCTTGGGAAGAAGGCACTCGAACTACTGCCAAACAGCATTAAAAATTGAAGGAAACGGAATGGAAGGAGCACCAGCGGCCACAGTGAGGAAAACATGGCCCTTATCTTAAGCGTGTGCCCCAGTTCCTGTCTAGGGCTGCTCGATGTCACACGGCATTAGCTGGATCATTCGGAACAGGAGCCAGCATCTGTGAGACTCACGTGGCACCAAGTTACCTAGAGTCAATTCACAGCCACTGCTGCCCAGACAGCGGTCCTCTGGCCTTCCCCATCCACTCTACACCCAGCAAATGATTATACTTACCTTAAGGCTTGTACAAGGTTGAGATCAGCAAACTCATGGAGTTCAACAAAAGCTTGAAGAACTTTAATATTAAATTCATCCCTGGGAAAAAAATAAGTAAGCTTCAAACCTAATGTACATTATCCCAATTATTTTAAAAGATACGGCTTATGAATAATGTGGCTATGAACATTCAAGCACAAGTTTTTGCATGGCCATACTTTTTTAAAACATTTGTATTTTTTGCCGAGGCAGGGCTCGCTACATTACCCAGGCTGGTCTGAAACTCCTGGGCTCAAGCAGTCCTCCCACACCTCCCTCGGCCTCCCAAAACACTGAGATTACAGGCATGAGCCACCACACCCGGCCACATTTTTATTTCTGTTGATACCTAAGAGTGAAATTACTGGGTTCCATGTTAAAGTTTATGTTTTACATTTTGAGGAACTGCCAGACTGATTTCCAAAGCATCATTTTATATATATATATATATATATATTTTTTTTTTTGAGCCAGAATTTCACTCTTGCTGCCCAGACTGGAGTGCAATGGCGCAATCTTGGCTCAACAAAATCTCTGCCTCCTGGATTCCAAGCAACTCTCCTGCCTCAGCTTCCTGAGTAGCTGGGATTACAGGTTATGTGCCACCACACCCGGCTAACTTTTGTATTTTTAGTAGAGACAGGGTTTCTCCACGTTGGTCAGGCTGGTCTCGAACTCCTGAACTCAGGTGATCCACCCACCTCGGCCTCCCAAAGTGCTGCAATTACAGGCGTGAGCCACCCCGCTAGGCCGCATGATTTTATATCTCATCAGCAATAAGGGTTTGACTCCCTGCAGCCTTGCTGGCATTTGTTACATGTCTTTTTCATTACAGCCAGCCTAATGGATGTGAAATGGTATCTCACTGTGGTTTCAATCTGCATCTCCTTGATGATCAATTGAGCATTTTTTCCTATGCTTATTTGCCACTTGTATATCTTCTTTGCAGAAATGTCTATTCAGATCCTTTGCCATTTGATAACTGAGTAATTTTTGTTATTTTTACTCTTATTTGGAAGAGTTATTTATATAATCTAGATATAAGTCCTCAGCAGATTATAAGGACTGATTATCAGCCCTGAGGACTTATACCTAGATTATATAAAGACAAACATATGAAGATATTCGCAAGTCATACTGATTTATTTGTATCTTTTGTAGAGGCAGGGCTCACTATGTTACCCGGGATGGCCTGTGGATTGTCTTTTTACTTTTTTTTTAAGACTAGTCAAGTGAAGCAGTGGGAGTGGGCAAGGAACCAAGGAATCTATAACTGGTGATTAGCTGTAAACACCACCATGCCTGGCCAGCCTTCACTTTCTGGATGTCTTCTGAAGCACAATATTCGGATGAAGTAGAGTCTACTCACCTTTTTCTTTTGTTATTTGTGCTTCTGGTGTCACATTTAAGAAATCTTAGCCTAATTTGAGATCACAGAGATTTACCCCATGTTTTCTTCTAAGTGTTTTATCAGTTTTACTTGTTACATTTAGGTCTTTGATCCATTTTAATTTTTGTATCAGTAAAGTGTCCAATGTCATTCTTTTGCATGTGCATTTCCAGTTATCCCAGTACCATTTGTTGAAAAGCTATTCTTTCACCTACTGAAACTGTCTTGGTACCTGGTTGAAAAATTATTTGACACTAATGTAAGAGTTTACTTCTGGATTCTCAACACTATTCCATCATTTATATATGTGTATCCTTATGCCAGTCTTACAACGTCTTGATTATACACTTCAGTCTTTTTTTTTTTTGAGACAGAGTCTCACTCTGTCACCCAAACTGGAGTGCAACAACATGATTTTGACTCACTGCAACCTCTGCCTCCTGGGTTCAAGCGATTCTCCTGCCTCAGCCTCCTGAGGGGCTGGGATTACAGGCACCTGCCATCATGCCTGGCTAATTTTTGTATTTTTCTAGAGATGAGGTTTCACCATGTTGGCCAGGCTGGTCTTGAACTCCTGACCTCAGGTGATCTGTCCGCCTCAGCTTCCCAAAGTGCTGGGATTATAGGCATGAGCCACCGTGCCTGGCCACTTTATTTTGTAATCAGGAAATAAATGTGAGTTCTGCAACTTTGTTCTTTTTTAAGACTGCTGTGGTTATTTTGGGTCCCTTGAATTTTCCATGGTAATTTTAGGAGTGCAACTTCTGCAAAGAAGTCAGCTGGGATTTCAATAAGAAGTACAATAAATCTGTAAATCAATGTTGGAATACTGGCATCTTAGCAATAGTAAGCCCTCCAATCCATGAACATGGATGCTTTTCCATTTAGGTCTTCTTATTCTTTTTCAACAATGTTTTGTGGTTTTTAGAGTAAAAATGTTGCTTTTTTGTGAAATTTATCCTAAGTATCATATTCCTTCTAATGCTATTATAAATGGAGCTGTTTTCAGTTTACTCATTGCTATTGTATAGAAATACAATTGAGTTTTGTTGTTGTTGTTTGTTTTTTTGGCCAGAGTCTCACTTTGTCGGCCAGGCCAGAGCGCAGTGGCGCAATCTCGGCTCACTGCAAGCTCCGCCTCCCAGGTTCACGTCATTCTCCTGCCTCAACCTCCAGAGTAGCTGGGACTCTAAGCGCCCGCCACCATGCCTGACTAACTTTTTGTGTTTTTAGTAGAGACGAAGTTTCACCGTGTTAGCCAGGATGGTCTCTATCTCCTGACCTTGTGATCTGCCTGCCTCAGCCTCCCAAAGTGCTGGGATTACAGGCATGAGCCACCATGCCTGGCCAATTGAGTTTTGTATATTAATTGTATATCATGCAACCTTACTGAATGTATTACTTCTAATAGTTTTTAATGATTCCTTAAGATTTTCTATATACATGATTGCATCATCTGCAAATAGAATTTAATTTCTTCCTTTCCAATTTGGATGTCTTTATTTTCTTGTCTAACTGCCCTGGCAAGACGTGCCAGCACTGGGCTGAACAGCAGTGCTAAGAGCAGACATCCTTGTCTTGTTCTTGATCTTAGGGAGAAAGCAGTCACTCTTTCACCGTTAAGTTGTGGGGTTTTTTATAGGTACCGCCCATCATGTTGAACAAGTTCCCTGCCTGTCTTAGCTTTTTAAGTGTTTTTATTGTGAAGGAGTTTTGAGTTCTGTCAAATGCTTTTCCTATATTTGTTGAGAAGATTACGTGGGTTTTGTCCTTTATTTGAATGATATGGTATATTACTTTAATTGACTTATATGTTGAACTAACCTTGCATTCATGGGGTAAGTCCCCTTGGTACAGAATCCTTTCTAGATGTTGCTGACTATATATTACAGTCATAAGGATATGGTCTGCCATTTTCTAGCGGTGTCTTTGGTTGGGTATCAGGTAGTGCTGGTCTCAGAGAATGAGTTTTCCACTTTCCACTTTCAATCAAGTATTTTTTTAAAAAAAAGCTAAAAACCGAAACCTCCCAACTTTAGGAACTATTGGGCTTTTGTTTAAAAATACTTTCTTCTGGTCTTTGACAAAAGTGTGTTTTGGCATACTCAGGGCGTGTGCTGCCTCAGCATTCCTGCCCTAACCTCTGCTAAGCCAGTAGCGGTCAGAAAGTAAATCTGACCTGCTGCTTTCCATTAAAAAAATTCACCTTCCACCTTTATTCATTCTGCAAGTAACACGAGAAAGAAAACCACTGAGAAACCTGGTGTATTTCTGGGTAAAACAGAAGACGATTAAGATGCTTTCCAACCTAAGGAGAAAGGGGCAGCAACATTGTCGGTTCTGTCATGGTTCCCTGAAAAACAGGATTCCAGAGGAGTCCCAGGATCCCAGAATACTCTAAGGCATCTCTCCTCCCACGGACACGGGAAAAGAACCGATTGCACTGGGCCCACGTGGTATTGAGATGGGCACGTGGATGCCCACAGCCCATGGCTGTATCATGCCTTTAGGCTGTGACGGCCCCGAAAGTGGAGTGTGACCTAGGTCAAGGTGCAGGGCTGAGTGGCCCCAGGTAGGGCTGTGCCTCCTCCTCGAACTCACCTTTCACCCAGGTAGTCCCCAATGACGGTCTTATTTAGGCCTTCTCCTTTATAAAGGAACTGGGCGACGTCTTCTGGGGAACTCTGTAGCAGGTCATTTTCTATTAGAAACTGAATTCCCTGAAGAACATTAGAAAGGAAGCACCAGTTAGGAGTGTCACTCAAACTCATTTTTCAAAGACAGAAGTACACTTAGTGTCATGATTTTACTGGTATGGACACAGCAAAAATAATACCAGAGACACCCATATAACTGCACAATCTGATTTTCCCAACTCCATACTACATTTTATCCATCAAAGAAACGCACATTCATTCCTCCTGGCAGTTAAACAAGTTAAAAGACAAACAAATGGGTTATTGAACAAACCATTACAGGTGGTTATTAGAAATTATAAAGGCAGGAGTAGTAATAATATTAGATTTTCCAAGCTTAGGAAGATGGTTTATTCTGTGTCTGCGAGGGACACTTTGTGGGTGGTGGCCACTGCCAGTCGGCCAACCTGGCCCCAGTCCCAGGGAGGCAGCGAGCGGGTGGTGCCAGTCCCCACTCGCTGCCACCCCCTTCACTACAGAGGCAGTTTACTGGCTGCGTTTAGCACTAGAAATGACCCGTGACCAGATCTGGCCAGACAGAAAGACAAGCCCGGAGAGAAAGTTTTTGATTTCCTGGTAAAAAGGGGCCCATGAGCCAGCACTGCTCTTCCTCCTCCTTTCTGCCTTGAACACGGATGTGATGACCAGAGCCACAGTGGCCATCTCACATGGGAAACCCTGAGATGGGCACAGGCACCACCTTCTTGTCACTTGGGAGCCACCCATTGCTACACAGCTGCATGAAGATAAACCTCCACCGTGTAAGATACATTTTGTTGGATTTTTTGTTACCTGATACCAAAAACATATTAACTGACATGCTGTGCCACCAAGCTCATCCAGTCAAAGCTTATGCCCACTCTGAGGGCTGCAGCACAGCTGACAATCTCAAAGGCAATGGGCTGCCCCTGGCCTGAATCAGCTGAGCACTGTCTCATGAGAAGTCCCAGGAACCTATAATAGAAATTTTTACCTCTAACATAGCTTTGCAGCCAGTTTCAAAATATGTGTTGGCAAGGTTGGTAAGGGAATAGGGAATCAGAAATCAATTTGCCAGGAGGCCATTTCCACAAATTCAGAGAGGCTCTATCCAGCTAAGACTGTCAGTACCCGAGACCAGGGCTGCCTCATACCCTCACAGTCCATCCAGAAGATTTTCTATTTCTTTTACACACACGAACGTCCACAGCAGCCTTGTTTCCAAAAACTGAAAACAGTCAATAAGAGAACCAATCAATACATTCCGGCATAATCACATGATGGAAGACTCTACAGCCATGAAATGGAATGAACACTCACAAGAACGAATCTCATAGACATGAGATGGAGCAAAAGACGACACGGAAGAGGATTTCAATTCCATTCATAGCAGGTTTGAAAAAGGCAAAACTAACTCATGGTGATTAAGGACTGGCTGCCTTGGGGAGTGAATTCCCTAAGACGAGGCACCAGCAAGGTGCCCTGTAATATTCTACAACTGTGGCTTGTTCTGGGTTGCAGTTATGTGAGTATATTAATTTATAAAGATTCTTCAAGCTGTACATTTAGAATTTGTGTACCATGATTTGTTATTCTCCAAAAAAATTAGCGAGTCTAACAATCCGAAATCAATTTTCATATGTATCTGGTAGGAGTTTAAGTGGGTACACCCACAGGGGCACCATCTAAATTACAAGACACACACACACACTGTAGCAACACAGGTCTGGTCTGGAGAGGCCTAATGTAGCCCAAGTTCCCTGAAAACAGAGCCTGGGGCAGGAGACAGTGCTAGGGCTTTGCTATTGGCTGTAAGTGAGGAAAACAAGTGAAGCAGGTGGAGAAGCCAGGTGAGGCCATCAGCTGCAGGTGGGAGGGAGGCAGGACACCCTCAGGGATCACTAGTTGTCCTGTCATCTCTGGGGATGCAAGGCTGGGGGCCTGACCTTGCATGGTGAAGGCCGCTGTCAGCTGAAGCCCAGGGGACTGAATGGGCCTGGGCATCAGGCTTCCATTAATTCCTCTGGAAGCTCAAGACCTGCCCTAAAATTCAGAACATACAAAAAAGTAGGACATTTCTTGGAGAATGCTATTTGGGAGGTGGCAAAGAGACAAGCAGAGGAGGAGGACACAGAGCTCTGCGTCCAATCACACTTGTCCTATGAGACAGAGGAGAAGGTGCAGAGAAGGCCACAAGACAATGGAGGCCGAGACCACAGTGAGGCGCCCCCAGCTGCGGAGAGCGCGAGGCCGGCAGCCAGGAACGAGGCGGGAAGGGATTCTCCCGCAGAGTCTGAGCAGCAATCCTGCCCACACCCCCATCTTGGACTTCTGGCCGCCTGAACTGAGTGAGAATAGACTTCTCTTGTTTTAAACCACCCAGTTTGTGGTCTTTTGTCATGGCAGCCCTAGAACACTAATACACTAGGTAAATACTCATAGAAGAAAGTGAATGTTCTAACAGTGTTGGAAATTTTTAATATTTTAGAATACCATTTAGAAAGTCAAACAGCAGAAATGGGGGCAGTGGTACCATGTGACCCACTACACCTACTCTTATCTTTTTTTGTTTCTCTTCTAGGTGTGGGTCTCAATCCGAAGCTGGATTTTACTTATGTATTTAAATTAATATCCGAATGTCTGTCTTGTCATTAATTTAGCCCAATCAAATCTACAGTGAGCACTGATTGGTTAGCACTTCCTCCTGACCCCTTATTTGGTACTTTCTATTTCACATGCCTTTCCAGCTTTGTGTTGAACTGATCAAACTTTCTTTGATGTTTGTTAATAATTTTAAAATCCTATTTCTCTTTAGTGATTACTCTTAAAATTTTGACAAGTATTTAAACTTATTTGTATCTATCAACATCTAGAAAACCTTAGCTGTTACTTCCCTCCTTCCTTTCCCCCTTGCTACTTACATACTGACATAAATTTGGACTAAATTTCTCACTTTGACGTAAAAAGTTTTGCTTGTTTCTTTCCTTTTTGATCCTGTGTAATCATTTCTTGTTTTGAGGTGTCATACTCCAATTACACAATTCCTAGAGATCAGAGAAGCCCTTGTGTGTCTGAACATGTCTTTCCTCACCTTCTCTCGTGAGTGACAGGACAGACAGAATTCGGGGTTTTAAATCATGTTTCCTCAGGCCTTGGAAGGGAAGGCACTGCCTTCCCTCCTGTCTTTGATCCAGTGTCCCTGATAAGCTTGCTGTGCTCCTCACTTCCTCTTAGGTAATCTGATCTTTCCTTCCTGGAAAATTAAATGAATTTCTCTATCCACGAGTTTTACAACATTTCACTTGACACATCTAAGTGCGTAAGTCTTTTCAATTTTCATCCTGCTTGGCATTTGGTGGGGCCTTGAATCTAAGGATTTTTCTTAGTTCTAAAATATTCCAAGATTTCTTTGAAATATTTCCTCTCCTCCATTTTCCATTCTCTCCTTTTGAGACTTAGATGAAATTTGGCCTGCTGGACCCACCTCACATGTTTTCTCGTAGTTCTCTGCAAAACTGAATAAAGAATTCTTAAACTCTCTTCTAGCACACGTCCACTCTTCAGCCACGTCTTCTCCATATGCTCAAGTGATGATGTGACAGACACTCCCAGTTTTCATTTCCAAGGTTCTTTTTCACAATCCCCCATTTTTGTATCATGGATAAGAAACATCCTATCGTATCTTTTTGATGATATTTATAATATAGACAAATCTTCTATGATAAAAAGTTGCCCCCTTTTTTTTTTTTGGCTGCTTCTTCTGTTTTGTTTTATTTATTTAGTTTTGAGACAGAGTTTTGCCCTTATCGCCCAGGGAGGAGTGCATTAGCACAATCTAGGTTCATTGCAACCTCCACCTCCCAGGTTCAAGCGATTCTCCTGCCTCAGGCTCCCAAGTAGCTGAGATTACAGGTGCCTGCCACCATACCCAGCTAATTTTTTTTCTATTTTTAGTAGAGATGGGGTTTCACCATGTTAGCCAAGCTGATCTCAAACTTCTGACCTCAGGCAATCCACCCACCTTGGCCTCCCAAAGTGCTGGGATTACAGGCGTGAGCCACCACACCCAGCCTCGTGCTTCTTTTTCAAGAGACAGGGTCTCGTTTTGTTGCCCAGGCTAGAGTGCAGTGGTGTAATCACAGCTCACTGAAGCCTCAAACTCCTGGGCTCAAGCGATCCTTCTGCCTTAGCCTCCCAGTAGTTGGACTACAGGCACATGCCACCACACCTGGCTTGATAAAGGATTTAAAAGACCAAGTCTTACTGTCACCCAGGCTAGAATGCAGTGGTGCAATCACAGTTCACTTTAGCCTCAAACTCCTGCGCTCAAGTGATCCTCCCACCTTAGCCTCTCAAGTAGCTGGGATTACAGCTGCATACCACTATGCCTGGCTGATTTAAAAAAAAGAAATAGTTTGTAGAGATGAGGGTCTCGCTATCTTAGGCTGGTTTTGAACACCTGAGCTCAAGCGATCCTCACGCCTAGGCCTTCCAAGACGTCGGGATTACAGGCATGAGCCGCCCTCCCCGCCTCTACTGTTTCTATTAAGTCTGTTTCCTCCCGTCTTAGTTCTTCTGTTTGTAGGGTTTTGTGTCTCTTTCATGGTGCTGGTTTCCTCAAACGCTTGGTGGTGCTTGGTGGGTGTTCGTCTTTGTATTGAAGGGTCACTGCTGGCCTAACAGAACGCTACCTGCGTCTGGTTTTTGCTGCAGCTGCCTCCAGTGATCTGGCAGAGGAGCAGGTCAGGCAGCCATCGGCTGGTCTCTTGAGAGTGGCTATTTCTCCTTCTTGGTGCTGCCACCCACCAAGGACGCTGCTTGTTTTCACGGACTAAGTGTTCCCTCTTGCTTTTCCCACCTGGAGACACAATCACTGCTAGGCACAAGGTCAGGAAAGGGCGACCAGTCTCGACGTCCCTCCCACAGTCCTGCTCCCCGAATGTGCCTCCTCTGCGCTCTGGGAACTCTGAAGCTGCTCTTGCTGCCCCCGGCAGTCCTTTCTTGCATGTTCTGTGGGCACTGTTTCCTTCTTCAGTGGATCCCATTTATCTTCTTCCAGGGATTCCTCCATTTCTAGTCCACTGAGTGAACCCCTGCTTGTCATATGATTTATATATTTTATTTAAGGCATTTCTAGGAAATCAGGAATAAAAGAGAGAGGCTGCAGAGTGTTTTCAGCTTCCGTGATCTAATCAAACCTTCCCTCTTACTCATTTATGAACTCAAGTGCTACTAGAAATAATGCACCTGAACAAACCAAAGCTCCCTGTTGAAAGTGTCATCACTCTGAGACGTAGAAAATGCCATCCTAGCCGGAAGGAATGTATTTACTCTGACAATGTCTTCATGCTTCACAACGTTACACGTTTAATAGGGGCGTGGGGAGGTAGATGTAATTCTGAGTTGTGTCTGAAGCATGTGACATCATCCATCGCAGCTGTGAACGAAATTCGTATGTTGAAGCTCAAACCCCCAATGTGATGGTATCTGGAGATGGGGTCTTTTGGAGGTAATAAGTGTTACATGAGGTCCTGGTGGGGGTCCTGGTCTGATGGTATTTGTGCCCTTATAAGAACAGCACCCTAGAGTCAGCAAGTTCTCCTTACTACCCAGCATGTGAGGATACAGCAAGAAGGTGGCTACCAGCAGGCCAAGAAGACAGCCCTCACCAGACGCCAATCATGCCGGCACCCTCATCTTGGACTTCCAGCCTCCAGAACTGTAAGAAAATACATTTCCACTGTTTAAGCACCCCCTCTATGGTATTACATTAGGAAGGCTCAAGTAGACTTAAGACAAGTGCTATATCCAAGTCCACAAAACTAAGGAACTTTGATAATTTTTCCCAGCAAAAGGCTACATGCAGACTAAACGTGCCATCTGCTTTTATCAAGCAGCATAATTATAGATAAGTACAACCAGTAATCAAGATTCTTAAAATCTTATAGGTGAAGAGGAACAAAAAAATGAAGCTGGTGAGCAATTTGCCACAGCCCAGGCAAAGTAGGTTATGCCTAGTGTTCCATTATTGGAACACAAAGCATGTGGGGGCTGTTTACATCCTACTGCTCAAGGTCATCGCCAAGGTCTGACTGCAGAAATTCAAAAACCGGCAACCTCAGGCATAATAAATGGGTTAAACGCCAACTTCCCTGGCCGTGGTGAGCCAGTACCACAGGGATGACCACTTAGGGCCACCTAGAAACCAACCCCAGGGGCTTCCACCCAGTGCAGCAGACAGCAGCAGTGACAGGCTGCCTTGGAGTCAGGTTCCCTCCTCAGGACAGTGGTGAATTCCTTAGCTGTTCTGTGCCTCATTTTCCCCAACTGTGAAAGAGGAATTAAGACGGACCCTCCCTACCTCATAAGGCTACTATAGGAACTTAAGTGTATGAATTAAAGTGCTTCCTCATCATGGTTCTTGACAAACAGTGACTTCTCAATGTTGGCCCTTACTAGAAATCTGACATGGCTGGGCGCGGTGGCTCACGCCTGTAATCCCAGCACTTTGGGAGCCGAGAAGGGTGGATCATGAGGTCAGGAGATCGAGACCATCCTGGCTAACACGGTGAAACCCCGTCTCTACTAAAAATACAAAAAATTAGCCGGGCGTGGCGGCGGGCACCTGTAGTCCCAGCTACTTGGGAGGCTGAGGCAGGAGAATGGCGTGAACCCGGGAGGCGGAGCTTGCTGTGAGCCACGATCGTGCCACTGCACTCCAGCCTGGACGACAGAGCGAGACTCCATCCTTTTTTTTTTTTTTTGCGACAGAGTCTTGCTCTGTCGCCCAGGCTGGAGTGCAGTGGCCGGATCTCAGCTCACTGCAAGCTCCGCCTCCCGGGTTCACGCCATTCTCCTGCCTCAGCCTCCCCAGTAGCTGGGACTACAGGCGCCCACCACCTCGCCCGGCTAGTTTTTTTTGTTGTTGTTGTATTTTTTAGTAGAGACGGGGTTTCACTGTGTTAGCCAGGATGGTCTCGATCTCCTGACCTCGTGATCCACCCATCTCGGCCTCCCAAAGTGCTGGGATTACAGGCTTGAGCCACCGCGCCCAGCGACTCCATCTTAAAAAAAAAAAAAAAAAAAAAAAAAAAACCCTGACACACGGTATATATAAAACAGGAAGACAGGCAAGAGCCTAACAGAGAGGGCTTCACAGGCATGAAGGCAAGTTTACGCTCATGAAGCTGAACCCTGATGCACAGTGGTGGCATCACTTTACTTATTTATTTTGAGAGAGAGTCTCTCACTCTTGTCGCCCAGGCTGCAGTGCAGTGACACAATCTCAGCTCACTGCAACTCGCCTCCCAGGTTCAAGTGATTCTCACGCCTCAGCCTCCCGAGTAGCTGGGACTACAGGCACCCGCCACCATGCCCGGTTAATTTTGTATTTTTAGTAGAGACAGGTTTTCACCATGTTGGCTGCGCTGGTCTCAAACTCCTGACCGCAGATGATCCGCCCAGCTGGGCCTCCTAAAGTGCCGGGATTATATGTGTGAGCCAGCACGCCAGGCCTCAGTAGCATCCCTTTACAAAGTAAGTATCTATCTGTATGTCTTTCATGAGATGAGCATTTGCCCATGAACTTACTGAAGTGCTGCCCTGTGCTGCATCACCTGGGTCCCCTTAAAACATAAGGTCGTTTTGAGAACATCCACTTTCATAAAGAATCCTGAGATGCTTCCAATGCTTATTAAATCTGCTGATAAATCTAACTCCGGCCAGGCGCGGTGGCTCAAGCCTGTAATCCCAGCACTTTGGGAGGCCGAGATGGGCAGATCATGAGGTCAGGAGATCGAGACCAGCCTGGCTAACACGGTGAAACCCCGTCTCTACCAAAAAAATACAAAAAACTAGCCGGGCAAGGTGGCGGGCGCCTGTAGTCCCAGCTACTCTGAAGGCTGAGGCAGGAGAATGGCGTGAACCCGGAAGGCGGAGCTTGCAGTGAGCTGAGATCTGGCCACTGCACTCCAGCCTGGGCGACAGAGCAAGACTCCATCTCAAAAAAAAAAAAAAAGTCTAACTCCACAGTCCCAACTCCTTAAAGAAAAGCTGTTACCCAAAATATCAAATCATTTCCAAATTCACAAAATTGACAATTTTCATTCCATCGTGGAGATGACGGATGCCCCACGAGCAGAGAAAGAGAAAGCAACAGGACAGTTTTCACAGTGGCTAGAGTGTGTGCGCTAAACAAAACCCTCCTCTGGCTGCAGATGTCCGCGGCCTTAAGAAAATCCAGACATGGCTGGGCGCAATGGCTCACGCCTGTAATCCCAGCACTTTTGGAGGCCGAGGTGGGCGGATCACCTGAGGTCAGGAGTTCGAGACCAGCCTGACCAATGTGGTGAAATTTGGACACGCCGTTCCTCTCCCAAACCCTGAAGACTCAGGTCTGCCCTTCTTTCTCAAAACCAAAACGTCCACCAAAAATCTTCACAGATTCTGCCAAATCCTTTAGCTCAGTCTCAGAAACAAGCAGCTACATGTTTCAGGTTTCACTGTTTTCGGGTGTTTCCCTAGAAAATCCAACTTGAGGAAAGAGGAAGATGCTGGTTTAAATGTGGAGGATCCCTTGTTTTTTTCACAGACACCTGCTTTTTAAGGTGAATGGAGAAATAACGTCCTCTTACGTGAACCACTTAATCCACCCAGATTATAAAGTCCACAACCTCTAGACACCCGGGTTCCACTCCCACCCCTGCTCCTTCCTAATCACGTGGTTCCTGGCTGTAGGGCCCAGCTCAAGTGGGAAGAGGGGAATATGAGCCTCGACAGCAAGGGCACTGCCTGGAGCCAAGCCCGGCTTGCCCCGCAATGTCCGAGCCGGGCCTGTGAGGCTGCCTCCTCACCCAGAAGCTCACTCGGCAAGAAAGGCCTTTCTGCCCAGGGTACCAACCCTACAAGGCACTTCTGCTTCACCCCACTCGTGAACAGCCCCTTTTTGATCGAAATGTGCCTTCAACTCCCCGTCTTTTATGAGGTGACAGGACGGACCACCTCTGACCTCTGTCCAGAAGGGACATGGCAGTTCAAATCAATGGATGAGTCCATCTCCTGCAGGCCAGAAAAGGGAGAGCATTCTCTTACCTTTTTGGGATCCATGTTGAATTTCTTTCTTCCCATGGCTATCTGTTTGTTCCTCTGAGTCGTTTTGCTGTTGGTGTGGAATAATTTGAAAATAACTCATGTTGTTTTCACGGTGCAGCCGAGTCACGGCCCTCCAGTGCACCTTCCCCCGCAACAATGGACTCAAGGAAGGGAAGCACAGGCCCGCACGGAGGGGCCTCCAGCCTCCACGGTGGCGGAGGGGTGGTGTGGCCGCCATTGCTCTTCACATTTGATAACTTGAGACACTTCAGAAAAAGTTAATGATGCAAACCAGTGATTTTAATAAAGCACAGCTCCTTATGACGCAGGCAGGTAATTTCTGTGCGGGTCAACCCTGAAGTACCTGTGCTTACGCCTGAACCTATAAAGGTAGATGATGACTTACGGAGGAGGCAATGAGAAGTAACATCCAGGGAAATACCCCGGGACCCCTCCACGAGGAGTGGGGGGAGAGGAGAGGAGTTAACAACTCCACAGGCTCCCCCCATCCCAACCACTCTCACCCCACTTTCTGCAAGTTTGACTAGAAGATGGAGGTAGAAAGAAACGAGTAAACAGCTTGAAGGTGTGGCCACAAATTGTTACCTCTCCTCTACGGAAGTTAGATTGTCGATCTCTGTCATCACTTCCGCAATTTCATATTTCAGCCTCTGTCAAAAAAGAAGAATTTTGAGGTGAGGAGTGGGTCTTAACCTTCCTCCCCTGAGACGGAAATTTTAGTCCTCTTGTGACAAGCTTCCCTGAGGTCTCATCTGAGCATCGCAGGGATGGAAAAACCAATACTATTATCAATACAGCTAGAGTTTCACAGTCAAAGCCACCACAACTTAGGAGAAAACAAAATTATTTGCTCACTTTTCATCAGATACCAGATTCAGAGGGGTCACTATGCAGATCCTAGGGTATCTGTATATAAAATCAGGCAGGGACATTGCGGGGGAATATCACAGCTGTGAAAAGATAAAACCAAGTCAGGAGTGGTGGTTCACGCCTGTAATCCCAGCATTTGGGGAAGCTGAAGCACGGGGATCACTCGAGACCAGGAGTTTGAGAACAGCCTGGGCAATGTGGCAAGGCCCCATTGCTACAAAAAAGAAGAACAGAAAAAGTAGCTGAGTGTGGTGGTACACACCTGTAGTCCTAGCTACTAGAGAGGCTGAGGAGGGAGGATTGCGTGAACCCAGGAGTTTGAAGCTACAGTGAGCCATGATCACACCATTGTACTCCAGTCTGGGCGACAGAGCAAGACTTTGTCTCTTAAAAAAAAAAAAAAGATAAAACCAGCAAAAGGAAAGCCTTGAGTCCTCAGTTCACTTAACTGCACTATTCAGCCCTGCCACACACACAGTCACCCGCCTCCTCCTTCAAGACAGCCTTTGTTCCTGGGGGGAAGCTGAGGCTCAAGTGTGTTTACATCGGCGGTCTCAGGCTGAAGCTCAGGTGTGTTTAGGTCGGTGGTCTCAGGAACACTTCTGTCACCTTGAATGAGATGAAGCACCATGGACAGAGCCCGGGGGTGAACAGAACTGACTCAGGGCGCTCAGAGAAGCCAAAGGCATCCAAGGGGACACACCCCCTTTTCCCTTCATGTGGCCCCTACTAATGAGAGAGACCTCTGGAAGCCTCCAACTTCCCTGGGCCTCAGTGTGCTCACTGATAAAATGAAGTAATTAGAGCTAGATTACAATTCCACATTTATCAGCAGGATGATTACTAACGTCCAAATAATATACATCCTTATTCTTCAACCAGAGACCGATTCTGGGTTATCTCATTTTTCCAAGAATGAAGGGTAACCTTACAAGCAAAATTTCCATGAATTACCTTTCAAATACAAAGACATTTTTATCTGGGACCCTATTATTCTGTACGCCAAGACACTCAGAATTAAAACGCAAGCTCCTAGAAAGGAGCTATTGTCTGGGACAAGGCCTGTCCCTGCCGTGGCCTGTGAAGCCACATTTACTTTGGCAATGACAATGACTAGGAAGCTTTTCAAAGAAGACCTCCATGTCTGCTTGACTTTCCCAAGGAAGCCCCAAACGGAAGCAGCCAGGGCCGGCCCTCTGAATCATTTCTGTAACACTCACAGGCTCTCCCACGCTGAGACTGCGGCTTCATTCATGTGCTTCTCCTGTGGGACTTGCCTCTACCCTGTCCTCTGAGTAAAGTACACAAGTGTGGGACAGCCCATGTTTGTATGCCTGTGTTTTTATTTGTCTTGGTTTAATGTTTTTTGTTTTGTTTTGTTTTGTTTTGTTTTTTTGAGACAGGGTCTTGCTCTGTCACCCAGTCCGCAGTATAGTGGCACAATCACGGTTCACTGTAGCCTCAACTTCTTGGGCTCAGGTGATCTTCCCACCTCAGCCTCCCGAGTAGCTGGGACTACAGGTACATGCCACCATGCCCAGCTAAGTTTTGTATTTTTTGTAGATATGGGGTTTGACCATGTTGCCCAGGCTGGTCTTGAACTTCTGGGCTCAACAGATCCTCCCGCCTTGGCCTCCCAAAGTGCTGGATTACAGGTGTGACCAACTGTGCCCGGCCTAATGTGTCATTCTACTCCTAACACCTAGTAGGCACTTGGTACACAGCTGGAACCCAAAACATGCCTATGCATTCATTCAAAGGGTATCTGAGAGCCAAAAATGGAACAGGCAATGTTCCAGGTGCTAGAATATTAACATATCGGTGGCTGGGCATGGTGGCTCAGGCCTGTAATCCCAGCACTTTGGGAGGCTGAGGCAGGCAGATCACAAGGTCAGGAGATCAAGACCATCCTGGCTAACACAGTGAAACCCTGTCTCTAGTAAAAATATAAAAAATTAGCTGGGTGTGGTGGCAGGCGCCTGTAATCTCAGCTACTCGGGAGACTGAGGCAGGAGAATGGCGTGAACCCAGGAGGCGGAGCTTGCAGTGAGCCCAGACTACGCCACTGTACTCCAGCCTGGGCAACAGAGCGAGACTCTGTCTCAAAGAAACAAAAAGCAAAAAACAAGCACATTGGTTAACGAAAGAGGGTCTCAGTGCACAGTCTGACAGAGCAATGCGCTGGTGGCTTGCTGCTCCTTTAGATGACTGTCTGTGGCTTTGGGTTTGCAAGCTGGCTGCTGCTGACCTCAGTTCCACGACGTCTTGATTTCTACCCAGGGTCTCACTGCGTGTGTGAAGTCTTTGCTTTCCCAACTTGATAACTTTTTCAATCTGTCTCTTTGTGTAGTTCTTATATGCACACACTGAACACTTTTTTTTTTTTTTTCTTTTATATTTTTGTGAGGCTACTCTTTTACTGTTTTACTCAAAAGCAAAAAATAGAGTTTGGGATTTTTGGGGGTTGTTTTTTTTTTTTACCTCAATGTCATCAATAAGTTCCTTTTTTCTTCGACGAATATCTAGAAGTTCTTCTCTCTCTTCTAATGAGAGGTCTTCAGGCACTGAAAGAAGAAAAAAATTATCAATTAAACAACTACTTTGGAGAACAAACTGGCAACATCTAGCAAGGGTGAGGTGGGTAAATGCTGCCACCCGGCAATTCCATATGCAGGTATTTATACTAAAGAAACGCTCCCATTGAGACTGTATCTAAGACACTCATAGGAGTGCTCTTTATAACCAGAAAACAGCCTAAATATTCATCAATAAGAACTTGAATAAATTGTGGTACATTCATAAAACAGAATCCCATCCAACAAAAATATTTTTTCAGGCCAGGCATGGTGGCTCATGCCTGTAATCCCAGCACTTTAGGAGGTGGAGGTGGGTGGACCACTTGAGGTCAGGAGTTTGAGACCAGCCTAGCCAACATGGTGAAACCCCATCGCTACTAAAAATATAAAAATCAGCTGGGTGTTATGGCGGGTGCCTGTAATCCCAGCTACTCAGGAGGCTGAGGCAGGAGAATTGCCTGAACCTGGAGGCGGATCACATCACTGCACTCCAGCCTGGGCGACAGAGGAAGATTCTGACTCGAAAGAAAAAAAAAAAAATTAAAAAGAATGAGCTAAGTCTATCGATATGGATGAGTCTCAAAAATAAAATGATGACTATACAAGAAGGCTAAGGCCAGGCACAGTGGCTCACGTCTCTAATCCCAGCACTTCGGGAGACTGAGGCAGGAGGATCGCTTGAGCCCAGGAGTTCAAAATCAGCCTGAGCAAGATGGTGAGATCCTTTCTCTACAAAGATTAAAATAAATAAATAAATAAATGTAGACAGTGCCCAGGAAAAGACCACAGGCTGACGAAAACATGATTCACAGCAGAGCTGACACTCGGCTCAAAGACAGACTGGACTCTTCAATGAATATGTGTGAAGACAGTTATTTACATGGAAGAAATAAAAGCAGATTGTATGTTATCAATCATACATATTTTCAATCAATTACAAGTGAATTAAAGACTTCAATGTGAAGGGGAACACTATACAATTTTTAGAAGTCAATATAGGAGAATGTTTTTATAATTTCAGGGTAGCGAAGGACTTTTTTTTTGAGATGGAATCTGGCTCTGTCGCCCAGGCTGGAGTGCAGTGGCACAATCTTGGCTCACTGCATCCTCTGTCTCCTGGGTTCACTGCACCCAGCCAGGGAAGGACTTCTTAAACAAGATGGACAAATTATAAATCACAAAGGAAAATATTAATACATTTAATTATATCAAAATTAAGAAATAGGCCAGGCAAGGTGGCTCATGCCTGTATCCAAGCACTTTGGGAGGCCAAGGTGGGAGGATCACTTGAGGAGTTTGAGACCAGGCTGGGCAATACAGTGAGACCCCTATCTCAACCAAAAATATGAAAAATAGCCAGGCATGGTGATGCACGCCTGTAAGCCCAGTTACTTGGGAGCCTGAGGTGGGAGGACCACTTCAGCCCAGGAATTTGAGGCTGCAGTGAGCTATGATCATGATTGTGCCACTACACCCCAGTCTGGGCAACAGAGTTAGAATCTGTGTCTCAAAAAAAAATTAATAAATAAAAATGAAGAAACTTCATTCACCAAAAGTTCCACACCACAAAGTGAAGAAGAGGCTGAGCCAGAAACTGCCAAAGAACTGGGATTCAAAATATATAACTCCTACAAATTATATTATTGTTTTTTGGAGAGACAGGATCTCACTCTGTTGCCCAGACTGGAGTGAAATGCTGCATGATCATGGCTCACTGCAGCCTTGAACTCCTGGGCTCAAGCAATCCTCCCACCTCAGCCTCCCAAGTAGCTAGGATTACAGACATGCCCCACCATGTCTGGCTAATTTTTTTTTTTAATTTAGAGACAGGGTCTTGCTGTGTTGTACAGGCTGGCCTCGAACACCTGGCCTAAAGCAAAACTCCTACCTTGGCCTCCTAAAGCACAGAGATTACAGGTGTGAGCCACTGTGCCCAGCAACAAGTCAATTTTTAAAAGACAAAACAACTCAGTGCTTAGAAAATGGGCAAATGGGGCCAGGCACAGTGGCTCATGCCTGTAAGCCCAGCACTTTGGGAGGCTGAGGCAGGTGGATCACCTGAGGTCAGGAATTCTAGACCAGCCTGGCCAACAGAGTGAAATCCCATCTCTACTAAAAATACAAAAAATTAGCTGGGTGTGGTGGTGAGCGCCTGTAATCCCAATTACTTGGGAGGCTGAGGCTGAGGCAGAAGAATCACTTGAAACAGGGAGACAAAGATTGCAGTGAGCCGAGATTGCACCACTGCACTCCAGCCCAGGTGACAGAGCGAGACTCTGTCTCAAAAGAAAAAAAAGAAAAAAGGAAAATGGGCAAATGACTTGCATAGGCACAAGACCAAAAAATTAATATGAATGGGCATATGAAAGGATGTCAACTCTCTTAATAGTCAAAGAAATACAAATTAAAATCCCAACAAGAGACCTCCACTAAAACTGTAGTAATCATAATTAGCGATTTTAAAAATTCAAAACCCATTACAACAAAGAGAATGGAAACAAAGAACCACCATCACATTTTTATTAGCCTGAAGCCAAATTGGACTAGCCATACCTGATTTAACCCACATAGAAAAGGAAACTCTTAAGCCCACAGTGGCATAGACCAAGTAACCTAATTTATGTGTCAGAATCCCCAAAAGGCTTAGGCTCTGGCTGCACCGGATAACTCTGGAGGGGGGCTGTGAAGGAGGGTCAACTAAAATAAGGAGAACTGGTTGACAGACTCTTTGAAATGCCACTGGATGCCTGCCTCTTCTCTCCCACACCACAGTAGAATGCTTATTTATCTTTAGAGAACAAAACAGAGAGACTAGGGCACTTCGAAAATGTTTGAGGGCAAGGGCACCCTACCAGAAACAGGGGTGAGAGGTAAATGCAGACATACTCATCACCACGCCCTCTTCCCCACTGGGCTCCCAGACTGCAGGCCACGGGCCATTTACTCCTCTACCACCACCCTGGACAGAGGTTGGGACAAGCGTCTTCTCTGAAGCATCCCACAGGCTTCAGCTCTAAAGATACTGATGTGAGGGGCAGACACCAACAAGCAGCACACCCACATCACCCTAGAGAGAAACAGTCAGCACCGCCTCCTACTGCACTCAGAGCTTCTAATATACTTTTCACTTCTTCCTTCTCAAACTGGAGGTAAGCCTCTGACACGCAAAACAGATACCAAAATAGACCCAAAAAAGCAAAAAGGGATAAAAGTGGTTACACCTTGGGGACAAAAAAGTGACAAGGCAAGGCAATGCTCACCCCCATTACAAACTTTACAGCTGACTCTTTAATACATGTACAACTGATGAAATATAAAACCTAAGGAAAAAAGCCAGGTGTGATGGCACACATCCACAGTCCCAGGAACTTGGGAGGCTGAGGTGAGAGGGTCACTTGAGCTCAGGGGTTCCAGGCTGCAGCGAACATGATCATGCCACTGGATCCCAGCCTGGGTGACAGAACGAGACTCCCATCTCTTTAAAAAAAACGAAAACAAAAAACAAAAAAAAAAACTTAAAAACAACATATGCATTTCAATCTCGCCAGACTGTGACCTCTCATCCTGAGAGAGAGGAGAGAGAGGAGAGAGAGGAGAGAGAGGGGAGAGAGAGAGAGAGAGAAAGAGAGAGAGAGAGACTAGTGCCATTAACAACCACTTTGGAAAACAATTTGTCTATTAATATCAAAGAAGTACATATGCTATGACCCAGCCATTTTACTCCTAGGTGTATCAGAAAAGTTCCTGTGCACTGCAACAGAAGATACGTAACAAGAACATCAAAGAAGCCCATTGTGTAGATTAAAAAAGGAAATAGGCCGGGCACGGTGGCTCACTCCTGTAATGCCAGCACTTTGGGAGGCCAAGGCAGGCAGATCATGAGGTCAAGAGATTGAGAGCATCCTGGCCAACATGGTGAAACCCCGCCTCTACTAAAAATACAAAAATTAGCTGGGTGTTGTGGTGGGCGCCTGTAGTCCCAGCTACTCGGGAGGCTGAGGCAGGAGAATCACTTGAACCCACGAGGTGGAAGGTGCAGTGAGCCAAGATCGCGCCACTGCACTCCAGCCTGAGCAACAAGAGCAAAACTCCGTCTCAAAAAAAATAAAAAATAAAAAATAAAAAAGAAAAAAGAAAAGAAACAGACAAATGAAAAGAGAAAAAGTAGGCCATATTCTCTTCCTAAATAAGCCAATGGTCATCTGAAACCAAAAAGCTGTTCATCAGAGAAAGTAACTTTTGGATGGCAATGGTTATGCCTAAAAAAAGAGAACAAATTTATTAATGTTTTCAAGGGTACTGTACTGTGTCTGATCCCTCATTAATGTTTTCATTACAATATAATTAAGACCACAATGTTCAGCTCATGATAAACATGGCAAAGGAAAAAAATTTTGCAAAAAGATACATTTTCTTCAGATCTTTCTTAATAAACTTTTGTCTCAAACAGAAAAAAATAAAATGTGCTTTACAAAGATACAGATAATACAATTAACATAAAATTTGTAATTTCCTGCTTCCTGTATTAGATCTAAGTGTCGATAAATTCCACACTGTGGTTTTTTCGTTTTCTTTTTTCTGAGATGGAGTCTCACTCTGTCACCAGGCTGGAGTGCAGTGGTGCGATCGGCTCACTGCAAGCTCCACCTCCCGGGTTCAAGTGATTCTCCTGCCTCAGCCTCCCAAGTAGCTGTGATTACAGGCACCCACCACCACGCCCAGCTAATTTTTGTATTTTTAGTAGAGATGGGGTTTCACCATGTTGGCCAGCTGGTCTCAATCTCTTCACCATCTGATCCAACCACCTCAGCCTCCCAAAGTGCCGAGATTACAGGAGTGAGCCACCCTGTGGCATTTATTTATTTGAGATGGAGTCTCACTCTGTCACCCAGGCTGGAGTGCAGTGGTAGGATCTCAGCTCACTGCAACCTCTGCCTCCCGGGGTCAAGCAATTCTCTTGCCTCAGCCTCTCTGAGTAACTGAGACTACAGGTGTGTGCCACCACAACCAGCTAATTTTTTTTTTTTTGTATTTTTAGTAGAGATGGGGTTTCACTGTGTTGGCCAGGCTGGTCTCAAACTCCTGACCCCAGATGATCTGCCTGCCTCAGCCTCCCAAAGTGCTGGGATTACCAGCATGAGCCACCACGCCCAGCATTTTTTTTTTTTTTTTTTTTTTTTTTTTTGAGACAGAGTCTCACTCTCTCGCCCAGGCTGGAGTATAATGGCATGATCTCGGCTCACTGCAACCAGGTTCAAGCAATTCTCCTCCCTCAGCCTCCCAAGTAGCTGGGATTACAAGTGCCCACCACCACGCCTGGCTAATTTTTTGTATTCACACTGCGGTTTTCTTAAGCAATCCTCTATGCCAAGCAATGAATGAGGAAGGAACTACAATTTACTGATCAACTATACTAGGCTGCATGCTTTAACAGGTCATCTCCATTAAACTCCCAAATAACTGAGAGCAGCCATTTTATAAATGAAGAAAACAAAGCCAGGGAAAGTCTAATGATTCTTTCCCAGGAGAAAGAGAAAAAATATTTGAAGAAATAACGGCTGAAATGTCCCAAATTTGATGAATGACATGAACATACACCTCCAACGTGCTCATCAAATTCCACATGGGATAAGCTCAAGGAGATCCAAAGTCATGCAACATGCTATTGGGTGGTCTGGTAGCTCAACGATGTCATCAGTAACCCAGTCTGTTCATCCTGCCTTCCAGTGTGTCAGTTTCATCCTAAAGTCGGTCTCTTTCTGGCTCTAGGCTTCCCCAGCAACTGAAGCTACTTGCTTCCTTAGTCCTGTGTCTCTCTCAAGAGTGAGAAGGCTTCCTTCTGAGAAGCCCATAAAGTCTACACTCAATTCGCCTTGGCTCAGTCTGGCTCCACCTGAGATTACTGTGATCGGCTGAAGAGCACCAGTGGAATGAATGAATGTGCACCACACTTAGCGCTGAAGGAGAAGAAACACAAAGAAATCCAGATCAAGAGATAATGTGAGAAGTACGAGAGAATGAAGGCCAATCAAGAATTTCACCAGGCAGAAAAACCAACATTGGACGCCCAGAGACCAAATAAAACAAAGCAGCAAGCAGGCAGTTCTCGAATCTTCAAAGCTATTACTCTTATGCATCTGAGGGAGCATCTTTTTTTTTTTTTTTTCTTTTTTGAGACGGAGTTTCATTTTTGTTGCCCAGGCTGGAGTGCAATGACGCGATCTCAGCTCACTGCAACCTCCACCTCCCACGTTCAAGTGATTCTCCTGTCTCAGCCTCACAAGAAGCTGGGATTATAGGCGCACACCACCACGCCCAGCTAATTTTCTGTATTTTTAGTAGAGATTTCACCATGTTGGCCAGGCTGGTCTGGAACTCCTGACCTCAGGTGATCCAGCCACCTCAGCCTCCCAAAGTGCTGGGATTACAGGCGTGAGCCACCACAACCGGCCGCATCTTATTTCAATATGGCAAAAAGCATATCTAAAAGTAACCAGCTGACTGACACTATCCTGTTACTAAAAATTAAATGTACCTGAAGATTCAAATCAAGTCTGTCAACAAGACTTATGAAAAGAGTTTTCTTCTGCTGAGCTCTCCTGTGCAGATATAGGAAAATAAGAGCCTGCAAGGGTAGAGGTTTAATTCAATCATCAGCACACACTTCTATTTCCTTTTTAAGAAAGTCTATCTACAGTTTCAGTCTATCTACAGTTTCTCTCCTCCTACCCTGAGGATAAGCAGGGTTGGTTGTTAACACAGAGTGAAGACGTACAAAGTGAATCTAAACACCAGAATGATTTAATTCTGAAGATCCTAAAATACCTTTTAATCGGAATCAAAGGGTTTCCTTGATTTTTATCTTTCATTAATACCTATCTTTTCCTACCCTCTTAAGGCCCTAAGGAGTTAAATAAGCACTAGCCATTTACTTTACCAGTATTGCAATCAGAATTTCCATGCCTAAAAGAAAATTTTGTACAGTGGGACAAAGATATAGTGGCTGTGTAGAGAAATGTCCTTATTTTCCAGAGATTCATGCCATAGTATATAGGGATATAATGCTACTATGTCTATACTTCGAAATACTTCAGCAAAAAAAGAACTGAGGCTCACAGCTGTAATCCCAGCACTTTGGAAGGCTGAGGCCGGCGGATCATCTGAGGTCAGGAGTTCCAGACCAGCCTGGCCAACATGGTGAAATCCCGTCTCTACTAAAAATACAAAAATTAGCCAGGTGTAATGGTGGGCACCTGAAATCCCAGCTACTTGGGAGGCTGAGGCAGGAGAAATGCTTGAATCCAAGAGGAGGAGGCTGCAGTGAGCCAAGATCATGCCATTGTCCTCCAGCCTAGGCAACAAGAGCAAAACTCTGCTTCAAAGGAGAGAAAAAAAGAACTGAGCAAAATTAAAACAATTATTAAATCTATTTGATTCATTATCCATTTTAAGAGTTTGAATTAAAATAAAATAAAATAATCCATTTGAAGAGTTTGAATTAAAATAAAAAATTAAGTTTCAGGTATCTGGCCAGGTGCAATGGCTCATGCCTGTAATCCCAGCATTTTGGGAAGCCAAAGCCAGAACACTGCTTGAGGCCAGGAGTTTGAGACTAGTCTGGACAACATAAAGAAAGTCTGTCTCTACAAAAAATAAAAAAGAAATTAGCCAGACATGCTGCACCTGCCCACAGTCCCAGGGACTCAAGAGGCTGAAGTGGGGGGATCGCTTGAGCCCTGGAGTTTGAAGATGCAGCAAGCTATGATTGTGCTACTGCACTCCAACCTGAGTGACAGAGTGAGACACTGCTCTTTAAAAAAAAAAAAAAAAAAAAAACTTAAAAAAAAAACCTTTCAGGTATTAAGTGGCTAGTAACATCTGTAGCAGTATCACTCAGGATATTTGGGGAAAGCATTACTAGGAGGTAACGTAACGATCCTTGACATGTGAAAAGGAGTAAATAAAAGGAATAGGAGTATGTGATAGAATATTTCTGAACCGGGTCAGGCACAATGGCTCACACCTGTAATCCTAGCACTTTGGGAGGCCGAGGTGGGCGGATTACAAGGTCAAGAGATGGAGACCATCCTGGCTAACATGGTGAAACCGCATTTCCACTAAAAATACAAAAAATTAGCCGGGCGTGGTGGCGGGCGACTGTAGTCCCAGCTACTTGGGAAGCTGAGGCAGGAGAATGGCATGAATCCGGGACGCAGAGTTCGCAGTGAGCCAAGATTGCATCGTTGCACTCCAGCCTGGGTGACAGAGCGAGACTCCTTCTCAAAAAAAAAGAAAAAATTTCTGAACCAGTCTCTGAGGAGCTTCTGTCATTTAAGTACCTTGCTGTCCTATTGTGTCTTTGGACACCCAGATTGCATAGCAAATACCAACATTTAGCTGCTGGACCAGCTGTTTAGTGACGTTCTATCAGTATCTCTCTGCATCCAAAATAACTTTGCAGTAACAGAATCTGCTGATCCACTGACAATTTCACACATGTGACTGCCATACTAAAAATGGGAAGATAAGCAATGTTCAGAGAAGGTGTCCTTCATTATCCAGATCTTTTCCACAGCAACAAACCAGCCTTCACTCAGTCACAGTTATCTAAGACTTGGGTTCACTTACTGACATCATGTATGTTTTGTCACTCAGACTCTGTTAGGTAAGAAGAAACAAAGGTCAAGTAGTTGATTTTTTCCTCCCAAGAAATCTAGCAGTTTATTTTTGAATGGATAAAGTAATATATGGATATGGTTACACATACAGAAACATATTAAAAAGGCATACAATGAAAACTTCCCCGCCAACCTCAATAAAGCTGCTTTAAAAAATAAATAAATAAAGGCAGGTTAACTGGAAATCACTGGTCTGGCATGAAATCTCTAAAGCTGGTTGAATGCACCCACCATGAGCTTCCCTATAAAATCCTGACATTCCAGACACAGGCTAGGAAAAGGTCCTTCAGATTCAGTTCTCGTCTGTGAATTGATGGAAGAGGCTGGACACACTGGATTATTTCTAACAATGCATCAGGCTCTAAAAGAGAATGAGTCTGCAGCACATATGGTTTCAACATTCTTACTCTAATTCTTGATAGCAAATATAAATGTGTCCACAAGGAAAAAACAATGTGGAAAGAAGGCAGGAAATCCTCCATTTTAGTAAAAGGGTGCTGCCAGTGAAGCTTTAGAATAAGAATCAGGAGCAAATTCACATCATTCAGCCAAAATCCTTACCTTTCTCAGGCACTAGCCTTCCACAAACTTAGATCTGCAAAATCACAGAGACTCACAGCTGGTGAGGTCTATGTTTTGGGTTCAGGTTTGTAGGAATTTCATTAAAGTACATTAAGTGTGGACTTTCTGCTTCCAGCCACCAGTAACAGGGACTGGATTTATCCTGTTGCCTGAAATGATGGGAGAAGAAAAGCAGCCAGGCACAGTGGTTATGTGCCTGTAGTCCCAGCCACTGGGGCGTCTGTAGCAGGAGGATCTAGAGCCCCAGAGTTGAGGCTGGCCTGGGCAACGTAGCAAGAACCTACCTCTAAAAAATAAACAACAACAACAACAAAAAACAAGCTAACAAAATAACAAAATTCTACACCCTGCAAAATCTCTTTCACAAATAAAGATGAAACAAAGACATTTTCAGATATAAAAACTTAAACTAATTTGCCACTAGCACATCTGCACTACAAGAAATGTTATAGTAGTACTTCATGCAGGGGAAAAGAAAAGATTCCAAATAAAAATTTGTTACCGATGCAAAAGAAAGTATTGTAAATGATAACTATGTGAGTGAATACTTTTTCATGACAGATACCTCTTTACAAGATTTACTGTTATTGTTTAAAGCACAAATAATAAAAAATGTAAGACAGAACAAAGGTTGGGAGGAAGAAAGGATAAGCTGCTTATCCCACATGTGAAATGGTTAACATCATTTGATGGTAGACTGAGAAATGAAAGATGTATATATAAATTCTAAACCAACCACTAACAAAGTGTGCGATAATATTAAGAAATTCAGATTATCTTATTTACCATCTTTAATAAAATCTAAGAGCCCATCAATTATGAGATGTATGCTTAATTTCAGACAGTTTAAAATGTATACAAATTTGTATCTCAGAATCAATGACAAATGGGAGATTGTCATACATATTGATACTAAAAAATAAGCAAGTGGTATCTCCAAGTTGATTCAGTACTTTCTTTCAAGTTATATTAATAATCTGGTTATCTAACAGATTCCAAGCTACCAAGAAGCTGCAGCTTTCTACTTTACTGCTATAAATGGTGACACCCTGACACACTGTATATACACACATCTACCAACACTTGAGATCTTCCACGGACTTCACCTGCAGTTCTAGGACTTCTCCTGCAGAAAGATGGAGTTTCACAGGCATGAACTGTGGCCACAGCACTCACTAGGTTTTAGTCGCTGTAAGTCAAATGTGATAATACATACACTGAACAAAACTTTGGTCATTTAACTCACAACTGTGTATTTTTGGCTACCTAGTCCTAATTGAAATTGATTCTCTCACCCTTAAGTTTACCTTTATTACTAATCAATACTACTTTGTTGTTTTGATATGGTGCTTTTTAGACTTTTGGTCAGTTCAGGGACTGGCCAATTCTGCAGGAAACTAAGAACACTGGCAAAGCATGGGCTCTGAGTGCTGGTTCCAGTTAATCCACTACATGGACACTACATGGAGCCGTGGTTTAACACACACAGAAATAACCCTATCTCATAACACTTTCATACCTAGCAATTTAAACTTATTGTTTATTTTGAGAAAGGATCTTGTTCTGTCATGCGGTCTGGAGTGCAATGGCACAATCACAGCTCACTGCAGCCTCAACGTCCCAAGCTCAGGTGATCCTCCCGCCTCAGCCTCCTGAATAGCTGGGACCACAGGCACATACTGCCATGCTCGGCTAACTTTCAAATTGTTTTTGTAGAGACAGGGTCTCACTATGTTATTGCCCAGGCTAGTCTCAAACTCCTGGGCTCAAGTAATCCTCTACTTCGGCCTCCCAAAGTGCTGGGATTGCAGGTGTGCGCCACTGTGCCTGGCAAAACTGAGCATGAGTTTCTGGAGACTACCGAAGCAGTGCAATGACACACAGAACAAACAGGCAGGCCCTGAAATGCCAGGGGCTGCGCTCTGCCTCTCCTCACCACTTGACAGTTACGTGACCTCAGTGGGTGATAAAGCAGCGTTCAATGACATCCAAGTGGGTAACAGGGCAGTCACATGTTAGCAACAACGGGAAGGGCCAGGTGAGTGGGGTGCTGCAGCTAGCCAAGATGCTGCACTGAGCTGCAGGGGCGGGCAGGAAAGCCACAGAGGCTCCAAGGGCCCGATTCTCGCCACCTCCTTGGAACCTTCTCTCTTGTCATTTCTCCTCAATCTCCACGTGCTGATCGTTACTGTTCCAGGACACTGGTTCCTTGCCCAGCCTTCTTTGGATTAGGTGAAAGGTAACATTTTCAGACACGAACCGGAGTTGGCCACTGGTGCACCACGATCACTAATAGAAATTCTTAAATAAAGTTCAATCAAGAGAAAGGATCCAATACAGGAGGTGTGAGCAGCAAGAGAAAATGATGAGCACTGGTTTCCATAAGTAAATCTAAAAAAAACCTGACTGTGTAAGATAATAATGTCTCATAGAATAAGAACAGAACTGAAATGCTCAACAACAACAGCATGTAAATAAGAAGGGAAGCAATTTGCTCTGAAGTTCTTAGGGTTCGAAGGCGGAGGGGATACATGATTAACTTTAGACTTGGCAAGTTAAGAATGCATACTAAAATTTCTAGGGTAAGCAGGAAAGGAATGGAGCTCAAAATGCCCAAATTGGGAAAGGGAAATTAAAACTGGAATGAGAAAAAATAATCCAAAAAAAGGCAAGGAAAGAGAAAGAGAAACACAGAACAACTGTTAGAAATACAAAATGCAAAATATTGGGTGCAGGAAAAAAAATCCAAATATACTGATCTTTATCATGGTAGACAGAAAAACACAGCCATGGTATTTTGCGGTTCCTCCTCTCAAGAAGGAAGTCTATTTCCCACCGTTTTCTCTGGACTGGCTTTGGGACTTCCTTTGACCAAGAGAAGATGGCAGATGTGACAGTGGGTAGGGCCCAGCACCCAGGCCTCAAGGTCTTGCCCCTCCCCTATCCTGGAACCTGAGACCACCATGTCCTGGGCCAGCAACCTTTAAAATGAAATCCATCGTGTAAAGAAACCACACGGAAGAGTCTCTGAGGTCCCAGCTGCTGCAGCACCTCAGCCAAGGCCCCAGACGTGTAAGTGAAGTCATCTGGGATGGGATCAGCCTCTGGCTGGCCTTACAGCTGAATGTGACAATGTAGGTGAACCCAGACAAGAGCAACACGTGAACCACCAGCCAGTTTGGAAACTCGGATGGTGAGACAAGAGGCCATTGCTGGGTTTTTTTTGTTTATTTTTTTGAGATGGAGTTTTGCTCTTGTTGCCCAGGCTGGAGTGTCATGGTGCGATCTCAGCTCACCACAACCTCCGCCTCCTGGGTTCAAGTGATCCTCCTACCTCAGCCTCCTGAGTAGCTGGGATTACAGGTATGCGCCGCCACGCCCAACTAATTTTGTAATTTTTAGTAGAAATGGGGTTTCCCCATGTTAGGCTGGTCTCAAACTCCCGACCTGAGGTGATCCGCCAGCCTCAGCCTCCCAAAGTGCTGAGATTACAGGCATGAGCCACTGTGCCCAGCCAGGCCACTGCTGTTTTAAGCCAATTCCTTTGGAGAAGTTTGTTATGCAGTAAGAAGTAACTGATTCATTTACAATGAACATAAGTGAAAAAAAGGAGTAAGTTTTAGAATTTGGACTTAAAAACCAGAACAAAAAACATCCCACTAAATGCTCTTTAAGAGGCACATTTAAAACACACGAATACATAAAAGTTAGAGGTAAAGGGGTAGAAAGTAATATACCAGACACATTCTTACAGAAAAAAGTTGGTACCACTGTAAGAAAAAATAGGCAAAAAAAACTTTAAGAAAAATAGACTAAAGCGATGAGTCACTCGATAATGACATTTTGTTCAGTTATTCACAAAGTCAGAATTTATATGCATCTAACAAAATAGCCTGAAAATATATAAAGCAAAAATTGACAGATGTACATGTAAAAATAAAATTTTTCCCAAAGGCAAAAAAAAGAAAAAAATGTTGAAGATCTTACTAACACAATAGCAAGCTTGATTTAATGGACATAATATACTTCACTGATTATAAGATGTGCTTTTTTTTTCACATTTTAACATATTTGAAGTGAATTGTGACATTTACATATTATTGCCTACATAGTTCTGAATCTGATTATTGCTAGAGGCAAAACTAAACAACTGCTACTCCTTAATGTTTCATGCAAAAACAAAATTTAAGAATAATCTGATGAAGGATTATGAGTCTAGTCATTACCACAGATTATTCATTGATACTTTCCGGTAAGATCAACAAAGCCTCAGCACAAAACTCTGCTAAACATTAGAAAAAAATCCAGGAGACAATATAGGAGCACTCTTTAAGAACCGCTGTGTCACTAATGCCTTCTATGGTGACAGCACTGTGTAGAAAAACACAGATATCAACTATTCTGAGTAGACAACTGATTCAGGAGTGAGAATCTGTAAATAAGCTTCAGGAATACCTTGACCAACTTACTGCACTCATATTTCATTTTTTTTTTTTTTTTTTTTTTTGAGACGGAGTCTCGCTCTGTCTTCCAGGCTGGAGTGCAGTGGCGCGATCTCCGCTCACTGCAAGCTCCACCTCCTGGGTTCACGCCATTCTCCTGCCTCAGCCTCCTGAGTAGCTGGAACTACAGACGCCCGCCACCATGCCCGGCTACTTTTTTGTATTTTCAGTAGAGGCAGGGTTTCATCGTGTTAGCCAGGATGGTCTCCATCTCCTGACATCATGATTCGCCCGCCTCAGCCTCCCAAAGTGCTGGGATTACAGGCTTGAGCCACCGTGCCTGGCCTCATATTTCACTTTTTATATATGTTCACAATAGTAAAAAAAAAAAAAGAAGAAGAAACCAACATTGAAGTAAGTTGAAAAAAAAATCAGACAGTATAAAGATTCTAAGTGAGAAAGATGCATTGCTCCTGGTTTAGGTACCAGCTTTTTTCTTCTTAATGGAACATAAGCTAATGACGCATCTTACAATTGATACAGACAGACTCTATGGGATCATGGCACCCAACAGGCGTGCAATATAAATTCAAGCACATGTGAAAAAGAAAGTCTTAATAAATTTCAAAGGATTGGTGTAGTGGAGATGAAGATGCTTTGCTCAACCTCTGGAGGTGCCCTCACGTAAAGCAGAGTTTAGAAAGCTCAAAATTACATCTCCGGATCCTCTTATAATTTAGGCTTCCAAAACGAACGAAGCTCTGCCACTCAGAGGCAGTGTACAGGATTCAAAAGAGAGCAGTGAAGCAGAGGTCCTCATCCTGCCCTTTTACTGCTTCTCAGCTGGCCCACAAAGATGTGAAAGGTGAGGATTTTCTGGAACAGCATTCTATCTAGTGTTCGTTCTCTAGATTCCTAGGAATTGAGAGTTCATTCCAGCACTGTGGCCTCTTGATTCAGGTTCTGTGGACCCCATCACAGCTGGGGATATGCATGGACCTCCATGGTTGCAGGAGTTGCCTAGCAGGCGAGAATTCCTCTGGTGCCTCGATTCTGGAGAGCCAAGCTAGGGCCCACTCCTTTAGCCAACCTATGGCTCCCCAATCAAATCATCCCTTCCTGCTCAAAATACTTGGAGTGCTCTGTATTTCCTGTATGGAACTATACCTGAAACCACTGCTGTCATAAAGACCACATTCTCCGAACACAAAACAATAAAGTTAGAAATCAATTGCAAAACAGTGACTAGGATGAGTGCGGTGGCTCATGCCTGTAATTCCAGAACTTTGGGAGGCTGAGGTGGCTGGATCACTTGAGCCCAGGAGTTCGAGACCAGTCTGGGCAACATGGCAAAGACCCTGTCTCTACTAAAAATACAAAAATTAGCCGGGTATGGTGGCACACACCTGTAGTCCCAGCTATTTGGGGGCTGAGGTAGGAGAATTAACTAAGCCTGGAAGGTCAAGGCTGCAGTGAGCCATGATCATGCCACCGTACTCCAGCCTGGGTGACAAAGCAAAACTCTCTCAAAAAAGCAAAAACAAAAAACAGTGACCAGGAAAACCCATTTGTTTGGAAATTAAATTAAGAAACACAATTCTAAATAACTCATCAGTCAAAGATAACAACGTAATATAAATTAGAAAATACGAACAAAGGCCAGGCACAGTGGTTCACACCTGTAATCCCAGAACTTTGGGAGTTCAAGGTGGGCAGATCACCTGAGGTCAGGAGTTTGAGACCAGCCTGCCAACATGGTGAAACCCCATCTCTACTAAAAATACAAAAATTAGGCAGGTGTGGTGGTGCATGCCTGTAATCCCAGCTACTTGGGAGGCCGAGGTGGGAGAATCACTTGAACCCAGGAGGTAGAAGTTGCACTGAGCCAAGATCTCACTACTGCACTCCAGCCTAGGCAAAAGAGTGGAACTCCATCTCCAAAAAACAAACAAACAAAAAACAAGAAGAGAAGAGAAAGATAATGTGAAAATATTACTTGGATGCTACAGCTAAAACAAGTTAGAAAATCAGAACTTAAGGTGCTACCACAGCCTGGGCAATATAGAAAGACCCTGTCTGAAAAAAACCAAAACACATTAGCCAGGTGTGGTGGTACATACCTGTAATCCTATCTACTTGGGAGGTTGAGACAGGAGAGTTTGAAGGAATTTGAGGCTGCAGTGAGCGATGATTGGGCCACTGCACTCTAACCTGGGTGACAGAGCAAGGTCCTATCTCTTTAAAAAAAAAAAAAAAAAAAAAAAAAAAGCTTATTTTAGAAAATAATTTTGTTGAAAACTGATAAACTAAGCACTCACCTTTAAAAATTAGAAAAACCGCTTAAACCCAAAGAAGAAAATAATACAGAAATCAATTATTAAAATGCAATCAAGTATAGCCACTTTTAAAAACAGTTTGGCAGTTCTTCAAAAAATTAAACAGTTTACATTCCAGCAATTCCACTCCTAGTTATACATCCCAAAAAGTAAAAACGTATGTCCACACAAAAACCTGTACATGAATGTTCATAGCAACACTATTCACAAATAGCCCAAACAACCTAAATGTCCATCAACAGATGAATGGATTTAAAACTATATGGTATATATATACAAAAGAATGTGACTCAGCCATAAAAATGAAGTACTGATACACGCTACAACACAGATGAACTCTGAAGACATTATGCTAGGTAAAATGAGCCAGCCACAAAAGACCACATGTTGTATGATTCCATTTATAGAAAACATCCAGAGTAGGTCAAGAACAGACAAAACTAATTTGTGTTGATAGGAATCAAAACAGTGGGTAATCTAGGGAGGCAGAAAGTACTGCCTGAAAAAGGGCATATCAGAGCCTTCTGTGATGTTGCAAATGTCTACTTCAATTTAGGAAGCAGATACACAAGGGTGTGTGTACATGAATAGATGGAAAATAGCTTGAGTTCTAGGTACGCTTAACATTTGAGCACTTTACTTATTGCCCTTAAAAGCCTATGTCTGAATAACTGATCCCTTTTAATCCTTAACAGAGAAAGGGAAGAATTTCCGGAAAAAGACACTGAAACAGCATTCAAAAATGTGTCAAACACTAACAGAACCGATGCTAATTGCCCTAGGATGACTTCAGGACAATCCAGTCTAAGGTACAAACGTGAGTCAGGTGCCCTCAGTGCCACCTCTGCCTTACATCCTGCAGCTCTAAGCATCAAGTAAAGGGCAAATTCCAGCAGTGTTTTAAGGGACAATGGGGGAGACGATTTTTTCTTTTTAGAGAGATTACTAACTACAGAATAAAGCCTCATAAAATCTAAAACCCATCAATTTTAAGTAAACCATTTTTATGTCCTGTTTAAAAGATAAAACACCAACACTCCAAACTTTAAGATGCTGTAAGACACATTCCAATTTCACAGATATTAAAATGCACTTTTTTTTTTTTTGAAACAGTCTCTCGCTCTGCCGCCCAGGCTAGAGTACAGTGGCGCGATCTCAGCTCACTGCAAGCTCCGCCTCCTGGGTTCACGCCATTCTCCTGCCTCAGCCTCCCAAGTAACTGGGACTAAAGGTGCCCGCCACCATGCCCGGCTAATTTTTGTATTTTTAGTAGACACGGGGTTTCACTGTGTTAGCCAGGATGGTCTCCATCTCCTGACCTCGTGATCCGCCCACCTCGGCTTCCCAAAATGATGGGATTACAGGCGTGAGCCACCGCGCCCGGCCTAAAATGTGCATCTTAGAATCAGTAATATACAGCTATCAACAATGCCTACTTTTTAATGGAATAGCATTTAATTCAAACTTGATGTTTGAGTCCGGTAGAGTGGCACACACCTGTAATCCCAGTAGTCTGGGAAGCCAAGGGGGTTGGATCACGTGAGACCAGGAGTTTGAGACCAGCCTGGGCAATACAGGCCACAGTGAGCTATGATCACACTGCTGCACTCCAGCCTGGTCACAGAGCGAGACTCCATCTCAAAAAACAAAACAAAAGAAGGCTGGGCGCAGTGACTCATGCCTGTAATCCCAGCACTTTGGGAGGTCGAGGCAGGCAGATTGCTTGAGTTCAGGTGTTCAAGACGAGCCTGGGCAACATGGTGAAACCCCATCTCCACAACAAATACAGAAATTAGCTGGGTGAGGTGGCATATGCCTGTAGTCCCAGCTACTTGGGAGGCAGAGGTGGGAGGATGGGTTGAGCCCAGAAGGCGGAGGTTGCAGTGAGCCGAGATCATGCCACTGCACTGCAGCCTGGGTGACAGAGCCAGATTCTGTCTTGGGGGGGAAGAAATAACGTGTTAGGAGCAGATAAGAAAACCATGAATAACTGTTCTGTAGGTTGATACTTTTGAGCACTACTGTTCTTATTCTTCCAAGTTTCCTTCTACCTTAGGTATACACATCTATCTATTTCTTCTCAGACTTTTGGGTAAAATGAAGTGTAGGCATACACATCTATCACTGGATAAGGTAGATAAGAATTTTTGTACACTACAAACATGACAGATAAACTTAGCAATAAACTACAAATTAGAGCAGCCATTGCAAGTTTTTTAAATAACTGCTTTGTATTTACATAGTGTTACATGTAAAACAAACATGGTGTTACAACCCTACCCAAATCATCCTTTTAGACTTATACATAAACATCCTCTTGACAACAAACATGCCAACCCACAACTGCTGCTCTTCCTGTTTGGTGATGCAGCCAACCACTAACAAGCAGTGGAAGAACCAGTGCAGTGGCATGTGTCTTACCAATGCAGTAGTCAAGGACAGTTTATTCCCCAGTTCCACAGACCAAAACTAAACATAAGGGCCAAGGACACAGCTCCTTGGGATCCTTGGCACAAGTGTTTCATTCCAATCATTCATTCTAGCTCATTTTTTCTTTTCTTTTTTTGAGGTGGGGGCAGGATCTCACTGTCACCCAGGTTGGAGGGCAATGGCCCAATCATAGCTCACCGCAGCCTCCAACTCCTAGACTCAGGCAATTGGCCTGCCTCAGCCTCCCAAGTAGCTGGGACTACAGGCGCCTATGTTTTATTTTTGTAGAGATGGGTCTTGCTATTTTGCCTAGGCTGGTCTGAAGCGATCCTCCCTCCTCAGCCTCCCAAAGTGTTGGGATTACAGGTGTGAGCCACCACACCGGGCTTGGAGCTCGTTTTCTGTAGCAGGTTTTTATAACATGGTCTAAAGACCTTCTCCATCAGAAACACTCGGAAGTACTTGTCCACAGCAGAGTTCCTAGACACTATCCCAAACCTACCAAATCAGAACCTCTAGGTGTCAAGCCCAGGACTCTGAATTTAACAAGCTTCCCAAATCATTTTGTTGAATAGGGAAATTTGAGGACCACTGCTAAAATACAACACTGAATAGATAAGTCCTTAACACAAATCATGAACGCAATATATTAGGTAGACAGGCAACATGACACAGTCAGTCTTGCAGCTGGACTTGTCTCAAATATTCTCTCTGCCATTTACTAGCTCTGTGTCCTTAGGCAACTTACCTAATCTCTCTGTGCCTCAGTTTCCTCATTTGTAAATGGGATACTGCTACTATCTCAAGCTAATCAAACTCTCTTCTTGAATATTACTAGAAATTTCAAATTAAATACTGCATCTCAAAACAAATCAATACAAAAAATATTTTAAGATCTTGAACGATGAATATGTTGACCTCAGTCATGAAAAACTAGTAATAGACATTGAGACTTTCTACCCTAGCTAACTGAAAAATAGAGTAAAATAAACAACTTCTGAATAACTGAGTTTCTTTCACAGCCAGAAGCTGTCGTTGGCGGTGCGGGGGAACAGCTTCACAAGTGCACGTGACTAAAAACCATGTGAGGACACTTTGGAAGACAGTTTGGCAGTTTCTCTCAAAGCTCAACAGCCTTACAATACGATCCAGCAACTGCCCTCCTTGGAATTTACCCAACTGAGTTGGAAACTATGTCCACATGAAAATCTGCCACAAATATTTATAGCAGCTTTATTTATAATTGCCAAAAACTGAAGCAACCAAGATGTCCCTCAATAGGTGACTCGATAAACTTTGATGCATCCAGACAATGAAATGTTATTCAGTGATAGTAAGAGATGAGCTCTCAAGCCTTGAAAAGACATAAAGGAACTTTAAATGTATCTTGAACGATGAATATGCTGAAAGAAGTGAAAGAAGCCAATCTGAAAAGGCTACATATTGTACAATTTCAACTAGATGGCATTCTGGAAAAGGCAATGCTACTGAGACAACAGGTCAGTGGTTGCCAGGGGTTCAGGGGGACATGGAGAGGGATGAATAGCTGAGCACAGGGGACTCCTGGGCGGTGAAACTCTTCTGTATGATATGGGAACGGTGGATCCATGTTATTATGCACCTGTCAGAACCCCAAGGACCCCAAAAGGAAATCCTATTGTAAACCATAAACTTCAGTTAGTAACAAGGTATCACTATTGGTTCATCCATTGTAAGAAATGCACCACACTAATGTAAGATGTTAGTAACAGGGAAATTATGAGCTGGGAGGCGGCGAGCAGATGGGAACTCTATACTGTCGGCTCGATTTTTATGTAAATCTAAATTTGTTCTAAAAACTAAAGTCTATTAATAACATCTTCAAAGTAGGGATAATGACATCCAAAGCTACCAAATAATTCTCTAAGACAACTTTGTGAAAGTCATCTCTGACAATTTCATCAACCCAAACTCCCAACAAGTCCTCTTGAACATCCGACAGAAGATGAAAGAAGATTCCTTATCAAATTTCAAATGAGTTTTCAACTACAATGTCAGGGAGATGTCACCTAAAATTTAAGATGAGATTTTATCCTTTTCATTGAAGTTTTTTCAAAATCTTTGGCCTTGAGAACTTAAGTTGGGAAGATAAAAACATTTTTATAACCAGTCTGCTATATCCATAGGTGGAATTTTGGCTAAAAACGCGTGAAATCTAAGAGTGTTCATGCTGCTGGTGTTCCCAAAAGAAACCCTCAGTGCACGTCAGTCATTTTTTTCTAATCCATTTCATCAACGCTGATGGATTCTGACACAACTTCACACATCATCTTGAGTAGTGCTGTCAGGCTTAGGAAAGCAGTATTTTTTCCTCCTCAGCATCTTTAAGTATCTTCCAAGAAAACAGTTGGGCATATTGCCTTCATTGATAGAGTTGTCACACTTAAAACGCTTAAACAGCACCAAAAAGCAGGGTGAGGATTAATCTTTTGTAAAACCTGAAGTATTCTATTTGATATTTGATCACAAAATGGAGAAATCGATATTCCGGAATTTCTTCTCAATTTCCTTTCCAAGTGAAGTTCTGGCAGTACTCACTAAAATATAAACCAAATCATGTTTCTTCCCTGCTTAAAACACGTATGACTTCCTACCGGGTTCAGAATAAAATCCAAGTTCCTCACCTGAGCCTACAGTGCCCTCCCTGATCCGACCCCATCTGCCACAGGGGCACCATCCCCTCCTGTGAACCCCTATCCTGGGCACCTGGCTGGCTCCAGCTCCCTCCAGCTCCCTCGCTCAAAGCAGGCCCTCCCTGATCACCCTGCCTAAAGGACAGACTCCCAGCTCCCTGCACGATCGTTTTCTATCAGACATGGCTGCTGTATTTCTTTCATAGCACTTTTTACCCAGAGTGTTTTGGAAGCAGAACAGAATGATGGCTGAATGCACGTGTTGTGAAGCTACACTGCAGAGCCTGACTCCTGGCTCTACCACTTCATTAGCTGGGCAAGACCGGACACCTGTGCTTTACTTTTCTCATTTCAAACATTTAAAAATTTTTAATTGTGGTAAAACACATAACACAGCTGGGCACAATGGTGCACACCTATCGTCCTAGACTCTCAGGAGATCGAGGCAAAAGGCTCATTTAAGCCTCGAAGTTCAAATCCCAAAATGCTGGGATTACAGGAGCAAGCCATGGTGCCTGGCCTAATTATAGTCTTTTATTTTTAAACGTACAATTACATTATTATTGACTATAGTTACTCTGTTGTGCTATCAAATATTAGGTCTTGGCCGGGCACCGTGGCTAATGCCTGTAATCCTAGCACTTTGGGAGGCCAAAGCACGTGGACCACTTGTGGCCCAGAGTTCAAGACCAGCCTGGCCAAAAGGTCTCTACTAAAAATACAAAAATTAGCCGGGTGCGGTGGCTTGCATTTGTCATCCCAGCTACTCAGGAGGCTGAGGTACAAGAATCACTCGAACCCGAGAGGTGAAGGTTGCAGTGAGCTGAGATTGTGCCACTGCACTCCAGCCTGGGTGACAGAGTAAGACCCTGTCTCAAAAATAAGCAAATAAATAAAAAATACTAGGTCTTATTCATTCTTTCTAACTAATTTTTTTGTGCCCACTAACCATCCCTATCTCCGCTTTACCCTTCCCAGCCTCTGGTAACCATCCTTCTACGCTCTACTATCTCCATGAGTTCAATTTCAACCTATTTATTTATTTATTTATTTATTTATTTATTTATTTATTTAGAAGCAAGGTCTCCTGATGTTTCCCAGGCTGCAGTATGGTGGTGCAATCATGACTCAGTAGCCTTGAACTCCAGGGCTCATGCAATCCTTCTGCCTCAGCCTCCCATGTAGTGGCTACAGGCATGTGCCACCAGGCCTGGCATCCATTTTTTTCTTAAGTGTCCAGTGCGGTATGTTTTTTGTTTGTTTGTTTTTGTTTTTTTGAGACAGAGTCTCACTCTGTCCCCTAGGCTGGAGTGCAGTGGCACGATCTCGGCTCACTGCAAGCTCCGCCTCCCAGGTTCAGGCTATTCTCCTGCCTCAGCCTCCTGAGTAGCTGGGACTACAGGCGCCCGCCACCACACCCAGCTGATTTTTTTGTATTTTTAGTAGAGACAGGGTTTCACCGTGTTAGCCAGGATGGTCTTGATCTCCTGACCTCGTGATCCGCCCATCTCGGCCTCCCAAAGTGCTGGGATTACAGGCGTGAGCCACCGCGCCCAGCCCAGTTCAGGACTGTTAAGTATATTCACACTGTTTTGCAACCACCATCGCTATCCATCTCCAGAACTTTTTCATCTTGCAAAACTCTGTACCCATTAAATACTCTCCAACTCTCCCTTTCCCCAGCCCCAGGCACCCGCCATTCTACTTTCTGTCTCTATGAATTCAACTACTCAGGTACCTCACATAAGTAGAATCACACAGTATTTGTCTTGTGACTGGCTTATTTCACCTGGCATAAATATAAAAAAAAAAAAGTCCTAAAGGTTCATTCATGTTGTGGCATGTGACAGTTTCCTTTTTTAAAAATAAATTATTTTCAATTTTTTTTTTAAGATTAGTCAAATGCAGTAGTGAGAAGAGAGGAAAGAGTCGAATAAGCAGTTAGACCTGTAACTGAACAATCGAGATAACTTACTACCTTCAGACCAGCCTTCCTTCCTTTGTAAGGCTGAGTAATGTCCCATCGCATGGAGAGATCACATTTTGCTTATCCATTCATCTGGCCATGTACGCTCGGGTGGCTTCAGCTCTTGCCCATTGTGAAGGGCACAGGGTAGTGCTATTTTTAATGTTTGGAGGAATCTCTACAGTTTTTCACAGCAGCTGCACCATTTTACATTCCCACCAACAGTGCACAAAGTTTCCAATTTTCCGCACAGTCATCTCATCTTTAATAGGGACAACAGTAACTACTCCACCTAGAAGTGCCATGTATTAATATTACCAGTACTATCCTGCTGACTGACGGTTTAGTTTATGTCTCCTCCTATAAGAATGTCAACTCCCAAGGACAGGGTTCTTGCCTGATTCATTATTAAATTCCCAGCACCAAGAACCGTGACTAGCATATAGTAGGAACTCAGAGATATTTGCTGAATTATCAGACTACTCAGAACACAGGCTTTTCACAAAAGGTGCTCCAGAGATGAGACATATGTTTATTAGTTCTCTGCAATTAAAAGAGCTATTTCATTCATTTTCATGGTCTTTGTGAATTCCTGAAAATATATCCCAGCACTGTCCATTGTTGCATGGTATAGAAAACAGTCTGGGGAAAGGAGGAACCTGCAACACCATTTTAGTAAGATTTCCACAATTTTGTGTCAATCTTAAAGTCAAGAGGGCTTTAATAACACTGGTGCCTATCTACAACAGTGAGGTGGTTGCAATACAATACAATACAATATTGTATTCTTTGCAATACAATCTCAATCCCAGTAAAGTGTCCCCACATTTTCTTTGCCATTGTCTTTAATTACCCAGTTTGAAAAATTTAATCTCCTTGGCCTTCAACACCCAGGGGCCTTGAGAACCAATGGTCTAGGGAAGCATAGTTCCGCGGTCTCACAGTTTTGGTGCCCTCTTCGGGTGTCTGAAGACAAAATTTCATGCACTTTCCTAGATTCCTCAGTTAATCCGAGATTACACCCAAACAGAAGATTAACACTGTTCCTTGGAAGCCAGCGAGGCAGGAACCCATCACAGGGGCCCAGCCCAGAAGACAGCCCATTTTGTCTGGATGTTCTCTCTGCCCACCAGAACTCAGCTCCATGAAGTTTCAGTGCTTCTCAGCCACAGACACATCTGAGCACCGGAGTTCTTCTCAGCATCCTTTCAGAAAGGCTCGTGGAGTGCAGGGAAAGCGGAGCATCACAGACTCCCCTGACCTTGTAAAAGGAACTAGAGCTTCTCAGAAGACACATTTTGATTCAAAGTTTTTAGAGGGCCCATCCTGGACCAGACAAATAAGAGAAAAACAGGTACAAAAGATAAAGGACACTGATACCTCCAGCTTTGAAATGTCTAAGAAATAAGAAGCACTGGCCGGGCGCGGTGGCTCAAGCCTGTAATCCCAGCACTTTGGGAGGCCGAGACGGGCGGATCACGAAGTCAAGAGATCGAGACCATCCTGGCTAACCCGGTGAAACCCCGTCTCTACTAAAAATATACAAAAAAAAAACTAGCCGGGCGAGGTGGCGGGCGCCTGTAGTCCCAGCTACTCGGGAGGCTGAGGCAGGAGAATGGCATAAACCCGGGAGGCGGAGCTTGCAGTGAGCTGAGATTCGGCCATTGCACTCCAGCCTGGGCGACAGAGCGAGACTCCGTCTCAAAAAAAAAAAAAAAAAAAAAAAAAGAAATAAGAAGCACTGATGGATCGATGAGAGGCGATGAACGGACATGTGATAAAGCACGCACAGTGAAAGGTCAACCGTGGATCCCAGGAGGTGGGTTTACACCTAAGTCACTGCATATCCTTTCAACATTTTTGCATATTTGGAATTTTTCATACTAAAATGTTGAAAAGTATTTTGAAAAGTCAAAACATAAGAAATAAATTTTAAAAGCCTTGACTATTAGAGACCTCTACAGATTTCTAAATGATTTTAATAGCATTTTCCCTTAATTTTGTGTATAAGGAAGGCTTTAAAAAAAATACTACTTTTATTTTCTCTTCAAATATTACTAAGTATTCCTAAATAACCTACACCATCTGGCTCGTCAAAACCATACAAACTGGTAGTATTTCCAAAGAGAAGTGTCATTTTCAGCCCTGGAGCTCCCCACTATGAGAGCCGGTACCTAACAGGGCCACATTCCACCTGGCCCAGAAATGACCTTAGAACAAAACAAACTGAGCATACTCTCACCAAATCATACAAAAAAAATTTTTAATAAGAATAACTTGCTAGTTCAAGAGACAAGTAGAGCCTATAAGATGTGTTGTTTCCTTCTCATCTAGCCTGAAGGACACATGTGATTGACAAGATTTCTCACAGTAATATCAAATTATCACCTATGACAAAAACGGATGCCAAAACGAATATTCGCTCTGTGAAAGGCTGGGGTTCCTTGCAACCACAGGCAAAGAGCTGCCTAGTCATACTATTAGTATAGAGACAATAGTATTTTCTTATCTTGACGTTGATTGGCTTGAAAAAAAAAAGAATAAGGTTATTTTGGTAAATTTCTAAAAAGACAAAAATGTAAACAGAACCCACCCTACATAAAACTACAGAGTTATTTGTGGGTGAAGAAAATGGGATGGGATGCCCCCTCTTCCTCTGAGAACTCTGTTACTTCCAGTGTCCTGAAGGAGTACTGGTCGGATTTTAGAACGCCACTCCACAACGTGGAGCACGTGAGAGTTGATAAGCAAAATCGCAGCTGAGCAACACCAGAAAGTTCTTCCTGATTATTCCCCTGCTCTAGCCACCCAAGAGCAGAAGATGCTCCACAGTTCAGGCGCCTTGATAGTCCAGAAACGTACAGATAATTTCCCTAAAGACAAATGAGGACAAAAAGGGTGGGCCAAAAAAACATTTTTTAATGGGTGAAAACTTCTCAAATTTGGCAAAAAACATAAGTCTATGAATTCAAGAGGCTAAACAAACTTGAAACAGAATAAACCCAGAGATCTATGCCAAGACACATTATACACATTCTTCTGAAAGCCGAAAAAGTTTGAAACCAACCAGAGAAAATAACACCTCACCTATACCGGAGAAAGATAATTCAAATGACAATGGGCTTCTCATCAAAACCGCAACAGCCAGAGGAAGTAGCAAAACATTCTTCAAGTGAAGAAAGAAAAGAAATGTCAACCCTGAATTCTATATCTGGTGAAGTTATCCTTTGGGAATGAAAGGGAAATTGACACATTCTTAAGTGAAGGAAAACTAAAAGAATCTGTCGCCAGCAGACCTACCCTAAAAGAATGGCTAGAGGGAGTTCTCTAACTAGAAGGGAAATGATCAAAGAAGTCAGCTCAAAATATTAGAAAAGAAGAACAAAAGAAACAGTAAAAATATGTGTAAGTATAAAAAACTTTCCTTCTCCTCTTGGGTTTTCTCAATCACGTTTGATGGTTGAGGCAAAAACTAACACCATCTGTTATAGTTCTCAATGTATATAGAAGACATATTTAAGAAGATTATAAACTGGAGAGAGTAAGGGACACAGAGGGAGGCAAGGGTTCTACATTTCATTTGAACTGGTAAAGTGACACCACCAGTAGATGGTAATTATATAAACATATATATTACTTATTATACATACATATATACATATATGCAAACATACACCTAGAGCAACCATTTAAAAAGCTATACAAAGAGATATATGCAATCAAAAACATAGAGGCCAGGTGCAGTGGCTCACACCTGTAATGCTAGCACTTTGGAAGGCTGAGGTGGGTGGATTGCCTGAGCTCAGGAGTTTGAGAACAGCCTTGGCAACACCGCAAGACCCCATCTCTACCAAAAAAATCAAAAAATTGGCCAGGTGTGGTGACGCATGCCTGTGGTCCCAAGCTACTCAGGAGGCTGAGATGGGAGGATTACTTGAGCTTGGGAGGCAGAGGTTGCAGTCAGCCAAGATCATACTACTGCACTCCAACGTGGGTGACAGGGTGAGACTCCATCTCAAAAAACTGTGTGTGTGTATGTATATATACACACACATATACATACACACACATATGTCAAACTGGAAATCTAAAATGTGTTCAAGTAAATCATAGGAAAAAGAAAACAAAAAAGCCAAACTGGAAAAAAAAAAAAAAAAAAGGAAATGTCAGACCTAAGCCCTATTATAATCAATAATTTTGTGTGTGTGTGTGTGTGTGTGTGTGTGTGTGTGTGTGTGTGTGTGAGACTGCTGAGTCTCACCGTATCACCCAGGCTGGAGTGCAGTGGCATTTTATCTCTGCCCACTGCAACCTCTGCCTCCCAGGTTCAAGTGATTGTCCTGCCTCAGCCTCCCGAGTAGCTGGGATTACAGGCATGCACCACCACGTCCAGTTAATTTTTGAATTTTTAGTAGAGACAGGGTTTCACCATGTTGGCCAAGCTGGTCTTGAACTCCTCATCTTAGGTGATCCCACCAGCCTCCGCCTCCCAAAGTGCTGCGATTACAGGCGTGAACCACTGTCCCTGGCCAATAATCATCTTAAATGTAAAAGGTCTAAATATAAATGTTAAATATTAAAAGATTGGCAGAGTAGAATTTAAAAATTATACATGACCCACCTAGATGCTGTCTACAAAAAACTCACTTCAAATACATGTACATGATATTTGAACATATTGGCTGAAGGTAAAAGGATGAAAAAGATATACCATGCAAACATTAATAAAAAGAAAGCAAGTGTGGCTATATTAATAAAAGAGCTACAGTAAACTTTAGAGCAAAGAAAATTACCAGAGACAGATATCATACAATGATTAAAGGATCAATTCATCAAAAAGACATAACAATTCTAAATGTATATGCACCAAAGCTGCAAAATATGTGATTCCAGCAACAACAGAGCTGAGACGGAGAAAAATAACAATTACAGTCAGAGAATTCAATGTCTTTCTCCCTTGTTAATAATTAACGAACCAAAAAATCAGCAAGTATAGGAAGAACTCACTGCCACCATCAACCAACAAGGTCTAAGAAAGACTACAGAACACTCCCTCCAACAGCATAATACTCATGTTTTTCAAGACCCCACAGAAAATTGTAGTAGGCTGAATCACTGACCCCTAAAGATATCCAGGTCTTAATCCCTAGAACTTGTGAATGTTAACCTATATGACAAAAGGAACTCTGCAAATAGAATTAAGAATTTTAGATTAAAAAAAAATAGATGGACAGGGAGGCACGGTGGCTCATGCCTGTAATTCCAACACTTTGGAAGGCTGAGGTGGGCAGATCACTTGAGCTCTGGAGTTCAAGTCCAGCCTGGGCAACATGACAAAACCCCATCTCTATGAAAAATACAAAAATTAGCCAGGTATGGTGGCGTGCACCTGTAGTTCCAGCTATTCAGGAGGCTGAGGTGGGAGGTTTGAGCTGGGGAGGTGGGAGGTTGCAGTGAGCTGAGATCATACCACTGCACTCCAGCCTGGGCAACAGAGCCAGACCCTGTCTCAAAAAGAAAAGAAAAGGCATCTTAGATGGAGATGATTATCCTGGATTATCCAGAGGATCTAAATGCAATAAAACATGTCCATATAAGAAGAAAGCAGGGGAGATGTGACACAGAAGGCGGCGATGTGATGACTGAAGCAAGATGCTAGGCTGCTGGGTTTGAAGATGGAGGGAGGGGTCATGGGCAAAGAAATGCAGCTCTAGATGCTGGGAAAGGGAAGAAAATGCATTCTCTCCTCCAGACGGAGCACAGCCCATTGGACACCTTTATTTTGGCCCAGTGAAGCTGATTTCAGACTTCTTACTTCTAGAACAGAACAAGAATAAATGTGTGTTATTTTAAGCCACAAAATGTGTGGTAACTTGTTACAACAGCCTCGGGAAACGAATACAGAACTAGGGTGCAGCTATAACAAATACCTAAAAATGTGGAACCAGCTTTCAAATTGTAAGGGACAGAGACTGGAAGAATTTTGAACACGACGATACAGAAAGCCTAGATTGCCTCAAACAGATTATAGAAATGTGGATGTTAAAAACTGTGCCACTGGCCAGGCACAGTAATCCCTCATGCCTGTAATCCCAGCACTTTGGGAGGCTGAGGCAGGCAGGTCACGAGGTCGGGAGATCGAGACCATCCTGGCCAACATGGTGAAACTCCGTCTCTACTAAAATACAAAAATTAGCTGGGCATGGTGGTGCACACCTGTAGTCCCAGCTACTCGGGAGGCTGAAGCAGGAGAATTGCTTGAACCTGAGAGGTGGAGGTTGCAGTGAGCTGAGATTGTGCCACTGCACTCCAGGCTGGCAAAAGGGTGAGACTGTGCCTCAAAAAAAAAAAAAAAAAAAAAAAAAAGACTGCCACTGAGGACTCAGGAGAAGTGAGGAGCAGAGCAGAGAAAGTCTGTATCATCTTAGAGAATACCTCCATCTTCATAAGCACACTGTTGGTAGAAAAATGGACATTATAAAGGTACTATTGTTAGGACTCAAAGAAATGAGCTACCTCTTTTTGGAAACTATTATATACTAGCAGAAAGCATAGCTGAATTATCTCCTACAACTGTGTGAAAAGCAGAACGCGTAAGTGATGAACTTGGATATTTAATTGAGGCAATTTCCAAGCAGAGTGTTAAAGGTGCAACCTGGTTTCTTCTTGCTGCTTATAGTAAAATGCCAAAGAGAGAAATTAAGAGAAAGTATTATGCAAAAAGGAACAAGGACTTAATTTGGGAAATTCTGAGCCTGTATGGATGGCAAAAGACAATAAAATTCGGAGATTCACTGGCGGGAAAAAGTGCTCTAAGGAAAGACAAAGGTGTGGCTGGCCAATGTTTTGCTAGTATGTTGGAAGAATTAAAAGGTCAGAGTATTCATTCACACAGAAAAGTCTTTGAAGAGATTTAAGCCTGTCACTCATGAATCCCCTCAACCCACTCAGCAGAAGCCAAGAATAGAAACAGAACTGCACAGGTAAGATCTATGGAGGGCTCTCTTGTCCACCGTGAAATCCCTGTGAAATACAGAGGAGACCCACAAGGTTTTTGAGGGTGTTATAAAAGTAGAAACTCCACTAGCTTGGAATGAAAAAGACTCATTCTTATCAAATTTCCGGTAAGTTTTTTTTTTTTTTTTAAGAGATAGCAAAGCCCATTCTCAAATTTATAATGGCAAGTCAAAGGAATCAGAATGGCTAAAACAATTTTGAAAAAAGACAGATTGGAGGAATTATTCTTCTCAGTTTCAAGGCTTACATAACTGCATTATTCAAGACTGTGGTGTTGGCAGAGGGACAGACACATAGATCCATGGAACAGAAGACAGAACTCAGAAGAGCCCACACTCACAGAGCCAAGTGACTGGGACTACAGGCATGCACCACCACACCCAGCTAATTTTTGTATTTTTTTGGTAGAGACGGGATTTCACCATGCTGGTGGGGCTGGTCTCAAACTCCTGACCTCAAGTGATCTGCCGGCCTTGGCCTCCCAAAGTGCTGAGGTGTGAGCCACCATGCCCGACCTAGCCAAGTGGTTTTTGACAAAAGTGTAAAAGCGGTCCAATGGAGAAAAGATATTCTTTTGAATAAATGTTGCTGCAGTAATTGGCTATTCATAGGCAAAAGAATGAACCTTGACCTAAACCTCACATTTTATACAAAATTAACTCAAAGTAGACCATAAGTTTAAATGTAAAACTATAAAACTTCTAGAAGAAAACATAAGAGAAAAATCTTTGAGAGCGAAGTATTGGTAATACTGAGAATCCACAGACATGACTGAGAATCCATAAAAGAAAAAAATCAATACATGGGACATCAAAATTAAAAACTTTTGCTCTGCAAAGCATTATAAAGGATGAAAAGAGAAGCTACAGACTGGGAGAAAGTCTCGAAAGATCCTGTCTCAAAAAAAAAAAAAAAAAACCAAACCCAACAATACCAAAGGCTGGCAAAGATGTGGACAATCTGCATCTCTCATACATTGCTGGTGGGAACATAAAATGTTACAGCCCTCTGGAAAATAATTTGGCAGTTTCTTATAAAACTAAACATACATGGCTGGGCGCAGTGGCTCACGCCTGTAATTCCAGTACTTTGGGAGACCGAAGCAGGTGGATTGCCTGAGTTCAGGAGTTCGAGACCAGCCTGGGCAACACGGTGAAACCCCATCTCTACTAAAACACAAAAAATTAGGCAGGCATGGTGGCAGGCGCCTGTAGTCCCAGCTACTCGGGAGGCTGAGGCAGGAGAATTGCTTGAACCCGGGAGGAGGAGGTTGTAGTGAGTCGCAATCATGCCACCGCACTCCAGCCTGGGCAACAGAGTGAGACTCGGTCTCAAAAAAACAAAACAAAACAAAAACAAATGGACTATTATCTAGCAAGTATTGATACACACAACAGCCTGGTTGGATTGTAAGGGCATTTACCTGAATTTTTAAAAACCCAAAAACAACCCCAGTCTCAAAAGGTTACATATTATATAATTTGACATATGTAACATTTCAAAATGGTAACATCACAGAGCTGGAAAATGGATCAGTCACTGTTTGGGGTTTAGGGTGGTTGAGGAGAGGACAACTAGGGTAGTATGAGGGAGCCTGAGGCCTTTGTGGTGATGGAACAGTTCTGTATCTTGATTGCAGTGGTGGCTACATCAATCTACGCATGACACAAAACTATACACACACCTCATGCCAATGTCAGCTTCCTGATTTTGATACTGTATTGGTTACATAAGATGTAACATAAGATGTAACCAGTGTGAGGAAATGAGTGAAGGGCAAGTGGAACCTTTATGTACTGTTATCTTTGCAACTTTCTGTGAATCTACAAATTAGTTCAAAATGAACTTAAAAAAAAAAAAAATTAGGCCACGCATCATGGCTCACGCCTGTAACCTCAACACTCAGGGAGAGTGAGGTGGGAGGATAGCTCTACAAAAAATAAAAAGGAAATTAGCCAGACATAGTGAGGCATGTCTGTGGTCCCAGCTACTGGGAAAGCTGAAGTGGGAGGATCATTTGAAGCCTAGAATCCGAGGCTGCAGTGAGCTATGATGGTACCACTGTACCCCAGCATGGGTAACAGAGCAAGACGCTGTCAAAAAAGAAAAAAAAAAAAAACTTAAAAATGATCTTTATATTGCATAAGGCAAGGAAAAACCAGGTGTTTCCTATACCCTCGTGACCAGACAGAAGGACTTGCACGTCTGACCTCCAGTCATACAGGTCCTGGGAGCCATCCCAGGGAAAAGCAGCAGGACAGAGCAGAGTATGTGGCAAAGAGTTTTGGTCCTCCTGCCAGGGTGCCCTTCACAGCCTCTGAGTGGGATGTGATGATGGTGCTAATGAATCAGCAGCCGGACTTCCAAAGGCAGAGATGTCAAGGGACATCACGGAAGGAAGATTAGGGCTTAGTCATTTAAAATGTGATACCAGACGAGCACTTGTCCAGAATGCCTAAGTCTGTCTCTGTTCTCAAGGCAAGCGCCTCGCGTCTCATGCGTTTCCCCCCATATCCCTGTCACAGTGATGACACCTGCTGAAGGGAGGAGTCATTAACATTTTTAACATACAGAGAAGAATCCCAGGCAAATGTTACTCTGAAGTGCTGAGTCTTACTGAACCAGTTTTACATAACCATTATTATAATTCATTATAATAAAGTGTTCCACATTTTTGGGTGACGGTTAACTCTTATTTGACAAAACAGCTAATATGACAAAAGAACATTTTAAAAGACAGTTTCAAACAACACTCCAGTTGGCCTGCTCATAGTAGTCAATCAATCAATAATTAATAAATGTAAAGTGAACTAACTAAACACTTGCTGGCAGCCTTTACTGACAGGTAATTTTTTCCCTCATTATTTGAAGCAAACAAAAATGAGTGAGGATGTTTCACTTCTCTTCTTAAATGCAGATGCGGAAATTATGCCCAGATTAATTCTATAGAATTGCAAGACAGACAGATCATGTACATAACTACAGCAGTCAAATCATCGAACCCTATGAATGATGCAAATACTGTCTTTTCTACTTCCACATTTATAATCCTCATTGATTCACAACTGTATCCTATTCACATATTTTTCCATTGCACAAAAAGCAAAAACACGTGCTCATGGAGAAAAAGTAAATGAGAAGCTGGACTCAAACTCCTGGACTCAAGTGATCCTCCTGCCTCAGCCTCCTGAGTAGCTGGGACTCCAGGTATCCAACACCATGCCTGGCTAATTCTGCTTCTTAAACAAAAACAAAGATGACTTGAATGCTATTAAGAGGCTTGAGTCAGTAGGTATACATGGAATATGTATACATTCCCTGAAGCGCTATTAACGAAGTGTGACACTGCTGCAAAAATAGGTTAAAAAAAAAAAAAAGATCAATGGAACAGACTATAGAGCCTAAAAATAAAACCATATATTAAAAGTATTTAAAACAGTCTCTTTTTAAATGCTTTGTTGAAGTCTCTTCAACAAATGGTGCTGGGACAACTGGACATCCACATGCAAAAGAATGAGGGTCTAGACCCCTACCTTATTGCAATATACAAAAATTAACTCAAAATGAGTGAATGACCTAGCATAAGAGCTAAAACTAGGATAGCTATACTTTTAAAAACATACTAACAAGTGTTGGCAAGGAAGTAGAGAAATTTGAACCCTAATACATTGCTGGCATGAATGGAAAATAGTTCCATTTTGTCACTGTGGAATACAATTTAGTGGCTCCCCAGGAAATTAAACATAGAACCACTAGTAATTCTGCTTCTACGTATATATCCAAAGAGCTGAAAACAGGTATCCAAACAAATATGTGTACATCAATGTTCACAGCAGCATGACTTGCAATAGCCAAAAGGTGGAAACAAACCAAATGTCCATCGATGGATGAATGGATAACAACCTGTAGTATTTCCAGACACTGGGATATTCAGGGAAGAATAAACTATGAGTATGTTAAAACATACATGAAACTTGAAAACATTATGTCAAGTAAAGGAAGTCAGATGCAAAAGACCACATACTGCATGATTCCATTTATGTTAAATATCAGAAACGGCAAATCTATAGAGACAGAAACCAGATTAGCCAGTGGCTCGGGTAGGGTAAGGACTGACTGCAAACATGAGTGAGGGATCCGTTAGGAGTGATGAAATGTTCTAAAATCAGATCAGGTAATGGCTGTAATTCCAAAACAAATTATAAACAAATTATTAATCTATTATTATTGAATAAAATATCTATTGTTAATAAAGCCTGAAATTAAGACAATACAATATTATATATGTCATATTATCCAAAGACATGTACATATTCACTATCACATATCCAATGAATTGTGCATAGAAACTGTTCTGGATACAAAGGTCAAGGTATGGGATAAACTGTTAAGACAGAGCCTACGTTATGATGAAGGAAAAAAAATTTTTTTTTTTTTTTTGAGACGGAGTTTCACTCTTGTTGCCCAGGCTGGAGTGCAATGGTACAATTTCGGCTCACTGCAACCTCTGCCTACCGGGTTGAAGAGATTCTCCTGCCTCAGCCTCCGAAGTAGCTGGGATTACAGGCATGAGCCACCATGCCCAGCTAGTTTTTTGTGTTTTCAGTAGAGTCAGGGTTTCTCCATGTTGGTCAGGCTGGTCTTAAACTCCTGACCTCAGGTGATCCACCCACCTTGGCCTCCCAAAGTCCTGGGATTACAGGTGTGAGCCACCGAGCACGGCCTGAAAATATTTATTTTTTTGAAGAATTTTTTTTTTTTTTTGAAATGGAGTTTCGCTCTTGTCGCCCAGGCTGGAGCGCGGTGGCGCGATCTCGGCTCACTACAACCTCTGACTCCCGGGTTCAAGCGATTCTCCTGCCTCAGCCTCCTGAGTAGCTGGGATTCCAGGCGCCTGCCACCACGCCTGGTTAATTTTTGTATTTTTACTAGAGAAGGGGTTTCACTATGTTGGCCAAACTGGTTTTTTTCTCTTTTTTTTTGAGGCAGAGTCTTGCTCTGTCGCCCAGGCTGGAGTGCAGTGGTGCAGTCTCAGCTCACTGCAACCTCCGCCTCCTGGGTTCACGCCATTCTCCTATCTCAGCCTCCTGAGTAGCTGGGACTACAGGCGCCCACCACTACGCCCGGCTAATTTTTTGTATTTTTAGTAGAGACGGGGTTTCACCGTGTTAGCCAGGATGGTTTCGATCTCCTGACCTCGTGATCCGCCCACCTTAGCCTCCCAAAGTGCTGGGATTACAGGCATGAGACACCGCACCCAGCCCAGACTGGTCTTGAACTCCTGACCTCAGGAGTTCAAGACCACAATGCCTCAGCCTCCCAAAGTGCTGGGATTACAGGTGTGAGCCACCACACCCAGCCTGAAAATTTAAAAAAAAAAAAAAAAAAAAAAAAAAAGATCCCAGCACTTTGGGAGGCCGAGACGGGTGGATCACGAGGTCAGGAGATCGAGACCATCCTGGCTAACATGATGAAACCCCGTCTCTACTAAAAAATACAAAAAAAAAAAACTAGCCAGGCGAGGTGGTGGGCACCTGTAGTCCCAGCTACTCGGGAGGCTGAGGCCGGAGAATGGCGTGAACCCGGGAGGCGGAGCTTGCAGTGAGCTGAGATCCAGCCACTGCACTCCAGCCTGGGTGACAGAGCGAGACTCCGTCTCAAAAAGAAAAAAAAAAAAGAAAGAAAAAAGAAAAAACTGTCTTTAAACAAAGAGAACCCAAGGTGAAATATTCATCCCTAGGTGGCCCAGAACATAAACCCATGTCCCTAGCTTGGCAAACCCTACCTCAAAGAGGTGTTTTTTAAAAAAATTAAAAATAAAAAGCAATGCACCTGTGATTGGCTTCCTTTTAAAACTGAAGGGCTCTGAGAGGTCTCCCTAAAGATCCAGACGTCCTCCTGTACACACACATCCACACCCAGAAACAATATTCCCTACAATGCTTTGATTAGAAAGCACTAGAGATACTTCCTCATTCCTTGCTGGGAAGCCTGAACCACATCTCTGTCTTCCGCAGACTGGATACAGCTGTAGAACATCTGGCATTCCACTTCCCATTCACAGACATCTAAAAGGTGGAACACTTGAGGAATTTAATGTTTAGATGAGGATGGGGAGGTGGAAGTGCTATTTTAGGGCACGGCAGGCAAGCTGAAGTAGAATCCATCTGCTTTTTATCTCACAGTCCAGGAAAGAAGGTGAAGCTGGCAGTCTTGGCTGAAGCTCCAGTGAGGATTCTTCCAGCCACTCCACGGCTAATGCCCTGATTAACTTTTTAGTTCAGTTACTTCCCAACATTTCAACCCGTGTTGTGAGGATTTGTATTCCCAACTCTGATTCTCAGTCAGCATCTCAAAGTAAAGCAACACAACATCTCGAAGGTTGTAAGAACTTGAAGGTTCCTATGTAGCAGAACCTGAGCAAGGAAGGATGGCATTTTTAAAGTCCCAGAGACTGGTTTAAGAGGAAAGGGCTGGCACAAGGTGTGCCCGCTCTCTTGACAAACCCATGAAATGACAGAAGAGGCTTTTTAAAGAATAAAAAATCACCAACAGCCCAGAGATGCTGAAATTGCTACAAAAAAAGAAAGCAGATAGGAACAGATTGATGGAAAAATTGAATTCAAAGAAAAACACATGCAGAAGATGGTTGTAAAGTTAGCATTTTGAAGGAATTTTAAGCCTCAAGTCAGTGGATACAATATGAGCAAATGGTTTCTTTAAAAAAAAAAAAAAGTCAAATAGTACTGAAAGGCTCATAATGAAAAACATATGTTCATCTCAATAGATGGAAAAATAGCATTTGATAAAATTCAACAGCTCTTCCTGATTAAAAAATAAAAAACCATTAAATCAAGAATAGAAGATGTCTTAACCTAAGTGAAGGACCTCTGGCAGAAACCTACAACAAGCATCAGACTTGGAAGCGTTCCCACTACAGACAGGATCAAAACCAGGATGCCACTATCAGGGCCCTTACTCAACACAAAAGGCTTTAGGCAGCTTTGCTAAGGCTGGAAAACCTCTGGTTGGGGCCCAAGTTAGCAAACCAAAGGGAAGCATTTACAACAACTATGTTTTCAATAATTAGCAAGTTTATATTCCTCCACCCAAACGGGTTGTCAAATTCTTTGTGCATGTTCCAAGCCAATACAATATCTCATAAACTTTATTGAAAATGTTCCTGAACATGACGGTTTCCCAAGCAGAGAATTCCACAGTGAATGTGAACAAGTAACCTTACTGGACCTTGGCTGAACCAGGGTATGCAAGTGCTCACTTTCTGGAGAACGTGATGTTTGCCTCAGGCCTGCGTTTAATTATGAAAATGTGGTAGGTAGGCTAGATTTCAACAACAACCAGATAATTGCTGGGGTTCATTCTAACTCAGATTCTCCTATTTAAAAAGTATTTAATAAGGAATGTGGAAATGTGAAGCTTTCCCTTACTTTATGTTCTTATTTAAGTATTTAACTCTGCTAACCCAAGGCTCAAAAAAGAATGGTCAAAGAAATTATTCTCTTGATTCTCTATTCCCTTTCATTACCTTCAGCAATTTCTGGTCACCTTTTTTCCAGTTTCAAAGAGGTAAGTTAAAGAGAATGAGTCATGTAAGTACAGCACATTCATAAAAGAAAATTGTGTGTCCCTGGCTTAGAGGGACATTTTCCACTTTTTATATACATTTGCTTTAAAGCTTATATTTTTCCATGTACATGCGACAGAACAACATATGTAACATGCCCTCTGGCCAGGGCCCTGTTCAAAATACTCAGCTCCAAATATGGAGTCTTCTAGGGGGAGAGGAGGGGTTGGAAAGAAGTCTTTGTGAGAAAAGAATCAAGTTCTCAAGTTGTGTGGGAGGGTAGGATTCAGGGGTCAGGCCACACTGAGAGATCCAGGCTGGAAGCAAAGAAATTCCCCCCAAATGACCTTAAAAATAAAAAATGAACAGTTTTAACGCAAGTAGAGGAAGCAAAAGAACTTCTTATCTGCATCCAAACCATGCTCAACTTTAACATTTCGCTTCTGGAAATCCGGGCTGCCTCCGGCTCTGAGCTGGGTCCTCCCACACTTTCTATCAACCCCTCCCACAGACCAGATCCACAAAAGGATTCCCTCACACTCAAGAACACGGCTGTGTTTTTAAGAATGTAAAATCTGCCCTTTTAAAAATAGATTTCTTCCTTCCACTTAATCTTATCTTCTTTTCCTTTATTCCTCTGGTGGGAAAAATATCTAATTTTGTTAGACATTTTTATTGGTAATTAGTGAGTTATTGAGGATGCGGTGACAAGGAAAACATAAGGCACTGTGCAATTGCTGTCCAAGCCCCTCCATTCGGAAGGCTCCTAGGGCACACACGAACAGGATACAGAGAGCCACTGTGTAGACATGAAAATAACCACACGCCCTCTGAGCAGAGGGAACAGATGTTTAACAGCTGTCTAGCAACAGAGTAAAACAGTGGAACAGAAGTAAAACCTGAATTAGCCAAATAAAGTGTAGATGACCTAAAGAGGAACTATGTCGTTATCAAAGTTGGCCAGAATGTCAGCGTCCCCTTACTTACTTGCTTCTCTTCATCTGCTACTCCTCTACAACCAAAGAAAGAAAAGCAATTACACCTAATTTTACATATGCCTAAATAATGACAAAACATTTGTTTCTAGTTTAAAAATAGTCCTTTAAACTTACAAAGAAATTATACCTCACTACTCTCAGGTGTGCTCATTTTCCTACAAGACACATGGAATGAAGCAAGCGTGCTAGCTGCGGCAGACTCCAGGAACAAGCCTCAACTGCACCCGTACAAGCCTGTGCAAGTTATCTGATCTGCTTAAGCCTCAGTTTTCCCAGCTGGCGAGTAGGGCTCATAGAACATATCTCATGGCCAGGCACAGTGGTTCACGCCTGTAATCCCAGCACTTTGGGAGGCCGAGGTGGGTGGATCACCTGAGGTCAGGAGTTCAAGACCAGCCTGGCCAACATGGTGAAACCCCGTCTCTACTTTAAAAAAAAAAAAAAAAAAAAAAATTACCCAGGCATGGTGGCAGGTGCCTGTCATCCCAGCTACTCAGGAAGCTGAAGCAGGAGAGTCACTTGAACCCGGGAGATGGAGTTTGCCATGAGCTGAGATCACACCACTGCACTCCAGCCTGGGCAACAGAAAGATAATCTGTCTCAAAAGAGAAAAAAAAAAAAAAAAGGAATTGTCTATCTCAGGCTAGGCTGGGTGGTTCATGCCTATAATCCCAACACTTTGGGAAGCCAAGGTGAGTGATCGCTTGAGGTCAGGAGTTCAAGACCAGCCTAGCCAACATGGTGAAACCCTGTCACTCCTAAAAATACAAAGTCAGCTGCGTGTGGTGGTACACGACTGTAATCCCAGCTACTCAGGAGGCTGAGGTAGGCGAATCGCTTGATCCCAGGAGGCAGAGGTTGCAATGAGCCAGAGATTGTGCCACTGCACTCCAGCCTGGGCAACAGAGTGAGACTCCATATCAAAAATAAATAAAAATAGGCCGGGTGCGGTGGCTCACGCCTGTAATCCCAGCACTTTGGGAGGCCGAGGTGGGCAGATCACAAGATCAGGAGATCGAGACCATCCCAGCTAACACGGTGAAACCCCATTTCTACTAAAAATACAAAAAATTAGCCGGGCGCTGTGGCGGGCCCATGTGGTCCCAGCTACTCAGGAGGCTGAGGCAGGAGAATGGTGTGAACCCAGGACGTGGAGCTTGCAGTGAGCCAAGATCGCGCCACTGCACTCTGGCTTGGGTGACAGAGCTAGACTCTGTCTCAAAAAAAAAAAAAAAAATTAAATTAAAAAATAAAAATAAAAAAGAACCTGTATCTTGAGGGTGACTGTGAGAATTACAAACAAACTCGATCCAAATGGAAAGTGATGCATGTGACCATTATTATTGTTACTATTACTGTTCTGAGTATATTAACTACTATTAACATTGGTGCCTCAGCTGGAAACCTACAAGGAGTACATCTCCATAAAGCAGAGTCTCAGACACCTAAAGTTAAAATACCTATTCCCGTTCTACTGCGGGGGGAAGGGAACTTGCGCTGTATAGAATAACTAATGCAAATCCCAAAGACACAAAACTAGTCAAAAATAAAAACTTGGAGTCCTAATTCTCATTCTACTTATTCTATTAGCCACCAGACTTAAAATTCTGTCTTAGGGGACTGAAATTACAACAATAATCATCACCACAGTGGGGTTTACATGGTGAAAAAACAGAAGAGACCTAAGTGTCCACAATACTAGACACAGCAAGTTTCATACAACGGATACAATGCAGCCATTTAATGACAATGTAAACCTTTACTACATGAAAAGAAGGCTACAACATACTAGTAAATGAAAAAAATGGGTCCAACACGCTAAGTACATAAAATTCCGTATTTTGAAAAAAGTTATACAAACCAAAAGGTTAATAATGGTAGAATTATAGGTAATGTTTATTTTCTTCTTTGAAATTTTCTATAATTTTTTTAGGAGCCTGTACTTTTACAACCTCAGGAAAAAAGTCAATAAGGCCACTTTCATCTTGAAATCAGTGATTTTGTGGCTCCATACAGAGCTGTTCTCACAGACTTCCCACTCTTCACTTTCCCCACAGTCACCCCAGCCACACGGGCTCCCTGAGTTACCCAGCCCTTTCCCCCTCTCACCTGTACCAACCCACGCCTTAGACCTCATCAAACACTACTGCCTGCCGCTCTCTCCAGACAACTGTCTGCAGTTGGATGATGCATGAGTAGGGACAGGCAGAGGGCTTCTGCCCTCCTCATGCTTTGCTCTCTGTTTAGTTAGTAGGGAAGGCAGCACTTAACACTCAAACATATTATTTCAAAACACTGATAAACTCTACAAGAGAAAAGAGAAAAGGGACCTGGAGGAGGAGGAAGAGTTGGCCAGACCAAGGGTGGGGACTGGGGGAAGAGCTTCCTGCGCAAAGGAAACAGAGTGAGCACGAAGACTCCAAAGAGCTCTGCAGGAGGGCAGAATCTGCTCACGGCTCAGGTGATGGCAAGAGGGTCTCAGTCTTCGCAGGGCAGTGAGGCCAGGGTGTCTCCCAGGGAGCCTCACCCAGCGGTGCTCATCCCCAGGACTGGTTTACATGCCAGGAACAGACCTATCTCTCAGGCACACACACACATTTAGCACACTGGAGAAATGTATGTATCCAACCAGTGTGCCCATGTATAAATTAACAATAAGAAATAACAACTACCCAACAAGTACGAGTCTTTGGCCACAGAGTTTACTGCATTCTCGCAATTGATCAATTCACAGAAACAAATATAAACTTATCACAGGTAAGAGAATCCTAGAAATTAACACGATTATCATCTCCCAAGTGGGGATCCCATTTATAATTGAAAAATTGTCATGTGAGCACATGATCAAACCAAAGGGCAGGAGCTCAAATAATGGTTTAAAGGCCTGGGGACCTGGGCCTCAGGCACCCTGCTAACACCACCTGAATCTTCACTGTCAGAACAGGCTCTCCAACGAGCCTGACCTCCTGAGGCCGTGCTACAGCTCTGTCTCGCCTCTGAGCCAATCCTTTCTTTCAGGTGACATCCCCCAGGATGGCATACTCTTTCCTTGTCTCTGACTTACTGCACAGGCAGCCATCCATTTTCTTCCAAGAAGGAGAGATTGTACTGGTTTTGTTTTTCTTCTTCTCTTTTTTTTTTTTTTTGAGATGGAGTCTCGCACTGTCACCCAGGCTGGAGTGCAGTGGTGCGACCTCAGCTCACTGCAACCTCTGCCTCCCGGGTTCACACCATCCTCCTGCTTCAGCCAGCCTCCCAAGCAGCTGGGACTGGGACTACAGGCGCCCGCCCACCACCACGTCCAGCTAATATTTTGCATTTTTAGTAGAGACGGGGTTTCACTGTGTTAGCCAGGATGGTCTCGATCTCCTGACCTCATGATCTGCCCACCTCGGCCTCCCAAAGTGCTGGGATTACAGGCATGAGCCACCCGCCCGGCCTGCACTGGTTTTAAAGTATGGATTTTACTATCTGTAACCAAAGAATAGAATCAGTTTCCCCTCATACATAAAGTCTTTGAGGGTATCTCATCGCAGTCCTGAAAAGCTGACAAGACGCTCTTCCAAATTCTCTAATCCTAAAATTCTTCTCTGGCCATAACCTGCAACAATCTACCTGTTCTGCGTTCTTGCCCCCATCTGCATCTGAGTTTTAAACTTGCCTCTATTCCTGATCTCTTTGCACCCTCAAGACTTTGCTTCCCTCCCAGTTCAGCACCAAGATGCACCTTTTTCCAATGGCTGTCTTACCTTTTACCCTTCCACCAGACCCACTGCCAATCCCCAGTCCTCGATAAACATAACCACCCTTAACCTCATTCCAGACATATGCACAATTTTGGTTACTGAAACAAACCAGCAGGCTAATTGGTTCTCCAATCTTGGGAGCACCACAGCCAGACTCAAGGAGGCCTTAGGAGTTGCGACTACAAGAAGCACCCAGGAACACACTCTTAGATTAAGCAAGCTCTGGGTCTGACTGCTGGCCTTGGGGATGCTCTACCTGGCACTCCCACTTCCTATTCTCCATTTATTCTTCTCCCAACTGCTATTCCCCTGCTCCTTCTAAGGCTACCGTGACAGGTGGACCACATGGCCTGTACTGATGGACCACTTGCCATCACAGAAGCAAAAGAGCCAGGCCCTGGTTCTCCCCCACAGCCTTCTGCTGTGAACCTGGCCAATCACAGAAGCCCAAGCTTCTGCCCAGGGCTCAGACCAAAAAGAGTGTGACAAGAAACCGACAATTTGGAAATTATTTTGCCAGTGCCAGCAACAGCCAGGACTGTAGCAGTGGTGGCTGCAGCGGCAGCCACTGGGCAACCTCAACCAGACTGTGTGGTCTCGGCTGCGGCTGTGGTTCTGACTGTCCCGCTTACCTTGTCTATGGTCAGTTTTCTGGGCGTGGCTCTCTATACTTCCTGTAGGTTCAGTAACTTCCCCCACACCCCTCCAATGATTTCCTTATACACTTAAATTAGCCAGAGTCATTTTCTGTGATTTGCAACTAGGAGCCCTGACTGTACATCCACTTTGGGTGCCAGCCTCTTAGCCATGGTATTTGGCACTCCCGACCCCCACCTCCTACCTCCCCGCAGTCCTCTGCCCCTTGGCTCAGTTGAAACCACGCTACCACTTCCACTCTCTTACTTCAACAGTCCATTCTCTCTCAGCCTCCTGGTATCCCAGGATTCCTCTTTCTTCCCAGGCTCCTTAAATACTGCAGCTCCCCAGGCTTCATTCCAGTTGTCTACCTTCCTCATTCTAAAGGTTCTCTGAAGTTGCTTTTGCAACTTCAACGATCACCCAGGTTTTCGGCACACCAGTATACTCAATGCCAGCTAGACATCTCCAATAGGACGGCAGATATATCAGTGTGTCCAAAAAGGAGTTAATTACCTCATCCTCTACACACTGTTTCTCCTACTCCATGCCTTCAAGTCTTTACTATCAAGTTAGACAAGCTTTAGCTTTGACCTATAACTAAGAGGTCACCAAATCCTGCCAATTCTACCTTTGTAATAAGTTTCTGTTTTGTTTAAAACAGTAAATGACTTTGGAAGGCCAAGGTGGGCGGATCACGAGGTCAGGAGATCGAGACAATCCTGGCTAACACGGTGAAACCCTGTCTCTATTAAAATTACAAAAAATTAGCTGGGCGTGGTGGCAGGCGCCTGTAGTCCCAGCTGCTCAGGAGGCTGAGGCAGGAGAATTGCTTGAACCCGGGAGGCGGAGGTTGCAGTGAGCCGAAATTGTGCCACTGCACTCTAGTCTGGGCAACAGAGCGAGACTCCATCTCAAAAAAAAAAAAAAAAAAATAGTAAATGTGTATCTTCATCTCAGTCCCAGCGCCTACCCTGTTTCAGGACCTTATCGCGAGTCCCATCTTCGTAACTGTCTTGGTCGGTTTAGGCTGCTGTAACAAAATGTGGAAGACTGGGTGGCTTGTAAACAGACACCTATTTTCACAGTTCTGGAGGATGGGGAGTCCAAGATCAAGGTGCCGGCAGATTCAGTGTGTGGCGAGGGCTGCTCTCTGGTTCTTGCACAGCTGCCTTTTCTCTGTGTCCTCACTTGGTGGAAGGGGCAAGACAGCTGTCTGGGGCCTCTTGTATAACGATCTCATTCATGAGCTAATCACCTACAAAGGCCCCACCTCCTAGTACCATCCCTCAGGGCTGGGATTTTAACAGAGTTTTTGGGGTACACTAACATTCAGTCCATTATAACATCATATCATTATCTTTCTCAGTCGCACAGCTGATCAACTACCCGATAAACTTTATCAAGTGCAGCAGGAGCCTTGTGAGGGGGCCTTCCCATGTGTTAGAGGCCACTGGAGATCCCTGTTATCAAGGGAGAGTTCTGGGGTAGTCCTCTCTTAATTATCCAAAGATCAGGGAAGGAGGCACCCACTGCCCTGGAAAAAGAAGAGACGTATCTTCTGGGTTCTGACCACGGACTGCCTTCCCAAGAATTCAAAACTCACTGGCCAATTCTGCATCTGAGCCACAGAGACTACTGGAGGAAAAGGAGAGACTCTCATTCCCTCTCATTAGAAGTTCAAAAGGAACATGATTTACTGATGTCCCCAACTGAGGTCTGCTGCATGCAAGGACATCAAAAGCCCCACAGAGGAAGTCACCATGGGAGGATGACTCAGGTTCAACACCAAGGCCTGGATGTTCATGAAGAGGGCTGGTCTTGGGACATCCCACACCTATGACTGGAAGCCCCCGGGGACCCGGTGACCTGTTGAGCAGCTGTACTTAGGGAGTAAGAACTGGGTGCACGAGTGCAAACTCAAAGAGCTGTAGCTCTAGGGCCCTCCAGCTCTCCCACCACATGGCAGGACTAACCCCTCTGAACATGATGAATCCTTGGAGTTCTACAGGACAAATCTTAGTCAAGGAAAATCACCCTGAAGGAGACATTGGACTTCCTGCTAATCGGTAATGAGAGAGCTTGAGCAATTTGTTGAAAATAATAGTAAGAATATGAGACATGGCCCAAGCTGGTAAAGAAAGTCATTCAGTTGTCAATGGTTCTTCCCCAGCTACTCAGCAAAAGAATGAGAGCCTCTTATCCCTCACTTAAGTGCCTTGCATCTGGTCCTAAATGATGTTCCCAATTTTGTGTCTCACCAAACCCGTAGTCACACCCACTACTCATTCCTATGAGATGTTCCACTCATAGGAACATCATGCTCTTCTGCCATGCACATATGTATTTCCTCACAGAATGCCTGTCACTTATCCTTTAGGGCTCAATGACCACCTTTCCCAGCACCTGCCCTGATCCAGGCAGTCAGAACTGCTTAGTAGGCCAGGTGTGGTGGCTCATGCCTGTAATCCCAGCACTTTGGGATGCCAAGGCGAGTGTATCATCTGAGGTCAGGAATTCAAGACCAGCCTGGCCAATGTGGTGAAACTGCTGTCTCTACTAAAAATTAGCCGGGTGTGGTGGCACACGCCTGTAATCCCAGCTACTCAGGAAGCTGAGGCAAGAGAATCACTTGAACCTGGCAGAGGTTGCAGTCAGCCAAGATTGCGCCACTGCACTCCAACCTGGGGGACTCTACCTCAAAAAAAAAAAAAAAAATGCTTAGTGCTTGCTAGATCATGCACCACATCTCAGGCAGTTATTTCCACAGCGTCCTCATGAAGCTTCCCAAGAGCGGCCATTAGGTCTTGCCTAACTCCGTACCTCTCAGAAACCTACCACGGGCTCTTTCTTATACATGGGAGTCGTTAGGTGCTACACTGAAACAAAAAATACAAAACGCCACATATGATACCTAATGTGAGTAAAGCAATACAACAGCTGGTAGTATCTTGCTGCTCATTTACAGTTTTTTCTAGTCTGGAAATCAAGAAAATTATAAAGCCATTAGAGATAGAAACCCCATTCAAATGTAGGGTTTTCTATTCTCTTCTCCACAACTCTATACTACCAAAAGAAGAAAAGTCTCCCGCTGTAAAACAAAACAAAACAACGAGTAAGGTGAATCAGTACAGGTCAGTAGCTCCACTCTGTTGCTGTAATTATTTTGAAACGCATTTCTTCATCTAGGATTGGCTACTGCTTAAAAATCAAACCAGTCTAGCCAATTCAGGAAGTCACACATGTATATCCCCTCCAACATTAAGAGTTTCAGCAAACCTGACTACCTGATACTTAACTAACTACTCTAGGATTACATCCTGAAGTATGAAGACAGCTGCACAATCTTAAACTGTATCAGGTAGACACAGACAAAGGTTTTAGAAATGTTAATATATAGGATATATTAATAGCAAATAGCCCTTTTTTTTTTTTTTTGGAGACAGAGTCTTGCTTTGTCACCCAGGCTGGAGTATAGTGGCGTAATCTCAGTTCACTGCAGCTTTGACCTTCTGGGCTCAAACAATCCTCCCACCTCGGCCTCCTGAGTAGCTGGGACTACAGGCACACACTATGCCTAACTTTTTTTTGATTTTTTTGTACAGACAGGGTCTTGCTATGTTGCCCAGGCTGGTCTTGAACTCCTGGGCTCAAGGAATCCTCCCACCTTGGCCTCCAAAAGCACTGGGATTACAGGTAGGAGCCATCGCGCCTGGCCTGCAAAGAACTATTTCTTATGATTAAGTCCCCCACCCCTCTTTTTTTGTTGCTGTTTTGTTTTTGATACAAAGTCTTGCTCTGTAGCCCAGGCTGGAGTATAGTGGCATGATCTCGGCTCACTGAAACCTCCACCTTCTGGGTTCAAACAATTCTCCTCCTGCCTCAGCCTCCTGAGTAACTGGGATTGGATTACAGGTGCATGCCACCATGCCCAGCTAATTTTTTGTATTTTTAGTAGAGATGGAGTTTCACCATGTTGGCTAGGCTGGTCTTGAACTCCTGACCTCAAGTGATCCAACCGACTCGGTCTCCCAAAGTGCTGTGATTACAGGCGTGAGCCACTGAGCCCGGCCAAGTCTCCGCTTTTCTGACAGTGTACCTGTTACATACGAAGTAGTGTTTCAAAGAGATTTTCAAAATTTACAAATTTCCCAATTAATGTTCTACAAAGGCTCTCATGGTCAATAGGCCTAGATCAGCTTCTGAGTTTTGATGAAATGCATTTCTTTTCACAACGGCTCACAGAAGGCTCATGTCAAAGCAGAGGTGTACTTGTTGGAGAAGCAGCTCAGAGAAGTCCTGATCAAAGGAGACATCACTTAGAACCAGAGCAGCTCCCACCATCAACACCTCGGCAGGCGTTGCTTCAGCTCTCCCAGAGCTAGTTCTACACAAACTGTCTTCTCAATCCACTTTTAGACTAGAACTGTTGATCTGATAGGCACTGGAGGTACAAGTGCAACAACACTGCCGCAGGGAACAGTTGCCTGGGGAACAGTCTGAGCTATGTTAGTTTTCAGAGGACAGCTCACATCCCACTGATAAAAGGCTGAGAAAATAAATCTACTACATTGACGAAATTAGTTACAAAGAAGGAAGTACCCACCTTTTCCCATCCTACTCTCTGATTTCTATTAAAAAACACACATGCGGCTGAGCACGGTGGCTCACACCTGTAATACCAGCCCTTTGGGAGGCCAAGGCAGGCGCATCTCGGGGTCAGGAGTTTGAGACCAGCTTGACCAACATGGTGAAACCCCATCTCTACTAAAAATACAAAAATTAGCCAGGCATGGTAGCACACGCCTGTTATCCCAGCTACTCAGGAGGCTACGGCAGGAGAATCACTTGAACCCGGGAGGCGGAAGGTTGCAGTGAGCCGAGATCACACCACTGCACTCCAGCCTGGGCGACAGAGCAAGACTCTGTCTAAAAAATAACAACAAAAAAAACCACACATGCGATGTTTATTTCCAGATGTATTATTGCCAATTAGAAGGCTCCACGTATATGTCCAAGCAATACACAGGAACTTGCCTGCTGCTTATAAATGTATCTTTACTCTCTTGCTGTAAGTCTCAAAAGCCAACTTCCAAGGACAGCAGGAGTGGCAAACCCAAGGCTGAGGAACACCTGTGCAAGTATCACCCTATAATGCTAGAATCTGGCCTGCAAATCGATTTGGCTGAGATGTTATGCAATGAGTATAGAGTCAGCTATAGGTAAAGATACCAGGGTCTCCACTCATTGTAACATTCTAATTTATAGAAGAAAGTACATTTTAAATATCCTAGACAATTTTTATACTTCATCAAGTCCCTTAGAGGTTATTATTGAAATCCAGGAAAATGACCACAGAACTTACTCCAACCAGAATAAGAATGAACTATTAATATTTTAAGAGTTAGATGTGTTCGTTTGAATTGCTTTTTAAATTCACTTCAATATATTTTTTTAAATTGTGAATCTTAGTATCTACTTAATTCATTCACTTATAATCAAAAGAAACAACCTTGAAACACAATTCCTCCCTACAGGCTTAAACAATTTCTACTAAAGGAAATGATTTACTCCTCCTTTAAAAAGAAAAAAAGGACAGAGAAATAAGTATTGAAAGATTAAAGAAATGATGGCTAACAAACAAGATGAAGTTCAATAAAGACTAATGAAAGTACTATGCTTAGTAAATACATTTCAGATAATGTCAATAACCTATACAAATGCGTAGGTATATTGAGTAAGCAAAAGTAAATTTAAAAAGAAAGCCCTTCAGCGAAACTGTTCTGGATTATACTACAACGGTGGGTACACATCATTATATCATTATCCATTTGCCCAAACCTATAGAATGTACCCTAACCAAAAGTGAACCCTGATGGAAACTCCAAGTGACAATGACGTGTCAATGTAGGTTCATCGATTGTAACAAATGGACCACTGTAGTGAAGGGAGTTGATAGCTAGGGAAGGCTGTGTGCGAGCTCTTTATTTTCTGCTCGATCTTGCTGTGAACCTAAATCTGCTCCAAAAATAAAGTCTATTTGAAAGAGGAAAAGATTGGAAATCAGAACTCCAGGTTAAAAAAAAAAAAAAAAAAAAAGCCAAGTACAGTGGTTAGCACCTGTAATTCCAGCACTTTGGGAGGCCAAGACGTGCTGATTGCTTGAGGCCAGGAGTTCAAGACCAGCCTGGCCAACATGGCAAAACCCCATCTCTACAAAAAATACAAAAGTTAGCCAGGCATGGTGGTACACGCCTGTAGTCCCAGTTACTCGGGAGGCTGAGGCGGGAGGATCACTTGAGCCAGGAGTTGAGGGCTGCAGTGAGCTAAGATAGCACCACTGTACTCCAGCCTGGGCGACAAGGCAACTTTTATACTTTATCAAGACAACCTTTATACTGGTCGAGAAGGGACGGGAGGGGAGAGAAAAGGGGAAGGGAAGAAAGAGAAAGAGAAGTGAGACACAGGCAGCCCTTCCTTCCCAGCCTGCCCACCACTGCCCTGTCTCCATCCCCAGCTCTGACCTCTCCCCTTTAGCCAACATGTAAGTTCCCAGTGTTTCAACCACCATCTTTAAGTTAATGACTTCCAAAGTTGATATTTAGCCCTATAATCTCTCCTAAGCTCGAAACCTACATCTCCATATGGAGGGTACAAGTGAACATTTTCACAACAGAATGCACTGGCCAATGCAATTGGATGAGACTAAAATCAGAAGAAAAATTAGAAAAGAGGAGATAAAACTATCACCTGCCAAAGAAATGACTGTTTAAGTGGAAAAATCCAAGAGAACCAAATGAAAAACTACGTTTCTAAAAACAGTAAGATAATTTGCTAAGCAAATGAGATATAAAATTAATATACAGAAATCGATACCTTTCATAAATTCAAATAACTAATTAGACAATAAAGTGGAAAAGAATACTTCATTTATGATAGCAATAAAATACCAAATACCCACAAATAAATTTAATAATAAATGTATAAAACATATATAAGTAGAAGGAAAACTAACACACTTGAATGATAACAGACTTGAACAAATAAGAAGGCATATCATGTTCTTGGAAAGAAAACTGCAATGTCATAAAGACATACTTTCTAATTTATAAATGTAATGTCATCAGAAACTGCAACATCATAAAGATACATTTTCTAAGTTAATTTATATATTTAATGCAATCAGAATGAAATCAGAGGCTGGGCACGGTGGCTCATGCCTATAATCCCAGTACTTTGGGAGGCCAAGGCAGGTGGATCACCTGAGGTCAGGAGTTCAAGACTAGCCTGGCCAACATAGTGAAACCCCTTTTCTACTAAAAACACACAAACTAGCCAGGCGTGGAGGCGGGCACCTGTAAATCCAGCTACTCCGAAGGCTGAGGCAGGAGAATCGCTTGAGCCTGGGATGCAGAGGTTGCAGTGAGCTGAGATCGTGCCATTGCACTCCAGCCTGGGAGACAGAATGAGACTTCATCTCAAAAATAAATAAATAAATAAATAAATAATGAGATCAGAAGCTGTTTCTTTTCTGTTGATGAGCAGATTCTAAAGATCATGAGGAAAAACAAGCAAGCAAGAATAACCAGGAAAACTCTGGAAATAAAGAAAAATGATGTGGGGAGGGGAGGAGATTAACCCTAACTGACACTAAAATACCATGGTCTCAATAAGTAAACCCATGTCATACTGGCATATGAACAGACAGAATGGAACAGAATAGTAAATCCAGAAAGACTCAGATGGCAATTTAGTATATGATAAAAGTGGCAGGGTAAAGATGAACTTTTTAATAACTGGTGTTGGGACAATGCCACCTTTTGGGGAAAGAAAGTTAAAATTGTATCTATACTTCACGCCATACATCAGAATAAACTCCAGCCGGGCGCAGTGGCTCAAGCCTGTAATCCCAGCACTTTGGGAGGCCGAGACGGGCGGATCGCGAGGTCAGGAGATCGAGACCATCCTGGCTAACACGGTGAAAACCCGTCTCTACTAAAAAATCCAAAAAAAAAAAAAACTAGCCAGGTGAGGTGGTGGGCGCCTGTAGTCCCAGCTACTCGGGAGGCTGAAGCAGGAGAATGGCATAAACCCGGGAGGCGGAGCTTGCAGTGAGCCGAGATCCAGCCACAGCACTCCAGCCTGGGCGACAGAGCGAGACTCTGTCTCAAAATAAATAAATAAATAAGTAAAATAAACTCCAAACAATGCAAAGCTTTAAATGTAGAACACAAAACCACAGAAGTACAGGAAGAAAACAGATAACACAGACAAACTCCTTTATAATCTTGGAATGGCCTTCCATTCTAAGTATGACTCGCAATTTAGGTGTGAAAAATAAAAAATAAAAAAATACATTTGGTTGCATTAAACACACATGCGATCTTCTGCATGACGAAAACAAAACCCAAACCCAACCAAACCAAAGGAGTCCAAAGAGAAATGGTAAACTGGGAGATGACATTTGCAACCCATGGGAACTAATCCCCTACTATGCAAAGACCTTAGAGAATCTGAAAAAGACTAACAACCCAACAGATAAATGGGCATCTAACCAGGTAAGAGCAAAAGCAAACTAAATGGAAATACGATTTCTGACCCATCAGACTGGCAAAAATCCAAAAGTTTGACGGACTACTCTGTTGACCAAACTGTGGGGAACCAGGCAATCTCATACATTGTTGACGGGTGTAAAAAACACTCAGTGAGTGTGGAGGGAAGTCTGAGAACGTCCACCAACATTTTAAACACATTTTCCTTTTAGCATAAGAATTCCACTTCTGGAAATTTCTCAGATAAATGTGTAAAAAATGGCATATTCACATTCTCTACAACATAATAGCAAAAGATTAGAAACAATCCAAGTGCCCATCAATAAGGTACTGGATAAATAAACTGATCCATTAACACAATGGAATACTACAGAGCTGTTGAAGAAAAGTGGTGGGGTTGCAGTGGGGAGGGAGAGAAAGGGCTAGAACAAGGCCTAGAGTGCAGAAAAAGCTTAATTATGACAGCTATTAGTTTAAAAAAAATAAGGTGCGAAAGGGTTCTGTGTAGCAAAATGAAATAGATCTCCAGATAATACATGAAAAAGGCGAGGTGTAACAGAAGGCAGTGATAAGAATTTACATTTTTATTATAATTGCATAAATAAATATTGTAAGGATAAAGAAGGAACGAATAATTATTTCTAAGCGGTAGGACAGGGGACAGAATAGGCTCATTGATGCCTGCATATACCACTGTAACACAATGAACATAGCTTTACACAAAGGAAGGGAACGGGGCAGAGGTTTTATTTTATTTATTTATTTATTTATTTATTTATTTATTTATTTATTTTGAGATGGAGTCTCGCTCTGTCACCCAGGGTGGAGTGCAGTGGCGCCATCTCGGCTCACTGCAAGGTCCACCTCCCAGGTACACGCCATTCTCCTGTCTCATCCTCCTGAGTAGCTGGGACTACAGGCGCCTGTCACCATGCCTGGCTTTTTTGTATTTTTAGTAGAGACAGGGTTTCACCGTGTTAGCCAGGATGATCTCGATCTCCTGACCTCATGATCCGCCCACCTCGGCCTGCCAAAGTGCTGGGATTACAGGCGTTAGCCACTGCGCCCGGCCTTTTTTTAAAATGGAGTCTCACTCTGTTGCCCAGGCTGGAGTGCAGTGGCACAATCTTGGCTCACTGCAACCTCCACCTCCTGGGTTCAAGCGATTCTCCTGCCTCAGCCTCCTGCGTAGCTGAGACTACAGGTGCCTGTCACCACGCCTGGCTAATTTTTGTGTTTTTAGTAGAGATGGGGTTTCACCATATTGGCCAGGCTGATCTCAAACTCTTGACCTTGTGATCCGCCCGCCTCAGCCTCCCAAAATGCTGGGATTACAGGCGTGAAGAGGGGCCTTCTTAAGGCACTCTATGTAGGTCCAGGATTATTTACATTTCCAACAAGAGAAGGCCTAAAGGGGGATGAGCTCAAGATTGGAGCCAGATACTTTGAGTCACAGGAATTCCCTGTCATACTACATTCAACACCATCCTACCCAGTGCCTCCCATACTCCTCCCAGACCCCACTGCCACCCCCTAGGCAGCCTGTGCTGGGACCCCAGAAGGGACCAAGGGTCACCAATCATGAGGCTGCAGAGAGACCTGGGAACAAAAAAATAATCAGGTGAGGGAGACCTGGGTTCTACAACGCAAGTTTCACAGCTTTCCACGGGTGTCCTGGGGCGTGTCCCTTCAGTTCTCTGGGAGGTAAAACTTGTGCCTCCCAAGGTGATTGTGGTCAACAGATGCACACCTAGCCTCATGCTTAATTGCAGGTACTCAAAAAATGTTATTTCTTCCCCAAAACTTGTCAAGCCAGCAACTCTCTGCCTTAAGTCTGGCCTGAAAAGTTAATAGAGATTGAGAGCAAAAATTAGGGCTTCTCACCTCCAGGCATGAGAGTGCAAACTGCCCTTGGTAAGATGAGAAGAGCCCACCCACCGGGCTGGGGCTGTGTCTCTGTGAATGGAGGAGCAGTTCTGTGAAAAGGCAGCAGGCACCTGTGACTGGCCAGGTCTGGCTCTACACCTGACCCCCAGCAGCAGTCAGTGACAGCAAAGCTAAAGGAGCACACGCTTTGGGTCAAAGCACTGGCGGGATGCGGCGGGATGGGTGTGGGGAAGGAATGTAATAACACGGTCAAGATCAGCAAACCCGAACCTCCAGAAAGCTCTGTTGGTTAAGATCGTTGTTTCCACTTCACCACACTTCTCCTGGCAGGTGGCATCTTAAGGGGACGGGTATTTTGGGAATCCGTAAGGGGAGGTTCGGTTAGAAATACATTTGGTTTGGGTTTAGTGGAATACACTTAGGTAGCTTTCAGCCACTTCTGCGTGTAACTAAATTATAGCCAGCCATTCCAAATGGACAAAAGACTTCCCAGAATATTCCTTCTGGCCCTGTATCAACTTACCCAATGAACTGATGAAAACTGTAGGCTCAGAGGTGGTATTTTAATATGATGATGTCTTAAAGTTACTAGCACCAGAAGTGTGAGGAAATGGAGGAGAAATGAGGTTTAAGTCATATAGAGTCAGAGATAATCTATGAGAAAACTTTCCAATCACCAGAGAAGTTAATTTTTAAAAAGATTTCATTCTCATTGATTTCTAATCAAAATGGAAATTCTCTCCTGTTAGGAATATACTTGATTGTTCAACATAGGTTATAAATACACCATTTTTTGACATTTTGAAGAATGTATTAGAATTCCTGTATTTACAGGTTTTAAACCTGTACTGGAATTAAAATAGTAAGTAAGCCTGTGTTGAAGTTGCATGTTCTATGCAGCCCAAAGTATAGAATTGCATCTTATGTATCTGATGCACCTTGTCCTGTCAAAGTTGGACACTTTCAGACTTCACAGAAGAAATGGCACAAAAGAATGTTAACAAAGCAACATAACAGCCTGGGGCGGCGGGGTGGGGTGGGGGAAGCAGGCTTTCAGATGACAAAACTCCTAAACCTATTCATCTAGAGTCATGATTGAATGATGTAACTCAACTTCGTGGCAATTTTTAATGAATTTATTTCAACTGCTTTTGCATGTGCATTAATTACGGACTAATTGTTTTTATAATGCTTTATTCTGTGTATTCTGAAGTACCCTAGTAGAATCCAAAAGTACCCTAGTAGAATCCAAAAACAAAACTAAACAAAAAAGGCCTGAAGATGCTTCAAAATGTCCAAAAAATTATTTTTGTTTTGTTTGAGACAGGGTCTCACTGTCACCCAGGCTGGAGAGCAGTGGCACAATCATGGCTCACTGCAGCCTCAACCTCCTGGACTCAAGCAATCCTCCTGCCTCAGTCTCCTGAGTAGCTGGGACTACTGGCATACACCACCGCACCCGGCTTTTAATTTTTTTGTAAAGACGGGGTCTCACTACATTTCCTAGGCTAAATTATTGTTTTCAAATGGAAACTTAAAACTTTAATGGTCAAAACCTTGAAAGAAAGTTTCTTAAATAAAATGTTTTCAGTCATCCTGGAGGAAAGACTGGATTATCTTTAGTCTAGTCTTTTATTTTATTTTATTTGAGATGGAGTCTTGCTCTGTCGCCCAGGCTGGAGTGCAGTGGTGCAATCTCGGCTCACTGCAACCTCTGCCTCCCGGGTTCACGCCATTCTCCTGCCTCAGCCTCCTGAGCAGCTGGGACTACAGGCACCCGCCACTATGCCCAGCTAATTTTTTTTTTTTTTTTTTTTTTTTTGGTAGAGACGTGGTTTCACCATGTTAGGCAGGATGGTCTCGATCTCCTGACCTCATGATCCACCCGCCTCGGCCTTCCAAAGCGCTGGGATTACAGGTGTGAGGCACCGCACCCGGCCTTCTAGTCTTTTTACATAAAACGTTGCAAAATTGCTATGTGAAGAGATTAGAGTAGGCAACCAAAAATGCAGGGGGAAAGTTGAAGGTTGTGTGCCATAAAAAAGAACTGTGTTATATAGTTCTAGGTTGTGAGTTGTTTCTAGTTTTAGCTTTTTAAAATGTACAACTAGTGACTTCTTTTTCATTCTAAATTTGCATTTTAATACCTAAATTTGTATTCTTTTTCTGAAAGAGGGCCTTCAGAATTAGAGTTTCAGGCCCCACAAATTCTGGCTCCTCCTCCACTGACCACTGATACTCTGATGGGGAAGCTCACGCTGCTCTCTTTCTTTTCATCCCAGCCTTCACCACCCTGGGAGAAGGTGCACCCTAGACCTTCACGACCCTGGGAGAAGGTGCACCCTAGAGAGAACGTGTCTAGGGGGAGCAGGCTTCTTCCCTACTTTCACTCATCTCCAGCCCCCACTCAAGCCTTTCTACCTCCAAGACCTTCACAAAGGTTTGTCCAAAATTACCTCAAAAGAGTTTGGGGGCCAGGCACAGTGGCTCACGTCTGTAATCCCAGCACTTCAGGAGGCCGAGGCAGGCAGATCACCTGAGGTCAGGACTTCGAGACCAGCCTAACATGGTGAAACCCCCGTCTCTACTAAAAGTACAAAAGTAGCCGGCCATGGTGGTGCGCGCCTGTAATCCCAGTTACTCAGGAAGCTGAGGCAGGAGAATCACTTGAACCTGGGAGGTGAAGGTTGCAACGAGCCGGGATCGTGCCATTGCACTGCAGCCTGGGCAACAAGAGCAAAACTCTGTCTCAAAAAAAAAAAAAAAAAAAAGAGTTTGTGGAGGAATCACAAATGATCTAAATTTCTAAACAAATACATTTCACAAAATGGATTATCTCCCATTAACCCTCTCCCCAAAAAAAGGTATTTGCTTCTTAAAGATTTTCTAAAACACAGGGAAAAACAGGTAATTATCCTCTAAATAATCTTTAAAATATTTTTAAAACTTTTTTGAGACAGTCTTGCTCTGTCACCCAGGCTGGAGCGCAGAGACATGATCATAGCTCACAGCAGCCTCAAACTCTTGGGCTCAAGTAATCGCCCTGCTTCAACCCATGTCACACCACCTTTTTTTTTTTTCTTTCTTTTTTTTTCAAGAGATGGGGTCTCGCTTTGTTTCCCAGGCTGGTCTCGAACTCCTGCCTCAAGTGTTCCTCCCGCCTCAACTCCCAAAGCCCTGGGATTATAGCCATGAGCTACCATGCCAGACCAAAATTCTAAATAAGTTTTAAAAGCCAATTTACAAAACCAAAAACCATAGAAATTTTGCCTGACACGACCTTATCCTGTGATCAAATTTATCATTTGTTTTTCTTCCTCTAGAGAGGAATGCATATATCCTCACATATGTAGATGTGTGATGTGGAATGTGAACATTCTACTTTGAATTTTCTAGCAATTATCTTTAAATTTTTTTAAAACCACACCACTACCTATATTTTTCTAATTATCAACAACAAAAATAAAACAGTAAAAAATAAAGGCTGGGCTTTTACTTTCTCCTAACGGTCCCTGCCCCACCCCCACCTACTTCTCAGTTTCTACTAGTGAATCTGACCCAGATTTATTATTGTTGGCATTGTTACTGAATAACTGGGATTTTTCTCTTTCCATTACATATCTTCTCTTTCAATAATTATTTACAACATTTGAATTTTCATTTGTAACATCTGTAACCAAGTTTATAATTTAGACTTAAATTTATGTTTAAGTGATTTCAATTCAATGTCAGTTTTTTTTTTTTTAAACCACAAGTTCCCCATTCTTGAGTTATTCAATCAATCTTTTAGTTGGTTAGAATATATCTATGAACAAGTTTTGTTTAAGAAAAATTTACAGATAGTATACAGAAAAATTTCAGGTACAGGGAGTAGAAAAAAGCTGATGCCCTTAAACAGTAAGGAAAGGTACTGGCTCACATAGCTTCCAAGTCCAAAGGCAGGGTGAGCTCCCACTGAAGGCAGTGTGCTAGCTCCAACTTCTGTACCTTCAGAGAACATCTTTCTGCTGCCTTCACAAATTAACAACAATTAGTGTGACCATGTCATTCTTAGTTACAACCTTTTTTCCCTTAAAACTTAGCTTCAGCTCCACGACACTATTTTCTGGCAATGTTATAGAAAAGTCTAAAACCATCCCAATTTCTTTATAAGTAACCCTCTCCCCAGGTTCTGACTGGCTGTTTGCAGGGTCCTCTCTTGCTCTTTCTTGCTCTTCCCACTAATTTCATCTAAGGCCGAATGAGCTCTTTGAATATACAGAAACAGCTGGTGTTTTTTTCAGCTCAAAGATACTTTTTCCCATTGAATCTGATTATTGTTTCTTCTGTTCTATTTGTTTTGGTATCTTCTTTAGGAACAACACTTACTCAGATCACAGCAATAATTTAACTTTCTACATTGTAAACTTTTGCTCTTCATGAATCCTAAGGGAGTTTAAAATTCTGCAAATGCTTTTACTATCATTACACTTTTCTTTCTTTCTTTTTTTTTTTTTTTTTTTTGAGACGGAGTCTCCCTCTGTTGCCCAGGCTGGAGTGCAGTGGCACGATCTCAGCTCACTGCAAGCTCCGCCTCCCGGGTTTACGCCATTCTCCTGCCTCAGCCTCCCGAGTAGCTGGGACTACAGGCGCCCGCCACCTCGCCTGGCTAGTTTTTTGTATTTTTTAGTAGAGACGGGGTTTCACCGTGTTAGCCAGGATGGTCTCGATCTCCTGACCTCGTGATCCGCCCGTCTCAGCCTCCCAAAGTGCTGGGATTACAGGCTTGAGCCACCGCGCCCGGCCTCTTTCAGCTCTTTCATTTCACTTTGTAATTTTTATTTACTTATTTTTGAGACAGGGTCTGTCACCCAGCCTGGAGCGCAGTGCCACAATCACAGCTCACTGCAGCCTTGCCAACTTCTGGGCTCAAGCAATCCTCCCACCTTAGCCTCTGAGTAGTTGGGACCACAGGTGCAGCACGTACCACCACACCTGGCTAATTTTTTCTTGTTTTTTAGAGAGAAGGGGGTCTCACCATGTTGCCCAGACTGGTCTGGAACTCCTGGTCTTAAACTCCTGGGCTGCAATGATCCCCTCACCTCAGCCTCCCAAAGTGCTGGGAACACAGGTGTAAGCTTGTGTGCCCAGCCTCATTTTATAATTCTCTCTGCCCTAGTTTTCAGCTTGGCCTGTTGCTTTATCTCATCTTTCAACCACTTATGTGTGTTTCTTGAATTTTATTAAGAACAGCACAAAGTAGATTCAACCTGAAATTTACTTCTCATTTCCGTAATTACTATTTTCTAAATTATATTCTTCCTCTGCCTCAAAAACTATAACCCCCTCCTATTTTCTTTTGGAAATATGTTGCTTTATTCTTTATTTTTGAACAATAGTATTTAGACCCATCCTGCCCCTCTCCCCCCCCAAAAAAAAAGAATAGCTGGACCTCCTTAGAATGCTGCTAAATGTTGGTGGGTTTTTGCTGTTGTTTTCCAACTCTAAGTTTATAGGCTGGAGGATGCATATATAAACTGCACTGCCTATTCAGAGATGTAGTCCATCTTCCAGGGAATGTCAGTTCTGGGAGCCTCCTTCTCTGAGCCTATCGTGTCGCTTTTGTATTCTAGTTTCTGCATCTAACTCTGTCTGGACCTGGCTTCCACTCCAGATGGGTGGGAAGCCGCCCAATGCACCAGAAAGGAGAATTGTGCCGCCCAGGAGAAGCTCTAGTAGTTTCAAGCGTGTTGAAGCTGCGTGCGTCCTCTGGCCTCCCAGTTCAGCTGCTCGTCAACATTGCTGCTGCACAAGCCCACCCCGGCTGCCCGCGGACATTCAGGGTCATCAGGCCTCCCTCGCTCTCTGCTCTCCCAAGTTAGCACAGCCAACACCACATCTCCGTACGTTCCTCACAACTCTGCACTGAGTTCTCAGGAAACAGAGTGATGAGTCAGGCCCTGGTATTTCTTCACCCTGATCCCACTATCCATTATGATTCAGCTTTTCATCTCTCTTTTTCTCAATCACTTCCATCGGGATCTGGTGATTCAAGGGAGGGGAGGTAAAAAGTTAGACGAACACTAGTGCCTAAGTCACATCTTCATGGAAATTGCCAATGACCATTTCTTAGTGTTCTTCTATCTTCTAAATTCTTTTGATGTCAGCTTTCTGTTTCTACAGAAATTTTATTTTAAATTTTCTCTTTCACATGGTTGGGTTTTTTCATCCATCTGGAGGTCCTTGCTGTTTGTACGCATTTAAAAATGAGATGAAGCGCCGGGCGCGGTGGCTCACGCCTGTAATCCCAGCACTTTGGGAGGCCAAGGCAGGTGGATCACGAGGTCAGGAGATCGAGACCATACAGTGAAATCCCATCTCTACTAAAAATACAAAAAATTAGCCGGGCGTGGTGGCGGATGGTTGTAGTCCCAGCTACTCGGGAGGCTGAGGCAAGAGAACGGCATGAACCCAGGAGGCAGAGCTTGCAGTGAGCCAAGATCACACCACTGCACTCCAGCCTGGGGAATAAAGCGAGCCTCCGTCTCAAAAAAAAAAAAAAAAAAAAAAAAAAAAAAGAGATGAAGCTAGCTGTGAGTCTTCCTTTGGTGTTGCGTGTAGGTAAACTTTTCTCACTAGATTTCCTTCTCAAATGGGAAGGTTCATTATGTTCTGTGTTTGTGAGCAAAGCTTGTCCACTGGAGGGCTTCCCTTGGGGATGAAAAGATAGGGCCCTTTATTGAAGAAGTCACATGAAAAGAACAAACAAACAAAAATGTTAAAAAGCTTTACTTGGGGTGTTAGTACACACCCACTGAGTTCCAATTCTCCCCAGGCAAGGAACCTAATCTCTGTAAAGAAAATTTGCTTGTGGGTAAAACGCTGTAGACTGTTGAAAACAAGAGGAATAGGAGAGGAGGACAGAGAAGAGTGTAGAGAGCACTCCCAGCGCAGTGGCTTCGGAGGGCCTTTGAATTCTCCTTGTTTGCAGTACAATTTCCATGATTACCAACAGAACCCAAACCCGAACACTAACTAGTCTGAGCAGAGCCCCGCGAGGGGCTGCCCAGAAGCTGCTCCTGCTTACTCTAAATCCTCCTTCTGTTTTATCTGCTTATAGGTTTCCCATTTCTAGTTTCTTTCCAAAAGTGTGTTACACTCTATCCTTTGCTAAAGGTCCCTTCCAGGCTCTTTTTTCCCACCTACACTGAGGTACAATTGACAGCTAAAACTTGGCAGTATTCAAGGTGTACATCTCGATGTCTTAAGGAGACACTGTGAAATGACGACCACAATTAAGATTAACATACCCGTCGCCTCACATAGTTACCTTGTGCATGTGTGGTGAGAATACTTAAAATCACTCTCTGCAAATTTCAAGTATACAATACCTTATCTCTAACTGTGGTCACAGGGCTGTACATGAGGTCTCCAGAATTTATTCATCTTATAAATGCAAGTCTGTACGCTTTGACCAACTTCTCCCCATTTGCCCCCCATCCCAGTCTCTTCCCTGTCGTTTGCTGAGATTTTGGGGTGAACGGGGATGAAAATTTGGTGTCCTATGTCCACCACTGGGATCACGCTGGAATCCCTGAGAAGTAGACTCGTCACGCTTCTATTAACAGATTTCAGTATGGCTCCCTTGGGGAATCCTGTTTCTTGAACCCACTATTGGTCTTCAGAGAGAGTAAAAACTTTCTACAGACAACATGATTCTGCTCCAGATGCAACTGTTCATGAGATTATCAACTAAAGGACTGCAACAGCAAGGATTTGATGTGGTCCTTCAAATAATAAGGGTTAAAATAAACGTCAACTTTTTCAACAGGAAGAAAACACAAGCAAACCTAAAAACCTTCAAGACAGCACACAGCTACAGATTCAACCATGTGACAGAGGTGAGCAAAACCTCTCTGACCACTCCCAACACTAAAACCAATCCAAGTCTCAGTTCCACCCACAGGAGAAGCACAGACACTGACACTGAATCGAGCTGAAACATGGATGAACCTGGGAAAGTGACTCATGCCACAACATGGATGAACCTGCTGAGTGAAAAATGCCAAACACAGAAGACCACATATTCTACGATTCCACTTATGTGACATGTCCACGGAAATAAAAAGTCAATGAATGACTGCCAGGGGTTGGAGAGGAGGGAATGACGGCTAATGGGGACCAGGTTCTTTTTGAGGTGATAAAAATGTTCTAAAATTAGATTGTGGTGATGACTGTACAACTTTATGAATACACTAAAAGCCATTCAATTGTGTAATTTAAAAGGATGACTATAACGACATGGGGATTATAGTGATTTCTAAAAAAAGAATAAGTGCTTTATTACCAAATAGACTGAAGGTGCACAGTCCCTCGCTCCTGTAATACTTCGCTGGATCAGAAATTACTTCAGAGCACAGGATCTCTGCTACAACACAAAGCAGCAAACCAATCATATATAAATCTGAGAAGAGCCGGGCTCAGTGGCTCATACCTGCAATGCCAGCACTTTGGGAGGCCGAGGTGGGTGGATTAACTGAGGTCAGGAGTTCAAGACCAGCCTGGCCAACATAGTGAAACCCCGTCTCTACGAAAAATACAAAACTTAGCTGAGAGTGGTGGCAGGCGCCTGTAATCGCAGCTACTTCAGAAGCTGAAGAAGGAGAATTGCATGAATCCAGGAGGCGGAGGTCGCAATGAGCTGAGATCGCGCCACTGCACTCCAGCCTGGGCAACAAGAGGGAAACTCCATCTCAAAAAAAAACAAATAAATAAAATAAAATAAAATAATAAATCTGAGAAGAAAGCTATCAAACTATTCTTTTTTTTTTTTTTAAAGGAGTAATAACAAGGCAGGAGAGAAGGAGGGGAGACATGTAGGAAGTTTCTTGAAGGGCTACAAAAGCATTTCTTTCAGTGGGAGGCAGAAAACAGAAACGTGTGAGAAGCATGGAGACGGAACCCTCTTAGTGTAAAATAGGAAAAGATTCTTCAAAATACCATTCAGGCCGGCACAGACAGAGCAGCAATCTGTGAAGGACCGCAAAGTTCTCCATCCTTAAATTTGCTGGGTAGTTCTCGTATATTATACCCACTGAAGTGCCACTGCTTTATTATTTCCATAAAGTTTAAACAGCCTTAAGACACTGAACAACATTTTTGTGCTGAATAATAAATATGTTTATGACTGATGCCCTGAACCACGGAAACGTAAAAAAGAGCATCTAAAAATAGACTACAGGACTTCAAGGAAGCCTGTCCATAAAATCAAATCTACAAAGAATAGCTCAGATGGTTACCACAGAATCACATGAGTTCTTCACAGGCACCACTGGTATTTAACAGTCCCCCAACAGGACGTCTGGCTACAATTACAAGAAATATGAGAAATCTGACCCCCTTAACATGAAAAAAAGAAAAACTAAATGCTTGAGACACCCAAGTATGTGAAAACCACTACTCTTATGATCACTACATTGATCATAAAAACATTTTAAAACATATAACTCATCTTCAGCTACAGGGTGGTGATATGGACTTGGTCCTGATAAGACAGAGCAGAAGATGCAAATCTTTTATAGAAATTACACTGAAACAGGCAAATTTGGAATTTAATTTGATTGAACTGCTGATTCTGAATTTATTTGCTGTATGGTAAATGCATACATTTCAGTACTACTGAATAAATTTAAGAAAACCTGGCTTTCTTTCACGAATCCTTGCTATCTCTATACCAGCATGAACATGAAAGGTATTTTGAAGAATATTTGCCCTATTTTACAAGAGGAGGGTTTAGTTCTCTGGGTTCTCACATTTTACTATTTTCTGCCCCCAAGGAAAATAATGTGTCAGCCCCACATATATTCTCTGGTTACGTGGTGTGTACATAATTAAAAGGGAAAATTAAAATGCCTTCTAGACTAGTCACGAACAAAATTAATACTTCAGAATGGAATTTAAATCAGTCATCTGAAAGGGAGACTCCTAGATCCTGTTGCTGTTTCTTGAATACTTTTAGAGGAGTGTCATTTTTTTTCCCACCCTGCCCTTTCCTTTATTGACTTTTCATACAATGAGTTTGCTGTGCCCATCACCGGATACATGAACAACAACCAAAAAGCTACAGCTGGATCCTGTATTAGTCTCAGCTGCAGCTAAAGTTCTTTTTTTAAATCAATAGGAAAGTGTTGAGGGAGGGAAGAAGAAAAAGATGCATTCCTGAGAGATTTAAGGTTTAGTCTTCATCCAAGGATCTGACAGCAAAAGTATGTCTTTTGAATATTATGTAAATATAGTTTGTCTTACTAAATTTTCCAATTCTTAAGTTCATTTCTTTATAAAACCATGGCCAAATATTAAAATAAAATCCTTACTATGTTAAGCCAGATAACTACCTCCAGATGGGTGTGAGTCTAGAAACCACTGTGTATACTTGTTCCAGATTCACCCACACACATATTCCATTGACATCTGAACCATTTAGTAACTCCTTCTGGTTACCAACTTAACCCACACTTACCAAAGAACAAGAAAAATGAATGTCACTTTTACCTTGAATCAAAATGATTTTTAACATATTTACAATAAAAACAAATTAAAGAAACCGAAGCACTTATCTCTTCTGCTTACACACGCAATCTAGTCTATAGGATGCAAATAATGATACTAGGCAATGAGCCTAGACTCTTCAAAAAGATGTCACCAAAACAATTTTTTTTTTTTTTTTTTTTTTTTTTGAGACAGAGTCATACTGTCACCCAGGCTGGAGTGCACTGGCAGAATCTTGGCTCACTGCAACCTCTGCCTCCTGGGTTCAAGCAATTCTCGTGCCTCAGCCTGGGATTTCAGGCATGCACCACCATGCCCCGTTAATTTTTTTTTTATTTTTAGTAGAGATGGGGTTTCACCATGTTGGCCAGGCTGGTCTTGAACTCCTGGCCTCAAGTGATCCGCCTGCCTCGGCCTCCCAAAGTGCTGAAATTACCGGCATGAGCCATAGCACCCAGCCACCAAAACACATTTTAAAATAAAAAACAGCCTGGCACGGTGGCTCACACCTTGTAATCCCAACACTTTGGGAAGCCAAGGCGGGCAGATCACAAGGTCAGGAATTCCAGACCAGTCTGGCCAATTTGGTGAAACCTTGTCTGTACTAAAAATACAAAAATTAGCCAGGCGTGGTAGCCGGCACCTGTAGTCCCAGCTACTGGGGAAGGCTGAGGCAGGAGAATCACTTGAACCCGGGAGGCGGAGGTTGCAGTGAGCCGAGATCATGCCACTGCACTCCAGCCTGGGTGACAGAGTGAGACTCTGTCTCAAAAATAAAATAAATAAATAAAAATTAAAAATAAACACAAGAGGCCAGGTGCAGTGGCAGGCACCTGTAATCCCAGCCACTAGTAACAACTGGGGAAAGTAGAGAGGTTGCAGTGAGCCGAGATCACACCACTGCACTCCAGCTCTGGCCACAGAGCAAGACTCCACCTCAAAAACAAACAACAAAAAAAATAAATAAATAAGACTGAAGAGAGCCAGGCGTGGTGGCTCATGCCTGTAATCCCAGCACTTTGGGAGGCCGAGGTGGGCAGATCACAAGGTCAGGAGATCGAGACCATCCTGGCTAACACAGTGAAACCCCATCTCTACTAAAAATACAAAAAATTAGCTGGGCCTGGCAGCATGCGCCTGTGGTCCCAGCTACTTGGGAGGCTGAGGCAGGAGGATAGCGTGAACCTGGGAGGCGGAGCTTGCAGTGAGCCGAGATCGCACCACTGCACTCTAGCCTGGGAGACAGAGCAAGACTCTGTCTCAAAAAAAAAAAAAAAAGGCCGGGCGCGGTGGCTCACGCCTGTAATCCCAGCACTTTGGGAGGCCAAGGCGGGCGGATCACAAGGTCAGGAGATCGAGACCATGGTGAAACCCCGTCTCTACTAAAAAATAGAAAAAAAATTAGCCGGGCGCAGTGGCGGGCGCCTGTAGTCCCAGCTACTCGGGAGGCTGAGGTAGGAGAATGGCGTGAACCCGGGAGGTGGAGCTTGCAGTGAGCCGAGATTGCGCCACTGCACTCCAGCCTGGGCGACAGAGCGAGACTCCGTCTCAAAAAAAAAATAAAAAAAAAAAGACTGAAGGGAGATAACTAAATAGGAGGTGTAAATCTTAATTAGAGCCTAGATAGGTTAAAAAAAAAAAAAAGCTATATAAACATTCTGGTAACAACTAGGGAAAGTAAAATGTGTACTATTTTGGAACAATATTATGGAATGACTGTCAGTTATCTTAAGAATAATAATGGCTGTAGTTATGTAGAATGCTCTTAGGAGATGAGTGCTGAAGTATTTCTGTGAAGTGTTATGATGTTTGTAACTTTTTGAGACGGAGTATCATTCTGTCATCCAGGCTGGAGTGCAGTGGCGTGACCTCAGCTCACTGCAACCTCCGCCTCCCAGGTTCAAGTAATTCTCATGCCTCAGCCTCCTGAGAAGCTGGGATTACAGGCGCGCACCACAATGCTTGGCTAATTTTTTGTATTTTTAGTAGAGACAGGTTTTCCCATGTTGGCCAGGCTGGTCTCGAATTCCTGACCTCAAACAATCTGCGCACCTCGGCCTCCCAAAGTGCTGGGATTACAGGCATGAGCCACCACGCCCGGCCATGTTTGTATCTTGCTTTCAAATGGGTTCAGTTACACACACACAAATTGTGATACAAAGACAAACAAGCAAATGTGGCCAAATGTTAGCAGCTGGTGAATTCAGGTGAAAGACACATAGGATTCATTGTGCCATTTCTTCAACTTTTCTGTAGATTTGAACAGTTCATTTTCAAAATACAAAGTTGGGAAGAAAAGATACGATAATCATATTGCCAATCATCGGTTATTCCTAAGCCCCAATACAACCATTCTTCCAACTCATTCTGCTCAGTATGTAAACACAGGCAGGCCAGAGGCTTAACACTTTGATGACTAACAGTTTTGAATGCCTATTATTATAATCGTCGAGATTTTTGATAAATTCTTCATATAAATAATTTCACTTGGGTTTTTTAACACCCATCTTGCATATGAGAAAACTGAAGCTTAGGGAGATTAAGTAACTTACATAAAAGCACAAGGCTAGAAATGACAGAGCTGCAGATATTTACTTAAAAATATGTCAACACCAAATATTTGTCAACACCAAACGATCAAGCTCAAATGTTTAAACAAACTTATGTAAGCATACAGAAAGTATGAATACAAATTCTCAGAACTATTAACATTATAGTTGACAATATTCTGCCTTGAACAAGCGAAATTACCTGAAATAGCCTCAATGGCTGACCTGACACAGCAAACAGGCAAAAGTTCTGATATCCTAATTCCCAGAGACCCCAAGGGAAAACCTCTCCAATCCCACAGGACTAAGACTATTTAGGAAGGAATGGCTACATAGTTATCTCCAGCATGATGCATCCCAACAGAGTCGGCCATGAAGAAGCTGGGCTAAGGACCAGAAAGGCTCCCACACAGCACTGCAGTAGCCCTGGGGGTCCAGCACCTAATCAGGACGGGGAGGGAGGGATATGTTAGGGACATCAGGAGAAAACAGCTTCAAGTCTCATGAAATTAAGGACTTACAGACTCCCCTCTCTAGAATGTGGGGGAGACGCTCATGTCTGTGTGACTATCCAAGCTTGACCTTTAATCTTTTTTTTTTTTTTTTTGAGACGGAGTCTCACTCTGTTGCCCAGGCTGGAGTACAGTGGCATGATCTCGGCTCACTACAAGCTCCGCCTCCCAGGTTAAAGGGATTCTCCTGCCTCAGCCTCCCGAGTAGCTGGGACTACAGGCACCCGCCACCACACCCAGCTGATTTTTTGTATTTTTAGTAGAGACGGGGTTTCACTGTGTTAGCCAGGATGGTCTCGATCTCTGGACCTCGTGATCCGCCCGCCTCAGCCTCTCAACGTGCTGGAATTACAGGCGTGAGCCACCGCCCCGGCCAACCTTTAATCTCTTTAACCAAAGTTGACATGGCCCTGTCAATAACTTTACAACTCTAAGGAAACGGCACTCCTGTAAAATCTGTTCCTGAAATTCCCAGTCACTGATCCAATCAACTACATTTCTTGATGGCTGAAACCAAGATAAAACCGCCTACATCAAGTCCTGACACTCGAGAACTTCTGCTGGGATATTCTCTCCGTTCAGGCAGGGGGCCTAGAGCATACTCCCACTTGTGGAACTCTTAGGCAGGTCACACCAAACCCCAAGGTGGCTGGAAGGACTAGGATAGTGGACTTCTCTCTGAAGACACAAACTCTTTGCTACTCTTTACAAGTAAAACGGAAATGGGAGATAAAAGTTTTAGTGCAGAACTTAAAAAAAGACTTCTGAAATAGATGGTCTTCATTACCTGTAGATGCGAGACAGTCAGGTCTTACCAGGATAATAGGCAATACTTGACAGGAAGACATGCAAAGAGAGAAGCCCCCAGACTCTTCTACTGAGAAGGGAAAAGTGGGGAGGGGTGGAAGCAGTGGGAAGGTAATAGAGACTTAAATCCTAAAACAAATGTCCAACTACTAATAGCAGCAGAATCTAGGGGAAATAGCTTATGTTCTTTCCAGATTAAAAAATTAAAGTCATGTTCTGCTGTCCAGCCAAATTACTGGGCACTTGTGAGGCAGAGCAACTAATAGGGGAGCCAAGGGAGGGCAAGGACACAGTGCGTCCATTTGGACTCTGCTCCCTCCGTGAGCTGTCATCAAGAGTGAGTGCCAGCGGGACAATGTGTGGGGAGTAACAGCTAGCAGACTTCAAGACCAGTCTGACCACAAAAAGGAAGGAAAGAAGGCATCTGACTTTCTTTTGTGAAAACTGGAACATCCTAGTAACCACCTGACTAGTATACAGCTTAACCACTACTTCAAACTAAATTTCAGGAACACAGTCCGTAACAGACACCCTGTGATTCCCGAGAAAATGCAACACTTTAGAAGAAGACTTATCCAACGTGAAGATTCTTTTTACATAAGGCAATGAAAGGCATCACTTATTCTTGAAATGTGTCATGCTCTCAGAAGTGTGGTCATATACTGAATCAAAGTCTACAATCGCTCATCCTCCCACGCCTGGGAAATACAGCCTCATCATGTGAACAGGCCAAACATTCAAAAGACACTAAAATTCTTCAATTTTCCCATACTCTAACACAAACAAAACTGAATTCATTTGTCTGATCCTTTCTCAACTCAAAAAAATTTTAATCTAATTACTGAAACTTGGAAAAGGACATTCTTATTTCCTCTCTGTGAAGAACTAAAAGGAAGTCCTGTCTTCTAACAGAATATTAAATTGCCAATGTATGCCACCTTTGATTACTGCATTTTTCTAAATGGACATGTTAAAATAAAGATTTGCCAAATGAAATTATTAAAGTATTTCTAAGAATATTAAAATATATTTTGTTTTATTAAAAGGGGAGAAAGTGTTGATCTCAAAAAGAAAATATAACCTAGCTCAGTTCTTAAAGTAATATTTATATGCTTAATGAATATTTACGGAAGAGAAAAGGTGTTTTTCTCTTTGCACTCTATGGCGAGGAGGTCCTTACTGAACGAATGAGAGAACAAAACCTACCTGCTGCTACAGCCGGTATCACGCCAGATGTCTTGAGCTCCAAGTTACAGTACACTGCTACTCAATCATTTAAACAAGAGGGGTATTTACTGCCCCACATGACGGGAAACGTGGAGGCAGGCAGGTTCCTGGGTGGGTGAAATTCAGCAACAGCACCATCTAGAATTCCGCTGGTCATCCTCAGGGTGTGGGCTTGGAAATGGACAGGCTTCATTAAGAGCCACTGTGAATGCAAGTTGGCTACTCATCCAGGCCCAATGAAGTCTAGCGTAAGAAATGCAACGGGGCTGGGCACGGTTGCTCACTCCTGGGTGGATCACTTGAGGCCAGGAGTTTAGGACCAGCCTGGGCAACGTAGCAAGATCTTGTCTCTACAAAAAATATTTCTTTTTCAAAAAATATTTTTAAATTCGCTGAGTGTGGTGGTGAGGGCCTAGCTAGTTGAGAAGCTGAGGTAGAGGGATCACTTGAGCCAAGGAGGTTGAGGCTGCAAAGAGCCATGATCATGCCATGGCACTCTGGCATAGGAGACAGAGCAAGATCCAGTCTCAAAAAAAAAAAAAAAAGAAAGAAAAGAAAAGAAACGCAACTCCTCATATATTTATTGTGAAGGAAGAAACTTCTTGGAGAAACCTCCCTGCACACTGCCCTGCACGTTGGCCAGACTTGGATGACACTTCCACCTCTCCTCCACTCGCGGATAAAGAAAGAGGGATTATCCCAGCTGCTTAGACCATTTAAGATATAACTCTTTGTGGTGATAAAGTCCTCTTCCCTGATGGGTAAACATCTAAACAATTCATGGTTCTGTGGGCAAGGAAGCAAAGAAGGGTGGATTTGCAACAGGGCATCAACAATGTCTTCTACACAGAGTTAAATACGGCTATAAAAATGACCACAAGATACACAGCAACGGGCAACAGAGAAATAAACTGGTTGATCAATGCTTCTTCTGCCCTGCAAAATGTCTACGTCCCATTTTATGGTTTCAAATCAAGAGTTGTTATTTAACTTACATTTTACAGAAAGGAAAAAAATATTGTTTAAAGTCTATCAGTCACCCTAATTCTTGAATCAACTATAAAAATAGCTCAGTAATTACTGCTTTAATGAACCCTCATATTATCAAATTGTGGTTTTACAGAACCTCCAGAATGTGAAATAAATGCAACCCAGATGTTCACTAAAAAATGAAAACAAGATTGTTTTTACTTCATAGCAACCGAATAGGTCAACCCATTTCCTCCTTCAGAGAATTCTCAGAGGGCCACAAACTCCACTCAAAGAGCATGTGTTTCATATGTATCTGTCCAGAGAAAAAGGAAACTCTGCTGTCCAAAATAAACGGAGAATATTATATGTTCCCATGAAAGTGAATTAGAAAGTTGCAGTAAGGCTGTGTCTACACATTGCCAAACATCTGGATGAAAACTTGGGGACAAAAAAATCACAAATTACCTAGATATTGGGAAATACTTTCTGATCATCATCCAAATGTTTTGTTTTATAGCAAATTGCTGATTTTATTAATTACAGACATAAGTTTTTCAAAAGAAGACTACAGTAATTAACAATAGCCCTATTGAGAGTTTAAAGCAGGAACTTTTATTCTCTCCTATTTGAACAGTGTTCCTGGTGACTTACTAAAAACCAAGTCAGCTAAAAGAGTAAATTTGCTCTAGGAAAGTAAATCAAAAAATCTTCTTGGCCAACTGAAATTGACTCAGGTGAGTCTCTTCTAATATTTACATAATACTGAAAAGATATTTATCTGAAATAAATGCTTGCTGTATTGGCTCCAGCCAAATTATAAAGCACTACAGAATCTTGTATCTATTCTACATTAACTGAGTACTTGACATTAACTATAAAAAGTTTGTTTGGTTAACTTCAAAAATCAGGATGGAGAGTCATGTATTTTCTACTCTCATTTAAATGATTTACTATTTTCCCCACAAACTCAAAATATTTTACACACACACACACACACATATATATATATATATATATTTTTTTTTTTTGAGACAGATTTTCACTCTTGTTGCCCAGGCTGGAGTGCAATGGCGTGTTCTCAGCTCACCAGAACCTCCGCCTCCCAGGTTCAAGTGATTCTCCTGCCTCAGCCTCCTGAGTAGCTAGGATTACAGGCATGCACCACCACACCCGGCTCATTTTGTATTTTTAGTAGAGACAGAGTTTCTCCATGTGGTCAGGCTGGTGTCGAACTCCCAATCTCAGGTGATCCACCCTCCTCGGCCTCCCAAAGTGCTGGGATTACAAGCATGAGCCACCGTGCCCAGCCAATATTTAACATATCTTAAGTAGCTTTTAGGATACTTTGACAAAACCTATTTTTTTAATTTCATTTCATTTCAAAAGTTGCAATAGTCCTACATTACAGGCTGACAAACCCGCTTTCTAAAGGATCTGCCAATAATTTCTTAAAACTGATCTACCTCTCCCAAAGTTACTTATACTAAGAGTGTGAGAATGCAAACAGCATTATTATTCTAAGCTGCCTGATATAAATTATTACTGGTCTCCTGTGAAAACTTCCTGAGAAATATTTCACTGCAAAACAGACATACCCTTCCCTCACTTAGCTCCAGCCATGCGGGCTTCCCCTCTATTCTCATAACATGCCACATTTCCAATTAAGGCCCATGGCACGTGCCTTTCCTTCAGCAAAGACACACCTTCCCCCACTAGCTCCTTAGCCCATTCCAGTCTAGCTAGCTCCCTGCCTCTCCCCAAACTGTTTTTCTTTAACATCACCAAGTCCAGTAGACATGTCTCCATCCCATTTTAGGCCGTCTCTAAGTGCATTCAACACAGCTGATCACTCCTCTCTTCTGCAATGCCACACAATCTTCAAGGCTTCCTGGGCCTCACTGGTTACCCTGCTAGTCAGCTTTGCTGCATTGTCCTCAGTCCTAGGATTTTTCTCCTCTCTCAATTCTCTTCCCATGTGAGCTCATCCACTCACATGAATTAAAATCTCCCCAATGTTTATCTCCTACCCAAATTAGTCTTCTGAGCAGCAGACTGACACAGTCAACTGCCTACCTACCATCTCCACTAGGATATCTCACTGACAAGTCCATTTTAAATAGCAAAATTGAATTCCTGAGAGTCTGCTTCCAGTAAAAAGCTGACTAGCTCATTGTAGACCAACCTTTCTGCCAAGAACAACTTAAAAAGCTGAACAAATTATTAGAAACAACTGTTTGAAGGCATCAGCAAGCTACCCATGCAGTGAGGACTCTGGAGGCCAGGATTCCAGAGAGAAAAGGGGAGTGCAGAGAAGTGAGTCCAATCACCGGGGCCACTTTTCTCCTTGAGGGATTTGCCAATTCACAGCAGAAGCTGGGAAGCCAAAATACCAAACAGAATCAAGTGACTGAGAATCCAAGAAGGTCAGCAGAATAGCCACCAGTCTTAGGGGACTGAGGGGACAAAAATTAGAGTTCAGGGGCTTGCCAAGTAGAAGCAGCCCTGGGAAGCATCCCAAGCTTTCAGTGGGAACCACTGAAGGCTATAACCTAGGAGAAGGGTAAACCAGAATAGACCAAGCCTCATAATTTTAAAGTGATGTTCCAGCCAGGTAAGGTGGCTCAGGCCTGTAATCCCAGCACCTTTGGAGGCTGAGGCAGGCAGATCATTTGAGGCAGGAGTTCAAGACCAGTCTGGGAAACATATTGAGACGCTTGCTCTACAAAAATAAAAGCGAAAACAGACAACAGAACACGCTCACTCACAAGGCATCCAAATATCGGAGTTATCAGACACAGACTTTAACTGTGATTTGTTTAATAAAGCAGTTGACAAGATAAAAAATGCCAGCAGAAAATTGGAATCTTAAAAAAAAAATCAAGAAAACTGGAAAAGACAATAATGGAAATTAAGAACTCAATAAATGAGTTTAACAGCAATTACAGTTGAAGAAAGGATTAGTACAATGGAATATAAGTCAGAAGAAGATATAGAATGAACCACAGAGAGGCAAAGGCATAAAGAATACAGAAAAGAATCTAAGACATGGCCGAGCGCGGTGGCTTAAGCCTGTAATCCCAGCACTTTGGGAGGCCGAGACGGGCGGATCACGAGGTCAGGAGATGGAGAACATCCTGGCTAACACGGTGAAACCCCGTCTCTACTAAAAATACAAAAAACTAGCCGGGCGAGGTGGCAGGCGCCTGTAGTCCCAGCTACTCGGGAGGCTGAGGCAGGAGAATGGCGTAAACCCGGGAGGCGGAGCTTGCAGTGAGCTGAGATCCGGCCACTGCACTCCAGCCTGGGCAACAGAGAAAGACTCTGTCTCAAAAAAAAAAAAAAAAAGAATCTAAGACATACAGGACACAACACAGAGGATACATTTAATGTACAGGTAATTAGTCCTGGAAGGAGATGAGATAGGAAATGCAGCAGAAGCAATCAATGAAGAGATAATGAACAAGAATTCTGTAAATCTAATTTAAGATCAAGCTTTGTCACAGCACTGCCAAAAAGAAAAAGAACAACTAATCCCAAGCAGGATACATTTGAGGAAAACCACATCTGGACACACCACATAACAGCTGAAAACCAAACCCAAAGAGAACATCTTAAAAGCAGCCTAAAGGGAAGAAAAAACACTAACTGGAAAAGAGTGACAGTAAGACTGATGCAGCTGACTTCTCCACAGAATCAATGGAAGCCAGAAGGCAATCAAATTACCCCTTCGAAAGGCTGCAGGAAGGCCAGGCTCAGTGGCTGATGCCTGTAATCCCAACACTTTGGATCACTTGAGGCCAGTAGTTCAACACCAGCCTGAGCAACACAGTGAGACCTCCCATCTTTACCAAAAAATTAAAAATTGCAAGAAATTAACTTGAAAGCCTACAACTATAATCCTGATGAAACTACCCTTCAAAAACAGAGGCAAGCTTAGCACAGCGGTACATGCCTGTAGTCCCAGCTACTCGGGAGGCTGAGACAGGAGGACTGCTTGAGCCCAGTAGTTCAAGGCTACAGTGAGCTATGATGGCATCACTGCTCTCCAGCCTGGGCAACAGAGTGTGACTCTGTAATAAAAAAAAATTTTAAGTGGAGGCAAAGTAAAGATATTTTTGACCCAAAAAACAAAGAAATGAACCCTCAAAATAGTTTTTTCCCATTCATTAAGCGACACCACTACCAAGCCAGAAACCTAGTCATATTTGATTCCTGCAGTTCCTGTACCTCTAACCTTCACCAAGCTGACAGTATGTCCATCTGATTCTCCAAAATACATTCTATCCCGTAACAAGAGCTCACTTATAACAAACTTTCACATGTACCCCTGAACCTAATATAAAAGTTTTAAAAAATATATTTCATCACTATAAAGCAACACAAATTAAAACAATACATCATTTCTTACTCGTGAGATAGGCAAACATTTAAAAGTAAGGCAAACACTGTGTGCTCATGACAATGCTGGGAAATCACACTATTCACAAGCCCCTAATGAGAAAGCAATCTGTTATCTATTAAAACTGAAGCATGCCTATAACTCACAACTGCAATTTCAGAAATATACTCTAGATAAACTGTGAGGGGAGAGAAGACTAAGGAGCTCACCTCAGTGCCGTTTGTACCACCACCAGTGTAACACTGACATTAACAAGTTCAACACAGGGCTAAACCCGGTGGCTCACACCTGTAATCCCAGCACTTTGGGAGGCCAAGGCAGGCGGATCACTTGAGGTCAGGAGTTCAAGATCAGCCTGGCCAACATAGCAAAAACCTGTCTCTATTAAAAATGCAAAAAATTTAGTAGGGCATGGTGTTGCAAGCCTGTAATCCCAGCTACTCAAGTGGCTAAGGCAGAAGAACGGCTTGAACCCGGGAGGTGGGAGGTCGCAGTGAGCCAAGATCGCACCACTGTGCTCCAGCCTGGGCAACACAGTGAGGAAAATGTCTTCAAAAAAAAAAAAAAAGCTCAACAGAGGACAAGATAGACAAAACGTGATCACAATTAAAATAAACAAGGTCTATATATAATCACAAAGATAATCTCTAATGCAAGCTGCAGAAGATTACATACTGTGTGACATTGGCTTTATAAACTTTTTAAAACAAATTAGGGCCAAGTACGGTTGCTCACACCTGTAATCCCAGCACTTTGGAAGGCCGAGGTGGGCGGATCATCTGAGGTCAGAAGTTCAAGACCAGCCTGGCCAACATGGTGAAACCCCATCTTTACTAAAAATGCAAAAAATTAGCTGGGCATGGTGGTGGGCACCTGTAATCCCAGCTACTCGGGAGGCTGAGGCAGGAGAATCGCTTGAATCAGGGAGGCGGAGGTTGCAGTGAACCAAGATCGCACCATTGCACTCCAGCCTGGGCAACAAGAGCAAAACTCTGTATCAAAAGAGAGGAAAAAAAAAGACCTGTACATTGCTTATGGAGGCATACGCACATCTGTTAAAGTATGAAACATATACCAGGCCAGGCACGGTGGCTCATGCCTGTAATCCAAGCACTTTGGGAGGCCAAAGTGAGTGGATCATTTGTGGTCAGGAGTTGGAGACCAGCCTGGCCAACATGGTGAGATACTGAGATACTGTCTCTACTAAAAATAGAAAAATTAGCTGGGTGTAGTGGCGCCCACCTGTAATCCCAGCTACTTGGAAGGCTGAGGCAGAAGAATCACTTGAACCTAGGAGATGGAGGTTGCAGTGAGCTGAGATCACACCACTGCACTCCAGCCTGGGTGACAGAGTGAGACTCCATCTCAAAAAACAAACAAAAGCACCATACACCAGAGAGCCCCGTATCAAATTCATAATGGTTGCCTCTAGGAAACATGAAAGCAAAAAGCAAAAGGACCAGGGATTGCTAGACAAAAGTGACTTCAACTTTATTCAATATTTATTAACAAATATTTACTGAAAGGCTACTATGTCCCAAGCACTGTCCTAGATCTTGGAGATACAACTGTGGATAAAAGCAGAAAATACTCTTACTTTCATAGAACTCACATTCTAAGAGAAAAGAAACACATAGATAATAGGTAAGGGGTGACACGTGCTAAGGAAGAAAAATAAAGCTGGGAGTAACAATGAATGTGATTTTAGACAGGTGGTCAAGGAAGACTTCTGTGATAAGGAAACATTTGAGCAGAAACTTGAAAGAGACAAGAATACACCACATGCAGGTATCTGAGAGGAAACCACTACAGGGGCAGAAAGTGCAAAGGCACTGAGGCAGGAGTGTGCTTGGCAAGGAGACCAATGAGACAGACCAGAGTCAGGGAGGAAACAGGAGAGGAGTGACAGGAAATGTCAGAGATAGCAGGGGACTAGAGTAGTGGTCAAGGGCAGTCCCCAAGGTCAGAATGTTTTTTTACATATTGAAAAGGTTATGGGGAAAAAAAAAAAAAAAGACTTGTGACAGAGACCGTATGTGACCCACAAAGCCTACAAGGTTTACTATCTGGCCCTTTTATTTAAAAAAGCTTGGCCGGGCGCAGTGGCTCACGCCTGTATTCCCAGCACTTTGGGAGGCCGAGGCGGGCAGATCACGAGGTCAGGAGTTCGAGATCCGCCTGGCCAATATGGTGAAACACTGTCTCTACTAGAAAAAAAAAAAATTTACAAAAAATTAGCCAGGCGTGATGGCACATGCCTGTAATCCCAGCTACTCAGGAGGCTCAGGTAGGAGAATCACTTGAACCCAGGAGGCAGAGGTTGCGGTGAGCCGAGATCGCTCCACTGCACTCCGGCCTAGCTGACAGAGCAAGACTCCATTTCAAAAAAGAAAAAAGAAGAGCTTGCAGCCTCCTAAACTACAGCGTGTAGGCCACGGTAAGGTCTGAGAATAGGATTCTGAATAAACCGAGGAAAGAGCAAACTTTAAGCGAGGAGTGACATGACCTAAGTGTCAAAGGGAATCGCCCTGGCTGCAGTGTGAACAAGGATGACAATGGGAGAACCGTCAGAAGGCTTAAGGCAAAAAAAATGAAAGATGGCACCAAAATTTTGGTCTGAGCAACTGGAAGAACACCACCACAATATACTGAGATGTAGAGACTTACCAGTAATGCTTTATTTTTTAAAAAATAGACCTAAAAAATGCAACAGAACATTGACAGCTATTATGTCAATTCTGAGTAGTGGGAATAAGAGTGCTGGTTTCATTATGCTTTGTATTTTTCTGTATGTTTTATGCAGATGTGTTTTATATGTATCCTTCCCTCCATATTTTCCACTACCACCCTAAACCACCAAGCCCCTGTAACTCTCACCTGAACCACTGCAACAACTCCCTTCTCCCAAGTCCTCCCTTCTCCTCCTCCAATCCATTCTCCACTCAGGAGTCAAGAATATGCTTCTTTAAAAAGCAGGGGGCAGTGGTTGAGAGTGCGGATTCTGAAACAGAAGGCCTGCGTTCGAATCGCAGCTCCACCACTTGCTAGCTGTGAAATCTGAGACAAATTATTTAGCTTCCCTATGCCTCCATCTTCCAATCTGTAAATAGTAATATTATGAAGAGCTAATAAATTAAGACATAGAAAGTACGCAGGACATACAGCATCAAGCAAATATTAGCTAAAATTATTGAAATGTAAATCAAAGGAGATATTCCTGTTTAAAAATCTTTCAGCAGCTTCACGTACTTAGAATAAAATCTGCATTCCTTAGCTACTGAATGCCTGACATGGCCCCAGCCTATCTCTCCCGCTTCACTGTCTGTTCGAGCCACACAAAGCTGCTTTTAATTCTCTAGAATACTCAGCTCTTGCCAGCTCCATGCCTTTCCTTCTGTCTGGTCCACTATCCCTATAGGTTGCACTGGAAGGGCATTTCCTCAGAAGCCTTGCCTGACCACGGGCTTTCCCTACACTTCTCCCATCCCACACTTTCTCTTCCTCAACCTCTTGTTGATTTCCTTTAACACACCTAGCATAATATGTGGTTATTTTATAGATAGCTGTTTACCTCTTTTGTCTGTCTCTCCATCTAAACATTAGCTTCATGAACATGGGAAATTTATCTGCCGTATTCACCACCATCAGGCACTGATACAGTTTTGATACAGGCCCCGCCCAAATCTCATGTTGAACTGTAATCCCCAATGTTGGAGGGGAGGCGACTGGATCATGGAGGCAGATCCCTCATGGCTCAGTGCTGCCCTTGCAACAGTGAGTAAGGACCCCTGAGAGCTGGTCGTTTAAGGGTGTGGCATTTCTTCCCTCTTGCTCCTGCGCTGGCCATGTGATGTGCCTGATCCTGCTTCACCTTCCACTATGAGTAAAAAGCTCCCTGAGGCCTCCCCGGAAGCCGAGCAGATCCTGGCACCATGCCTGTGCAGCCTGCAGAACCATGAGTTCGTGAAACCTCGTTTCTTTATATACAAGCCAGGCTCAGGTATTTCTTTTTTTTTTTTTTTTTTTTTTTTTTTGAGACGGAGTCTCGCTCTGTCGCCCAGGCTGGAGTGCAGTGGCCGGATCTCAGCTCACTGCAAGCTCCGCCTCCCGGGTTCACGCCATTCTCCTGCCTCAGCCTCCCGGGTAGCTGGGACTACAGGCACCCGCCACCTCGCCCCGCTAGTTTTTTGTATTTTTTAGTAGAGACGGGGTTTCACTGTTAGCCAGGATGGTCTCGATCTCCTGACCTCGTGATCCACCCGTCTCGGCCTCTCAAAGTGCTGGGATTACAGGCTTGAGCCGCCGCGCCCGGCCTAGGTATTTCTTTAGAGCAATGCAAAAACGGCATAACACAGGCACTAATAGCTCTTGCGTCATGCACAGAAGAACCTGGTATTTGGTAGAAACACTATCAACATTTGAGTAAATGACTACAGAAGAATATGCTCTAAGCATAATCTAAAAGCATCCACTTTTTAAACTCTCCAAAGTACACTAGTTAACTTACTACAGACTGAAAAACAGACAACATTTTATAACCTTACACTGGATATCATGTTATCTTTCTGTTGCTGTCTTCCCAGAATATTTTGTTTGTTTTGAGACCAAGTCTCACTCCGTTGCCAGGCAGTGGCACTATCTCCGCTTACTGCAACCTCTGCCTCCCGGGTTCAAGCAATTCTCCTGCCTCAGCCTCCCGAGCAGCTGGGACTACAGGCGCATGCCACTATGCCCGGCTAATTTTTTTTTTTTTTTTTTTTTTTTTTGAGACGAAGTCTCGCTCTATCGCCCAGGCTGGAGTGCAGTGGCTGGATCTCAGCTCACTGCAAGCTCCGCCTCCCGGGTTCACACCATTCTCCTGCCTCAGCCTCCCGAGTAGCTAGGACTACAGGCGCCTGCCACCTCGCCCAGCTAGCTTTTTGTATTTTTTTTTTTTTTAGTAGAGACGGGGTTTCACCGTGTTAGCCAGGATGGTCTCGATCTCCTGACCTCATGATCCGCCCGTCTCGGCCTCCCAGAGTGCTGGAATTACAGGCTCAAGCCACCGGCCCCGCCTGCCCAGCTAATTTTTGTATTTTTTAGTAGAGACGGGGTTTCACCATATTGGCCAGGCTGGTCTCGAACTGCTAACCTCATGATCTACCCACCTCAGCCCCCCAAAGTGCTGGGATTACAGGCGTGAGCTACTGTGCCCAGCCATATTTTTTAATCTATAAAAATTCCCTCAAAAAAGGTGTAAAATGGGCGTTTTCTTACCAGCATACTATTTTTCTATGAAACTGCTTTCCAATTTTAGAAAAAGTAAAGATAGATTATTCAAACTTTTTTGAATTTCAAAAAATAAAAAGGCACACAGTGAAAAGTTTCCTCCCCACATATATTCCCCATCCACTCAGTTCCCATCATCCTCCCCAAACAGGTAACCACTGTTATTGGTTCCTCGTTTCACCTTCCAAGGAATCTGCATGTATCAACCATCACTTCCTCTTTCAAAAAACAAGAATGGGAGCACGCAATGCATATTTTCCTATACTTTGCTCTTGTTTTGTTTTTTTTTTGTTTTTTTTTTTGTTTTTTTTTTTTTTTTTTGAGACAGAGTCTCACTCTGTTGCCCAGACTGGAGTGCAATGGCATAATCTCAGCTCACCGCAACCTCCGCCTCCCAGGCTCAAGCAATTCTCCTGCCTCAGCCTCCCGAGTAGCTGAGATTACAGGCACGCGCCACCAGGCCTGGCTAATTTTTGTATTTTTTTTAAGTAGAGACAGAGTTTTACCATGTTGGCCAGGCTGGTCTCGAACTCCTGACCTCAAATGACCCACCCGCCTCGGCCTCCCAAAGTGCTGGGATTATAGGTGTGAGCCACCGCACCCAGCCTGCTCTTGTAACTTAACAAGATATTTTGGAGATCTCTCCACGTCAACTAAGAAAAGAGCTTCCTCGTTCCTTTCTACAACTTTACAACCTCATTAACCATCTGGGTATGGACTTATCTGATAAGTCCTCTGCTTGCTGATGGACACTCAAGGTAATAAATAATCTCGTATCTCATTATCTCACACGTGTACAAATATATCTGCAGGTTAAATTCCTAGAACTGGATTGCTGGGTCAAAGGATTTACACGCCTATAATTTTTAAAGCTACTGCCTAAAGCACTTGTATCTATCAGGGTCCACCCAGAGAAAGAGACATCCAGAGCAACCATCCCTTTAAGAATCTGATATAGAGGGAATTTAATATAAGGAATTAGTGACAGGCGTGTTGGAAAAACTGAAAAGCCAAACAGGAAATGATAACCCAGAGATTAGCAAGAGCAAGCTGCTGTTACCACTTCTCAAATAGAGGGTAAAAGGGAGGAGGTATTTCCAAGACTCAAAGACTAGGACCAAGGGGCAGAAGCTGGAGCCAAAAGGAGACAAGGCACCTGCCAGAGACTCTGCCTGAGGCAAACCCAGGGGAAATAACCTGTTTACGTCCTTTCTCCTGCCATTCCTCCTGCCAGTGGCTCCCAGTGGCCAATCCCAGCCGGAAGCCAGCTGACCAAGGGCCTGGGAAATGTTGCCTGCAGGGGTGAGTCTCTGCAGGGAAAGGGCAAGAAATGGACCTGAGCCAACAGGACATGGGCTGGCCCTGCCTGTGACTAATTTACACTCCTACCCATCAATGTTTGAAACGGCCTTGCCGTTCAAACGTTTCAAACTGGAAACAGACTTTTCACACTTGGGGGTTATCGCCTGTCTGAAGGTGAAAGGTGGGAGCTCAGTCTAGTCTTAATTTGCATGTATTTTATTATGAACAAGGCTCAGCATCTCTTCACCTGAAGCACAGACACCTACACTGATCAGGGAGTGAAGGGGGCAGAGAGAGGAATGCCAATTAGAGTTAATTCACCTCGTCTGCCAGGGATGATCCATTCAGGACCATACATCAGACAGATGCCCAAAGAGGGCATGAAAACAATCCCAACGGGCCAAACTAGTCAGCCACCCTCCAAGTAGAGACTTAGCTCAAGAACTGTTCTCAAAAAACTGAAAGGCAACAAAGTCCCAAAGGAATTAAAGTGCCTTAACTATACTCTGCACACACTGTAAGGAACAATGTGTTCTTGTAATCTTGTAACCCCCTACTCCCTCCTCTTGTAACTGCCTTCCAGCCATTCACGCCACCATCCTCTCTCTCCTTATCTTGCATTGAAAGAACAATACAGTGGACAAAAAGCTAAATTAACTTATAAAAACAGCAAGTAGGAATCTATTTTTCAAGTCTCTTAACCTGACCATTAACAAAAAAAAGACCTTTTCAATTATCTTTGGCCTCTGCCATAACTACTGTTGGAATAGATTATTTACCCTATCTTTTAAACAAGCCGAACTGACTCCCCCAGATACTGTTCAACATTACGTACCATACTCTAAAAATATACCAAAAAATGTTATGCTTTATAATCTGTTGGCAACTGAAACGGTTTTCTTTCAAAGAGCTGAACTTTATTTTATTAAACATGAATTTTAAAGCATTTTTTAAAAATCTAAATGGTATTAACTATAAAGATGTTAACTTCAAAACTTCCAACCGCCAAGAGTTAAATATAAGCACATAAAGTTTATATAATAATTACAATATCACTCATATTTCAAAACGTTTTCACCTGTTTCAAAAATAAATATCCTAATATTGCCAAAAATATTTTTAAGTGTCTGTCACACAGCAAGGGAGAAAGCTAATAACTAAATCAATAAAGGTTAAAAGTTATTTTCCAGCACCTAACATGCTGGCTGGCATTTTGATGGGCAATCAATAAATAAATCCTCATTGTTGAATGTTCCAGTGAGATGAATTAAATGATACACTTAAAACATTCATGTCTCTGACGAGTTTTTTTTCAAATCTGAAATACACACTTATTTCAGAAACTTGGAAAATATAAAAAGAAAATAATCCATGTCACCAATTTTTATGTTGTTTAGACCATGATATATAAAATGGCTTATTTTAATGGTTGTAAAATACTTCAATAAACTTCCCATAATTTACCTCACCATGCCCCTACTCTTGGCATTGCTGTTTCCAATTTTCTGCTATTATAAACAGCATAATACATATCTTTATATGTGAGGGGTTTAAGGTTGTTACCCTGTGATATAGTCCCAGAAGAGATATTAACAACCCAAGGACAGTTTTAAGACTTTTGATATTTAATATCATGCTTTGTTACAGTACTCAAGATCTGCAAATTGCTGGAGCACATTAAAGCCGCCTTTTTTCCTCTTTATGCCTGCTTTTATCTTCAAGTCTACACTTCTTTACTCACAAAGCCCAAAGCACCTTACAAACAAAACTGCCAAGCCAGCTAGCTGCCTTGACGCTAATGTCCAACGTTTGCATATTACAGTTGTCTTTCTTTTCTAACAAGGGAAAACTGCTATGCCCAAATTGTGACAGGCAGGAAACACGACATCCACCGGGAATCCATTCCTTAGGATCTCATGGCTCCAGACGGACAGCCTGACTGTAGGAGGGTTCGCAACTCGGCTCCTTCGTTCCACAGCGCTCCCTTTTCATCAACACACCCACTCGGGGCCACAGTGCTACCCCTAGCTTCAACTATGCGAACCGAACTCGCCAAATGCCATGACGGGTGCCAACTTCCCACCATCCTGGCTGCATCGCGTCTTTCAGCAAAAAAAAAAAAAAATCACCCTCTGAGCAGCACTTGAATTCTAGAAGGCACCTTGATGATGAACCACTTCATCCTGAAGCATTCAATCCTGCTGATTCTTACAGGCAGCTGCTCCGGCAGCCTGTAATTAAGATTTCTCTAAACTGCTCCCTTATTACATGGGGTTCTGATGATTCTGATGATTTCTCTGTCAGCTCAAAGGAGATCTTTAGAAAAAAAAAAAAAAAAGTCTAGAGAACCTCAACTTCGGCTGTTCCTGTAAAAACACGGGCATTAACCCTTTGCTTTCCAAAGCGAACACCCACTCCATACAGAGGCACGTTCCTCTGTTTTTAAAATCTAATTCCCAGCATTACCTAGCAGTCATTTGTATTCCACGAAATAATTTCCAGCAAACACTATTCCTCCAGCAAGAGGAAACCGAACGTCAGGCACTAGACCACCTGGGCCACGCCGGGCACCGATCCGACCCGCTCGGGAGCACCCGGGGCTCCGGGCACACCTGGCTCTCCGGTCTCGCCTCGGTGCTGGGTGCAGCTCGTGACCCCCACCCTCGACCCCACGGAGTTTTTTGCTCACTCTGTCGCGTCTGCCGTTTCCTAAAACGTCTACCCTGACCTGGACTCCAGCTGGCCCCCTCCCCGTTCGAGCAAATCCAGCGACCGTTTCTGACCCAAAGCCAAGCAGACTGTCACGCTTTCCAACCGTTCCCCGGCCCTCCCCTCCTGTACCCCCGAGGAGCCTCCAGTGCAAAACTTTCCCCTCCCGGTTTCCCACCGGCTCAGCCGCTTCCGCCCACCTGAGCTGAAAGGGGGCGTCCGAAACGCCGGACTCCGGAGGGCGTGGACGCCCTTGGCGACAAGATGCGGGGAAGGTCGCCCCGCAAGGTCCCCCGCCCCAGAGGGGCGGCCCCCGAACCCCGGCCCGAGACTCCGGGGCGACCCCGGCCCGCAGCAGCCCTGGCCTGGTACCCAGACCCTCGCCAGCGGTGGACGGCGACCCCGGCCCGCCCCCTCCCTCGGGCCCCCGGAGACCCCGCCGCGGCCCCGGCCCGGCGCGCCTCAGGCCTCCAGCAGGCGCCGCCGCCGCTGCCTCCGACCCCCTCTCCTCCGGCGACCCCCGGCCCCCAGCCCCCGACCCCAGGCCGCCCGCAAGCCTGCCACACCTCCGACACTCACCGCCACCACCCTCGCCGCCGCCGTCTTCATCCATCTTGAGGCCACTCTCGCAGCCGGCGAGCCGGAGGCCGGCAACAGAGGGGCCGAGGGCTGGGGACGCCGCCGGAGGGAGCGCGCGGGAGACCGGGCGGCTCCTCAGCTCGCGGCCCGGGTCGCGGCCGGGCCTCCTCCCGCCGGGCGGGGCCTCGCTGGTCGGCGTGCCGTCACGTGACCCATGCCCCGCCTCTGCTCGCAGTGGGCGGGGCGTGGGGCCGCGCGGCCCCGCCCTCGGGGACCGGCCGGGCCCGGCGGCGTCTGCGCTGGGGGAGGCGGTAGACCCGGCCCCTGGGGTGCAGGCCGACGTGGTGCGAGTGAAACGAAGCCCCCTCGCCCTCAGCATTCCAGTAGCCTGCGGACGGGCGTGGGGCCCCGGACACTGGAACGCAACACTCTGCAAAACCCAGTGGCCAGGGGTGCAACATACACGTGCACTCGGGGTAAAAGATCAAGAAACGAACGCATTCAGAAGTCAGGCCTGGCTAGGCTCGGTGGCTCACACCTGTATTCCAATACTTTGAGAGGACGAGGTGGGAGGATGGCTGGAGACCAGAAGTTGGAGACCAGCGCCGGTAACATAGCGAGACCCCGTCTCTACAGAGAATTTTTTTAATTACCTGGGCATGGTGGCGTGTGCCTGTAGTTCCAGCTACTGGGGAGTCTGAGGTACGAGGTCACGTCAGTTGAGCCCAGTAGGCAGAGGCTGCAGTGAGTTATCATTGCATCACTGCACTCCAGTCTGGGTGGCAGAGTGAGACCCTGTCTCAAGAAAATAGAAAAAGATCAGGCCTTCTCCTTCCTAAGACATGCATGTCAGAATAATTCCAGTCTTTCAGCTGTCTTATATATATTGGAGGCTCTCCTCCTTCCCTCCTGGTGAGTGCATGTTTAAATTAACAAAATGCAGGGCTTGTAAATGAACGTGGTGGTGAGGTTAGAACGGAATCCCAGTCCAACACACCTAGGGCTCAGCTCTCAAAGGGCATTGTAGGCGTTGGCCAATCTGGCGGCTGATGCCCTTGGAGTTGAGCGCCGGTCTCCCTTGGAGAGCTGCCAGCTGTCCTGGATTTATGATGCAGAAGGAGCTCTGAATTCAATTTCCCTTGGGCACAGCCAGGGTCCTCAGCGCGGGCCTCCTGGGCAGAAGGCCTCCCCCGGCCCCTGCTCCACATCGATGGATCTCCTCTATCACTCCCCATATCTTGCTTCCAGTAACTCCTGAAGCATTGCTTGTGGCCCCTCCCAAGCCTTTCTGCTGGAACCCAATTGCATTAAAGAAAAGCAAACATTGTAATGGAGGAGATAGCTCATCTCTAATATAATTTTCCAGCAACTGTTTTATATTTACATGCTGTCCATTGAACCAAAGGATCCTTCCGTTGTCATCTATCAAAGTGGACAACTTTCACCTTTTGGTTCAAGGTTGCAGGATGATTTCAAAGTTCAATCTCCTAATAACCTCAAGAATTAAACACCAAGCATTCTCGTGCGACCAAAGCCACGAGGGACACTTTTTTTTTTTTTTTCCGAGACCAGGTCTCGCTCTTTTGCCCAGTCTGGAGTGCAATGTCTCGAGTGATCCTCACACTTCAGCCTCCCAAATAGCTGGGACCATAGGTACACACCACCAGGCGTCGGCTAATTTTTGTATTCTTTTGTAGAGATGAGATCTTGTGATGTTGCCCAGGCTTGTCTCAAACTTCTGGCCTCAAGCAATCCTCCCACCTTGGCCTCCCGAAGTGCTGGGATTACAGGCATGAGTCACCGCACCCAGCCAAGGGACACTTCTGCATGCAAAGGTGTTTGATGGCTTGAGCGACAAAGAGGCACCAGAAAAGGGGTCTGGGAGTCAGGAGATGTAGGGTTCAACCCCCAACCCCCAGACTTGGCTTCCTGATCTTGTTCCCGTCAGCTTTGTTATCTTGGAGATAAGAGCTTAGTTACTGAGAAAAAATGACAGTATTACTTTGAACTCAATAATGAGATATGTGGAGCTTTGAACTCAAAGATACTATCAATTATAAATGCTTTTTCATGTCAATTCTTAATTCTTTAGGTGCCTTAGAATGTGATCCACAGGTGCTTTTCTCAGAGTTTTAATCTGAAAGTGGCTTCTCTGATCTCCATCTTATCTAATTTTAATCAGACTAAAGCACAGCCCAGTTACATAAGCAGGATATTATATTATCCCCATGGTTTAGCCTGGGCTTGCATTTCAACGAATTCTGCAAAAACGTTGGGGGATAAAGACTTTGGGTGTCATCTGTGCACTTTAATGGGGAAATTGGAAGACTTCAAAATCTTCACAACTCGAAGGAATTAATATCTAATGGAAAAATTAGATATTTGCAAAAAGAAGTGTTTTCCAGCATCTCTCAAATCCCACCAAGATAGCAATGATCTAATCTGTTTACACACATATTATCTCTACATACGGGAACTTTAACTATTTTAGTTATCCACTAAGATAGGCACTAACTTTATGCATAGTTTATGAGTGGTTTGCTCAGATGTTGAAAGTTTTATAAGTGAATTTGTAAGGAAAATAATTCATGCAGCAGGCAACACTGCAGAATAACAAGTATTAAACCCAATTATTAAATCATTGCAATCATTTGGTCAGATGATAAATATTTAGGCACCTCCTATATTCCAGACACTGTCCTAGGTGCTGGGAAAATGATGAAAAAGATAAATTCAGTCCCCAGGAATTTTTTTTTTTTGACACAGAGTGTCGTTCTGTCATCCAGGCTGGAGTGCAGTGGCACAGTCTTGGCTCACTGCAAGCTCTGCCTCCCATGTTCTGGCCATTCTCCTGCCTCAGCCTCCCGAAGAGCTGGGACTACAGCTACAGGCTGCCACCACACCCGGCTAATTTTTTTTATGTTTAGTAGAGATGGGGTTTCAGTGTGTTAACCAGGATGGTCTCGATCTCCTGACCTCATGATCCACCCTCCTTGGCCTCCCAAAGTGCTGGGATTACAGGTGTGAGCCACCAAGTCTGGCCCAGTCCCCAGGTTTATGGAATGGATGGCCTAGAAGGAATACAGCCATTAAGCAAATAAATATTGAATTGTAATTTTGACATCTGACTCTGTAGACTTTCTCATAGTATTTGCCGTTTCATGTGAATTGGCTTTGCAGCCTTAAAACTGCTTTAGGGGCTGGGCGCGGTGGCTCATGCCTGTAATCCCAGCACTTTGGGAGGCTGAGGCCGGCAGATCACGAGGTCAAGAGTTTGAGACCAGCCTAGCCAACATGATCAAACCCCATCTCTACCAAAAATATAAAAAATTAGCTGGGCATGGCCAGGCACGGTGGCTCATGCCTGTAATCCCAGCACTTTGGAGGCTGAGCTGGGCAGATCACTTGAAGTCAGGAATTCGAGACCAGCCTGGCCAACATGGTGAAAACCCATCTCTATTAAAACTGCAAAAATTAGCCAGGCGTGGTGGCAGGCGCCTGTAACCCCAGCTACTCAGGAAACTGAGGCAGGAGAATCGCTTGAACCCAGGGAGTGGAGGTTGCAGTGAGCCGAGATCACGCCACTGCACTCCAGCATGGGCAACAAGAGCGAGACTCCATCTCAAAAAAAAAAAAATTGTAATTTTGACATCTGACTCTGTAGACTTTCTCATAGTATTTGCTATTTCATGTGAATTGGCTTTGCAGACTTTCAACTGCCTCAGGGCTGGGCATAGTGACTCATGCCTGTAATCCCAGCACTTTCAGAGGCCAAGGCAGGAGGATCGCTTGAGCCCAGGAGTTCAGGACCAGCCTGGGCAACATAGCAAACCATCTCTCTACAAAAAAATAAAATAAAACATAAATCCCAGCACTTTGGGAGGACGAAGCAGGTGGATCCTTTGAGCTCAGGAGTTCGAGATCAGCCTGGGCAACATGGCAAAACCCCATCTCTACAAAAAATACAAAATCTAATTAGCTGAGCATGGTGACACAAGCCTGTATTCCCAGCTACTTGGGAGGCTGAAGTAGGAGGATCGCTTGAGCCTGGAATGCAGAGGTTGCAGAGAGTCGAGATCGCACCATTGCACTCCACCCTGGGTTACAGAGCCAGACCCTGTCTCAGAAAAAAAAAAAAAAAAAAAGTATTAGCTGGGTGAGGTGGTGCACACTTGTAGTCCCAGCTACTCAGGAGGCTAAGCCCAGAGGTTGAGGCTACAGTGAGCTGTAATCCCAACACCGTACTTCAACCTGGGCAACAGAGTGAGACCCTATCTCAAAACAAAACAAAACAAAAAAACTCCTTCAGGACACAGACTGTAGTCTGTATTTATCCTGTCTCTGCTATCTGCTGCAGGGTGTGGCCATGTCAAAAAAGCGACAACAACAATATTTGTTACCATTGCTGGATGAATAGGGCCATCAAAAATGGGAAACATTTTGAAAACATGTTGAAATCCAGTTATCAGCATTTTGACCACTGCAGAAATAGTTTAAGAAATCGAGAATGTGAACATTCCGGAAAGGTCAGAGAACTTCTTCTTTGAACATTCATCCATCCTCCAAGTGAAAGTCTGTGAAATCAGACAGAAGTGTCCTCTCCCAGCGCTGAGGGTCCCAAGAGCCAAAACCCTGCCAAGTTTCTTGATGCTTGGCCATAAAGAGGCTTCCCAAGCTACCCAGGCTAGAGCTACTCCAGACCCTGCCTGGAGCAGCTCTCATCTCCCCTGCTAACGATTAAGAAAAGCAGGCATGGCCGGGCGCGGTGGCTCACGCCTGTAATCCCAGCACTTTGGGAGGCCGAGGTGGGCGGATCACAAGGTCAGGAGTTCGAGACCACGGTGAAACCCCATCTCTACTAAAAATACAAAAAATCAGCCGGGTGTGGTAGCAGGCGCCTGTAGTCCCAGCCACTTGGGAGGCTGAGGCAGGAGAATGGCAGGAACCCAGGAGGCGGAGCTTGCAGTGAGCCGAGATCGCGCCACTGCACTCCAGCCAGGGGGACAGAGCGAGACTCCGTCTCAAAAAAAAAAAAAAAAAAAGAAATGCAGGCACAAATGTGACTGTCAGCAGATGGGGACTCAAGTAATCTGTTACATCGGGGAACTGTCGCAGTCCGGGGAAGACACGCACTGTGGCTAGCTCACTGTCACCTTACAGGTAGGAAAGGAAAGGAATGTTTTCTGCAACCTAATTTCATTTAGGAAAGAAAACACTTATTGGAATGGAGATGATCTCGTGCAAATTAACATGCTCCGTTCCGCTCAGGCAAATGACAGGGGTCCAAGAGTCAAGTCACATCCTTATTAAATTTTCAAAAGCCCAGACATTCCAACCTTCACAATACTCTGTCTCTCTTTCCAGCCGTTCAATGCCGTCCACCTTGGCCTTATTCTTCTATCCCCAGAATAATCCACACAATTGACATGAGTTCCCCGGCCTCACATTACCAAGGGCAGCTTAATTCCTTTTAGATTGATTAGTGACTTGCATTTTTGTAAGAACAAAGGTAGTCAGATTTCTCTGTGGTAAACTTGGAACAAATAATTTGACCACAGTTTGAACTATTTGTCATTGGAAGAAAAACATTATATCCACTCAAAACAGCCTCAGTACTGAGTTATTATATACAAGGTGTTTTCTAGAGTACTAAAAACAGTTATTCTTATCTACTTAATATTTTTTTTGAGAGAGTGTCTCGCTCTGTTGCCCAGGCTGGAGTGCAGTGGTGTGATCACAGCTCATTGCAGCCTCAAACTCCTGGCCTCAAACTTGAACCCTCCCATCTCAGCCTCCCGGGAAACTGGGACCAGAGGCGAGCACCACCACACCCAGGTAATTTTTTATTTTATTTTTATTTTTGTAGATTCTCACTGTGTTGTCCAGATTGGTCCTGAACTCCTGGGCTCAAGCAATCCTCCTGCCTCAGCCTTGCAAAGTGCTGGGATTGCAGGTATGAGCCACTGCGCCTGGCCTGGTTCTTCATTTTTATAGTATGTCCCTGACCTACTAAAATCAACAACAAAAAAATTAATTTAAAAAATTAAGTTGGTCAGAGTCTGCAGCATGCAGCTTAAAATCATCAAGAGAATCCATCCTGGGATGCAGAGTGTACTACTGGACAGGCAATTAAAAAGAAAAAGGGTGAAAATGACAACCAACAAGATGTAGCACATCTGTGTCTGCGATCACGGTTCTTGGAATAGAAAATGTGGTCCAAGGCCAGGCGCTGTGGCTCAATGCCCGTAATCCCAGCACTTTGGGAGGCCGAAGCAGGCAGATCACGGGGTCAGGAGTTCCAGATGAGCTTGACCAACATGGAGAAACCCCATCTCTACTAAAAAATACAAAAATTAGCCGGGCGTGGTGACGCACGCCTGTGATCCCAGCTACTCAGGAAGATGAGGTGGGAGAATCGCTTGAACCCGAAAGGCGGCGGTTGCAGTGAGCTGAGATTGCGCCACTGCGTTCCAGCCTGGGAGACAGAGTGAGGCTCCGTCTCAAAAAAGAAAGTGCGGCCGGGCGCGGTGGCTCAAGCCTGTAATCCCAGCACTTTGGGAGGCCGAGGTGGGCGGATCATGAGGTCAGGAGATCAGACCATCCTGGCTAACACAGCAAAACCCCGCCTCTACTAAAAATACAAAAAAACTAGCCGGGCGAGGTGGCGGGTGCCTGTAGTCCCAGCTACTCGGGAGGCTGAGGCAGGAGAATGGCGTGAACCCGGGAGGCGGAGCTTGCAGTGAGCCTAGATCGCGCCACTGCACTCCAGCCTGGGCGGCAGAGCGAGACTCCGTCTCAAAAAAAAAAAAAAAAGAAAGTGCTCCTAGCCAGCAATCAAGTGTCCGAACACTAGTCACAGGGCATTGTGAGCTGGAGGGCCTAACGGCACCCAAGCCAATGTGATACTGTAATTTGGCTTACAGGACAACAAAAGCCATCCATGAGTTCTGGTCATTGCACCAAGTAATGACCCGTAATTGTCACTGGGTCCCAGCCATGATATATCACAAAGTACCACCTAGGCTCTAAAATCGGATGGCCCAGGCACTTTTGTTTCTTGGCTGTGTGACCTTGGGCAAGTTGCTTCACCTCTCTGTGCCCTAGTTCCTGTAAAATTTCTGTGAAATGGAACCAACAACAACCCCGGCCCATACAGTTACTGTGAGAACTAGATGCTGTTGTATACAGTGTGTAGCACACAATAAGCACTCAATAAACACTCGTCATTGTTATCCACAGAAGTAGGACATTTTCCCCACCTCTGATTCACAAGCCGGAGGGAATCTGTCTGCCAAGCTGGGAGGCAAAGCTGAGTTTCGGTGATCCACCGCCACCTTCTCGTTGCTGTCTCTCCCTCCACGTCTGCCTTTTGGAACTCACCTTTGCCATGGTCCGCGGTCCCTGCTTATGTGTCTCCACTGCATACCTCATCAGTCTGCCAAATAACTAGGTTCTTAGGGCCACAGACACACGTGTGCATTTTCATAACGGAATCTGGGGACTCCAAGCCTCCTCTTTTTGTTAGTTTCTTGATTCAGCAACCTGCTTCTGGACAGGCATGGTGGTGCATGTCTGTAATCCCAGCACTTCGGGAGGTTGAGGATTGCTTGAGGCTAGGAGGTCAAGGTCAGCCCGGGTAACAGAGTGAGACCTTGTTGCTACAAACAAAACCAAACCTGTTTCTTAACCTCTCCACCACATAGACCCTGGGGATTCAACAGAAGACAGCAGACAATGACTTTTTAATTTTTATTTATTGATTTATTTATTTATTTTTGAGACAGGGTGTCAGGCCCAAGCTGGAGGGCAATAGTGTAATCATGGCTCACCGCAGCCTCAGCCTTGCTAGCTCAAGCGATCCTCCCACCTCAGCCTCCTGAGTAGCTGAGAAGTGCACACCACCACGCCTGGCTAACTTTCAAAAACTGTTTGCAGACACGAGGTCTCAGTATGTTGTCCAAAGTGAGCTCAAACTTCTGAGCTGAAGTGATCCTCCCACATTGGCTTCCTGAAGTTCTAGGATGACAGGCCTGAGCCACCGTGCCCAGGCAGTCAGTGATCTACCTTCAGTGAAGGACTTGTCAGAACCCAGCACCTGGAATCACTATGAGGGCCCCGGAAACCTTTACAACACCCTTATAGCGGCCAACTCTCCTTTGCTTAGAAAAGTTTAAAAAGAGACCAGCCTGGGCAACATAGTGAGACCCTGTCTCTACAAAAGACTTAAAAATTAGCTAGGTGTGGTGTCATGTACTTGTAGTCCCAGCTACTTGAGAGACTGAGGTGGGAGGATTGGTTGAGTCCAGGACTTTGAGGCTGCAGTGAGCTGTGATCACGCCACTACTGCATTCCAGCCTGGGCAACAGAGCGAGACTCTGCCTAAAAAAAAAAGTCTATATAGAAAAAATGTCTACATAGAAAATTCCACTTGGGTGTGGTGTCTCACGCCTGTAGTTCCAGCCAATTGGGAGGCTGAGGCGGGAGGATCACTTGAGCTCAGTTTGAAGATCAGCCTGGTCAACATAGTGAAACCCTGTCTCTACCAAAAATACAAAAATTGGCCGGGCGCGGTGGCTCAAGTCTGTAATCCCAGCACTTTGGGAGGCCGAGGCGGGTGGATCACGAGGTCAGGAGATCGAGACCATCCTGGCTAACATGGTGAAACCCCGTCTCTACTAAAAATACAAAAAACTAGCCGGGCGTGGTGGCGGGCGCCTGTAGTCCCAGCTACTCGGAGGCTGAGGCAGGAGAATGGCGGGAACCCGGGAGGCGGAGCTTGCAGTGAGCCGAGATCGCGCCACTGCACTCCAGCCTGGGTGACACAGCGAGACTCCGTCTCAAAAAAAAAAAAAAATTAACCGGGCGTCCTGGTGGTCACCTGTAATCCCAGTTACTGGAAAGGCTGAGGCAGGAGAATCGCTTGAACCCAAGAGGCAGAGGTTGCAGTGAGCCAAGATCGTGCCACTACTCTCTAGCCTGGGCAACAGAGTGAGACTGTCTCAAAAAAAAAAAAAAAAGAAAAAAGAAAATTCCAAAGAATCTATAAAAACCTCCTAGAACTCATAAGTGAATTCAGCAAGGTTACAGGATATGAGATTAATATATATAAATCAATCATATTTCTATTAATATGTACTAGCAACGAACACATGGAATCTAAAATTTGAAACAAAATGCAATGTACAATTTCTTAAAACAAACAAACAAACAGGTGAGGACTGAGCCCGGTGACTCATACCTGTAATCCTAGCACTATGGGAGGCCAAAGTAGGCGGATCACCTGAGGTTGGGAGTTCAAGACCAGCCTGACCAACATGAAGAAACCCTATTAAAAATACAAAATTAGCCGGGCGTGGTGGCACATGCCTGTAGTCCCAGCTACTCGGGACGCTGAGGCAGGAGAATCACTTGAACCCAGGAGGCGGAGGTTGCAGTGAGCTGAGATCGCACCATTGCTCTCCAGCCTGGGCAACAAGAACGAAACTCCATCTCAAAAACAAAACAAAACAAAACAAAAAAACACGAGTGTAAATTTAACAAAACATGTACAGGATTTGTATGTTGAAAATGACAAAGCACCGAAATAGAAGAACTCAGACTCCATCCAAATAAACAGGGAGGTATGTTGTGTTCGTGGATTAGAATATTCAACATAGTAAAGATACCAATTATCCCCAAATTGAGATACATGTTTAAAGCAATTCCTATCAAAATTCCAGCAAGATGTTTAGTAAATGCAGCCAAGATTATTCTAAAACTTATATAGAAAGACAAAGGAACTAAAATAGCTCAAACAGGCTGGGTGCAGTGGTTCATGCCTGTAATTCCAGCACTTTGGCAGGCCAAGGTGGGTGGATCACTTGAGGTCAGGAGTTCAAGATTAGCCTGGCCAACATGGTGAAACCCTGTCTCTACTAAAAACACAAAAATTAGGGTGTGGTGGCACATGACTGTAGTCCCAGCTACTCTGGAGGCTGAGGCAGGAGAATCACTTGACCCGGGAGGCAGAGGTTGCAGTGAGCTGAGATTGCGCCACTGCACTCCGGCCTGGGCGACAGATCGAGACTTCGTCTCAAAAACAAATAAATAAATAAAATAAAATAGCTCAAACCATTTGGAAAAAGAAAAAGTAGGAGAAATCACTGTACCCAATTTCAAGACTTACTAGGTAGCTCTAGTAATGAAGACCATGTGGTATTGGTTGAAAGGCAGATACACAGGTGAATGGAATACGGTAGGCAGGAGTAACACCACACAAGTACAGCCATCTGATTTTTTTTTTTTTTCTTTTTTTGAGACAAGATCTGGCTCTGTCACCCAGGCTGGAATGCAATGGCATGATCTCGGCTCACTGCAACCTCCACCTCCCAGGCTCAAGCCGTCTCGCACATCAGTCTCCCAAGTAGCTGGGACTATAGGTGCACACCACCATGCCTGAATAATTTTTGTATTTTTTGTAGAGACAGGGTCTTGCTATGTTGCCCACACTGGTCTTGAACTCCTGGGCTCATGCAATCTGCCCACCTCAGCCTTCCATAGTGCCGGGATTACAGGCGTGTGCTAGGCTGCAGCGAGTCAAGATCACACCGCTACACTCCAACCTGGGAAAAAGAGCCAGAGTCCGTCTCAACAACAACAACAAAAAAAAACACACACTATCTATAAAAGAAAAAACATAAATAAACTGAACTTCATCAAAATTTAAAACTTATACTCTGTGAAGGACCCAATTAAAAGGATAAAAAAACAAGCCACAAACAGGGAGAAAATAATTGCAAAAATATTTCCAATATTTGCAGGGAGACATTGGTTACATATCTGAAAAATTACTCATTTCTAGCATGTATAAAGAACTCTAAAACTTAGCAGGAAAAAAAAGAATCCAGGCTTGGGCACGGTGGCTCGTGCCTGTAATTCCAGCAATTTGGGAGGCTGAGGCGGGCAGATCAGTCGAGGTCGGGAGCTTGAGACCAGCCTGACCAACATGGTGAAACCCCATCTCTACTAAAAATACAAAACATTAGCCAGGCATGGTGGTGGGCGCCTGTGATCCCATCTACTCGGGGGGCTGAGGCAGGAGAATCTCTGGAACCTGGGAGGCAGAGATTGCAGTGAGCCCTCAAGATTACGCCACTGCACTCCAGCCTGGGAGACAGAGCAAGATTCCATCTCAAAAAAACAAAAAAAAAACAAAAAAAACAAGTTATGTTCGCCTGGGCATGGTGGGCTATGCCTGTAGTCCCAGCATTTTGGGAGGCTGGGATGAGCGAATCCTTTGAGCCCAGGAGTTTGAGACCAGCTTTGGTAACATAGCAAGACCCCATCCCATCTCTACAAAGAATACAAAAATTAGCTGGGCATGGTGGCATGCGCCTGTAGTTCCAGCTACTCGGGAGGCTGAGGTAGTAGGATCACTTGAGCCCAGGAGGTCGAGGCTGCAGTGAGCCGTGATCCTGCCACTGTACTCCAGCCTGGGCAACGGAGTGATTTCATTGTCTTAAAACAAACAATCGAAAAAGTTATGTCCCAACAAAACCATAGACATGAATAGTTACAGCAATTTATCTGTAATAACCAAAAACAGAAAACAACCAAAGTGTCCTATAATAAGTAAAAAATTAGCCAGGCGCGGTGGCTCAAGCCTGTAATCCCAGCACTTTGGGAGGCTCAGAGGGGCGGATCACGAGGTCAGGAGATCGAGACCATCCTGGCTAACACGGTGAAACCGCATCTCTACTAAAAAATACAAAAAACTACCCGGGTGAGGTGGCGGGCGTCTGTAGTCCCAGCTACTCGGGAGGCTGAGGCAGGAGAATGGCGTGAACCCGGGAGGCGGAGCTTGCAGTGAGCTGAGATCCGGCCACTGCACTCCAGCCTGGGCAACAGCGCGAGACTCCGTCTCAAGGAAAAAAAAAAAAAAAAAAAGTAAAAAATTAAACTGGTACATCTATACCATGGAATACTACTCAACAATAAAAATACGAACCAACAATATGAGCATCAGTTTGGACACATCTCAAGGGCATTACGTTGAATGAAAAAAACAATCTCAAAAGATCACATACTACAGGAATTCATTTATGTAACATTTTCAAAATGACAACATTATAAAGATGGAAAACAGATTAGTGATTGACAGGGGGTTGGTATATTTGTGGGGGAGGAGAGTGGGGTGACTGCAGCGGGGAAGCAGGAGGCTCTCTGGCATTTGAGATCATGGAACAGATCTGTATCATTTTTTGGGGAGTGGGAGACAGGGTCTCACTCTGTTGCCCAGTCTGGAGTGCAGTGGCACAATCATAGCTGACCGCAGCCTCAACCTCCTGGGCTCAAATGATCCTCCCACCTCAGCCTCCCGAGTGAGTAGCTGGGACTACAGGCACGAGCTACCACACCCAGCTAATTTTTTTTTTTTTTTTTTAAGACAGAGTCTCACTCTGTCGCCCAGGCTGGAGTGCAGTGGCGCGATCTCAGCTCACTGCAAGCTCCGCCTTCTGGGTTCACGCCATTCTCCCACCTCAGCCTCCTGAGCAGCTGGGATTACAGGCGCCCGCCACACGCCCGGCTAATTTTTTGTATTTTTAGTAGAGACAGGTTTTCGCCGTGTTAGCCGAAACGGTCTCGATCTCCTGACCTCATGATCCGCCCGCCTCGGCCTCCCAAAGTGCTGGGATTACAGGCGTGAGCCACCGCGCCCGGCCCCAGCTAATCTTTTAAGTTTGTTGTTGTTGCTGTTGTTGAGACGGCTATTGCCCAGGCTGGTCTTGAACTCCCGACCTCAAGTGACCCGCCCACCTCCGCCTCCCAAAGTGCTGGGATTACAAGCATGAGTTACCAAGCCTGACCCAGATCTGTATCCTGATTGCAGTGATGGTCGCATGAATATACCCGTGTAATATGATGACACAGAACCACATACACCCCTTATGCCAATGTCGAACTTCTGGTTTTCATATTTTACTACAGTTACATGAGGTGTCACTCAGCAGGGAAACTGGGTGGACAGCAGGGGACAAGGGCATCCTGGGGCTCCTCCCCTGGCAGCTGCTACTCTGGGCCCCCATCGAGTTGGACATAGACGCTGAGAGCTGCACCACAGCAGAGGCCCTTCCTTCCTGTCTTTTCCTGACGTCTCATCTGTACTAGAAGTTTCACCTGTTATCCAGCTGCCTCTCCACACAGCCCTGAATGAGCTCCCTCACTTCTAACTGCCTCTTAGACGGCCCCAACTGCACAGGGGGTACCTGGGGTTGGGTGACATTGACTGGGAAGGGCCACAAGGGAATAAGGATGATCGAACCTCAAAAACAAACAAAATGCAGTATTGCTTAAAAGAGAAGTAGAGGCCGGGTGCGGTCACGCCTGTAATCCCAGCACTTTGGGAGGCCGAGGCGGGCGGATCACCTGAGGTCAGGAGTTCAAGACCAGCTTGGCCAACATGGTGAAACCCCATCTCTACTAAAATACAAAAAAGGAGCTGGGTGTGGTGGCAAATGCCTGTAGTCCCAGCTACTTGGGAGGCTGAGGCAAGAGAATCACTTGAACCCAGGAGGTGGAGGTTGCAGTGAGCCAAGATCACACCATTGTATTCCAGCCTGGGTGACAGAATGAGACTCCGTCTCCAAAAAAAAAAGAAGAGAAGACACACACAAGGAAGAAGGGTATGTAACAATGGAGGCAGAGATTGTAGCAATGCATCTCTGGAATATTAAAGATTGCTGGGAGCCACCAGAAGCTGGAAGAGAGGCCTGGAAGGATCCTCTACTTTTTTTTTTTTTTAAGTACCATAGCTCACTGCGGCCTTCAACTGAGCTCAAGCAATCCTCCCACCTCCAGCCTCCCGAGTAGCTGGGACCACAAGTGAGTGCCACCACATATTGATAATTTGGGAGTTTTTTTGTCGTTGTTGTTGTTGTTGGTTTGTTTGTTTTTTGAGATGGAGTTTCGCTCTTGTCACCCAGGCTGGAGTGCAATGGCACGATCTTGGCTCACAGCAACTTCTGCCTGCTGACTTCAAGTGATTCTCCTGCCTCAGCCTCCTGAGTAGCTGGGATTACAGGCGTGCACCACCACGTCTGGCTAATTTTTGTATTTTTAGTAGAGATGGGGTTTCACCATGTTACCCAGACTGGTCTCGAACTCCTGGCCTCAAGTGATCCTCCTGCCTCAGCCTCCCACAGTGCTGGGATTACAGGCATGAGCCCCCAAGACTGGACAACTTCTGTTGCTTTTAAGACCCCGGTCTGCAGTCACTGTTACAGCAGCCTGGACCCTAATACTGTTTGATTTTTATCTCTTTGATGGTCTCTGGTAAGTGGAGTCTTTCGCTAAGGACGCCCAGAGAAGGCAGTCTCCACCATCCCGGAGCTGTGCACACGGCTGGCTCACAAAGAAAATGCATCCCAGATTGACTCCATCTGGGAAGTGAAGGATTGTCTTCTACAAAAGGAAACAGGAGACACACCCTCAAGCATGCAACATTTTGCTGTGTGTAAAAAAGGAGCTGGAAAACAAGCAAACAAAAACCCTATTCTGGCGCTGCCACATAAATGCACTGCCTAGGGCACAGCCTCCCCTCGGCGCCTGCCTGCTCGTCAGAAGACGGCCAGTCAGCTGGCTGAAAGCTTAGTCACGGCCCTTCTAACCCCTCCACGCTGCCAAGTTCAAAGGAGGCAAGAAATGAGACCTCCTGGACCTTGGCAGGGAGACACCCTGCCTGAGCAGGTGGGTCACAGGGAAAGTGCTTTCATCTCTTTCTGTCTTTCTCTTTCTTTCTTTCTTTCTTTCTTTCTTTCTTTCTTTCTTTCTTTCTTTCTTTCTTTCTTTCTTTCTCTCTCTCTCTCTTTCTTTCTTTCCTTCTGTCTCTCTCTCTCTCTCTCTCTTTCTTTCGACAGAATCTCGCTCTGTTGCTCAGGCTGGAGTACAGTGGCACAATTTTAGCTCACTGCAATGAGTTCAAGTGATTCTCCTACCTCAGCCTCCTGAGTAGCTGGGTTTACAGGTGTGTGCCACCGCTCCATGCTAATTTTTGTATTTTTTGTAGTGATGGAGTTTCACCATGTTGACCAGGCTGGTCTCAAACTCCTGACCTCAAGTGATCTGCCCACTTCGGCCTCCCTAAGTACTGGGATGACAGGTGTGAACCACCATACCCAGCCTAATGTCTCCTTTTCCTTCCTTCTTTCCTTCCTTCCTTCCTTCCTTCCTCCCTCCCTCCTTCCCTCCCTTCCTCTTTCCCTTCCTTCTTTCTTTCCTTCCCTTCCTTCCTTCCTTCTTTCTCTCCTTCCTCCCTTCTTTCTCTCTCTCCTTCCTTCCTTCTTTCCTTCCTCCCTCCTTCCCTTTTTTCCTTCCTTCCTCCCTCCCTTCCTTCCTCTTTCTTTTCCTTCCTTCCTTTCTTTTTTTTCTTTCTTTCTTTCTTTCTTTCTTTCTTTCCTTCCTTCCTTCCTACCTTCCTTCCTCTCTCCCTCTGTTTTACCCTTCCTTCCTTCCTTCCTTTCCTACCTTCCTTCCTTCCTCTCTCCCTCTGTTTTACCCTTCCTTCCTTCCTTCCTTCCTTCCTTCCTTCCTTCCTTCCTCTCTCCCTCCCTTTTGCCCTTCCTTCCTTCCTTCCTTCTTTGGCAGGGTCTCATTCTGTTGCCCAGGTTGGAGTGCAGTAGTAAAATCATAGCTCACTGCAGCCTCCAACTCCTGAGCTCAAGCAATCCTCCCACCTCAGCCTCCTGAGTAGCTGGGACTACAGGCATGTGACCCCAAACTTGGCTATTAATTTTTTTTTTTTTTTTTTTTTGAGATGGAATCTCGCTCTGTCACCAGCTGGAGTGCAGTGTCACGATCTTGGCTCACTGCAACCTCCACTCTGGGTTCAAGTGATTCTTCTGCCTCGGTCTCCCAAAGTGCTGGGACTACAGGTGCGCACCACCATGCCCAGCTAATTTTTGTAATTTTAGTAGAGACCGGATTTCACCATCTTGGCCAGTTTGGTCTCGATCTCTTGACCTTGTGATCCACCCGCCTCAGCCTCCCAAAGTGCTGGGATTACAGGCATGAGCCACCGTGCCCGGCCTAAAAAATTCTTGTGTAGAGATGGGGGTCTCACTATGTTGTCCAGGCTGGTCTTGAACTCCTGGGCTCCAGTGATCATCCCATCTCAGCCTCCTGAGTAGCTGGGATTTTTTTTTTTCCTATTTTTTTGTACAGACAGGGTCTCACTATATTGCCCAGGCTGGTCTCCAACTCCTGGGGTCAAGCAATTCTCCCACTTCCCAAAGTGCTGGGATTACAGGTGTGCACCACCGCACCCAGCTGAATGTCCTAATTCCTGAAAAGGCTTTCAGTTCTCTCAGCTTCTCCTGAATGGAGGCAGACTCTGTCAGATGTCTCTCTCTTGTTATTCACCATCCTGCATCATTTTCTTTCCTGGATTTAGGATAAGAAGTGAGCTACTGGGGACCGGGTGAGGTGGCTCACACCTGTAATCCCAGGACTTTGGGAGGCCGAGGTGGGTAGATCACAAGGTCAGGAGATCAAGACCATCCTGGCTACCGCAGTGAAACCCCGACTCTACTAAAAATACAAAAAATTAGGCGGGCGTAGTGGCGGGCACCTGTAGTCCCAGCTACTCAGGAGGCTGAGGCAGGATAATGGCATAAACTCAGGAGGCAGAACTTGCAGTGAGCCGAGATTGCACCACTGAACTCCAGCCTGGGTGACAGAGTGAGACTGTCTCAAAAAAATAAAATAAAATAAGTCAGCTACTGGGGCTTGGATTTTGCCTGGCACTTCCATCAATACCCCCATCACCATCACCATCACAATCTTCATCATTTAATAAGTACAGCAATATTATAAGTAACTACTTATTTTTTAGATAGAGTCTGGCTTTGTCACGGTGTGATCATAGCTCACTGCAGCCTCCACCTCCTGGGCTCAAGCGATCCTCCCACCTTAGTTTCCTGAGTAGCTGGGACTATATGTGCACACCACCACGCCCAGTTAATGTTTTTTCATATATGTACTTTTTGGAGAGACAGGATCTCACTATGTTGCCCAAGTTGGTCTTGAACTCCTGGGCTCAAGTGATCCTCCTGCTTCAGCCTCCCAAAGTGTTGGGATGATAGGTATGAGCCACCACGCCAAGTCTTGAATTCCTCACTCTAAAATGGCTAATTTCATGTGAATTTCACCTCAATCAATTAAAAAGGTATGGAAACGGCACAGCACAGAAATTCCATGTCTGATTATTTCTAATGCTATTGGCGCCTAAAAGCCCATTGTCCTTTGCTGGAAGCTCACTGTGTCCACTAGCTGTGTTCAGGCCTCAGTAACCATTCCCAGAGCCTCCCGTGGTAAGCCTTGCTGGGCAGAGTTTCGGTCTCACTGTCCTCCCCTCCCATTTCAGTGTCATGTCTTACACATCCTGTTAACACTAAGGTTGAAATGAGACAGGATGTCCACAGACTTGAAGGCTCTCCAAGCGGTGACTCAGGGAGGTGGATTCTCGCTGCACCTGCCCCACAGAGGCTGGGACATCTCCTGTTTGCTTCCAGAAAACCGACAGACAGAACTGCCAGGCCACATACTCAGGTACTCTCTCCAGAGAGCATGACAAGGCAGCTTCCTAATTGCTGGGTGGCTGCCAAGTGCTGTGACCCTCTGAGACATGTCACCCAGCAGGTTCTCCAAGAAGCACCACTTGTCCCACAAGCTCCAGGATGCCCCAGCAGGACCAACCTGGCCACAAGTGAAGAGAAGAATCTGGGAGCCCTCTTGGCAAGGTCAGAAAGAAACTGAGAGCAAAAAGCAGCCAAATGTGCCCAGCAGAGGCACCCAAACAAATCTTTGTATCTGAATACTCGCAGGAGCACTGTTCACAGTAACCAAAAGGTGGGAACAGGCCGTATGTCCATCCATAGATGGAGAAACAAATGGTAATACATCTACACCATGGAATACTACTCAGCCATCAAAAGGAAGGAAGTGGCTGGGTGAAGGGTCTCACACCTGTAATCCCAGCACTTTGGGAGCCCAGGTGGGAGAATCACATGAGCCCAGGAGTTCAAGACCAGCCTGGACAACATAGCGATATGCTGTTTATAAAAAATAAAATAGGCTGGGCGCGGTGGCTCACGCCTGTAATCTCAGCACTTTGGGAGGCCGAGGCGGGCGGATCACAAGGTCAGGAGATCGAGACCATGGTGAAACCCCGTCTCTACCAAAAAATAGAAAAAAATTAGCTGGGCGCAGTGGCGGGCGCCTGTAGTCCCAGCTACTCGGGAGGCTGAGGTAGGAGAATGGCATGAACCCGGGAGGCGGAGCTTGCAGTGAGCTGAGATTGCACCACTGCACTCCAGCCTGGGCGACAGAGCGAGACTCCGTCTCAAAAAAATAAATAAATAAATAAATAAAATAAAATAAAATAAAATAAAATAAAATTTAGCAGGCATAGTGTCATGCACCTGTGGCCCCAGCTACTCAGGGAACTGAGGTGGGAGAATCACTTGAGCCCAGAAGGTTGAGGTTGGCACAAGTTGTGATCATGCCACTGCACTCCAGCCTGGGTGACAGAGTGAGACCCTGTATCCAAAAAAAAAAAGAAAGAAAGAAAAGGGAAGGAAGCGCTGATGCATGACACAATGTGAATGAATTTCAGAAACATTCTTTTTTTTTTTTTTTTTTTTGAAGACGAAGTCTCGCTCTGTTGCCAGGCTGCAGTGCAGTGGTGTGATCCTGGCTCACTACAACCTCCTCCTCCTGGGTTCAAGCGATTCTCCTGCCTCAGCCTCCCAAGTAGCTGAGGCAGCGATTCTCCTGCCTCACCTCCCAAACAGGTGCTGCACCACCAGGCCCAGCTAATTTTTGTATTTTTAGTAGAAACGGGGTTTTATCATGTTGGCCAGGACGGTCTCGATCTCTTAACTTCGTGATCCACCTGCCTCGGCCTCCCAAAGTGCTGGGATTACAGCATGAGCCACCTCGCCCGGCCAGAAACATTATCTTTAATAGAGATGGAGTCTTGCTATGTTGCCCAGGCTGGTCTCAGACTCCCGACCTCCATTAATCTTCCTGCCTCAGCCTCTCAAAGTGCTGGGATTATAGGCATGAGCCACCATGCCTGGCCCAAAAACATGAGGCTAAGGAAAAGAAGCCAAACAGAAAGACCACATATTGTATGATTCCATTTATAGGAAATATCTAGAGTAAGTAAATCCATAGAGACAGAAAGCAAATTCGTGGTTGCCAGGGGCCGGGGTGGGAGTAGAATGAGGAGTAACTGCTTAATAGGATGAGGTTTCCTTTTCATGATGTTAAACTATTTTGGAACAGCCAGGCACAGTGGCTTCAGCCTGCAATCCCAGCACTTTGGGAGGCGAAGGTGAGAAAATCACTTGAGGCCAGGAATTCTAGAGCAGCCTGGGCAACATAGCGAGACCTTGTCTCTAAACATACAGGCTGGGCGCGATGGCTCATGTCTGTAATCCCAGCACTTTGGGAGGCTGAGGCGGGTGGATCATGAGGTCAGGAGTTCAAGACCAGCCTGACCAACATGGTGAAACCCCATCTCTACTAAAAATATGAAAATTAGCTGGGCTTTGTGGCACGCACCTGTAATCTCAGCTACTCAGGAGGCTGAGGCAGGAGAATTGCTTAAATTTGGGAGGCAGAGGTTGCAGTGAGCCGAGATCACGCCATCGCACTCCAGCCTGGGCAACAGAGGGAGACTCCATCTCAAAAAAAAAAAAAAAAAATTAAATATACACATATATATATTGAACCTAGATAAGAGTGGTGGTGGCAGAACCATGGGAATGTACTAAATGCCACTAAATTGTATATTTTAAAATGGTTATTATTAAAGTTTTGCATATATAAAACATACATACACATATATATTTTTTTTGTTTTGTTTTGTTTTGTTTTTGTTTTTGTTTTTGTTTGAGATGGAGTCTCACTCTGTCACCCAGGCTGGAGTGCAGTGGCAAGATCTCGGCTCATTGCAACCTCCGCCTCCCAGGTTCAAGCAATTCTCCCACCTCAGTCTCCCAAGGACATAGGATTACAGACAGTCATGTGCCACCACACCCAGCTATTTTTTGTTTTTTAGTAGAGATGAGGTTTTGCCATGTTGGCCAGTCTGGTCTCAAACTCCTGACCTCAGGTGATCCACCCGCTTCAGCCTCCCAAAGTGCTGGGATTACAGATGTGAACCACCGCGCTTGGCCTAAACCGCTTTTTCTTTATAAATTACACAGTCTCGGGTATGTCTTTATCAGCAGCGTGAAAGCGGACTAATACAATGGCTAATTTCTTTTTTTTTTTTTTTTTTTTTGAGACTGGACTACAGGCGCCTGTCACCATGCCCGGTTAATTTTTTATATTTCACCATGTTAGCCAGGATGGTCTCGATCCCCTGACCTGGTGATTCACCCACCTCGGCCTCTGGGATTACAGGCGTGAGCCACCGCGCCCGGCCTATAATGATTAATTTCATGTTATGTGAATTTCATCCCTATTTCAAAAATTTTCTTAATCCCAGCACTTTTGGAGGCCGAGGCAGGCAGATCATTTCAGGTCAGGAGTTTGAGACCAGCCTGGACAACCTAGTGAAACCCCATCTCTACTAAAAAATACAAAAATTAGCCAGGGATGGTGGCGGGTGCCTGTAATCTGAGCTAGTCGGGAGGCAGAGGCAGGAGAATTGCTCAAACCTGGGAGGCGGAGGTTGCAGTGAGCCGGGATGGCGCCATTGCACTCCAGCCTGAGCAAGGGAGCGAGACTCCATCTCAAAAAAAAAAAAAAACAACAACGTCAGCCTCGTCTTTACCCTCTTTCAGCACTGAATCTGAGTTGAGGTGACCACAACCCCTTCTGAATCTACCCACCACTGTCATCCCCAGGGACAAGCCTGACTTGGCAGGGGATCAGAATCAGTGTGTGCGGTGGCAGCTGCAGCCAAGCCCTGTCCTAAGGGGGCCTGTGAGATCCTGGTAGGAGGAAATGCTGTCCACGGCCTCAGACAACAGCTCCACGGGCAGATCTCAAGTTTAAGTGCATAAGAAAAGTGGTTCCATTGTGGTTTCCTCTCTAAGTGTTCAAGAGCAGACAGCTCATTTCTGCTAATGGAAAGGGCTGTATCCGCTTTCCGGATTTTGTGAACGGGGTAAAAACCCATGAGAAAAATTTCCTATGCAGCCCTGCCAATTGCACCCCATCTATTTGTTTTCTGAGCATAACTTCAGGTTAATTATTTATAATGGGACTACAAATGAAGTGTGAGGAGCAGACAGGCTTCCTCTTCTCATTGCCAGGTTTCTGAGAAGGAGCCTCAGCCTGGAGGGATTTTTGTGATGAGAATGAAAGAAAATGGAAAAAGGTGAAATGTGCTTTGGCCTGCTCCAGAAAACAGCCACAGTACTAGTGAGAATTAAAAGGAAAAATTACAGCCAGTTGCAGTGGCTCACACCTGTAATCCTAGCACTTTGGGAGGCCAAGGCGGGCAGATCACAAGGTGAAGAGATCGAGACCATCCTGGCCGACATGGTGAAACCCCGTCTCTGCTAAAAATACAAAAAGTAGCCAGGCATGGTGGCGGGCCCCTGTAGTCCCAGCTACTCGGGAGGCTGAGGCAGGAGAATCACTTGAATGCGGGTGGCAGAGGTTACAGTGAGCCGAGATGGTGGCACTGCCCTCCATACCAGGGACAGAGCAAAAACTCCATCTCAAAAAAAAAGGAAAAATTAATCTCTAGTAGCCAGATTATGGAAAGAGAGGGAAGACCGAGAAAAGATGTTTCACTGCAAGTCCTCTTGCTACTTGGACTTGGACTTTGTTTTTCATTTGAGGTTTTTTTTTTTTTTTTTTTTTGACAGAGTCTCACGCTGTCGCCCAGGCTGCAGTGCAGTGCCGCGATCTCAGCTCACTGCAACCTCCCGCTCCCGAGCTCAAGCTATTTTTCTGCCCCAGCCTCCTTAGTAGCTGGGACCACAAGCCTGTACTACCACACCTGGCTAACTTTTGTATTTTTTTTTTTTGGGGGGCGGGTGGGGGCGGAGTCTCGCTCTGTCGCCCAGGCTGGAGTGCTGTGGCCGGATCTCGGCTCACTGCAAGCTCCGCCTCTCGTGTTCACACCATTCTCCTGCCTCAGCCTCTGGAGTAGCTGGGACTACAGGCGCCGCCACCTCGCCCGGCTAGTTTTTTTTTTTTTTTTTTTTTGTGACGGAGTCTCGCTCTGTCGCCCAGGCTGGAGTGCAGTGGCCGGATCTCAGCTCACTGCAAGCTCCGCCTCCCGGGTTCACGCCATTCTCCTGCCTCAGCCTCCCGGGTAGCTGGGACTACAGGCGCCCGCCACCTCGCCCGGCTAGTTTTTTGTATTTTTTGGTAGAGACGGGGTTTCACCGTGTTAGCCAGGATGGTCTCGATCTCCTGACCTCGTGATCCGCCCATCTCGGCCTCCCAGAGTGCTGGGATTACAGGCTTGAGCCACCGCGCCCGGCCCCGGCTAATTTTTTATATTTTTAGTAGAGACAGGGTTTCACCGTATTAGCCAGAGTGGTTGTATTTTTAGCAGAGTCGGGGTTTCACCACGTTGGCCAGGCTGGTCTTGAACTCCTGGCCTCAAGTGATCCACCCACCTTGGCCTCCCAAAGTGCTGGGATTACAGGTGTGACCCACCACCCCTGGCCTGCTAGTTGGACTTTATCTGAATCTCCCACAGCCAGAAGTTAAGGGAAGCTGCCCACTAAGTCGCCTGCCTGATGCACAGCAGACTCATTGCTGATTCTCAAGATGAAAGAGCACAAGCCCACCTTCTGGTGGGAAATTCCAGAGCCAGGGAAGGGGCTGGGGTGGAAGAAGCTTGGCCATGAAATCAAACTGAACTTTGGGCAGGGCATGGTAGCTCATGTCTGTAATCCCAGCATTTTGGGAGGCTGAGGCGGGCGGATCACTTGAGTCCAGGAGTTCAAGACTAGCCTGGGCAACATGGAAAGACTCCATCTCTGCAATAATAATATTTTTAAAAACCTAGCCTGGCCGGGCGCGGTGGCTCACGCCTGTAATCCCAGCACTTTGGGAGGCCGAGATGGGCGGATCACGAGGTCAGGAGATCGAGACCATCCTGGCTAACACGGTGAAACCCCGTCTCAACTGAAAATACAAAAAACTAGCCAGGCGAGGTGGCGGGCGCTTGTAGTCCCAGCTACCCGGGAGGCTGAGGCGGGAGAATGGCGTAAACCCGGGAGGCGGAGCTTGCAGTGAGCTGAGATCCGGCCACTGCACTCCAACCTGGGCGACAGAGCGACACTCCGTCTCAAAAAAAAAAAAAAAAAAAAAACCTAGCCTGATATGGTGGCACATGCCAGTAGTCCTAGCTATTCTGGAAATCAAGGTGAGAGGATCACTTGAGGCCAGGAGTTGGAAGCTGCAGTGAGCTATGATCTATGATCACACCACTGCACTCTAGCCTGGGCAACAGAGTGAGACCCTGTCTCAAAAAAAAAAAAAAAAAAAAAGCTGGGAGCTGGGCATAGTGGCTCACACCTATAATCCCAGCACTTTGGGAGGCTGAGTTGGGCAGATCACTTGAGGCCGGGAGTTCAAGACCAGCCTGGTCAACATGGTGAAACCCCATCTCTACTAAAAATACAAAAAATAGCCAGGTGTGGTGGTGGGTGCCTATAATCTCAGCTACTCGGGAGGCTGAGGCAGGAGAATCGCTTGAACTCGGGAGGCAGAGGTTGCAGTGAGCCAAGATCACAGCACCGCACTCCAGTGGATGACTGAGCAAGACTCTGTGTCAAAAATAAATAAATAAATAAACAAACAAATACATAAAAATGTTCTATGGAGAGGACATGATTAGTAGCTTGATTTGATTTCAATTGCTGGAGGATGTTCCCATCTCACCACATAGGTCTGAGTTTCTGTGGATTCTGAGGCTCATGTTACTTCCTCACATTGTACTCTGTGCACCTCAGCAAGAATTATTCATTTAGGGGTGAAATTTAATAACACATACATTTATTCTAGACATTGCATTTGCCTGTCCCCGAGTATCAAAACAAAGCGTCTCCTAGAAAACCCAAGACAAGGAGTGAAGATGGGGCTGTGACTCTCAGGTCAAGAAACACCACGAAAGACTGAAGACATGGAAAGATGATGAAGTGTGATATCAACCTTCCTCTGATGTTAACCACCAAACCACCAGCCCCCTGAATGAGGCGGGCATCATAGTGCACAGGACCAAGTTGGTAAATGTTGCTTGCAGCCAGGTGCAGTGGCTCACGCCTATAATCCCACCACTATGGGAGACTGAGGCAGGTGAATCACCTGAGGTCAGGAGTTCAAGACCAGCCTTGCTAAGAGGGTGAAACCCCATCTCTACTAAAAATACAAAAATTAGCCAGGTGTGGTGGTGTGCACCTATAGTCCCAGTTACTCAGGAGGCTGAGGCAGGATGATTGCTTGAGCCTGGAAGCTAGAGGCTGCAGTGAGCTATGATGGCCCCACTACACTCCAGCCTGGGTGACAGGGCAAGACCCTGTCTCAATAGTAAACAAACAAAATAGGCCGGGAACAGTGGCTCACGCCTGTAATCCCTGTATTTTGGGAGGCCAAGGCAGGTGGGTCACTTGAGGTCAGGAGTTCCAGACCAGCCTGGCCAACATGGTGAAACCCCGTCTCTACTAAAAATACAAAAATTAGCAGGAGTGGTGGTGTGCACCAGTAATCCCAGCTACTCAGGAGGCTGAGGCAGGAGAATCGCACGAATTCAGAAGGCAGAGGTTGTAGTGAGCCGAGATCACACCATGGCACTCCAGCCTGGGCAACACAGCAAGACTCCATCTCAAAAAAAGAAACAGAAAATGTTGCTTGTGACTTTTCCTCTGCCAGAAACACACCTTCCTGCTTTCTTTCCCTGGTCAACTCAACACATCCCCTCCCCTGGGGAGCCCTCTCTTAACCACTACTTTTTTTTTTTTTTGAGACGGAGTCTCGCTCTGTTGCCCAGGCTGGAGTACAGTGGCACAATCTTGGCTCACTGCAGGCTCCCCCTCCTGGGTTCATGCCATTCTCCTGCCTCAGCCTCCCCAGTAGCTGGGACTACAGGCGCCCGCCACCACGCCCCGCTAATTTTTTGTATTTTTAGTAGAGACAGGGTTTCACCGTGTTAGCCAGGATGGTCTCGATCTTCTGACCTCGTGATCTGCCCGCCTTAGCCTCCCAAAGTGTTGGCATTACGGGCGTGACTAAAGGCATAGATTTCTGTTCCAAAGAAAGGGGAGAAGGGTTAATGATGTAACTGTCCATGCCACACTAATGTGAACACCCCATCACAGGACGCACTCAAAGGGAGGTGAGAGAGAAGATACGTTCCACCTACATTTCCTCCAAAGTCCCTCCCAGCTCATACAATTGTGTGAAATGTCAAGTTAAAAGAATTAAAGGGGGCAGACATGATGGCTTACACCTGAATCCCAGCACTTTGCAAGGCTGAGGTGGGAGAATCACTTAATCTCAGCAGTTTGAGACCAGCCCGGGCAACATAGTGAAACCCTGTCTCGGCCCGGCGCGGTGGCTCAAGCCTGTAATCCCAGCACTTTGGGAGGCCGAGACGGGCGGATCACGAGGTCAGGAGATCGAGACCATCCTGGCTAACACGGTGAAACCCCGTCTCTACTAAAAATACAAGCAAATTAGCCAGGCGAGGTGGCGGGCGCCTGTAGTCCCAGTTACTCGGGAGGCTGAGGCAGGAGAATGGCGTGAACCCGGGGGGGCGGAGCTTGCAGTGAGCCGAGATTGCGCCACTGCACTCCAGCCTGGGGCACAGAGCAAGACTCCGTCTCAAAAAAAAAAAAAAGAAAAAAAAAAAAGAAACCCTGTCTCTGCTAAAAATAAAAATTAAAAAAATCAGCCATGTGTGGTGGTGGGCACCTGTAGTCCCAGTTACCTGGGAGGCTGAGGTGGGAGGATGTCTTGATCCCAAGACGCTGAGGCTGAAGTGAGCTATGATCATGCCACCACACTCCAGCCTGGGTAACAGAGAGAGACCCTGTCTCAGAAAAAAAAAAAAAATTTAAGGGCCATTATCAGATCCCAAAAGCTGGCCCTCAGTCAACATTCCATCATGTGAATTGCAGAGGGAAACAGCAGTGGAAACTGATTATGAGCAAACCACGTGACAGAGAAGGTCCACCCATCTTCAAGTTATGGTTCCTGGCTGGTCACTGTGGTTCACGCCTGAAATCCCAGCACGTTGCAGGAGCTGTTGCAGGAGCGGAGGCAAGAGGATTGCTTGAACCCAGCAGTTCGAGACCACCCTGGGCAACATACTGATATCCTCACCTCTATCTCTACAAAAATACAAAAATTAGCTGGGCATGGTGGTGCACGCCTGTAGTCCCAGCTACTTTGGAGGCTGAGGTAAGAGAATCACTTGAGTTCAGGAGTTCAAAACTACAGTTTGATCACACCACCACACTCCAGCTTTTGTTTTTAAGAGTGAGATTCTCTCTTTTTTTTTTTTTTAACTTTATTATATTTTAAGTTCTGGGGTACATGTGCAGGACGTGGCAGGTTTGTTACATAGGTAAACGTGCTCTATCTCTTTAAAAAAAAAAAAAAAGGATGGGTACGGTGGCTCACGCCTGTAATCCCACCACTTTAGGAGGCCAACACGAGCAGATCACCTGAGGTCAGGAGTTCAAGACCAGCCTGACCAACATGAAGAAATCCGTCTCTACTAAAAATACAAAATTAGGTGGACGTGGTGGTGCACGCTTGTAATCCCAGATACTAGGGAGGCTGAGGCAGGAGAATCACTTGAACCCGGGAGGTGGAGGTTGCGGTGAGCTGAGATCGTGCCGTTGCACTCCAGCCTGAGAGACAGAGTGAAACTCCGTCTCAAAAAAATAAAATAAATTTTAAAAAACTGGGCCCGATGAGTCACTCCTGTAATCCCAGCACTTGGGAGGTCAAGGTGGGAGGATCACTTGAGCCCAGGAGTTCGAGACCAGCGTGGGTAACATCGTGAGACCCTGTCTTTACAAAAAAAAATCTTTAGCTGAACGTGGCTAAGCTAACTTTTTTTTTTTTTTTTTGAGACGGAGTCTCGCTCTGTCGCCCAGGCTGGAGTGCAGTGGCGCGATCTCGGCTCACTGCAAGCTCCGCCTCCCGGGTTCCCGCCATTCTCCTGCCTCAGCCTCCTGAGTAGCTGGGACTACAGGCGCCCGCCACCGCGCGCGGCTAATTTTTTGTATTTTTAGCAGAGACGGGGTTTCACCATGTTAGCCAGGATGGTCTCGATCTCCTGACCTCGTGATCCGCCTGCCTCGGCCTCCCAAAGTGCTGGGATTATAGGCATGAGCCACCTCGCTTGGCCTGCTAAGCTAATTTTTAAAAAATTAAGATCACAGCTCACTGTGGCAACTCCTGGCCTCACGTGATCCCCTCACCTCGACCTCCCCAATTGGTAGGACTACAGGCATGTGCCGCCATATCAGACTAGTTTTTTTTTTTAATTATTAAATGGTATGCACCTGTAGTCCCAGCTATTTGGGAGGCTGAGGCAGGAGGATGGCTTGATCCTAGGAGGTCAAGGCTGCAGTAAGCCCTGATTATACCAGGTCATGCCAGCCTGGGTAACAGAGTGAGACGGTGTCTCAAAAAAAGAGGGAGAGAGAGAGAGATATGATCCGTATGAGAGGATGTGGAGACCTCATATGTTGATGAAGAGATTGTAAAATGGGGCAGTTGCTATGAAACACGGTCTGGCAGTTCCTCAAAAAGTTAAACATAGAATTACCATACGACCCAGCAATTCCACTCCTAGGTACGTACCCAAAAGAACTGAGATCAGGTGCTCAGATGAACACACATACACGCCAGTTTAAAGCAGCATTATTCACAATAGTCAAAAGCTGGAAACTTCGCAAATGCCCATATACGGACAAATAGATAAACAAATTGCAGTATACGAACCATAGAATATTTCTCAGCCATAGAAAGGAAAGAAGTACTGGCACGTGCAACCACGCAGATAAAGCTTGAAAACATTCTGCTGAGTGAAAGAAGCCAGAGGCAGAAAACCACACATTATACAATTCCACTTATATAAAATATCTATAATAGGGCCAGGTGCGGTGGCTCGTGCCTGTAATCCCAGCATTTTGGGAAGCCGAGGTGGGCAGATCACTTGAGGTCAGAGATTTGAGACCAGCCTAAACAACATAGTGAAACCCTGTCTCTACTAAAAATACAGAAATTAGCCGGGCATGGTGGCGCATGCCTATAATCCCAGCTACTCTGGAGGCTGAGGCAGGAGAATTGCTTGAACCCGAGAGGGGGAGGTTGCAATGAGCTGAGATTGCACCACTGCACTCCAGCCTGGGCAACAGAGTGAGACTCTATCTCAAAAGAAAAAATAAAATAAAATAAAATAAAATAGGCTGGGCGTGGTGGCTCATGCCTGTAATCCCAGCACTTTGGGAGGCTGAGGCGGGTAGATCATCTGAGATCAGGAGTTCGAGACCAGCCTGGCCAACGTGGTGAAAACCCGTCTCTACTAAAAATACAAAAAAATTAGCCAGGTGTGGTGGTGGGTACCTGTAATCTCTGCTATTTGGGAGGCTGAGGCAGGAGAATTGTTTGAACCTGGGAGGTGGAGGTTGCAGTGAGCCAAGATCATGCCATTGCACTCCAGCCTGGGTGACAGAGTGAGACTCTGTCTAAAATAAAATAAAATAAAATCTATAATAGATGACTCCATAGAGATAGGAAGCACTCTGGTGGTAGCCAGGGGCTGGAGGGAGGAAGAATGAAGAGTAACTGTTTAATGGGTACAAGATCTCCTTTAGAGGTAATGAAAATGTTTTGGAACTAGATAGAGGTGATGGTTACACAACACTGTGAATGCACTAAATTGCCACTGAATTGCTCACTTTAGAATGGTTTATTTTATTTTATTTTTGAGACAGGGTCTTACTCTGTCACACAGGCTAGAGTGCAGTGGTGTGATCATAGCTCACTGCAGCCTCGACTTCCTGGGCTCAGGCAATCCACCTGCCTCAGCCTCCTAAGTAGCTGAGACCACAAACATACGCCACCATGCCCAGCTAATTTTTTTTACTATTTGTAGAGAAGGGGTCTCACTATGTTGCCCAGGCTGGTCTCGAACTTCTAAGTTCAAGAGATCCTCTCATCTCAGCCTTCCAAAGTGGTGAGATTACAGGTATGAGCTACTGTACCCAGCCCAAAACAGCCAATTTTATGTGAATTTTCACATCAATTTAAAATGTATATATGGTCCCCAATCTAAGTGCTCTCAGAATGAAGAGAAGGTTACTCTAACTCATCTGCTGTGTGACCTGAGATAAGGTGGTTGACCTCTCTGGACCTCGGCCTTTTGGTTTATTAATGAAGACAATAATATCTGCCATACAGAGTTGTTATTAGGATTATAGATCATTTACATTATGTGTGTGGCACATATGTTAGCTATTATGAAAACAGCTAATATTAGCTAAGTGGCTAATAACATATATTAGCCATGCTGGGCATGGTGGCTCAGGCCTGTAATCCCAGCATTTTAGGAGGCCAAGGTGGGAGGATCACTTGAGCCCAGGAGTTCAAGATCAGCCTAGGTAACATAGTGAGACCCTGTCTCTCCAAAAAAAAAAATAGCCCAGCATGGTGGTGCATGCCTGTGGTCCCAGCTACATGGGAGACTCAGGAGGGAGGAAATTGCTTGAACCTGGGTGGTCGAGGCTGCAGTGAGCTGTGATTGCAACACGCTTGGGCGACAGAGCAGTGAGACCCTGTCTCAAAAAAAAAAAAAGAAGAGAGCTATCTCTATATGGTGACTTCTCAAAGACACACAGGTAGGAACATTTTAGTACTGCAATACGGAGCCAGTGTCCATGATGCCATTTTCAAATCAACACAATCAGTGGTCCAGGTGGTAGGAATATACTTCTCCCTCCTCGAGAATCCATGTAAAAGGAAAAGGAGCAAATTTTTTACTTATATTTGGCTTACGCTACTATCAAAAATGGAATCTGGCTAGGGTCCATGGCTCACACCTGTAATCCCAACACTTTGGGAGGCCAAGACGGGAGGATCACATGAGGCTAAGAGTTCGAGACCAGCATGGGCAACATAAGGAGACCCCTTGTCTACAAAAAGAAAAATTATGCCCGGCTAATTATAATCCCAGCTACTCGAGAGGCTAAGGCAGGAGAATCACTTGGGGGACAGGGGACACAGGTTGCAGTGAGTCGAGATTTCGCCATTGCACTCCAGCCTGAACGAAAGATCGAAACTCCATCTCAAAAAAAAAAAAAAAAAAAAAAAAAAAGGAAAGAAAGGAAAAGAAAAAGAAAAATTAGTTAGGCGTGGTAGCACACTCCTGTAGTGCCAGCTACTCGGGAGGCTAAGACATGAGGATTGCTTGAGCCCAGGAGTTTGACACTAGCCTGGGAAACATAGGGAAATCTCATCTCTATAAAATATATAAAAACTACCAAGGCATGGTCGGGCACAGTGGCTCACGCCTGTAATCCCAGCACTTTGGGAGCCAAGGTGGGCGGGTCACGAGGTCAGGAGATCGAGACCATCCTGGCTAATGCGGTGAAACCCCGTCTCTACTAAAAAATACAAAAAAATTAGCCGGGCGTGGTGGCGGGCGCCTCTAGTCCCAGCTACTCCAGAGGCTGAGGCAGGAGAATGGGGTGAACCCGGGAGGCGGAGCTTGCACCCAGGCATGGTGGCATATGCCAGTGGTCTCAGCTACTGGAAAGGCTGAGATGAGAGGATCACTTACTTGAGTCTGGGAGGTCAAGGCTGAAGTGAGCTATGATTACATAACTGCACTCCAGCCTGGGCGACAGAGAATGACCCTGTCATAAAAAAAAAAAAAAAAAAAAAGCCGGGCGTGGTGGCTCACGCCTGTAATCCCAGCACTTTGAAAGGCTAAGACGGGTGAATCGCCTGAGGCCAGGAGTTTGCGACCAGCCTGACCAACATGGCGAAACCCCGTCTCTACTGAAAACACAAAATTAGCAGGGCGTGGTGGTGCGTGCCTGTAATCCCAACTATTTGAGGGGCTGAGGCAGAAAACCCTGTCTCTACTAAAAGTGCAAAATTAGCAGGGCATGGTGGTGCATCCCTGTAATCCCAGCTATTTGGGAGGCTGAGGAAAAACAACAACAACAACAAAACAAAAGAAAAAAACAGGATAAAAGAATGTATATATGGGCCAGGTGCTATGGCTCACGCGTGTAAGACCAATACCGTGGGAGGCCAACGCAGGAGGATAGCTTGAGCCCAGGAGTTCAAGACCAGCCTGGGCAACAAAGTGAGACCTTGTCTCTACAAAAAATTTTAAAAGTTAGCCAGGCATGGTGGTGCACACTTGTGGTCCCAGCTACATAAGAAGCTGAGGGAAGAGGATCCTTTGAGCCCAGGAGATTGAGGGTGCAGTGAGCCATGATCGTGCCACCACACTCCAGCCTGGGTGACAGAGTGAGACCCTGTCTCAGAAAATAATAATAATAATAATACACGATAATAATAAAAAGAAAAGGATTAAATGTACAATATTCCCAACAAAACCAACCGAAATAATAACATTGGTTACCGTTTGGTAAAATGACTTTAATTTTCCTGCCTCTATTTTCCTGAACTTTCTATATATTCTGCTATGTGGACATACATTATAGTAGTCAAAAAAATAAACTTTAGTTTTTAAATGCAGCCTAGTTGAACAAAGGAAGAATTGAAGTTTCCACTGTAGCCTTTCGCCATAGCTGAAGCATGCATATTGAAAACTAAAACACAATGCTTTCAAATATAGCAACCTCCTTTAGCGATCTTTTCAGAGATGAGAAATTGTTCTCAGAAACAATTTTTAAAAAACAGCATTTACAGTCTGGGCAACATGGCAAAACCCCGTCTCTACTAAAAATACAAATATTAGCCAGGCATGGCGGCACATGCCCGTAGTCCCAGCTATTCAGGTGGCTGAGGCAGGAGAATGGCTTGAACCCAGGAGGCAGAGGTTGCAGTGAGCAAAGATCGCACCATTGCACTCCAACCTGGGCAACGGAGTGAGCTCCCGTCTCAAAAAAAAAAAAAAAAAAAAAAAGGAAAAACCGCATTTAAGAAAATATTTAAAATAAAGCTCATGCATGTTTATAGCATCCTGATTTGTCATCGTGTTTTGTTTTAGCCTGCTCTTACTCTCTTTAATTCCACCTCGAATCTGGAAGACAAAGACAGGGTGTAGCTAAAATTTCGCCTTTGTTAATAATTTAGTTTACGAATGTTATAAATATAACTGGTTTGTAAGGGAGAAAGCAGACGCTTGGCAAAAACCGAACGTCTCTTAAGATGGGCTTAATTAAAACAAAACACTCTAAATAAAAGACCTCATCAGCACACATGAAAATTTTAGAAGCTGAATATGACAAAGTAGATTTAAAGACATTAAGAATATTTAAAGCCAACATTCTTCTGTTTAAAGAGTTCCAAAATATGTCCGGGAGTACACAAAACATCAAGACCACAGAACAAAGACTCTGTGCTTGAAATTGTTAAATGCACCTTAAAAAGAACAAGAAATATGACTGTAATCTGGATGAGATTAGACAAAACCAGGAAGGTGATAAAATAACAGAAGGAAGTACCTTTCAACATAAGAATTTTCAGCTTTATTCAAGAGAACTTAGCTCTAAAAAAAAAATAAATAATAAATAAAACTGACAGTGGCAAGGAGCCACATTCGAGGCAAAACTTAATGGTTAAAAGACAATTCAAGAAGTTATTTCCAGCCAGGCGCAGTGACTCACGCCAGTAATCCCAGAACTTTGGGAAGCCAAGGGGGGCGGATCACCTGAGGTCAGGAGTTCGAAACCAGCCTGGCCAACATGGAGAAACGCCGTCTGTACTAAAAATACAAAAATTAGGCTGACATGGTGGCTCACGCCTGTAATCTCAGCACTTTGGGAGGCCGAGGAGGGTGGATCACGAGGTCAGGAGATCGAGACCATCCTGGCTAACACAGCAAAAGCCCGTCTCTACTAAAAATACACAAAATTAGCCAGGCACGGTGGCAGGCGCCTGTAGTCCCAGGTACTTGGGAGGCTGAGGCAGGAGAATGGCGTGAACTTGGGAGGCGAAGCTTGCAGTGAGCAGAGATAGCGCCATTGCACTCCAGCCTAGGCCACAGAGCAAGACTCCATCTCAAAAAAAAAAAAATTACGAAAATTAGCCAGGCATGGTGGCAGGCGCCTGTAATCCCAGTTACTCAGGAGGCTGAGGCAGGAGAATCGCTTGAACCTGGGAGGTAGAGTTTGCAGTGAGCCAAGATGGCACCACTGCACTCTAGCCTGGGCAATAGAACCAGATTCTGTCTCCAAAAAAAAAAAAAAAAAAAGAATTTATTTCCAGTTTCCCACTTAGAAAAGGTTTTCTTTATTTGTTCAGTTTAATATGAAGTTTTACTACATTTTGCAAAGTGATCTTAGCCACATATCATGTAAGTAACAAAGAACAAGTTCTCCCATTTGAATTTCTGAAATAGATGCGATTTATAGGGGCTCCTTTTAGAGTGTCATGTTCCAAATGGTCAGTTAAAAACAACCTCTGAAGAGCAACCACCTTTAAAATGTATTTGCCAAAAAGCAAGCATTACATTTTTATTTATTTTTTAAAACTTTATTTAATTATTATTATTATTATTTTTGAGATGGAGTCTTGCTCTGTTGCCCAGGCTGGAGTGCAGTGGCGTGATCTCTGCTCACTGCAGCCTCCACCTCCCAAGTTCAAGTGATACTCCTGCCTCAGCCTCCTGAGTAGCTGGGATTACAGGCATGTGCCACCACACCCAGATAATTTTTGTTTTCTTTTTCTTTTTTCTTTTTTTTTTTTTTTTTGAGACGGAGTCTTGCTCTGTCACCCAGGCTGGAGTGCAGTGGTGTGATCTCGGCTCACTGCAAGCTCCGCCTCCCGGGTTCACGCCATTCTCCTGCCTCAGCCTCCCGAGTAGCTGGGACTACAGGCGCCCACCACTGTGCCCAGCTAATTTTTTTCTATTTTTTAGTAGAGACGGGGTTTCACCATGGTCTCGATCTCCTGACCTTGTGATCCTCCCGCCTCGGCCTCCCAAAGTGCTGGGATTACAGGCGTGAGCCACCGCGCCCGGCCAATTTTTGTATTTTTAGTAGAGACGGGGTTTCACCATATTGCCCAGGCTGGTCTTGAACTCCTGACCTCAGATGATCCACCCACCTTAGTGTCCCAAACTGCTGGGATTACAGGCGTGAGCCACGGTGCCCCACCACATTTTTATTTATTATTATTTTTTTAGAGACAGGGTCTCACTCTGTCACCTAGGCTGGAGTGCAGTGGCACGATCACGGCTCACTGCATCCTCGACCTCCTGGGCTCAAACAATCCTCTCATCTCAGCCTCTTGAGTAGCTGGGGCTACAGGCACATGCTACCTTGCCTGTTTCCTTTTTTTTTTTTTTTTTTTTGAGACAGAGTCTCACTCTGTTGCCCAGGCTGGAGTGCAGTGGCTCAATCTCAGCTCACTGAAACCTCTGGCTCCCGGGCTCAAGTGATTCTCCTACCTCAGCCTCCTAAGTAGCTGGAATCACAGGTGCCTTCCACCACGCCCAGCTAATTTTTGTATTTTTAGTAGAGCCAAGGTTTTGCCATGTTAGCCAGTCTGGTCTTGAACTGACTTCAGGTGATCCGCCCACCTCAGCCTCTCAAAGTGCTGGGATTACAGGCGTGAGCTACCACGGCTGGTCTTTTTTTTTTTTTTTTTTTTTTTTTTTTTTTGAGATGGAGTTTTGTTCTTGTTGCCCAGGCTGGAGTGCAATGGCGAGATCTTGGTTCACAGCAACCTCTGCCTCCCAGGTTCAAGAGATTCTCCTGCCTCAGCCTCTCAAGTAGCAAAGATTACAGGCATGCACCACCACACCCAGTTGATTTTGTATTTTTACAAGAGACGGGGTTTCTCCATCTTGGTCAGGCTGGTCTTGAACTCCCGACTTCAGGTGATCCACCCACCTCAGTCTCTCAAAGTGCTGGGATTACAGGCGTGAGCCACCATGCCTGGCCTTTTTTTTTTTTTTTTTTTTTTAAGTAGAGACAAGGTCTCGCTATGCTGTCCAGCCTGGTCTTGAACTTCAACCTCAAGTGATCCTCCTATCTCAGCCTCCCAAAATTCTGGGATTACAGGCGTGAGCTAATGAACCTGGCTGCCAAATTTTTAAGAAGCAAATGTTGCAATTAAATATATCATTTTTAATCTTTATATCTGGAATTCTCAGTGCCTGAAAGAGTTCATGTATGATTTTTCCTAGATGGGTAGACTCCAAATATTTACCTTTCCCAAGTAAACATCCTACTTTTCTGTTTCCAAATACATCAAACACTCTTGAATATTATCAAATTCTTTACCCTTTTTTTCCAGGGAGGATCTGGGGGTGTGCTGGGATAAAATGAGGTAAAGTATTTCATTACAATGACTTCCATTTCCCTAAATGTTGGTTTTTGTTTTGTTTTGTTTTGTTAGACAGTCTTGCTCTTGTCCCCCAGGCTGGAGTGCAATGGCGTGATCTCGGCTCACTGCAACCTCTGTCTTCTGGGTTCAAGCAATTCTCCTGCCTCAGCCTCCTGAGTAGTAGGGATTACAGGCACATGCCACCACGCCCTCCTGAGTAGTAGGGATTACGGGCACATGCCACCACACCAGGGATTACAGGCACATGCCAAAATTACAGGCTAATTTTGTTTGTTCTTTTGTTTGTTTTGGAGACAGCATCTCTCCGTGTCACCCAGGCTGGAGTGCAGTGGCGCAATCTGGGCTCACTGCAAGCTCCGCCTCCCGGGTTCACACCATTCTCCTGCCTCAGCCTCCTGAGTAGCTGAGACTATAGGCATCTGCCACCATGCCTGGCTAATTTTTTGTATTTTTAGTGGAGACAGGGTTTTACCGCGTTAGTTAGGATGGTCTGGATCTCCTGACTTCATGATCTGCGCACCTCAACCTCCCAAAGTGCTGGGATTACAGGTGTGAGGCACCGCACCCAGCCACCCAGCTAATTTTCGTATTTTTAGTAGAGACGGGGTTTTGCCCTGTTAGCGAGGCTGGTTTCGAACTCCAGACCTCAAATGAGACCTGATGGTTTAATAAAGGGGCATTCCCCTGCACATACCCTCTTGGCCTGCTGCCATGTAAGATGTGCCTTTGCTCCTCCTTTGCCTTCCACCGTGATTGTGAGACTTCCCCAGGCATGTGAAATTGTAAGTCCATTAAACCTCTTTTTCTTTATAAATTACCCAGTCTTGGGTATATCTTTATTAACAGTGTAAGAATGAACTACAGGCATATTCACAAGAACCAAAAGGTGGAACCAACGCAAGTACCCATCATGGATGAATGGATTAACAAAATGTGGTCCATCCATACAATGGAATATTATTCAACCTTAACAGGGCAGAAATTCTGACACCTGCTGCAACACGGACAAGTCTGGAAGACAAAGGACAAACATTAGATGCCACTGATGTGAGTCACCTCATATATGCTTTATATGATTCCACTTATATGAGGTCACTAGAGTAGTCAAATTCATAGACACGGAAAGTAGAATGGTAGATGCCAGGCTCTGGGGGAGGGGGAATGGGGAATGAGGGTTTAATGAGGTCAGAGTTACTGTTTTGCGAGGTGAAAAAATGTTTTCGGCTGGGCGTGGTCGCTCAAGCCTGTAATCCCAGCACTTTGGGAGGCCGAGATGGGCGGATCACGAGGTCAGGAGATCGAGACCACTCTGGCTAACACGGTGAAACCCCGTCTCTACTAAAAAATACAAAAAAAAGAAAACTAGCCAGGCGAGGTGGCGGGCGCCTGTAGTCCCAGCTACTCGGGAGGCTGAGGCAGGAGAATGGCGTGAACCCGGGAGGCGGAGCTTGCAGTGAGCCGAGATCACACCACTGCACTCCAGCCTGGGTGACAGAGCGAGAGTCCGTCTCAAAAAAAAAAAAAAAAAAATGTTCTCGACGGTAGTGATGGTTGCACCGCATGAATGTATTTAATGACACTGAACTGGTTCCTTAAAAAATGGTTACAATGGGAAATTTTACATGATGTGTAAGATAAAAAAATTTTAAAGACAATAAAGGCTGAGATCTTTTACCACAGCTCTTATCATATTTAAAAATATATATTTATTTATTTTTATTTATTTTGAGGCAGAGTCTCGCTCTGTCACCCAGGCTAGAGTGCAGAGGCCAGATCTCAGCTCACTGCAAACTCCGCCTCCCGAGTTCACGCCATTCTGCCATTCTCCTGCCTCAGCCTCCGGAGCAGCTGGGACTACAGGCGACCGCCACATGGCCCGGCTAGTTCTTTGTATTTTTAGTAGAGACGGTGTTTCACCAGGTTAGCCACAATGGTCTCGATCTCCTGACCTCGTGATCCGCCCGTCTCGGCCTCCCAAAGTGCTGGGATTACAGGCGTGAGCCACCGCACCCGGCCTAGAAACGGGGTTTCACTGTGTTAGCCAGGATAGTCTCCATCTCCTGACCTCATGATCCGCCCACTCGGCCTCCCAAAGTGCTGGGATTACAGGTGTGAGCCACCACGTCCGGCCAAAACCTGCTCTTTAGAGATGGAATTGTGGTCTAAATCATTGTGCCATTGTGAATAATATTTAAGTAAAGAGGATTATGTAATTCATCTGCTTCTGCTATCCAGAATGAAGGAAGAATATTCTAGATATTCAAAAGCAACGCCTTCCATGGCTGAAACATTTATCCCAACTTTTTTATCGTAAATGTGTATAAATGGGGAAATCATACTACTGTGCTAATTCGACAAATATACTAACCTTAAATAACTTTTTTTTTTTTTTTTAAAGAAGGTGACTAGGAGCAAAGATGTAAAGGCAGGGAGGCAGCTACTTGGGAGGCTGGGATGCGAGGATCACCTGAGCCTGGGAAGGCTGAGGCTGCAGTGAGCTGTGTGATCACACCACTGCACTCCAGCCTGGGCACAGAGCAACACCCTGTCTTTAAAAAAATATATATATATATACACCATGGAATACTATGCAGCCATAAAAAAGGATGAGTTTGTGTCCTTTGTAGGGACATGGATGCAGCTGGAAACCATCATTCTCAGCAAACTATCGCAAGAACAGAAAACCAAACACTGCATGTTCTCACTCATAGGTGGGAACTGAACAATGAGATCACTTGGATTTGGGAAGGGGAACATCACACACCGGGGCCTATCATGGGGAGGGGGGATGGGGGAGAGAGTGCATTGGGAGTTATACCTGATGTAAATGATGAGTTGATGGGCGCTGACGAGTTGATGGGTGCAGCACGCCAACATGGCACAAGTATACATATGTAACAAACCTGCACGTTATCCACATGTACCCTAGAACTTAAAGTATAAAAAAAAAAAAAAGAAAGAAACTGGCAAATGAAAAAAAAAAAAAAAAAAAAGGCAGGGAGGAAGTGGGCCATGTGGGCTTCTGGGGAAAAATAGCCCAAAAAGGTGCTGCAGGGCAAAGCTTTCAGCAGGCAGCGCTCCACTGGGCTTCTAGAAAGGCCCAGAGGCTAGTGTGGCAGGAGTCAGAAGGGAGGCAGGAGAGGTCAGAGAACAGGGCATGCAGGAGGCAGGGGCTAGGAGGCATTGTTAGGACTTTGATTTTCAATCTGAGTCAGAAGGGCAGCCATGAGCTTTTGTGCAGAACATCAGATCAATTTCAAGAAAGTAGCAGAGACAGAGTTCTGTTCCCAGGATTTAAGGTAGCTTGAAACCTGAAGTTGTTCTTCCCTGCTGTTTAATTTACACCAGCAACAGGAGACTCCTAGAATTAAACTAGGGGTTAGGAAGTTACAGGCCATTAAGAAAACTTTATGTGGGGCCGGGCATGGTGGCTCACACCTGTAATCTCAGCATTTTGGGAGGCCAAGGCAGGTGGATCACTTGAGGTCAGGAGTTCAAGACCAACCTGGGGAAAAGAGTGAGATTTCATCTCAAAAAAAAAAAAAAAAAAAAAAAAGGAAGAAAGAAAAAAAAGAAAGAGAACTTTATGAAAACGTAGTAAGTCATTAGTCCACATTAGTAATTTCTCAGTTAAAAGCATGAGCTCTGTTAAACTTGGAAGCTGTCTTGGCTGCTGCTGCTTTTTTTTTTTTTTTTAAACGCTTATTTATTATTATTATTATTATTTTGTCTTTTTCTTTTCTTCCGTTTTGTGGAGAATGGAGTCTTGCAATATTGCCCAGGCAGGTCCCGAACTCCAACTCTTGAGCTTAAGCTTTCCTCCTGCCTCTGCCTCCCTGAGAACTGGGATTACAGGCGTGAGCCACCGCCCCCAGCCTTTTTTTTTTTTTTTTAAATAGGGATGGGGTCTTGCTATGTTGCCAGAGCTAGTCACAAACTCCTGGGCTCAAGCGACCCTCCTGCCTCAGCCTCCCAAAATGCTGGGATTACAGGTTAGCGCCTCTGAGAAGCCATACAATAGAATATTAATCAGCCTTTAAAAAAAAGGAAATTCTGGGACCTGCTAAAACATGGATGAAGCAGGAGGACATTATGCTAAGTGAAATGTGTGAACTTGAAAGAGCCAGTCCTTCAGGACGGATCCCAAGTGGTTACGTGGGCCTAAATTCAAATAGAGGCAAACGGACATTTGCCTACTATAGGTCAGGCACATACTCTGAGTTCCCTGAAAACCCACACCTCTGGGCCGGGCCTGTAATCCCAGCACTTTGGGAGGCCGAGACGGGCGGATCACGAGGTCAGGAGATCGAGACCATCCTGGCTAACACGGTGAAACCCCGTCTCTACTAAAAAATACAAAAAACTAGCCAGGCGACGTGGCAGGCCTCTGTAGTCCCAGCTACTCAGGAGGCTGAGGCAGGAGAATGGCGTGAACCCGGGAGGCGGAGCTTTCAGTGAGCTGAGATCCGGCCACTGCACTCCAGCCTGGGTGACAGAGCGAGACTCCGTCTCCAAAAAAAAAAAAAAGAAGAAAACCCACACCTCTGTCTAATTTTGAGACTTTCGGAACTCATTTGAACCAACCAATCAGAGCTCACCTGTCTCAACCAATCAGGGCTCATCTGCATCAACAAATCGGTACCCAGCTGCATCAACCAATCAGAGATGAGCAAGTTTGAATCCTTCATTTGCATAATGGGCCTGATTGAGAATGTCTGTGGGAACTTTTGCTATAAAAGCTGAGCCTTGGCCAGTTACAGTGGCTCAGTCCCTAATCCCCGCCTTGGGGAGGCTGAAGCAGGAGGATCATTTGAGCCCTGGAGTTCAAGGCTGCAGTGAGCTGGCTGTCACTGCAGTCCACCCTGGGCGACAGAGTGAGACTCCGTCTCAAAAAAAAAAAAAAAAAAAAAAAAGCACAAACCACTGAGCCCTCCTTTTGTTCTCTAGATGACACCTTTGTTTTACACCAAGGCTGCATTGCCCCAGTTTGCAAACTGTTCAATGGAATAAAGTCTCTTTTCTCCAAATTCCTTTTGAGGAAATTTTTGTTCACATTTGCCTGTCACAGAAAAGACAAATACTGTGTGATTCCATTTGTATGAGGTCCCTGGAGTAGTCAAATTCATAGAAATAGAAAGTAGAATGGTGGTTACCAGAAGTCAAGAAGAGAAAGAATGGTGAATTGTTTTTGGTTTTGTTTTTTGAGATGGAGTTTCACTCTGTCACCCAGGCTGGAGTGCAGTGGTGTGATCTCAGCTCACTGCACCCTCCGCCTCCTGGGTTCAACTGGTTTCTCCTGCCTCAGCCTCCCCAGTAGCTAGGATTACAGGTGCATGCCACCACGCCTGGCGAATTTTTTTTGTATTTTAGGTAGAGACGAGGTTTCACCATGTTGGCCAGGCTGGTCTGGAACTCCTGATCTCAGGTGATCTGCCCACCTCGGCCTCCCAAAGTGCTAGGAATGCAGGAGTGAGCCACCACGCCCGGCTGAATTGTTCAACGGATAGAGAGTTTCGTTTTGCAAGATGAATAAATTCTGGAGATTGGTTGCACCACAATGTGAATATACTTAACTCCACCGAACTGTACACATAAAAATGTTTTAAGACAATAAATTTCATGCTATGTATTTTTCCTTACAATTAAAAGAAAATATATGGGAGCAGATATACATTTCCTCGGGACTTAGAAAACCTATTTTCATCAACATTTTTAAAATCTTTCTTCCATTTTAACATTCATATATTTTATGATGTTCTTTGGAATTTTATTGAATTATTTTCAATATATCTTTCAATTTGTTATGTCAAAAATAAAGTTCCGGCCAGCCGTGGGGTGGCTCATGTCTGTAATCCCAGCACTTTGGGAGGCCAAGACAGGTGGATCACCTGAAGTCAGGAGTTGAAGACCAGCCTGATCAACATGGTGAAACCTCGTCTCTACTAAAAATACAAAAAATTAGCCGGGCATGGTGGGAGGCACCTGTAATCCCAGCTACTCAGGAGGTTGAGGCAGGAGAATCACTTGAACCCAGGAGGCGGAGGTTGCAGTGAGCTGAGATCATGCCATAGAACTCTGCCTCGGTGACAGAGCTAGACTCTCCCTCAAAAATAAACAAATAAATAAATAAAATAATTAAAGTTCTATCGTGTGATCTGATGAATTTATTTTATTTTATTTTATTTCAGACAGAGTCTCTCTCTGTTGCCCAGGATGGAGTGCAGGGGTGCGATCTCGACTCATTGCAACCTCTGCCTCCCAGGTTCAAGCGATTCTACTGCCTCAGTCACCTGAGTAACTGTGGCTACAGGCCTGTGCACCACACCCAGCCAATTTTTTGTATTTTTAGTAGAGACAGAGTTTCACCATGTTGGCCAGGCTGATCTTGAACCCCTGACCTCAAGTGATCCTCCTGCCTCGGTCTCCCAAAGTGCTGGGATTACAGAAGTGACCACCAGGCCTGGCCCAATCTGAGAAATTTATTAGATAATTCAAGACATCTGTGTATGCCACTGTTTCACAAAGTGCAGTCCATAAACTACACCTGGGGTGCGTGAATAGGCACTGGGGACCCTAGGAGAATCTGCATCTTTGCAGACTGGGGAATTACACTTGGCCATCTGTACTTCTGTTAAGTTTTTCCAGTGATTTTTATGACCAGTCGAGTTTGAGAGCTACTGATACAGTTCATACAACTGAAGTTAGGGAACGCTCCAAATAAAACAAACATTTTGCATGGTTTGGAATAAAACACTGGGGAGTCGACAAAAGTGACAATGACCTTATGTAATTTTCTGTTGTTAAAAGAGCGTGAAGTCTTCCAAATGTCAAATACAAAAATGAATCCTACGAGGATAATGGTCCCCAAGGGGTGATAATTTACAAACGCTAGATCTAGAAACTTCAGCGAACTTAATTTTTATTCGTTTAATTTCATGCTTAACAACTGCTCTGGCACATAAAGAAGAAAATGTTGTAAGTTGTCAGGGCATTTCAGTTATTACATCTGCCATTATTCCATCAGTTCCAAGGGCCAATTGGGCCCATTAGTCTGCCAGAAACATCCCATGTCCACGTACAGAGGAATGGATAAACATTATGGTATGTCCATACAATGGAATATTACTCAGCCATGAAAAGGAGTGAAGCACTGATTCATGCTACAACACTGATGAGCTTCAAACACGTTATGCTAAGTGAAAGACCAGACACAAAAGGGTCACATATTGTATGATTTTATTTATATGAAATATTCAAAATAAGAAAAGCCATAGAAGCTAGGTGCAGTGGCGCACACCTGTAGTCCCAGCACTTTGAGAGGCCGAGGCAAGAGGATCTCTTGAGCCTAGGAGGTTGAGGCTGCAGTGAGCTGTGATTGCACCACTTCAGTCCAGCCTGGGGAGCAGTGAGACCTCATCTCAAAAGAAAATAAAAGAAATCCATATTCCCTAGCAAGCAGACTCAGAAAAAAGTAAAAATAAAATAAAAAGGAAAGAAATCCATAGAAAAATAATATAGATTGGTGGTTGCCAGTTAGCGGGTGGGTGAAATGGGGAGCAATTGCTTAATGGGTACAAGTTTCCTTTTGGGGTGATGTTTTAGAACTAGAGAGAGGTAGTTTTGCACAAAGTAAATGCCACTGGAATTGTTTACTTTAAAATGGTAAATCTGTCCAGATGTGGTGGCTCATGCCTGCAATCCCAACACTTTGAGAGACTGAGGTTGAAGGATTGCTCGAGTTCAGGAGTTCAAGTCCAGACTGGGCAACAGAGCAAGACCCTGTCTCTACAAAAAAAAATAATAGTAATTACCTGGGCATAATGGCATGAAACTGTAGTCCCAGGTACCTGGGAGGCTGAGGCAGGAGGATTGCTTGAGCGCCGTTCAAGTTACAGGGAGCTATGATCGCACCACTGCACTCCAGCCTGGGTGACAAAGCAAGACTCTGTCTCAAAACAAAACAAAACAACAACAAAAAAAAACAGGCCGGGCGCAGTGGCTCACGTCTGCAATCCCAGCATTTTGGGAGACTGAGGCAGGAGGATCACTTGAACCCAGGAGGTGAAGGTTTCAGTGAGCCTAGGCCTCGCCATTTCACTCTAGCCTAGGCAACAGGAGTAAAACCCTGTCTAAAAAAAAAAAAGAAAAAAAGGCATACAAGCATGTGAGATTAGCAAACATGAGGCTGAAAATTAGCTTTGTTTTGTTGCTTTGGGTTTTTTGTTTTGGTTTTTTGTTTTTCTGGGACAGAGTCTTGCTCTGTCACCCAGGCTGGAGTGCAGTGGTGCCATCTTGGCTCACTGCAAGCTCCGCCTCCCGGGTTTACACCCATTCTCCTGCCTCAGCCTCCTGTGGGGTTTTTTTTTTTTTTTTTTGAAGACATGAGGGGCGGTGGTCTCTGTGTGTTGCCCAGGTTGGTCTCGAACTCCTGACCTTAAGCGATCCTCCTGTCTTGGTCTCCCAAAGTGCTGGGTTCCAGGTCTGTGCCACAGTGCCCAGCAAAAATCAGTTTTTAATGTTAATTTTTACCAGACTGCTAGCCAGAAAAAAAAGTACTAACCACGGTGCTGAGGGCCCCAGATCACCATAAATGGGCCTACAGAAGATCACTGCATTTATTTTATTTATTTATTTATTTATCTTTTTATTTATTTATTTTTGAGACAGAGTCTTGCTCTGTCACTGAGGCTAGAGTGCAGTGGCGTGATCTCGGCTCACTGCAAGCTCCACCTCCTGGGTCACGCCATTCTCCTGCCTCAGCCTCCCGAGTAGCTGGGACTACAGGTGCCTGCCACCACGCTGGGCTAATTTTTTTTTTGGTATTTTTAGTAGAGACAGGGTTTCACCGTGTTTGCCAGGATGTTCTCGATCTCCTGACCTCGTGATCCGCCCACCTCGGCCTCCCACAAAGTGCTGGGATTACAAGCATGAGTCACTGCGTCCGGCTAGTTCTCCTGCCTCAGTCTCCTGGATAGCTGAGATTACAGGCGCACGCTACCACGCCCCGACTAAATTTTGTATTTTCAGTAGAGACAGGGTTTTGCCATGTTGGCCAGGCAGGTCTTGAACTCCCAACCTCAAGTGTTCCTCTCACCTCAGCCTCCCAAAGCGCTAAGATTATAGGCGTGAGCCACTGCACCCGGCCAGATCACTGCATTTATGTGGACGGTAACTTTTAGGCCTGCTATGAGACCTGACGACTACTTAAAATGCCACTTAAGTTCCTTTATTTATTTTTAAAATGTATTCATTTATTTATTTATATTTTTGTATTTGTTTTTGAGACAGGGCTTCACCCTGCCACGCAGGCTGGAGTGCAGTGGTGTGATCACGGCTCACTGCAGTCTTGACCTCAAACCATGGCTCACTGCAGCCTTGACCTTCTGGGCTCAAGCCATCCTCCTGCCCCAGCCTCCCAAAGTGCTGGGATCACAGGTGTGAGCCACGGCGCCAGGCCAACATTATTTTATAAAGAAGGCAGCTGAAGGTCAGAAAGGTTAAGTCCCTTTCCAGGGTCATAAGCAGGAAGTGGTGGGGGTAGGGGTCAAACCCTGGTCTAAGTCTAAATGATTCCCAAGACCTCCTACTGAAGCATCACATTGGCTAATCGGGTGTATGTGTGTAAATAGCTTTCACTGCGGTAAAATACACATAACACAATATTTACCATCTTAATCCCCTTTTCTTTTCTCTTTTTTTCTTTTTTTTTTTTTGAGATGGAGTTTCACTCTGCCACCCAGGCTGGAGTGCAGTGGCGCAATCTCGGCTCACTGGAACCTCTGCTTCCAGGGTTCAGGCGATTCTCTCACCTTAGCCTCTCTAGTAGCTGGGATTACAGGCACGCGTCAACACGCCTGGCTAATTTTCTGTATGCTTAGTACAGACGGGGTTTCACCATGTTCTCCAGGCTGGTCTCGAACTTCTGGCCTCAAGTGATCCGCCCACCTAGGCCTCCCAAAGTGCTGGGATTACAGGCGTGAGACCCTGCACCGGGCCGTCTTAACCCTTTTTAAGTGCACAGTTCAGTGGCATTAAGCACATTGACGTTGTTGTGCAATCATCACCACCATCCATCTCCAGGACTTTTTTTTTTTTCTTTTTTTTTTCTTTTTTTTTTTGAGACGGAGTCTCGCTCTGTCGCCCAGGCTGGAGTGCAGTGGCCAGATCTCAGCTCACTGCAAGCTCCGCCTCCCGGGTTCACGCCATTCTCCTGCCTCAGCCTCCCGAGTAGCTGGGACTACAGGCGCCCGCCACCTCGCCCGGCTAGTTTTTTGTATTTTTTAGTAGAGACGGGGTTTCACTGTTAGCCAGGATGGTCTCGATCTCCTGACCTCGTGATCCGCCCGTCTCAGCCTCCCAAAGTGCTGGGATTACAGGCTTGAGCCACCGCGCCCGGCCCCATCTCCAGGACTTTTTCATCTTCCCAAACAGAAACTGTGTCCCCGCTAGACACTCACTCCCCTCTCCCCATCTCCCGGCCCCTGGCAGCCATCATTCTACTTCCTGTGTCTCCAGAGTGGTCTCTTCTAGGAACCTCCTATAAGTGGAATCGAACAATATTTGTCCTTTTATGCCTGGCTTATTTCATTGTGCATGTTTTGAAGGGTGGGTTTATTTTCTAAGTAAAAAAGCGGCTTCATGCACTTCCCAAAAGGAAATACTCTGTTTACTTTGAAGACAAAGCTGAACTCTGGACCCATGGCCGCTGGGGTGGAGGGAGGTTGACACCGCCCCCTTGAAACAGTGGGGAGAGCCCTGCGGCCAGATTATTCCCTAAGACACAGAACTGAATCAAACCCACTCAGCGACCAGCAGATGTACAGAGCTGACTCAAAACAAAACAAGTTAGAGGACTATTTCTTTTTTTTTCTTTTTTCTTCTTTTTTTTTTGAGATGGAGTCTCGCTTTGTCGCCAGACTGGAGTGCAGTGGCGCAATCTCAGCTCACTGCAACCTCTGCCTCCCGGGTTCAAGCGATTCTCCTGCCTCAGCCTCCTGAGTAGCTGGGATTACAGGCGCCCACCACCACGCTCAGCTAATTAATGTATTTTTAGTAGAGATGGGGTTTCACCATGTTGGCCAGTCTGACCTCGTGATTTGTCTGCCTCGGCCTCCCAAAGTGCTGGGATTACAGGCGTGAGCCACTGCACCTGGCCGACTATTTCTTTTTTTTTTTTTTTTTTTTTTTTTTTTGAGACGGAGTCTTGCTCTGTCACCCAGGCTGGAGTGCAGTGGTGTGATCTTGGCTCACTGCAAGCTCCGCCTCCTAGGTTCATGCCATTCTCCGGCCTCAGCCTCCCCAGTAGCTGGGACTACAGGCGCCCGCCACCACGCCCGGCTAATTTTTTTTTTTTTTTTGTATTGTTAGTAGACGGGGTTTCACCATGTTAGCCAGGATGGTCTCGATCTCATGACCCCGTGATCCACCCGTCTCGGCCTCCCAGAGTGCTGAGATTACAGGCTTGAGCCACCACGCCCGGCCCTGGCCGACTATTTCCTAATTTAACTTCAATTTTGGGCAACACAGTTTTGGGTCCGATATATGCTATTTGTCATCAATGAATATAAGTTTTCCAGTTAAAAAGGACAAATCTTGGTTCCAGTAAGGAATTCACTATTCATAGACATCCATAGCAGTCTTCTCTTTTTCTTCCTTTCTTCTCTCACCCTAAGAGGTTCCCTGAACAGAAACATATCTCCTGTATTTAACAGATTTGAGCTATTTAACAAGTGGCTATTTTTGCTAATCTTTTGGATTAGTCTTTATGACTGCCAGAGAAACACCGCCTTAAAAAGGAAATGTTTCTGCCTTAGAACTTCTACTGAGTTGAAAATAGTCATGATCGGTTAAAAAAATAATAATGCTGCTAAGTACCCAAACGATTTGTCTCAAAACTGTTCCAGAGGGCTAAAAATAACATATAACAAAACCAAGGCAAGGCCCAGCCAGACCCAGCCGGGTGCAGTGGCTCACACCTGTAATCCCAGGACTTTGGGAGGCTGAGGTAGGAGGGTCTCTTGAGCTCAGGAGTTCAAGATCAGCCTGGGCAACATCGTGAAACCCTGTCTCTACAAAAAACACAAATATTAGCCACGTGTGGTGCCATGTGCCTGTAATCCCAGCTACTCAAGAGGCTGAGGTAGGAGAACTGCTTGAGCCTGGGAGGCAGAAGTTGCAGTGGGCCAAAATCTACCCTGCCTCAAAAAAAATAAATAAAATAAAATAAAATAAAACAAAATAAGCCAAAGCCAACAGATTCTCAGCTCTTGGCTTAGTTTGCTCTGGAGCCAGGATCAAAGCTGATGCAGAGACTTTTTCCTATTGTTGCCAAAGTGCAACAGAGCTTTTTACAGCCTTGGGTAGCAAAGTGCTAAGATGCATGACCTCAATGTCAGGAAGTCTCGCCCCGGTAGTGTTTTCAGCTGGAGGAGGGGGACAATTCTTTACTTTTTTTTTTTTTTTTTTAATGGAGTCTCGCTCTGTTGCCAGGCTGGAGTGCAGTGGCACCATCTTGGCTCACTGCAACCTCTGCCTCCTGGGTTCACGCCATTCTCCTGCCTCAGCCTCCTGAGTAGCTGGGATCACAGGCACATGCCACCACACCCGGCTAATTTTTGTATTTTTAGTAGAGACGGGGTTTCACCGTGTTGGCCAGGATGGTCTTGATCTCTTAACCTCGTGATCTGCCCGCCTCGGCCTCCCACAGTGCTGGGATTACTGGCGTGAGCCACTGCGCCCAGCCCTCAATACACCCACTTAAGAGCAAACCCAATTAATGTGGATTTTCCCCGTTTGTCATCTTAAGTAACCAGGGCTGTGCCTACACTAGAATTTATAATAAAACCAGGCGTGCTGGCACATGCCTGTGGTCCCAGGTACTTGGGAGACTGAGGCAGGAGGATCCCTTGAGCCTGGGAGGTCGAGCCTTCAGTGAGCTGTGATTGCACCACCGCACTCCAGCCTGGGTGACAGATGGAGACCCTGTCTAAAAAATAAATAATATTTTACTTATTTTTAATAAATAAAAAATATTTTATATGTTTAATAAATAAAATAATATTTATATATTAATACATAATATTTTAGATATTAAAATATTGTTTTATTATAAAATATAATAAATTATATTTTATTTATTTTAAAATTAATAAATTATATTTTATTTATTTTAAAATATGATAAATTTTACTTTATATAATATATAAAATATAATAATTAACTTTATTTGTTATAAAATAAATAAATAATATTTTAGTTATTTTTTAGAGACAGGGTCTCGTCTGTCACCCAGGCTGGAGTGCAGTGGTGCGATTTTGGCTCACTGCAACCTCCGACTCCCTGGTTCAAGCAATTCTCCTGCCTCAGCCTCCCAAGTAGCTGGGACTACAGGCACCGCCCCCACGTCTGGCTAATTTTTTCTATTTTTAGTGGAGACGGGGTTTCACCCTGTTAGCCAGGATGGTCTCCATCTCCTGACCTCATGATCCGCCCGCCTAGGCCTCCCAAATTGCTGGGATTACAGGCATGAGCCACCGTGCCCAGCCACATCCGGCTAATTTTTATATTTTCCGTGGAGATGGGGTCTCGCCATGTTGGAGGGCATCATTATTAATATTCAAGCATGCTCTGTTTATAAAGCAGAAACACCCAGGAGCGTCCAAATCCAGCCAATCTAACCTCTTTCACTGCATAGTGTGGAAGAGCATGCTGTGATTCCAAATGGAAGAAAATCACCTTAAAATGAAGGCGTTGAAGTTCTGTTGTGAAGTAGGACAAGGAAGGAGTACCCTTTCCAGCTCATCTCCAGGGGACCTCACAGGCCTGGCAGGAAAACAGCCATTTCCTGCCCATGACTGCAAGATGCATTATGTCACTTGGGGAATAAGTTCCAAATCCTATTTTTGGGAAAAGAGGTAACGTTGGAGGCAATAAGGGGGAGGCCAAGTCCAGCCTGGAGCTGGAAGGAGCCCAGAGACTCCTCAGGAAGCCTGCCGTTCCAGGGAGACAGACGCTTGCAAGACCTGCCTCCATTCCTCGAGTGGTTCCGCTCTCCAGTTTTGAGGCCCCCAGTGGCTCTAGAGGGAGAGGGGGCGGTACAGGATGTTCTCATGCATCACCCCTTGTTCGATGAACTGTCCCGTTATCAGAGCCAAGGTCAGGCTTTAAACCTGAGTATGTATTTCCTCTGGAGCGTGCTAAAGGGTAAATACACTCTCCTGCAAGTCACAGGCTCAGGCTACAGTGTAACAGAAATTGAAGTTTTTCTTTGTTTTGTTTTGTTTTTCGAGACAGGACTCACTCTGTCACTCAAGCTGGAGTGTAGTGGCACGAACGTGGCTCAGTATACAGCATGAACTTCGCCGGTTCATGCAGTCCTCCCACCTCAGCTTCCCAAAGTGCTGGGATTACAGGCATGAACCACCATGCCCAGGCAAAAGTGAAGTTTTTCTTATCTTTCCTTTTTTTCTTTTTTTGAAACAGTTTCCCTCTTGTTGCCCAGGCTGGAGTGCAATGGAGCAATCTCGGCTCATTGCAACCTCCACCTCCCGGGTTCAAGCGATTCTCCTGCCTCAGCCTCCCAAGCAGCTGGGATTACAGGCGCCCACCACCATGCCGGGCTAATTTTTGTATTTTTAGTAGAGACAGAGTTTCACCATGTTCGCAAGGTTGATTTCGAACTCCTGACCTCAGGTGATCCGCCTGCCTCAGCCTCCCAAAGTGTTGGGATGACAGGAATAAGCCACTGCACCTGACCGAAAAAGAAGTTTCTCGAAAGGTTCGAGACAATGAGACACTGAAACCAATTGCTATTGCACAATAAAGTACTTAAAATGCAAAATATTAAGCATTTTAAAAATTTATTTTAGAGACAGGGTCTTGTTCCCTCACCCAGGCTGGAGTGCAGAGGTGCAAGCATAGCTCACTGCAGCTTTGAACTCCTGGGCTCAAGCAGTCCTCCTGCCTCAGCCCCCCATGGTGCTAAGATTACAGGTGTGAGCCACCACCCCCAGCCTACATTTAAAAATATACAAAATAATATAAAATCAAGGCAAAGTGATGTTGCCACTCATGGGAAACCGACTAGGTACCCGGCACTGTGCTGAATTCTTACATCTTTTACTCAACCAGAGCTAAGAAATACCTTGTAAACAAGATAAAAATGAGAGGCAAAGACAGTCCCTTTTTGTAGAACAAAAGCTTAGAGAAAATCACGTGCAGACTCACGATCTTTATTTTTCCATCGATTTGAGAGAATGGCGTCCTTCTCTTATATTGATGGAGGGTGGTTAAAAGGAAGAAAAAAAATGCACATACTCTAATGTATTAAAGCCAGATATTTCCTGAAGAGGCAAAATTGTCCCAAGTATGTCTACAAGGGCTAAGAGGCTGTCCAATAGAACCTTCTGTGATGACGGAAGCGTTCTTTATGCTATTAATACAGTAGTCACTGGCTGCAAACAGCAATGGAGCACTTGAAATGTGACTGGTGTAAGTGGGGAACTGAATTTCAAATTTTATTTATTAAAAATTAGTAGCCACATCCTGTCTAACACGGTGAAACCCCATCTCAACTAAAAATACAAAAAATTAGCCGGGCATGGTGGCGGGCGCCTGTAGTTCCAGCTACTTGGGAGGCTGAGGCAGGAGAATGGTGTGAACCCGGGAGGCGGAGGTTGCAGTGAGCCGAGATTGCGCCACTGCACTCCAGCCTGGGCGACAGAGCAAGACTCCGTCTCAAAAAAAAAATAGTAGCCAGGTGGCTGGGCACGGTGCCTCACGCCTGTAATCACAGCACTTTAGGAGGCCAAGGCAGGTGGATCACGAGGTCAGGAGATCGAGACCATCCTGGCTAACATGGTGAAACCCCATCTCTACTAAAAAAAAAAAAATTAGCCGGGCGTGGTGGCGGGTACCTGTAGTTCCAGCTACTCAGGAGGCTGAGGCAGGAGAATGGCGTGAACCTGGGAGGCGGAGGTTGCAGTGAGCTGAGATCGTGCCAGTGCACTCCAGCCTGGGCGAGAGAGCAAGATTACATCTCAAAAAAAAAAAAAAAAAAAAAAAAAAAAAAAAAAAAATTAGCAGCCAGGCACGATGGCTCACGCCTGATCCTAGCGCTTTGGGAGGCTGAGGAAGGTGGATCATTTGAGGTCAGGAGTTCGAGACCAGCCAGGCCAACATGGTGATACCCCCATCTCTACTAAAAATACAAAAGTTAGCTGGGCGTTGTGGTGCGTGCCTATGATACCAGTTACTTGGGTGGCTGAGGCAGGAGAATCGCTTGAGCCTGGGAGGCAGAGGTTGCAGTGAGCCGAGATCACGCCACTGTACTCCAATCTGGGTGACAGAGTGAGACCCTGTCTCAATCAATCAATCAATCAATCAATCAATAAAATCTTAAGTGGCCAGCCTGGGCACCATGGCAAAACCCTGTTTCTAAAACAATAAAAACACCATCCTGGCTAACACGGTTGCCATGAGCTGAGATGGCGCCTTTGCACCCCAGCCTGGGTAACAAGAGGAAAACTCTATCTCAATTAAAAAAAAAAAAAAATGGTGTCTCCAAAAGGGGAGAGGGTGGGCCGGGCGCGGTGGCTCAAGCCTGTAATCCCAGCACTTTGGGAGGCCGAGACAGGTGTATCACGAGGTTAGGAGATCGAGACCATCCTGGCTAACACGGTGAAACCCCGTCTCTACTAAAAACTACAAAAAACTAGCTGGGCAAGGTGGCGGGTGCCTGTAGTCCCAGCTACTCGGGAGGCTGAGGCAGGAGGACGGCATAAACCCAGGAGGCGGAGCTTGCACTGAGCTGAGATCCGGCCACTGCACTCCAGCCTGGGTGACAGAGCGAGACTCCGTCTCAAAAAAAAAAAACGGGGAGAGGGTGGAAGGGAAATGAGGGCTGAAAAATTACGTATTGAGTACAACGTTCATTATTTGGGTGACGAGTGTACTAGAATTGCAAACTTCATCGTTATGCAATATATCTAGGTAACAATCCTACACACGTAACCCCTACCACATCTAAAATAATAATAAGTGCGGGCGTAGTGGATCACGCCTATAATCCCAGCAGTTTGGGAGGCCGAGGCAGGCAGATCAGTTGAGGCCAGGAGTTTGACATCAGCCTGGCCAACATGGCAAAACCCCATCTCTACTAAAAAACAAAAAATTAGCTAGGCGTGGTGGTGGGTGCCATAATCCCAGCTACTCGGGAGGCTGAGGCGGGAGAATCGCCTGAACCTGGGAGGTGGAGGTTGCAGTGAGCCAAGATCGTACCACTGCACGCCAGCCTGGGTGACAAAGCAAGACTCCATCTCAAAAAAAAATTAATTAATTAATAATAATAATAATAAAAGACAGTGGGGCTGGGTGAGGAGGCTCACGCCTGTAATCCCAGTGCTTTGGGAGGCCGAGGCAGGTGGATCACGAGGTCAGGAGATCGAGACCATCCTGCCCAACATGGTGAAACCCCATCTCTACTGAAAATACAAAAATTAGCCGGGTGTGGTGGTGCACATCTGTAGTCCTAGCTACTCGGGAGGCTGAGGCAGGAGAATCAATTGAACCCGGGAGGCGGAGGTTGCAGTGAGTCGAGATCGCACTCCAGCCTGGGTGACAAGAGCAAAAACTCCATCTCAAAATAATAATAATAATAATAATAATAATAATAATAATAATAATAAAAAAACACAGTAAGCTGAGTGTGATGGTTCATGTCTGTAATCCCAGCACTTTGGGAAGCCAAGGTGAGAGGATCACTTGAGGCCACCCAAGAGGTTGAGACCAGCCTGGGGACATGGTGAGACACTCCCGTCTCTACCAAAAAAATTGAAAACTAGCCAGACATAGTGGCACAAACCTGTAGTTCCAGCTACTCAGGAGGCTGAGGCAGGAGGATCACTTGAGCCCAGGAGTTTGAGGCTGCAATAAGCAATGTTGGTGCCACTGCACTCTGACCTGGGTGACAGAGTGAGACCCTGTCTCAAAAACAAGCAAGCAACTCCCGGCTCTGCCAGTTCTGAGCTGTGACCTCACCTCCATGTCTTCAGCAGGAAAATGAAAATGACTGCTTTTCAGGACTGTTCCGAAGATGAGATAATATTACACCCGGCAGCTTCACCACCTGTTCGCACCTAGAGGTGGGAGCTCAATGAATAGCTGCTATTAGCTGTTAAGATCATCAGTTGCCTGATTGCAGATGAAATATTCTTAGGAATTATGCCACTATTGTCAGTTTCTCCCTTAATAAAATATATTAGAATAGTGAATATGGGAGAGAACTATGTGCATAAAGATAGGAGCTTTTACAACAACAAAAAATATGATTTTATAATAAACTTATACCTGGCCGGGAACAGTGGATCACGCCTGTAATCCCAGCTCTTTTTTTTTTTTTTTTTTTTTTTTTGTAGTAGAGACGGGGTTTCACCGTGTTAGCCAGGATGGTCTCGACCTCCCAAAGTGCTGGGATTACAGGCTTGAGCCACCGTGCCCGGCCAGTCCCAGCTCTTTGAGAGGCCGACACCAGAGGATCCCTTGAGGTCAGGAGTTCAAGACCAGTCTGTCCAACATGGTGAAACCCCGTCTCTACTAAAAATACAAAAATTAGCTGGGCGCAGTGGCTCACGCCTGTAATCCCAGCACTTTGGGAGGCCGAGACGGGCGGATCACGAGGTCAGGAGATCGAGACCATCCTGGTTAACACGGTGAAACCCCGTCTCTACTAAAAAATACAAAAAAAACTAGCTGGGCAAGGTGGCGGGCACCTGTAGTCCCAGCTACTTGGTGAGCTTGCAGTGAGCTGAGATCCAGCCACTGCACTCCAGCCTGGGCGATAGAGCAAGACTCCATCTCAATAAATAAATAAATAAATAAATAAATAAATAAACAAAAAATTAGCTGGGTGTGGTGGCAGGTGCCTGTAATCCCAGCCACTGGGAAGGCTGAGGCAGGAGAAACGCATGAACCCAGGGGGCGGAGGTTGCAGTGAGCCGAGATCACTCCACTGCACTCCAGCCTGGGCGACAGAGCGAGACTCCGTCTCAAAAAATTTAAATAAATAAAATAATAGAAAGAGCAATCATTCATTGATGTTATAGAATAATACAGTAGCAGTTCTCAATCTTTTAGTAGATTCCTACATTTTAAGGACATTTCACTACAAGCCACGAAAGAAATTTAAAGTTGTGATTTCTATAGTAAAAACATTGACTTTTTTTTTTTTCTTAAGATAGGGTCTCGCTCTGCCTTGCAGGTTAGAGTGCAGTGGCATGATCACGGCTCATTGCAGCCTTAGCCTCCCAGGTTCAAGCAATTCTCTCACCTTGGCCTCCCAAGGTGCTGGGATTACGGGCGTGAGCCACCACGCTCGGCCATAATTGACTTGTGTTGTGTGACAGATTTCCCCATAGGGTCTTTAAGAAGAGGCTTTCGGCCGGGCGCGGTGGCTCAAGCCTGTAATCCCAGCCCTTTGGGAGGCCGAGACGGGCGGATCATGAGGTCAGGAGATCGAGACCATCTTGGCTAATACGGTGAAACCCCGTCTCTACTAAAAATACAAAAAACTAGCCGGGCGAGGTGGCAGGCGCCTGTAGTCCCAGCTACTCGGGAGGCTGAGGCAGGAGAACGGCATGAACCCGGGAGGCGGAGCTTGCAGTGAGCTGAGATCCGGCCACTGCACTCCAGCCTGGGCGACAGAGCGAGACTCCGTCTCAAAAAAAAAAAAAAAAAAAAAAAGAAGAGGCTTTCATGCAAAGGAACGGGCTGAGGAGGAACCCGCTGTGGGCCCCTGAATCAGTACAGAACGGCCTGAATCAGCACAGATCTTCCCTGCCCTCGCCCCATTCACCTGAAAAGGCCCAGAAAAACTCCCAACATCAGGAGCCTATGAACATCCTTGGCAGAAGTGAAAATTCTGACCAGCCCACTCCAAGGAAAACTACTGCTCTTTTAATTTTTTTTTTTTTTTTTTTTTTTTTTTTTTTTTTTTAGGCGGAGTCTCGCTCTGTCGCCCAGGCTGGAGTGCAGTGGCAGGATCTCAGCTCACTGCAAGCTCCGCCTCCCGGGTTTACGCCATTCTCCTGCCTCAGCCTCCCGAGTAGCTCGGACTACAGGCGCCTGCCACCTCGCCCGGCTAGTTTTTTTTTGTATTTTTTAGTAGAGAGAGGGTTTCACCGTGTTAGCCAGGATGGTCTTGATCTCCTGACCTCGTGATCCGCCCGTCTCGGCCTCCCAAAGTGCTGGGATTACAGGCTTGAGCCACCGTGCCCGGCCTACTCTTTTTTTTTTTTTATTTTTTTTTATTTTTTTATTTTTTGGAGACGGAGTCTCGCTCTGTCGCCCAGGCTGGAGTGCAGTGGCCGGATCTCAGCTCACTGCAAGCTCCGCCTCCCGGGTTCACGCCATTCTCCTGCCTCAGCCTCCCAAGTAGCTGGGACTACAGGCGCCCGCCACCACGCCCGGCTAGTTTTTTGTATTTTTTAGTAGAGACGAGGTTTCACCGTGTTAGCCAGGATGGTCTACGATCTCCTGACCTCGTGATCCGCCCGTCTCGGCCTCCCAAAGTGCTGGGATTACAGGCTTGAGCCACCGCGCCCGGCCCCGGCCTACTCTTTTAAATTTTTATCCTATTTTATATCATTTTTTTTTCTGGTAGACATGGGGTCTCACTGTGTTGCCCAGGCTGATCTGGAACACCTGGCCTCAAGTAGTCCTCCCACCATGTCCTCCCAAAGTGTTGGGGTTACAGGCGTGAGCCACCACACTTGGCCCTAAAATTACTGTTTGTGTTGATGCAGTGTGAAAATGTGGTTTCTTACTGAAAGCCATGCACCAAAATAAAAAATAAACCAAAAAATACATTTTATTTTTCTGTCACATTTATCTTCTTACTTTAAGCACCACCTGTGGGTATTTATTTATTTATTTATTTTGAGACACAGTCTTGCTCTGCTACCCAGGCTAGAGTACGGTAGCGTGATCTCGGCTCACTGCACGCTCTGCCACCCGGGTTCACACCATTCTCCTGCCTCAGCCTCCCGAGTAGCTGGGACTACAGGTGCCCGCCACCACACCTGGCTAATTTTTTTGTATTTTTAGAAAAGACGGAGTTTCACTGTGTTAGCCAGGATGGTCTTGATCTCCTGACCTCGTGATCCGCCGGGCTCGGCCTCTACAAAGTGCTGGGATTACAGGCTTGAGCCACCGCATCCAGCCAGCTCCACCTGTGGGTATTGAAATAAAGAGCTGCAGCTGGGCCAGGTGCAGTGGCTCACGCCTGAAATCCCAGCACTTTGGGAGGCCGAGTCAGGCAGATCACTTGAGGTCAGGAGTTCGAGACCAGCCTAGCCAACATGGTGAAACCCCCATCTCTACTAAAAATACAAAAATTAGCTGGGCGTGGTGGTGGGCACTTGTAATCGCAGCTACTCGGGAGGCTGAGGCAGGAGAATTTTGCTTGAACCTGGCAGGCGGAGGTTGCAGTGAGCCGAGCTCGTGCCATTGCACTCCAGCCTGGGCAACAAGAGCGAAACTCCATCTCACAATAAATTAAATGAACAAATAAAAAGAGCTGCAGCTGCATCGGGCACAGTGGCTCACACCTGTAATCCCAGCACTTTGGGATGCCAAGGTGGAAGGATTGCTTGAGCCTATTAGTTGGGGACCAGTCTGGACAACATAGTGTGAACTTATCTCTACAAAATGTTTTAAATTTAAAAAAGGAAGTAGTTACGATCTTGTTGTAAGATTTGATACATTACACACACTTGCGTTAACAATCCATACTGAACTAAGTGTGACGTTTTTATGTTAACTTTTGCTTAAGAATTTGGATAAACAAAATAACCATAAAAAAATCCCGAAACAGCACACTCCCTGGGTGAACACATGGCTCCCTCTTGTGGTCAATGCGAACCTCACGGGCACAGCCCAGGGGCTTTCTTCCCAACCTCACCCACTCCCCCGAATTATTATGCAGCTACATAAATTACCATGAGATTCACGAAACACCGTCTATCCCACAGCAACGTTCCACGCAGTGCGGCTTGCTTCAGCCTTTCACCTTCAGAGGGAGGTGAGAATTTCCCATTGTAGCTTAAAATGTGCCCAGAATAAAGGCCACTTAAACTGATTATTTGGCATCCTCCAATGACACATGACCTCATCTGCCAACTTAAATGCAATATATATATATGCCCATATCACTTCAAAAATAAGCATTATTAGGCTGGGTGTGGTGGTTCACACCTGTAATCCCAGCATTTTGAGAGGCCAAGGCGGGAGGATCACTTGACATCAGGAGTTCAAGACCGACCTGGTCAACATGGTGAAACCCCATCTCTACTAAAAATACAAAAAAATGAGCCGGGCGTGGTGGTGCATGCCTGTCATCCCAGCTACTCGGGAGGCTGAGGCAGGAGAATCGCTTGAACCCAGAAGGCAGAGGTTGCAGTGAGCTGAGATCATGCCACTGCATTCCAGCCTGGGCGACAAGAGTGAAACTCTGTCTCATAAATAAATAAATAAGTTAGTTAATAATAATTAAAAGAGATGGGGGGGGGTCTCCCTATGTTGCTCTGGCTGGTCTCGAACTCCTGGCCTCAAGCGATTCTCCCGCCTCAGCCTCCCAAAATGCTGGGATTACAGGCGTAAGCCACCCTCCCCAGCCAGGAGAAGTTGATTTTAATGGAAATTCCAAATTTTTAAACATTTTTAAATTCACATATTTGCCAAACCTTGCTTTTACACCGTGGAGCAGGCAATGTGAACATTTATTTAACAATGAACCTGCCTGCAACTTAACCTACTCCTCCCACTTTCCCGAAAGCACCAGAACACAAAGCCAAAAAGCACTGTTCTCCTACGGCCACATTCTCAATTTCTAGATGAATTAAACACGGAACAAAGCACCTGCATTTAAAATCAACCAAACTCCCCTATTTTCTCAGCTCACCCTCACATAATAGGTTTTCCTGAACAAGTATGAGTCATTATCAAGTCTTGGAAGGTAGGAGTGTGAAAAGAAATAGTGCTTTCTGGCCAGGTGTGGTGGCTCACACCTGTAATCCCAGCACTTTGGGAGGCTGAGGCAGGCAGATTGCTTGAGCTCAGGAGTTGGAGACCAGCCTGGGAAACACAGTGAAACCCCATTCCTGCAAAAAATTTAAAAATTACCGGGGTATGGTGGTGCATATCTGTAGTCCCAGCTACTCAGGAGGCTGAGGTAGGAGGATCGCTTGAACTCAGGAGGTGGAGACTGCAGTGAGCTATGATTGCACCACTGCACTCCAACCTGGGCAATAGAGCAAGACCCCTTCTGAAAAACAGAAACAGGGCCAGGTGCGGTGGCTTGTGCCTGTAATCCCAGCACTTTGGGAGGCTGAGGCTGGCAGATCACGAGGTCAGGAGTTCAAGACCAGTCTGACCAACACAGTGAAATCCCTTCTCTACTAAAAATACAAAAATTAGCCGGGCATGGTGGCTAGCGCCTATCCGAGCTACTCAGGAGGCTGAGGCAGGAGAATCGCTTGAACCTGGGAGGCGGAGTTTGCAGTGAGCCAAGATCGCGCCACCGCACTCCAGCCTGGGTGACAGAGCGAGATTCCGTGTAAAAAAAAAACAAAACAAACAATCAGAAAACCCAAGAAACCGTGCTTTTCCTACATGGAGTCGTAAGTCTATACCTATGTTCTGGGTATGATACCCCCCTTAGGTGTCCTACAAAGGCCTAGATGTTTCCAGGCATCTGAGACCTCCATTGAAAAGAGGCAGCTATGCAATTTACCAGGAGCATAGATACCTTTCTCCAAATCACTGAAAATAAGCCGCAGTGGAGTGCTGGTAAATCAAAGTATAAGATAAGATAAGCCGGCCGGGCACAGTGGTTCAGACCTGTAATCCCAGCACTTTGGGAGGCTAAGGTGGGTGGATCACCTGAGATCAGGAGTTCAAGACCAGCCTGGCCAACATGGTGAAACCCTGTCTCTACTAAAAATACAAAAATTAGCCGGACATGGTGGCGGGCATCTGTAGTCCCAGCTACTCAGGAGGCTGAGGCAGGAAAATCGCTTGAACCCCGGATGCAGAGGTTGCGGTGAGCTGGGATCACGCCACTACACTCCAGCCTGGGCGACAGATCGAGACTCCGTCTCAAAAAACAAACAACAATTAAAAAAAAAACAGAGCCTACATAGTAATCTTCAAATTACTGATTTTTTTTTTCTTTCTTAGAGCAGAATCAGAACTCTTTATGGGGTTTTTGGGGGTGTTTTTGAGATAGGGTCTCTCCTTGCCACCCAGACAGGAGTGCAGTGGTGCAATCACAGTTCACTGCAGCCTCAATCTCCCAGGCCCAAGTGATCCTCCCTCAATCTCCTGAGTAGCCGGAACTACAGATGCACACCACCACATCCAGCTAATTTTTTGTGTTTTTGTAGAGATGGTCTTGCTAGGTTGCCCAGGCTGGCCTAGAACTCCTGAGCTCAAGTAATCCACCTGCCTCTGCCTCCCAAAGTGCTGGGATTCCAGGTGTGAGTCAGTTATGCACTGCCCAGAATCAGAACTCTTAGGAGGCAAACAAGGAAAAAGAAAACAGGTTAAGTTCACTGCCTTGAAAAAAAAACTAAAAGCAAGCCAGGCGCAGTGGCACTCATGCCTGTAATCTCAGCACTTTAGGAGGCTGAGGCAGCAGCAACCTGGGCAAAAAAATACTATATATATATATATATACACATTCGGGTGAGGTGGCTCATGCCTGCACTTTGGGAGACCAAGGCAGGCGGATCACTTGAGAACAGGAATTCGAGACCAGACTGGTCAACATGGCGAAACCCCGTCTCTACTAAAAATACAAAAATTAACTGGGCAATGGGAACCTATAATCCCAGCTACTCAGGAGGCTGAGGCATGAGAATTGCATGAACCCGAGAGGCAGAGGTTGCAGTGAGCCGAGATCGTGACACTGCACTCCAGTCTGGGTGACAGAGTGAGACCCTGTCTAAAATAAAATAAAACAAAACAAAATGCAGTAAAAATAAGAAAGCATCACACTCAAGGACTTCTCAGACACAACAGGCCACCTGGAACATGCCCTCCAAACTCAACCAAAACACTTTGTTAAAAGTCTTGATATACCTCGATAAAGCAAGACTATTGATTGCAGGAAAAAAAAAAAATATTATCCTACGAAGTTTACCATTCCTAAGCAAGCATCTTTGAAAATCTTTTCCAGGCCGGGCGCGGTGGCTCAAGCCTGTAATCCCAGCACTTTGGGAGGCCGAGACGGGTGGATCACGAGGTCAGGAGATTGAGACCATCCTGGCTAACACGGTGAAACCCCCTCTCTACTAAAAAATACAAAAAACTAGCCCGGCGAGGTGGTGGGCCCCTTTAGTCCCAGCTACTCGGGAGGCTCAGGCAAGAGAATGGCGTGAACCCGGGAGATCCGGCCACTGCACTCCAGCCTGGGCGACAGAGCAAGACTCTGTCTCAAAAAAAAAAAAAAGAAAGAAAATCTTTTCCAAATATTTCTCATACAGACTACAGCACTCAATGACTGGTTTGTAGGGCTTAAAGGGCAAATGAAAGTAGTCAGTTTTTTTTGTTTGTTTGTTTGTTTTTTGAGACAGAGTCTTGCTCTTTTGCCCAGGCTAGAGTGCAATGGCGCGATCTCGGCTCACTGCAACCTCCACCTCGCAAGTTCAAGCGATTCTCCTGCCTCAGCCTCCTGAGTAACGAGGATTACAGTCATGCGCCACCATGCCCAGCTAATTTTTGTATTTTTAGTAGAGATGGGGTTTCACCATGTTGGTCGGGCTGGTCTCGAATCCCTGACCTCAGGTGATCCACTCGCCTTGGCCTCCCAAAATGCTGGGATTACAGGCGTGAGCCACCGTGCCTGGTCCCGAGTTTCACTTTTGTTGCCCAGGTTGGGGTGCAATGGCCCAATCTCAGCTCACTGCAACCTCTGCCTCCTCAGTTCAAGCAATTCTCATGCCTCAGCCTCCCGAGTGGCTGGGATTACAGGTGTGCACCACCACACCTGGCTAATTTTGCATTTTTAGTAGAGACGGGGTATCACTGGTCTCAAACTCCTGACTTCAGGTGATCCACCCATCTCGGCCTCCCAAAGTCCTGGGATTACCGGCATGCACCACTGCACCCAGCCGTCAGATGTTTTTTAAATATATCTGATTAATGAAGGATTTTTATTTTTTATTATTTTTTAGTTTCCTGAGACTGAGTCTCTGTCACCCAGGCTGGAGTGCAGTGGTGTGATCATAGCTCACTGCAGCCTCAAGCTCCTGGGCTCAAGAGATCCTCCTGCCTCAGCTGTCTGTGTAGCCAGGACGGTTGACATGCGCCACCATGCCCAGCTAATTTTTAAATTTTTTGTAGAAGTGGGGTTCTCGCTATGTTATCCAGGCTGGTCTCCAACTCCTGGACTCAAGCAGTCCTCCTCTCCCAAAGTCCTGGGATTACAGGCATGAGCCACCAAGCCCAGCCATCAAGTTTCGATAAACATAGAATGTTTGGAGAAAAGAGAGAGAACATTCTGGAAACAAAGGAGAGCCAAGTAGGAGCAGCCATGAAACTCATTTAATAAGAATGAAATCTTACTTAGGCTTCTCATTTTGAGTTTTTATGTTGAATATATTATCCATTGAACAGGGTGTGTTTCAGAACTTCTACCACTCACTGGCAGTTTCCATCTCTGACTTTGTACATACTGTTCAGGTAAATGTATTACAATTTTTTTTCAGCCAGGCACGGTGGCTCATGCCTATAATCGCAGCATTTTGGGAGGCCGAGGTGGGCAGATCACAAGGTCAAGAGATCGAGACCATCCTGGCCAACATGGTGAAACCCCATCTCTACTAAAAATACAAAAATTAGCTGAGAGTGGTGGCGTACACCTGTAATCCCAGCTACTTGGGAGGCTGAGGCAGGATAATTGCTTGAACCCAAAAGGCAGAGGCTGCAGTGAGCCAAGATCATACCATGTGTGCCCTCCAGCCTGGGCAACAGAGCAAGATTCTGTCTCAAAAAAAAAAAAAAGAAAGAAAGAAAGAAAACAAAGAAAAAGAAAAATGCATGTAAAGTGCAGGATTTTTTTGTTTCGTTTTGTTTCATTTTTGAGACAGAGTTTCGCTCTCGTTGCCCAGGCTGGAGAGCAATGGCACGATCTCGGCTCACTGCAACTTCTGCCTCCTGGGTTCAAGTGATTCTCTTGCCTCAGCCTCCCAAGTAGCTGGAATTACGGGCGCCCACCACTGTGCCCCGGCTAATTTTTGTATTTTTATTAGAGACACGGTTTCGCCATGTTGGTCAGGCTGGTCTCGAACTCCCAACCTCAGGTGATCCACCCACCTCAACCTCCTAAAGTGCTGGGACTACAGGTGTGAGCCACCACCCCTGGCATGCACACCGTATTTTAACATCACAATATGAAAGCACGTCAGCTCATGCCTGTAATCTTAGCACTTTAGGGGCTGAGGCAGGAGGATTGCTTGAGGCCAGGAATCAAGACCAGCCTAAGCAACATAGTGAGACCTTGTCTCTCCAAAAAAAAAAAAAAAAAAAAAAAAAACAACTATAAAAAAATTATTAATGTATCACTGGATGCTTAATAGGGAATTCTGTACTTTTTGCAATTGGCTGAATATATATATACTTGCAACCTACAAAACAAAGGAAATAAAACAGTTGGTGGGTCATGGAAAGTTTAATCCCCAAGGAGTAAACTTCATTTTTTAAAAAAAGGCAGGCCGGGCGAGGTGGCTCATGCCTGTAATCCCAGCACTTTGGGAGGCCAAGGTAGGCAGATCACCTGAGGTAGAGAGTTCGAGAACAACCTGGTCGACATGGAGAAACCCCGTCTCCACTAAAAATACAAAATTAGCCAGGCATGGTGGTGCATGCCTGTAATCCCAGCTGCTTGGGAGGCTGAGGCAGGAGAATCGCTTGAACCTGGGAGGCAGAGGTTGCAGTAAGCCGAGCATCATTGCACTGCAGCCTGGGAAACAAGAGCAAAACTTCGTCTCAAAAAAAAAACAAAAAAAAAGCGGCCAGGGGCAGTGGCTCATGGCTGTAATCCCAGCACTTTGGGAGGCTGATGCGGGCGGATCACGAGGTCAGGAGATTGAGACCATCCTGGCTAACACGGTGAAACCCTATCTCTACTAACGATACAAAAAAAAATTAGCCAGGTGTGGTGGCAGTCGCCTTTAGTCCCAGCTACTCGGGAGGCTGAGGCAGGAGAATGGCATGAACCCGGGAGGTGGAGCTTGCAGTGAGCAGAGATTGCGCCACTGCACTCCAGCCTGGGCAATAGAGCGAGACTGTCTCAAAAAAAGGGAAGTAAAAGGAGGACTTGACAAGAAAACATTCTCTATTTTAAAACACTTAAAAGTGTCCTCATCTCACTTTGCAATCGATCACAGTGACACCAAAAGGGCATGGCTGTTCAGCAGGGTTTTAATTGCCTCACCAAGGCAGTGCCACTTAGATTAGAAAGAGATGGTTTGTCTCGTAAGGACTTTTTCTTTGGGACTCTGAGCACCAACCGAAAGGTTCACAAGGCACGACTTCATTGTTTCCTGGGAGCAGAGTGACAGTTGAGTTCCCGTCTAGCTTTATATTTTGTTTTTCAAACTCTGCTTCTAATCTTGTGCATTGGCAACCTACCTTGATGTTTAAAAAAAAAAAAATAGTGTTAGGGGGTTGGATGCAGTGGCTCATACCTGTAACCCCAGCACTTTGGGAGGCCTAGGCAGGTGGATCACCTGACGTCAGGAGTTCGAGATCAGCCAGACCAACATGGTGAAACCCCATCTCTACTGAAAACACAAAAATTAGCCGGGCATGGTGGCAGGCACCTGTACTCCCAGCTACTCGGGAGGCTGAGGCAGGAGAGTCACTTGAACCCAGCAGGCGGAGGTTGTAGTGAGCTGAGATCATGCCATTTCACTCCAGCCTGGGCAACCAGAGTGAAACTCCGTCTCAAAAAAAAAAAAAGGCGGGGCGCAGTGGCTCATGCCGGTAATCCCCACACTTTGGGAGGCCGTGGTGGGCAGATCACGAAGTCAGGAGATTGAGACCATCCTGGTTGACATGGTGAAACCACGTCTCTACTAAAAAATACAAAAAATTAGCCAGTGTGGTGGGGAGCGTCTGTAGTCCCAGCTACTTGGGAGGCTGAGGCAGGGGAATGGCATGAACCCGGGGGGCGGAGCTTGCAGTGAGCCAAGATCGCACCCACTGCACTCCAGCCTGGGCGACAGAGCAAGACTCCGTCTCAAAAAAAAAAAAAAAAAAAAAAAAAAAGTCCACAGTGGCATGAACTGTAGTCCTAGCAGCTTAGGTGGCTGAGGTGGAGGATCACTGGAGCCCAGGAGTTCAAGGTTATAGTAAGCTATGATCACACCACTGCACTCCAGCCTAGGTGCCAGAGCAAGACCCTGTCTCAAATAATAAAAACTATCAAGACGAAAACGGCATTAATAAAAACACAAGAAGAACCAAGACCACACATATAAAATAAGACATATTTATTAAGCTAAAGAACAAATTTTATTTTTCATTTTCCCCAAACACTAAAATAGCACATGGCATAGTAATTCAGCACACAACATAAACTGGTATATGCAATCAATAATCCCGAAAATGGTTAAGTCTCACTTTGCGAGTCTTTAAAAACTTACGCCCTTAAATGACCTTTATTAAAGTCATCAACAGACAACAAAAGGAGTCAACTGGAAAATTTTTAGGTTACAAGATACTGCAATTCCTAGAATCTGGGAAACTTTTTATGAGGGAAATAACTCGATTTGCTTCTCTGTAACTGAGTTACTTTTTTCCCGAGCTCATTCTTGTTTAAGGTAACACTGCCAGGGTTCTGAGTTTGAGAAGGGATCTTCTAAAGGTAAACTTAATATTGCAACTTTCACCACAGGGCCTCTGTCTACATTGCATTTCAAGTGGAAGGAAAGGGGTGTGAGAAGTGAGATCGAATGTTGCTGCAGACCAAAATCATTCTACAAAATGTAGAAATGATAACAGCTTATCACGAATTCAACAAGATTTAACGCCAAGTACAGCGGTGTAGACTTTACGAGTATCCATTTCCATTGGGCGATCGACAAGCCGAAGGGACACACAGGATTTGGGACAGTAGCCCTTTAGAATGGGTGTTGAAGACAGAACTTCATGGTAAATCCGTAGGTTCTAATCTGATACTTACATAGGCTATGATCATCTCCTGAAATGTTTCCCAACTCTTTATAAGTCTTTTAAAGCACAATTTAACACATGCTAAAAAATGTCCTTCCGCACCAACCGGCTTTGAATTTAAACTCAATTTATTTTAAGTCTGCCGGGTCGTACAAACTACAGCAGGAACCTAAGGGCTGCACAGTTTGCATCCAGACTTACTGCGAAAGAAATCATTCTAAGACAACTCTTAAAATTAATCTATTTGTATTGTTCTGCTTGTACCTTAACTATGGCATAATGAATTTGCTAATTCAAAAGGTTGCAGAGCCAGTAACCCCAGTGTTATCTGCAGACCATCCGAGGTGTTTTTAAGCATTTTCTTGAATTCCATCGTTTGCTTTGAAAACATGGGCTTTAAACGGTCAAGGAAAACTCGTTTTGTCTCATCACTCAGGAGCACTTCGGGACACGCGTGCAGTGTTGCAGACAGGACGGAGTGCAGGCAAGAGGGTTCCAACTCAGAGCCCAGACCCTCGGGAAGAGCACTTGGTGGGTCATCCTGAAAACTTCCCATTTCCGGCAGTTTTTGAGGGCGTAGCAGTCGTGACACCCGAGGCTCTCCTTTGGGGCACTGTCCTCTGTGGCCGTCGGTGGCCCTGGGCCCTCCTCCGAGCCAGTCCCGCTCCAGAGCTTCAACACCACTGCAGGCCACCTGAGCAAAACACTCTGTTGGAGCAGGGAGCAAACCCACGGCTGTGCTCCGAGTGGCTGCTGAGGCTGGATTTCTTCTTACTGATTCTTTCACATATGGAAGCACTGGGCCACCACGGTGAAGCCAGAGGCCAGCCCTGCTTGGATCCTTTCTCATTTCCAGTGATAATGCCTCACTCTGTGAATTTCCATCAACCACAGGCTTATTCATCCGGGAGGGCGCATCTGCAGGCCAAAGGCCCTCCGTCGGCATTCTTTTCTTAAGGCTGTATGACAGTTTGTTCGAGTCACCTCCTCCGGCCTGCTGCACTTGTGCCAGGCAGGTGCCGAGGGACCCCCTTCTGTCCCTCATGCTTCGTGTTCTTGGATGCTGTGGGCCTGAGGTCACACCTTCGTCAGTCCGGGAGGGCCTTCAATGGATCTCAATATGAACCTAGGAAAGGGAATCAAATTTAAGTTCTAAAATGAAGACATATGGGTCTTTTTTTTTTTTTTTTTTTTGAGACGGAGTCTCGCTCTGTCACCCAGGCTGGAGTGCAGTGGCACGATCTCAGCTCACTGCAACCACCACCTTCCAGGTTCAAGCGATTCTCTCGCCTCAGCCTCCCAAGTAGCTGCGATTACAGGTGCTTGCCACCACGCCCAGCTGATTTTTGTATTTTTAGTAGAGACGGGGTTTCGCCATGTTGGTCAGGTTGGTCTCTAACTCCTGACCTCAGGTGATCCGCCTGCCTCGGCCTCCCAAAGTGCTGGGATTACAGGCGTGAGCCACCGCGCCCAGCCGACATATGGGTCTTAAGAGCATCTACACCCATCAAATATTTCCTAACAAACACTAAGATCTTTAGGACAGTCTCCATAGGGTTTCACCATATTGGTAAAGCTGGTTTTGAACTCCTGACCTCAAGTGATCCACCCGCCTCAGCATCCCAAAGTGCTGGGATTATAGGTGTGAGCCACCACGCCTGGCCATATTTATGGTTTTTGGTTTTTTTTTGAGACAGAGTCTTGCTCTGTCGCCCACGCTGGGTGACAGGCGCATGCCACCACGCCCGCTAGTTTTCTGTATTTTTAGTAGAGATGAGGTTTCACCAAGTTAGCTGGGATGGTCTTGATCTCCTGACCTCATGATCCACCCGCCTCGGCCTCCCAAAGTACGGAGATGACAGGAGTGAGCCACCACGCCCGGCCTGGTAGAGAACATTTTGTGGGCTTAGTTCCCCACCCTCAAATTAGCAAATAATAGAGTTTTTCTTTTTTTTTTTTTTTTTGAGACCGTGTTTCGCTCTTGTTGCCTAGGCTGGAGTGCAACGGCATGATTTCGGCTCACTGCAACCTCCACCTCTCGGGTTCGGGTGATTCTCCTGCCTTAGCTTTTCGAGTAGCTGGGATTACAGGTGCCTGCCACCACACCCAGGTAATTTGGTTTTTGTATTTTTAGTAGAGATGACGTTTCACCATGTTGGCCAAGTGAAATTAGCCGGGTATGGTGGTAGGCGTCTGTAATCCCAGCTAGTCAGGAGGCTGAGGTGGGAAAATCGCTTGAACCCAGGAGGTGGAAGTTGCAGTGAGCTGAGATCATGCCACTGCACTCCAGCCTGGGCAAGATAGCGAGACTCCATCTCAGGAAAAAAAAAAATTGCAGAAAGGCTTTGAAATAAACAAAAAAATTCGATGATTGGGCATGCTACCCAGTGCATCCTTCAGGTTATGTAATTTTATCGGGACCAGCACCTTCATTGTCTCTGAGTTGCTTTACAACTCTGTCATTTGCCAAAAACCTTAAGAGTAAGGCAAACAAGTTCCTGTCCAAAGAAAACAATCTGATTAGTTTCATTAGACTAATGAGTCTCATGGAATGTACTGATCACTGCCCTATGGATACTGGCCAGCTCTACATCTATCTGTAAATTCACTTTTGAGTGTTCCCTGAATTTTCCTTTAAACTGGTTATAACATCATATTAGTTTCCTTACTAAGTGACAAATTAAATGTAATTTTGACACATGATGTGTTCACTTAAAAATCACCCCCACCCTCAGCCAGGTGTGGTGGCTCACACCTGTAAATTCAGCAGCTATAGTCCCAGATTCTCAGGAGGCTGATGTGGGAGGATCGCTTAAGCCTGGGAGGCAGAGGTTGCAGTGAGCTGAGATCGAGTCACTGCCCTCTGACCTGGGTGATGGAGTCAGACCCTGTCTCAAAAAAAAAAAAAAAAAAAAATTAAAATTAAAAAGCAGCAACACTGAAAGGATCAGCTACAGCTGAAAGTGGCTGATGGGGATGGAGAAATGCAGGTAGGAAACTGCTGTTTCTCTAATCTTATGGAACTAGGAGACTCTTGATGCTACATGGATGTATAATTGCACTAAGATTTGTTGTAAATTTTGGCCAGGCACAGTGGCTCATGCCTGTAATCCCACTTTGGGAGGCCAAGACGGGTGAATCTGAGGTCAGGAGTTCGAGACGAGCCTGGTCAACATGGTGAAACCCTGTCTCTACTAAAAATACAAAACTTAGCCAGGCGCGGTAGCAGATGCCTGTAATCCCAGCTACTAGGGAGGCTGAAGCAAGAGAATTGTGTGAACTCGGGAGGCGGAGGTTGCAGTGAGCTGAGATCCCACCACTGCACTCCAGCCTGGCGACAGAACAAGACTCCATCTCAAATAAAAAATAAATAAATAAAAAACACTGGGGAGAAAATGAAGGATGCAATTAGTATTGGAGGCTGAAGGAGAAAGCAGGGAGGGTTTAGAGAAAGAGGCCCTGGGCCATGTCACAGGGAGCCGGTGATGGGAGCTAGCCGGGAAGCTTCAGCAAGGACAGGATGGTTGGATTTGCATTTCAGATGAATTATTCTGGCTGCACTGTGATGGACAGACTGGAGATGGTTCAGAATAGACACACCAGTTAGGAGGCTATTCCATACAGCAGGAAAAAGAAAGAAAGAAGGCTGTGATCATAAGGAGGGACAGACTGAAGTTTCATATTGTTGTTGTTTTTGAGACAAGGTCTCACTCTGCCACCCAGGCTGGAGGACAATGGCGTGATCACAACTCACTGCAGCCTTGAACTTCTGGGCTCAAGCAATCCTCCTAACTCAGCCTCCTGTGTCGCTGGTACTCCAGGCAGGCACCACCACACCTGGCAAATTTTTTTAATCAGAGCAGGAACGGAAGTTTATCACAAAACTCTAGAGCGAGAAAAGAAAGTGCAATTCGAAGAGATCCAAGTGGGTGAATTGAACAGGTTTTTGTTTTTTTTTGTAGAGACAGGGTCTCCCCGTGTTGCCCAGAGTGGTCTCGAACTCCTGGCCTCTTAAGTGATCCTCTCGCATCAGCCTCCCAAGTAGTTGGGATTACAGGTGTGTATCACCGTGCCTTGCTAAAGTATTTTTAAAAAGTTGTTGACTGGCTGGGTGCAGTGGCTCATGCCTGTAATCCCAGCACTTTGGGAGGCCGAGATGGGTGGATCACCTGAGGTCAGGAGTTCAAGACCAGCCTGAACAACATGGTAAAACCCCATCTCTACTAAAAATACAAAAATTAGCTGGGTGTGGTGGCACATGCCTGTAGTCCCTGCTACTTGGGAGGGTGAGGCAGGAGAACAGCTTGAGCCCCACAGGCAGAGGTTGCAGTGACCTGAGATCGCGCCACTGCACTCCAGCCTGGGCAACAGAGCGAGACTCTGTCTCAAACAAATAAATAAATAAAAATTTAAAAATAAGAATACAGTTGGTGACTGATACAATGCAGAAGGAGGCGAGAAGACTCACAGGCTTCTGACTTTCAATTCTGGGTGATGAAAGTGTCATTAACTGGAAATGGGAGCAGCAGCAGGTCCAGAGGAAAGTTAAGTGGAGACTGGGACATACAGAGTTTGACTGTGCAACTTTGGTAAGCAGTTGGAGTCATAAAAGTCTTAGCTCAAGACGGGTGTCAGAGCTGGGGACCTAGATCCAGAAGTCGCCAGCTTCTGAGAGGTAGATAAAATGATGGCCCTGGTAGAACATGTCAAGGGACAAAGACAGAAAGTGCTACAGAAGGCCAGGAGCACCAAGACAGACACACCAGGTGGGGCGGGCCCACCACAGACACCAAGGAGAAAGACCCCAAGCATATCAGGAAAATTCAGTGTCCCAGAAGAAGCCAGCTGAGTTGAATGTCTCAAACAAAAGAGAGTGGTCAGATCTGCTTCTTGCACAAAATAATTAGCTATAGAAACTCTGAAAAACTTTACACAATCTTCTAGTCCAGAGTTGTTCAAATGGGGTAACTCCACCAGCAACTTCTTCTTTTTTTAAGAGATGGAGTCTTGCTCTGTCACCCAGACTGGAGTGCAGTGGCAGGATCACAGCTTACTGCAACCTTCGCCTCCCAGGTTCAACAATTCTCCTGCCTCAGCCTCCCGAGTAGCTGGGACTACAGGTGCACACTGCCACGCCTGGCTAATTTTTTGTATTTTGGTAGAGATGGGGTTCCACTAGTTGCCCAGGCTGGTCTCAAACTCCTAAGCTCAGACAATCCACCTACCTCGGCCTCCCAAAGTGCTAGGATTACAGGCGTGAGCCACCGCGCCCGGCCTGGTTGGTTGGTTGGTTGGTTAGTTAGTTAGTTAGTTAGTTGGTTTGAAACGGAGTTTCACTTTGTTGCCCAGGCTGGAGTGCAATGGCACGATCTTGACTCCCCGCAACCTCCACCTCTGGGTTCAACTGATTCTCCTGCTTCAGCCTCCTGCGTAGCTGGGATTACAGGGATGCGCCACCACGGCTGGCTAATTTTGTATTTTTAGTAGAAACGGGGTTTCTCCATGTTGATCAGCCTGGTCTCAAACTCCCGACCTCAGGTGATCTGCCTGCCTTGGCCTCCCAAAGTGGTGGGAATACAGGCGTGAGCCACTGCGCCCGACCAGGGTTTTTATTTTTTGAGACGGAGTCTCACTCTGTCACCCAGGCTGGACCGTAGTGGTGCAATCTCAGCTCACTGCAACCTCCGCCTCCTGGGTTCAAGCGATTCTCCTGCGTCAGCCTCCAAAGTTGTTGGGATTACAGGCACCCACACCACCATGTGCAACTAATTTTTTTTTTTTTTTGAGATGGAGTCTCACTCTTGTTGCCCAGGCTGGAGTGCAATGGTGCAATCTAGGGTCACTGCATCCTCCGCCTCCTGGGTTCAAGCGATTCTCCTGCCTCAACCTCCTAAGTAGCTGGGATTACAAGCACCCACCACCAAGCCTGGCTAATTTTAATTTTTGTATTTTTAGTAGAGATGGGGGTTCGCCATGTTGGCCAGCCTGGTCTTGACTTCCTGACCTCAGGTGATCTGACTGCCTCAGCCTCTCAAAGTGTTGGGACTACAGCTATGAGCCATAGCGCCCGGCCTAGCCATTGTTAATATGGGAGAAAATACTAGAACGTCTTGGTCTATTTCATTCTTCTTTCTTCTCCCTTTTAACATTTTCTTTTTTTTTTTTTTTGAGACGGAGTCTGGCTCTGTCGCCCAGGCTGGAGTGCAGTGGCCGGATCTCAGCTCACTGCAAGCTCCGCCTCCCGGGTTTACGCCATTCTCCTGCCTCAGCCTCCCGAGTAGCTGGGACTACAGGCGCCCGCCACCTCGCCCGGCTAGTTTTTTGTATTTTTAGTAGAGACGGGGTTTCACCGTGTTCGCCAGGATGGTCTCGATCTCCTGACCTCGTGATCCGCCCGTCTCGGCCTCCCAAAGTGCTGGGATTACAGGCTTGAGCCACCGCGCCCGGCCCTTTTAACATTTTCTATGTTTTATAATATGTGCCATATTCTGAGCGAGCAAAATATATACTTTATGAATACTTATATATATCTTGTGGGACATGCTCAAAAATTTTTACTGATAGAATTGTGACCATTATTCTATATAATTCATTAAAATATATTTGAACCAGGCCGGGTACAGTGGCTCATACCTGTAATCCCAAAACTTTGGGAGGCACAGACAGAAGGATGGCTTGAGCCCAGGGGTTTGAGACCAGCCTGGGCAACACAGCAAGACCCTGTCTCTACAAAAAAAATTTAAAAGAGTGGCTGGGAGCAGTGGCTCACACCTGTAATCTCAGCATTTTGGGAGGCCAAGACGGGTGGATCACTTGAGGACAGGAGTTTGAGATCAGCCTGGCCAACACGGTGAAACCTCGTCTCCACTAAAAATACAAAAATTAACGGGCATGGTGGTGTGTGCCTGTGGTCCCAGCTACTCGGGAGGGTGAGGCAGGAGAATCGTTTGAACCCAGGAGGTGGAGGTTACAGTGAGCCAAGATAGCACCACTGCACTCCAGCCTGGGCGACAGAGCAATATTCTGTCTCAAAAAAAAAAAAAAATTTAAAAGTATTAGCTGGGTGTGGTGGTGCACACCTGTAGTCCCCGTCACTTGAGAGGCTGAGGTGGGGGAGGACTGCTTGAGCCTGGGAGCTCAAGGCTGCAGTAAGCTGTGATCATACCACTATACTCCAGCCTACGCAATAGAGCAAGACTAAGACTCGAAAAAGAAAAGAAAAAACTGTATATATATGAGCCATATAAAAGACTACAGGCCAGGCACGGTGGCTCACACCTATAATCCCAATACTTTGGGAGGCCAAGGCAGGCAGATCTCTTGAGGTCAGGAGTTTGAGACCAGCCTGGCCAACACAGTGAAACCCCATCTCTACTAAAAATACAAAAATTAGCTGGGTATGGTTTCATGTGCCTATAATCCCAGCTATTAGTCAGTCAGGAGGCTGAGACACGAGAATCACTTGAACCCAGGAAGCAGAGGCTGCCGTGAGCCAAGATGGCACCACTGCCTGAGAGACAGAGCAAGACTTCATCTCAAAAAAAAGAAAGACGCTGCAGTGCAATGGCACAATCATGGCTCACTGCAGCCTCAACTTCCTCAAGCTTGGGACCCATCACCTCACCTTAGCCTCCTAAGTAGCTGGAACCACAGGTGTGTGCCACCACACCCAGGTAATTTTTTGTACTTTTTGTAGAGACAATGTTTTGCCATGTCCCTGGGTCTGGTCTTGAACTCCTGGGCTCAAGCGATCCACCCACCTCAGCCTCCCAAAGTGCTGGAATTACAGGCGTGAGCCACCATCCCTGGCCGTATTCTTTCAAATCTTACATTTATTTTGCTGGTGAAAATGTGCTAAGAATGAACATTATCCTTAAATGGAAGAATTCCTAAATATATTTCAATATATACTGAAATAGCTATTTTAATTCTTTTTGAGATGGAGTCTCACTCGGTCTCGCCCAGGCTGGAGTGCAGGGCCGCAATCTCGGCTCACTGCAGCCTCTGCTCCCCACGCTCAAGCGACTCTCCTGTTTCAGCCTCCCAAGTAGCTGAGACTACAGGTGTATGCCACCATGGCCCTGCTGGTTTTAGCTGTGTCTTCTCCCCTTTGGGACTAGCCTTGCCAGCCCATTAATTTTGTATTTTGAGTAGAGATGGGGTTTCACCATGTTGGCCAAGCTGGTCTCTAACTCCTGACCTCAGATGATCCGCCTGCCTCAGCCTCCCAAAGTCCTGGGATTACAGGCGGGAGCCACCGCGCCCAACCAGTATTTTAATTCTCGAGAAAAACAGGTCACAGAATATGGGACGGCGCTCAGAAAAATTAGTTTCTAACCATTTTTAGTAAGTCCTTGTACAAGGATTTAGCATTATTCAGAAAGGTGAAACATTTGTAGAATTGTGTTAAAGTACTTTAAATAAGGTATCATTTTTATTTTTTTCATTTTCCTTAGCAAACTAATACAGTATAAGGTACCGTTAATAATCACTTATTTTATAACTCAGAAATATGAAAAAAATCATTCATTTAATAAGGTAATCATGTATTCAATCATGATAGAAGAAACTGTCCCCTGAAGTTCTTCTAGTACTTTAGTATTCAGTAATAAATTAATTCTCTTATCAAAAAGATTTCAATGGGTTATTTATCTGTTTATTTATTTATTTTGAGACAGAGTCTTGCCCTGTCACCCAGGCTGGAGCGCAGTGGCGCAACCTTGGCTCACTGCAACCTCCACCTCCCGGGTTCAAGCAATTTTCCTGCCTCGCCCTCCCAAGTAGCTGGGACTACAGGCACCAGCTGCCACACCCAGCTAATTTTTGTATTTTTAGTAGAGACAGGGTTTCGTTTGGCCAGGCAGCTCTCGAACTCCTGACCTCAGGTGATCCACCTGCCTCAGCCTCCCGAAGCGCTGCGATTACAGGCATGAACCACTGTGCCCAGTCACAAAAAGACTTCAGTAAGTTATCAAAAGCATTTTGGCTCAGCGTCCTCAACAAACCTCTTCTGATATTAGACTATTACACATATTACCTGTATTCTGAGGGTCACAAATAACTTCTAAATAATTTCTAGGCATATTTAAGTCATGTATGGGTTTTCTCATAGTTTATGCTCGGTATGCTAGAGATATAGTGAATCAGATAAAGTATGCCTAAGTGTATACAAAATCAGCTCTTTTTGGCCTCCTCATGCCATGTTAATTCTACAAAATTTAAAAAACAGTATAAATGATGTTATTACCAACAAAGATAGCTACCAAAGCGGAGACCACCAGAATGAGGGAAGCAGTCTTATTTTGAACTTCAAGAAAGCACGGTTCAGGAAGAATCAAGTGCAGCCCTGGGTTCCAGAGGGTAAATCCTGCAGCCTATACCTCCCTCTGCCTCCCACCGAAGATGACAAAGGCTGAACACGAAGCCCGGGAGGTCACGGGGCGCCGTGCCCGGGGAAACGAGGCTGCCCAGGTATACCCGATCCTCATCACAACAGGAGCGGTCACCTTCCTCGCAGATCCCTGCCCATCTGGGCAGCTGACCTGCCGGACTACAATGGCCTGACCCACTTAGCTGCTGCCCTCGTGGGTGCCTGTACCCTCACCTTCCCTCACCCGAGCTATTCCCGGCCTCCAGGGCATGACGGTGCTGTTGCTTTGTAAACTAAAAATATCTTGGCCCCAATGTTTCTGAAAGAGGGCTGGCAAGGCTAGTCCCAAAGGGGAGAAGACACAGCTAAAACCAGCAGGGAAACGGTGGGCCTTGAGGGGCTCCTGCACGCAAGGAGAGCTCACACATGCTCCCAGATGGGCCGGTTCCACACCCCTCAGGTGTGAACACTAGCATACCTTAACTCACTGTGCTCATGGCCCAAATGATCAGACTGGAGGCAGCAGAAACAAACCCCCAAATTTCCACACAGCCCAGAGGAGGAGAAACAGGAATGACCACATGGCTTCTAAATTAAGCTGAATCATGATCACAAGGAACACACTAACATCACTGAGTTCCTGCTACTTGCCACTTGGCACGTCTGAATCACACCTGATGGCCAGGTGTGGTGGCTCACACCTGTAATCCCAGCACTTTGAGAGGCCAAGGTAGGTGTATCACCGGAGGTCAGGGGTTCAAGACCAGTCTGGCCAACATGGTGAAACCCTGTCTCTACTAAAAATACAAACATTACCCAGGCATGGTGGTAGCCACCTGTAATCCCAGCTGCTCAGGAGGCTAAGGTAGGAGAATCACTTGAACTCAGGAAGTGGAGGCTGCAGTGAGCTGAGATCACACCATTGCACTCCAGCCTGGGCAACAAGAACAAGACTCCATCTCAAAAAAAAAAAAAAAAAAAAAAAAAAAAAATTACAAGTGCTGAAAACCTCTGATTCAAGATTCTAAAGATTTTTGGCTGGGTGTAGTGGCTCACGCCTGTAATCCCAGTACTTTGGGAGGCCAAGGCGGGTGGATCACAAGGTCAGGAGATCGAGACCATCCTGGCTAACACAGCGAAACCCCGTCTCTACTAAAAATACAAAAAATTAGCCGGGCGTGGTGGTGGGCGCCTATAGTCCCAGCTACTGGGGAGGCCGAGGCAGGAGAATGGCGGGAACCCAGGGGGTGGAGCTTGCAGTGAGCCAAGATAGCGCCACTGCACTCCAGCCTGGGCGACAGAGCTAAAAAAAAAAACAAAAACATTTTCTGCCACACATTCAATGAGCAATCCTTCATTAAGCCCCTACCCTAAGCCAGGTGCTGTTCTAGGTGCTGGTATTAGGTTGGTATACCAAGCAGACAGTGTCTTCTTAAAGCTTTATTTTCTTTCCTTTCTTTTTTTATTTTTCTTTGTTTCTTACTTTCTCTTTCTCTCTCTCTCTTTCTGTCTTATAGAAACAGTGTCTAGGCCAGGAGCAGTGGTTCACGCCTGTAATCCCAACACTTTGGGAGGCTGAGGCAGGCGAATCACAAGGTCAGGAGTTTGAGACCAGCCTGGCCAATATGGTGAAACCCTGTCTCTACTAAAAATACAAAAATTAGCTGGGCTTGGTGTTGGGTGCCTGTAGACCCAGCTACTCGGGAGGCTGAGGCAGGAGAATTGCTTGAACCTGGGGGGCGGAGGTTGCAGTGAGCCAAGATCCTGCCACTGCATTCCAGCCTGGGTGACAGAGCAAGGCTCCATCTCAAAAAAAAAAAAAGAAAAAGAAAAAGAAAAAAGAAACAGTGTCTCACAATGTTGTCCAGGCTGGTGTCAAACTCCTGGGCTCAAGTGATCCTCCCACCTTGGCTTCCCAAATTGTTAGGATTATAGGCATGAACCACTGCACCCAGCCTTAAAGCCTGCTTTCTAGTGACCCAACATAAAAAGACAAAAAATGCCACAGGCACACGGTGTTTCACTGCAGTACTGTTTGCAGAAGGATCAGTCTGCATCCCGCCCATCCATCCCATCACATACCAGGATAAACTCCAAATTACATACTTGAAAGGTAAAAAATGACATCAGAGTATCAGGATAAAATACAGGTGAATTCGTTTTATCATTAAGAGTTAGGAAGACCTTTCTACCGCTGACAAAAACCAAATGTCAGAAAAGACTGTTAAACTTTGGCTACATAAAAACGAACTTCAGGCCGGGCACGGTGGCTTATGCCCGTAATCCCAGCACTTTGGAGGCCGAGGCAGATGGATCACTTGAGCCCAGGAGTTCGAGACCAGACCGGCTAACATGGCAAAACTCCGTCACTACTAAAAATACAAAATTTAGCTGGGCATGGTGGCCGGCACCTGTAATCCCAGCTACTTGGGAGGCTGAGGCAGGAGAATCCCTTGAACCCGGAAGGCGGAGATTTCAGCGAGCCAAGCTCACGCCATTGCACTCCAGCCTGGGCGACAGAACGAGACTGTCTCAAAAAAAGAGTGATCTTTTTGAAATGGTTAAAGAGGAGTTACATATGATCCAGCAATTCTGCTCTAAGTACACATCCAAGAGAAATAAAAACCGATGTCCACACAAAGTTTACATGCAAATGTTCATAGTAACATTATTCACATTAGCCAAAAAGTGAAAGCAACCAAAAAGTCCAACATAAAGAGACATAAAAGACAAAAAAAAAAGACTAAGGAGGGCCAGGTATGATGGCTCACACTTGTAATCTCAGCACTTTGGGAGGCTGAGGCAGGAGGATTAGTTGAGGCTAGGAGTTCGAGACCAGCCTGGACAACATAGTGAGACCCTGTCTAGACAAAAAATGAAAAAACCAACCAAGCATGGTGGAGCATGTGTGTAGCCCCAGCTACAAGGAAGGCTGAAGTGGGAGGATTGTTTGAGTCCGGGAGCTGGAGGATGTAGTGAGCTATGATCGCACCACTGCACTCCAGCCTGGATGACAGAGGAAGACGCTTCCTCAAAAAAAAAAAAAAAAAAAAAAAAAGACAGACAGACAGACAGACAAAGAAAAGAAAAAAAATTGGCCAGGTGCAGTGGCTCATGCCTGTAATCCTAGCACTTTGGGAGGCTGAGATGAGTGGATCACCTGAGGTCAGGAGTTTGAGACCAGCCTGACCAACGTGGTGAAACCCCATCTCTACTAAAAATACAAAAATTGGCCGGGCGCGGTAGCTCACGCCTGTAATCCCAGCACTTTGGGAGGCCAAGGCGGGTGGATCACAAGGTCAGGAGATTGAGACCATCCTGGCTAACACGGTGAAACCCCGTCTCTACTAAAAATACAAAAAATTAGCCGGGCGCGGTGGCGGGCGCCTGTAGTCCCAGCTACTCAGGAGGCTGAGGCAGGAGAATGGCGTGAACCTGGGAGGCGGAGCTTTCAGTGAGCCAAGATTGCGCCACTGCACTCCAGCCTGGGGCACAGAGCGAGACTCCGTCTCAAAAAAAAATAAAAAATAAAAAATAAAAAAAATAAAAAATTAGCTGGGCATGGTGGCAGGCACCTGTAATCCCAGCTACTCACGAGGCTGAGGCAGGAGAATCACTTGAACCTGGGAGGTGGAGGTTGCAGTGATCTGAAATCATGACATTGCACTCCAGCCTGGGCAACAAGAGTGAAACTCCATCTCAAAAAATAATAACAATAATAATTATATACATATATATATATGATCTAGGACTAAGACACATTTGATTCTTCCCACAGGCCATATAACTGAAAAGTTGTTGGCATGACTCATTAAATTATAGCAGATTCACAGTACCATTTTTCATCTTGCTTTTACTAAATTTAGTATTTGGTATTGATTCTGTTTAACTGCCTTGTATTTCAGATTCTGTATAAATAAGAAGGATGCTAACAACTCCAGGAGACTAACGCTTGCTTGCAAATAGTATTTTAAAATCATCACCATTCTCAGTATACAACTGTCTGCATCATTTTCTCATTTAATCATCTTTCATCCTAAAGAGGTATTAACCTCCTTAAAATGCCTCACTGCCCCACAAACCAGAGATCTGGGGGGGAGAGGCCCCCAAATACATTTGGAAAATGGAGTTCTTTATGCCTCATTACTCGTGAAACAGATTCTAACATTCCTGCAATGAAGACGATGGGTATGGCTTTTTCTTTTTGGTCTCACTCTGTCACCCATGCTGGAGAGCAGTGGTGCGAGCAGAGCTCCCTGCAGCCTTGAACTCCCAGGAATAGGCGATCCTCCTACCTCAGGCTCCCGAGTAGCTGGGACTACAGGTGTGCACCACTACATCCAGCTAATTTTTAATGGTTTTTTTTTTGTTTTTTTTTTTTGAGACGGAGTCTCGCTCTGTCGCCCAGGCTGGAGTGCAGTGGCGGGATCTCAGCTCACTGCAAGCTCCGCCTCCCGGGTTCACGCCATTCTCCTGCCTCAGCCTCCCGAGTAGCTGGGACTACAGGCGCCCGCCACCTCGCCCGGCTAGTTTTTTGTATTTTTTAGTAGAGACGGCGTTTCACCGTGTTAGCCAGGATGGTCTGGATCCACCCGTCTCGGCCTCCCAAAGTGCTGGGATTACAGGTTTGAGCCACCGCGCCCGGCCCCAATTTTTAACGTTTTGTAGTGATGGCGTCTCACGATGTTGCCCAGGCTTCTCAAGCTCCTGGCCTCAAGTGAGAGTAAAGCATGTTCCGAAGGGAAAAAAAAAAAAAAAAGAAGAAGGCGTGGGGCTATCCCCTTTATTCCTTCAGAGTCTATTTCCTGTTGCACTTCCTTTTACCAGAAAGCCACAAAAATTAAACCTTCAAATCCAGTAAGTTAGTGGTTTTTCACAAATGAACAAAAACTCTAAAACTCGCAGGGCAGTTGAAAGTAGCAGAGGTAAATATCACGGTCCCGAAGAAAGACACCCCACTCTCCACCCCCAGGATGTGAAATGGCTGCTCGCTGCACTTGGTCTAGCCCAAGCCTACAATCTTCACGCTTTTTTCTTTTTTTAGAGACAAGGTCTTGCTCTGTTGCCCAGCCTACAGTACAGTGGCACAATTATAGCTCACTGCCTCCTCAACCTCCTGGCCTCAAGTGATCCACCTCAGCCTCCCGAGTAGCTGGGACTATAGGCATGCACCACCACATCAACCTAATTTTTGTATTTTTTTTTTTTTTTTGTAGAGACAGAGTTTCGCCATGTTGCCCAGGCTGGTCTCAAACTCCTCAGTTCAAGCGATCCTCCCACCTCGGACTCCCAAAGTGCTGGGATTACAGGGGTGAGTCACTGCACCTGGCCCACAGAATTCTTTTTTTTAATCTTATTACTATTTTTTTTTTTTTGGAGATGGAGTCTCGCTGGGTTGCCTAGGCGGGAATGCAGTGGCACAAACTTGGCTCACTGTAACTTCCACCTCCCAGGGTTCAAGTAATTCTCCTGCCTCAGCCTCCCAAGTAGCTGGGATTACAGGCACACGTCACCATGCCCGGCTAATTTTTGTATTTTAGTAGAGATGGGGTTTCACCTTGTTGGCCAGGCTGGTCTCAAACTCCTGACCTCAGGTGATCTGCCTGCCTCAGCCTCCCAAAGTGCTGGGATCTACAGGCGTACATCCCACCGCACCCGGCCAGAGTTCAGCCTTCTTTTAGACATGACATGATCAGATTTATGGGAGGGTGTGTGTTTTTGTTGTCGTTTTAATTTTAGAGACAGAGTCTCACTCTGTTGCCCAGGCTGGTGTGCAGTGGCATGATCGCGGCTCACTGCATCTTCGGCCTCCTTGTCTCAAGCGATCCTCCCACCTCTGCCTCCCGAGTAGCTGGGATTACAGGCACGCACTACCACACCTGGCTAATTTGTTTTTGTACAGACTGGGGTCTTGCTGTGTTGCCCAGGCTGGTCTGGAACTCCTGGGCTCAAGCGATCCTCCCACCTCAGTCTCCCAAAGTGCTGGGATTATAGGCATGAGCCACCACATCCAGCCCTCAGTCTGATTTATGTTTTTTAGAAGTTGCCTCTGCTTGGTGGAGATGGCAGATACTTCAATAGTCCAGGCGAATGGATACAGTAGGGTAGACTAGAGAGGTGGTTATAAATAGAGAAGTGGATTCATGAAAAAGGCAGATTTCTCAATGGTAAAAAGCAATTTTCACCAAAACAGCATCATGTAGAAGGTTTTCTCTTACAGTAGTTTTTGCGATTTTTACAAATGACTGCAAATTATGTTACTCTAGACAATAGGTTTCAAGAGGGGAGTACAGGGACCAAATACAGCCTGCAGACACTTTTTGTTTTGCCCTCGAAGTTTCTTTTTTTTTTTTTTTTTTTTGAGACGGAGTCTCGCTCTGTCGCCCAGGCTGGAGTGCAGTGGCCGGATCTCAGCTCACTGCAAGCTCCGCCTCCCGGGTTTACGCCATTCTCCTGCCTCAGCCTCCGAAGTAGCTGGGACTACAGGCGCCCGCCACCTCGCCCGGCTAGTTTTTTGTATTTTTTTAGTAGAGACAGGGTTTCACCGTGTTAGCCAGGATGGTCTCGATCTCCTGACCTCGTGATTCGCCCGTCTCGGCCTCCCAAAGTGCTGGGATTACAGGCTTGAGCCACCGCGCCCGGCCAGTTTCTTTTTTTTAAATCTGTTTTTTGGGCTGCACGTGGTGCCTCACACCTGTAATCTCAGCACTTTGGGAGGCCAAGGTGGGCGGATCACGAGGTCAGGAGATCAAGATCATCCTGGCTGACACAGTAAAACCTCGTCTTTACTAAAAAATACAAAAAAGTAGTCGGGCGTGGTGGTGGGTGCCTGTAGTTCCAGCTACTCAGGAGGCTGAGGCAGGAGAATGGCGTGAATCCAGGAGATGGAGCTCGAAGTGAGCTGAGATCGCACCACTGTACTCCAGCCTAGGCGACAGACCGAGACTCCGTCTCAAAAAAAAAAAAAAAAAAATTTCTGTTTTTTTTGTTTGCTTGTTTTTTTTTTTTTTTTTTTTTTTTTTTTTGAGACAGAGTCTTGCTGTGTTTCCCAGGCTGGAGTGCAGTGCCACGATCTTGGCTCACTAGAACCTCCACCTCCTGGGTTCAAGTGATTCTCCTGCCTCAGCCTCCCATGTAGCTGGGAATACAGGCGTGCACCATCACGCTCGCCTAATTTTTGGATTTTTAGTAGAGATGGGGTTTTGCCATGTTGTCCAGGCTGGTCTTGAATTCCTGACCTCAAGTGATCCACCTGCCTCAGCCTCCCAATATACTGGGATTCTGTCATCCCAGCATGAGCCACCGTGCCCAGCCAAAGTTTCTTTTTCAAAAATGTGAATTGGCAATCTAAAAATCTTGCTTTCTGATTTCTCTTGGTGCTGACTAGATCCGGCAAACACTAGGCCCCTATTTCCGAAGGTGGTAACTGGGGAGGGCACAGGCCTTCTCGTTTACCAGTCCCCTGACCTGATCCAGCAGCACCCTTCACTCAATTCAAGCCACTTGCTGGAGGTTCTGACCTCTCTCATCAGGTACCATTTCAGGATGCCACAAGCCCTTGCTCACACGAAAGAACCTCAATTTGGACCTCAAAATAAAGAGGCCAGTTCATCTCATTTATTTATCTATTTATTTGAGACAGCATCTCACTGTCGCCCAGGCTGGAGGGCAGTGGCACAATCTCGGCTCACTGCAACCTCTGCCTCCCAGACTCAAGCGATCCTCCCACCTCAGCTCCCCAAGTAGCTGGGACTACAGGCTCACGCCACCATTGCCCCGCCACCACGCCCAGCTAATTTTTTTGTATTTTAGTAGAGACAGGGTTTTACCATGCAGCCCAGGGTGGTCTCAAACTCCTGAGCTCAAGCGACCCACATGCCTTGACCTCCCAAAGTGTTGGGATTACAGGAGTGAGCCACTGCGCCCGGCCACCTTCACTCAATTTTGATCAACAGCCAGGGTTAGGTTTCATGTTAACTACCATCACCTGTCAAGCACCAGACACCTAAAGACCCGCTACTGGGACGATCATACTTGGATATGGCCAAACCAACGTTAGGAAGGGAAGGCACCTGCAGTGTCTCACAACTGGGTGGTACTACTGCTCAGACTGGTTCATTCTGCACGCCAGGGAGCAACCCAAGTACCATCCAACTGTGACCTCCCCAAAAAGTCCCTCCTTCATCACAGAGGTATGCAAATGGAATGCAAGAGGGGTGCAGTACTTGGCCACCTTTCTTTGAGAAAGAATTCTCGAGTTGACAACTTTTCCTTCCACTAGAAAAAGTCATCTGAGGCCGGGCTCACTGGGTCCTGACTGTAATCCTAGTGCTTTGGGAGGGCAAGGCAGGAGGATCGCTGGAGACCAGAAGTTTGAGACCAGTCTTGGCAACAGAGCGAGACCTTGTCACTACCAAAAAAGGAAAGAAAAAAAGAAAAAGGCAACTGAAATTCAAGGGATGTAGAAATATCAGTCTCTTGGCTGGACGCAGTGGCTCACGCCTGTAAGTCCAGCACTTTGGGAGGTCAAGGCGGGCAGATCACTTGAGGTCAGGAGTTTGACACCACCCTGGCCAACATGGTGAAAACCCAACTCTATTTAAATATACAAAAATTAGCCCAGCATGGTGGTGGGCACCTGTAGTCCCAGCTACTCCGGAGGCAGAGGTTGCAGTTAGCTGAGATGGCGCCACGGCACTCCAGCCTGGGCAAGACTCTATCTCAGAAAAAAAAAAAAAAAAGGGCCGGGCGCGGTGGCTCAAGCCTCTAATCCCAGCACTTTGGGAGGCCGAGACGGGCGGATCACGAGGTCAGGAGATCGAGACCATCCTGGCGAACACGGTGAAACCCCGTCTCTACTAAAAAAATACAAAAAACTAGCCAGGCGAGGTGGTGCGCGCCTGTAGTCCCGGCTGCTCGGGAGGCTGAGGCAGGAGAATGGTGTGAACCCGGGAGGCAGAGCTTGCAGTGAGCAGAGATCCGGCCACTGCACTCCAGCCCGGGCGACAGAGCGAGACTCCGTCTCAAAAAAAAAAAAAAAAAAAGGAAATATCAATTCTTTATAGCACAGGCGGTCGGTCTCCAGGGTGCTGCGGTGTGAGCACACTCTAGGATCAGCTGAATGGTTCCAGGCCTCCGAAAAGTTTTGTGCTTCCACCTCTCCCATTTTATTTTTCCTAGTCTTCACACTTACACCTCAGTTCTACCTCTGGCCAAAATAAGTAAGGTACATTTATCAAAACACTGTTAACTTCCAATCCATTTTTAGCTTCAAAGATAACATAAAACGTCTTTGCAAGCCAGATGTGGTGGCTCATGCCTATAATCCCAGCACTGGGAGGCCAAGATGGGAGGATCTCTTGAGGCCAGTAGTTAGAGACCAACCTGGACGACACAGCGAGACCCCCCTTTTTTTTGTCTTGTTTTTGTTTTTGTTTTTGAGACGCAGTATCCCTCTTGCTGCCCAGGCTGGAGCGCAATGGAGCGATCTCGACTCACCGCAACGTCTGCCTCCCGGGTTCCAGCGATTCTCCTGCCTCAGCCTCCCGAGTAGCAGGGATTATAGGCATGCGCCACCACGCCCGGCTAATTTTGTATTTTCAGTAGAGACGGGGTTTCTCCGTGTTGGTCAGACTGGTCTCTATCTCCCGACCTAAGGTGATTCGCCCGCCTCAGCCTCCCAAAGTGCTGGGATTACAGGCGTGAGCCACCGCGCCCGGCCGAGACCCCCGTCTTTACGATTAAAAAAAAGGGGTGGGGGTGCAAAGTTTCGGAACTAGAAAATTCACCCAACATTTAGTAAAGGTCCTCTTCAACACCTTTCCAGCCCATGCAATCTCGAACCCCACCTCCTGAGCTGCGGGACGTTCCCCAAGGCAAGTCGCTTAACCTGACCCCCAGTGCCGCGTTTGCAGAACGGGGATAAGGACCACCTTAGTGGGTCTCCCCAAAGTGGGGTCGCACGGGAAAATGCACGGTGCTTGGCATACACTCAGCTTCCAGGCAGTGGCAGCTGCCGTGGCGTTTGCATCCCGCCGGCGAGGCGGGCGCTCGGGGAGGGCCGGGGGCCGGGGGGGCACGGCTCACCCACCTGCAGACGGACGTTGAGCATCATGGAAGCCACGATGTAGAGGTAGGGGAAGTTGATGCGCAGCCGCCACGCCAGGTCGAAGAAGATGAGCAGCGTGCGAGTCAGCCCCTTGCAGAAGACCCCATAGGAGCGGGCGGCGGCCGAGCGCGAGAGCCGGACAGCCAGGCCCGACAGAGCCGCCGCCATATAGAGACCGGCGCTCCCACAGCCCGCCCGCCCGCCCTCTCCGCGCCGCGTCGCCCCGGCCGCTGGCCCTCGCCTGGCGCGTTCACGGAGCTAGGGAGGCGGCGGCTAGACCGGCGGGCGGGCGGGCCGCGGAGGAGCGGAGTCCGCACGTCACGCTCGGAGAAGCGCCTCCGCGAGCCGCCGCCTGGTCCCAGCCTGGCCGCGCACCCTGACGTCACAAAGCCAGTCACGCGCCTGCGCGGCCCATAGGCCCCGCCCCTGGGCACGCCCCCGCCACCTTGTTGCAGGTAAGACGCGCATGCGCGGGAGAGGAGGCGTGGGGTCGAGGCTGATGCGTTGTCTCCGTTCGCCCCCTACTGGTGAGTTTGAAAATGAAGACAAAGAGAGGCGATGGACGGTAGCAATGGTTGCAGACAAAGTGAATGTATTTAATGCCGCTAAACTATACATTTAAAAATGGTTGCAGTACTAAATCTTTTTTTCTTTTTATTTGAGATGGAGTTCCGCTCTTGTTGCCCAGGCTGGAGTGCAATGGCGCGATCTCGGCTCACCGCAACCTCCACCTTCCGGGTGCAAGTGATTCCCCAGGCTCAGCCTCCCGAGTAGCTGGGATTACAGGCGCGCACCACCATGCCTGGCTAATTTTTGTATTTTTAGTAGAGACGGGATTTCACCATATTGGCCAGTCTGGTCTCGAACTCCTGACCTCAAGTGATCTATCCGCCTTGGCCTCCCAAAGTGCTGGGATTATAGGCGTGAGCCACCGTGCCTGGCCTACAGTGCTAAATCTCATGTTATGTAGCTCTTAACAGAATTAAAAATGCTGCTGAGGAGCTTTTTTTTTTTTTTTTAAGACTCAGTTTTGCTCTTATTGCCCAGGATGGAGTGCAGTGGCGCCATCTTGGCTCACTGCAACCTCTGCCTCCTGGATTTAAGCAATTCTCCTGCCTCAGCCTCCCGAGTAGCTGGGATTACAGGTGCACATCACCACGCCTGGCTAATTTTTGTATTTTTAGTAGACAGGGGGTTTCACCATGTTGGCCAGGCTGGTCTCAAACTCCTGACCTCAGGTCATCTGCCCACCTCGACCTCCCAAAGTACTGGGATTAGCATTTTTTAAATAAATCAAATAAAATAGGCCGGTTTCCGTGCCCGACACCTGTAATCCCAGCATTTGGAAGGCCAAGGCGGGTCCATCCTTTGATCCCAGAAGTTCAAGACCAGCCTGGGCAACATAGCAAAATCCTGTTTCTACAAAAAGTGAAAAAAACTAGCTGGGCATGGTGGTGCACACCTGTGGTCCCAGCTACTTGGGAGGCTGAGGTGGGAGGATCGCTTGAGCCCAGGAGTTTGAGGATGCAGTGTGGTCACTCCAGTCTGGAAAACAGAGTGAGACCCTGTCTCAAAACAAAACAAAAACAAAAATCATAAACCTTTAGTTTCCCTTATTTTAGCAGCATTATATTTTGCCACATTTATCATTGACATTAAAAAGCTCACTTCATTTTTTTGAAAGCTATTTTTTTCCTTTCAGTGCACATTGCATGCTCTCCTTGAGCACCACAGCACACATGCTTCAGAATTACTGTTTTTCAAGCTATCCTCTTGATAAAAAGTAGAATGAAAATGTCTTTATGCAGTATTTAGGCAAATAATTTAAACATTTTAAAGGGTAGAGTCTTCGATGGAACATTTGCCAGAAAACACAGAATCAATCTGGTAATGTGTAAATAGGCTTGAAGATCAGCTAAATTTATTCTTAGGCTTGTAGAGATTTTCACTGGGGAAATTTGTCAGTCCTGTTTATTTGAACTATGTGGAAAGACCAGATGGGCTGAGGTAACATGTGATTATATAGAGAGAGAGATAGGTATATGTATACGTATAGACACACACACACACCCAGAGTCATACACACATGCATATATTATCCTCCCTGGTTACTCATTTTTTTGTCTCTAAATGTCATTGTGGCATTTAAAAAATTTTTTTCAAGATGAGGGGTCTTGCTGTGTTGCCCACTCTGGAGTGCAGGGGCATGATCACAGCTCACTGCACCCTGAACCTCCCTGGCTCAAGCCGTTCTCCTGCCACAGCCTTCTGAATAGCTGGGACTACAGATATGCGACACCATGCTCGGCTAATTTTTTTTTTTTTTTGCAGGGGACAAGTTTCACTCTTGTTGCCCAGGCTGGAGTGCAATGGTACGATCTTGGCTTACCGCAACCTCCACCTACTGCGTTCAAGCAATTCTCCTGCCTCAGCCTACTGAGTAGCTGGGATTACAGGCATGTGCCACCACGGCCGGCTAATTTTGTATTTTTAGTAGAGACGGTATTTATCCATGTTGGTCAGGCTGGTCTTGAACTCCCAACCTCAGGTCATCCACCCGCCTCAGCCTCCCAACGTGCTGGGTTTATAGGCGTGAGCCACCGTGCCTGGCGCATACTCGGCTAATTTATTTTTATTTTTATTTTATTTATTTATTATTATTATTATTATTATTGGTAGAGATAGGCTCTCACTATGTTGCCCAGGCTGGTCTGGAACCCCTGGCCTCAAGCCATCCTTCTACCTAGGCAGAGAGTTATTTTAACAGGCCATTCGGTTGCCGTAAACAATGGCAAGGAAAATTACCACAAAGCTAAACTGGGCAAGGTAAGAGGACTGTTGTAATAAGATGCAGTGAGAGGTCAAAGAGACACCCGGGAAAGCTAACAATATTTGAGGTATATCCAGGTTAATTGTTCCAAACTACAGTGCCGGCTGGGAAATTAGCCTAGGTTCCTGAACTAGCATTCAGCTGAGCCCAGGGTCACTGAGCCTCTTTGGGAATACATTTTCCTCATTATGGTTTGAGAAACAAACACAGACAGAACTAATTATAAATCAGTGTAAGCCAAACACAGTGGCTCATGCCTGTAATCCCAACACTTTGAAAGACCGAGGCCTTCAATAATTATTATTATTAAAAATAAATTTTTTTTTTGAGACAGAGTCTCGCTCTGTCACCCAGGCTGGAGTGCAGTGGCACGATCTCGGCTCACTGCAACCTCCACCTCCTGGGTTCAAGTGATTCAGCCTCCTGAGTAGCTGGGATTACAGCTGACTGTAATTACAGTCAAGAGGCTGAGGCAGGAGAATCATTTGAACCTAGGAGGCAGAGACTGGAGTGAGCCAAGATCGCGCCATTGCACTCCAGAGAACTGTGTCTCAGGTGAGAGAAACAGTCAAGTTTTTTTTTCTTTCTTTCTTTCTTTCTTTTGAGATAGTGTCTCGCTCTGTCACCCATGCTGGAGTGCAATGGCGCTCTCTCGGCTCACTGCAACCTCTGCCTCCTTGGTTCAAGCAATTCTGCCTCAGCCTCTTGAGTAGCTGAGATTACAGGAAAGCACCACCACACCCCGCTAATTTTTGTATTTTTAGTAGAGACAGGGTTTCACCATGGGTTAGCCAGGCTGGTCTCGAACTCCTGACCTCAAGTGATCTGCCTGCCTCAGCCTCCCAAAGTTCTGGGGTTATAGGCATTAGCCACTGAGCCCAGCCAAGCCTTTTTTCTTTTCAGCATGATCTGGTGAGGAAAGCACAGAGAAGCCAGGTTTCACATTTAGCAAGTTCTTGGTGCCCTGTGACCTGGTTCTGTAAAATGAGGATAACGACACCCATCCTACAGGGTATTTATGAGAAGTAAATGAGATCAGGTATACACGGCATTTAGCACAGTCTCAGGCAGATAGAGGACACCCAGAAAGTGGTGGTAGCTATTTTCTTTCTTTTTTCTTGTTTTTTGTTTGTTTGTTTTTTGTTTTGTTTTGTTTTTTGAGACAGAGTCTCGCTCTGTCGCCCAGGCTAGAGTGCAGTGGCGCGATCTCGGCTCACTGCAAGCTCCGCCTTTCGGGTTCACGCCATTCTCCTGCCTCAGCGTCCCCAGTAGCTGGGACTACAGGCGCCCGCCACCATGCCCGACTGATTTTTTTGTATTTTTAGTAGAGACAGGGTTTCACCGTGTTAGCCAGGATGGTCTCAATTTCCTGACCTCGGGATCCACCCGCCTCAGCCTCCCAAAGTGTTGGGATTACAGGCGTGAGCCACCGCGCCCGGCCTTCTTCTCTTTTTTTTTTTTTCTGGGATAAGAATGTGGCTCTGTTGCCCAGGCTGGAGTGCTGTGGTGAGATCTAGGCTCAGTACAACCTCTGCCTCCCAGGTTCAAGCAATTCCCCTGCCTTAGCCTCCTGAGTAGCTGGGATTACAGGCGCCCACCACCACGCCCAGCTAATTTTTGTATTTTTAGTAGAGATGGGGTTTCACCATGTTGGCCATGCTGGTATCAAACTCCTGACCTGACCTCAAGTGATCTGCCCACCTCAGCCTCCCAAAGTGCTGGGATTACAGAAGTGAGCCTCCATGCCCAGCCTCTCCTGCCTTATTTCTTTTTGAGACAGGATCTGGCTCTGTTGCCTAGGCTGGAGTGCAGTGGCATGGTCTCAGCTCACTGTAGCCTCAACCTCTTAGGCTCAAGCGATCCTCCCAGCACAGTCTCCCAAGTAGCTGAGAGTATAGATGCACACTACTGCACCCAGCTGACTTTTTTGTTTGTTTGTTTTTGTTTTTGTAGAGACGGGGCCTTGCTAGGTTGCCTAGGCTGGTCTCAAACTTCTGGGCTCAAGTGATCCTCCTGCCTTGACCTCCCAAAGTGCTGGGATTACAGGTGTAAGCCACCACGCCTGGCCTAAATGGTAGCTATTTTCATGGTTAGATCCCTTGCATCCTTAGAAGAATGCAAGTTTAGGCTAGGCACGGTGGTGGTGGCTGAGATTGCATCATTGCACTCCAGCCTGGGCAGCAAGAGTGAAACTCCATCAAAAAAGAGAGAAAAGAAAAAAAGAAAGGGAGGAAGGAGGGAGGGAGGGAAGAAAGGAAAGAGAAGGGAAGGGAAGAAAAGGAAGGAAAGGAAGGAAAGGAAGGAAAGGAAAGAAAGAGGAGGGAGGGAGGGAGCCAGGTATGGTGGTTCATACCTGTAATCTCAGCACTTCGAGAGGCCACGGCAGTAGGATCGCTTGAGCCTGGTGGTTTGAGACCAGCCTGGACAATATGGTGAAATACCATCTCTACAAAAAAATACAAAAATTAGCCAGATGTGGTGGCACACACCTGTAGTCCCAGTTGTTTGGGAAGCTGACGTGGGAGGATTGCTTGAGCCCAGGAGGTGGAGGTTGTAATGAGCCAAGATCATGCCACTGCACTCCAGCCTGGGTGACAGAGTGAGACCCCCACCTCAAAAAAAAAAAAAAGAAAAAGAAATTGAAGGATATTCACACGCATATATAGATGTACACAAACACATATACATATATAAATGTTATATGCTATACATATATGCAAATATACACACGCACATATGTGTTTTTATTTGAAATGAAAGGTAATGAAAGGCAAATGAAAGGATATACCATAAATTTATTTTAAAGTGGTTTGGCCAGGCGCAGTGACTTATGCCTGTAATCCCAGCACTTTGGGAGGATGAGGCGGGTAGATCACTTGGGGTCAGGAGATGGAGACCAGCCTGGCCAACATGGCAAAACCCTGTCTCGACTAAAAATACAAAAATTAGGCAGACATAGTGGTACGCGCCTGTAATCCCAGCTACTTGGGAGGCTGAGGCACGAGAACTGCTTGAACCTGGGAGATGGAGGTTGCAGTGAGTTGAAATATTGCCGCTGCACTCCAGCCTAGGTGACAGAGCAAGACTCTGTCTCAAAAAAAAAAAGTTATACTTCCCAGCATATATCTTGTTTTTTAGAATTTGACTTTGGAACCATGTAAATATTTTCCGCAGTTGTAAAACAAAACTGAATTTCTAAAAAATACATAAAAACTGAAAGCAAAATAAAACAAATGAAATCTGTACATCTAGTTAGTGATATAACCACACAAAAAGAGGAACTATTTGAAGAAACATTAAAACTGTAATTTTTTTTTTTTTTTCAGACAGAGTTTCGCTCTTGTTGCCCAGGCTAGAGTGCAATGGCCTGATTTCAGTTCACCGCAACTTCCTTCTCCTGGGTTCAAGCGATTCTCCTGTCACAGCCTCCCAAGTAGCTGGGATTACAGGCCCATGCCACCATGCCCGGCTAATTTTTATATTTTTACTAGAGATGGGGTTTCATCATATTGGTCAGGCTGGTCTCAAACTTCTGACCTCAGGTGATCCGCCCTCCTGGGCCTTCCAAAGTGCTGGGATTACAGGTGTGAGCCACCACGCCCAGCTAATTTTTTTTTTTTTTTTTTTTTGAGATGGAGTCTCGCTCTGTCACCTAGGCTAGAGTGCAGTGGCGCCATCTTGGCTCACTGTAACCTCCACCTCCCAGGTTCAAGTGATTCTCCTGCCTCAGCCTCCCGAGTAGCTGGGATTACAGGCACTTGCCACCACGCCCAGCTAATTTTGTATTTTTGGTAGAGATGTAGTTTCACCATGTTGGCCAGACTGATCTCGAACTCCTGACCTCAGGTAATCCACCCACCTCAAGTAATGCCACCTCCCAAAGTGCTGGCATTACAGGCGTGAGCCACTGTGTCCGGCCCTATTTATTTATTTATTTTTAAATTTTTCCTTGAGACAGGGTCTCACTCTGTGGCCTAGGCTGGAGTACTGTGGCATTATCATAGCTCACTACAGCCTGGACCTCCCAGGTTCAAGCAGTCCTTCCACCTCAGCCTCCTGAATGGCTGGGACCACATCACAGGTGCATGCTACCACACCTGGCTAATTGTGGTTTTTTAATTTTTATTTTTATTTATTTATTTTTGAGACGGGGTCTTGTTCTGTTGTCCAGGCTGGAGTGCAGTAGCGTGATCTCAGCTCACTACAACCTTGGCAAGCAATTCTCCTGCCTCAGCCTCCAGAGTAGCTGGGATTACAGGTGTGAACCACCCCGCCTGGCTAGTTTTTGTATTATTAGTAGAGACAGGGTTTCACCATGTTGGCCAGGCTGGTGTTGAACTCCTGACCTCAGGTGATCCACCCGCCTCAACCTCCCAAAATGCTGGGATTACAGGCATGAGCCACTGCGCCGGGCCTCAGGTAACTTTTTATTTTATTTTTTTGTAGAGATGGGGTCTCACCATGTTGCCCAGGCTGGTCTCAATCTCCTGGCCTCAAGCAATTCTCCTGCCTTGGTGTTAAGATTACAGGCATGAGCTGCCATTCCCGAACTCTCCTCCTGTGAAAATCAGCCTTGGATTTAGGGCTCTCCCTACTCTAGAGTGACCTCATCATAGTCAGTTACCTCTGCAGACTCTATTTCCAAATAAGGTCACATTCTGAGGTACTGGGTGGATATGAATTTTTCGAGAACACTATTCAACCCAATGCAGTACTGAATTACACAAAACAAAAACAATCTCATGGGAAACCTTTGGAAAATGCTTGGAGAGACACGCATTTTTGTAAACTAGTAAATAAAAGGAAAGGATGAAGCAATTATATTCTGCTCTACCTGTATGAACTGGGAGCTGGACTTCAAGGTAAGTGAGTAGTTAACAAGAATACATTTTTCTGGCTGGACGTGGTGGCTCATGCCTGTAATCCCAGCACTTTGGGAGGCCAAGGCGGATGGATTGCAAGGTCAGGAAATCAAGAACATCCTGGCTAACAAGGTGAAACCCTGTTTCTACTTAAAAAAAAAAAAAAAAAAAATAGCTGCCAGGTGCGGTGGCTCACGCCTGTAATCCTAGCACTTTGGGAGGCCAAGATGGGCGGATCACGAGATCAGGAGATCGAGACCATCCTGGCTAACACGGTGAAACCCTGTCTCTACTAAAAATACAAAAAAATTAGCCAGGTGTGGTGGCGGGCGCCTGTAGTCCCAGCCATTCCAGAGGCTGAGGCAGAATGGCGTGAACCCGGGAGGCAGAGCTTGCAGTGAGCCGAGATCGCGACTGCACTCCAGCCTGGGAGACAGAGCGAGACTCCATCTCAAAAAAAAAAAAAAGAATACATTTTTCTTTCTCCTTCCTTCCTTCCCTCCCTCCCTCCCTCCCTCCCTCCCTTCCTTCCTTCCTTCCTTTCTCCCTCCCTCCCTCCCTCCCTCTTTCTTTTTTTGAGAAAGAGTAGCGCTCTTTCACCCAGGCTGAAGTGCAGTGACAATCACAGCTCACTGCAACCTCCACTTCCTGGGCTCAAGCGATCCTCCCCTCTCAGCCTCCCAAGCAGTTGGGACCACAGATGCACACCACCACGCCTGGTTAATGTTTAAAATTTTTTGGTAGATACAGAGTCTTGCTATATTGCTGAACTCCTGGGCTCAAGTAATCCTCCCACCTCGGCCTTTCAAAATACTGGGACTGGCTGGGTACGGTGGTTCACGCCTGTAATCCCAGCACTTTGGGAGGCCAAGGTGGGCAGATCACGAGGTCAGCAGTTCGAGACCAGCCTGGCCAACATCGTGGAACCCCGTCTCTACTAAAAATACAAAAATTAGCTGGGCGTGGTGGCAGGTGCCTGTAATCCCAGCTAGTCCGGAGGCTGAGGCAAGAGAATGGCATGAACCCGGGAGGCGGAGCTTGCAGTGAGCCGAGATGGCGTCACTGCACTCCAGCCTGGGCGACAGAGTGAGACTCTGTCTCAAAAAAAAAAAAAAAAAAAGGAAGAGGAAGAGTGGAAGGGAACCCATGAATTGAAAAAGACTTGAGATGTAATTTGAAAAAGAGAGGAAGGCTTGAGAAATGTATCTGCCAAGTCCATCATATGGACTTTATTTCAAAAAAGTTAACTGTAGACTGGGTGTGGTGGCTCACACCTATAATCCCAGCACTTTGGGAGGCTGAAGTGGGAGGATCAACTGACTCCAGGAGTTTGAGATCAGCCTAGACTACGTGGCAACACCCTGTCCCTACCAAAAAGAAAAAAAAATTAGGCTGGACTCGATGGCTCATGCCTGTAATCCCAGCAATTTGGGAGGCCAAGGTAGGTGGATCACCTGAGGTCAGGAGTTTGAGACAAGCCTGGCCAACATGGTGAAACCCCGTCTCTACTAAAAATACAAAAATTAGCTGGGCATGGTGGGGGGCACCTGTAATCCTATCTACTCAGGAGGCTGAGGCAGGAGAATCACTTGAACCCGGGTGGCAGAGGTTGCAGTGAGCTGAGATTGTGCCTTTGCATTCCAGCCTGGGTGACAGAGCAAGATCCTGTCTCAAAACAAAACAAAAGAAAGTCAACTATGAATAAAAACAGAGAGGGGAATTGGCAAAAATTGGAATTTGATGATTTTACAGAATTTTTTTTTTTAATTTATTTTTGAAACGAAGTCTTGCTCTGTCACCAGGCTGGAGGGCAGTGGCATGATTTTGGCTCACTGCAACCTCTGCCGACTGAGTTCAAGCAGTTCTCCTGCCTCAGCCTCCCAAGTAGCTGGGATTACAGGCACACGCCACCACGTCCAGCTAATTTTTGTACTTTTAATAGAAACAGGGTTTCACCATTTGTCCAGGATGGTCTCAGTCTCTTGACCTCGTGATCTGCCCACCTTGGCCTCCCAGAGTGCTGGGATTACAGGCATGAGCCACAGCACTTGGCCTGGAATTTTTTTTTTTTGGTGCAGTAATGGAATTACAGTTAAGTTTGTAAAAAGAGCTTCTCTTTTAGAAATACATACTGAAGTCAGGCACAGTAGCTCACCCCTGTAATCCCAGCACTTTAGGAGGCCAAGGCTGGCAAATCATGAGGTCAGGAGATCGAGACCATCCTGGCCAACATGGTGAAACCCTGTCTCTACTAAAAATACAAAAATTAGCTGGATGTGGTGGCATGTGCCTGTAGTCCCAGCTACTCGGGAGGCTGAGGCAGGAGAATCGCTTGAACCTGGGAGGCAGAGGTTGCAGTGAGCAGAGATAGCGCCACTGCACTCCAGCCTGGCGACAAAGCGAGACTCCATCTCAAAACAGAAATACATATTGAGATATTTACAGATGTTCTGTATGATATATGGAACTTACTTCCAAATAATGACCATGTAGGAGAGTGGGTATAGATGACCCAAGATTACCCATAAACTGATAATTGTTAGATCAGATGACATACATGTGGAGATTCACTACTATTCTGTCCATTTTTGTATACATTTGAAAACAGAGTCTCACCCTGTCACCCAGGCTGGAGTGCAGTCACGCGATCTCGGCTCACTGCAAACTCCACCTCCTGAGTTCACGCCATTCTCCTGCCTCAGCCTCCCGAGTAGCTGGGACTACAGGCGCCCACCACCACGCCCAGCTAATTTTTTTGTATTTTTAGTAGAGACAGGGTTTCACCATGTTAGCCAGGATTGTCTCGATCTCCTAACCTCGTGATCCGCCTGCCTCGGCCTCCCAAAGTGTTGGGATTACAGGCGTGAGCCACCATGCCTGGCCTGGGTCATACTATTATTTAAAAATGTTTCTGGCCGGGCGCGGTGGCTCAAGCCTGTAATCCCAGCACTTTGGGAGGCCGAGATGGGTGGATCACGAGGTCAGGAGATCGAGACCATCCTGGCTAACACGGTGAAACCCCATCTCTACTAAAAATAGAAAAAAATTAGCCGGGCGTGGTGGCAGGCGCCTGTAGTCCCAGCCACTCGGGAGGCTGAGGCAGAAGAACGGCGTGAACCCAGGAGGCGGAGCTTGCAGTGAGCCGAGATAGTGCCACTGCACTCCAGCCTGGGCGACAGAGCAAGACTCCGCCTCAAAAAAAAAAAAAAAAAAAAAAGTTTCTAAACTGGGTGCAGTCACGTATACCTGTAGTCCCAGTACTTTGGGAGGCTGAGGTGGAAGGGGTACTTGAGAACAGGAGTTTGAGACCGGCCTGGGCAACATGACAAGACCCCATCTGTAATAAAAATTATGAAAATTAAAAATAAATGTAGGAAGATTTTCTGTCTCTTTTCTCATTATCATATACAGGGTGAGCAGGTGCTGATTAAACTTCTATTTGGGGCCAGGAGTGATGGCTCAAGACTGTAATTCCAGCACTTTGGGAGGTCGGGGTGGGTGGATTACCTGCAGTCAGGAGCTCAAGACAAGCCTGGCCAACATGGTAAAACCTACTAAAAATACAAAAAATTAGCTGGGTGTGGTGGCACACGCCTGTAATCCCAACTACTCAGGAGGCTGACTTGAACCCGGGAGGCAGAGGTTGCAGTGAGCAGAGATTGAGCCACTGCACTCCAGCCTGGGTGACAGAGCAAGACTCTGTATTTTTAAAAAATAATAATAAATAAATAAAAAGACTTCTGTTTAGTCCACAGATTGCAAAATATTGAGGTGAGATTGAAGAAAGAGGGATGTTTCCTAGAGGTCCTGGACTTGGGGCTATTACAGTCCCTGTGTGTGACTCTAGTTGTCTCTTTTGAGGAGGAGGTGTGTTATTGGTTTTGTGTGACATTAGAATGATTAAATTATGGTGGGGTAGGAGCATTTAAAAATGTTAAATTGGAAGATATAAGCACGTGAGTCGTGAGATCCACCAGATGTACATGGTGGATATGGCAGGACCTGACCATTGTGTTCTAAGACCCACTCTTCTCTTCTTTAGTGGTAGTAGAATTTTTAGGAGAGCCTCTGTTTCCCAGCCTGCACTGCAGCTTGGAATGGTCATGTGACTATGTCTGGCCAATGGGATGTAAGAAGAAGTACAATGGCTTCCTAGAATTATCCGGAAGAAACGCTTAGCACTCTCTCTTTGTCCCCCCCTTTTTTTTTTTTTGAGATGGAGTCTTGCTCTGTCGCCAGGCTGAAGTGTGGTGGCGGGATCTCGGCTGACTGCAGTCTCTGTCTCCTAGGTTCAAGCGATTCCCCTGCCTCAGCCTCCCAAGTAGCTGGGACTACAGGCATGCACCACTATGCCTGGCTAATTTCTTACATCTTTAGTACAGATGGGGTTTCACCATGTTGGCCAAGATGGTCTCCATCTCTTGACCTTGTGATCCTCCCGCCTCGGCCTCCCAAAGTGCTGGGATTATAAGCGTGAGCCACCGTGCCCAGCCTCTTTGTCCTCTTCTATCTCTGTTTCTCCATCCTGTGCTTGGGACTTAGAAGTACTGACTAGAGCTCCATCTTGGCCCATGAGGAAGGGGTTGGGGCACCAGGCTTCATGGAGAAGAGCTATGTACCAGCCTGGATTACTGACCTCTGGATTTTTACCTTCAAGAAAAAAAAAAACTTTAATTTTGTTTAAACTATTACCACTGTAGGTCTCTGTCAAGTGCACTGAACCTAGTACTCATAAATACAGTGGTTATCTCTTGTTTCTGCCTGTACAGCCACAACTTCCCATTCTCTTGGGGGGACTTCCTCTACCCTATTCCATATGGTTTTGGTGGACTGTGAGTCACTCACTAGGTCCTTCTCTTTTCCCCAGCAGGTGGGGAGGTGACCAAATACAACCAACCAAGACTCCTCTTGAGTCATCAGGAATGAAAACCTGGGTGGACTGGCACAGGGACCCCTAGGCAGATTATTATTATTATTACTATTATTATTATTATTATATTATTATTATTTTGAGATGGAGTTTCACTCTTGTTGCCCAGGCTGGAGTACAATGGCATAATCTTGGCTCACTGCAACCTTCACCTCCTGAGTTGAAGCGATTCTTCTGCCTCAGCCTCCTGAGTAGCTGGGATTATAGACGACTACCACCACGCCCAGCTAATTTTTTGTATTTTTAGTAGAGACAGCGTTTCACCATATTGGTCAGGCTGGTCTTGAACTCCTAACCTCAGGTGATCCACCCGCCTCAGCCTCCCAAAGTGCTGGGATTACAGGCATGAGCCACTGTACCTGGCCAGATTATTAACAGATTGTTATTAACAAAAGCTGTATTTCTCCTGAAATATTAATTATATACTGTATTAACAAGTACAGGAATACAGAAGAAATACAGCTTTCAGCTTTGCCTAGACCTAAAAGATGGTCCTGAGGAAGGTGATGTCAATGCACCCAAAATAAAATCCCTGAGGGTCCCCAAGTGACCCTGAATATTCTCTCTTTTCTGAGTTCTGGTTACTCAACCTTTCCTTTGTTTTTTCTTTGATTCTGTGAGCTACCTAGTATTCTTCTTCTTTTTTTTTTTTTTTTTTGAGATGGAGTTTTGCTCTGTTGCCCAGGCTGGGGTGCAGTGGCATGATCTTGGCTTATTGCAACTTCCGCCTCCTGAGTTCAAGCAATTCTCCTGCCTCAGCCTCCTGAGTAGCTAGGATTATAGGCATGCACCACCACACCCAGCTAATTTTTAATTTTTAGTAGAGATGGGGTTTCACCATGTTGGCCAGGCTGGCCTTGAACTCCTGACCTCAAGCGATCTGCCCACCCAGGCCTCCAAAGGTGTTGGGATTACAGGTGTGAGCCACCGCACCTGGCCTAAGAGCACAAACTTGATGAACTCTGCATTGCTTGCTGTCTGATGGCACAGGCCTAGGCCCTGCTGGCCCAGTTGGATCTATGGAGTTATCCTCATCTTACATAAGAGGATCCAGGAAATAGTGGGCGGGGCTAAGAAGACAGGAATCGCATGTTATTTAAAGTTTCAGTGGTAACCAAGAGGAGAACTAAAACAGTGAGATATACCACAATGGGGGAACCGCTGGTATCAGTGAGCTAAATTCTCATGTATCACAGCCGAAAGACAAGAGATAATGCGTACAATTGATCAAACAATCAGCTGATAAGACAGGGTGAGGAAAAAGAAGAAGAAAAGAAACAATTGATCAGGCAACAAGAATATAAGCAAGGTTTCTTTTTTTCTGCTTTTTTTGTTGTTGTTGTTTGAGACAGGGTCTCACTCTGTCCCCCAGGCTGGAGTGCAGTAGTGCAATCATAGCTCACTGCAGCCTCAACATCCTGGGCTCAAGTGATCCTCCCTCCTCAGTCTCCCAAGTAGCTGGGACGACAGGCGCATGCCGCTACAGATGGCTAATTTTTAGATTTAGGGCAGAGATGAGGTCCTGCTATGTTGCCCAGGCTGGTCTTCAACTTCTGACCTCAAGTGATCCTCCAGAGTTAGCCTCCAAAAGTACTGGGATTACAGGCGTGAGCCACTGTGTTGGGCTGTTTGAAAATTTTTTTTATTTGTTACCAAATCATTGGCAAATCTCTGTGGCTCACACCTGTAGTGCCAACAGTGTTGGGAGGCCAACACTGGAGAATCAATGAGGCCAGGAATTTGAGTACAGCCTGGGCAATATAGTGAGACCCTGTATCTACAAAAAATAAAAATATTGGCCGGGCACGGTGGCTCACACCTGTAATCCCAGCATTTTGGGAGGTCGAGACGGGTGGATCACTTGAGGTCAGGAGTTCAAGACCAGCCTGGCTGACATGGTGAAACCCCGTTTCTACTAAAAATACAAAACATGATCTGGGCATGGTGGCGGGCGCCTGTAATCCCAGCTACTCGGGAGGCTGAGGCAGGAGAATTGCTTGAACCCGGGAGGCAGAGGTTGCAGTGAGCTGAGATAGCGCCATTCCACTCCAGCTTCGGCAACAAAAGTGAAACTCCACCTAAAAAAATAAATAGGCCGGGTGCGGTGGCTCACACCTGTAATCCCAGCACTTGGGGAGGCCGAGGCGGGTGGATCACGAGAGTCAGGAGATCGAGACCATCCTGGCTAACACAGTGAAACCTTGTCTCTACTAAAAATACAAAAAATTAGCTAGGCGTGATGGCAGGCGCCTGTAGTCCCAGCTACTCAGGAGGCTGAGGCAGAAGAATGGCGTGAACCCAGGAGGTGGAGCTTGCAGTGAGCCGAGATTGTGCCACTGCACTCCAGCCTAGGCTACAGAGCGAGGCTCTGTTTCAAAAAAAAATAAATAAAATTTAAAAATAAATAAATAAATAAATAGGCCAGGCGCAGTGGCTGACGCCTGTAATCCCAGCAATTTGGGAGACCAAGGCAGGTGGGTCACGAGGTCAGGAGATCAAGACCATCCTGGCTAACACGGTGAAACCCCGTCTCTACTAAAAATACAAAAAATTAGCCAGGCATGGTGGCGGACACCTGTAGTCCCAGCTACTCCAGAGGCCGAGGCGGAGCTTGCAGTGAGCTGAGATCGCGCCACTGCACTCCAACCTGGGTAACAGAGCAAGACTCCATCTCAAAAAAATAAACAAATAAATTTAAATAAATAAATAAATACAATAAAAATAGAAATAAAACTATTAGCCAGACATAGTGGTGCACGCTTGTCGTTCTAGCTACTTGGGAGGCTGAGGTGGGAGAATCGATTGAGCCCGGGGGTTCAAGGCTGCAGTGAGCTATGATTGTGCCACTGCACTCCAGCATGGGTTACAGAGGAAGACCCTGTCTCAAAAAAAAAAAAAAAAAAAACCACAAAGTTTTTTTTGAGGTCTTTAGTATGAGTTCTTCTGTGCTAGCTGAGGTTTTAAAAATGTGCACTATGTTAAACAATTATTTAAAGTAAATGGTTTAAAGTCATTTAAACTAAATGACTTTAATTATAAAAGAAAACAAATAACAGGCTGGGTGAGGGGCTCATGCCTGTAATCCCAGCACTTTGGGAGGCAGAGACTGGTGGATCAGTTGAGGTTGGGAGTTCAAGACTAGCCCGGGCAACATGGTGAAACCCTGTCTCTACTGAAAACACAAAAATTAGCCAGGCATGGTGACAGGCGCCCGTAACCCCAGCTACTCAGGAGGCTGAGACACGAGAATCCCTTGAACCTGGGAGGCAGAGGTTGCAGGGAGCCAAGATTGGGTCATTGCACTCTAGCCTGGGTGACAAGAGTAAAACTCCATCTCAAAAAAAAAAAAAAAAAAAAAAAAAATTGACAGGCGTAGTGGCTTACTCCTGTAATCCCAGCACTTTGGGAGGATGAGGGGGGCGGATCACCTGAGATCAGAATGCCTGTAATCTCAGTTACTCGGGAGGCTGAGGCAGGAGAATCACTTGAACCCAGGAGGCAGAGGTTGCAGTGAGCCACGACTGCGCCATTGCACTCCAGCCTGGGCAACAAGAGTGAAACTCCATCTCAAAAACAAAACAAAACAAACAAACAATAAAATTTTACTTTGATGTCTAAAGTATGAGCTCTTCTGTACTAGCTGATGTTTTAACAATGTGCACATTATTAAACAATCATTTAAAGTAAATGATTTAAAGTCATTTAAGTTAAATGACTTTAATTAAAAAAAAAATCAGGCTGGGCACAGTGGCTCACACCTGTAATCCCAGCACTTTAGGAGGCTGAGGCAGGTGGATCACGAGGTCAAGAGATCAAGACCATCCTGTCCAGCATGGCGAAACCCTATCTCCTACTAAAAATACAAAAATTAGCTGGGCATGGTGGCATGTGCCTGTAATCCCAGCTACTTGGGAGGCTGAGGCAGGAGAATCGCTTGAACCCGGGGGCAGAGGTTGTAGTGAGCTGAGATCACACCACTGCATTCCAGCCTGGTGATGCAGTGAGACTCCATCTCAAAAAAAAATGTACTGTTTTGTTCCTCCACATCTTTACAGCACTTAGTGGACCTATGGACTGGTAGAATGGAGAACACAAAGTTCATTCTCCTCATTGTGCAGGTGAGTAATGAGAAAAAAAAGGCTTAATGACTTAGCAACGTCACAGAGCCCATTGGTGACTAAGCTGGGGCCAGGTTGGCAGCAGTGGTTGGCAGTTCCCGGGCTTCTATTCCAGTGTGCCTTCCACTATACCATGCTTACAATGCAAAATGTCAGCAAGGTTTACATAATCAAGAGAAAACAGTCCTTTTCTTTGGGCCATCAGACACTTGTATTTGAAGGGATCCAGAACCTTCCTTAGGGTTTTTGTTCTTCTCATTAAGATGGCAAATTAGGGTGGGCACAGTGGCTCACACCTGTAATCCCAGTACTTTTTGGAAGGCCAACGCCAGAGGATCGCTTGAGTCCAAGAGTTCGAGACCAGCCTGGGTAACATAGCAAGGCCCTGTCTCTACAAAAAAGTTAGCTGGGTGTGTTCCCAGCTACACAGGAGGCTGAGGCAGGAGGATCTGTTGAGCCCAGGAGGTTGAAGCTACAGTGAGCTATGATCGTTCCACCACTGCAATCCAGCCTGGGTGACAGAGTGAGACTCCAAAAAAAAAAAAAAAAAGATAAAAAGAAAGATGATAAATTATATTAACATACTACAAGAATTAGCCAGGGGTGGTGGCGTGCACCTGTAGTCCCAGCTATTTGGGACTCCATCGCTTGAGCCTGGGAGGTTAACTGTAGTGATCCAAGATCTTGCCACTGCATTCCAGCCTGGGTGATAGAGTGAGACCTTGTCTCTAAAGAAATAAATAAAAGAAGAGAAGGAACTATCAACAAATATTGAACCTTAATTGGCTGGGCGCGGTGGTTCACGCCTGTAATCCCAGCACTTTGGGAGGCTGAGGCAGGCGGATCACGAGGTCAGGAGATCGAGACCATCCTGGCTAACATGGTAAAACCCTGTCTCTACCGAAAATACAAAAAATTAGTCAGGCGTGGTGGCGGGCGCCTGCAGTCCCAGTTACTTGGGAGGCCGAGGCAGGAGAATGGCGTGAACCCAGGAGGTGGAGCTTGCAGTGAGCCAAGATCGCACCACTGCACTCCAGCCTGGGTGACAGAGCGAGACGCTGTCTAAAATAAAATAAAATAAAATAAAATAAAATAAAATAAAATAAAATAAAATAAAATGGAATGTTAATGAATAATATGCATTCTGGCCTTTCCGTGCTACCCACAGAGGAGTCTGTCTGGTGTTGTTCTGGATTATCATCGTAACTTAAAGGGAAACTTTCACAATGTCCGGAGCCCTTGATGTCCTGCAAATTAAGGAGGAGGATGTCCTTACGTTCCTTGCAGCGGGAACCCACTTAGGTAGCACCAGTCTTGACTTCCAGATGGAACAGTACATCTACAAAAGGAAAAGTGATGGCATCTACATCCTAAATCTGAAGAGGACCCGGGAGAAGCTTCTGCTGGCAGCTCGTGCCATTGTTGCCATTGAAAACCTTGCTGATGTCAGTGTCACATCCTCCAGGTATACTGGCCAGAGGGCCATGCTGACGTTTGCTGCTGCCACTGGAGCCACTCCAATCGCTGGCCACTTCACTTCTGGAACCTTCACTATCCATATCCAGGAAGCCTTCCAGGAGCCACGGCTTCTTGTGGTTACTGACCCCAGGGTTGACCAACAGCCTCTCACAGAGGCATCTTATGTTGACCTACCTACCTTGCTCTGTGTCACACAGATTCTCCTCTGCACTATGTGGACATTGCCGTCCCAAGCAACAACAAGGGAGCTCACTCAGTGGGTTTGAAGTGGTGGCTGCCGGCTCAGGAAGTTCTGCTCATCTGTGGCACCATTTCTCGTGAACACCCGTGGGAGGTCATGCCTGATCTCTACTTCTTTTGTTTTTTTTTTCCAGATGGAGTCTCACCCTATCACCCTGGCTGGAGTGCGATGGTGCGATCTCAGCTCACTGCAACCTCCGCCTCCTGGGTTCAAGCGATTCTCCTGCCTCAGCCTCCCGAGTAGCTGGGACTATAGGCACCTGCCACCACACCCAGCTAATTTTTTGTATTTTTAGTGGAGACGGGGTTTCACCGTGTTAGCCAGGATGGTCTCGATCTCCTGACTTCGTGATCCACCCGCCTCGGCCTCCCAAAGTGCTGGGATTACAGGCGTGAGCCACCGTGCCCAGCTGGTGATCTCTATTTCTGTAGAGATCCTGAAGAGGTTGAAAAAGAAGAACAGGTTGGGCCAGGAGCAGTGGCTCACGCTTGTAATCTCAGCACTTTTGGAGACCGAGGTGGGTAGATCATGAGGTCAGGAGTTCGAGACCAGCCTGGCCAACATGGTGAAACCCCGTCTCTATTAAAAATACAAAATAAAATTAGCCAGGTATGGTAGTGCATGTCTGTACTCCCAGCTACATGGGAGGCTGAGACAGGAGGATCTCTTGAACCCAGGAGGCGGAGCTTACAGTGAGCTGAGATCGGGCCACTGCACTCCAGCCTGGGCGACAGAGCGAGACTCTATCTCAAAAAAATTAAAAAATAAAAATAAAATAAAAAGCTGTCTGCTGCTGAAAAGGCTGTGACCAAAGAGGAATTTCAGGGTGAATGGACTGCTCCAGCTCCTAAATTCACTGCTACTCAGCCTGAGGTTGCAACTGGTCTGATGGTGTGCAGGTGCCCTCTGTGCCTATCCAGCAGTTCCTTACTGAAGACTGGAGCAGTCAGCCTGCCACGGAAGACTGGTCTGCAGCTCCCACTGCTCAGGCCACTGAATGGGTAGCAGCAACCACTGAATGGCCTTAAGGTGATCTTGCATGGGCTCTTAAGCAACGTGGAAATAAGATTAAGGTAAAATAGGCCGGGCGCGGTGGCTCAAGCCTGTAATCCCAGCACTTTGGGAGGCCGAGACAGGCGGATCACAAGGTCAGGAGATCGAGACCATCCTGGCTAACCCGGTGAAACCCCGTCTCTACTAAAAAACACAAAAAACTAGCCGGGCGAGGTGGCGGCGCCTGTACTTCCAGCTACTCGGGAGGCTGAGACAGGAGAATGGCGTGAACCCGGGAGGCGGAGCTTGCAGTGAGCTGAGATCCGGCCACTGCACTCCAGCCTGGGCGACAGAGCGAGACTCCGTCTCAAAAAAAAATAAAAAAAGGAAAGAAAAGAAAAGAAAATTAGCTGGGTGTAGTGGTGCACACCTGTAATCCCAGTTATTCAGAAGGCTGAGGCAGGAGAATTGCTTGACCCCAGGAGGCGGAGGTTGCAGTGAGTGGTGATTGCTCCACTGCACTTCAGCCTGAGCAACAAGGAGACTCCATCAAAAAAAAAAAGAAAAAAAGAAAAAAAATTGTATAATAAAATGCTAGGACCGGGCGCGGTGGCTCACAGCTGTATTCCCAGCAGTTTGGGAGGCTAAGGCGGGAAGATCACCTGAGGTCAGGCGTTTGAGACCAGCCTGGCAAACGTGGCGTAAACCCAGTCTCTACTAAAAACACAAAAATTGGCCAGGTACGGTGGCTCACGCCTGTAATCCCAGCACTTTAGGAGGCTCAGGCAGGCAGATCATGAGGTCAGGAGTTCAAGACCAGCCTGGCCAACATGGTGAAAGCCCATCTCTACTAAAATTACAAAAATTAGCTGGATGTGGTGGCAGGTGCCTGTAATCCCAGCTACTTGGGAGGCTGAGGCAGGAGAATCACATGAGCCCAGGAGGCAGAGGTTGCATTGAGCAGAGATTGCACCACCGTACTCCAGTCTGGGTGACAGAGCAAGATTCTGTCTCACAACGGAAACAAAAGAGAAAGAAGAGGTATAGGCACCAAGAATACACTTCTCGTCGTTATCACCTCCACGCATTGTCATCACAGGGGAGCCAGTTAACAAAAGTGGTTTGTCTTGTAACTATTCCTGGCTGTTCACACTAGTGGAAATTGACCCAGTTATAGACCCTGTGCGGGTTTATGGCCACACAGTCTCCCTGCTCCAATACGGGCTGCTCATACAATGATCCGCATGACCTAGGAGGCCCCTTCTCTCTTCGGCTTTGTGGTATCTCCCATTTCTGCCTCTTGTAGCTTCTTTCTTTTGGTTTATTTCCTCCTACTGAAGCAACATATGTTCCAGCAGCTTTCTGGGATGTGGTGTGTGGGAGGTAAAACTTTTTTGAGAACTTGCCTGAAAATGTTCTTATTTTATCCGCCTACTTGATCAATAGTTTGACTATGAGCAGAATTCTTTTTTTTTTTTTTTTTTTTTTTTTGAGACGGAGTCTGGCTCTGTCGCCCGGGCTGGAGTGCAGTGGCCGGATCTCAGCTCACTGCAAGCTCCGCCTCCCGGATTTACGCCTTTCTCCTGCCTCAGCCTCCCGAGTAGCTGGGACTACAGGCGCCCGCCACCTCGCCCGGCTAGTTTTTTTTTTGTATTTTTTAGTAGAGACGGGGTTTCGCCGTGTTAGCCAGGATGATCTCGATCTCCTGACCTCGTGATCCGCCCGTCTCGGCCTCCCAAAGTGCTGGGATTACAGGCTTGAGCCACCGCGCCCGGCCTATGAGCAGAATTCTTGTGTGAAAACTTTTTTCCTTTAGAATTTTTCTGAAGGCATTGCCCCACCCTTGTAACTGCTGGGAAACCCCAAACCATTCTATTTCCTGTTTCCTTAAGCCATGTGTTTTCTCTTTGGAAGCTTATAGGATCTTATCTGTTGCCATTGTTCTCAAGTTTCCCAATGATGTACTCTAGGTTGCGACTATTTCAGTCACTGGGTCGGACTTTCCATCTGTAAACTGTTGTCATTCAGGTCTGGGAAATTTCCTTTCAATATTTTCTTTTTTTTTTTTTTGAGACGGAGTCTCACTCTGTCGCCCAGGCTGGAGTGCAGTGGCCGGATCTCAGCTCACTGCAAGCTTCACCTCCCGGGTTTATGCCATTCTCCTGCCTCAGCCTCCCAAGTAGCTGGGACTACAGGCGCCTGCTACCTCGCCCAGCTAGTTTTTTGTATTTTTTATTAGAGACAGGGTTACACCGTATTAGCCAGGATGGTCTCGATCTCCTGACCTCGTGATCCACCCGTCTCAACCTCCCAAAGTGCTGGGATTACAGGCTTGAGCCACTGCACCCGGCTTCCTTTCAATATTTTCGTGATTGTTTTCCTCCTTTGCTTGTTCTTTGTTCTTTCTTTTTCTGTTACAGGGTGCTTTTTTTTTTTGAGACTGAGTCTCACCTATCGCCCAGGCTGGAGTGCAGTGGCACTCTTTAGGCTCACTGCAACCTCTGCTTCCCAGGTTCAAGTGATTCTCGTCGTGCCTCAGCCTCCCGAATAGATGGGATTACAGGCGCACACCACCATGCTCAGCTAATTATTATGATTACTATTATTTGAGATGGAGTCTTACTCTTGTTGCCCCGGCTGGAGTGTGATGGCACAATCTCAGCTTACTGCAAGCTCTGCCTCCCGAGTTCAAGCAATTCTCCTGCCTCAGCCTCCAGAGTAGCTGGGATTACAGGCGTGTGCCACCATGCCCGGCTAATTTTTGTATTTTTAGTAGAGACGGGGTTTCAGCATGTTGGCCAGGCTGGCCTCGAACACCTGACCTCAGGTGATCCACCCACCTCAGCCTCTCAAAGTACTGGGATTAAAGTGTGAGCCACCACACCCGGCCTATAGGATGGGTGTTATTAAGCTGGTTGGATCTCCTGGTTTTCTTTTCTTTTTTTTTTTGAGACAGAGTTTCACTCTTGTTGCCCAGGCTGGAATGCAATGGCACGATCTCGGCTCACTGCAACCTCTGCCTCCCATGTTCAAGGAATTCTCCTGCCTCAGCCTTCTGAGTAGCTGGGATTACAGGCACGCATGACCACGCCCTGCTAATTTTTGTATTTTTAGTAGAAACTGGGTTTTGCCATGTCGGTCAGGCTGGCCTCGAACTCCTGACCTTGTGCTCAGCCTGTCTTGGCCTCCCAAAGTGCTAGGATTATAGGCGTGAGCCACTGCACCCAGCCTAATTTTGTGTATTTAGTAGAGACAGGATTTCTCCATGTTGGTCAGGCTGGTCTGGAACCCCTGACCTCAGGTGATCCTCCAACCTCAGCCTCCCAAAGTGCTGGGATTACAGGCATGAGGCACCGCGCCTGGCCAGATCTCTTGGTTTTCTAGTGTTCCCACTGTTTCCTTTTTTGTTTTTGAGATAGGATCTTGCTCTGTCACCCAGGCTAGAGTGTACAGTTCACTACTGCCTCGAACTTCTTTTTTTTTTTTGAGATGGAGTCTCGCTCTGTCACCCAGGCTGGAGTGCAGTGGCGCGATCTCCACTCACCGCAAGCTCTCCCTCCCAGGTTCACGCCATTTTCCTGCCTCAGCCTCCCGTGTAGCTGGGACTACAGGCGTCCGCCACCACGCCCGGCTAATTTTTTGTATTTTTAGTAGAGACGGGGTTTCACCATGTTAGCCGGGATGGTCTTGATCTCTTGACCTCACGATCTGCCTGCCTTGGCCTCCCAAAGTGCTGGGATTACAGGCGTGAGCCACCATTGCCTAGAACTTCTGAGCTCAAGTGATCCTCCCACCTCAGCTTCCCAGGTATCTGGGACTACGGGCGGGTGCCACCACACCCAGCTAATTTTTGTTTCTTTTTTGTAGAGGGGGGTCTCACCATGTTGCCCAGGTTGGTCTCAAACTCCAGGGCTCAAGCAATTCTTCACCTTAGCCTCCCAAAGTGCTGGGATTATGGGCGTGAGCCACCATGCCCACCCACCCAGTCCCAGCTTTTCAATTATTTTTAATTTCTGCTAAGTTGCTTTTAAGTTCCACAAATTAAAAAAACACGAAAAACTTTCTATTGCTTCCTTTTTAAGTAGAACCCCTTCTTATTCATGAATGAATAATATTATCTTATTTCTAGCCTTAAAAATAACCATTTACTGGCTGGGCATGCCTGTAATCTCAGCACTTTGGGAGGCTGGAGTGGGCGAATCACGAGGTCTGCGGTTCGAGACTAGCTTGGCCAATATGGTGAAACCCCATCTCTACTGAAAAATACAAAAATTAGCCGGGTATGGTAGTGCGTGCCTGTAGTCCCAGCTACTCAGGAGGCTGAGCCAGGAGAATCACTTGAACCTGGGAGGTGGTGGTTGCAGTGAGCCGAGATCATGCCACTGCACTCCAGCCTGGGTGACAGAGTGAGACTCTGTCTCAAAATTAAAAAAAAAAAAAAATATATATATATATATGTATATGGATCTAAATATATATAAGATCTATCTCTACCTAAAAATATATATAAATACATATTTACATATAAATATAATATAGGCTGAGTGCAGTAGTTCATGCCTGTAATCCCAGCATTTTGGGAGGCCAAGGCCAGTGGATCACCTAAGGTTTGGAGTACGAGACTAGCCGGGCCAACTTGGTGAAAACCTGTCTCTATTAAAAATATAAAAATTAGCCAGGCATGGTGGCGGGTACCTGTAATCCCAGCTACTCAGGAGGCTGAGGCAGGAGAATAGCTTGATCCCGGGAGGTGGGAGTTGCAGCATGCTGAGAACACACCACTGCACTCCATCCTGGGTGACAGAGTGAGACTCCAGCTCAAAATATATATTGTATAACATATTTATAAATATATAGTAATATATATTTATAAAGCAATATATATTTTAATATATAGTAATATATATATTTATAAATAATATATATTTATATAAATAAAATATATATTTTTTTTTCCAGAGATGGCGTCTTGCTATGTTGCCCAGGCTGGTTTCAAATGCCTGGACTCAAGCAATCCTCCTACCTCAGTCTCCCAAACTGCTGAGGTTACAGATGTGAGCCATGGCACCTGGCCCCATGTTGATATCTGTTTGTTTTTTACCTCCTGCCCTGGACAGATTCCACCCTCCACCCTCCACCCTCCACCCTCCTCCCTCCTCCCCAGAGGAAAACCGTCAGCATGGAACCACGAAGGAAGGGATTGGGGAGGCTCAAGATTCAGCCTACTAAATCTCTGTTTTTATGTTTTGTTTTCCAGGCCCTATGCCTGGTCTTAAGGCCAAATACCCTGTGTTTCACTCACTCTAGAGTGGAATCACGTCTTTTGTAGGTGAAGGGTAGGGTGGCCCCCTTGCCGAGTGCATAACAGGCGGCCATGCAGGTCTCCTGCTGCTTTTCAGCTTTTATCCTACTCTCCCCTTACTCCTAGTTCCCTAAGGCCAGGGTGCCATCAATCCCAGCCCTTAAATGATTCTTTCATGTAGATCTGTTTTTTTGTTTTTTTTTTGAGACGGAGTTTCGCTCTTGTCACCCAGGCTGTAGTGCAATGGTGCGATCTCAGCTCACTGCAACCTCCGCCTCCTGGGCTCAAGCGATTCTCCTGCCTCAGCCTCCTGCCACCACACCCAGCTAATTCTTGTATTTTTAGTAGAGATGGAGTTTCACCATGTTGACCACGCTGGTCTCAAACTCCTGACTTCAGGTGATCCACCCTCCTTGGCCTCCCAAAGTGCTGGGATAACAGGCAGGAGCCACTGGGCCCAGCCTAGGTCTAGTGCTGACCTGCCTTTCCCACTGCCAGTACACTACAGGTGGCTAAGTCAGTTACAACCATTCTGTCCATGCATTCCTTCTTTCTTATTCCCTCTGTTCTAGGTTTCTGCCTTTTATTCCAGAAGTCCCCTTTCTGGAGTACTAGTGGGATGTTGAGTAGAAGTAAAATGAGACACCTACAATCCAGTCTGTAATCTTAACCTGGAAATGAAGACTACATGTTAATTGCCCATTGTGTCTGCCCCACTAGAATGCAGGCTTTAGAATGCAGAATAGCAGGGATCTTTTTCGTTCATTTCACATTCTAACATCTAGGCAGCCAGAGGAGTGGAATGAATGAATGGCCTTGAATGGAGGACCTAGGCAGGGTGTACAATTGCATCCGTAATAGGCGCTCAAAAAATAAATATGTAAAACATTCAGAAACACACATGGTTGCCGGAGGCGATGGCTCATACTTGTAATCCCAATACTTTGGGAGGCCCGAGGTTGGCAGATCACTTGAGGTCAGGGGTTCGAGATCAGCCTGGCCAACATGGTGAAACCCCATCTCTACTAAAAACACAAAAGTTACCTGGGTGTGGTGGTGCACACCTCTAATCCCAGCTACTTGGGAGTTGCAGTGAGCTGAGATCGTGCCACTCCACTCCAGCTTGGGCGACATAGTGAGCCTCCATCTCAAAAACAAAATAAAATAAAATAAAATAAAATAAGAAGAAAAGAAATACACATGGTCTAATAGAGTATTATTTGCGTTTATTATTATTTTTTTTTTGAGATGGAGTTTTGCTCTTGTTGCCCAGGCTAGATGGCACGATCTTGGCTCACTGCAACCTCTACCTCCCTGGTTCTAGCAATTCTCCTGCCTCAGCCTCATGAGTAGCTGAGATTACAGGCGCCCACCATCACGCCCAGCTAAATTTTGTATTTTTAGTAGAGACGCAGTTTCACTATGTTGGCCAGGCTGGTCTTGAACTCCTGACCCCAGGTGATCCACTCGCCTTGGCCTCCCAAAGTGCTGGGATTACAGGTGTGAGCCACCGCACCCGGCCACATTTATTAATTTTAATTTAAGCCGCACATAATGGCTCACGCCTATAATCTCAGCAGTTTGGGAGGCTGAGGCCGGCACATCACTTGAGTCCAGCAGTTGAAGACCAGCCTGGGCAACATAGTAAAAAATATACAAAATTACATACAAAAATTATCCTTGTGTGGTGAGGTGCACCTGTGGTCCCAGCTACTTGGGAGGATCACTGAGCCCAGGAGACAGAGGTTGCAGTGAGCTATGATTATACCACTACTCTCCAGCCTGGGTGACGAAGGCAGACCCTGTCTCAAAAAAAACCCACAATTTTTTAAAAATTAACTTTTTGGATCATTTGTTGCCATGGGGAACATTCCAAGCAGATACTGAAGCCTAAAGTTGGACAACTGTTCTCACTCAGTTTTAAATTAACTGGTTTTCATATGTGGGTTGTACATTAATTTAATTAATTTTTTTGAGACAGGGTCTCCCTGTCACCCAGGCTGGAATGTAGTAGCTCGATCATAACTCACTGCAGCCTCGACCTTCTGGGCTCAGGAGATCCTCCTGCTTTGGCCTCCCAAGTAGCTGGGACAACAGGGGCATGCTACCACGCCTGGCTAATTTTTTTTAGAGATAGGGGTCTTGCTGTGTTGCCCAACCTGGTCTTGAATTCCCGGCTTCAAGCAATCCTCCCACCTCAGCCTTCCAAAGTGCTGTGACTACAGGAATGAACCACTGCGTCTGGCATATTTATTTTATTTTTATTTTTATTTTTGGAGATGGAGTCTCACTCTGTTGCCCAGGCTGGAGTGTGGAGTGCAGTGGCACGAAAAAAAAAAAAAAAAGAGTTCCAACAGCAGACTGGGCAGCATGGGGAAACTCCATTTCTACCAAAAATAGAAAAATCAGCCAGGTGTGGTGGCACCTGCCTGTAGTCCCAGCGACTTGGGAGGCCGAGGTGGGAGCTTGCTAGAGCCCAGGAGTTCGGGACCAGACTGGGTGACATAGTGAGATCCTGCCTCTATTTTATAAAATAAAAAAAAAAAAAGTTACACCGACTATGTATGACTTCTTAATTTTGCTTACAAAACGTTCATTATGCATATCAAAAGATAACTAAGAGGAAATATACCAAAATATTTGCACTTTCACCATCTAATGGCCATTATCTCCAGAACTTGGTACAAAGTACGAGGCATAGCACTAAATACATTAAAAACAAGTAACAGAAAATGCATATGCGACACAGGAGAACATGCAACACTTTTTTTGTTTTTTTGTTTTTTTGTTTTTTTTAAGAAGAGTCTTGCTGGTCGCCCAGGCTAGAGTGCAGTGGTGAGATTTCGGCTCAATGCCACCTCTACCTTCCGGGTTCAAGCAATTCTCATGCCTCACCCTCCCGAGTAGCTGGGATTACAGGCATCCGCTGCCATGCACAGCTAATTTTTTTGTATTTTTAGTAGAAACGGGGATTCACCACGTTGGCCAGGCTGATCTTGAACTCTTGACCTCACGTGGATCCGCCCAGCTTTGCTTCAAAAAGTGCTGGGATTACAGGTGTGAGCCACCACGCCCTGCCGGCAACACATTTTTTTGACTGAATGGACATAGTTATTGCTGAATAAGGGTATGGTGTATGATTTTATTCTTCCATATAGTTTTAGATTCTGAATTTTCTAAAAGGACCTAATGTCATTGCACATTGAAGATAATGAAACGGGGGATGGAAATCAATGCCCTCCGATGGCCTCGAGCAGGAGTTAGAGTTACTGACAGGGAGCGTGGCTCCTGCAACCACAGTCCCTCTTTTTTTTTTTGAGATGGAGTCTCGCTCTGTCGACCAGGCTGGAGTGCAGTGGCGCGATCTCGGCTCACTGCAAGCTCTGCCTCCCGGGTTTACGCCATTCTCCTGCCTCAGCCTCCCGAGTAGCTGGGACTACAGGTGCCCGCCACCTCGCCCGGCTAGTTTTTTTGTATTTTTTAGTAGAGACGGGGTTTCACCATGTTGGCCAGGATGGTCTCAATCTCTTGACCTTGTGATCCGCCCTCCTCGGCCTCCCAAAGTGCTTGGATTACAGGCGTGAGCCACCGCGCCCTGACAGGTTCCTCTTGATTTTTTTTTTTTTGAGACGGAGTTTCGCTCTTGTCGCCCAAGCTGGAGTGCAATGGCGTGATCTCGGTCCACTGCAACCTCCGTCTTCCGGGTTCAAGTGATTCTCCTGCCTCAGCCTCCTGAGGAGCTGGGATTACAGGTGCCCGCCACCACGCCCCGTTAATTTTTTGTATTTTTATTAGAGACGGGGGTTTCACCATGTTGGCCAGGCTGGTCTTGAACTCTTGACCTCAGGTGATCCGCCCGCCTCGGCCTCCCAAAGTGCTGGGATTACAGGCGTGAGCCACCGCGCCCGACTGACAGGTTCCTCTTAAAGCCTAAACGCTGAACCCCAGGGAACGGACCTGCAGGTCCGGCCACGCCCAGGCCTCCTTAGCGCGCCAAGATGGCGGCCGCCGCGCCCCGCGGTCGGAGCCGAGCGGTCCCGAGCGCTTCCGAGCATTCCCGAAGTCCAGAGAAACTCCGGGAGCGGCGAGGGCGGGAGCGGCCCCGCCCGGAACCTGGGAGCGGCGACGCCGGCGCGGGGGAGGGGAGGCCGGATGTGAGTGGAGCGGCCATTTCCTGTTTCTCTGCAGTTTTCCTGAGCTTTGGGTGGTGGCCGCTGCCGGGCTTGAGCTTCCAGTCCGCGGAGGGCGAGGCGGCGTGGACAGCGGCCCCGGCACTCAGCGCCCCGCCGCCCTCAAGCCGCGCGCTCGTCCGCCGCGCCCCGAGGCCGCCGCTTCCTATCTCAGCGCCCTGCCGCCGCCGCCGCGGCCCAGCGAGCGGCCCAGATGCAGGCCATCAAGTGTGTGGTGGTGGGAGACGGGTGAGTGCGCGGCCGGGGCCGGACTGGGGACGGCGGGGTCGGGCGCGGGCGGGGGTCTGGCCCGGACTGGGGCCCAGGCAGGCCGGCGTCCGCCGCGGGCTCGCGTAGGCGGTGGGCCTGGGCCTGTATCGCGGGGCGGGGGCCGCGGGCTGGCGCCCCCACTGGACCCTGACTTCCCGGGCGGCGCGTGCCTGGTTCCGGCTCTGGATGGAGGAGGGCCTTGCCGCTCGCCGGCCGGAGGGAAAAGTGAACTCCACCCTCCGGCTTTCTTCCCGGACGCCGCCCGCCGCCCTCCTCGAGAGCGCTCGTAGAGGAAGGGCTGGAGATTTTGACCATTTTTCCAAAAAGGGACTCTTTCTTGTTTTTTTGCATGAACCTCTCAATTCGCCTTGAGAGCTGTGTTGGGAACGCGGCGGTCAAGTCGATATTTGATGCATGCTTTGATTGTGCGGGCCTCTTTGGTGCCCCCAAACTTTTCTTTAGAAAAATATTTTTTTTTCATAGACCGGTTCTCGCTGTGTTGCACAGGCCGGTCTCGAACTCCTGGGTTCAGGCCTCCCATCCCAGCCTCCCAAAAATGCTGGGATTACAGACGTGTGCCACCACGTCTGGCTAATCTTTAAAACTTTTTGTAGAAATGGGGGTCTCGCTGTGTTGTCTAGGCTGGTCTGGAATTGCTGCGCTCAAGTGATTCTCCTGCCTCTCAGCCTCCAAAAGCGCTGGGGTGACACCGCACCCGGCTTCTAAACTTATTTTCGAGCAGGGTTTTTCGACATACACTTCTGCCACTGTTAGGATTCTTAAAATTGTTGTTTTCGCCTATTCCGTGGAGAAAGTTTTTAAGATGCTGGCTGGGAGGAGCCGGCTGTAAGGGGGACTGTTTTTTCTTTTTTCTTTTTTTCTTTTTTTTTTAACGTGGTGTGGTCATTGACAAACTGTTCTTTGCTTAACGCGTTAGGTATGGGATGTAGCAGTACTGGCCCCCTGTGCCTCCAGGCATTGCTTTTCATGACTGTCCGTGGTGGTTACAGGCCCTGGAGGAAGACAAGACTTGTCTTATGCAGTTTTTTTCTCCCATAGAAACAAGAATCTCAGTGTAACCCAAGCAAAATCGCGCGTCTCAGCGTTGCTTGTATAGGTTAGTGTTAGCAAGGAAGAATTACTACCAGTTTAATGAAACTCAGTGCAACTGGTACATGTTCCAGTAAAGTCCAAGGCAAGTTCTGGCATCACGGTTAACTTGGTTGATACTCTTCAAACTTGTCATTAGGACAGATTTTGGTTCTTGCAATTCAGATGCAAGAAGGATAATTAGACAACTGATTTTTGTAAGATGCCCATCTGTCAGATTTGTCTTGCAAGTGTGAAGAAATATTATTAATGCCTCATAATTCTGTTTATATAATAACCAAAAATTCTAACTTTCACTTATTTAAGAGTATGTAGGCTATTCAAGGTGTTTTTTTTTTTTTTTTTTTTTTTTTTTTGAGACGCAATCTCACTCTGTTGCCCAGGCTGGAGTGCAGTGGTACAATTGTGGCTCACTGCAACCTCTGCCTCCCGGGTTCAAGCGATCCTCCTGCCTCAGCCTCCCTAGTAGCTGGGATTACAGGCAGGCGCCACCGTGCCAGGCTAATTTTTGTACTTTAGAGACGGAGTTTCACCATTTTGGCCAGGCTGGTCTCGAATTCGAACCTCAGGTGATCCACCCGCCTGGGTCTCCCAGAGTGTTGGGATTACAGGTGTGAGCCACCGCGCCAAGCCCAATATTTTTTTCTTTCTTTTTCTTTTTTTTTTTTTTTTTGAGACAGGGTCTCACTCTGTCGCCCAGGCTGGAGTGCAATGGCCTATCTCTGCTCCTGCAACCTCTGCCTCCGGGGTTCAAGCAGAGGTTCAGCCTCCCAAGTACCTGGGATTACAGGCGCACATCACCACACCCAGCTAATTTTATTTATTTATTTATTTATTTATTTATTTTTAATTTTTTTGGTAGACAGAGTTTCGCCGTGTTGGCCAGGCTGGTCTCAAACTCCTGACCTCAAGTGATCCCCCCGCCTCGGCCTGTTTTTTTTTTTTATAAGTCATATTGCTGATAATTATTTGAAAATTTCTGAAACTAAAACATAAGCATAGCAGATATGTTTAATAGTAACCGATTAAGGACCTCTGCTCTTTGAATTGGCTGTTTTATCTAGTCAAATAACTTGTTGAATACCTATCCTGGAATCTGGACCCTCCCTTCAAATACCCACCCCACCGCTTACATGGGGTAACCCCAAGCACATCCCCCACCTCCCAGGAGAGGCGGTTCAGCGGGAGATCAACAAGACTAAACTAGATGTTGGTTATTAACTACTTCGCAGGTGCCCCTTGCTGAGTGCTTAGTAAGTGCCAGGTACTGTTACTGTGGTTTCTACTACTGAGGCTCTGTGAGGGAGTGTTAGGTTTAAAAACCTGTGGCCTTGAGTTTTCAGTCTGTTTTTTTTTTTTTTTTTTAATTAGTAATGAGCATTTGAGCAAGCACAGTTTTTTTTGTTTTTTTTTTGAGACAGTCTTGCTCTGTAGCCCATTTTGGAGTGCAGTGGCCCAATCTCGGCTCACTGCAAGCTCCGCCTCCCGGGTTCACGCCATTCTCCGGCCTCAGCCTCCCGAGTAGCTGGGACTACAGGCGCCCGCCACCACGCACAGCTAATTTTTTTGTATTTTTTAGTAGAGACGGGGTTTCACCGTGTTAACCAGGATGGTCTCGATCTCCTGACCTCGTGATCCGCCCGCCTTGGCCTCCCAAAGTGCTGGGATTACAGGCTTGAGCCACCGTGTCTGGCCAAAGATGTATCTCTTAATAGTTTCTGTTTTTGCTTTTTTTTTTTTTTTTGAGACAGGGTCTCACTCCGTTGCCCAGGCTGGAGTGCAATGGCAGGATCTCACCTCCACCTCCTGAGTTTCTTTTTTTTTTTTTTCTCGAGATGGAGTCTCGCTCTGTCGCCCAGGCTGGAGTGCAGTGGCCGGATCTCAGCTCACTGCAAGCTCCGCCTCCCGGGTTCACGCCATTCTCCTGCCTCAGCCTCCCGAGTAGCTGGGACTACAGGCGCCCGCCACTTCGCCCGGCTAATTTTTTGTATTTTTTAGTGGAGACGGGGTTTCACCATGTTAGCCAGGATGGTCTCGATCTCCTGACCTCGTGATCCGCCCGTCTCGGCCTCCCAAAGTGCTGGGATTACAGGCTTGAGCCACCGCGCCCGGCCAGTACTTTTTTATTCTAAGATAGTTGTTTCTGAGCATGGGCTCTATGATACTGTTTTTCCTCCACCTTACTGCTGCCCCACCCTGTAACTTTCACTTAGTGGACCTTTGCCCCAAGATTTCTCTCAACTTTTCTTAGGTAAAACAGCATCACCTGGGCACGAGGGCTCACGCCTGTAATCCCAGTTGTTTGGGAGGCCAGGGCAGGCAGATTGCCTGAAGTCCGGAATTCGAGACCAGTCTGGCCAACATGGTGAAACCCTGTCTCTACTAAAAATACAAAAAAATTAGCCAGGGATGGTGGTGGGTGCCTGTAATCCTAGCTACTCAGGAGGTTGAGGCAGGGGAATTGTTTGAACCAAGGGAGGTGGAAGTTGCAGTGAGCCGAGATCATGCCACTGCACTCCAGCCTGGGTAACAGAGCGAGACTCCGTCTCAAAAAAAAGACAGCATTTTACATTTAGGTATTTATAAACAACAGTTTTATTTTTTATTTGTTTATATTTTATCTTGGCTCACTGCAGCCTCCGCCTCCTGGATTCAAGTGGTTCTACTGCCTCAGACTCCCGAGTAGCTGGGATTACAGGCATGCTCCACCACACTGGCTAATTTTGTATTTTTAGTAGGAACGGGGTTTCTCCATGTTAGCCAGGCTGCTCTCAAACTCCTGACCTCAGGTTATCCACCCGCCTTGGCCTCCCAAAATACTGGGATTACAGGCGTGAGCCACTACGCCTGGCAATTTTTTGTATTTTTAATAGAGACAGGGTTTTACCATGTTGACCAGGTTGGCTTCAAACTCCTGACCTTAGGTGATCTGCCTATCTTGGCCTCCCAAAGTGCTGGGATTACGGGTGTGAGCCATCATGCCTGGCCCAAACAATTGCTTTATTTTTATTTTTATTTTTTAAAATTGCTTATTATTATGTTTTGAGACGGTGTCTCGCTCTGTCACCCAGGTTGGAGTGCAGTGGCGCGATATGGGCTCACAGCAACCTCTGCCTCTCGGGTTGAAGCAATTCTCTTGCCTCAGCCTGCTGAGTAGCTGGGATTACAGGCACCCACCACTGCGCCTGGCTAATTTTTGTATTTTTAGTAGAGATGGGGTTTCACCATCTTGGCCAGGCTGGTCTCAAACTCCTGACCTCAGGTGATCCACCCACCTCAGCCTCCCAAAGTGCTGGGATTACAGGCAGGAGCCACCATGCCCAGTCTGATTTTGAAAAAGAATAGGGGTTGTGTGCAGTTAGATATAAATTCTTATTTTTGAACTCTTGTGTGTTCAGCTGGCTTGTATCAGCCACCCCAGGGTTAGACTTGATTCTAGAAAGGTGGTCTAAAGTAAAGCCTGCTTCAGACTTCAGCTCAGTTGTACATGGTGTCTTCAGCCTGAGAAATTTTATGCAATATCTTAATTTTTTGAAGCCTCTAGTGGTGATAATGGCTAGCTTGCTTTCTTTTTTTTTTTTTTTTTTTGTAGAGGCAGAGTCTTGCTCTGTCGCCAGGCTGGAGTGCAGTGGCACAGTATCAGCTCACTGCAACCTCTGCCTCCCAGGTTCAAGCAATTCTCCTGCCTCAGCCTCCCACCACGCCCAGCTAATTTCTTTTGTATTTTAGTAGAGATGGGATTTCACCATGCTGCCCAGGCTGGTCTTGAACTCCTGAGGTCAGGCAGTCCACCCACTTCGCCCTCCTAAAGTGCTAGGATTATAGGTGTGAGCCACCACACCTGGCCTGTGGCTAGTTTTCTTTCCATTGATTGTGAAGTCAGCTATTAGTGGTAGAACATCATAATTTTAGATTAGGTTTTGTGTTTATTTAGCGCTGAACTACTCTAGTGGTATATTTTTCCGGACAGATTTTATCTGCATAATTAACGCAATTATATATAAGGTCTACCGTTACATAATCCCCATACCTTATTTCTCAGTGTAAATTGAGGACCTTTATGCAAGGTCTATTAATTTATTCAATAAGTATGAATATATATTTGACAGTTACTAAATTCTGCTGCCTTGTCCTTAAGATCTATGTACTTTTTTTTGTTTGTTTTTTGAGTCAGAGTCTTGCTCTGTTGCCCAGGCTGGAGTGTGGTGGTGTGATCTCGGCTCACTGCAACCTCCACCCCCTGGCCTCAAGCAATACTTCTGCCTCAGCCTCCTGAGTAGCTGGGATTACAGGCGCCTGCCACCACACTCAACTAATTTTTTGTGTTAATAGAGATGCGGTTTCACTATGTTGGTCAGTCTGGTCTTGTACTCCTGCCTGAAGTGATCCACCTGCTCTGGCCTCCCAAAGTGCTGGGATTACAGGCAAGAGCCACCGTGCCTGGCCAAGATCACTTTTAAGACAGCAGTATATGCTGTGTATTTTGGTTTGCAATTGTAATTGTCATTGGAAGAGTTTGGCTTTTCTGTCCTAAGATCAACATGTCTTTAAAAAAAGGCAGTGCAGAAAGTTGTTATTTTTGAGCTTCCTGGATCTTTTTTTTTTTTTTTTTTTTTTAACATGAGGAAATTCCTAGTGTTTCCAGATTTATTGATTGTGTGTGCTTTTAAGTTTTGGTTTATAGATTTCAGGAAGTAACACTAAAGTTTACCTCACTCCTCTCAAAAAGTAAGTAAAAAGTTCTGTTGGCTGGATGTAGTGGCTCACGGCTGTAACCCCAGCACTTTGGAAGGCCAGGTAGGTGGATCTCCTGAGGTCAGGAATTCGAGACCAGTCTGGCCAACATGGCAAAACCCCATCTCTACTTTAAAAAAAAAAAAAAAAAATTAGCTGGATGTGGTGGCACTTACCTGTACTCCCAGCTACTTGGGAGGCTGAGGCAGGAGAATTGTTTGAACCCAGCAGGCGGAGGTTGTGGTGAGCCAGGATTGCACCATTGGGCTCCAGCCTGAGAGACAGAGCCAAGACTCTGTCTTTAAAAAAAAAAAAAAAGTTATCTTAATGGAGAAATGAAGAGCGTAATAGGAACATAAGTTATTTGCTTTCATTGTGGTTATTTCTACAGGATAGGGCAGGGGAAGCACAGATAGGTTAAAAAAAATTGTAGCATCATGAGCTAGGGGGAAATCCAATGTAGAAATGGCATGAACTTTCTTCCAGCCCACTCATGTTATTTCCTAGAGTGATGACATCGCTCAATGATTGAAAAGAGGTTGGGGCGGGCGCGGTGGCTCAAGCCTGTAATCCCAGCACTTTGGGAGGCCGAGACGGGTGGATCACGAGATCAGGAGATCGAGACCATCCTGGCTAATACGGCGAAACCCCGTCTCTACTAAAAATACAAAAAACTAGCCGGGTGAGTTGGCGGGCGCCTGTAATCCCAGCTACTCGGGAGGCTGAGGCAGGAGAATGGCGTAAACCCGGGAGGCGGAGCTTGCAGTGAGCTGAGATCTGGCCACTGCACTCCAGCCTGGGTGACAGAGCGAGACTCCATCTCAAAAAAAAAAAAAAAAAAAAAAAAAGAAAAGAGGTTGAACTGAGCAGTTAATTATATGAAGTTAGAAATTCCAAAGCAGGTAGTAACTTCCAGAAATTCTCCAGCAGCATGAGTGAAGACTTATGGCCAAATACAGCTTCCATTCTTCGTGAGGGAAAGGCCATGGAAAGGCTGTCACATTGCCCAGTGCAGATGTTGACTTGGTTTGTGGAAGCGCAGCGTGGACAAGGAAGGAATAAATACACTAATAGGAGTGGAATAACCTTTTTCTTTTACCCATTTTAAGAAATTAAGTATAAGTTTTCATCAAAACACTTAAAGAGGAGTTGATTTTATCTTTTAAGATTGCACTTAGTTTAAAGGTAAGGTTACACTTTAACAATTCTATAATTTAATAATCATGTTCTTATAAGACATAGATTTGTAACAAATAGTGACTGGTAATAAAATTTCAGTCAATATCAGGTTATGCCAGTGTCTTGAATTTCCTGACAGTTGAGCCTTTCTCAGCTAAAGATGTCATTTGGTAAAGGAAGTTTTAGAGGATGTTAGACACAGCTGGTTGCATTTATAGTAGTAGCTTTGTTCCTCATATACATAGAAGAGACTTAGGACAGGATCGTAAAAGAAGTGATACGACGTTTTATCATAACAGTCAAAACCTTGAAGCAGCTTATTCTTGACACTGAGTGGCAACTGTTGTTAAGGTTTTTACACAACCTTTATCTTTTTTTTTTTTGAAACGGAGTTTCACTCTTGTTGCCCAGGTTGGAGTGCAATGGTGCAATCTTGGCTCACTGCAACTTCTGCCTCCTGGTTTCAAGCGACTCTCCTGCCTCAGCCTCCCGAGTAGCTGGGATTACAGGCATGCACCCACAGCTAATTTTGTAGTTTCTCCATATTGGTCAGGCTGGTCTCGAACTCCTGACCTCAGGTCACCTGCCCGCCTTGGCCTCCCAAAGTGCTGGGATTACAGGCGTGAGCCATCATGCCCAGCCAACCTTTATCATTTTTAAAAAGGTCCCTTAGAGCCTTAGGCTCCACTTTCTTCCTCAGGTGCCACATCTAAACCATGGCTAAGCGATGCTTGTTCTGCCTCCGAGTTCAAGCAGTCCATGAAACAGCCCACTTGTCTTCACTATCCAGTCGCCATTCTTGGTCCAGGCCACCCTGGGTGGCCTCTGAACTGTAGCAGCAGCTTCCATGTGTGCCTGCCTTGAGTGAGTCCCTGGCATTCTCAGGCCTCCTGCCACACTGTAGTTGGAGGCTTCTTCTAAAATCCAGTGCTTTCTTGGCAACTTAAAACCTGTGACTTTCCAATCGTCCCCACGTCCTTAACAAGAAGAGGTAACATATTTCCCTATACCACTGCTTGCTTCTTTTTTTTATTCTTGAGATGAGGTCTTGCTTTGTCACCTAGGCTGGGATGGAATGGTGTGATCACAGCTCACTGCCACCTCTAATTCCTGGGCTAAAGGGATCCTCTTGCTTCAGTCTCCTGAGTAGCTGGGACTACAGGCGTGTGCCACCACGCCCCGCTTATTTTTGAATTTTTTTATGGAAACAAGGTCTCCCTTTGTTGCCCAGACTGGTCTTGAACTCCTGGGCTCAGCGATCCTCCCACCTCATGCTCCTGTGCTGGGATTACAGGCCTAAGCCACCGCACCAGACTTATTTTTTAATATAAAAAATTTTATTTTTTTGAGACAGGGTCTCACTTTGTCCCTCAGGCTGGATGCAGTGGTGCAATCTTGGTTCCCTGCAGCCTTGACCTCCCTCCTGGGTTCAAGTGATCCTCTTGCCTCAACCCCTCAAGTAGCTGAGACTACTGGTGCACACTGCCACATCCACCTAATTTTTGTAGTTTTAGTGGAGACCGGGTTTCTCTCCATTTTGGCCAGGCTGGTCTTGAACTCCAGGGATCAATCAATCTGCCCGCCTCAGCCTCCCAAAGTGCTAGGATTATAGGCATGAGCCAACATGCCTTGCCTAAAAATATTTTTTTCAGCTCTAGAAATGTTAGCTCTTTTGCTGTACATTTCCAGAGCTGCTTTAATAATAACAGTTATCACACCCATAATTTCATGTGATGATTGCATTTCTATTTTTTTTTTGTTTGAGACAGAATCTCGCTCTGTCTCCCAGGCTGGAGTGCAGTGGCGTGATCTCGGCTCACTGCAAGCTCTGCCTCCTGGGTTCATGCCATTCTCCTACCTCCGCCTCCCAAGTAGCTGGGATTACAGGCGCCTGCCACCATGCCCAGCTAATTTTTTGTATTTTTTGGGTTTCACTGTGTTAGCCAGGGTGGTCTCGATCTCTTGACCGTGTAATCCACCTGCCTCAGCCTCCCGAGGTGCTGAGCCACCTTGGGAGGCATGCATGAGCCACTGCACCCGGCCGTATTCCTTATTTTTAAATTTCATGACTGCACTTACTCCATGAGGTCTTGTTCATTGATATACCTTTAGCACCTCATGTGCTTTTGGTGTAGCACACAGTTGGTATAAATTGAAATTGAATTAATGCTCACAGTAGTTTGGGGATGGAGCTGGTAGTTTTGCATTAATTTTGCAGGTAAAAAAACAGACATGAGGAAGTTGAAACTTGCCAAGAAAATTACAGCCAGTACGTGCTAGAATTGGCCCTGGGTCTCGAATCTAGGCTTTTGACTCCAAAGCTTAGGCTCCTGCTCATACAGGTTTATTTTCACATTCTAAGCTTTTAACAAAATGTATGTCCAATGAGTCATTTCTGTTTAGAAAGCCTTTAGGAGTTGGAAGCTACTTCCTGGTGATGTAATGTTTGACTCTGTGAAGTCTTTGGAATGGCGAGTTCCAACTTTTGTTAAGCCCTCAATAATGTCATGAGTGAATGAGTATTGGCAAGACTGGCTGGGCTTGTAATCTGCCTTGAGTGTGAGGGAAAATGGAAAAGTGCTTAACTTTATGGTGAATTCTCATTTATAGTAGTTGAGATTGAACGACAAAAATCTTACAAATTATGACACTGATGTATCGTGACCTTGGTAAACTGACAGCACAGCAGACAGAAGGGCTCGTTAAGGAGAGCACTTGGCTAACTGAACCCTCAGGATGCCAGAGACTTGAGCTCTCACATAAGCCCTTAAGCTTGTCTTGTCAGTGCTGTGAAAATTGGAGACCTTTATGATTTGCTAATGATGTGGTGGTCTTAGTTATTAGGTGATTGCTTCTTGAAAAACTTTCCAGGTGGTTGGGAGACTTTCAGCCACCACTCGGACTTCTGCCTGGTGGCACACTGGTAATACTAGGATTAGTCTCTACCCATTACCAATTGTGCAGGTGGTGCTCCTTTCTCTCAAGTATTTCTACACACTTCTTTGTTTGTAAAGTTTAACTCCCATCCTCTATGAGCTGTTGATTACTATGTCTGGGATGTATTATGATAGCCCCTGCTTATAGACTTACGGTGCTGTGTGAGGACTGGGGCTGGGGGAGGTGGCGGTTGAATATAGCTGAATTACTGGGATGGCAGTTATGGGTGGTGGTTTATTGACTAAGCACTTTCTCTGAAGAGAACAGTCATTGCCGATTGCCAGCGGGGAGGCTCTAGGGATGTGGTGGGATTTTTGAGCTGTGCCACTTAAGGCAGCAAAATAAGTTACTTAGAGAAGTACAGGTGGCCAAAGAAAGCTGTGCTTGTGTATTAGTATTAATTAAAATACCTTTAGGCTGGGTGTGGTGGCTCACGCCTGTAATCCCAGCGCTTTGGGAGGTCCACGTGGGCGCACTTGAGGTCAGGAGTTTGAGACCAGCCTGGCCAACATGGCGAAAACCCGTTTCTACTAGAAATAAAAATTAGCCGGGCGTGGTGGTGGGCACCTGTAATCCCAGCTACCTGGGAGGCAGAGGCTGCAGTGAGCCAAGATGGTGCCACTGCACTCCAGCCTGGGTGACAGCATGAGAGTCAGTCTCAAAAAAAAAAAATCTTCGGGATCAAACTTAAGATTCTTGGATGAAAGACTCTACAGATGTTCACAGAAGAGACGTGAAGTTTTAAAATCTTGTTTCTCTTGAATCTTGTACATCGGTAACAACTGTTTCTTGACTATTAATGCTAACACCAGGTACCTAAACAGAACGTGTGATGGTTCCTGACTCTACCTTTCTGAGAAATTCTAGTTTGTTTACTTTAAATTTCAGGGTACAAATGTGTATGGTGATAAAGGGTTATAGAAAACATTTTCTTTAATGCTAAGCGTGTGATGTATATGCCTTGATTGTTTTTTTCTCTAGAGATTATTTGACAGAATAATGAAAGCTAAGATTACATTCATGTTGACTAAGCAACCTTTTTTCTCTTTCTCTTTAGAGCTGTAGGTAAAACTTGCCTACTGATCAGTTATACAACCAATGCATTTCCTGGAGAATATATCCCTACTGTGTAAGTATCTTCAATTAAATTGGGAACTAACTTGTCTGTGTTACGGTTTTCACATTCCTTTGACCATTTGTTTTGCTCTAAAGCCATCTTTAATCCTCATATGAACAGATACTAATTTTTTCTTAAACATTCACTGAAATCTATAAGGTATTTTAGGCTTTTAAAAAATAGGGTGGGGTGTGGTGATCCCAGCACTTTGGGAGGCTGAGGCGGGTGGATCAGCCGAGGGTCAGGAGTTCGAGACCAGCGTGGCCAACATGATGAAACCCCATCTCTACTAAAAGTACAAAAAATTAGCCGGGTGTGGTGGCGGGTGCCTGTAATCCCATCTACTTGGGAGGCTGAGGCAGGAGAATCACTCAAACCCTGGAGCCAGAGGTTGCAGTGAGCTGGGATCATGCCACTGTACTCTAGTCTGGGCAGCAAGAGTGAAACTCCATCTCAAAAAAAAAAAAACCCCACAAACAAAAAACTTAGGGTAATATAAACTGTTCTGGTGTGATGGAACAAACACAACTTTGCTGATTGATTTTTTGACATCCAGAAGACAAAGTCTAACTTGAAGTATAGAGACTGGGTGATGTTAAAGAAAACCAGAGTTGGACACAAGGACTCTGACCAAAACTCCGATCAGAGACAGTCCTTGTGAGTACAGGAGTTCCAGATGCACTGGCTTTCTGGGAACTGGAATGGGAAGGATTCCATTATGATTTAATTGGCCTTTTCTGATAAGTCATCAGTTGGTTACATGTCAACATTGAGGTATAGGGCTTTGGAATTGAAACTTGGGTGTGTGTGTTGAAGGGGGTATAGGAGGGTGGAATTGGCTGTTGAATTGCTTACTCCCTGTGGGCAGCGGAATTGGGTGGAGACAGGAAAGTGCTGCTCTGGTGATGGGTTACCCAGGAGCCCATGTAGCTGAGCCTCATAATGCACCATACTGCATTTGTTGTGAGTCCTCCCCGTGTAAGCTGGGTAGGTGTTGCCTCCTCCCCTCCTCAGGCACAACACACACCCAGGTGCTCCCTGAAGTGTCATACCCATGTTTTTTGTTGTTGCTGTTTTCCTTTTTTTTTTTTGGAGTTAGTGTCTGTCTGTCGCCCAGGCTGGAATGTGCAGTGATGCGATCTGAGCTCACTGCAATGCTGCAATGTCTGCCTCCTGGGTTCAAGCGATTCCCTGCCTCAGCCTCCAAAGTAGCTGGGATTACAGGTGCCCACCACCATGCCCGGCTAATTTTTGTTTCTTTAGTAGAGACGGGTTTCACTATGTTGGCCAGGTTGGTCTCAAACTGCTGACCTCAGGTGATCTGCCTGCCTCGGCCTTCCAAAGTGCTGGGGTTACAGACATGAGCCACTGCACCTGGCGCTCGTTGTTTAGTGTAAGTGGAATCATGCCGTCCCTGTTGTCCTAAATTTATGGTGGAGATTTTCCTTATCTACATGTGTAGATAAAGGTTAAATCATTAATGATTCATGATTTTGAAGTACTGTAACTGATTTAACTGACTGGTCACTTGGACTCTTGGTGTTACAAGCATTGCTGTGTTCAGTGTTGTCCCTCATGTCTTTGTGTACACTCGGATAGATTATTAGAAGTGAAATCGTGCCTAATCAAAAGACAATGGATGTTTTAAATTTTGGTAGATACAGCCAGGTGTGATTGCTCACACCTGTAATCCCAGCACTTTGGGAGGCCAAGACAGAAGGATCACTTGAGTTCAGGAGTTCGAGACCAGCCTGGCCAACATGGTAAAACCCTCATCTCTACTAAAAATGTAATAATTAGCCGGGCGTGGTCGTGCACTCCTGTAGTCCTAGCTACTCGGGAGGCTGAGGCATGAGAATTGCTTGAAACCCGGGAAGCAAAGGTTGCAGTGAGCCGAGATTGCACCACTGCACTTCAGCCTGAGCAACAGAGTGAGACTCTGTCTCCAGAAAAAAAAAATTAAAAAACAGATTATTTTTTGGTAGACACTACCAAATTGCTGTCTACAAAGCTGTCACTTTGCTGGCCTTAACTAAAGTGGCCTCTCAGTACACGCTGCCGTTAACGTGGGTTGAAGTTATCTAACCATTTGCATTTCTAATCACAGATGTGGTTAAAAATCTTTGAATTTTTTTTTTTTTTTTTTTGAGACAGAGTCTTGCTCAGTCGGCCAGGCTGGCGTGCGGTGGCGCGATCTCAGCTCACTGCAAGCTCCACCTCCCGGATTCACGCCATTGTCCTGCCTCAGCCTCACGAGTAGCTGGGACTACAGGCGCCCGCCACTATGCCGGGCTAGTTTTTTTTTTTTTTTGTATTTTTAGTTGAGACGGGGTTTCACCGTGTTAGCCAGGATGGTCTTGATCTCCTGACCTCATGATCCGCCCGTCTCAGCCTCCCAAAGTGCTGGGATTACAGGCGTGAGCGACTGCGCCCGGCTGAATTTTTTTTTTTTTTTTTAATTAAGTAATTTTGCTCACGCCTGTGATCCCAGCACTTGAGGAGGCTGACCTGGGTGGATCACTGAGGTAAGGAGTTTGAGACCAACTTGGCCAACATGGTGAAACTCCGTCTGTACTAAAAATACAAAAGTTAGCTGGGCATGGTGGCACATGACTCTAATCCCAGCTACTCAGAAGGCTGAGGCAGGAGGATTGCTTGAACATGGGAGGTGGAGGTTGCAGTGAGCTGAGATTGTGCCACTGCACTCCAGCCTGGGCAACAGAGCAAGACCCTGTCTCCAAAAAAGAAAAAAAATATGTGTTTTCGTAGAACTACATCTTGCTATATTGCCCAGGCTGGTCCTGAACACCTGGTCTCAAGTGATTCTCCACCTTGGCCTCCACAGGCGTGAGCCACCACACCTGGCTCTTTTGAATGTTTACTGTACATTTTTAGTCTCCTGTGAATTGTTTGTTTAAATCTTTCTTATTTTTCTACTGAAATTTTTTCTTACTGATGGAACATTTCCTTCCTTCCCTCCCTCCCTCCCTCTGTCCCTCCTTCCCTCCTTCCTTCTCCTTTCTTTTCCCCTCCCTCCCTTTTCTTTCTTTCTTTTTTTTTTTTGACATGGGATCTTGCAGTATTGCCCAGGCTGGACTTGAACTGCTGGTCCTTCCACCTCAGCCGATTGAGTAGCTAGACTATAGTCATGCTCCACTGCACGTGGCCTGATGGAACGTTTTGTAAATAATCCTTCTCAGTCTGTCATTTGTCTTTGATCTTCATTGTGGCGTCTTCTGCCGTATAGAAATTTAGCATTTAATGTAAATAATACCACATCACTTGGGCGCGGTGGCCCATGCCTTTAATCCCAGCACTTTGGGAGGCCGAAGCAGGTGGATCACGAGGTCAGGAGATCGAGACCAGCCTGATCGACATAGTGAAACCCCGTCTCTACTAAAGTACAAAAATTACCTGGGCATGGTGGTGGGTGCCTGTAATCTCAGCTCCTCAGGAGGCTGAGGCAGGAGAATCGCTTGAACCCGGGAGGCGGAGGTTGCAGTGAGCCAAGATCGCGCCACTGCACTCCAGCCTGGGCGACAGAGTGAGATTCTGTCTCAAAAAAAATAAATAAATAAAATAATAGTAATAATACCACCTCTCCCTCTGAGTTGTATGTTGTACCTCAGAAAGGCCTTTCCTACTTAAATAATGCAAAAGTGTGCTCTAGTATTTTTTCTAGGTTTTTTGTGGCTAAAATTTTTAATCCATTTAGAATTTATTTTTGGTATAGAATGAGGCAAGGACCTGATTCTTTTTCCCTTATAGGGGAAAGAAAGTCAGAATACCATTTATCCTATAATCTTTTTCTTATGGAAGCATAATTACCATGTCTGTCACCATCACCTTTTCTTTCTTCTTCTTCCTTTTTTTTTTTTTTTTTTTTTTTTTGAGACAAAGTTTCGCTCTTGTTGCCCAGGTTGGAGTACAGTGATGCGATCTTGGCCCACTGCAACTTCTGCCTCTTGGGTTCAAGTGATTCTCTTGCCTCAGCCTCCCAAGTAGCTGGGATTACAAGCACCCGCCACCACGCCCCGGCTAATTTTTGCAGTTTTAGTAGAGACAGGGTTTTCGTCATGTTGGCCAGGCTGGTCTCAAACTTGGCCGGGCGCGGTGGCTCAAGCCTGTAATCCCAGCACTTTGGGAGGCCGAGACGGGCGGATCACGAGGTCAGGAGATCGAGACCATCCTGGCTAACACCGTGAAACCCCGTCTGTACTAAAAAAAATACAAAAAACTAGCCGGGCGAGGTGGCGGGCGCCTGTAGTCCCAGCTACTCGGGAGGCTGAGGCAGGAGAATGGCGTAAACCCGGGAGGCGGAGCTTGCAGTGAGCTGAGATCTGGCCACTGCACTCCAGCCCCGGAGACAGAGCGAGACTCCGTCTCAAAAAAAAAAAAAAAAAAACTCCTGACTTCAGGTGATCCACCCACCTCGGCCTCCCAAAGTGTTAGGATTACAGGCGTGAGCCACCGTGCCCAGCCTCTGCTTTTTATTATATTTTTCCTTTTCTTTTTTGCCTTCCTGTCCAGAGGAAACACTATTCTTTTCTAAAGCTTGGTTTCTGCTGACGAGTAGCAATTTTTAGCTTGGGTCTGATTTCCTTCTGTCAGCCTGTAGGCTTTGCTGGGTTACGTCTTCTGACTAATTTGTGTAGCAACTTCATGTGAATCTTTTTTTTTTTTTTTTGGAGACGGAATCTCGCTCTGTCGCCCAGGCTGGAGTGCAGTGGTGCGATCTCGGCTCACTGCAACCTCCGCCTCCCGGGTTCACGCCATTCTCCTGCCTCAGCCTCCTGAGTAGCTGGGACTACAGGCGCCCGCCACCACGCCCGGCTAATTTTTTGTATTTTTAGTAGAGACGGGGTTTCACCGTGTTAGCCAGGATGGTCTCGATCTCCTGACCTCGTGATCCGCCCACCTTGGCCTCCCAAAGTGCTGGGATTACAGGTGTGAGCCGCCGTGCCCGGCCAACTTCACGTGAATTTAAACATTTGTGTCATCAGGTACACTCACTTTGAAAATGTTATTGGGAGGCTTGTTGAGTCAGGTGTCTTTTGTGTTACTGCTCTACACTCAGGCCTTCTGGAAACCCTGCAGAGGGTAGCTCTAGTGGCCAGCTCTCTTGTTGAAAATGAGTGACATAAGTACATGAAAAACGCAACAAGTAGGATTTGAAAGCGGGGCTAATTTTACACTTATTTCTTCCTGGGATAAAAGTCTTAAACTTTGTTTCAAGTGAAATGTATGTATTTCTGACAGTGATTTGTTTCATTTAAATAGCTTGTTGTTTGTTTCTTTCATTTTTCTTTCTCACGTTTTGGGTTGGGTTTGTTTTTCGCGAGTTTTGCCCCTGCCTCCTTCCTCCTCGTGCCTGCAGGGACATTGCTGGTGTGGCAGCCTCCAGGCCCATCCCCACCCTTTTTCTTGGCACACCTTCTCTAGGATGTCCAGGACATGACTTAGGTTCCACATCTGTGACTAACCGTTTTCATTCCGTTCTACAGCTTTGACAATTACTCTGCCAATGTTATGGTAGATGGAAAACCGGTGAATCTGGGCTTATGGGATACAGCTGGACAAGAAGACTATGACAGATTACGCCCCCTATCCTATCCGCAAACAGTAAGGATTGCAGCTGATTTTTAATGTGTCTTTTTTAGAGTATATAATGCTCGAGCGTTTAATTAGTGCATGTTACCTGTGGACTTGCTTATATTGCCATCATTTGGGTATTGAGTAAATAGCAGACGGGGCGGAATTAGTTCCGTATAAACATCCCCCTAGATGGCAGGGGTTTTGTGTTTTGAGCGTTAACAGCTGTTCCATTGTTGGGCATTTTACAGTCTTCCATTTAGCTTTAGAATAACCATATGAAAGGTACTTTTTGTTTTGTTTTGTTTTTGCAAATCAGCTTTTAACACCAATTGGTTTGAAGACAAGTTTGCTGTGTGACAGTTTTGTACCACAGAATCAAATTAAGCAGTTAATATTCGGGTTTCTTTAAACCAAGTTAGTAACTAATCTTACAGGTTTAATGCATTTTTTCCCACAAAATACATAATTTGTATGGCTATAGAACCTAAATCTATTCAATGTAGATTGAGGTTTTGGTTTTGTAAAATATATCCACTGTGTCCAATCAGAAAAAAAAGTTTAGTTTTTTTTTCTGTATCAGACAAAAGTTATTTATCAAAGCTAATTAGAGCAGTAGCTGGTGAAAATGGGTACTTAGAAGACATTGTTGTGGTTAAAAGTTACTTTTCTTTAAGCAGTTGTTTTACTTGTGTATCATTTGCTGATCTTGTTACATGTTTGTTCTTCATTTTTAAAAGTGTCTTTGGAAGCAAAACTTAAATATGCTTGAGATTCCTTGGGTCAGTGTCCTGTGTGCATGTCCTATCCTAGCTCTGTGACCTCAGGCAGGCCTCTTCCTCTCTCCAGTCTTTGCCTGTTTCCTCGTAGGGTGAGATGAGTACGTGTCACGCACCGATAACAGTCCTGGGCATACAGCACACACTGCGGGCCAGCCGCTCTCAGAATTCTCCTGCTCCTGAGTGTGCGGGTGGGTCAGCCTAGAGAGCGCTGCTTTCCACGTTGTGCCCAAACGAGTGGCAGTTGTGTGGGTGCTCGGCAAACCTGGGTTGGCCGGAGGGATTGGGGTTTGGGGTTGGATTGAGGTGAGGAAGACTTCCTAGAGAAAGGCTGGCTTTGAGCCCCGATTGATGATGAGGCAGCCTGTGGTTTTAGGGGGTAATATGGATGAAATAACTTAGTAGGTAAGTCTACTGTATTAACAATCAGTCTATAATCCCCAAACAATTCAAATTCTTCTCAGTACCTTAGGAAACTATACCCAGTGGGTGTTTACTGATTCAGATTGTAAATGGATTTAAAAACATACTGACTGGTAGAGTAGGAGTCTCCAGCCCACTGGACACATGTGGAAGGGTGTGGTGTCATTCTGAGAAATGAGAGCCACCCTGCTGTGACTCAGGGGGGACCGGGCAGGGCGCGGCCTTTCTCTAAGGGACGCCTCACAGTAAGTCAAGGGTGACTTGGCAGGAGTCCCACTTTGTGTTCTAAGGAACAAGAGATGAGGAAAGAGAACTCTCCTCAGCTTGAACAAAGCTGTAGAGTGTGAGGCCTGGTATGAAAGTAGGTGTTGTCCTCATAGGGCTAGCACTTAAACTTCATGTCTCTTCTGTGTGAGACCATGGACTGCTTTCCTAGAAAATATTTGAAGAGCAAGAAGGGAGTGAGACATGGTTCTTGCCCTCAGGCAGTTCACGGAAAAGTCCCATAAATCATGTAATACACCCTGTACCAGCAAGGGGATGAGCAGGGCACTTAAGGAGCAAGAGGAACGAGCACCCACCCAGCAGTGGAAGGCTTCCTGCCCGGACTTCTTCAGAGATAAGGAAATTATCTTGACAACTCAGGGCAGGCCACAAATGCTCAGATACCAGTGTCGGGAAGGCCTCATCCCTTTGGGCCACATGGTGCTAAGAAGAACGGGATCTGGGAGTAACATGCTGACACCTGGGTCTCTTGTGGATACAGGTGAAACCTCTAAATTTTGTGCTAAATGGAATGTGGTCCCTGATTGCTGGCTCTGTGATCTGCAGACCTGTTTATGTAGCTCATCCAAGACTGCTTAGACACGCTCCTGAAGGACCAGTTGGAAGATTTCTTATCTAGGGCGTCCTAAAAGAGATGTTACATTTCCTGTGGTCATTTCACGTTGGCATCCTTCTCTGTTGGGTAGCTCTCTCTGGCTAAGTCTATTCAGACTATTCGTTTCTTCATTCTCCAAAAGATGGTGAGCAGGTAGTCGCCATTCTCAGTTGAAATTGCCCTCAGGTTTTTATTTTCTCGAATTAAGTAATCGTTAAATTATTTTCTCTTGAAAGTCTTTCCTAAGTTCTGCATACTCATCTTCAGTTGGTATGCACAGAATCAAGTCTTGTCAGAGTGATGCTCAGGTTCAGCATTTTCCCTTGTGTAGATCCCTTGTATTTATTTGCCTGCTTGCACCAGGATTGCTGGTGTGAGCGGGAGCTTAAGTAACCTGTCAGTGTCACAACGAGTCCTGAGCCTTGTGTGTGTCCTGAGACTCAGGCTGTGCAGCGGGTTTGCTGAGATGCTGAGCCTCCATGTTGGGGTCAGCCAGGACCCCAGTGCGTCATGCCAATTGTTTCATTTTCTCGCTATGCTAAAAGTTTGTCTTTTTAAGATGGAGTTTCGCTCTTGTTGCCCAGGCTGGAGTGCAATGGTGTGATCTTGGCTCACTGCAACCTCCGCTTCCCAGGTTCAGGCGACTTTCCCACCCTCGTCTCCCACATAGCTGAGACTACAGGCATGCGCTACCATGCCTGGCTAATTTTGTTTTTTATTTTTATTTATTTTTTTTGAGGTGGAGTCTCGCTCTCTCGCCCAGGCTGGAGTGCAGTGCTGCGATCTTGGCTCACTGCAAGCTCCACCTCCCGGGTTCGCGCCAGTCTCCTGTGTCAGTCAGCCTTCTGAGTAGCGGGACTACAGGCACCCGCCACCACGCCTGGCTAATTTTTTATATTTTTGTAGAGACTGGGTTTCACTGTATTAGCCAGGATGGTCTTGATCTCCTGACCTCGTGATCCGCCTGCCTCGGCCTCCCAAAGTGCTGGGATTACAAGCGTGAGCCACTGAGCCTGGCCAGTGCTAAAGGTTTTAAAGTGGTGGGCTAGACTCCTGTAATGGTAGATAAAAATAAAAACTGCAGTGTTTGGCTTGGCAGTTTTGAGTTTCAAAAGGCTTCAGCTTTTGTGAGGTTGGCTGTTACAAGTGCAGCCAGAGAGCACCGGGCACACACCTGTGGTTAAACAGAACTGGGTTTGTTACTCTTCCCCGCGAGGGAGACACGCACCTGGGTGCTGTGGGAATTCGGCCCTTACTCATACTGGCTGGGAGCAGGGGATATTTGGTGATTTTTGTGGTTTGTATGATGATCTTGGATTTGTCACTACTTAGAAATGATTATGAGTGTTTTTTTTAAAGTTTACTTACTTTTGGTCCTATTTCAGCACGGTCACACAGGTGACTTTGTCTGATGTCAGTGTTCTGCAAGATTATTCTATTCAGTAGTGGCAACCTCCACCATGGTGAAGCTGCGAGCACCAGGCTGGTTCTCAGATGTCAGGGACTGCCTGACCCTTTTATAGGATTACAGGCGTGAGCCACTGTGCCTGGCCAGAATGTCTGTTTTGTTGTTGTTGTTGTTGTTGTTGTTTTGTTTTTTGAGACAGAGTCTTGTTCTGCCACCCAGGCTGGAGTGCAGTGGCGCAATCTCAGCTCACTGCAAGCTCCGCCTCCTGGGTTCATGCCATTCTCCTGCCTCAGCCTCCCGAGTAGCTGGGACTACAGGCGCCCGCCACCACGCTTGGCTAGTTTTTTGTATTTTTAGTAGAGACACGGGGTTTCTAACTGGGATGGTCTCGATCTCCTGACCCTCGTGATCTGTCCGCCTTGGCCTCTGAAAGTGCTGGGATTACAGGCGTGAGCCACTGCACCTGACCAGAATGCCTGTTTTTTTTAAAACTCCAAACCCGAAAGTAAAATCCAGGTGTATAGCATTTGGAAGAAAATAAAATGAAGTAGAAACAACGCTGCTTTTTTGTAGTGAGATCTCAGCTGTCCAGATACCCGCCCTTGTCTTACTCCATGGAAAGTGGACCCATCTCTTGTGGTTAGTTCCACCAGTGGGCAGGAGGCCGCGGGAGGAGCAGCCCTGGCTGCCCCTCTCACCACCGAGGAGGAAGTGGTGTGTGATGCAGGAGTGACAGAGGCATTGAAGGCACCATGTGTGTAACAGGCATGCGCGAGTCTGGGTGAGTCAGAAAGGGGAAAGCAGTGCTCAGGTTGACTGGAAACATGGGCCGGTGACTGGAGACAACCTGAGGCTCTAGAACACACAAGTGACCTGTGAGGAAGGAAGTTGAGAGACCCTGGAGAGACACTGGTGGTGCCCTCTGAGGTTCTCTGAGTGTTATGAGGACAAGGAAGAAATGGAGCCTCCCAGCCAGGGTCAACCAGCACAACCTCTGTGTGTGAGGCGTCAGGACAGCGACGGCCGGGAGGAGCGGATGCTAGGAAGTGAGTACCAGAAGCACTAGACAGGGTTTCGGGAAGCTATATTTAGCTGGGGACGAAGAAGGAACAAGGAAGGAACAGGCAGATGGCATCGCATGAACGCAGGGTGGAAAGTGGAACTGTTTGCTCCTGTTGTGCGTGTCTCTTCTCCATCAAAAAAGAGGCTCTTAAAAATTGAAAGGGTGCCACAGATACGATCAGAGGCTCTTCTGAAGCTGCATTTTTGTAACTGGTTCTCGATGATCCTCTCCCATGGTAAAGATTTGGTACCATATCAAGTCCTTGGGAGGACAGATCTTCAAAAATAACCCATAGATGAAACCCAGATAGCTGTGGAAACTAATATGCTCTTTGGATGGTAATTCCAGAAAGGCTTGAGTGGCTGGGCACGGTGGCTCATGCCTGTAATCCCAGCACTTTGGGAGGCTGAGGTGGGCGGATCACGAGGTCAGGAGATCGAGATCATCGTGGCCAACACAGTGAAACCCTGTCTCTACTAAAAATACAGAAAAACCAGCCGGGCGTGGTGGCTCATGCCTGTTAATCCCAGCACTTTGGGAGGGTGAGGTGGGCGGATCACAAGGTCAGGAGATCAAGACCATCCTGGCTAACATGGTGAAACCCATCTCTACTGAAAATACAAAAAATTAGCCAGGCGCGGTGGCGGGCGCCTGTAGTCCCAGCTACCGGAGAGGCTGAGGCAGGATAATGGTGTGAACCTGGGAGGCGGAGCTTGCAGTGAGCCGAGATTGCGCCACTGTGCTCCAGCCTGGGTGACACAGCAAGACTCCATCTCAAAAAGTCTCAAAAAAAAAGAAAAGCATGAGTGAGATGAAATTAAAACAATTTTCTCATTTGCCCCCCCCCCCCCCTTTTTTTTTTGAGACAGAGTCTCTGTCACCCAGACTGGAGTGCAGTGGCGCAACCTCTGCCTCCCGAGTAGCTGGGATTACAGGTGTCCACCACCACCCCCGGCTAATTTTGTATTTTTAGTACACACGGGGTTTCACCATCTTGACCAGGCTGGTCTTGAACTCCTGATCTTGTGATCCACCTGCCTTGGCCTCCCAAAGTGTTGGGATTACAGGTGTGAGCCCTTTTCTTAAAATAGTTTCAGGGTTCTATGTTGGAAGAGCGAGTTTGTCAGTTTTTATTGAAATAAAGAAATGACAGCATTGTGATAAACACTGGAAGTGTTCACTTCTCAAATTTGTCCATGGCTGGACGTGGTGGCTCACACCTATAATCCCAGCACTTTGGGAAGCCAAGGTGGGTAGGAGTTCGAGACTAGCCTGGCCAACATGGTGAAACCTGGTCTCTACTGAAAATACAAAAAATTAGCTGGGCATGGTGGTGTGCGCCTGTAGTTCCAACTACTTGGGAGACTGAGGCAGGAGAATCGCTTGAATCCAGGAGGCAGAGATTACAGTGAGCTGAGATCGTGCCACTGCACTCCAGCCTGGGCAACAGAGCAACACTCTGTCTCAAAAAAAAAAAAAAAGCTTGTGCTTAAGGGGTGGCTTCCCCCAGACCTGCAAAGAGGCCCAGAATTGGGGGCCTTGGTGTCAGCAACAGTGTTGATTTTGATAATGCAAGTCTGTACATTCAAACCGGGCTCCCAGAACTAGGTGGAAGATAGGAACATTTCTGCATAGGAGACTTGGAATGTTCTGGTAGCATTAAAACTGTCAGCCCTGAGGCCTGGCTATGTTCTGGGAGAGCCCTTTGTCTGGTAGGCATCATTTACCGATGGGTACCTTTCCTGTGTGCTGTGGCTTCAGCTAGGCTGTGTCTGAGAACTCAGGTGGAGCACTGGAAAGTGCCCGTGGCTCCCACCTGCCTTCACAGTAAGGGACGGTGCAGAGCATCTCCGACTGTGCGGGCTGTTGTAGATTCTGGTGGGTGCTGCCGTGGGAGGAGGAGCACGTTGTTGCCCCCATGAGGATCTGCCTGACCTCTGTCTTCACCATCGTTGAACTTCTGACGCCCGCTTTTGACCAGGTGGTGTGGAGTGTTCCAGTGGCATTTGTCATCGAAGATGTTAGATTATTATATGCTTTTGGATCCCTCTGGAGGGTTAAGACAAAATCCTAATAAAGAATCGATAAGAGGTTATGTTGATTTTTATTTTCCTCAGTCTGTACTAAACTCAAACCAAGTTCTCGTGCATTACTAGGTTGGAGAAACGTACGGTAAGGATATAACCTCCCGGGGCAAAGACAAGCCGATTGCCGTATGTAAAACTTTCAGTCCACTTCAGTTTCAAGCTTTCTCTGTTCTCTCATTTCACTTTGTTTTCTTAGGATTTTTTTTTATTAAGCCTCAAGCTCCTTGAGTGTTTTATATTTAATTCACTCAAGGTTGGGGTTTTGCTTGATGAAATAAACTTGATTAGAGTGTGATAGTTTACCCACCGGCTTGAATTAAAGCAGTTTGTGAACTGCCATCTTCCCCTCCCAAGTGAAAGGAGGGGAGAGTGAGAGGGCCCCTCTCCTGGCTGGTTGGAGATGCAGATACGGAGACTCCTCTTGGAAGCCCACCTGGCTGTGAGCCGAGCTGGAGCAGGACTAACCTTGTTGCCGGGGCCTTATATCTCTGCTTCGGTGTCCCGTGTGGTGGGGCTGTCTGGGCGCGGCTGTGTGGTGCTGCTGAGCTAACCCCACCGTGCTTGAGATGGTGTGCTGGGTGCCGCGGTGATTCTTGGACGAGCTTGTGCATGCGCCAGCATTCTTCAAATGCCAGTTATAAAAAGCTGTTGTGTGGGATGTTTCTTTCCCTTTCAGGTACAAGGTATCAGCTAGAGGGTTGAAAGTGTAGCTTGGGAATTGTGTGCATTTCATAAAGTAGCATAATTGCCTTTTTCTAGGAGAATATTTTAGAAATCTAGCACTTTAGAAGTTCTTGGGCATTTTTAAATACAGGTAAATATTTGAATTTGGTTTGACACAAAATACAGAATGGAGGAAGCATGCAGATGTCTGGCGTGTTCCCCGAAGCACCCTCCACTGTGTCCTCCGCACCCACCCTTCGCGCCTCTGCTTCAGCCACAGCTGCCCCGGGAGCAAGTTCTCCTGAGGCCCTGGCTGTGCTGACTCGAGGGCAGCGTGAGGGTGGTCGTCAGCTGTGAAGGTGCCACTTACACACTAAGTCCTCCTTCCTTGCGGAGGGAAGGGCTCAAGTAGCAAATATTGGAGCCCCTGCTTGGTGCTGGGAGCTGTGACAGGCAGCTCCTGAAGAAGCAGTTTAATTGGAACCAGTGACCATCTAAAAATGTTTGTACTCTAAACCAGATTTTACTGAAATATTGGAATCATACCTTCATACTTGATTTTTTCTGTTTAAATAGATAGGCGGAAAGGAAGCCTCCTGGGGGTCTGGTCTGATCCTCCCGATCCTTGAAGAGCTTCCGGCATCATTCTGCCTTCACGCTCCCCATTTTCATAAGTAACTGGTGGCTTGACATGCTGGGTTTGGTTTGGGAGCCCTCCGACAAACTGAAAGGGTGGATCAGGAAGCGTCTGACCAAGCCACTGGTACCTAGCAGACACGCTCTGCGTCCGACAAGTCCTTCCCAGCAACATCCAGAAAGCAAAGTGCAGGCTTTGTTCTAAGGCGTTGTCTAAATGTTTCCCTGTGTTTCCTTTTTGTAGGATGTGTTCTTAATTTGCTTTTCCCTTGTGAGTCCTGCATCATTTGAAAATGTCCGTGCAAAGGTAGGTGGGGATTTAAAGTATGTGAGTTATAGAATGACACTCTCAGAAATATCACTTAGCCTCGGAATTTTCAGTTATTTAAATTGGTTTTAGTAATTTGCTACTTAAGTATATGATTGGGTTTTTTATTCTTTTGAGACAGGGGTCTCACCCTGTTGTCCAGGCTGGAGTGTGGTGGTGACATCAGAGCTCACTGTAGCCTTGAGCTCCTGGGCTCAAACAGTTCTCCTGCAGTTCTCCTGCCTCCGTTCCTGTGTTGCTGGGACTGTAAATGTGCGCCACTGTGCCTGGCTAATCTTTAAAAATTTTTTGTAGCACTGGTTTTGTACACCCTGGCTGGTCTCAAACTCCTGGGCTAAAGTGATCCTTCCACTTCAGCCTCCCAAAGTGCTGGGATTACGGGTGTGAGCCACTGCGCCTGAGCCATCAGCAGTTTATTTTTATTTATTTATTTTTGAGATGGAGTCTTGCACTGTCACCCAGGCTGGAGTGCAGTGGCACAATCTTGGCTCACTGCAACCTCCACCTCCCGGTTCAAGCGATTCTCCTGTCTCAGCCTCCTGAGTAGCTGGGATTACAGGCGCCTGCCACCACACCTGGCTAATTTTTGTACTTTTAGTAGAGACGGGGTTTCACCATGTTTGCCAGACTGGTCTCGAACCGCTGGCCTCAAGTGACCCACCCACCTCAAACTCCCAAAGTGCTGGGATTTCAGATGTGAGCCACTGTGCCTGGCCTAATATGTGGATTTTTAGTTTCAGGTTCTGGTTCAGAAGTTTCCTGGACCTCATTAAAATAATGAGGCACTCAGAATTGGTCTAATAAAACTAACCACCATTTCTTTCTACTCCAGTCTCTTTCACAAACTTCTTAGTGAAAATGATGAGACAGGCCCTTTAGTAGGGACATTTTCAGTGGGGATAATGGTGGCAGACATGAGACCTTGGGCTGGGTAGTTTATTCTCGTTTCTGAACAGATGATGAATTTTCTCAGATGACCCTAAGAACTTGTTTTACCAAAAACAAAGTGGTTTATTTGCTTTGGGAGGAACTCTCTTCCCTTCTGCCTCTTCCCCTGCGGTTGTAGAGCCCATTCTCTCTGGTCGTGGTTCTGTCCGGGCATGATCCGGAGGCCTAGCTTGCTAATGGAACACCTGAGATGTTTCTTACGGCTCAAGGCTCGGATTGAAGGTGGGAACCACATGAAGGCTCGGTGGGGAGGTTAGGTGTCTGGCACAAGTGCCGCCGGCTGGGTGTGATGTAGGTGAAGGGCGTCTGTAAAGGAGCATGTCACAACCTCTGTTCCTTCTTCACATCTAGTGGTATCCTGAGGTGCGGCACCACTGTCCCAACACTCCCATCATCCTAGTGGGAACTAAACTTGATCTTAGGGATGATAAAGACACGATCGAGAAACTGAAGGAGAAGAAGCTGACTCCCATCACCTATCCGCAGGGTCTAGCCATGGCTAAGGAGATTGGTATGGAATCCTGCGTTTTTCCTCTGCCTTGTACCTCTTTGATTGTAGTGACAGAGACTGGAGTCCAGTCTGGGAAAGGAGGGTGTGTGTCTCCCACTGAGGGCCTGGTTGTACTCTTGGGGAACCAGCTGGCATCGCCCTCTGGGTCTTAATGTCAGCGTTGGAAGGTGGAAGCAGGGCTGGGAGCCGGCAGAAGGTGCCCGGGTCCCCGGAGCTGCCTCCCGCCGGTGTTGTGATCAGAAGAGAGTGGGCTCGAGTGTACACTGCCGTGTGGTCGTGTTTCCTGTAGGTGCTGTGAAATACCTGGAGTGCTCGGCGCTCACACAGCGAGGCCTCAAGACAGTGTTTGACGAAGCGATCCGAGCAGTCCTCTGCCCGCCTCCTGTGAAGAAGAGGAAGAGAAAATGCCTGCTGTTGTAAACGTCTGAGCCCCTCGTTCTTGGTCCTGTCCCTTGGAACCTTTGTACGCTTTGCTCAAAAAAAAAACGGTGGAGCCTTCGCACTCAATGCCAACTTTTTGTTACAGATTAATTTTTCCATAAAACCATTTTGAACCAATCAGTAATTTTAAGGTTTTTGTTTGTTCTAAATGTAAGAGTTCAGACTCACGTTCTATTAAAATTTAGCCCTAAAATGACAAACCTTCTTAAAGCCTTATTTTTCAAAAGCCCCCCCCCCCATCTTGCTCAGATTAAGAGTTGCCAAAATACCTTCTGAACTACACTGCATTGTTGTGCTAAGAACACCGAGCACTAAACTGTGTAAGGACCTTCGTCTTTGAGAAGACTGTAGCCTCTGCAGTTAGGAGATGCAGACACTTGCCCAGTAGTTCTCAGATGTGTAAAGCAGAACAGCCTCCCGAACGGCGCGTTGCCATTGAACTCACCAGTGATTTAGCGGCCCGTGTTCACGACATAACATTGTACTGTAATGGAGTGAGTGTAACAGCTCAGCTCTTTGGATCAGTCTTTTTGATTTCATAGTGAGTTTTCTGACCAGCTCTTGCGGAGATTTTGAACAGAACTCGTGTTTCCTCTAATGAAGAATTCTGTTTAGCTGTGGGTGTGCCGGGTGGGGTGTGTGTGATCAAAGGACAAAGACAGTATTTTGACAAAATACGAAGTGGAGATTTACACTACATTGTACAAGGAACAAAAGTGTCACGGGTAAAAACTCTAAAAGGTTAATTTCTGTCAAATGCAGTAGATGATGAAAGAAAGGTTGGTATTATCAGGAAATGTGTTCTTAAGCTTTTCCTTTCTCTTACACCTGCCATCCCTCCCCAAATTGGGCATTTAATTCATCTTTAAACTGGTCGTTCCCTTAGTCGCTAACTTAGTAAGTGCTTTTCTTATAGGACCCCTTCTTACTGAGCAATATGCCTCCTTGTATTATAAAATCTTTCTGATAATGCATTAGAAGGTTTTTTTGTAGATGAGTAAAAGTGCTTTCCATGTTACTTTATTCAAAGCTAATAAGTGCTTTCCTTAGTTTTCTAGTAACTAGGTGTAAAAATCATGTGTTGCAGCTTTATAGTTTTTAAAATATTTTAGATAATTCTTAAACTATGAACCTTCTTAACATCACTGTCTTGCCAGATTACCGACACTGTCACTTGACCAATACTGACCCTCTTTACCTCGCCCACGCGGACACACGCCTCCTGTAGTCGCTTTGCCTAATGATGTTCCTTTGGGTCTGTGAGGTTCTGTAAACTGTGCTAGTGCTGACAATGTTCTGTACAACTTAACTCACCGGCAAGAATACAACGCGGAACCTTTCAGCCACGACAACAGGATTTTTTAAATTGACAGTTGCAGAATTGTGGAGTGTTTTTACATTGATCTTTTGCTAATGCAGTTAGCATTATGTTTTGCATGTATGACTTAATAAATCCTTGAATCATACAACTGGTAATACTGGTGTTTTTGAGACTTGATGAACAAGTTCCTGGTGTGCGTTTGTTTGCCTCGCTTTAAAGTCCCGGGTTGTTGGAGACAGTCATTTTCAATGCATGTCTCCACACAGGAGGGACAGAGGGAGTGCCACCTCCAGGGGAGAACTGGGTGAGCCCAAACAATACGGCAGGAGTGGAGGTGATGTTCACGTTTGGACCTGTCGAACAGCAGCAAAGCTCTGGTGGAGAAACGCGCGTCGGGGGCTGTGCACATCCTGGCCCAGAGCTTGGGGCTGAAGATGCAGACGTTGGGACCCTCGACGGGCCCTGGAAGAGTAGAGGTTGGTGAACCACACACCCTTAAGGTCCTTTCCAGAGGCTGGCTGGGTGGCTTACGCCTGTAAGCCCAGCGCTTTGGGAGGTTGAGGCAGGAGGAGTGCTTGAGCCCAGGAATTCTAGGCCAGCCTGGACGAGAGAGAGAGACCTCTCTACCAAAAAAAAAAAAAAAAAAAAACCACACAAGAACCTGAACTTGTACTATATAAAGGTTCATGTTAGAATTTGTTTTCTTAAAATTCCTTTTTATTGCTTTGAAGATTTTTTGTTTTGTTTTGTTTTGTTTTTGTTTTTGAGATGGAGCTTCGCTCTTGTTGCCCAGGCTGGAGTGCAATGGTGCGATCTCGGCTCACTGCAACTTCTGCCTCTCGGGTTCAAGCGATTCTCCTGCCTCAGCCTCCTGAGTAGCTGGGATTACAGGCATGTGCCACCACGCCCAGCTCATTTTTTGTATTTTTTTTTAGTAGAGACGGGGTTTCACCGTGGCCAGGCTTGTCCACTTCGGCCTCCCAGAGTGCTGGGATTACAGGCCTGAGCCACCACCCCCAGCCGAGTATTTTTTTAACAGATTAAATAATGCAGTTTTTGTGTTTTGAGACAGGGTCTGGCTCTGTCTCACAGACTGGAGTGCAGTGGCATGATCTTGGCCTGCTGCAACCTATGCCTCCTGCGCTCAAGCCATCCTCCCACTTCAGCCTCTGGAGTAGCTGGGACCACAGGTGTGCGCCACCACACCCAGCTAATTTTTTTGTATTTTTTGTAGGGTTTTGCCATTGGCCAGGCTGGTCTCGAACTCCTGAGCTCAAGCAGTCCGCCAGCCTCGACCTCCCAAAGTGCTAGGACTCCAGCCACCATACCTGGCAATATGCAGTTTTTGAAAGTAAAAGTTCTGAGATCCGGCCACTGCGCTCCAGCCTAGGCAACAGAGCAAGACTCCGTCTCAAAAAAAAAAAGTAAAAGTTTTAGTGGTTTTTAAAGAAAAACAGTCTTCCCCCTTCGTACCCTCTCCAAAAGGAATACTTTGTTTGCTTACCTGATTTTTGGTATTTTACCTGCCCATGTCTAAATTAGGCTTTTTGTGCCAGTGAAACTTCTGAGTTCAACCATTCTCGTCGACATTCCCACCATGGAAGATGTGAGGCTTGCTTTTCTGGTTGCAACCCTCTCCACCCAAAACCTTTCTCATCCCCTCAATATGATGGTTTTGGTGGACTCAGTTTAGTGCCTGCACAGTCACTACTACATAAACTACTCACCGGCCATGCCATGTAGCAACAAAACTGCGTTTCCTGCACAACTTCTGGTTTTCTTTGGGATAATTAGTACTTTGCTTACTTTCCTATGAATTCAATTGTGAACTACTATTTTTTTTTTTTTTTTGAGGCAGGGTCTTGCTCTGTCACCCAGGTTGGAGTGCAGTGGTGCCATCACAGCTCCTGGGCTCAAGTGATCCTCCGGCCCTAGCCACCTGAGTAGCTGGGACCACAGGTGTGTGCAACCATGTCCAGCTAATTTTTAAAATTTTTAGTAGATTGGGGTTTCCCTATGTTGCCTAGGCTGGTCTTGAACTCCTGGCCTGAAGCCACCATTCCACCTCAGCCTCCCAAAGTGCTGGGATTACAGGTATGAGCCACTGTGCCCGGCCTCAGCTGTGAACTTTTTATCCATTGTCTAAACCTCTCAAGATGTTCAGATGTGGTGTTATTTTGCCAATATCCATTTTCCTGAAGTCATCTGACCTGCACCTCTCTTAGGTGCTGGTCTTCATTTCCTGCACCTAGATTCTCTCTTTTGATTTACTTCATCCTGAATGGTTTCTCCAAGAGCTCCTTGCGAGTGTGCTGGAAGTACACACAGTCATGCACCATGTAATGACATTGTAGTCAACAGTGTATTGCATATATGATAGTGTGTGTGACTACCTTAATTCTACTGTAACTTTTCTGTGTACAGATACGCACATACCACTGTTAAAACTGCCAGCTGCATTCAGTATAGTAACGGGCTGTGCAGGTGAGTAGTCTGGGAGCAGTGAACAGGCCCCACCTTCGACCTAGGTGTATAGTAGGCTGACGTTAACAGTGAAATCACTCATGTGTTTCTCAGAATGTATACCTGTTGTTAAGTAAGGCATCACTCTTATTTTTGAGCCCCTGCATCTTGACAACTGTTTTACAGTACTTCTGGCTGGGCCTAAAATTCTAGGTTGGTGTTAACATCCCTAAGTTTTATTGAGACAGGGTCTCACTTTGTTACCCAGGCCGGAGTGCAGTAGCATCATCTCAGCGTACTGTGGCCTGAATGACCTGGGCTCAAGCAGGCCTGCTCAGCATCCCGAGTAGCAGGGACTACAGGTGTGCACCACCATGCCCAGCTAATTTTGTTTTGTAGAGATGGGATCTGACTATGTTGCTCAGGTTGCAGATTTTTTCTTTTGAGACAGGCTCTTGCTATGTTGACCAGGCCTAGACTCAAACTCCTGGACTCAAGTGATCCTCCCACTGCAGGCTCTCAAGTAGCTAGGACTACAGGCTTTGGCCCACTGCACCCAGCCTCCCTTCAGTCAAAAAAAATTTATTCTTGGCCGGGCGCAGTGGCTCACGCCTGTAATCCCAGCACTTTGGGAGGCCAAGGTGGGCAGATCATTTGAGGTCAGGGGTTCGAGAGCAGCCTGGCCAACATGGTGAGACCCTGTCTCTACTAAAAATACAAAAATTAGCCAGGTGTGGTGGTGCGCGCCTGTAATCCCAGCTACTTGGGAGCCTGAGGCAGAAGAATTGCTTGAACCTGGGAGACGAAGTTGCAGTGAGCTGAGATTGCGCCACCGCACTCCAGCCTGGGCGACGAAGTGAGACTCCATCTCAATTGTTTTTTTCCCCCCTGTAGAGACAGGGTTGCCCACACTTGTCTTGAGCTCAAGGAATCCTCCCACTTTGGCCTCCCAAAATGGAATGATGACAGGCCGGAGCCACTGTGCCTCGCCCCTTCAGACTTTTGAAGGCAGTTCTTCCATGATTGTTCTTAGCCATTTCTGTTGGGATGTATTTTTTCTTACATCTTGTGAGATTGTCCTTTTCTCTTCCACATCCTAGGGTTTATTTTATCCACCGTGCTGTGCACTTAGTGGCCTCTTTCCATCTTGGAAATTCGTGACTTTCAGACTCAGATGTCAGACCTGGAGTGGCCTCGTAACCTTTTTCTTTTCCCGGTTTGTTATCTTTGAGGTTTTCATTTTGTCTCTGATGCTATTCATCTTCAGGAGCTCTTTTCCGCGGTCTCCACTGTGAGCCTCCAGGGTCAGTTCTGAGTCACAGTGCTTTCTCTGAGTCCCAAGCCATGGCATGGCTCATCAGGAGCTTCTACCCACATCATCTGTTTCTTTTGGTCTCTTGTTCTAGTGTCAGGAGTCCTTGGCTTATGCTTAAAGGCTGAAGTTGGAAACAGTTCCCTAGGAGGGTCACACCACGTAGCAAGTCCATCTTGTACCTTTCTGACACTAGGTGAGCGCAGGAATTGGGTTTAGAAACAAGCTTGTAGCAGTTGGACGCTGCTATAGCCTTTTTTTTTTCTTTTTTGAGACAGTCTTGCTCTGTCACCCAAGCTGGAATGCAGTGGCACGATCTCGGCTCACTGCAGCCTCTGCCTCCTGGGGTCAAGCAATTCTCCTGCCTCACCTCCTGAGTAGCTGGGATTACAGGTACCTGCCACCACGCCTGGCTATTTATTTATTATTTTTTTGAGGTGGAGTCTTGCTCTGTTGCCCAGGCTGGAGTACAGTGGCATGATCTCAGCTCACTGCAACCTCCGCCTCCCAGGTTCAAGTGATTCTCCTGCCTCAGTCTCCTGAATAGCTGGGGCTATGGGCGCGCACCACCACTCCTGGCTAATTTTTGTATTTGTAGCAGACAGGGTTTCACCATGTTGACCAGGCTGGTCTCGAACTCTTGACCTCAGGTGATCCGCCCACTGGTCCTCCCCACAGTGCTGGGATTACAGGCGTGCGCCACCATGCCCGGCCTGAAGTTTTTAAAGGACCCTTTGCAGGCTTTACAAAGCTCTAGGGTGGCATGGCTGTGACAGCAGAGGCCCCACGGTGGTGTCTTCTGAGGTCAGATTTCCTGGGTGAATCTTCTTGAAGACTTGGGGAGCCAGGAGGGCAGAGTCTCCTTCCCTCAACTGTGCTTGTGTCCAGTCCCCGCCTTCCACCTCAGAGCAAACGACGGGCCAGGTTTCTTCCCGCTTTCGAGCAAACCTGATCTTTAGCTGGTCTTGTCTGCCTCAACCCCACTTCACAGTTGCCCAGGGTCATGTAAGCTGGGGTCCGTTCATGTCTTTCCTTCCTGCCTAAGGTTCTGTACTGCGTGTCATCTGACTGTTGGAGTGTCTTCTCCCATCCTGTGGGTCTGTGCTTTTTGGAGAAATCTCCCTCCTGTCATTCTGTTGGGCTTCCAGTGGGAGGGGTGAAGTCAGTGCTCGTGCAGTCTTCCATCTGAAGCCAGAACCCTGAGGTTTAAAAAGAACCTGGAAACACCATTGCTCTACAACCACCCAGTGTATTAGCGCTACCTGGAACTCCCCAGTAAGAGAGCCCGCGACTGTACACACAGGCACTATCGTGACGCGTGCTTTATTGTTTTAACTCCTGAATCCACTGGCCGACCCCAGAGCCAGAAGAGTAGCAAGAATTCAATCAGCAACTCTGGATGCGGACACAATGAAACAACGGCGGTGGGAACAGGCACGGGGGAGCTGTGGCTCGGAGGGACGGGGCCAGGGGCTCCACTCACTTCCCCGACTGGGTTTCATTTTCCTCCCCAGCTAGAGCTCAGGGCTGCCCTTGGTGACGCCCAGGAGAAGACCCCAGGCCGCACCCTCACAACAGTTCCATTTGCACAGCCAGGAAGCCTAGTTTGAAAAACAAACCACGCCTGTAAACCGAGTTGGATGAAAAGGGCTGGCTTGGGGGTGGGCGGCTACGGATCTGTTCACGGTCTTCCGGGTGGGCCCTGGATTCCAGCACGCCTGGAGCAGTACTTAGACAGCCAAGGGATCCATCCGCGGGCCCGGGCTTCCCGAGGCTGTCTCCGCGGTCGCTGGGTCTCAGGAGTCCCATCACCTGAGCGTGCTCGCTGCTTCTGCTACAGTGGCCACAATGACTTCCCATAAACCGTTCAGTCATTGAGACCATGGAACTCTGTTCCCATCCGATTCCCGTTGATGGACGTCCGCTGTTTTGGCGTCATGGGAGTTCCTCGGATGGTAGGTCAGTTTAAGGACAAAAGCGTGAGTCCATCATTCCTGGGACAGTTTCCCGTAGCCCTGGTCAGGCCACGTCCACCCCGGAGACCCCCTGTGCCGGACAGGAGACGCAGGCCGCCCTGTCGGAGACCAGGCTGTCCAAGGCCCGCATCAGGATGTCTGGCATGTGGTCTGTGAGCATCTTCGGACCTATGAGTATTTTGCTGAATTCCGCTTCGTGTGACCACTTGGCGCTATACTGAGCAGCAGAGCAGCAGCCAAACCTGAAGCAGAAAAGGAGAGACATCAGCCGCCAAGCGGCCCCAGGGCTGACCCCCGCGCTCCTCCTGCCTGCCCACCACGCCGCACTCACCGCCCCGAGGCGCCCTCCTCCTGCAGGTGGATGATCCTGCCGGGAGGGTAGAGCGGCGGGTACTTGGGAGAAGAGTCCAGTGGGGAGTCGCTGGAGAAGCTGTAGGCCGGGGACCAGCGCGTCAGTAGGCTCTGCTCCCCCAGTAGAGGCTGTGTCAGGACTTCCTGGTCGCCCCCGTCCAGCTCCGTGGGAAAGTTGGGGTTCCCTCCGAACAGTTCATACCACAAACCGTGCAGCAAGATCTTGTACTGAGGGCGAGACCCAAGCAGTAGAATGCTGTCACTCACCCTGTCACCCGAGACCTCCCGAAACACCAAGGCAGACCAGACACATGGATCTGCCCGTTGAGCCAGAAACTGCGCTTGGAAGACTCCACCAAAGACACACGGCAAGCTGTGCTGGGTGGCAGCCGCCTAGCCTCAGGACCAGCGTCCGTGCCCAGTCACAGATCATGAGTGTGGGCAGTAAAACCATCGCACGTGGAGTAACATTTAAAAACCAAGCCATACAGCCTGTGAGGGACATTTCCCTTAATTATTTTCAGGCAATTCTGCCAATCAGTTTTACCCTTCCCTGAAAGGCATTAGATACTAATTTCTACGGGCTGGAGTGCAATGGCGCGATCTTGGCACCACAATCTCTGCCTCCCTGGTTCAAGCGATTCTCCTACCTCAGCCTCCCGAGTAGCTGGCATTACAGGCTCCTGCCACCATGCCCGGCTAATTTTTTGTATTTTCAGTAGAGACGGGGTTTCTCCATTTTGGTCAGGCTGGTCTAGAACTCCTGACCTCAGGTGATCTGCCCGCCTGGGCCTCCCAAAGTGCTGGGATTACAGGCATGAGCCACCGGGCCCGGCCTAGATACTAATCTCTAAAAAAAAGTTTTAGGATGGGCACAGCAGTGGCTCACACCTGTAATCCCAGCACTTTGGGAGGCAAGGCAAGTGGATTGCTTCAGCCCAGAAGTTTCAGACCAGCCTGGGCGACATGGTGAGACCCCGTCTCTACAAAAAATACAAAAATTAGCCAAAGGTGAGTGCTTGTAGTCCCAACTACTCAGGAGGCTGAGGTGGGAGCACTTGAACTTGGGAGGCTGCAGTGAGCCAAGATGGCGCCGCTGCACTCCAGCCTGGGTGACAGAGCAAGACCCTGTCTCAAAAAAGAAAAAACTGGGGGAGGTAATTGATAAGGAGAAAAGTTTGTGTTTCTTCTTTCTGATTAGGAACAAATCCATAAGGTCAGAAAACAAAGGGGTTGGCCGGGTGCGGTGGCTCAAACCCGTAATCCCAGCACTTTGGGAGGCTGAGACGGGCGGATCACGAGGTCAGGAGATCGAGACCATCCTGGCTAACACAGTGAAACCCCCCTCTCTACTAAAAATACAAAAACAATTAGCCGGGCGAGGTGGCGGGCGCCTGTAGTCCCAGCTACTCGGGAGGCTGAGGCAGGAGAATGGCGTGAACCCGGGAGGCGGAGCTTGCAGTGAGCTGAGATCTGGTTACTGCACTCCAGCCTGGGCGACAAAGGGGTTAAATAAATAAAAATCATCTCTACCCACACTAAACAAAACCACACGTGGCATATGTATTTTCAAATTTTTGTCAAAATTCATATATCTGTATCTCCTTGTCCCTACCCTCTGCCGTAAGTCTTCTCTCTCAATTTTTTTTTTTTTTTTTTTTTTTTTTTACTTTTCAATGGATATCTATCTCTATCGGCAGACCTAAGTTTCTTTTCTTTTTTTTTTGGAGAGAGAGCCTCACTGTATCCCACAGGCTGGAGTGCAGTGGTACAATCTTGGCTCATGCAACCTCCGCCTCCCAGGTTCAAGTGACTCTTCTGCCTCAGCCTCCCAGTAGCTGAGATTACAGGCGCTCGCCATCACGCCCAGCTAAGTTTTTGTATTTTTAGTAGAGACGGGGTTTCACCGTGTTAGCCAGGATGGTCTTGATCTCCTGACCTCATGATCCGCCCACCTCGGCCTCCCAAAGTGCTGGGATTACAGGCGTGAGCCACTGCGCCCGGCCCATTTGCTTTCTTAAACATCACAGAGTCCTAGACCAGAATCTGACCAGAGGGTGGAAGGAGAGCTTCTAGAAACAGCATGGAGTGTCCTGCACTGAGGGTGCAATTCCTCCCGGCTCTCCACAGGATCTTAGGGACAGGCCCTGTGTCCTGCAGACCCTCTCAACAAGGCACCCACTTACCTTGGGTTTATTGCAGTGCGCAACCACTCGCAAGATTCTTCTCTTCAGATCTTCCAAGTTGGTCACACTGAGCCTGTTCAGCAAAGAGGCACACTGAGGCTGGGACCCAGCACTCCCTAACCCCCACCCCGGGCGCAGCACCAGGGAGGCTTACCTGGGAATCACATCCTTCCCCAGGACGAGCGACACGATGAAGCTCTGAGAATATTCATGCAGAGCTTTGCTGAAATTCCAAACAGGGAGAGGACGTTAGCTTTACGACGACACTGCCCACAAGGGCTTCCACGAAAGAAATCAGTGACACTGAGGGGTTAGTTTCCCAGACCTCAGCTCTGTTCTCTCTTCTCTAAAGGGAAGGGAGGGGAAACTTCAGTTACGGCGACTGACTGGCCAGATCCTACTAAAGCCACAATATACGTTCGACAGAGACGCCCCGTGGCTAAAACTGCAAACGGGACACCAAGGTGGACCAGGCACATGGATCTGTCCTTTGACCCAGAAACCGCACTTGGAAGACTCCATCAAAGATGCACTGGCAAAAATGAAGGGCACCGGCAGAGGCTGGGAGCCTCCAGATACCCATCCCCAGAGCTGCCTTCAGCTCACAATGAGTCACACAATAGTCCGTCCCGCACAGCTGGGAGAAGAAGGAGGCTGTGTGTGCCGCTGCGGGGTCATCTCAGGACATGTGGTGAAAGTGAACAGCCACCACTAGAGGCAGAAGAGCAGGGAGCAAGTGCAGCCTTTCACCAACAGGAGAGGAGCACAGACACGCTTCCTTCCAGCCATGGACATAACGGAAACGCCAGTCAAAATCAGCACACACTTCGACCTCTGGGGTGACAGAAAGGACTTTTTTTTTTTTTTTTTTTTTGAGGAGTCTGGCTCTCTGTCCCCCTTTCCCCCAGGCTGGAATCAGTGGTGCGACCTCGGCTCACTGCAACCTCCGCCTCCCAGGTTCATGCTGTTCTCTTGTCTCAGCCTCCCGAGTAGCTGGGACTACAGGCGCCCGCCACCACACCCAGTTAAGTTTTTGTATTTTTAGTAGAGACGAGGTTTCACCACGTTAGCCAAGATGGTCTCGATCTCCTGACCTCGTGATCCGCCCGCCTTGGCCTCCCAAAGCGCTGGGATTACAGGCGTGAGCCACCGCACCTGGCCAGAAAGGACATTTTTGAGGGAACAAGGATGGAAATGAGATTTCTCTGAATGCACCCTGCTTTGTTGAGTTGTCTTTGGAATCTGTTAATTTTATATCATTAGGAAACAAAATGACACAAAATAACAACAAGCAATCCCTAAAATAACAAGCTAAAAGAAACAAATGAACCTAATAGTGTATTAACCAAACAGAAGAATATTTCAAGTGACTTAAAAAACCACAGTAACCTGGCTGTACATCTCTACCAGGAATATATCTTTGCAAAAGAGCAAACTGCACAGACATGGCAAACCCCCGTCATCCTACTGTTAGATGTCATGCTGGTATTACTATTCGGAAAGGGCGATCTGTGTATCTCTACATATACATATATTGTGAGGGACATGTAATAAATGGGTTACTGTTGACAGAAACCAAATTTTTCAGATAAGAAGAAAAAAAGACACAGAGTTTCAGTGAAAACAATGTACAACTATTTGGTACAGGTAAAAACCCTGATCGTTAATTTTTTTTTTTTTTTTTGGAGACAGAGTCTTGCTCTGTAACCCAGGCTGGAGTACAGTGGCGCAATCTCGGCTCACTGCAACCTCTTCGTCCTGGGTTCAGGCAATCCTACTGCCTCAGCCTCCTGAATAGCTGGGACCACAGGCACGTGTCACCATGTCCAGCTAATTTTTGCAAGGAACGGGGTCTTTCTATGTTGCCCAGGCTAGTCTCAATCTCCTGGGCTCAGGTGATCTTCCTGCCTCAGCCTCCCAAAGTGATGGGATTACAGGTGTGAGCCACCATGCCCAGCCTCCTGATCTTTAAGTATCACTACACACTATGATTACATTTTCTCTTTGGTGTAACAAAAGCCTTTCCTACCTCTTTCCAATAAAAAGGCCTGGGAATTATGACCAGCCCTGTGGTAATGAGAACCACCAGTGCCCAGATTTCAGTTCAGAAATACCATTTCCCACTAAAAGGAACCAATATTCCTTGGAGAAATGGTTGCTTCCAGATATGGACAACGGGGAAAAAAAAAAAAATTGCTCATTTCAAGCCCAAAACTTGAGAATACTCTGTTGTACCAGAAAGCAAGAACATGAGGCCAGGCACAGTGGCTCAATACCTTTAATCCCAGCACTTTGTAGCTGAGGCAGGAGGATCACGTGAGCCCAGGAGTTCAAGGCCAGCCTGGGCAACATAGCAAGACCCTGTTCCTTACAAAAACTAGCTGGACGTGGTGGTGTACGCCTGTGGTCCCAGCTACTTGGGAGGCTGAGGCCCGAAGATCACCTAAGCAAGGAGGCAGAGGCTACAGTGAGCCATGACTGTGCCACTGCACTCCAGCCTGGGAGACAGAACAAGACCCTGTGTCAATAAAAAAAAAGACAGGAAGAAAACAGACGACCGAAGTTTAAGTTTTAAAAGAATTAATGTCTGCCTCTGTAGACTGCTAGGTAACAATTCATTACTCTGAACACTGCTATATCGAGGGGAAGATTTAAGCATTTATACATTCTCCCGTTTTTTCCTGTGTGAACTATACGTCAAAGAAACCAAATACGCAAAGAAAAGCTCTTTTTGTTCTTTACGTACTTACTTTTTAATCATTCCAAAGGGCCGGGATTACAGGCATGAGCCACCATGCCTGGCCCTTTATTTCATTTCAATGAAATAAAGTGGTATAATTTTCCTTTATAATCACGGCAAAAGGTTACACAGAACCGTCAGTATGCTGAATCAGCAAAAAAATGTACTTTTCAGCTGGGCGCGGTGGCTCATGCCTGTAATCCCACCACTTTGGGAGGCCGAGGTGGGCGGATCACGAGGTCAGGAGATAGAGACCATCCTGGCTAACACAGTGAAACCCTGTCTCTACTAAAAAATACAAAAAATTAGCTGGGCATGGTGGTGGGTACCTGTAGTCCCAGCTACTCGGGAGGAGGCTGAGACAGGAGAATGGCGTAAACCTGGGAGGCGGAGCTTGCGGTGAGCTGAGATCTGGCCACTGCACTCCAGCCTGGAGTGAGACTCCGTCTCAAAAAAATAAAATAAAATAGAGTACTTTTCAAACTCATAAAAATGTCTTTAAACATGTCCACACCGCCCACAGCATATGCCCCCCGAGAAGGACCGCTCAGCACACTGGGCTCTGGACGACCCACCAGGCGGATGGATGTCAGCAGCCGCCCTCTGCCAGGGCTGTGAGAATGGGGGAGGCTGTGCATGCTTATGGGGAGGGAGGGTAGGAGAAGTCCCTACAACCTTCTGCTCAGTTTTGCTGTCAACCTAAAACTGCTCTAAAAAATAAAGTCTGTTTGAAAAAAGACTCTCAGAATGAAATCCTTTAGGAAATTAAAGGTATGGTCAGACAGGTCTAAGAAAGGCTACACAGACTTTCTTCTGTGAAACAGTGCTTCAAAACAAACCTCAGCTGGGTGCGGTGGCTTATGCCTGTAATCCCTGCACTTTGGGAGGCCGAGGCAGGCGGATCACTTGAGGTCAGGAGTTCGAGACCAGCCTGGCCAACATGGCGAAACCCCGCCACTACTGAAAATACAGAAATTAGCCGGGTGTCGTGGCACGCAAGTGTAATCCCAGCTACTCAGAAGGCTGAGGCAGGAGACTTGCTTGAACTCGGGAGGTGGAGCTTGCAGTGAGCCAGGCTCGTGCCACTGACTCTAGCCTGGGAGACAGCGAGACTCCGTCTCAAAAAACAAAACAAAACAAAAACCACAAATCTCTCTTGTGGATGAAAAATTGTAATTAGGTGATGAATAAAAGAGGAGTCTTGGCCTGGCGCAGTGGCCAAGACTGTAATCCCAGCACTTTGGGAGGCCAAGGCAGTGGAACACGAGGTCAGGGGTTAGAGACCAGCCTGACCAACATGGTGAAACCCCATCTCTACTAAAAATACAAAAATTAGCCAGCATGGTGGCGTGCACCTGTAGTCCCAGCTACTCGGGAGGCTGAGGCAGAAGAACGGCTTGAACCTGGGAGGTGGATCATGCCACTGAGAGCGAGACTCCATCTCGGGGGAAAAAAGAAAAAAAAAAAAAAGATGAGTCTTGACCGCGTGACACTAAGTAGCAAGCTGTCAGAGCAGGAAAACAAAGGCTCACCTCCACAGCCCCCGAGGCGGGGAGAAGGCGTAGCACCTGACCTGCGGGTAGGCGGCTCGGAGCATGGTGGCCAGCAGGGCGGCCGCCCCACCCCCAAGGCTGTGGCCCACGATGACCAGCCGGTACTCCTAGAGGACAGACAGCAGAATGAGGCGAAGGGTAAAAACAACAGCTCCAGAGAGGAGAAGTTAAGAAAGTTAACTAAGATCTCACAGGAGCAATGCTGAAGGCTTGGCTCAAAATCCCGTCATTGATGAGTCGTCGGTAAACGTATCTGGCAGCTTGAGAAATACCCTAAAAACACAGACAAAGAAGGTAGTTAATCCTCAGACAAGGCAGGCCCAGGGGAGACTCGAGATGGGATGACGCTGTGCACTGACGTGTGAGTCTCTCCCGGGATCTGAGATCACAGGCTCAGCAGCCACATCCATGGTGCATGGCTGTGCTCCTGGCCCCTTGCACAGAGTCTGACATGAAGCACGGTGCTTCATGCCTGTAATCCCAGCACTTTGGGAGGTCAAGGCAGGAGGATCACTTGAGCCCAGAAGTTCAAGACCAGCTTGGGCAACACAGTCTCTACTAATATAAAAATACAAGACCAGCCTGGATCCTGTCTCTACTCAAAAAATAAAAATAAAAAAAAAAAATAACCGGGCTTAGTGGCGAGCGCCTATAGTCCAGCTCCTCAGGAGACTGAGGTGGGAGGATCGCTTGAGCACAGAAAATTCAGGCTGCTGTGAGTCATGACTGCACCACTGGGCAGCACAGTAAGACCCTGTCCCACCCTAAAAAAACCCAAAAACAACCAAACATCTTTCCACAGATACATTTCTGTGGCTTTGTCTGTAGCTACACCGTTTTGTGCTGTGTGAACATACCACAATTCACTTCAGCCAAGTTCCTATGGCTGGTCAGATTTACACTTTTTAAATGACATTTAAACATAAAGTTCTAGAGCTGGGCCAAGTGGCTCACACCTGCAATCCTAGCTATTTGGGAGGCTGAGGCAGGAGGATAACTTGAGCCCATGAGGTTGAGACCAGCCTGGGCAATGTAGCAAGACCCCATTTCTCTAAAACAACAAAATTCATAAAGTTCTGAATCAAACAAGCTGATAAGCATCCACTGTTCCGGCAAAGGTAAAACTAAGTGAGTTTTGGGGCAGTTAGGTTTGGCTTTAACTTCAAAAAATAAATAAAATTTTATTTATTTATGAATGAATGAATGAATGACAGAGTCTCGCTCTGTCGGCCAGGCTGGAGTGCAGTGGTGTGATCTCGGCTCACTGCATCCTCTGCCTCTCAGGTTCAAGCGATGCTCCTGCCTCAGCCTCCTGAGTAACTGGGATTACAGGTGCATGCCACCACATCCAGCTAATTTTTGTATTTTTAGTAGAGACGGGGTTTCACCATATTGGCCAGGCTAGTCTCAAACTCCTGACCTCATGATCCGCCCGCCTCAGCCTCCCAAAGTAGTGGGATTACAGGCATGAGCCACTGTGTCCAGCAAAAATTTAAAATTTTCTAACATATACATCTGTCCTCTGAAACAGGCTTCTTGAAAATTAAGCAGTTGGCTGGATGTGGTGGCTCATGCCTGTAATCCCAACACTTTGGGAGGCTGAGGCAGGAGGATCACTTGAGCCCAGGAGTTCAAGGTTACAGCGAACTATGCCCCACTGCACTCCAGCTTGGGTGGCACAGTGAGACTGTTTCTGAAAAAAATCATCATAAAAATAATAAAAGAAAAAAATAAAGCCATTCCCTACATGCAGTTAAGCCCTCAAAATATTTTTAAAAAAGAAAAGCAGTGCCAGGGAAACGGCCCCATCAATGAGAAATATCTTCAAAATGCTTTCTCACCGTGCTCCTGTGCTGGGCCTGAAGAAAAGTGGGCCTGGCCCCGTCCCATGAAGCTTCTATTCTAACAGGATGGGGTGGAGGAAATCCCACAAAAGATGGGAGACTGTTTTGCATCATCTCTAATGCAACTACAAGTTTCTTTTTTTTTGTGAGACGGAATCTCGCTCTGTCGCCCAGGCTGGAGTGCAGTGGTGCCATCTCGGCTCACTGCAAGCTCTGCCTCCCGGGTTCAGGCTATTCTCCCAGCCAGTAGCTGGGATTACAGGCGCCCACCACCTCACCCGGCTAATTTTTTGTATTTTTAGTAGAGACGGGGTTTCACCGTGTTAGCCAGGATGGTCTCCATCTCCTGACCTCGTGATCCGCCCGTCTCGGCCTCCCAAAGTGCTGGGATTACAGGCGTGAGCCACGGCGCCCGGCCCTGATGGCACTTCTTAACAAATCCCCAGATGCCCTTTCTCTCTCTTGCGACGGCGGGATGCAGTCAACTGCAGGCGACACTCACTGGGCACCTACTGTGTGGCTGGCGCCGGGCAGGCAGAGCCCAGCATGATGCGGAGTAAGCCGCTGCCGGCGAGCCTCCCCGGCGCACTTCCAACAACAAAACGCCAAGGCCCTTTCGGCCGCGCAGATTTGGAGTCTGATTACTGTGGACAGCGTCGGAGCCAAACTCAGCGCGACTTGGCACTAATGAAGCCAAGAACACAGGACAGGCAGCCTTCCTGACCCAAGGGACAAACTGTCACTAAAATACAAACACAGCACGCGGGGGCCTCAGCTGCCAGCCAGGCCGGGGGTCCTCAGCTTGTGGTCATGTAAAGCCTTTGCCTGAGCAGATCCACCCAGGCCAAGCCCCTTGGCCCCTGATGGGTTTCTGGGGCATCTCTGTACTAAGGCTTACAGTTCCTCCTTTCCTCACACACACCCAGGAACAGTCAAACTGGAGTCTTTTGTGAACTGGCATACAAAAAAGACAGCAAAGGGCCGGGCGTGGTGGCTCACACCTGCAATCCCAGAACTTTGGGAGGCTGAGGCAAGAGGACTGCTTGAGCCAGGAGTTCAAGACCAGCCTGGGCAACATAGTGAGACCCCCATCTCTACAAAATACAAAGTAAAAAATTAGCCAGGCATGGTGGCACACGCCTGTAATCCCAGCTACTTGGGAGGCTGAGGTGGGAAGATCACTTGAGCCTGGGAGATGGAGGCTGCAGTGAGCTATGATTACACCATTGCACTCTAGCCTGGGTGACAGAGCAAGACCCTGTCTCAAAAACAAAAACAGTCCGGGCGCAGTGGCTCAAGCCTGTAATCTCAGCAATTTGGGAGGCTGAGACGGGCAGATCATGAGGTCAAGAGATCGAGACCATCCTGGCCAACATGGTGAAACCTCATCTCTACTAAAAATACAAAAATCAGCTAGGTGTGCTGGCGGGCACCTGTAGTCCCAGCTGCTGGGGAGGCTGAGGCAGGAGAATGGCTTGAACCCAGGAGGCGGAGGTTGTAGTGAGCCGAGATGGCGCCACTGTATTCCAGCCTGGCCAACAGAGCAAGACTCCATCTCAAAGAAAGAAAGAAAGAAATAGGCCAATGACAAAAGGACAAATAATGTTCGATTCCACTTCTGTGAGGTTCCCAGAAGAGACGACTTATAGAGACAAAGTAGAACAGAGGTTCCCAGAGGCCGTGGAAGGGAGGAAGGGGAAGTCAGTGGTGATAGGTTCAGAGCTTGTGCTTGGGGTGCTGGGACTGGACATGGGCACACGGCACTGTGAACGCGCTGAATGCCCAGAACTGTGCACTAACCACCAACAAACAGTGACACTGACCAATGTGTTTCAGGAACATCTCACCACAGTTACAGAAAACCCCCAAAACTAGAAACCCCGCCCCTCTTCTCTGGGCGGGGGGGTTTCCATTCCTTTGGGAGGAGCTGAGGCAGCCTCACACGCATAGCACAGTGAGTGTGAAACTGTGAACTTGGCACCGTGACATCTGCCATCTGCACAGAGAATGTGTGAATGACCCGGCAGAGTGCCAGCAGGGTGGCCTGCCTCCTGAGGGCCTGGTGCTCGCTCTCTGCTGCTCTGAGTCGTGATGAAGCTTTTCTTCACCATAAGAATGTACTACTTGAAATAATTCAGAGGCAGCTGGGTGTGGTGGCTCACGCCCGTAATCCCAACACTCTGGGAGGCTGAGGCAGGAGGACAACTTGAGCCCAGTAGTTCAAGACCAGCCTGGGCAACACAGGGAGACTGCCTCTCAGCAAACACACAAAGAGAGAAGGAAAAGCCACAGAGCTGGGCTCAAACGCCCAACCTGGTACTTATTCCAGTAGCCATGCGACTTCAGGCAAGGTGCTCGCTCTCTCTGAACAGGCTTCTCTCTCTTAGAACAAACAAAATCCCACAACCTCCCAGGGCGGCTGTGAGAATCAGCGCAGGAGGAACGGGCAGCGCTGTCTGTGCAGTTCCTGGCCGAGGTGCCCATCTGCTGTGTGGTCAGCATTCACGGGAAAGACGCACGAGCCTGCGCTCATACCTTGTGTGCCAGGCGGTCCTGCACCTCACAGTCCACGTCCAGCACCTCGCTCTCCGCTGACAGGTCTGTAAGGACGTCCTGTAAAAAGGGCGTTGCAGAAGCGGCCATCAGCCTGGGATGGGCAGGGGGGAGAATGACAGGTGGTTCCTGCTCCTGACACTTCTATGGAGGATGGCGGGGATGGTACCGTCTCCTGGTTCAGTCCCGGACTCAGGAGGGAAACCCAGCGGTGGCTCCTGAGGGCCCCGATGGCGCGACCAGCTCTGGGCTGGGCGTGAAGAGTGGAGGGGATCATGGAGCGTGCCTAAGACACACCCTGCGCCTTCCCCATCACACAGATATATTCTAAGGACTCCGCAGCACAGAGCCTGTACCAGGGTTTTGAACAAAGCCTGGTTCCTGTCCTCAGGAGCCCCTTAACAGCTGAAACCGTGGAGAGGGGGAGGCCCAGACTAGTGCTGCAGCAAGGGCCAGGCGGTGCCGAGTCAGAGGACAGGGCACAGCCTAGTGGCAGGGGCGGCTCCTTGGAGGAGGTGACGCCAGAGCCAGACCCAAAGGAAGAAGCTGTTGTGAAAGCAGAGAGGACAGGCGCATCCTCCCCACAGGGGCAGCGGGACCACTGGCTGGGGCCCTGGTTGCGGCTCCACACCAGCCCTATTTGAAAAGGTCCACAGGTGAGTGCTGTGCGGCTGGGCTGGAGGCCCCGGCACCAGTGTCCAGGCTGCAGAGTGGGCAGGGGGAAGGCTGCTGGGTAAAGCACCCAGAGCTGTGATAAGAAACACAAACGTGCCAGGCCTGGTGGCTCACGCCTGGAATCCCAGCACTTTGGGAGGCCGAGGTGCGCAGATCATTTGAGGTGGGGAGTTCAAGACCAGCCTGACCAACAGAAACCCCATCTCTACTAAAAATACAAAATGAGCCGGGCATGGTGGCGGGTGCCTGTAGTCCCAGCTACTCAGGAGGCTGAGGCAGGAGAATCGCTTGAACCCGGGAGGCAGAGGTTGCGGTGAGCTGAGATCACACCACTGCACTCCAGCCTGGGTGACAGAGTGAAACTCTGTCTGAAAAAAAAAAAGAAAGAAACAGAAACTTGATGTTAAAGGCAGTGGGCCCAGTCACAGAAAAGCATGAAATCACGTCCTCTGCAGCAACCGAGGCAGCTGCGGGCCATCGTCCTCGGCAAATTAACGCAGACACAGAAAAGCAAACACCACATGGTCTGATGTGACAGTGGAAGCTCAATACTGGGTTTTCATGGACACAAAGGGGAAAATAGACACCGAGGCCACTAGAGGGGGGGGGGGAAGGGCTGAAAACCTAAGCACTGGGTACTGTGCTCAGTACCTGGGAGACAGCATCAACAGCACCCCAAACCTCAGCATCACCTGGTATACCCAGCTACAAACCTGCACATGTACCCTCTGAATCTAAAGTACAAGTTAGAATTAAAAAAAGAAAATTTAAAGACACATCAATAAAGGCAATGGGAAGCCACTGGAGGTTTCCGAGCAGGACGGTAAGATCCGACCCGTGTTCTAGAGTGAGTCCTCGGTGGACAGGACAATGGACAGACGCTGAGGTGAGTGGATGGCTACAGTCCAGGAGGTCGAGACCAGCCTGGGCAACATAGTGAGATCCTGTCTCTACGAAAATAGAAAAAATAGCCGGGTGTAGTGGCACATGCCTGTAGTCCCAGCTACTTGAGAGGCTGAGGCAGAAGGATCACTCGAGCCCAAGAGGTGGAGGCTGCAGTGAGCTGATTGTACCATCGTACTCTACCCTGGGCAACAGAGCAAGATCCTGTCTCAGAAACAAACAATCAAACAGACTGTGGAGAAGAGAGACTAGACAGGGATAGAGATGGGACGCTAGAGGACTGGGGCCAGAAGTGGGGCCACAGCGCTGGAAATGGAGAGAGGGCCACACAGGTGGGGCAGGAACCTCACACGCAGCAGACAGGGCGCACAGAAGCCACAGATGACGCCACTGCTTCTTTAGTTTCGAGATGGAGTCTTGCCCTGTTGGCCAGGCTGGAGTTCAGTGGCGCAATCTCAGCTCACTGCAACCTCCACCTCCCGGGTTCAAGCAATTCTCCTGCCTCAGCCTCCCAAACAGCTGGGATTATAGGCGCCGGCACCATACCCAGCTAATTTTTTGTTGTTGTTGAGACTGAGTCTTGCTCTGTCTCCAGGCTGGAGGGCAGTGGTGCGATCTCAGCTCACTACAAGCTCCGCCTCCCTGGTTCAAGTGATTCTCCTGCCTCAGCCTCCTGAGTAGCTGGGACTACAGGCACCTGCCACCACGCCCGGCTAATTTTTTGTATTTTTAGTAGGGACGGGGTTTCACCATGTTGGCCAGGATGGTCTCAATCTCTTGACCTCCTGATCCACCCACCTCAGCCTCCCAAAGTGCTGGGATTACAGGTGCCACTGCTTCTTAAATGGGCAACAGGGAGACGCTGGCAGAGCTGACATGAACAGAGCATCCTCTGGGAGGAGCAGCCCTGTGAGGAGTGTGGCTTCTCTGGTGCCTCCCGGGAGAGCCAGATGGCTCCTGAAGATGCAGGTTTGGGGTCCTGGCCCTGGACCTGGGAGGCTGCCGCAGAGCCAGTCGGGAGCAGAAGAGGGCCGAGCGCACAGGCTCTGGAGTCTCAACACATTTTCTGGGTCAGCAGAGAAGAACGGGAAGTGAGAGTGAGGAGTGGCCAGGAGGAAACCGGAATGGAGAGAAGAAAGCTTCGACAAGGAAAGCGTCGCCTGGCATCTCCAAGGGGCACAGGAGGATGGGCTGAGGAAGACAGAAGAGGGGCCACGGGCTGGGGATGGATGTAGGCAGTCCTGGCTGCACCTGGAGAATGGCAGGCCACGAGGGGTATGAGGACCCAAACCCGGAGCTTGCAGCAGGGCTGGTGGCCGGAGGCGTGACTCTCTGCCGCCATCTGGCTCTGGTGCAGGAATTCCACAGGAGGGCTCCCGGGTGTGGGGCCTGGCTGGGCACAGGGAAGATAGGCAAGGGGGGGCCAAGCAGGTGCCCTCCTGGAGCTCCCGTGGCGGGGGGTCAACCTGCCAGCCGCTCTGCTGCTGACAATTCTCAGTGAAGACAAAACAGCTTCATCCCTTTTTGCAAAGGGAGTATTGCCCAACCCTGGGCTCACATCCTCATTTTCTGTCCTCAGCGTTTTCCCACGTCTCATGCGGTTACTGACGGTTTTCCCCAGCCGAGCATCTGTGTGCTCCCGCCCCTACAGCCCACTCCCAGGGCTGGAAAGTCAAGTTCCAACATTACCTGCAGAGACATGGTCCCCCTCACGGCGACGACAACAGACTCTTTCCTATGATCCAGAGCCACTATAAACGGCAGCTCGTAAACCTGCAGGAGCAAGAAACAAGCATGGAGCCTCAGCAGTGAAGAAGTCAGAGCCCTGCAGTGTCTGTGGTGACGGCCCAGTTCCTGCGGCACAGAGGAGGGGACGCCGCCTCTCTCCACTCATGCTCACTACACAGCGGGACCCGCTCTGGCCAGGACTGGCCTTCATAAACCACGCTGCTTGACAGGAAAAAGGATCTTCGTTTTCTTAGCCTCTCTCTGACCTCCCCAGAGACTGGGATTTAACTGACCCAGGGTGCAGCCTGGACTTTAGCAGTTTTAAAAGCTCCTCGAGAGGTTCTTTTGGGCAGCGAAGTGTGAGAGCCGCCCATCTGCACCAGCAGGCGCCCGCGGCTGTGTGTGTGGGAATCACCTGGAGAGACACCGAGCCACACTGGGCACACAGCACTGCAGCCACACACAGCTGGCTTTTTCTCGAGACACAGTCTCGCTCTGTCGCCCAGGCTGGAGTGCAAATGCGCAATCTCGGCTCACTGCAACCTCCGCCTCCTGGATTCAAGTGATTCTCTTGCCTCAGCCTCTCGACCAGCGGGGACTACAGGTGCCCGCCACCACGCCCAGCTAATTTTTGTATTTTTAGTAGAGATGGGGCTTCACCATATTGGCCAGGCTGGTCTTGAACTCCTGACCTTGTGATCCGCCTACCTTGGCCTCTCGAAGTGCTGGGATTACAGGTGTGAGCTGCTGTGCCCAGCCCACCGCTGGCTTTTGCAGCTTCTCCCCAGGTGACGGTGACCCCCCCAGAGTGCCAGACCCGCTGCGCTACACTACTGATGGAACTCATGACCCAGGACAGCGATACAAACCCCGGAAGCCATGCAGGATTAATACTGAGGGACTTCACTGCTCCTCGATAGGAGGGCGAGATGAGAAACGCAGCGTGCTATCTCAGATGAAGACGTCTCTATCTTACGTGAAACCTGGGTTCTGAACCTACACCAGGGCATCTGTGTGGCTTCCCCAGCGTCTGTGGCTGGCCCCTCTGAAATGGTACACAGGACTTAGGAGTGTGTTCGTGTGTCTATGAATTACGGGAAGAATAATTCAAAACTTCCACCAGAATCTCTAAGGGCTCCAGGACCCAGAAGAAGTGAAGAGCCGCCGCCTACAGCGTCCATACCTTGTCATGGAAGCTGACGTGGATGAAGTCCCTGTACTGCAGCCCTGTCGTGTGCAGGATGGAGCCGAAGTGACAGTTGAGCTGATCGCCTCCGACCAAGTCATAGTCTGTGGTTCTGCTTCTGCAACTAAAAAAAGAAGGCCAAAGACGTTACTGTGCCAAACAGAGCCACTCGGCAAGGAATGTCCGTCCTCACTGCCACATTTTCCCAGAGACGCGAGGACCAGAGCGGACAATTCTCAGGACTTAGCCTGGCCGACATGGAATGGCTTTTTAAAACTTATTTTATTGATTGATTGAGATGGAACCTCACTCTGTCACCCAGGCTGGAGTATAGTAGTACAATCTTGGGTCACTGCAACCCCTTCCTCCCGGTCAAGCGATTCTCTTGCCTCAGCCTCCTGAGTAGCTAGGATTACAGGCACGCGTCACCACGCCCAGCTAGATTTTGTATTTTTAGTAGAGCGGTGTTTCGCCATGTTGGCCAGGCTGGTTTTAAACTGCTGACCTCAGGTGATCTGCCCGTCTTGGCCTCCCAAAGTGCTGGGGTTACAAACGTGAGCCACTGCACTGGGCCTTGAATGGCTTATTAAAGATAATACTTCTCAGCCAGGCGTGGTGGCTCAAGCCTGTAATCCCAGCACTTTGGGAGGCCGAGGCAGGTGGATCACAAGGTCAGGAGATCAAGACCATCCTGGCTAACACGGTGAAACCCCGTCTCTACTAAAAATACAAAAAAAAAAAAAATTAGCTGGGCGTGGTGGTGGGCACCTGTAGTCCCAGCTACTTGGGAGGCTGAGGCAGGAGAATGGTGTGAACCTGGAAGGTGGAGCTTGCAGTGAGCTGAGATCACACCACTGCACTGCAGCCTGGGCAACAGAGCAAGGCTCAAAAAAAAAAAAAAAAGATAATACTTCTCTGTGTACACACGTCTTAGGTAGAGCTCTGACTTCTGGCATCATGTTAATGATTTCCATATTCAAAAAATTAATCAACAAGGATGGGCAAGTCCCTAAAACTGAATGCCAACAGAAGTAGGTAAACCAAACCTGTCCAAATGAACAACACAGTCAACTCCAGAGAAAACAAATAAGAAATCATAGAAGTAACTTTTGAGTACTGTACTCCATGTTTAAAAACAAAAAGAGGCTGGGTGCGGTGGCTCATGCCTGTAATCCCGGCACTTTGGGAGGTCGAGGCAGATGGATCACCTGAAGTCAGGAGTTCGAGACCAGTCTGGCCAACATGGTGAAACCCCATCTCTACTAAAAATACAAAACTTAGCTGGGGTGGTGGCGGGCGCCTTAATCCCAGCTACTCGGAGGCTGAGGCAGGAGACTCACTTGCACCCAGGAGGCAGAGGTTGCAGTAAGCTGAGATTGCGCCACTGCACTCCAGCCTGGGCAACAGAGCGAGACTCCGTCTCAAAAAAAATGCAATTAAATTAAATTAAATTAAAATTAAATTAAATTAAAAACAAAAAGAACTACAAACAAACTGCAAACTCTACTTAGCAGATGCCCTTTTTGTAATGGAACGGGGTATAGTAATTCTGAAACTATTTTGTTAGTAATGGGGGACTGAGCGTGGGTAACTCACACTGAGGTTGTTGTGGGCCAGGCTTCTCTTTGCAGAAATGATGTGGAGAAGCAAAGAGAAACTCTGGGACTTTGGATTAGAATTAAAAGATATCAGGGCCAGGTGACTGATGCCTGTGATGCCAGCACTTTGGGAGGCTGAGGCGGGAGGATCGCTCAAGTGTTGGAGACCAGCCTGGGCAACAAAGCAAAACTGTCTCTAAAATAAATTTATTAATTTAAAACATTTAAAAAAATTATCCGGGTCTGGCAGCGCATGCCTGTAGTCCCAGCTACTTGGAAGGCCGAGGTGAGAGAATCCTGTCTCTTAAAAGACAAACAATGAAAAGGTATTAGTATAATCTCATAATCTTTAAAATAAATACATAGGCCAGGTGTGGTGGCTTACACCTGTAATCCCAGGACTTTGGGAGACCGAGGCAGGAGGATAACTTGAGCCCAGGAGGTTGAGGGTACGGTGCTACAGTAAACCATGATGATACCACTATACTCTAGCCTGGGCAATGGTCCCAAGAAAGGAAGTGCTCAAAACAAGACAGGGTCATGTGAAAAGAACATAGGAGCCAGTCTGCAGGACAAAATCTGGGACATTCTGAGCATCAAATAAACACTGTACTTACTATAAAATGAACAGTAATAATTACAACCCACTGAACTTAAGAATCTATAAATCCATATTGACAATAAAATGTAGGGATAAAAAGCTCTTTTTTATAGGAAATGACAATAAATGTAGAAGAAATGATGAATTTAGAAAAATCACAATTTTGGCCAGGTGCAGTGGCTCATGCCTGTAATCCAACCGCTTTGGGAGGCCAAGGCGGGTGGATCACCTGAGGTCAGGAGTTCGACCAGCCTGGCCAACATAGCAAAAACCTATCTCTACTAAAAATACAAAAACTTAACCGAGTATGGTGGCGCGAGCCTGTAATCCCAGCCACTCAGGAGGCTGATGCAGGAGAATCACTTGAACCTAGGAGACGGAGATTGCAGTGAGCCAGGATCACAAGACTCCGTCTCAAAAAAAAAAAAAGAAAGAAAGAAAGAAAAATCACAATTTTGCCACCATCCTAGTGATAAGTGATTCAAACAAGAATCAACGGATGCTGTACTGCCAGATGAGAATTCAGAGGGACAGGACATTTATTTACTTGTTTTTTGTTTTGTTTTGGTTTTTGTTTTTTCCTTTTGAGACAGTCTTGCTCTGTCGCTCAGGCTGGAGTGCAATAGCTGTGATCGCCACTCACTGCAACCTCCAACTCCCTGGTTCAAGCGATTCTCCAGCCTCAGCCTCCCAAGTAGCTGTGATTACAGGTGTGCGCAACCACACCCAGCTAATTTCTGTATTTTTAGTAGAGAAGGGGAGTCATCATGTTGGTCAGGATGGTTTTGAACTCTTGACCTCAGGTGATCTGCCCGCCTTGGCCTCCCAAAGTGCTGGGATTACAGGCATGAGCCACCGTACCTGGTGAGATATAGACATACACATTTATTTATTTTATTTATTTATCATTTTTTTTGAGACGGAGTCTGTCTCACAGGCTGGAGTGCAGTGGTGTGATCTCGGCTCACTGCAAGCTCCGCCTCCCAGGTTCACGCCATTCTCCTGCCTCAGCCTCCCAAGTAGCTGGGGCTACAGGCGCCCGCCACGATGCCCAGCTAATTTTTTGTATTTTTAGTAGAGACGGGGTTTCACCACGTTAGCCAGGACGGTCTCGATCTCCTGACGTCGTGATCCACCCGCCTCGGCCTCCCAAAGTGTTGGGATTACAGGTGTGAGCCACCGCACCCAGCCTATTCATTTTTTAAGACAGGGTCTCCCTCTGTCACCTAGGCTGGGGTGCAGTGGCGCAATCCCGGCTCACTGCAACCTCAGCCTCCTGGGCTCAGGTGTTTCTCCTGCCTCAGCCTCCCAAGTACCTGGGACTACAGGTACACACCATTACACCCAGCTAATTTTTATATTTTTAGTGAGATGGAGTTTTGCCAGTTTTCCCAGGCTGGTCTCAAACTCCTGAGCTCAAGTGATCCACCTGCCTCAGCCTCCCCAAAAGCTGGGATTACAGGTTTAAGCCACCATGCCCGGCCCCGGACAAGATATTTAAATGATTTCAAGGCTGGCAGTCACCACCTCAGCCAAACAATCGTTAATATCACCAGAAACGGGACAAACCGGCATCGTGTATCCCCCGATATGATAAACTAGGAAGGATGTTTGTCATGGACCATTCCCGCCAAAAATGCAAAATGTAAATCTAATCACAGGGAAACCATCATACAAATGCAAATTGAGGGCCCTTCTACAAAATATCTGCACTGTCCTCTTCAAAATGTCAATATCACAAAACGAAAGAATGGCTGAGAAACTTACAACTTGAAGGAGACCAAAGAGACATGGAAACTAGATGCAATGCATCATCCTGGATTGGAAAAAAAATTGCTAAAAAAGGTATTACTGAGGTTGGGCACAATGGCTCACACCTTGTCATCCCAGAACTCTGGGAGGCTGAGGCAGGCAGATCACTGGAGGTCAGGAGTTTGAGACCAGCCTGGTCAACATGGGGAAACCCCATCTCTACTAAACATACAAAAATTACCTGAGGCCGGCCCTGGTGGCTGACGCCTGTAATCCCAGCACTTTGGGAGGCTGAGGCAGGCCAATCACGAGGTCAGGAGTTCCAGACCAGCCTGGCCAACATGGTGAAACCCCGTCTCTACTAAAAATATAAAATTAACCGGGCCTGGTAGCGGGCGCCTGTAATCTCAGATACTCAGGAGGCTGAGCCAGGAGTACCACTTGAGCCTGGGAGGCGGAGGTTGCGGTGAGCTGAGATTGCGCCACTGCACTCCAGCCTGGGCAGCAAGAGTGAAACTGTCTCAAAAAAGGAAAAACAAAATAAAATGGTTCAGGGGAAAAAAAATACGTGTGTGTGTGTGTGTGTGTGTGTGTGTATATATAGATACATATAGGATGTTTGTCATGGACAACATGTGATGGATATATATATAGAGAGAGAGAGAGAGAGAAAGAGAGTGATTCAGCACATGTGACCAGATGAGTCACAGCTGGTGACTCTAGGTAAAGGATTCATGGGAGTTCTTTGCACTGTTCTTGCAAGTTTTTGAAATATCTCAAAATAGAAAGCTTTTTTTTTTCTTTTAAGGGAAATATGGTTATGGAGGCTGAGACTGTGTCAACCCACCAGTCACCACCAATCCTGCACAGCCCCGTGAGGGGGTTTCTGTAGATGTAGAGAGGCCACCCGTAGGCCGCTGCTGCAAACTGCATGTAATGATGGCAGTTTTCTAATTCTGCATCCAGATCAGCTTCCTGCAAGAGAAGGACAGAAACTACTGTTTATTAAGGGAACTCCCGACACAGTGGATCGACACACTGAGACCTGAAACCTGAACTCTAACTCCCGACTCTTCCTGCTCCTTCACTGAACAGAACCCTCACATGCCCACAGGCAAAACTGCTCCTTCAATACGGACTGACATGGACTCCTCTTTTTTTTTTTTTTTTTTTTTTTTGAGACAGAGTCTCGCTCTGTCGCCCAGGCTGGAGCACAGTGGCACAATCTCAGCTCACTGCAACCTCCACCTCCCAGGTTCAAGCAATCCCCCTGCCTCAGCCTCCCGAGTTGTTGGGATTACAGGTGCCCGCCACCACGCCCGGCTAATTTTTGTATTTTTAGTAGAGATGGGGTTTCACCGTGTTGGCCAGGCTGGTCTCGAACTCCTGAACTCAGGTGATCAACCCACCTCAGCCTCCCAAAGTGCTGGGATGACAGGCGTGAGCCACCACACCCGGCCTGACTCCTCATTTTATAGGAACACAGCAAGCACGGGGGAAGTTAACAGTAAAAAACACTCCAGTGACTGTCCTGGTGTCTTTGCCGAAATGAGCCGAGGCTTCCTATCTAGATGCCTGAAACTAGTACATTTCCATGCCGCTGCCACACACAAGCTGCCCAGAACTGAGCGGCTTAACCTGGAGCAGCGAAAATGTATACCGTCTATGTGCAATTTTCTCTCTCAAAAACGTAACGACCTGTAGCAGGAAAACTACGACCAAGCAAAGCGGAACTGTTTCTGCCCCCGGCCCCAGAGAAGAAAGCAAACACGCCCAGGAAGAACAGCAGTCCCCATCCTAGGAGGAATTGCTCTCGTGCATAGAATTGAACAGCAAATTTCCTCAAACACAAGCTTTCAAAGATACGACGGATGTGGCCGGGCGCAGTGGCTCACGCCTGTAATCCCAGCACTTTGGGGGACTGAGGCTGGCAAATCACTTGAGGCCAGGAGTTCGAGACTAGCCTGGCCAACACGGTGAAACCCTGTCTCTACTAACAATACAAATGTGAGCTGGGCATGGTGGCGCACACCTGTAGTCCCAGCTACTATGGACGCTAAGGCAGGAGAACTGCCTCAAGTCAGGAGGTGGAGGTTGCAGTGAGCTGAGATTGTGCCACTGCACTCCAGCCTGGGCGACAGAGTGAGACTCCATCTCAAAAAATAAAGTAAAATAAAATAAAAAGAGAAGATGGATGATAAAGTGGGCAGGAATGGGTTCCCGCTACCTGAACGCCAGGTGATACAAAGATGCCTCACCTGACAGGTGATACCATACAACCAGTGGAAGCCGCCGATCAGATTCCAACCCAACTGCTAATGAAACTGCTGTAGAGTCCTAGCTTAGTACCTGGGTGAAAATACAATCTCTACAACAAACCTTCGTGACATGAGTTTACCTGTGTAACAACCCTGTTTATGTACCCCTGAACCTAAAAGTTAAAAAAATGATTTTTAAAAAATGTTTTAAAAACAGGCCTGGTGTGGTGGCTCACGCCTGTAATCCCAGCACTTTGGGAAGCCGAGGCAGGCAGATTCCCTAAGGTCATGAGTTTGAGATCAGCCTGGTCAACATGGCAAAACCCCATCTCTACTAAAAATGCAAAAAATTAGCTGAGTGTGGTGGCACATGCCTGTAATCCCAGCTACTCGGGAGGCTGAGGCAGGAGAATCACTTGAACCTAGGAGGTGGAGGTTGCAGTGAGCCAATTGTGCCACTGCACTCCAGCCTGAGCAACAAGAGCAAAACTCCATCTCAAAAAAAAAAAAAAGAAAAGAAAGAAAAGAAAAAGAAAAAAGGGGAGGGGAGGCCAGGCGCAGTGGCTCACGCCTGTAATCCCAGCACTTTGGGAGGCTGACGTGGGCAGATCACGAGGTCAGGAGATTGAGACCATCCTGGCTAACACGGTGAAACCCCATCTCTACTAAAAATACAAAAAAATTAGCAAGGTGTGGTGGCGGGCGCCTGTAGTCCCAGCTACTTGGGAGGCTGAGGCAAGAGAATGGTGTGAACCCGGGAGGCAGAACTTGCAGTGAGCCAAGATCGTGCCACTGCACTCCAGCCTGGGCGACAGAGCAAGACTCCGTCTTAAAAAAAAAAAAAAAATGGCGGGGGCAGTGGTAGGGGAGGGGAGGGGAAGGGGTAGGGAGGAGAAAGGGGAAAGAAGGAAGGCAGGAGGAAACTGCTATAGGTTAGCTGTAAGATTCTGAAGACCCACCAAAAGGTGGAAATGTCAGAACTGGACACTCCATGAAGCCGGGCTCACCTGGGAGCTCCCTGGGGCGTGGCTGACCACCTGGGCAGGCTCCTGGTTGTTCCTGATATTGTCCTGTTGCTGATGAAGCAGGGCGAGGCCCGCTGCAATGTCACTGGGCACCAGATCTGTGTCCTGGGTGGAAAACCACAATGGCCTGTCATAAAACCCAGCAGGCAACGCCCCCGGGTCCTCTAAAATCCGGTCTTCTAGAGTTCATCGGCATACACGCACACACACAGACATTTCTAGACACGGAGATGTGTTAAAAAGCCTGCTCCTGGCAGGAGTGCTTCTCTATGTGACCTGAATACGTTTGCACATCCTGCCCTCAGACAAGTCCACTGGAGAATATAAAAGTGCTATTCACCTGTCTTAAAATTTCACTTCAAGTGACTCGACTATTTTTAATCTACTTCAAATATTTGTAAAGTGGAGAAATCAACGGATAAATTGTCCGTTTTTGTAGCAATGCACCATTTTAGCCCACGTTTATACTCTCATTTCTCAAGATGCTGGAAAGGTTTTGTTGAAACGCAGTGGATGGTAGAGATTTAGGAGACTCAACTCATACTCACAGGGTATGGCAAGCCTCAAAAAGGGCCCTAAGCTAGGAAAGCAACAATGAGTCTTCTTGGGCCTGACATACCCTTTTTCTCCAGGAAATGGAGGAGTCAGGAATGCCCAATCACCTCCAGGTACTCGTAGCCCGTAAGAAAGGATAATATACTGGCTGGGTGTGGTGGCTCATGCCTGTAATCCCAACACTTTGGGAGGCCGAGTGGGCAGATCACCTGAGGTCAGAAGTTCGAGACCAGCCTGGCCAACATGGTGATATCCCATTTCTACCATAAATACAAAAATTAGCTGGACGTGGTGGCAGGTGCCTGTCATCCCAGCTATTGTACTACTCCAGCTGCTCGGGAGGCTGAGGCAGGAGAATCTCTTGAACCCGGGAGGTGGAGGTTGCAGTGAGCCAAGATTGCGTGACTGTACTCCAGCCTGGGCGACAAAGAGAGACTTTGTCTCAAAAGAAAAGAAAAAAAAAAAAAAAAAGAAGGGACAATATACTGGCCACTCGGCCACTGAGCCATCAGTTCTGCCTGTGATGTAGATTACGACATCCTCTAGAAATAACCAGCTTCTCTTCTTCCCTCCTCCGAATATCTTAAGACTAAGGTGAAGCACTCCTTTAACTTATTTGGGGCACACGCTTCCTTCTTCCCTCTCCGGAGGCTGCTGCTATGGCCTGGTGTCAGGCTCCAGGACCAGCCCTGAATGGTGCCAAGTCAGACAGCACAGAGGTGGGAAGAGAGGCTGGCAGGTGTGCAGGATGAGCAGAGAACTCTTCCTCCCTTACCTCATCTCAGTACGGAATGCAACAGCATTTAGCAGAGAATGTCACATAAAAAAATGACACACTGCATGTGAAAAAAAAAAAACAAGCATTTTCAAACCGCGGAAGAAATCGCTCTAGAATGATGCTTCCTTCTGTGCTGCAATCATCTATTCAAACTGACTTCCAAAAGGAGGATCGTCGACATTTCCGTGATGATATAAAGCGGGAAGAAGCCACTATCTGATTCCAACCTCGGTTCATGCCACTGCCTGTGCTTGGTATCTGCTCAGTACCAGCTGCAAATTATTCGCAGTGTCCAGCGTCCGTTATGTGGTTCCTTACAGGCTAATCCAGCATCCTGACAGGGTAGTGAGTGGGTGTCAGTACGAAGACATGCCCCGCTGGGGTTCAGGGTCTGAGAAGGCTTGGCTCTTGTGGTGAACTGCTCCCGGGAGGGCTCATCACAGACAAGAGTGTCTCCCGCCACCCACCCACACACCAAAAGACACCAAGTTCTCAAACGCTGTTTTACGGGAACAGAGGGACCGGCTCCATCAGAAGCATTTACTGAAACAGAAGAAAGAAACCAAACCAGATCCCCTCGGCTTACTGAAAAGTAGGTTGAGAAAAGCTCTGCCGTACTCGAAAAAGCAACCCGAGTATGGTCGTCTTTCCCAATGCAACAGCACAAGAGCTTGATTCTGGTTTCCCACACGCTTGTAGCTGCCGTCTTGAGGCCATTAAGTAACTGGCTTGAATCATGACTATCCAGGTGGCTGGGGCCGGCAGAGGAATATGGAGCCATTTTCCCTCCCAGAGGGTCAAAGACAATGATAATGGAAACCACCGTGGCAGCGATGATGATCCAACTGCAAGACAGAGAGAGGAAAAGGCTCGGTGACTGCGGGCCCCAGCCCAGACGCAGGTGTCCGGGGTCCCTCTGCCGGGTTCAGTTTCTGAGTCTCTACCACGGAGAGTCCTATTACCGAGGAAGATGCAGCTCTCCTGGAACCTGCCTGAGGCAAGCAACTTTCTTCTAGAAAGTTCCTTATGAGGCTGGGCGTGGTGGCTCACGCCTGTAATCCCAGCACTTTGGGAAGCCGAGGCGGGCAGATCACAAGGTCAGGAGATCAAGACCATCCTGGCCAACATGGTGAAACCCCATCTCTACTAAAAACACAAAAATTTGCTGGACGTGGTGGCGGGTGCCTGTAATCCCAGCTACTCAGGAGGCTGAGGCAGGAGAATTGCTTGAACCAGAGAGTCGGAGACTGCAGTGAGCCGAGATGGCGCCACTGCACGCCAACCTGGCGATGGAGCAAGACTCCGTCTCAAAGAAAAAAAAAAAGAAAGTTCCTTATGAATCAATGACTAACCCAGGCCCTGCGCTAACAGTAAAGGCCACAGAAGGAACAGGGAGGTGTCCGCTGGGCAGAGTTGCAGCCTGGGTCCGGAAGCAGCGGGCACTTGTTCTCTGTATGTCCTGGGACCATGACGTACGCCCTTCCCCTTCAGTGCCTCAGGGCTCTTCTCATGAAAGCAAAAGAACTTCCTTATCACAGGGTACTCTGATAGGCCTTTCATCTGTATGTTTAAATATTTCCACACTGCAAAACGCTGGACTCAGGAGCACACGCCACCGCGAAGATGCCCCTCCCGAAGGGGCTCTGCTGCCCCCTGACGGTGAGACTCGGGAAACGCAGTAACAGCCCAGGTCTGATTCCTTATTTAGAACAGAGGGTGTTAAGGGGGCGGAACTGCATCATCTCTAAGATTTTTCGCCTAGAAAACACGAAAATCTTATCATTCTAGAATATTATTCCCTGTCCCACTTCTGGACACCGTATCTCTTTTCATACCTTTAGTTTTAGTTTTTGCCCTGGTTTTGGTCTTCGGTTTTCTTCCGAATTCTTACAAGAGAAGGGTTAGGAATAAAAGACTTTAAGAAAAAAAAAGGGCCGGGTGCGGTGGCTCACGCCTGTAATCCCAGCACTTTGGGAGGCCGAGGCGGGTGGATCATGAGGTCGGGAGATCGAGACCATCCTGGCTAACACGGTGAAACCCCGTCTCTACTAAAAATACAAAAAATTAGCCGGGCGAGGTGGCGGGCGCCTGTAGTCCCAGCTACTCGGAGGCTGAGGCAGGAGAATGGCGTAAACCCGGGAGGTGGAGCTTGCAGTGAGCCGAGATCGCGCCACTGCACTCCAGCCTGGGTGACAGAACGAGACTCCGTCTCAAAAAAAAAAAAAAAAGAGAGAGAGAGAAGGGAATGTAGAAAAGAGAGAACCAGTGAGGAAAGAAATCTACATCAATACATGCATAACGAAAGATGAGTTGTATTTCATGAGTAAACAATGTCTCCAAATTTTCATGAGTTACGCAGAAACTAACTCCAATTTCTAACTATTTCAGGAAGCCCGAGGGACGCCGGACTCTCTGTCATGTTAGAAGGGTTTGTTCACCTATGTGTCAAATCCACTGAAACTCAAAGAGAAGAAGGGAGACTTCACCTGACCACGACGGTTGCGATGATGCCGTTCACAACTGTCCTGTCGCACTGAACACCGTCTGCCACCCAGGCGGCCCCCAGAGAGGCCCAGACCATCTCTGGAAAAAAGAGCGCCAGGCGGATGTAAAGCAGTTTAGACATAGACTTCCGCGGTCCGGGGTTACAAATCGTTCCTGTAATACAAAAAACGTTCTGACTGCTCGGTTGCTTCCTCAGAGATGAAGAGCTTCCTTTTTGCAAAAACACAGTTTTTGCAGAGCATACATTTGTACTGTGCACACACCCGCCTCCTGACTTTTTCTATTTGTAATTGGTAATCAGCACCTAAGTCAGAGAGCAAGTGAGAAAGTGAGGATAGGAAACGTGACAAAAAGTCTTGGGCTCCTTTTTAAGATTTACCAGGCATTCAAAACACTGTTGGGTTCTAACTGGGGTGATGATATCATCATGGCCCAAACTGGTATACTTCTGAGAGCAAAAAAGGGGACTATTAATAATGATGCTGGGGCCAGGCGCGGTGGCTCACACCTGTACTCCCAGCACTTTGGGAGGAGGCCAAGGCAGGTGGATCACCTGAGGTCGGGAACTCGAGACCAGCCTGGCCAACATGGTGAAACCTCAACTCTACTAAAAATAAAAAAATTAGCGAGGCGTGGTGGCAGGTGCCTGTAATCCCAGCTACTTTCGAGGGAGGCTGAGGAAGGAAAATCGCTTGAACTCGGGAGGCGGAAGTTGCAGTGAGCTGAGATTGCGCCACTGCACTCTTATCTAGCCTGGGCGACAGAGCAAGACTCTGTCTCAAAAAACAAAAATAAATTTTTAAAAATAATTATTATTATGCTGGGACAACAGGCACAAAACAGAACTGTCCCAGGCAAACAGGGATAGATGGTCATCCAAGTTCTAACAGCCAGGAAAATAAGCTCCACATCCCTTTGAGCTCTATATTGTTCTAGACACCATCCTAAAACACTTTATGTGCATACTTCTTTAATCCCCACAATGACTGGGTTAGTCATCATCTCATTTTACCTACGAGGAAACTGAAGCTCAGAGAGCGTAATAGCGACTTTTTTTTTTTTTTTTGGAGACAGGGTCTCACTCTCTTGCCCAGGCTGGAGTGTGGTGGCACAATCACAGCTCACTGCAGCCTCAACCTCTCAGGCTCAAGTGATCCACCCACCTCAGCCTCTCGGGTAGCTGGGACTACAGGTGCACACCACCACACTGAATTAGGCCTAATGATCCCATAGACAGTTGTTTTTTTGTGGGGGTTTTTTGGTTAATTTTTGTTTTTGTTTTTTCAGATGGAGTCTTGCTCTGTCGCCCAGGCTGGAGTGCAGTGGTGCGATCTCAGCTTACCACAACCTCCGCCTCCCAGGTTCAAGCAATTCTCCTGCCTTAGCCTCCCTAGTAGCTACCATTAGAGGCATTACACCTGGCTAATTTTTGTATTTTTAGTAGAGACCATGTTTCACCATGTTGGCCAGGCTGGTCTTGAACTCCTGACCTCAAGTGATCTGCCCGCCTTGGCCTCGCAAGGTCCTGGGATTACAGGCACGAGCCATAGCACCCTGCCAGGAAATAGCTTTTACATTCCAAAAATTATCTTCTGTTAGAATAACTTAAATAGTCACATCTTAAAATATTAGGCACTAACACACAAAAAAGGATGAGTTCATGTCCTTTGCAGGGACATGGAAGAAGCTGGAAACCATCATTCTGAGCAAACTCTCGCAAGGACAGAAGACCAAACACCTCATGCTCTTACTCATAGGTGAGAACTGAACAGTGAGAAGACATAGGCACAGGGTGGGGAACATCACACACCGGGGCCTGCCGGGGGGTGGAAGGAGTGGGGAGGGATAGCATTAGGAGATATACCTAATATAAATGACAAGTTAACGGGTGCAGCACACCAACATGGCACATCTATACACACGTAACAAACCTGCACGTTGTGCACATGTACCATAGAACTTAAAGTATAATAATCATAAAAATGCAAAAATAAATAAATATTAGGCAATAACAGCCTCATTTTTGGCATAAAGACGAAATTTTATAAGCTAAATAATTGTAACACTAACCTCTCCAAGGGGGAAAGGGTGCAGGTACGTAAAACAAAACAAAACAAAACAAAACAAAAAACACACAGTTTATATTTGAAGCTTGTTATAACAATAGCCAAACACCCCAGAGAAACAGGAAACAGTATCTGCATACACACTGCTTCCTGGAGGGCTGGGATTCTAAAAACAGACACATCATAATGTCAGCAGCACCTGGACCTGAAACTCCAACTGTGATGGCAACTGTTGATACCGCATTAATGAAATACGCAGACAAGGAATCAAGAGATGGAGTTGCTCTGATTAAGGTTCCAGAAAATAAGATACTGATCCCAGCACATTGGATGGCCGAGGCGGGAGGATTGCCTGAGCCGAGGAGTTCGAGACCACCCTGGGCAACACAGAGAGATCTCATCTCTGATTATTTTTTTTAAAAGACAGTCATGACAATGATGATGATGATGATGATAATGATGATACTGAGAAAATCTCCTTTACACAGTTTTGCCTGCCTAGAAAAAAATTCTGGCCAGGTGTGGTAGCTCACGCCTATAATCCTAGCACTTTGGGAGGCCGAGGTGGACGGACTGCCTGAGCTCAGGAGTTTGAGACCAGCCCGGCCAACATGGTGAAACCTCATCTCTACTAACATATAAAAAATTAGCCGGGCATGGTGGTGCGTTCAGGTAGTCCCAGCTACTTAGGAGGCTGAGGCAAGAGAATCACTTGAACCCAGGATACGGAGGTTATAGTGAGCCAAGATCATGACACTGCACTCCAGCCTGGGTGACAGAGTGAGACTCTAACTCAAAAAGAAAAAAGAAAAAATTTCCCTTTTATTTTTCCTTAAGATAAACAGATGGTTGCTGCAGCAGGCTTCTTAAGGTCGCTGGTCCCATAACCAACGAGCACAGCTGCATTCCTAAATGTAACGTCCTCACCACCGTCTTGGTTAAGTAACCCTATCATCCATCGTCGGGCACGGCCACTCATGGAAGAGCAATGAAAGGAAGGCCTAGGTCCCAGAATCGGTACACTCAACTTCTAGAGCCACTGCTGCAACCTTCTCTGACCCAGCTTAGCAATGAGCTCTTGGGATACGAACACAGAGGAGATACAAGGAGGCATCTCACAATCAAAGCCACACATAGTACAAGGCAGACCTTGTATGTCAAAAGTGTTCTTCTGTCAAAACATGGTAGTCATAAGGGTGGACCACCCCTAATCAAACCTCCCACAAGGTGCGACAGTAGCATTTCATGTGGGAGGTTTTCAAATAAAAAATAGAAACGAGGCCGGGTGCGGTGGCTCATGCCTATAATCCCAGCACTTTGGAAGGGCGAGGCGGGTGGATCACCTGAGGTCAGGAGTTTGAGACCAGCCTGGCCAACATGGCGAAACCCCATCTGTACTAAAAATACAAAAATTAGCTGGGCGTGGTGGTGGGCGCCTGTAATCCCAGCTACTCGGGAGGTTGAGGCAGGAGAACTGGTTTAACCCAGGAGGTGGAAGTTGCAGTCAGCTGAGATCACACCACTGTACTCCAGCCTGGGTGATGGAGAGATTCCATCTCAAAAAAAAAAAAAAAAACACTACCACAGTGTCAAAGTTTTTCCCAAATGGCGGACGCGGTGGCTCATGCCTGCAATCCCAACACTTTGGGAAGCCGAGGCAGGTGGATCACCTGAGGTCAGGAGTTCAAGACCAGCCTGACTAACACGGGGAAACCCTGTCTCTACTAAAAATACAAAATTAGCCGGGTGTGGTGGTACATGCCTGTAATCCCAGCTCCTTGGGAGGCTGAGGAAGGAGAATCACTTGAACCCGGAAGGCGGAGGTTGTAGGGAGCTGAGATGGCGCCATTACACTCCAGCCTGGGCAACAGAAGCAAAACTCTGTCTCCAAAAAAAAACACAGTTTTCCCCAATGGAGCTACAGAACAGAAGAAGAGGATCCGTCTTCTGGATGGAGAGGACTGAATTCCACCTGCTCCAAATGTTCCCCCCACAACGTGTGATGTTCCTTTTAGAGACAAGTATCAGCCAAAAGCTAAAGCAGCATTCTTTCAGCTCAGATGACAGACTATTAGGACTTGATTTATGAAACAAAAGGGACAACAGAAGTTAGCTATGTCGGCCAGGCACAGTGGCTCACGCCTGTAATCCCAACACTTTGGAAGGCCATGGTGGGAAGTTCGAGACCAGCTGGTCAACATGGTTTCTACAAAAAATACAAAATTAGACAGGCATGGTGGTGTGGGCCTGCAATCCCAGTTAATCGGGAGGCTGAGGCAGGAGAACTGCTTGAACCTGGGAGGCGGAGGTTGCAGTGAGCCGAGATCCCACCACTGCACTCCCGCCTGGACAACACAGCGAGATTCCGTCTCTAAATAAATAAAAATAAATAAAAATCATTTATATTTCCTTTACTGTTCATGTTCTTTGCCCATTTTTCTACTGATCATTGGTTTTTTCTTTTTCTTTCTTTTTTTTGAACAGGGGAAGGAGTTTCGCTCTTGTCACCTAGGCTGGAGTACAGTGGTGCGATCTCGGCTCGCTGCAACCTTTGCCTCTAGGGTTCAAGTGATGCTCCTACCTCAGTCTCCCGAGTAGCTGGACTACAGGCACCCGCCACCACGCTCAGCTGATTTTTGTATTTTTAGTAGAGACAGGGTTTCGCCATGTTGGCCAGGCTAGTCTTGAACTCCTGACCTCAGGTGATCCACCAGCCTCAGCCTCCCAAAGTGCTCCGAGTGTGAGCCACCGTGCCCGGCCGATTTTTTTTTTTTTTTTTTAATTATAGAAGCCCTTATTACTAAGGGGACTGCCTGTTTGTCTCACGTGTTACAAATATTTTTTCCTCATTTGTCTTTTAACCTTTCCTTTTGGTATTCGTCCGCAAAATACCTATCAGTTAGTAGGTATATTCTGTTCAGTAATTTTTTTTTTTTTTTTTTGAGACAGAGTCTCACTCTGTTGCCCAGGCTGGAGTGCAGTGGCACCATCTTGGCTCACTGCAACCTCCACCTCCCAGGTTCAGGCGATTCTCCTGCCTCAGCCTCCCAAATAGCTGGGATTACAGGCGTCCGCCACCACGCCCAGCTAATTTTTTATATTTTTAGTAGAGATGGGGTTTCACCATGTTGGCAAGGCTGGTCTCGAACTCCAGACCTCGTGATCCCCCTGCCTCGGCCTCCCAAAGTTCTGGGATTACAGGCGTGAGCCACTGCTCCCAGCCTTCAATACATATTTTTAATAAGGTATATGATGTTATATGTAACAAACTGACAATTAAACAAACTTTTTTTTTTTTTTTGGAGACAGAGTCTTGCTCTGTCACCCAGGCTGGAGTGCAATGGCACGATCTTGGCTCACTACAACCTCAGCCTCCCAGGTTCAAGTGATTCTCCTGCCTCAGCCTACTGAATAGCTGGGATTACAGGTGCGTGCCACCACGCCTGGCTACTTTTTTGTATTTTTAGTAGAGGTGGGGTTTCACCGTGTTAGCCAGGATGGTCTCAATGTCCTGACCTTGTGACCCACCTGCCTCAGCCTCCCAAAGTGCTGGGATTACAGGTGTGAGCTATGGCACCTGGCCTTCAATACAATTTTTTTTTTTTTTTTGAGACGCAGTCTCGCTCTGTCGCCCAGGCTGGAGTACAGTGGTGCGATCTCGGCTCACTGCAAGCTCTGCCTCCCGGGTTCACACCATTCTCCTGCCTCAGCCTCCCGAGTAGCTGGGACTACAGGCACCCGCCACAGCGCCCGGCCAATTTTTTTCATACATATTTTTAATAAGGCATATAATGTTATGTGTAACAAACTGACAAACGAGTATGTTTTTATAAAATGCTGTTTTCAGTTTGGTTGGGATATCTCCATCCACAAGTTACAGAAAATTCAACTCAAACTGGCTGAAAAGCAGGAAGGGCCACACTGACCCAAGGGACTGGGGGCAGAAGCAGGACGGCGTCAGGGCTGCACTGACCGAGACCCGGCTCCACCTCCCTGTGCTTCTCCTAGCTCTCCCCTGTTCTGTATGTCAGCTCACCTTGGGCTGTGAGTGGAGATGCAGCTTCAGCCAGAAGGACAGCGATGATAAATGGCTTTTGGATCCTTCCTAGAGGGGCAAGGAAGCATTTCCCCAGAACCTTCCACCAAACTCTCCCTGACTCTCAGCCAAACTGGGTCATGTGTCTGTTCCTGAACCGATCACCGCTATGTGAGCCGGGCCCAGGGTCTGCTTCTCTGACGCATACTTGGTATGTGGGGATAAGGGGCAAAACAAAATGAGGTTCTGTTTGGAGGAGGCTGTGGGACAGACAACCCACAGATGATTTCTCGGCTCTGACCACAAGTACATGATGATGCAGGCATTGTACAAGTGTCCAGGAGGAGGGGACTGAGTGAATATGAGCACCCCTCACAGGGGTGTAAAGGCATCCCAACACCAAAAACATCTCAAGGCAGACAAACACGTAAGGAAAAAAAAAAAAGTACTCTGAGTGCTTCCAATCTGATCCTGCTATGACAGCCACAAACTCAGTGGTCTAACCAGAATGTGAGATGAACAGAAAACGGCAAATAAGTTAGATAATGCTGTATCTGAAATGACATCAGTCTCAATACTTCACCTTCAATAAGAAGCTTCCCAGTGCTGAAGCCACACTGTACACATGGTTTCTTTCTTTCCTTAAGCATCTGGCCCCAGTGACAATCTACACTTGGGGGCCAACACAAACGTGGAGCCTCCATCAGTCCAGTCTCCTTGCATGGATGTTTCTAGAGGCACACTAAAATACACAGAGCTAGCCGGGTGCGGTGGCTCACACCTGTAATCCCAGCACGTTGGGAGGACGAGGTGGGTGGATCCCCTGAGGTCAGGAGTTCAAGACCAGCCTGGCCAACATGGTGAAACTTTGCCTCTACTAAAAATACAAAAAAATTAGCTGGGTGTGGTGGCATGTGCCTGTAATCTCAGCTACTTGGGAGGCTGAGGCAGAATTGTTTGAACCTGGGAGGCAGAGGTTACAGTGAGCTGAGATTACGCCATTGCAGTCAAGCCATGGGCAACAAGGGCGAAACTCTGTCTCAAAAGAAAAAAGATAAAATAAAATACACAGAGCTCCGTTTTTTTTTTTTTTTTTTTTTTTTTGAGACTGAGTCTCGCTCTATTGCCCAGGCTGGAATACAGTGGCGTGACCTCGGCTCACTGCAAGCTCTGCCTCCCAGGTTCACGCCATTCTCCTGCCTCAGCCTCTCGAGTAGCCAGGACTACAGGCACCCACCACCTCGCCCGGCTAATTTTTTGCATTTTTAGTAGAGACGGGGTTTCACCGTGTTAGCCAGGATGGTCTCGATCTCCTGACCTCGTGATCCGCCCGCCTCAGCCTCCCAAAGTGCTGGGATTACAGGCGTGAGCCACCACGCCCGGCACAGAGCTCCATTTTCTATGTTATTGTGGTAAGCAGGCACATGCCACTCTTGCTTGTCATCCCAAACCCTAAGGTCTTTTTCTCATGAAAGATGTTACTGCTGACATTTCTACCCTCTACATTTCTCCTATGAGCTAACACCTTTTACATTTCAGTCCTTTATTCCAAACCATCAAGATCTTGATGCCGTCACTCACTGTATCACCAGCGCCTCCCAGTGCACCTCCACCTCCAGCGTACATCTGATATGCATACCTCGTCCATCTCAATTCAAGCAGTGACAAAAGACTAAAACATGGCAGATGGTGGCATGCCACACAGCCCTGCCTCTGACCGATGAATCGTTTCTATGAATGCATTCCTTCATTAGTCACCACAGTGCTCACATCATCCTATGAAGCAGACGAATCCAACAGGGAAGGTTTTCAACACTTCTGGAGACATTCTCAGATAAATGGTTATCTACAGAAAACCGTAACACATATAAAAATATATGAAGAATAGGTGATCAGATGTGGTGGTTCACCCCTGTAATCCTAGCATTTTGGGAGGCCAAGATGAGAGGATTACCAGAGCCCAGGAGTTCGAGATCAGTCTGAGCTATACAGCAAGACCCTGTCTCTACAAAAAATAAAAATAAAAAAAATTAGCCAGGTATGGTGGCACGTGCCTGTAGTTTCAGCTACTTGGGGGTTGAGATGAGAGGATTGCTTGAGCCCAGGTATTTGAGGCTGCAGTGAGCTATGACTGTGCCACTGCACTCTAGCCTGGGCAATAGAGCAAGACACTGTCTCTAACAACAACAAAATAGTTGTAACCCTCACAATGTAAAAATAAAAGGGGCCAGTCATGGTGACTCACACTTGTAATCCCAGCACTTTGGGAGGCCGAGGCAGGCGGATCACTTGAGGTCAGGAGATCGAGACAAACCTGACCAACATGGTAAAACCCTGTCTCTACTCAAAATACAAAAATTAGCCAGGTGTGATAGCAGGCGCCTGTAATCCTAGCTACATGGGAGGCTGAGGCACAAGAATCATTTGAACCCAGGAGACAGAGGCTGCAGTGAGCAGAGCGTGCCACTGCACTCCAGCCTGTGCAACAGAGGGAGACTCTATCTCAAAAAAATAAAAATAAAAAATAAAAGGATAAATAGCTTAGTCTAAAATTGGGCAAAAGATCTGAACAGACTTTTCCACAAAAATGATATGCGAATGGGCAATAAGCAAATGAAAGGATGCTCATCATCAGGCATCAAAGAAATGTTCAAAGCCGTGAGATAAAAAAACAAATGGCCTGTAGCCCCCGCTGCTCAGGAGGCTCAGGCAGGAGAATCACTTGAACCCAGGAGGGGGAGGTTGCAGTGAGCCGAGATCACACCACGGCACTCCAGCCTGGGCGACAGAGTGTGACTCCGTCTCAGAAAACAAAACAAAACAAAATCATGAGCTACCACTTCACATTCACTAGGATGGCTATAATTAACAAGTCATATAACAACAGTGTTGAGCAATTAGAACCCTTATACACTGCTGGTGGGAATGTAAAATGGTACAGCTGCTCGGAAAAGTCTGGCAGTTCCTCAAAAGGTTTCACAGAGCATTACCACATGATCCAGCAATTCCACTCCTAGGTACATACTCAAGAGAAATGAAAACATGTCTGTATAAACACTTGTATGCAAATGTTCATAGCTGCATTATTCATAATAGGTGAAAAATGGAAACAATCCAAATGCCTACCAACTAGCAAATGGATAAAATGTGGTCCATTCATTCGATGCTCTATTAGTCAGCCATAAAAATGAAGTACTGATACATGTTAAAACAGGGATGAACCTTGAAGACATTATGCTAAGTTTAAGAAACCAGACTAAAAGGCCACACAGTGAATGAATTCCACTTATATGATGTCCACAACAGGCAAATGTACACAGACGGAAAGCAAACTAGTGAATGTTTAGGGCTAGAAGAGTTTGGGGAAAATGAGGAGTAACTGCTAATAGGTATGGGATCTCTTTCTTTCTTTTTTTTGAGACAGAGTCTCACTCTGTCACCCAGGCTGGAGTACGGTGGCGCGATCTCAGCTCCCTAGCAGCTAGGATTACAAGCAGGTGCCAACATAATTTTCTCTATTTTTAGGAGAGATGGGGTTTCATGTGCTGGCCAGACTAGTCTCATGCTCCTGGCCTCAAGTGATTCACCCACCTCGGCCTCCCAAAGTGCTGGGATTACAGGTGTGAGCCACCGTGTCCCGCCTGGTACAGGATTTCTTTTAGGAATGAAGAAAATGTTATAAACTTGATTGTGGTGATGGTTGCACAACTCTGTGATTATATTAAAAACTGCTGAACTGGAAAGTTTACATAAGTGAATTGTATGGTATGTGAATTATATTTCAATAAAGCTATTAAAATAAATAGGTATCAAACAGAAAAGGCTACTTTTTACCTCTCATGCTGACACACATGATGGCTGACACAGTACATATGACAACTGCCAGGAGAATCATGAGGACGATCAAGTAACTGCTGAGCAGGGCTCCGCCAGCACAGTCCAGCTTCCCTCTGTGCATGAGATACAACGTCAGAATGCCAATCCACCTGGCAAAAAGAAAAAAAAGGGAAGGGTCAGAAACGAAATCCAAGCAGCTGCTGTGTAAAACATGATACAAAGAAATAAAAGGAGTTAATATTTTCCAAAACAAGGCAAGGTTCACTTTGGAATATAATTTTATTTTTTCTTTTTGTAGAGACAGGGTCTTGCTATGTTGCCCAGACTGGTCTTGAACTCCTGGTTTCAAGTGATCGTCCTGCCTTGGCCTCCCAAAGTGCTGAGACTACAGGCATGAGGCACTGCACCTGTCCTGGAATATAATTGCCAACAATAAAAGATCTAGGCCCAGCACAGTGGCTCATGTCAGCACTTTGGGAGGCCAAGGAAGGAGGATCACTAGAGCAAAGGAGTTGGAGACCAGCCTGGGCAACATAGGGACATCCCATCCCTACAAAAAATAGAAAAAGTTAGCTGGGTGTGGTGGCACCAGTCTGTGGTCCCAGCTACTTGGGAGGCTGAAGTGGGAAGACCGCTTGAGACCAGGAGGTTGAGTCTGCAGTGAGTGGTGATCGAACCACTGCACTCCCGTCTGGATAGTAGAGTGAGACCCTGTCTCAAAAAAATAAAAACAAAAGGGGTCTCACTATGTTGCCCAAGTTGGTCTCCAACTCCTGCCCTCAAGCAATCCTCCCATCTCAGTTTCTCAGTGTGCCAACAGGCGTGAGCCACGGCCGCCGGCCAAGAATCTACTTTTTCATAACAATGATTCATGCCCTGCACAGATCCTCTGGGAACAGACTTCAGGTACCAATGCCACTTCCCACTGATTCCACACTTTGAAAGACAACAGCGTTGTATACTGAGCCTGTCTCCTTCTCACGAAAGGCAGCCACAACCGGCTCGGTATTTTTTCCTATCCTTCATGTTGCAGATTCAAGTGCTCCGTACAAAGGGGAAGGAAGGGCACAAGTGGCTGCTCCCGCCTCGAGAAAGGAGACCTCGAGGCCAAGGCTTTTGCCGGCGGTGACACCCTCGAGGCTCCCCAGGGGCAGGTCTCGACGCTGCACACAGAGGGGTGCTCGTGTCCTGACGCGTGGACTTCCAGGCCCCCTGTGTGACCCCGGGTCCGGTCCACACATTCTGGGGGCTCCGGTTTGTCATCCGTCAAATTGACCCAGCACCACTGCCTACCTCTTCGGGCGGTGGTGAGAACTCGATAAGAGGATGCGTGGCCAGCGCTGGGACCGCGACAGTGCTTGGGAAGCCACTTCTGTCACGGTCTCAGGGACAGCTCGCCCCCCGCTCCCTCCCCGGTGCGCTCCACCGCCCCCATAGCCGTCGTCCTTACCACAGCACTCGCACGACCAGCTCGAAGAAACCTGGGAAGACCAAGTCGTCGCTGGCGATGGCCCAGCGCCGGCCGAAGAGTACCATCCCCGGCATGGCGAAGGTCCTGTTGCCCGCACTCAGGACAGACCCCGCGCGCAGAGAAGCGCCCTCCGGACGCCGCCACCAAATTGTCGGAGCTCAAGTGCAGGCGCAGCGAGGGCGGCGCCCTGCGCATGCCCACGCTGAGGCCGAGACCGGCGCACGCGCACTGAGTCCCACGCCACCGCTTCCGCCGGAGCTCTCTGCGCCTGCGCAGAAACGCTAATCCGGAAGCCGCTGACTGAGTCGATTACCGGTCTACCCATCGGTGAAATCCGTTCTGGTATTTCCTTTTTCTTTTCTTTTCTTTTCTTTTTTTTTTTTTTTTTTGAGACGGAGTCTCGCTCTGTCGCCCAGGCTGGAGTGCAGTGGCCGGATCTCAGCTCACTGCAAGCTCCGCCTCCCGGGTTTACGCCATTCTCCTGCCTCAGCCTCCCGAGTAGCTGGGATTACAGGCGCCCGCCACCTCGCCCGGCTAGTTTTTTTGTATTTTTTTAGTAGAGACGGGGTTTCACCATGTTAGCCAGGATGGTCTCGATCTCCTGACCTTGTGATCCACCCGTCTCGGCCTCCCAAAGTGCTGGGATTACAGGCTTGGGACACCGCGCCCGGCCTCCTTTTTCTTTCTCGTGAAAAGTGCAGTAATATCCGTTCTGGTCATATTTCCTTTTCCTTTTTTTTGGTAATTTGTTTTGCTGGATTTTTGTTTTTTTAATTTTTTTGAGACCGAGTCTCGCTTCGTTTCCTGGGCTGGAGTGCAGTGGGTGTGATCTCGGCTCACTGCATCCTCCGCCTCCCGGGCTCACGCGATTCACCTGCCTCAGGCTTCCGCGTAACTACGATTACAGCAGGGCGCCACCTCGGCTAATTTTTGGATCTTTAGTAGAGACGAAGTTTCACCCTGTTGGCCAGGCTGGTCTCGAACCCCAGACCTCAAGTGATCCGCCCGCCTTGCCCTCCCAGAGTACTAGAATTACAGGCGTGAGCCACCGCGCCCGGCCCTGTTTGTTTGTTTGTTTGTTTGTTTGTTTGTTTGTTTAAGACAGCGTATGGCTCTGTCATTCAGGCTGGAGTGCAGTGGCGCAATCATGACTCACTGCAGCCTTGAACTCCTGAATGCCATCTTGAATTCCCGGACTCCAGTGACTCTCCCACCTCAACTTTCCGAGTAGCTGAGACCAAAGGCACATACCACACGCCCGGCTATTTTTAAAAATTTTCTTGTTTTGTAGAGATGGGAGTCTCACTCCCTTGCCCAGGCTGGTCTCGAACTCCCCGTCTCAAACCGTCTTCCCACCTCAGCCTTCCAAAGTGCTGGTATTACAGGCATGAGCCACCACACGCGACCGAAATTTTCATTTTATAAGGAGGGACTCCTCAGGCAGGGAGGAATTAGCTAGCCCAGAGACCCACGCTGTCTATGGCAGGTGTGGGACTCATACACCGGTCTGTGAGACTTGCAAGCATGGGACAACATTGCTTCCATCTGTGCCCCTTGCTGTGAGGAGCCCCGCGTTAGGAACCCCTCCAGTTCAGGGTCTGAAATCACCCTGCAGCTGGCGGGGTGGGGTCTGAGCGCTTCTCAGTACCCCCACCGCCCCACCCTGGTCTGAGCCACCTTCATCCCCTGCCTGGGCTCATCACCCCACTGTGCTTTCTCATTGTGCTGTGCCCTCTTCAGCAGCCAGTGTGGCTTTGTGAGCCTTCAGATAAAGCCTGCCCCCTGCCCGGGACTTTGCAAGGCTGCACTTTGTACATAAATATACATTCCAGGCCGGGCACAGTGGCTCACGGCTGTAATCCCAACCCTTTGGGAGGCTAAGGTGGGCAGATCATGAGGTCAGGAGATCGAGACCATCTTAGCCAACATGGTGAAACCCCATCTCTACTAAAATACAAAAAAAAAAAAAATTAGCTGGGTATGGTGGTGCGCACCTGTAGTCCCAGCTACTTGGGAGGCTGAGGCAGGGGAATCGCTTGAACCTGGAAGGTGGAGGTTGCAGTGAGCTGAGATCACGCCCTGCACTCCAGCCTGGCAACAGAGCAAGACTCCGTCTCAAAAAAAAAAAAAAAAAAAAATTACACTCCAGCCCCTGGCAAAGGCCTTTCCCTGGTAGTCACACATGAAAAGTTTCTAAGGGCTCATTTATCTGTCTCCCCGGTTACTACTCTGCCTCCATCACCCACCCCACTGCCTGCCACCTTTTCCCCCTCTGAAAAGACATCAGGGTCATTCTTGCTCCAGAGGTTCTACATTCTGTGTTTCCTCTGCCAGGAGTAGTCCTCCTGCAGGTATTTCTGTTACCAGATGGAAAGTCTTGGCTATGAGTTGGTCAGGTGCTTGGCGCGGTGAACCGAGAATTGCAACACAAGGGTCTGGGCGCGGTGACTCACGCCTGTAATCTCAGCACTTTGGGAGGCCGAGGCGGGTGGATTACCCAAAGTCAGGAGTTCAAGACCAGCCTGGCCAACATGACGAAACCCTGTCTCTACTGAAAATACAAAAATTAGGCCAGGCGCAGTGGCTCACGCCTGTAATCCCAGCACTTTGGGAGGCTGAGGCAGGAGGATCACCTGAAGTCAGGAGTTAAAGACCAGTCTGGCCAACATGGCGAAACCCCCTCTCTCCTAAAAATTAGCCAGATGTGGTAGCACATGCTTGTAATCCCAGCACCTTGGGAGGCCAAGGCAGGAGGATCACCTGAAGTCAGGAGTTCAAGACCAGCCTGGCCAACATGACGAAACCCTGTCTCTACTGAAAATACAAAAATTAGGCCAGGTGCAGCGGCTCACGCCTGTAATCCCAGCACTTTGGGAGGCTGAGGCAGGAGGATCACCTGAAGTCAGGAGTTAAAGACCAGTCTGGCCAACATGGCGAAACCCCCTCTCTCCTAAAAATTAGCCAGATGTGGTAGCACATGCTTGTAATCCCAGCACCTTGGGAGGCCAAGGCAGGAGGATCACCTGAAGTCAGGAGTTCAAGACCAGCCTGGCCAACATGGCGAAACCCCGTCTCTCCTAAAGATTAGCTGGATGTGGTGGCACATGCCTGTAATCCCAGCTACTCAGGAGGCTGAGGCGGGAGAATCGCTCCATCCCGAGAGGTAGAGGTTGCAGTGACCCGAGATCACACCACTGCACTCCAGCCTGGGCAACAAGAGCAAAACTCCATCTCAACAGTAATGAATGAATAAATAAAAATTGCAACAAAAACCCCACAAAGCAACAACAACAAAAATAAAGCTAACCAACAAAAGACAAACAAATGGAGTGAAAAGCACAGATTGATTGATGCGAAGCTCAAGAGACCACACAGCTCAAGAGACCCCTCAATTGGGGTATTTATTAAGCGGAAAGAATGCGGTTAACACCCATGGCTGAAGTGGAAACTTCGGTCTTGTTATCACAGAAGTGCAGATGTGGCCTCTATGCTGCCTAATCTTGTCCGGAACTGGCTGCACCTGCTCATCTTTTGCTTCTACCTTAACCCTTGTTAACCGTTGATTACCCTCATTCCCAATTCTCCTGCCTCATTTTCTTTTCTTTTTCTTTTTCTTTTTTTTTTTTTTTTTGAGATGGAGTCTTACTCTGTAGACCAGGCTGGAGTACAATGGCGCAATCTCAGTTCCACCGCAACCTCAGCCTCCTGAGTTCAAGCGATTCTCCTGCCTCAGCCTTCTGAGTAGCTGGGATTTTAGGCATATGCCACCACGCACAGCTAATTTTTGTATTTTTAGTAGAGACAGGGTTTTGCCATGTTAGCCATGGCTGGTCTCAAACTCCTGACCTCAAGTGATCCACCCACCTCGGCCTCCTAAAGTACTGGTATTACAGGCGTGAGCCACCACGCCCAACCTCTCCTGCCTCTTTTTTTTTTTTTTTTTTTTTTTTTTTTTTTTTGAGGTGGAATCTTGCTCTGTTGCCAGGCTGGAGTGCAGGGCGCGATCTCAGCTCACTGCAACCTCTGCCTCCCAGGTTCAAGCGGTTCTCCTGTCTCAGCCTCCCGAGTAACTGGGACTACAGGTGTGGGCTACCACGCCCCACTAATTTTTATATTTTTAGTAGAGACGGGGTTTCACCATGTTGGCCAAGATGATTTCGATCTCTTGACTTTGTGATCTACCTGCCCTGGGCTCCCAAAGTACTGGGATTACAGGCAAGAGCCACTGTGCCCAGCCTAATTTTTGTATTTTTAGTAGAAATGAGGTTTTGCCATGTTGCCCAGGCTGGTCTTGAACCCCTGACCTCAAGTGATCTGCCCTCCTCGGCCTCCCAAGGTGCTGGGATTACAGGTGTGAGCCATCGTGTCCGCTGGTGCCTCATTTCTATCTCTCACTTCATTCAGGCCTCAGCTCAGGTGTCACTGCTTCAGAGAGGCCTTCCCTGACCACCTTAGCTAAAACAGCAAAACTGTAGTCTCTATTCCTTATGCTGCTTTAGTTTCCTTCATTGTACATAATGAGCCCCTGACATTACATCATGTTTATGATCTCTTACCTCCTCCCTTAAAGTGTAAGTTTCGTGATCACAGGCACCTTGTCCATCTTATTCACTCCTATGAATGGAATAGAGCACATTTTAGGCATTCTTAAATTCTCAATGAATGAATAACTGATTATGTGTAAAGAGTAAGTGGGGCTGGGCTTGGTGGCTCACACCTGTAATCCCAGCACTTTGGGAGGCCAAAGCAGGCGGATCACTTGAGGTCGGGAGTTCGAGAACAACCTGGCCAACATGGTGAAACCCCGTCTCTACTGAAAATAAAAAAACTAGCTGGGCTTGGTGGCACGTGCCTGTAATCCCAGCTGCTCGGGAGGCTGAGGCAGGAGAATCACTTGAATCTGGGAGGCAGAGATTGCAGTGAGCTGAGATCCCGCCACTGCACTCCAGCCTGGGCGACAGAGCAAGACTTTGTCTGAAAAACAAAGAGTAAGTAGAAGGAATGAGAGGCAGGGTGGGGCTGGAGTGGAATGGCAGGGCTTGGAAAGGAGAAGACGGAAGTCAAAGAACAGTACTGGGAAATGAATGTTAACATTGCAACATCAGCCAGGCGGCAAGCTGGCTTGAGGCTGAGACCAGCCTGGGCAACATAGTGAGATCCTGTCTCTTAAAACAAAAATTAAAAACATTGCAAGATCTGTACCAAAAGTTTCAGAATAAATAAAACTTGTAATAATAATAAAATACAAGCTTGTAAGGTCTGTGAGCAAATGTATTTTTAGACAAGAGTATTTCACTGGGCTGATGAAAATTGTGGGCATTGGCCAGGCACGGTGGCTCACGCCTGTAATCCCAGCACTTTGGTAGCCCGAGGTGGACAGATCACTTGAGGTCAGGAGTTTGAAACCAGCCTAGCCAACATGGTGAAACCCTATCTCTACTAAAATACAAAAATTAGCCGGGCATGGTGGCACAGGCACCTGCAGTCCCAGCTACTCAAGGGGCTGAGTCAGGAGAATCGCTTGAGCCTGGGAGGCGGAGGTTGCAGTGAGCAGAGATGGGGCCACTGCACTCCAGCCTGGGAGAGAGCACAAGACTCTCAAAAAAAAAAAAAAAAAAAAAAAAGAAACATTCTGTGACAGCCTATATGGAATTTACACTGAAGAGCATTATATGTCATTATCATTATTTGTGTAATAAATTATCTGCTACACTTCAGTGCCGTACAGTATTATCACAACAGGTCTGGGGTATGCACATTCTAAAGAAAGGATTGGTGGCCGGGCGTGGTGGCTCACACCTGTAATCCCAGCACTTTGGGAGGCTGAGACGGGCGGATCACGAGGTCAGGAGATCGAGACCATCCTGGCTAACACGGTGAAACCCTGTCTCTACTAAAAATACAAAAAAAAATTAGCCGGGCGTGGTGGTGGGCACCTGTGGTCCCAGCTACACGGGAGGCTGAGGCAGGAGAATGACATGAACCCGGGAGGCGGAGCTTGCAGTGAGCTGAGATCCGGCCACTGCACTCCAGCCTGGGTGACGCAGCGAGACTCCGTCTCAAAAAAAAAAAAAAAAAGAAAGGATTGGCTCTTGACCTGCTCCTAGGACATAACTTGCAAGCCCTAGGAATATTCTACTTGATAGGAGTGTATTTGTGTATCTCAGGCCTTGGGCAACATCAAGTAGTTTATGCTAACAGTGGGTTGGTGGTGGCAGCCTTGTGCCATGCTGTATTAGGTTAATCTCTGGGTGGGCGGCTAGAGACTGAGGAGGTAAGGTGAGTCACACGGATGCTCCATGCCTACGTGACTGAGCCTAATAAAATCCCTGGGACACCCAGGCTCAGGGAAGCTTCCCTAGTTGGACACACTTTATGCATGTTGTCACACGTTGTTGCTGGGCAAATTAAGGATATACCTATGACTCCATTGTGAAAGGAAGCTTATGCCTGGCGTCTCCTGGACGCTGCCCTATGCACCTTTTCCTTTACTGATTTGAATCCATATCCATTCACTATAATAAGCTACAACCATTTAAGTATGGCAGCCTTTCTGAGTTTGAGTGCTCCCAGCAAATCACAGAACTTGGCCGAGCATGGTGGCTCATGCCTGTGATCCTAGCACTTTGGTAGGTCGAGGCAGGCAGATCACTTGAGGTCAGGAGTTTGAGACCAGCCTGACCAACATGTTGATACTAAAAGTACAAAAATTAGGCAGGCATGGTGGTGTGTACCTGTAATCCCAGCTACTTGGGAGGCTGAGGCAGGAGAATCCCTTGAACTTGGGAGGCAGAGGTTGCAGTGAGCCGAGACTGCGCCACTGCACTCAAGCCTGGGCCACAGAGGGAGACTCCATCTCAAAAAAAAAAAAAAAAAAAAAAAAAAATCACGGCCAGGCGCAGTGGCTCAGGCCTGTAATCCCAGCACTTTGGGAGGCTGAGACGGGCGGATCACGAGGTCAGGAGATCGAGACCATCCTGGCTAATACGGTGAAATCCTGTCTCTACTAAAAATACCAAAAATTAGTCGGGTGTGGTGGTGGCGCCTATAGTTCCAGCTACTCGCGAAGCTGAGGTAGGAGAATGGAGTGAACCCGGGAGGCAGAGCTTGCGTGAGCCGAGATCACACCACTGCACTCCAGCCTAGGCAGCAGAGGGAGACTCCGTCTCAAAAAAAAAAAAAAAAAAATCACTCAACTTGAAGGTGGTTTGGGGGATCCCTAACACAACATTGTTTGAATCAATAAAATGTACAATAAATGTATGTGTATAGGCCGGGTGCAGTGGCTCACGCCTGTAATCCCAGCACTTTGGGAGGCCGAGGCGGGCAGGTCACGAGGTCAAGAGATCCAGACCATCCTGGCCAACATGGTGAAACCCCGTCTCTACTAAAAATATAAAAATTAGCTGGGTGTGGTGGCGTGCACCCATAGTCCCAGCTACTTGGGAGGCTGAGGCAGGTGGATCGCTTGACCCTGGGAGGCAGAGGTTGCAGTGAGCTGAGATCGCGCTCTGCACTCCAGCTTGGCAACAGAGCAAGACTTTGACTCAAAAAAAAAAAAAAAAAAAGTATGTATATATGTGCATGTATTAGTTTTCTTTTCTTTTTTTTAATAGATTAGTTACTAAATACCACCACAGCATGCACTACTATATACTCTAAAAGCTTGGCTGTTGCTGGTGAGTTTTAAGCCTTTAGTTATAAAAGTAGTCCAGGCCGGGCATGGTGGCTCACACCTGTAATCTCAGCATTTTGGGAGGCTGAGGTGGGAGGATCACTTGAGCCCAGGAGTTGGAGACCAGCCTGGGTAATATAGTAAGACCTCCGTCTCTCCAAAATTTTAAGAATTGGCCAGGCGTCTCGGCATGGGCCTGTAGTCCTATGTTCTCAGAAGGCTGTGGTGGGAGGATTGCTTGAGCCCAGGAGTTAAAGACTGCAGTGAGCTATGATGGCACCACTGCCCCCCAGCCTGGGCAACAGAGAGAGACCCTCTCTCCAAAAAAGAAAAAAGAAAAGAAAAAAAGTGATGATAATCTGCTATGTGCAGACTTACTTTGGATGTGCTTCAAATTGACAAACCATAAAAAAGATGTTTTGGGGTTTTTTTGGTTTTGTTTTTGTTTTTGCTGGACACCATTGATCAGAGATAAAAAGATGTTTTTGAGACAGGAAAATTTGAACATAGACTGTTCGATGATATTTAAGAATTACTAACTTTGTTGGTGTGATAAAAAGTCTTTATCAATTAGGACTACATATGGTAGTATCTATGGATGAAATATGCCATCTAAGAGTTTCTAGTACTTAAAACTGGGCCAGGCACTTGATTACAGGCACAAAACTCTTGCCTGTAATCCCAGTACTTTGGGAGGCTGAGGCAGGCGGATCATTTGAGGTCAGGAGACCAGCCTGGCCAACATGGGGAAACCCCATCTGTACTAAAAATACAGAAAACCTAGCCAGGCATGGTGGCGGGCACCTGTAATCCCAGCTACTTGGAAGGCTGAGGCATGAGAATCACTTGAATTCAGCAGGCAGAGGTTGCAGTGGGCCGAGATCGCACACTGCCCTCCAGCCTAGGTGACAGAGCAAGACTCCGTCTGAAATAAATAAATAAATAAATAAAATAAACTTTAAAACTTAAGGGTGAAGTAAAACAAGTTCTATAATTTTATGTATGCATGAAAACAAAGTTTATTTTCAAATGATGCTTGTTCAACTTTGCCTACTCTCTCTGTAATTATATACACACAAACATATCATGATATGTATGTGTGGCATGCAAATATATAACCAAAACTCTGACCCACCATTAATTCAGAAGTTAGTAGGTTGTGCCTATGATCATGTGTGTGTGTGTGTATATATATATATATATATTTTTTTTTTTTTTTTTTTTTTTTTGTGACGGAGTCTCGCTCTGTTCCCCAGGCTGGAATGCAGTGGCAGATCTCAGCTCACTGAAACCTCTGCCTCCGAGGTTCAAGTGATTCTCTTGCCTCAGCCTCCCTGAGTAGCTGGGACTACAGGTGTGTGTCACCATGCCCGGCTTATTTTTTGTATTTTTAGTAAAGACGGGTTTTCTTTTTTTTTTTCTTTTTTTTTTTTTTTTTTTGAGACGGAGTCTTGCTCTGTCGCCCAGGCTGGAGTGCAGTGGCCGGATCTCAGCTCACTACAAGCTCCGCCTCCCGGGTTCACGCCATTCTCCTGCCTCAGCCTCCCGAGTAGCTGGGACTACAGGCGCCGCCACCTCGCCCGGCTAGTTTTTTGTATTTTTTAGTAGAGACGGGGTTTCACCGTGTTCGCCAGGATGGTATTGATCTCCTGACCTCGTGATCCGCCCGTCTCGGCCTCCCAAAGTGCTGGGATTACAGGCTTGAGCCACCGCGCCCGGCCAAAGACGGGTTTTCACTATGTTGGCCAAGGTAGTCTCGAACTCTAGACCTTATAATCTGCCTGCCTTCGCCCCTCAAAGTGCTGGGATTACAGGTGTAAGCCACTGCTACTGGCCTTTTTTTTTTTTTAGACAGGGTCTTAGTTTGTCATCCACACTGGAACACAGTGGCCCAATCTTGGCTCACTGCAGCCTCGACCTCCCAAGGTTCAAGTGATCCTCCTGCCTCAGTCTCCTAAGTAGCTGGGACTACAGGTGCACGCACGACACCTGGCTAATTTTTGTATTTTTTGTAGAGATGGGGTTTTGCCATGTTGCCCAGGCTGGTCTCAAATTCCTGAGCTCGAGCAGTTCACCCACCTCGCCCTCCCAAACTTCCAGGATTACAGGTGTGAACTACCATGCCTGCCAAATCCTTTTTTGTTTGTTTGTTTGTTTTTTTGAGGCAGAGTCTCACTCTGTCACCCAGGTTGGAGTGCAGTGGTGCAATCACGGCTCACTGCAACCTCTGCCTTCTGGTTCAAACGATTCTCCGACCTCAGCCTCCCGAGTAGCTGGGATTACAGGCATGCACCACCACGTCCAGCTAATTTTTTTTTTTTTTTTTTTTTTTTTTTTTTTTTTAGTAGAGACGGGGTTTCATCATGTTTGACAGGCTGGTCTCAAACTCCTGATCTCTGGTGATCTGCCCGCTTCGGCCTCCCAAAGTGCTGGGATTACAGACATGAGCCACCATACCCAGCCTCATGCCTGCCAAATTCTTAAAAGTAATAGTTCTTTTAAAAACAGGATTTGTATAGCTTAGCAGTAAGATAATGTTTCTACATAAACTTTTGTTAGTATAAGTAAAAGTATTGTGAACTTAATGTTACAAACAATAACAAAAACCTACAAAACAATTTAATTTCAAAGAGATACCTTTTGGGAAACTGGTATTATACAAATTTTATTTTATTTTATTTTTGAGACAGGGTTTTGTTCTGTCCCACAGGCTAGAGTGCAGTGGTGTGCTCTCGGCTCACTGCAGCCTCCACCTCCCAGGCTCAAGCAATCCTCCCACCTCAGCCACCTGAGTAACTGGGAATACAGGCACCCGCCACCACGTCTGGCTAATTTTTTTGCATTTTTAGTAGAGACTGGGTTTCGCCATGTTGCCCAGGCTAGTCTTGAACTCCTGACCTCAAGCCTCCCAAAGTGCTAGGATTACAGGCATGAGCCACAATTTTTTGTTTTTTTTTTTCCTTTCTCTCTCTTTTCTCTTTTCTTTTCTTTTCTTTTTTTTTTTTTTCAGAGGCTCCCTCTGTACCCCAGGCTGGAGTGCAATGGTGCAATCTCCACTCACTGCAACCTCTAGCTCCTGGGTTCAAGCAATTCTCGTGCCTCAGCCTCCTAAGTAGCTGGAATTACAAACGCACACCACCATGCCTGGCTAATTTTTGTATTTTTAGTAGAGACGAGGTTTCACCATGTCCAGTTTCAGGCTGGTCTGGAACTCCTGGCCTCAAGTGATCCACCCTCTTCAGCCTCTCAAAGTGTACGGATTACAGGTGTGACCCACTGCGCCCAGCCCACAAATTTTCTTAAGAAGTAAAATTTCAGCTGGGCGTGGTGGTTGACACCTGTAATCCCAGCACTTTGGGAGGCTGAGGCAGGCAGATCACGAGGTCAGGAGATCGAGACCATCCTGGCTAACACAGTGAAACCCTGCCTCTACTAAAAATACAAAAAATTAGCCGGGCATGGTGGTACGCGCCTGTAGTCCCAGCTACTTGAGAGGCTGAGGCAGGAGAATCACTTGAACCTGGGAGGCGGAGGTTGCAGTGAGCCGAGATCCCACCACTGCACTCCAGCCTGGGCCACAAAGCGAGACTCTGTCTCAAAAAAAAAAAAAAAAAAAGATCCTTAACAAACTGTTATTTCCCAGGTGAACTATCCACATCAAAGCACAGGTCTTGCAAAAGTGACTCATAATGACTTTTTTGAAATGATGGAAATATTTCAGATACAGAGAAGATGCCTGACACCTAAGGGCCCACTGTGTAGATTTAACACAGAATACCATCCTGCCATATTTATTTATCCCATCATGAATTTTGGGGAAAAATAAAATACCTTAATATTCTTCTTTGCATTTCAGAATTTGCAAGTTACAGAGTATTTTTCTTGGCAGTTTTTTTTGTTTTATAATTTTTTTTTTTTTTTTTTTTGAGACTGAGTCTCGGCTCTGTCACCCAGGCTGGAGTGCAGTGGTGGGATCTCGGCTCACTGCAACCTCCGCCTCCCAGGTTCAAGTGATTCTCCTGCCTCAGCCTCCCAAGTAGCTGGGATTACAGGTGTGCACCACCACGCCTGGCTAATTTTGGTATTTTTAGTAGAGACGAGGTTTTACCATGTTGGCCAGGCTGGTCTTGAACTCCTGACCTCAGGTGATCCACCCACCTCGGCCTCCCAAAGTGTTGGGATTACAGACGTCAGCCACCATGCCTGGTGACTCTCACCTTTTAAGTGCCCAAGGTGAAACTAGGACAGTCTTTTATTTCAGTATTGTAAAAAAGTACCCTTGTCATTGCTTAAAAGGATATGTACTGTGTTATGCTGCAAATGGCTTTTAAAGTGCAGGGACAAAAGGAATTGTTTCAAAACTAGAGAAACACCCACAGCACCTCCAGCAGATTCCAGGCTACAGATTCCAGTTAACCCAGATAGTTGTGACCAAGGCTGGGTGGTACTGGGCAGAGCTCTGGTTTTTGGAAATTCCACATCTGGCCACTAGAGGACAGAGGCACACAGAAAAAACGCACGCAGATCCAATCAAGCAAGCCTCAGATGGGTGGCTGCTTTAGGAAGGTATCTAGGAGTCAACTTCTTCCTTTTCTTTGCGATGGGGTCTCACTGTTGCCCAGGCTGGGGTGCAGTGGCGCGATCTCAGCAGCTCCATCCTCTGCCTCCCAGATTCAAGTGATTCTTGTGCCTCAGCCTCCTGAGTAGCTGAGATTACAGGTGTGTGCCACCACACCCGGCTTATTTTTTTATTTTTAGAAGTGAGGGTTTTACCATGTTGGCCAGGCTGGTCTCAAACTCCTGACCTCAGGAGATCCGCCCACCTCAGCCTCCCAAAGTGCTGGGATTACAGGCATGAGCCACTGCATCTAACAAGGTTATGAACCTTCTGGCAAAACTGACCTATACCAAATGAGTCAGAGGGACTCCTGCCAGAACCAGTTTCCAACCAGCTTTTGAAGGGGCTGTCTCAAACTAAGCAGAAAGTCAGGAGGGGCAAATATGATTATTGTATGTGTACCAAGCTCTGGCCGTGAGCTTTGCCAGCAATAGCATCCCCGGCAGTTTACCTATGTAACTGGAGGCAATGAGGCTCACGTGAAGTCCAGGGCCAGGGAGTACCAGTGAGGGAGCCAAGCCGCAACACATGCCAGGGCCCAAAGCATGTGCTTTTCTTACTTAGGGTTCTCATAAACCACTATGATCTCCATTAAAACCACTTCTCCACCTGCTCTTCTCTTAGCCCAAGCGTGAGGAAGCAGGGAAACTTGTTTGAAGTTTCTTTGTGATTGAACTGGACAGGGGAAAAGATTGGTCTCTGTTAAGGAGCCAATGGCCAGAAGCCTTTCTTCTTTTATTATTTAAAAATTTTCATTTTTACTAATTTTTTTTTTTTTGAGACGGAGTCTTGCTCTGTCGCCCAGGCTGGCATGCAGTGGCGCAATCTCGGCTCACTGCAAGTTCCGCCTCCCGGGTTCATGCCATTCTCCTGCCTCAGCCTCCCGAGCAGCTGGGACTACAGGGACCCGCCACACCCAGCTAATTTTTTGGGGGCGATTGTTAGTAGAGACAGGGTTTCACTGTGTTAGCCAGGATGGTCTTGATCTCTTGACCTCGTGATCCGCCCGCCTTGGCCTCCCAAAGTGCTGGGATTACAGACGTGAGCCACCGTACCTGGCCTTTTACTAGTTTTTTAAATGAGATTTGGTATTGCTATGTTGTCCAGCTGGTCTGAAACTCCTGTCCTCAAGTGATCCTTCTGCCTTAGCCTCCCAAAGTGCTGTGATAATAGGCATGAGCCACCAGGCCTGGCTGGAAAGCAGCTTTTCCTATCATACCAGTTACGGGGCAAATCTCTGACCTTTGCTTTATTTCTCATGATGCTTACACTGAAAAACACACAAACACCTCAATAAAAATATTAATTACCTGGTAACCTTTATTCAGGAAGTGAAAGTAACTGTGAAACAGTGCTTCATAAGGCATGGCATACAAGGCCTTGGTTTCCAACGCCGGCAAGGATGAGGCCCAGTCCCACACTCCCTCGCAGGCACCCTTGCTAAGATGTCCTCCTGGGTGACCAAAACGGTGGTAACAACATAGCCAAAGTTACTTTTACTTGGGTAGGATGACTGCAGAAGGCATCACTATGCAGAGCTTCCAGACCTTTCCGTGCGTCATGCTCTCCAGAGGATGCGCCAGGTGTGTTGGATTTGCATGCACAAAGACAGGTATGCGCCCCACCCACCCCAGGCTGGGCAGCAAGATGTCTGCTCACCTACTGCACTAGACTTCCCAGCCTCCTTCCACACTCAGAATCCTTAAGGAGGATAGAGACCACAGAAACTAAAGCAAGACTAGGATGCTGCAAGGAAAGATGCTCTGATACACAAAAGCCAAAACATGAGGCAAGGAGGGAAAAGTAAAATGAGGCACACAGGAAGTTAAACTATGCAGTTACACTGCTGATTTAGAAAGATGTTAAGACACACACTAGATACAAATGAAACTCATCCTGCTCCCTTCCTCCAGAAGACATTGTAATGCAGAAAGCAAAAATACTACATCCTTCTTGTCATCAGCACTGTTAGTATTCAACACTTTAATATTTATGGTGTATCACATAAAAAACAAAGTCATATACTTTTGCATTAATAAAAAAATAGCAAATCCATATAATGGCAAAATCAGGAAAAAAATTCTAGTATTTCCACAAAATACATAATGTCTTACAGATGATTATGTGGACTTTAAATGTTTGCAGCCCTACAGAGCTTTTGTTGCCAATTGAAAAAAAAAAAATCATCCCAACATAGGATGTTCAAAAAGCCTAATTCATAAAAAAGACAATTTAGTCTATGTTTAATACAGTGTTTTTTAGGATGGTAACGTAAGTCATGCAAGAGCTCTGGAAAACAAAACAAGAAACTATGATGTCAGCTGTGGGTTAAATAAAAAGAAAAAAACCAACCACACAAAAAAGAATATAAGGAATGGTTAGTGGTGCTGCCAATTAAAAAAAAAATTGTAAATCATCTTACCACCCAAAAGTGATATGGAAAACTGTTTGAATCTGAGCATGGACATGGTTGTAGTCATCTTTTGGAATTATAAAGGAAAGTGACAGGTAACTACTTGTGTTCCATTCCTCAGAGGAGTAGATTCCTATATCCAAATGATCATGAATGCCCCTCCCATCCCACACTCAGATGGAAAGCAGCCAAAACTCCTGCCGCTGGATTCTTCAGCACCCTTGGGACAGTCTCCAACTGACACTTCGCAGCAGAGGAAGAGGGCAGGCACCTTTGGTGACTCTTCAGTGAGACTCCATCGACATTCAGAATCTTAAAATGTTGGTAATGAAAACCACGGACCTCCAAGTCATCCTTACCAACCTCAAATGTAGTGTTGTGACATCCAACGAAGGACTTCCACGTCACATGGGAATAAATTTGAACAGATACATCCAATTGAACATAGTGTCTCAGATTTCAAACAAATACAGCTCATCTTTTGCCAACAAATAAATATAGTGGAATGCAAGTTTGAGGGATGGAAGAATATATAATCTACCAACTGTCAAGGAGTACAATTTCATTGCAGACACAAAGACTCAACAGTTTCAAAGATTTTTTTAAAATTAAAAAAAAAGTTTGCACTTATTCCTCACAAAATCTTCACTTTTGAAACTATCCCAATTGAAGCTACACACTGAATTTATTAATACAGCATTAAGTTTCTTTGTGTAAAAAAATCTTTGTACACAGTAATAAAAAAAGATAAGGCAAGATGCATTAAACAGAAACCTTCTGGCTCTTTTCCTCTGCGTTCTTACAGAGCCACTGATGACTATCTGCAACAAAAGAGTTAAGTTTCTGATTTTCCGTATCAAGCATCTTATGCCTTTGCTGTGGTAAGAATTCTGTCCGAGCACCCTGAAGGACAGATGCTGGTGATGGTCTTTGGCACTTATGCTGGCAAACTGAGCTTCTTTCCCTTGAGTACTAGAATTTCAAAGAGAAGAAAAGAAAACAAAAGGTTACTGATATTGACAAACTTAGCTTCCTTCTTCCCATTCCTAGAAGTCACTCACACACAAGATTCTACATAGTAAGGTATAGGAAATAAGCAATTGTATTTTAAAAATACAAATTTCATCGAAAGTGCCACTAAATTCATAGTGGCTTTTTGTTACCATGACTTTCACCCTAATCAATATATAGTAAAATATAGCTATGTAGGGAGGCCTGTGAAATTCTGGGTACTAAAACATAAAGGCCGGGTGCAGTGGCTCACGCCTATAATCCCAGCACTTTGGCAGGCCAGGGTGGGAGGATCCCTTGAAGCTAGGAGTTCAAGACCAGCCTGGGCAAAAAAAGTGAGAGCGAAACCATCTCTATAAAAAGATTTTTTTAAATGAAAGAGGTGTGGTGGCATGCACTTGTAGTCCCAGCTACTCAGGAGGATGAGCAGGGAGGATCACTTAAGCCCAGGAGTTTGGGACTGCAGTGAGGAAGGATCACACCACTACATTCTTGCAGCCTGAGTAACAGCATGAGACCCTGTCTCTTTAAAAAAAAACAAACACAAAAGATGGCTAGGTGAGGGAGCTCACACCTATAATCCCAGCACTTTGGGAGGCAGAGGTGGGCGGATCTCCTGAGGTCAGGAGTTCAAGACCAGCCTGGCCAATATGGCGAAACACCATCTCTACCAAAAATACAGAAATTAGGCTGGGCACAACCATCTCTACCAAAAATACAAAAATTAGGCTGGGCACAATGGCTCATGCCTGTCATCCCAGCACTTGGGGAGGCTGAGGCGGGTGGATCACATGAGGTTGGGAGTTTGAGACCAGCCTGACCCACATAGAGAAATTCCATCTCTACTAAAAATATAAAAATTAGCTGGGTGTGGTGGCGGGCACCTGTAATCCCAGCTACTCAGGAGGCTGAGGCAGGAGAATCCCTTGAACATGGGAGGTGGAGGTTGCAGTGAGCCCAGATTGCACCACTGCACTCCAGCCTGGGCAACAAGAGCAAAACTCTGTCTCAAAAAAAAAAAAAAAAAAAAAAGGGCTAGGCGCGGTGTCTCACGCCTGTAATCCCAGTACTCTGGGAGGCCGAGGTGTGGTGGTGTATGCCTGCAGTCCCAGCTACTAGGGTGGCCAAGGCAAGAGAATCACTTGAACCTGCAAGGTGGAGGTTGCAGTGAGTCCAGATCGTGCCACTGCACTCCAGCCTGGGTGACAGAGCGAGACTCCGTCTCAAACCAAAACAAAAGTAGCCAGGTGTGGTGGTGTGTGACTGTAATCTCAGCTACTCGGGAGGCTGAGGCAGGAGAATCACTTGAACTTGGGAGGCAGAGGTTGCAGTGAGCTGAGAGCAAGCCACTGCATTCTAGCCTGGGCGAGAGAGAAAGACTCGCTCTGGAGGAAAAAAAAAAAAAAAAGGAAAGATATAAGATATATATGTTCTTTTTTTTGAGACAGAGTTTTGCTCTTGTTCCCCAGGCTGGAGTGTAATGGCGTGATATCAGCTCACTGCAACCTCCGCTTCCCTGATTCAAGAGATTTTCCTGCCTCAGCCTCCCGAGTAGCTGGGATTACAGGCATGTGCCACCACACCCAGTTAATTTTGTATTTTTAGTAGAGTTGGGGTTTCACCATGTTGGTCAGGCTGGTCTCGAACTCCTGACCTCAGGTGATCCACCCGCCTCGGCCTCCCAAAGTGCTGAGATTACAGGCATGAGCCATCGCACCCGATCTATATATGCTTTTTACCTAGCAATTCCACCATTAGGAATTTTATTGTATAGTTGGATTTTTAGCCTGGGATCTGTGGTTGGGTTTCAGAGATTCCTGAATCTGCCAAAACTATATGCATGCATTTGGGTGCGTATGCATAAATATGCTTTTTTTTTTTTGAGACAGTCTTGCTCTGTCACTCAGGCTAGAGTGCAGTAGCGCGATCTCGGCTCACTGCAAGCTCTGCCTCCCGCGTTCACACCATTCTCCTGCCTCAGCCTCCCGAGTAACTGGGACTACAGGTGCCTGCCACCACGCTTGGTTAATTTTTTTTGTATTTTTAGTAGAGACAGGATTTCATGTGTTAGCCAGGATGATCTTGATCGCCTAACCTCGTGATCCGCCCACCTTGGCCTCCCAAAGTGCTGGGATTACAGGCGTGAGCCACCGCACCCGGCATAAATATGCTTTTTTTTTCTGAACAAGGATGATAGCTTTCATCAAATTTTGGTAAAGTTCACATGTCCTATATTCATACAAATGCAAAAACACATATATACAAGGATGCTGATATAATGACTGGATTTTAACAGCAAACCAGTAACAGCCTGAACAGCCATGAACAGGGGGCTGGGTAAATAAATTATGGTACATGCACATAATGAAACACTCTGTGGCTACTGAAAATTATGTAGATTTCTAAAGACATGAAAAATGTGAGTGGGATAAAAGCAGTGTATAGAACAGCGTGTACAGTTTAAGTCATGTGTCTGTGTATGCACAGAGAGGTATCTGGTGTTATGTTTACTGAAACACCAGATGAATTTTTTAGTGAAAATGTGTCATTTTAGGAAAAGTGATTGCAAAAGAAAAAGGATTCTTATATTTAAGAAGACAACATCCTGATCCAGAATGTTACTGGTCAATCACAAAAGTGTTTCTCTGGAGCCAGTTTATGAGAGAGTGCCCGGTTAGAAGAGTGCCAGGCAAGGGCGCTCCTAAAAGAACATGTGACTCTAGAAACAACGCAGGCCACATCCAACATACCTTTTGTAATGTACAAGTAGAAGAAGTCACAGTATAGGATGGTCTGGACTACGCCGGCCACCACAGCAATGAGGTCAAAGAAGCCCTCAAAGTAGAAGCGCCAGATCCAGTTGACAAGATACAAAGCACGATAGAGGCCCAGGAAGAACAAGTAGTGCGTGGTGATGGTCTCGGCCTCCCCGGTCTTGCTGATCATAAAGAGCTGTGGAAGGATAGCCACGGACTCCAGGTAGATGGAGAAGGTCCAGAGGATCTAGAAGAGAAATGCAAGCTTCCATCAGGACCCACTGCCCACCAGAAGCTCAGAGGAAACGCTCTTGCTTGCTTTACCACAAAGCAGCTTAAGATGAGTGGGGAGTGGGGCATGTCGGCCCAAAACAGAACAACAGCTTGGCAACTGCATAACCCAGTGGTCCCCAACCTTCTTGGCGCCAGTGACTGGTTTCATAGAAGACAATTTTTCCACAGACTAGCAGGGTGGATGGATGGTTTCGGGATGATTCAAGCACATTGCAATCATTGTGCACTTTATTTCTATTATTACTATAATATACAATGAAATAATTATATAGCTCATCATAACGCAGAATCAGTGGGAGCCTGAGCTTGTTTTCCTGCAACTAGATGGTCCCATCTGGGGGTGATGGGAGACAGTGACAGATCATCAGGCATTAGATTTTCATAAGGAGCACGCAACCTAGATCCCCCACATGCACAGTTCACAATAGGCCTTGCACTCCTATGAGAACTGAATGCCTCGCACTCCTATGAGAACTGAATGCCACCACTTATCTGACAGGAGGTGGAGCTTGGGCGGTAATGTGAGTGATGGGGAGCGGCTGTAAATACAATGAAGCTTCACTTGCTCACCCACCGCTCATCTCCTCCTGGGCAGCCTGGTTCCTCACAGGCTATGAACCGGGACCAGTCAGTGGCCCAGGGGTTGAGGACTCCTGGCATAAATCACAGAAACTTAAGCAACCTTTAAGAGGCAGGGCACTGCCAGTGTGACAAGCTGGGTAACCTGGACATCTCTACCACTTTGAATTTTCATCACCCTGTCTCTCCAGGTTTATTTTTCCTGCCTCAATTTTCTATGAATCTACATACAGACATTTCTCCTGGACAAGCTTGTCCTGCTCCAGATCTGGGATACCAAATCAACCCTGCTTTCCGCCAGGGTTGACAATACTGATAATTGATAAGTTCCTTCTACTTCCTTGCTGCTGTTTTTCCTCGCTGACTGATCTTGCCAGACTACTGAAATATTTTTACTATTTTTCTTATTCCTTAAGCTTTCTGGTGTGGTTAAATCAAAGGGGTAGAAGTCAGAATTGTAATTACAGAAATTCTCTGCCCAACATACGACTTTATTCATGATGATAACAGAAGGACTTTCAGAGGGTCCTTGAGTGTTTTAAAAGTCCAGGCATGGTCGGGCGTGGTAGCTCACGCCTATAATCCCAGCACTTTGGGAGGCCTAGACAGGTGGATCACCTGAGATCAGGAGTTCAAGACCAGCCTGGAAAACATGGTGAAACCTAGTCTCTACTAAAAATACAAAAATTAGCCAGGCAAGATGGCGGGTACCTGTAATCCCAGCTACGCGGGAGGCTGAGGCAGGAGAACTGCTTGAACCTGGGAGGCAAAGGCTGCAGTGAGCTGAGATCATGCCACTGCACTCCAGCCTGGGTGACAGAGCGAGACTCCGTCTCAAAAAAAAAAAAAAAAAAAATCCAGGCGCTCCCAGCATCCATCAGACACTCAGAGTAGCACAGTGACTTGATCGGTCCCAGGATGTGGAGCAGCACCATTTGCCTGTTCAGTAAGGAAAGAAGAGGTAAAAGAAGAGGTACTCGGGAGCAGATCAGTGCACTGCACAGTGCTGGGGCACCACAAACCACCTTTCCTAAAGGCAAGAGGTGCAGAGTGCTGCTAAGCAGGGTAATAGACACAACATCAGTGCACATCTGTACATGAAAAGGAAACAAAATGTGGGCTACAGGAGGGAGACTGTGTTCTTCCAACACTGGTACGGGCAGGGCTGTGTTTGGTACCACAGAAGTCAAGATAATGAAATACAGTTTCAAGTTTCTATTTCAAATGAATCAGACTGTAAGCTGTCAGCAGACACCCAAATATGTGGGTGCTTAATTCTCATCTACGATTTTTTACACCAGTCATGAACATTGCACTAGAGTTTCCCAAACCAGAAAATAAAAACAAAAAACCCCATGAAAACCTACATGATCTGCAAACATACAAACAGGTCCATTCACCTAGATGACCAGAAATGACCACTAAATAACTTTTTTTCTTTAGATGGAGCCTCACTCTGTCGCCAAGGCTGGAGTGCAGTGGCTCAATCTTGGCTCACTGCAACTTCCGCCTCCCAGGTTTAAGTGATTCTCCTTCCTCAGCCTCCTAAGTAGCTGGGATTACAGGTGCACAACACCACACCCAGCTAATTTTTGTATTTCTTTATCTTTCTCTTTTTTTTTTTGTGATGGAGTCTCACTCTGTCACCCAGGCTGGAGTACACTGGTGTGATCTCAGCTCACTGCAACCTCCACCTCCTGGGTACATGCCATTCTCCTGCCTCAGCCTCCCAAGTAGCTGGGACTACAGACGCCTAACTACCATGCTCGGCTAAATTTTTTTTTTTTTTTTTTGAGACAGAGTCTCACTCTGTTGCCCAGGCTGGAGTGCTGTGGCGCCATCTCCGCTCGCTGCAAGCTCCACCTCCCAGGTTCATGCCATTCCCCTGCCTCAGCCTCCCAAGTAGCTGGGACTACAGGCGCCCGCCACCACACCCAGCTAATTTTTTTGTATTTTTAGTAGAGACAGGGTTTTACCGTGTTAGCCAGGATGGTCTCAATCCCGACTTTGTGACCCACCCGCCTCGGCCTCCCAAAGTGCTGGGATTACAGGCGTAAGCCACTGCGCATGGCCGATTTTTGTGTTTCTAATAGAGACAGGGTTTCACTATGCTGGCCAGGCTGAATGCCTGAACCTCTGACCTCAAGTGATCTGCCCACCTCAGCCTCCCAAAATGCTGGGATTATAGGCATGAGCCACCAGGCACAGCCCTAAATAACCTCTTTTTTATTTTCCCCCAAGACAAGAGTCTTGCTCTGTAACCCAGGCTGGAGTACAATGGTGTCATCTTGGCTCACTGCAACCTCCACCTCTTGGGTTCAAGCGATTCTCCTGCCTCAGTCTTCTGAGTAACTGAGATTACAGGCACGTGCACACCACACCCAGCTAATTTTCTGTATTTTCAGTGGAGACGATGTTGCACCATGTTGGCCAGGCTGGTCTCGAACACCTGACCTCATGACCCACCCAAAGTGGAGGCCGAACTCTGCCTCGGTCTCCCAAAGTGCTGGGATTACAGGCATGAGCTACCACGCCTGGCCCTAAATAACCTTTTAAACTAACCTCAAGAGGAGAGAAATCGTGATTGACTAAAAAGGAGAGGCCTCCCACAGGGACCACCAGAAACTCCACTCGGAAGGTATCGTGATTTCCATCGTAGGTTGCCTTAAATTTCAGGTAGATCAGGTACACTGTGGCATAGGAGCAGGCAAGGTAGATAACCTACAAGCAAAAGAAAAAAATACCAGGTGTCAATACCTTGCCACTATTCCAGCTCCCCCAGCTTTTTTTTTTTTTATTATCCATGTATTTGGAAAGGCAAGATTTTCTTCCTTAGCCTGTTTTTGGAATTTTAAAACTTAAATATAGTAAAATTCTCTTTTTTGGAGGTGTTCAGTTCTGAGGCATAACCACCACCAAAATTAGGACACAGAACAGTTCCATCACCCCCAAAATTCTGCTATGCTGCCCCTTTGCAGTCAAGCTCCCCCAGGCTTCCTTCACCTCCTGCAATGCAATCACACTTATGTTCTCCGCCCGTAGTTTTGCCTTTTCTACAATGCCACATAAATGGAGTCATATAGTATGTCGCCTTCTGAGTCCAACTTCAGTTAGCCTAATGCATTTGAGAGTCAACCAAACTTATTGTGTATACAGCAGGTCTGCCAATAACATCCTTTCGTTGTAACATTGATGAGAAAAGAAACTGGTTCCCGGCTGGGGACACTGTCCACATGGCGTTCGCACGCTCTCCCCGGGTCCAGGTGGGTCTTCTCCAGATACTATGGTTTCCTCTTACATCTCAAAGATGTGCTTGTTAGGTGAACTGGCATGGGAACTGTCCTAGTGTGAGTGTGGGTGTGGGTGTGGGAGAGCACGCCCTGTGATGGAATGGCATCCTGTGCAGTGGGGGAAAGTTCCCTTCTTGAACCTGAGCTGCTGGGATAGGCTCTGGCCACCTGGGACCCTGAACTGAAGTGGGTTGGAAAATGAATACAAATTATGGTAAAATAAAAATTCATAAAGTAATATACAATAATTATACAACCGTACAATAAACAATGTAGTACAAAAGCACTCAGTGAGCCTGCTATAATTGTTATTGTTTTTTAACTTTATGGTAGTAGGAGGTACTCCTTATAATTTTTGCTTTGAAAACATATACCTTTTTTTTTTGAGATGGAGTCTCACTCTGTCGCCTAGGCTGGAGTGCAGTGGTGTGATCTGGGCTCACTGCAAGCTCCGCCTCCTGGGTTCACGCCATTCTCCTGCCTCAGCTTCCTGAGTAGCTGGGACTACAGGCGCCCGCCACCACACCCGGCTAAGTTTTAAGTATTTTTTTAGTAGAGACGGGGTTTCACCGTGTTAGCCAGGATGGTCTTGATCTCCTGACCTTGTGATCCGCCCACCTCGGCCTCCCAGAGTGCTGGGATTACAGGCGTGAGCCACCGCGCCCAGCCTGCAAACATATACTTCTTGATTTAACCCACCACCACTATGACCCACCGTCACGCACCAATTCACTAAAAATTGGATAAATAATTATGTTGCTTTTATTAATCTTTCTTAAATATATAGCTCACACTGGCTGGGCGCAGTGGCTCCCGCCTGTAATCCCAGCACTCTGGGAGGCCGAGGTGGGCGAATCACCACGTCAGGAGATCCAGACTATCCTGGCTAACACGGTGAAACCCCGTGTCTATTAAAAAAATACAAAAAATTAACTGGGTTTGATGGCGGGTGCCTGTAGTCCCAGCTACCCGGAGGCTGAGGCAAAAGAATGGTGTGAACACAGGAGGCGGAGCTTGCAGTGAGCTGAGATCACGCCACTGCACTCCAGCCTGGACAACAGAGTGAGACTCTGTCTCAAAAAAAAAAAAAAAAAAAAAAAAAAAAAATTGATAGCTCACATTTGTTTTGGGCCTTTTTTTTTTGAGACAGACTCTCACTCTGTCACCCAGGCTGGAGTGCAGTTGTGCGATCTCGGCTCACTGCAACCTCCACCTTCCGGGTTCAAGCGATTCTTGTGCCTCAGCCTCCCAAGTAGCTGGGAACACAAGCGCCCGCCACCACGCCCAGTTAATTTTTATATTTTTAGTAGAGACGGGGTTTCACCATGTTGGTCAGGCTGGTCTTGAACTCCTGACCTCAGGTGATCCGCCCGCCTCGGCCTCCCAAAGTGCTGGGATTACAGGCGTGAGCCACTGCACCGGCCTGTTTTGGGTCTTTATTTAAAAGTCTGGTGGTGTTTTTGGGACCAGAAATATGCTGTAGGAACTTAACTCTTACTCATGTCAATTAGCCTATGGTAAAACTGGCTTCAGTGTATGTTGTTTCACTTCAAGAACCTACCAATGACATTAAGTGAGGGCCTAGTGTTAATAATTTGTTCCTTTTATAGCTGTGTCCATTGGTGGTCCATTGTATGGATGCACCAGTTTATTTATTCACTCACCAGTTGAAGGACAGGTGGTTTCTGATTTGGGAGGACAGTGGATAAAGCTGCTGTGAACATTTGCGTACAAGTGTTGGTGTGAATGTAAGTTTTCACTTCACTTGGGTATGTACTTTGGGGTCAGATTGCTGGGTCATATGTTAAGTGTAACTTTTTTTTTTGAGACGGAGCCTTGCTCTGTCGCCAGGCTGGAGTGCAGTGGTGCAATCTCAGCTCACTGTAACCTCCACTTCCCGGGTTCAAGCAATTCTCCTGCCTCAGCCTCCCCAGTAGCTGAGATTACAGGCGCACGCCGCCACACCCAGCTAATTTTTAGTAGAGGCGGGATTTCACCATGTTGGCCAGGATGGTCTTGATTTCCTGACCTTGTGATCCACCCACCTCGGCCTCCCAAAGTGCTGGGATTACAGGCGTGAGCCACCATGACCAGCCATAAGTTTAACTTTATAAGAAACTGGTATACAAGTACAGTAGCTCACGCCTGTAATCCCAGCACTTTGGGAGGCCAAGGTGAGTGGATCATTTGAGGTCAGGAGTTCAAAACCAGCCTGGCCAGCATGGTGAAACCCCGTCTCTACGGGAAATACAAAAATTTTTTTTTAAAGGCCAAAAAACATGTATTCCTCTGACCCCAAAGAAAAGTCTGATATTCTAAAATTACATCAACTCTCAGACTGCAGAAATAAGGCTCAAGGATCAAATAGCAGGTTTAGTCCAGGAACAGCAACACCTGAGAGCTAGCTGTCCTGCCTAGCACTGCTTCTCCCCAGGAAAGACAATGTGAGAACATCTAGGCAGATGACTTAATAGGAAATTGACAGCAGTCATGAAGCCCTTATATGCTTTTAAAAAACTACGAAGACACTAAATTGACCCTGACACTTCATACTTGCAAATAAACAGTCAACATGGTATTAAAATTGTTGTTCATACCCATATACCAAAGAACTACCCCCAAAAGGAATCAAGGAACATTCATACACTATTACAGGAGTTCTCTCCACACACAAATATATGTGCACATATGGGAATACAAAACAAAATCTACATGCATAAACAAAACACACATCCATCTACACGTGCACTGAACCCCCTCAGCACATCCAGCCAAGGCTCACAGCAGACAGGCCTCTCACCAGGACCTAGCCTGTGGCCAGCTCAACGTTAATGAAAACTTGATGGACGTTATTTCCACTAAGGCCTTAGCAGCAGCTGGAGAAGAACAGCTGCTTCTCTCCTCTCACCAGCACATAGAAGTTAAAGTAAAAAGACACGAGCGCCTCAGGTCTCAGGACAGACTTTCAGGACATTGTGCTTAGAAACTACAACCAAGCAAGCATGGATTCCTCTGAAACCTGGGCATCCTGAGTGGGAGGGAGGATTCTTGTTCACACATCTCAAGTTTTAACTTGCCTAGACAAGTGGGGACCTAACCTTTTTTTTTTTCTTGAGACGGAGTCTCACTTTGTCGCCCAGGCTGGAGTGCAGTGGCACAATCTCGGCTCACTGCAAGCTCTACCTCCCGGGTTCACGCCATTCTCCCGCCTCAGCCTGCCGAGTAGCTGGGACTACAGGCACCTGCCACCATGCCTGGCTAATTTTTTGTATTTTTAGGAGAGACGGGGTTTCGCCATTCACAGGATGGTCTAGATCTCCTGACCTCGTGATCCGCCCACCTCGGCCTCCCAAAGTATCGGGATTACAGGCGTGAGCCCCTAACCATTTTTAAGTAAGCTCACTTCCTGAATACTAGGTTCCCATCACTTGGTAATGAAGAATCTATTATAAGTGACTCAAATTTGCTTTTTAGTAAAGACCAGACTTACATATTGCTTTGTCTCCTTTCAACAGTGCTTATGAAAATGCTCCTGAACACAAAATGTTGGGGGGAGGTTGTTTAGATGCCATACCAAATAGGATTCAGTTTAAATATTACTTCCTTGGGTGTGCTAATAACCAAATGTCCTAGAATAGTGCCTGGTGCACAGGTGCTCAGTATTTGTAGAATGAAGGAAAGAAAGAAAGAAAGAAATCAGACTCCTATTACATATCCCGAGAGCCCCTGTTTTGTTTTGTTTTTCAGACAGGGTCCTGCTCTGTCACCCAGGCTGCCAGGCTGGAGTACAGTGGTGTGATTATGACTCACTGCAACTTCAACCGCCAGGGTTCAAGCGATCGTACCACTTCACCCTCCCGAGTAGTTGGGACTACAGGAGTATGCCACCATGCCTGGCTAATTTCTGCATATATATATACACACACACACACACACACACACACACACACATATTTAGAGACGGGGTCTCACTATGTTGCTCAGGCTGGTCTCGGATTCCTTGGCTCAAGCAATCCACCCACCTTGGCCTCCCAAAGTGCTGGGATTACAGGCATGAGCTACTGTGCCTAGCCTGTTTCATTTTTTTTATACCCATAGGTTCACAGTCTCTTATACTTTTCCTTTGTAGCACCCACCATAAATTGCAGTCACTTGTACTGCCATGATCTGTGTACTCTCCCACACCAGAATAGAAACTTCTGCTTATTTTCTGCCACATCCTCAGTTCCCAGCTCTATAGGTGTTCACAAGCATGAATTCAACACTGTGTGAAAGAACTGAAGCTCATGTAGTCTACAACTTCCCCCAGTATGGGGTGTGCACCACCAGTGGAACACAAAGTGTTAGGTGGTGTGCAAACATTTTGTATTTTAATAGTTATACATTTGTTTTAATGTGAATTCAAAAAAATACAAGAAAGACAACAAAGGTGTTATAGATACTAATGCTTCGGACAAGTTGAAGGTTTAAAAAATATGTTACTAAGTAAATGATGGCATACAGATCATTTAAGCATGGCAAATGTAATAAAAATTTGCCAACAAAAATACACAACAGTTTAAGAAAAACTGACTCAGTGGAAAAGAAAAAAGGTAGAAACCTACACACAGTTCCTCACACAGCAGCAAAATGAGACACTGCAACTAGGAGTCCTGCTTTCATTCCTTGTTATGTACCAACTTGCTGGATTTCTCTGGGGACTCTGTAATTTCCCACGGCTTGAAAATATAATGGTTACCCCTCTTTCTTATAGAGTTATCGAGAGCTTTAGATTTATCATACTTAAGGAACCTAAAATAAAAAAGCTCTAACTTCAAAGTATTTTAATTAACTACTGTTTGAAACCAAAAATGTATGCTTACTGATAACTCGTTTATTCCCAGTTATATGTACAAGGTGGTCTGAAAGTTTTAAAGTCAAGAACAGCATATTAAGACATGATTTTTGGAGCATTTTAATTAAAAATATACAGCTGACATAAATTAAGTTTCCATAGACCTGTGCACTGTTGATGAAATACATTCCAGGGGATGGCATACCATACCTTCATAGATGTGTTATACAATGAAATAAATGAAGTAAAAAGATCCAGGTAACGAGTTGTGAAGACCAGTGCAAACAGAAGCTGGCTTTTCCCAGAAATACCTGGAGAAACAGAAGGGAAGTATTAGAAAGACCTGCAGAGCTTTAGGATTCCTGTGGATCACACTGTACAGGGAGTGCAGGCAGGGAAGGAGGAGTGTGTGGGGTCAAAGGCCCAGGTCTGGGGAGGGCTCTGAATGAACAAGAGCAGTTGTAGTTTTTCTATCCCTTAACGTTCCCAAACATGCCCCTTTTGGGAGGCTCTAACAGGTTTTTCTGTCTCACTATAAAGGGCGACCACAGGAAAGGGGCTTCATTATGCCAGAATGTGTATCATTCAAAGGAATCTTATATTTCTCAAACATATCTCCTCAGGCAGGAACAAATTTCTCAATAATTCTGCTGTCATTTAGTGTTATAACTTGTCTCTTACATTCACATTTTTCTTTTCTTTCTTTTCCCCCGAGACAGGGTCTCCCTCTGCTGCCCAGGGTGGAGTGCAGAGGCACGATCATAGCTCACTGCAGTCCTGACCTCCTGGGCTTAAGCAATCTTCCCACCTCTGCCTCTAGAGTAGCTGGGACTAGAGGTGTGAGCTACCACACTCAGCTAATTTTTAAACACATTTTTTGTAGAGATGGAGTTTCACCATGTTACCCACACTGGTCTTGAACTCCTGGGCCCAAGCAATCCTTCCAGCTTCCCAAAGTGTTGGCATTACAGGTATGAGCCATCTCGCCTGGGCCTTTCTTTGCAAGGTAAAACAATATCTCCATGGTGAGAAATCTTTTGAGAATGGAGATGGAGTCTACTGTGATTAAGGGGGATGAGGAGTCGAGTGAGAAGCACTGACTCAGGTAAGAGTTGGGTAGGAACTCCCACTGGAATAATGGCATCACCTCCCATGGTGACTTCTTTGCTAAGAGCGGCAATTACTTGGATATGTTAAGATTTTTAAAGCTTCGGTCTCAGTTGGGCATAGTGGCTCATGCCTGTAATCTCCACATTTTGGGAGGCTAAGGCGGGAGGATCGCTTGAACTCAGGAGTTTGAGACTAGACTCTGTCTCTACAAAAAATAAAAAAGTGACAGCCAGGCAAGGTGGTACACACCTGTGATCCCAGCTACATGGGAGGCTGAGGTGGGAGGATTGCGTGACTCTAGAAGGTTGGGGCTGCAGGGAGCTGTGGTCACATCCCTGACCCTGTCTCAAAAAACAAATTAATTAAAATAAAATAAACAGAAATTCCACTGTATTTGTATAAAAATGTTCCTGAATGCTAGGACAACATGAAGGTGGTAACCCACAACTACAGCCGGTCTTCAAAAGCAGCTGTCTTTTTTAAAGCCTTGAAACTGTGTTTCCACCTCCAACCACCAACCCACCTCCAGAGCACTGCATGGCGCAGCCACACTCAGCCAGGAAGGCTGGACATTTATGTGGTGTGCACACAGCTTTTCTGACATTTATATTTGACCAAATATTTACTTGACAAAGGACATGAACTATGGGTTTCAGATGCTGGAGACTGAGCGAATGCATTAAAGAAACTGAAGACTAACTAAATGTCAGAACCCACCTACCCTCATCTATAATGCAAACTTCACACTATTACACATTTTAGTAAGTATGAATTTAACAAAAATGTTAAATGAACTTTCACCCAAATCATTCACAACACTCCTCTGGAACGTGAAAAGCACATTATTTTTCTTTTCTTTTTTTGAGACTGGGTCTCACTCTGTTGCCCAGGCTGGAGTGCAGTGGCACAAGTACAGCCCACTGCACCTCTGGCCTCCCTGGGCTGAGGTGATCCTCCCACCTCAGCCTCCTGAGTAGCTGGTACTACAGGTGGGTGCGCCACCACGCCTGGCTAATTTTTGTATTACACGTTGTTTTCCTTTTTTTTTTTTTTTTTTTTTTTGAGACAGAGTCTCGCTCTGTAGCCCAGGCTGGAGTGCAGTGGCCGGATCTCAGCTCACTGCAAGCTCCGCCTCCCAGGTTTACGCCATTCTCCTGCCTCAGCCTCCCAAGTAGTTGGGACTACAGGCGCCCGCCACCTCGCCCGGCTAGTTTTTTTTTTGTATTTTTTAGTAGAGACAGGGTTTCACCGGGTTAGCCAGGATGGTCTCGATCTCCTGACCTCGTGATCCGCCCGACTCGGCCTCCCAAAGTGCTGGGATTACAGGCTTGAGCCACCAAGCCCGGCGTTGTTTTTCAATATTTTAGGAACAATCATTTTGCAGTTTGATGATGAAAGCCTGAATGTAAGAATGTTACTTTCTCAGATGAAAAACTGTAGTCCCAGCCTATTCACATACACACCTAAATAGAAATGGAAGAAAATGTTGACGCCACCCTTCCAGATCCATCAATAGAAACCAACTTCAAGGGCCAAAGGAGGAGACACAGACAGTAAATCTGCTCTGCTTAGTCTTTTCCCCAGTAACGGATAACTTATTTTTTCCTACAGAGATCAATGTTCCAAAGGGGAAATAACAAGGCTGCTGCTATCCAAGAAAACTGGAGGTTTCGGAGGGGGAAGAAGAAAGAACAGGGAGCAGTCAGACCATACCTGGTGTTCGCTGAAGCCTTGAGAAATCAATTTCTAGCGTATTTCCTATATGGTTCTTTCCAATATTTTAAATATAGGCATACAGAATACAGATAGATGAATTTTGTGGGAAAGGGTTTTACTCTAACAGAACTTTGGAAGTCAGGCAGATTTGAAATTGTGTCCTCATTCCCAGAATTCCTATACTGAAAACCAGGGTCCATCATACTGTCTTTACCAGCCCCCTATGGGGACCCAGCTCACATCCCACCTCCTCCGGGAGGTCATCTCTGAAGATACCCTCCTTCAGGACTGTTGATTCATTCAGCAAGCACATAAGGGGAACTACTTCATGCCAGCTGCTGCCCTAGCTCCAATTACAGTACTTAAAAAAATACACTGTGATGATGTGGTTCCTGCCTCTCCTCTCCCCCAAAACCCCACTCAATACCAAGATCTTTAAAGGCTGCGGTCATGCCTTATTCCATCTTGTATTCCCTGCATGGGACACTGGGCCCTGACACACAGCAGGGCTCAGAAAATATTTGCTGAATGAATAAATGGACAAAAGAAAATGGAATTCATTTTATCTTCATGTCATGGGGGCATTCTCATTTCGTGGTATTTTGGGAGAACACTTGTGAAGAATGTGCAGGTCATACTGTGTCTCTGTGACTGTAAATAGGGCTCTGCCCTAATTTACTACTAGCTGGAGGGCGAGAGAGCCCCGAGTGCGCACAGGGCAGTGTGTGGTGTGCAGTCCGTCCATGGAGTAGCATCCACGCAGGACCGCCTTGCTGGAAATCTGCAGATGCTAATGTGGTCCCACACCATTCTCCCTAGCCCGGGATCCTAATTAGGAAGTACGAGCTTCTTCCTTTAACACAACAAAACTGTCCTATCTTCATAGGAAAACGGGAATCCTAGCTGAAGACAGAAGGGGGTGGGGCAAGAATCTCCTGGAGAGTTTGGGGGTAGAATATCTGCTATTAAACCAGAGCAGCTCTCCTAGTCAGTTTCTCTCCACTTTGAGATCAAAACATGCTAAGGTTACCAGGTAATAAGCTCTGCCAGAATACTCACTTTTGTAAATGTTTCTGAAACTGACACCCCCATACCAAATATACCAAACACCCATATTAAGGAGTACAACTTGTTACATGGAAATCAATCATTAAACTTAACATCATTCTTGTCTTATCCTACTGGGCTAGGTTAAATGTCTTTTGTTTTCTGTTTTGTTTTGGAGATGGGGTCTCTCTCTGTGGTGGTCCAGGCTGGAGCACACTGGTGCAATCATAGTTCACTGCAGCCTTGACCTACTAAGCTCAAGCAATCCTCCCAATGAGGTATTATACATTACAAAATAGCTAGAAGAGAGGTTTTCGAATGAAGAAATGATAAACGCATGAGGTGATGGAAATAACTACTCAGATTAGACTATATAACATACACATGTATTAAAACATCAACTTGTACCCCATAAATAGATCCAATCATAATGTATCAATTAAAAAATTTTAAGCCCTAACAAAAAATAATGCAAATTAAAACACATAAACCAAAAATAAGACATGAACATTTTAAAATTTGATACTGTCAAAATTCTTCTTAGAAAGGCCATGCCAATTTACATATCTACTAACACCAAATCAAAATACCCTTTCTTCACATCTTTGCCAACATTTCCCTACTCAGAGGTATGCACTGCTGTTCTTTTTTCTTTATTTGCCCACCTCCCCCTTTTTTTTTGAGACAGAACCTCACTCTGTTGCCCAGCCTGGGGTATGATGGCATGATCACAGCTTGCTGCGGCCCGGGGCTTAAGTGACTCTCCACCTCAGCCTCCTGAGCACCTAAGACACAGGCACACGCCACCATGCCCACCCAATGTTTCCTTTTTTTTGTAGAGACAGGGTTTCACACTGTTGTCCAGGCTGGTCTCAAGCTCCTGGCCTCAAGTGATCCTTTAGCTTTGACCTCCCAAAGCGCTGCCACCACACCTGGCCTGCACTGCTAGTTTAATATTCAAATTCCTAACTCCTAGTGAGACTGGGCATCCGTTCATGCTTCATTGGTCTTTTGTGATTCTTCAGTGAATTGCCAACTTTGCCCATTTTTCTGCTGGGTTTTTATTTGCAGGAGTACTTTATTACAGATATTAACCTTTTGTCACGTAGGTATATTACAGATTATTTCACTCAGTTTATTGTCTTTAGCTTTGATAATATTCTGAATTAAGAAATCAATTTGGAGAGATGTCATCTTTCTTTCTCACCAGCCTGCCTGGGTGCTCTCCAGGACTGCATTATGAACATACATGCAGGTCGTCTTCTATGTCCATCAGCAAAGTTTAGTATTTATTTTTTATTTTTATTTTTATGAGACAGAGTTTCGCTCTTGTCACCCAGGCTGGAGCGCAGTGGCGCAACCTCGGCTCACTGCAACCTCTGCCTTCTGGGTTCAAGCGATTCTCCTGCCTCAGCCTCCCAAGTGGTTGGGACTACAGGCGCGAGCCACCATGCCCAGGTAACTTTTTTGTAATTTTAGTAGAGATGGGTTTCACCATATTGGCCAAGCTGGTCCTGAACTCCTGACAGGTGATGCACCCACCTCGGCCTCCCAAAGTGCTGGGATTACAGGCGTGAGCCATCGCGCCTGGCCATCTTTTGTACATTTTCATATCATTTCAACTATATTACAGCTTTCTTGAGAATAGAAACTTTTCTTTTTTTTTTTTTTGATTTTTGTTTTTTGTTTTTGAGACGGTCTCACTCTGTCACCCAAGCTGAACTGCAATGGTGTGATCATGGCTCACTGCAACCTCGACTTCCTGGGCTCCAGTGATCCTCCCCACTCAGCCTCTGAGTAGCTGGGACCACAGCGCACCACCACGGCTGGGTTATTTTTGTATTTTTGGTAGAGACAGGGTTTCACCATGCTGCACAAGCTGGTTTTGAACTTCTGTGCTCAAGTGATCCACCCACTTTGGCCTCCTAAAGTGCTGGAATTACAGGCATGAGCCACTAAGTCGGGCCGAGAACAAAAACTTTTTTGTTTTGTTTTTTTTGTTTGTTTGTTTTTTGAGACGGAGTCTCGCTCTGTCACCCAGGTTGGAGTGCAGTGGCACGATCTTGGCTCACTGCAAGCTCCACCTCCCGGGTTCACACCATTCTCCTGCCTCAGCCTCCCGAGTAGCTGGGACTACAGGCGCCCACCACCACGCCCAGCTAATTTCTCGTATTTTTAGTAGAGACGGGTTTCACCATGTTAGCCAGGATGGTCTCAATCTCCTGACCTCGTGATCCACACGCCTTGGCCTCCCAAAGTGCTGGGATTACAGGCGTGAGCCACCGTGCCTGGCCAAGAACAAAAACTTTTAATAGTTGCAAGCTGCTGTTCTGAATTGTGTGCCAGTGCCTTGTACGTGGTGGGTGGTTAATAAATGTTTGAGAGTAATGATTACTCAGAGACTGGCGCTCAAAGGAGCAGAGGCGACAACAGCTACAGAGGGAGCTGCACATGTGATGCAAAAGCTTCTTGGAGTACTCCCCATCTTACCCACTATATTACTCCAAAAATATCAACTGTCCCATATGTGAAATGTATGGACACCATAAGCTTCAGTATGGTGTTTGGTAGGATGAAAAGTTTACAACCTACGTAACAGCTAACAACAACCTAAGCGACAGGGGAAGGAGGGAAGGAGAGAGACTTGTGGGGGAAGGCCCAGGGTCGTGGATCTCAGCAAGACTCCTCTAGCTACAGTAGATACACACTACTGATCACTAGCTACAGTAGATACACACTACTAATAGATACAGCACTACAGTAGATACGGCACTAATAACCATTGGCCTACAGGAAAATTGGAATAGGAAGCCCTTCATCTAAAACCACCGCTTGTTCTTCCAAGGTTATGTAGGTCAGTGTTTAGGACAAAAATAAAGTGACAACTTGAGCATACTATGGATCGAGCTGCAATAATTCAGAATAGGAGAAACTCACACTCCATTTTGGCACTCTTCTGTAAAGACAATAGCAGATACAGCCACAAGAGAATGCGGACTCAAACGTGATCAACTCACCGCCCCCACTTTAAAATGGTCCTTAAAGTCAGCTGTTCTGGAATCTGACTACGAGGAACACAGAATCTCCAGCTTCTGCACGAGTAAGCTTCATCCCTGACCCTTATGGGGTAAAAAGCACCATGGTTCCGAGACTAAAACAGAATTTTCAAAATCGGTGCTAAAATCCTAAAAATGAACCTCAGTATCAGTATTTTCAAAATGAGAAACACAATCTGGATGCACATGTCTCCTATTCCAGTCATCTGAGAAACTCATATCAAATTCTTACTCTTTCAAAAGACTCTAAACAACTTTTATAATTTAGTATGGAAAAACAAAGCAGCTTGTCAAAGTTAGCATTTAATTCTGAATAAATGATCTGGGTGATTTACTTAAAATCAGGAAAACACACAAACAAGGACAGAAATCATCCTAAGTCTGAGAACAAGAACAGTTTAATAATATCCCTGGAATACTTGGCAAACACACACACAAAGTTAACTAATCTATTTCTCTCTTCCTTCGTTAGCATTTTAGCTGAAGTATTTCATATTTTCCTGATATGCTCCTGAATCTCTCAAATGAAAACAGTGAATAGTAAAAAATGAACGGCCTGGCGCGGTGGCTCGCGCCTGTAATGCCAGCACTTTGTGAGGGCGAGGTGGGCGGATCATGAGGTCAGGAGACCGACACCAGCCTGGCCAACATGGTGAAACCCCATCCCGACTAAAAATACAAAAATTAGCCGAGCATGGTGGCAGGCACCTATAGTCCCAGCTACTCGGGAGGCTGAGGCAAGAGAATCGCTTGAACCCGGGAGGCTGAGGCAAAAGAATCGTTTAAACCCGGGAGGCGGAGGTTGAAGTGAGCCAAGATCACGCCCTTGCACTCCAGCCTGGGGCACAACAGCGAGACTTACTCTCAAAAAAAAAAAAAACAAAAAAACAAAAAAAACAAATCATTATTCTGGAGTTGCATTGAATTCTCCCAAATATCTTAGTTTGGATAAAAGTTTAAGAGACAGCACACTTCAAGGCTTAATGATTTGCCAGAGGAGGGGATTCTGAAAAACATATGGAAAAAAATAAAGAGACTCACACGAAGATTTTGGAGCAAAACTAAAGATTAAAACTAACATCGCCAGGCACTGTGGCTCACACCTGTACCCAGCCGCTCAGGAGGCTGAGGAGGGAGGATTACTTGTGCCCAGGAGTTTGAGGCTGTAGTGAGCCGTGACACAGCCACTGCACTCCAGCCTGGGGGCCAGAGTGAGACACCGGTCCTACTCTTTTAAAAAAAAAAAAAAAAAAAAAGGTAACATCATCTGCGTGTGACAAAAAAGGATCTAAACATCGTGGTTTGGTATCAAACGTTTATTTAGGCTCCCTTAGACATTCATCTATCCAATCCTTTGAGTTACTTACTAATTGTGCTTTAATCCTGGCTCTATCACTAAATTTATTTGACTCCCTAAGACTCAGATCCCCCCTCCACAGAATGGGAACAATAGCACCTACCTCCTAAGGTTATTTATTTATTTTATTTTTTTTGAGACAGAGTTTCACTCTTGTTGCCCAGGCTGGAGTACAATGGTGCGATCTCAGCTCACAGCAACCTTTGCCTCCCAGGTTCAAGCAATTCTCCTGCCTCAGCCTCCCGAGTAGCTGGGATTACAGGCATGCACCACCACGGCCGGCTAATTTTGTATTTTTAGTAGAGACGGGGTTTCTCCATGCTGAGGCTGGTCTCGAATTCCTGACCTCAGGTGATCCACACACCTCGGCCTCCCAAAGTGATGAGTTTATGGGCATGAGCCACCGCACCCAGCCCTCCTAAGGTTATTTTAATGACTACCTGGGATAAGCCATATAAAGCACTCGGCTGACTACTTGATATACAGCAAGTGCCTCAACGTCACTTATCCACATTGCTGCAATGATGTGTTGTCATTGGAAACCATACAATGGGGCCTCTCAGAACTATGTATCAACTGAGAGATCACCTCCAAGTCAAACACACTGGCACACGGACTTTGTAACACCCATTTTAACTGCTCAAAGGTCTTCTGGGCTTTGCTTACTTCCTGGATCTCAGTTATGATCCAAGGAGATAGGGGAGGCCTGCAGACAGCAGAGTCAGAGAAGTGAGTGGGACTTTAGATGCCAACATTTTTAGAAATAAATCAGGTAAATAGAGTCTCTGCCACCCAGATCCTTCAGGATCATCTTTTACTGCCTCTGAAAAAATTCAGTTCTTGAATTCAACAAAAATTATTTCGCTGAACATCAAAAATAAGTTTAAGGAATTTTTAAGAAAGTTAAAGCCTGGGCAACATGGTGAAACCTTGTGTCTACGAAAAATAGCCAGAAAAAAAGTTAGGCCTGGTGGTACACGCATGGAGTCCCAGCTATTCAGGAGGCTGAGGCAGGAGGATTACCTGAGCCAGGGGAGGTAGAGGCTGCAGTGAGCAGTGATCGCACACTGCACTCCAGCCTGGGTGACAGAGCAAGATCCTGCCTCCAAAAAAAAAAAAAAAAAAAAAAAAGAATAAGTTAAAAACTCTCAAGTATTATACCTTTAACGAAATGTAAAAGTTCAAAACTATTATCTGGGAAAGACTCTTTTCACTGCCTCCTAGCAGTGCCTGCATGACATCTGTACTCCTGAACAGGGCAGCAGCCAACTCACTGGTGACGTGGAGTAAGAAACTGCAGGAGCCCATAGGAGGCCTCGGTGGCCCCCAGGCGCTACAGTTTTAAGAGAACTCATTATTAGATGGACGCACTTAGAGTTTGACAAACCAGATCGTTTCCCAAAGCAGCATTAATTACGCCAAGAAAATCGCGGACACCTCCCCGCAAGCCCCTCCGCAAGGGGTGTGATCCTGGACCCAAGGGCTTGGGTGATGCCCACACAACTCTAAGGACAGGCCTGACCCGACCCCACTACACCACACCTAGAACCCGGGCCTTGCACGGGCAGGGTGGGGAGCCGGGTGACCTCTCCCTGCGCCCGCCCCGCCTCCCGAGCTGGCTGGGCTGCCACGTCAGGCCCAGCCGGCCGCGGTCCTGCCCATCCTCCTCCCGCCTGTCCCATTGATTCGCGGGTTCCCTGCAACCCCGGGACCCCCACGCGGGATCTCGGCCGGAGAAGGGACCCTATTCAAGCCCAGGGAGGGGCCACGCCTGCCGGATCCCCCGCCTCACGCCAACTTTTCAGACAGAGCAGGGCCCCGCGCAGCCAGGTGCGCCCCGACGGCTCAAGTTCGCGCGGGGATCGAGTGCAGAGCGGGGCCCGGCGCTGCAACACCGGCACGGCGCTCACCCCGAGGGCCCGCAGGCCGCTGCCCCCCGGGTCCGGGCACCCGTTAGGCCGGCCGAGGGGGTGTGTCGGGCCGGCGCAGGCCCCTGGCCCGTGGGGTGGCCGAGGTCTGCAGGTCCTCGGCGAGACCCGGCCCCCGCGCCCGAGCCTCTCGGGGCCTTCCCCCGCCGCTCACCGGCGCAGGAGCGCGTCTTCCAGATCTTCAGCAGCAGGATGACGATGGCCGCCAGGTGGGACAGGTCCCCAGTCAGCCGGAAGATGTTCATGGCGGCGGCGGCGGCGGTCGGCGCAGCACGGCGGCCCCGGGGCTGGGCGGCTTAGGCAGCGGCGGCCCCTGAGAAGAAGCGGCGAAGATGGCGAGAGCAGCCGCGACGTGGCCAGGGACGTGGCCGAACTGCCGGCGCGCGCGCGCGGGGCAGCCTGGGAGAGTGGGGCCAGGCCCCGCCCCTGCCCCGCCCCTTAAAGGGGGCGCGCCCCAGCTCAGGCTCTGCAGGGCAGCTCGCAGGGACTCCCTTGCAAGAAGACCCCGGACTGTCTGCCAACTTTTCCCTACCGGGTTTCCGGCTTCTCTTAGGGGGCCAGCAGTTTCCTTTACTTTTTGGAAATAACACCAATCCCTGGGGATCTTTTTTTTCCCTCCCACATATCAAAAGAGCTTTACATGCCTACTGTATGAAAAAGTGTCAGAGAAGGCAGGCTGCGGTGTCTCATGCCTGGAATCCCAGCACTTTGAGAGGCCGAAGCCGGAGGATCCTTTGAGCCCAGGAGTTCGAGACCAACCTGGGCAAACTAATAAGACTTCCCCCCACGTCTCTACAAAAATGTTTTAAAAAATTAGCCGGGCCTGATGGTGCGTGCCTGTAGCACCAGCTATTTGAAAGGCTGAGGCAGGAGGATTGCTTGAGCCCAGGAGATCGAGGCTGCAGTGAACCATGATTGTACCACTGCAATTCAGCCTGGACAACAGAGTGCGACCCTGTTTCAAACAAAACAAAACAAAACAAAAGTACAAGAGGAAAAAAATTGATTTCTGATTGCCTCACTCAAGATAAGGTCAACATTGAAGGTGGAGGTGGAAGATGCAGTTTATGTAGGGGTCTGAAGATTTTACCATTCTGGGGACTGTCTTTAAGAAAGAGAAGGCCAAATCGGATAGAAAAGTGAACATTTGACCAGGCGTGGTGGCTCATCCCTGTAATCCCAACACTTTAGGAGGCCGAGGTGAGCGGATCACGAGGTCAAGAGATCGAGAGCATCCTCGCCAACATAAGGAAACTAAAAGTACAAAAATTAGGCCGGGCGCGATGGCTCACGCCTGTAATCCTAGCACTTTGGGAGGCCGAGGTGGGTGGATCACGAGGTCAGGAGATCGAGACCATCCTGGCTAACACGGTGAAACTCTGTCTCTACTAAAAATACAAAAAATTAGCCCAGCGTGGTGGCGGGCGCCTGTAGTCCCAGCTACTCGGGAGGCGGAGGCAGGAGAATGGTGTGAACCCGGGAGGCGAAGGTTGCAGTGACCTGGGACTGTGCCACTGCACTCCAGTCTGGGCGGACAGAGCCAGACTCCGTCTCAAAAAAAAAAAAAAATTAGCTGGGCATGGTGGCATGCGCCTGTAATCCCAGCTACTCAGGAGGCTGAGGCAGGGAGAATCTCTAGAACCCAGGTGGCGAAGGTTGCAGTAAGCCGAGATTATGCTGTTGCACTCCAGCCTGGCAACAGGGCAAGACTCCATCTCAAAAAAAAAAAAAAAAAAAAAAAAAAGAAAAGAAAAAAAAGTAAACATTTCTATGGGATGAGGACGTCACAAGAAATTGCAAACAAAACAAAGCCGACAAACAGGATCTGCTACATAATTTGTGGGACCGAGGGCAGAAGGAAAATGCACAGTTCCCGGTTCAAAAAGCAGGGCGGGGGCAAGGACCTGGTGCCGTGGCTCATTCCTGTAGTCCCAACACTTTGGGAGGCGGAGGAGGGAGGATCGCTTAAGCTCAGGAGTTCAAAACCAGGTTGGGCAATGTGGCAAGACCCTGTCTCTACTAAAAATACAACAACAACAAAACAGCCAGGCATGGTGGTGCGCACCTGTGGTCCCAGCTACTCAGGAGGCTGAGGTGGGAGGATCGCTTGAGCCCAGGGGCCAAAAGCTGCATTGAGCGGAGATTCCACCACTGCACTCCAGCCTAGGCAACAGAGTGAGACCCTGTCTCAATTAAAAAAAAAAAAAAAAAAAAAGGCAGGCCGGCCACCGTGGCTCAGGACTGTAATCCCAGCACTTTCACGAGGCCAAGGCCCTCGGATCATGAGGTTGAGAGATCCAGATCATCCTGGCCAACATGGTGAAGCCCCATCTCTACTAAAAATACAAAAATTAGCTGGGCATGGTGGCGCACGCCTATAATCCCAGCTACTCAGGAGACTGAGGCAGGAGAATTGCTTGAACCCGGAATCAGTGGTTGCAGTGAGCCAAGATCACGCCACTGCACTCCAACCGGGTGACAGAGCGATACTCGGTCTCAAAAAAATAAATAAGTAAATAAAAGCAATGCAGAAAACTGTTGTTAAAATTCTAAAAGATAAAGCTTTTTCCTTTTGCAGTCTCTTTTGCGACTTGCGCTGTTTCTTGTTTGCTGTTTAACATCATTCTATGTAAAGAAGAAATAGAAAAATTTAATAATGATCGTGAACTTTCCCATTTGTCTTTATTTTATTTAGAGATGGAGTCTTGCTGTGTTGCCCAGGCTGGAGTGCAGTGGCAAGATCATGGCTCACTGCAGCCCCGAACTTCTGGCCTCAAGTGATCCTCCTGCCTTGGGCTCCCAAAGTGCTGGGATTACAGGTGCACACCACTGTGCCTGGCTTTTTCTTACGTTTTTGTCACTGTACACTCCTTGATTACCTCTTCATATTTCCTATAGCAAGAATAGAAAAACTGTCTTTTCTCTAGCATGGTTGATTGAAAAAAATGTTTTTGATAGTGTGAAAACATTTCTTTTACCTTCTCTACTTGTTTTGGTTATACCCGGGAAATTTTTAGGGCCACTGTCACATTTGGGAAACTCTCACATTTCTTTCACAGAAGAGCTGCAAGATTTCAGGGTACTTGTAGTTTTCTTGTGCAGGGACTAATGTGTGATAATTTTTGGATTTGTAATACTAGTTAACTGGATTATTGGCACTCCTTATATGTAATAGTTCAGTGCTTTTGGATATGACACTTCAATTGAGAGGCAGCTGAATTCTCCTTCCCTTCAATATGGGATGGACTTAGTGACTCTTTTATTTTTTTGAGAGAGGGTCTTGGTCCATCACCCAGGCTAGAGTATAGTGGCTTCATTATAGCTCACTGCAGCCTCAGCCTCTTGGGCTCAAGTGATCCTCCCACTTCAGCCTCCTGAGAAGCCAGGACATCAGGCATGTGCTGTCCAGTTGGCCAACTACGCATGGCTGGTGACTCACTTCTTTTTTATTTCTTTATTTTTTTGAGATGGAGTCTCACTCTGTCACCCAGGCTGGAGTGCAGTGGCATAATCTCGGCTCACTGCAACTTCTGCCTCCCAGGTTCAAGTGATTCTCCTGCCTCAACCTCCCGAGTAGCTGGGATTACAGGCGTGCGCCACCACAGCCAATTTTTTTTTAATTTTTAGTAGAGATAGGGTTTCACCATGTTGGCCAGGCTGGTCTCGAACTCCTGGCCTTGTGATCTGCCCACCTCAGCCTCCCAAAGTGCTGGGATTACAGGCATAAGCCACTGCACCTGGTTGACTCACTTCTAATGAAAAGAATATGATAGAGATGCCAGCTTGTCACTTCTGAGATTAGGTCTAAAAGGTGTTGCAGCTTCCTCCCCTTTCTGTCAAACCACTCCCTCTGGGGGAAGCTAACTCTCTGGTCATGAGGACACCAAAGCAGCCATCTGGAAAAATCCACGTGGTAAGAAACAGTCTTCTTATTAACAGCCAGAAGGAGGCCTTCTGCCAATAGCCAAATGATTAAACCATCCTGGAAGAAGACTCCAGCCCCAGTCAAGCCTTCAGATGAATGCAACCTTGGCTGATGTCTTCACTGTAACTGTTGGGGAAAAATAATGAAAATAATATCTCCTGCTAACCCAGTAAAACTTCTGCTCCAAATGTAGAAAAGAATGAAATAGTTTTAGGGTCGGGCGCAGTGGCTCAAGCCTGTAATCCCAGCACTTTGAGAGGCCGAGACGGGTGGATCACAAGGTCAGGAGATCGAGACCATCCTGGCTAACTCGTTGAAACCCCGTCTCTACTAAAAAAAATACAAAAAATTAGCCAGGCAACGTGGCGGGCGCCTGTAGTCCCAGCTACTCGGGAGGCTGAGGCAGGAGAATGGCGTAAACCCGGGAGGCGGAGCTTGCAGTGAGCTGAGATCCGGCCACTGCACTCCAGCTGAGATCCGGCCACTGCACGACAGAGCCAGACTCCATCTCAAAAAAAAAAAAAAAAAAAGAATGAAATAGTTTTATTAATGAATCAGCATCAGACTACACTGTGATGAGCATCACAGGCAGTCCATCAAAGTGATTTCAAAGACAAAACACCAGGCCGGGCACGGTGGCTCATGCCTATAATCCCAGCACTTTGGGAGGCCGAGGTGGGTGGATCACTTGAGGTCAGGAGTTCAAGACCAGCCTTGCCAACGTGGTGAAACCTAAGTCTCCACTGAAAATACAAAAATTAACTGGGCATGGTGGCACACACCTATAATCCCAGCTACTCAGGAGACTGAGGCAGGAGAATCATTTGAACCCAGGAGGCAGAGGTTGCAGTAAGTCAGGATCACACCACTGCACTCCAGTCTGGGCAACAGAGTGAGACTGTCTAAAAAACAAAAAAATACAGAACACCCTTTTATATAGGAAGGTAGATACAGTCCATTACATACCAATTAATAGTCTTTACCCAAAAGAAAAAAGAAAACTTCTCATATATTTTTTTGTCTTGTTTTTATTTTTTATTTTATTTTCACTTTTGCTGGGATTACAGGTGCACACCACCACACCCAGCTAATTTGTGTGTGTGTGTGTGTGTGTGTGTTTTCAGTAGAGACAGGGTTTCACCATGTTGGTCAGGCTAGTCTTGAACGCCTGACCTCAAATGATCCGTCCATCTTGGCCTCCCAAAGTGCTGGGATTACAGGCGTGAGCCACCGCGCCCAGCCCAAATTTCTTTTTTAAAAATAATTTTACTTAATGTATTGAACCATCAGTGGTTAGTTCTCATCCACATTGCCTGTCTATAGATTTGTGAAAGTGGTAACAGGTACGTAGGTAACAAAAGCATAGAGCTTGTTTGGTGAATCTTCGTCCTTATTACGTTTTCTGGGCAACCTCACACAGATGTGGTGTGGGACATTCCTTATTCCTTTGGCCCAGAGAGCTTTGTTGAGCCTCACATCAATGTGCACCTTTGGAGTTCCCATCTCCTTCATGGCGAATTTCTGGATCTCTCTGTGTGCCCGAGGGGCACTTCTTGAAGCCCACTCCACCGATGCGCTGGTGTATTCTGGGGTCACCGCCTCACTAATGGCAGAATGACCCTTCTTCTCGCCACCCTTCTTTGCAGCAGCCATTCTGCCAAGCCCCAGTTGGAAAAAGTGGAATCAAACTTCAACATGAAGTTTGGAGGGTACAAACATCCAAACCATAGCACCCAGTAAAACTATCTCTTAAGAACCTGGGTAGGCCGGGTGCAGGGGCTCATACCTGTAATCCCAGCACTTCGGGAGGCCGAGGCCGTGAGCCGAGATCACACCACTGCACTCCAGTCTGGGCGACAGAGTGAGACTCCGTCTCAATTTAAAAAAAAAAAAGAAAAGAAAAGAAAAGGGGAAGGAGAGGGCAGCAGCTGCCGAGGTCTAGAACTGTCCAGCATGCTGCGTGGACAGCAGTGGGAACGGGATATTTACAAGTGAAGGGGAAAGAGCTAGTTGAGAGTGATTTGTGGTCACTGATGGACTGAGAGCTTGGGAAGGCAGGTGCCCAGCACAGACAGGAAATTCACTCTGAATTCGAGGAGTGGGGAGGGAGGCCTGGATGCCCTGTGATGAGGACGGAAGCAGATGCATACAAGTTTGTAGAAGAGGCATGGGGTGGGAGAATCCTGTCTGATAGAATCTTTTTTTTCTTTTGCTCTTTTTTTTCCTTTTTTGAGATGGAATCTTGCTCTGTCGCCCAGGCTGGAATGCAGCACCGCGATCTCAGCTCACTGCAACCTCTGCCTCTGGGTTCAAGCAATTCTCCTGCCTCAGCCTTCTGAGTAGCTGGGATTTACAGTCCCCCGCCACTACGCCTGGCTAATTTTTTGTATTTTTAGTAGAGACGGGATTTCTTTGTGTTGGCCAGGCTGGTCTCAAACTCCTGACCTCAAGAGATCCACTCGCCTTGGCTTCCCAAAGTGCTGGGATTACAGGCATGAGCCACGGTGCAGCCTGTGCCTGATAGAATATCTTCCCTGTGAAGCATTGTCAACTCATACAGAAATCTTTTGAGGCCTCCTTGAGACTGGGACTATTATATCTCTGGCACCTGCAAAGACGGTGTTATGGCCTGAATTATACCACTCTCCCCCCACCACCAAATTCATATGTGGAAGTCCTAACGCACAGTATCTCAGAATGTGAGTGTATTTGGAGAAAGGTAATTAAGGGTAAATGAGGCCACAGGGGAGGAGGCTTAATCCAATAGGACTGGCTTCCTTAATCGAAGAGGCAGAAGCCTGGACAATATAGCAAGACCCCATATCTACAAAATAAAAAAAAAAAAATTAGTCGAGCATGGTGTTACATGCCTGTGGTTCCAGCTACTCGAGAGGCTGAGGCAAGAGAATTGCTTGAATCCACAAGCAATCCTCCATATGTCTGCATTACTTAGTGTTTACTGCAATTATGCAGTGAGCCATGATTGTACCACTGCACTCCAGCCTGAGTGATAGAGCAAGATCCTGTCTTCATGAAACAAACAAACAAAAAAAGAGCCAGGGTGCGGTGGCTCACGCCTATAATCTCAGCACTTTGGGAGGCTGAGGCAGGCGGATCACCTGAGGTCAGGAGTTTGAGACCAGCCTGGCCAACATAGTGAAACCCCATCTCTACTGAAAATACAAAAATTAGCCAGGCGTGGCAGCACTCACCTGTAATCTCAGTTATTCCGGAGGCTGAGGCAGGAGAATCGCTTGAACCTGGGAGGGGGAGGTTGCAGTGAGCCGAGATCGTGACACTGCACTCCAGCCTGGGCGACAGAGCGAGACTCCATCTCAAAAAAAAAAAAAAAGAAGAAGAAGAAGAAAGAAGGAAGGAGGAGGATGGAGGAGGAGGGAGGGTGGCAGGGAGGAGAAGGAGGAGAGGGAGGAGGAGGAGAAGGAGGAGAAGGAGAAGAAAAAGGAGAAGGAGACGGAGACGGAGAAGGAGAAAGAAATGCCAGGGAGTGCTGGGGAGAAAAGACCAAGGGAAGAGACAGGGAGAAAGCCTGTCTGCAAGCCAAGAACAGCCTTGGGGGAGACCCAACCTGCTGACACTTTGATCTTGGACTTCCAGCCCCCAAAACTGTGGGAAAACACATTTTGTTTTCCGTTTAAGCTGCCCAGTCTATGGTATTTTATCATAGCAGCCCTAGCAAACGAATAGAGGGAACAGGAAGAGAGAAAAGAAGTAAGGGCTTTATGTTGAAACCCCCAGCATCTGTGGCTCTTAGAGTGCATATATATATATATATATGTATATATATATATATATATATATATCAGCTATTTTCACTCAGAGGATGGGGCTTTTGGATTTAGACAGAATTCGGTTTTAGATCCAGCAAGTCACATAACCTTCCTAAGTTTCAGAGTTTTACCTGCAAAAAGGAGATAATGAAATCTACCTTGGAGGGTTTTTTGGGAAAGTAAAATGAAATCCGTAAAAACACTGAGCACACTAACTAACAAACATTAACGGATATTACTCTCTGGAAAGGTGGTGTATCATTAGGCTACGTTATTTTGTTAGTATTATTGGAGATAAATGCATTCCTGAGGCATAAGTGCCTGCATTCACACTGTGTCACCTGGTGAGGAACTAGGGGGTCCGGGTGGATGCGGTACAGATATCGAGTCGCATACAGGGCTTTGCACGGACTCCGGGGTAGAACCACCATAAAACGTAACCCCAGGTAACCAAACTCAGAGAGGCTGCCTTCTAAGATGTTCGTACCCAGCAATACACCTGGTACATAGTAGGCAATTAAAAAGCATTGGCCGGGCTGGGCGTGGTGGCTCACGCCTGTAATCCCAGCACTTTGGGAGGCTGAGGCGGGCGGATCATGAGGTCAGGAGTTTGAGACCATCCTGGCTAACACAGTGAAACCCCGTCTCTACTAAAAAGTACAAAAAATTAGCCGGGCGCGCTGGTGGGCGCCTGTAGTCCCAGCTACTCGGGAGGCTGAGGCAGGAGAATGGCATGAACCCGGGAGGCGGAACTTGAAGCAAGCTGAGATGGCGCCACTGCACTCCAGCCTGGGCGACAGAGCAAGACTCCGTCTCACGAGGTCAGCAGTTTGAGACCAGCCTGACCAACATGTTGAAACTCCAGCTCTACTAAAAATACAAAAATTAGCCAGGCGTGGCGGCATGTGCCTGTAATCCCAGCTACTCCAGAGGCTGAGGCAGGAGAATCACTTGAACCTGAGGCAGAGGTTGCGGTAAGCCAAGATCGTGCCATTGTACTCCAGCCTGGGCAACAGAACAAGACCCTGTCTCAAAATAATAATACTAAATATATAAAATATAAAAAGCATTGGCCAATGCGTGTATGGAGGAAGAGCTCTCACTGAGTACTGAACATCCATCAGCATCTGTTAATGGGTCTGTTAGTTAACCCTTTCAGGGTTGTAATAGCAACCATTCAAACCAGCCTAAGCCAGGGAATTTAAATACATTTAAAATTTAAACGGAGGAAGAATCTGTTGGCTTGAAGACCGACATGTCCAGTGTGTGCTTCAGGTATGGCTAGATCCAGGGACAGTGGGATGTATATGGTGATCTTCTCCCCTCTTTTTCTCTTCTGTACTAGCTTTATATCCAGGCGGGTGACCTTCATGTGGTGGTCTTGGAAGCCCCTCCTGACTCCTACCTTCTATACACCCAGAAATTCCAGAGCAAAGGGAATCTCTTTTTCAAACAGTGCCAGCTGGAGGCCTGGACTGACTCTGAGCCACACAGCCAGAGTCAAAGGATCATCCTTATCCAGTCACCCCAGCTCCAGGCCCTGGGAATAGGGGAGAGAGAATTTTTGAAAGGAGAAACAAGAAGCTTTTCCCAGCAGAAGGGTGAGACTGGTTGCCAGGCAGGCACAGACCACACTGCCTACTGGACTAAGTATCTATTTCATTTATTTATGTATTACTATTATTACTATTATTTTTGAGACGGAGTCTCGCTTTGTCGCCCAGGCTGGAGTGCAGTGGCACACTTACTATTATTATTTTTTGAGACAGAGTCTCCCTCTGTCAACAGAGCTGGAGTTCAGTGGCACAATCTTGGCACACTGCAACCTCTGCCTCCCAGGTTCAAGTGATTCTTGTGCCTCAGCCTCCTGAGTAGCTGGGATTACAGGCGCCTGCCACCACACTTGGCTAATTTTTGTATTTTCAGTAGAGACGGGGTTTCACCACGTTGGCCAGGCTGGTCTCAAACTCCTGACCTCAAGTGATCCACCTACCTCGGCCTCCCAAAGTGCTGGTATTACAGGCATGAGCCACTGCGCCCGGCCTGGACTGTGTCTGGAGAGAAGTCAGGTAATTCATGGATGACCAGGTAAGACAGACAGAAGCATGCCACCTGGTGAGTACACGGGGATGGGGAACGAGATCTGTGCTGGGTCCAGGCAGCACCAAGGCCATCGAGAATTTTAAGGAGGCTGGGATCTGCACCCCTGGCCAAGAGGGTATGTAGTAGATTAATTGCAAAAATAGTCCTGATCCTCCGTCTATCCCTGAATCCACACCCTGTGTAGTGGCTTTGCGACATCTCTCAGCAGAGCCTGTTTCCCTTCCCCTAGAATCGGCTGGCCTTGTCATCTGGATGGACAGCAGATTGTGGCAGAAGGCACAGTGTACCAGCTCTGAGCCTCAGCCTCAAGCCATCTTCTGTGCCTTTGCTTGTTCACCCTCTTTGACCCTCAGTTCCCTCATAAAAAGAATCCTGGCTATTTGGGTGCAGAATGAGAGACCCCACAGGGCTCTACCAGCTTTTCCAGTCAAAGGCCCCAGACATGAGATTGCCTGGCCTGATTCCCAAAGCTGCTTCACTGACTCATAGCTGACTGAGGATGCAGAGCCTAGCTCAGATCAGAACTGGGACCCACAGACTTCTGAGTAGGAAGTGATTGCTGTTTGAAGCCAATGAGTTTTGGGACAGTTTGTTATGCACTATTGTTGTAGCAAACAGAAAACCAATACAAGGCATGTTAGGGAGGAAGCCCAGCTGGTGCTTGGCCTGCCACACTGTGCAACCAAGAGGTTAGGACTCCTGGAAGGGGCACGTGTTTCTAACTTGTAGGAAAATGCCATGTGGGCTAACCAGGCCTGGAGATCACGCCTGTTGCAGTCTACAATTTCTACAGATCTCATGTAGGGTGTTTTGTTTTGTTTTGTTTTTTTCAGATGGAGTCTCACTCTGTCGCTCAGGCTGGAGTGCAGTGGTGGGATCTTGGCTCACTGCAACCTCTGCCCCCTGGGTTCAAGCGATTCTTCTGCCTCAGCCTCCCAAGTAACTGGGAATACAGGCATGTGCCGCCACGCCTGGCTAATTTTTGGTATTTTTAGCAGAGATGGGGCTTCACTATGTCGGCCAGGCTGGTCTTGAACTCCTGACCTCAGGTGATTCGCCTGTCTCGGCCTCCCAAAGTGGTGGAATTACAGGCATGAGCCACCGCGCCCAGCCTGCAGAGGTTTTAGCTGACCTCCTGACATGTTTCCCAGAGACACAGGCACTGGGAACTTGCGGAAACGATTCCGCTTGAGCTGCTAGGGAGAAATGTACCCCACTAGCCACATCCCCCTTGCAGTATAAATTTTGGTTTTGATGTTTTTGTATGGTAGTTGTGTGCAAGGAACAAAAAAGCAAAGATGGCTTCCAAGAGGGGCCTAGGGGAGACTGGGAAGAATGGAACAGGTCGCCAGTACTGCCCAGGTGCAATGCAAGCCATTTGATTGCAGTGGGAGAAAAAGAATTGAAGAGACAGGATTAAAGCCCATTTCAGACTTCCAAAAAAAAAAAGAAAGGTGCAATGAGGGAAGCTGTCTGATGCAAGGATCTGCCCAATCGGATAATTTAAAAAAAGGTGAAACAGTTCACACATCCTCCCTCCCTGCCCACCACGCCACCTGCACCTGCTCCTCGTATCCAGATAACTCCTGCTATATGCCTAGGCACATGGAAAATGACCATTTGGGTCCCAAACACATCCCAGATTGTGTCATCTGCCCCCAAACCTGCCCTGGTCTGGTGACTTGCTCCAGGGAACATCACCATCCATCCAGGTGAGAAGCCTGGCAGTCGGCCACCAGATCCTGCTCCCCTCCTGCCTCAACACCTCCCCATTCTGTATGCTCTACCTTGACTATGCCTATTCCACTCCCAGGCTCCCCACTTCCAACTGGGCCACTTCTACACAGGTTTGGGTTTGTCTACTGCATGAAACCTCAATTCTGCAGCCTGACATAGGAGGTCTTCCTCCTACAGTCCTTCCTTCCCTGCATCTCTCCCAGGCTTCTCTCTCCTGTGTCCCTGAAGCCAGCTTCCAAGGCCCAGGCTGGGCGTGCACATCCCCAGGGCCCCTGTATGTTGCTTTCCGCCCTCTCCCATCTCGCGCCCACCTGCAGGGTCATGCTCAAGGGTGTCGGCCTCCTCGTAGGGACCCGCCAGGAGCAGGATCAGAAAAAAGGTCCACATGTCCCAGGAATGTGGCCACTTTGTAATCCACCCTCCGGGTGTCCCTGACAGCCCAGGAGCGAGGTGGGAAGTGGGCCCAGGAAGCCGACGGAGCATGGTCCTCCAGGCGCAGGTACACTCAGCACCCGCTCCTAGGGCATCTGGCTCCAGGGCTGGGGGTAGGAACAAGGGTTGGCAGAAGAGGGCCCGGCCACAGCTCGGCGGCTGAGGTAGCTGCAGGAGAGGCTGGCGGTGTGCTCGGAGCCTAGGGCGTAGTGGCCCTGGACCTCAGCAGTGTCTGGGCTGCCCTCTCGGCCTCCATCTCCCTGCTCAGGCCGCAGAGGACGCGGTGTGGCCACTGTCACCAGGCCAGGGGTGAAACCATCCCGGAGCTGCGCGGGCCCTCCCCGGCCTGCAGGTCACTCAGCGCTCGCTGGGGAGGGGGAACACAGAGGTAGGGGTGGTCAGTGGTCCCAGGAACCTGTGACGCCTTCCCTATCTCTTCCCACACTAGATAGCCAGCACTCAGGCTGCAACCCACCCCATCAGGGGATTAGGGGGATGTGTCCCTCACGGGGGCCCCTTTCCCAGCCCTGGCTTCATGGAGGATCCCTTCATTTGGCCTCTGGTCCCCACCTCTCCAAAAGGGCCCCTCAGGTCTCCACCGGGGCTCACCTCGAATTTGCTCATGAACTCTGCAAAGATGCCGAAGAAAGCCTCAGAGGTGGTGGCCTTGGAATCCTCCCCGAAGAAGGCCAGCGCCTTGCCCAGCTCCTCCATGGCCTCGCGCTGCAGCCCGTCCAGCGCCCGAAGCGCCGGCTGGGCCGTCTCCAGGAAGGACTGACAGGCCTCAGTTAAGGAAACAGCCAGTCCGCTGATGCCCCCAGGATCTCGAGTGGTGGCCCCAGACAGACAGGTCCCCTAGCAGCCCTATTCCCAGTTGGCCTGAGTCCTTCCAAGGGCCAGGTCCTGTGTCCAACAGGGAACCGGGTTCTGTTAAGGGACTCCAGTCTCACTGGCCACTAAGCTCATCCGGGAACTGGTCACAGCCAGTGCGGCCTCAGACCATTCACCCCTGTTCTCTCTGCAGGGCCAGGCCCTGGGTCTCTGATCAGAGGCTTCCACTGCCACCTTCTTCCCCAACCAGCCATTTACAGTAGGCCCCTCTGTCACTCTCTAGGCCTTACCTTTTTTTTTTTTTGAGACAGGGTCTTATTCTGTTGCTCAGGCTGGAGTGCAGTGGTGTGATCACAGCTCACAGGTCATTCCAGCCTCTACCTCCCAGACTCAAGTGATCCTCCCACCTTGGCCTCCCAAAGTGCTGGGATTACAGGTGTGCGCCGCTGCGCCAGACCTTAGGCCTTACTCTGTTTTCTAGAGCATTGTCACGATCTGAAACTGTTCATAAGTTCATTTCCTACCGCCTAAGTGAAAGCTCGCTCCCTCCTTGCACCTCCAGGGCTTAGAATAGCATCTGATACATGCAAAAAGATTCGGTGGTTGAATTGCTATCATTTTTTCAGCACTTAAAACAGTGCCAAGCTTTGTTCCAAGCTTGTTGAATCATCGTTTAACACCTCTATGAGGTAGATAATCTCTATTTCACATGCGAACAAATTAAAGCACAGAAGACTTTAGCAACTAGTCCAAGATCACACAGCAAGCACTGTGGTACCTGAGCCACGGCTGAACCCACCAGGGTCATATCAATTAATGACCACTGTGGTGGCAGTTCTCATGACCCCTCTTTTTCCTGATGAGAAAACGGCTCAGAGACGGTAAGTGACTTGCCCATAGTCCCACAGCAGGTAAGCAAATGAGTCAGGATTTGGGCCTATGCCTGTTTGATATGCCAGGTCAATTTCCTTTGCAGAGGCTGCCTTTAATTAATTAATTAATTTTGAGACAGAGTCTTGCTCTGTTGCCCAGACTGGAGTGCAATGGCACGATCTTGGCTTTCTGCTACCTCCGCCTCCTGGGTCCAAGTGATTCTCCTGCCTCAGCCTTCTAAGTAGCTGGGATTACAGGCATATGGCACCACACCTGGCTAATTTTTGTATTTTTAGTAGAGACAGGGTTTCACCATGTTGGCCAGGCTGGTCTCGAACTCCTGACCTCAGGTGAACTGCCCTCCTTGGCCTCCCAAAGTGTTCGGATTACACACATGAGCCACCGTGCCTGGACTGCCTTCATTTTATTTTTGAGACAGGGTCTCACTCTGTCACCCGGCTAGAGTGCAGTGGTGTGATCGTACCTCACTGCAACCTTGAACTCCTGGGCTCAAGCGATCCTCTAGCCTCAGCCTCCTGAGTAGCTGGGACTACAGGCATGCACCACCATGCCAGGCTCATTTTCCTTTTTTTTTTTTTTTTTTTTTTGAGACGGAGTCTTGCTCTGTCACCCAGTCTGGAGTGCAGTGGCACGATCTCGGCTCACTGCAAGCTCCGCCTCCTGGGTTTACGCCATTCTCCTGCCTCAGCCTCCTGAGTAGCTGGGACTACAGGCGCCCGCCACCTCGCCCGGCTAGTTTTTTGTATTTTTAGTAGAGACGGGGTTTCACCATGTTAGCCAGGATGGTCTCGATCTCCTGACCTTGTGATCCGCCCGCCTCGGCCTCCCAAAGTGCTGGGATTACAGGCTTGAGCCACCGCGCCTGGCTCCAGGCTCATTTTCAAATTCTTTTGTAGAGATGGGGTCCCGCTATGTTGCCCAGGCTGTTCTCAAACTCCTGGCCTCAAGCGATCTCTCAGCTTTGACCTCCCAAAGTGCTGGGATTACAGGCATGAGCCACTGTACCTGGCCCAGAGGCTACCCTTGAATGTGACCAGCTGTCTTATCTCTGGGGACCTCCAAGCCCAAGGAAGCAGGCCAATACCCCTAGACTGAGGGATGCTAGAGTGGACTAACCCTCACCTAAACAGCCTCAGTTTTCACATCTGCAAAACATCTGGGTGGGCTGGGCACGGTGGCTCACAGCTGTAATCCCAGCACTTTGGGAGGCCAAGGTGGGCAGATCACGAGGTCAGGAGTTTGAGACCAGCCTGATCAACATAGTGAAACCCCGTATCTACTGAAAAATACAAAAAATTAGCCGGGTGTGGTGGTGGGCACCTGTAATCCCAGCTACTTGGGAGGCTGAGGCAGAGGAAGTGCTTTAACTTGGGAGGTGGAGGTTGCAGTGAGCCGAGATCGCGCCATTGCACTCCAGCCTGGGCGACAGTGCGAGACTCCGTCTCAAAACGAAACAAAAATCTGGGTGTGAAGTGGGTGAAAGGAGATGGTGAAAAGCACCTTGCCCAAGCTGTAGAGTTTGCTTAATGATTCTCTGCAGATCTTCTGCCTGAGAGGAAGGGGCAGGGGTGGATCTGACATCAAATTCCTACTCAGACACTCACCTGCACCAGGCCCCATGTGCTGCAGTCAGAGATATGTGACATGGGCTTTCATCACCTACTGCCCTGGCCACAGGCACAGCCTCCAGACCTCTCCTCCTTACCTAGCTTCAGCCTTAGGGAAAACTCTGTTTTCCCTGCCAAGGGGTGTTGGAGCCAGAGATGGGGAGCAGGGAGAAGTACCACATGCCCTTCTTGCCTGTCTTCCTATCTGGGCCTCTGTCACCCACTGGCCAGGCCCTGCTGGGGGGCTCAGTGGAAATGTCCCACCCTCCTGACTGCCTTTGGCTGGCAGGGCCTGACAGGCTGCTCCTTGTAATTTTGAGACTTAGCTCTGGGCTGCAGTGCCCCAGAGGACAGATGGGACAGTGGCTTTGGGGCACTCAAAAGAGCCCTGGCTTCAGTTACGCACAGACTTGGCATTATAAATGCCTTGGGATTGTAAATGACCCAGGGCTAAGCGCAGTGGCTCAGGCCTGTCATCCCAGCACTCTGAGAGGCTGAGGCAGGTGGATCACCTGAGGTCAGGAGTTCAAGACCAACCTGGAAAACACAGTGAACCCATGTCTCTACCAAAAATACAAAAATAAGTCGGATGTGGTGGTGGGTGCCTGTAATCCCAGCTACTTGGGAGGCTGAGGCAAGAGAATAGCTTGAACCTGGGAGGTGGAGGCTGCAGTGAGCCAAGATCGCCCAACTGCACTCTAGCCTGGGCAACAGAGCAAGGCTCTGTCTCAAAAAATAAATAAAATAAAATAAATAAATAAATACATACGTAAATACATAAAATAAAATAAAATAAATTTGTAATCCAGGATGGGACACGGTGTTATGGCTCACGCCTGTAATCCCAGCACTCTGGGAGGTTGAGGCAGGCAGATCACTTGACCCCAAGAGTTTGAGATCAGCCCGGGCAACATGGCAAAACCCTGTCTCTACTAAAAATACAAAAATTAGCCAGGCATAGCCTGGGTGACAGAGTGAGGCCCTGTCCCAATCAAGCAATCAATCAATCAATCAATAAACAACCCAGCATGGCGCCTCTTCCAGGAACCCTGGGTGCACAGCAGCCTGTGCCCAGAATCTCTGCAGGAAGTCGAGGTCTCCAGTGGCCACTGGAGCCATAGCCAGCTCCACCCAACCATCCCACGATCCAGCCTGGTGCAGGAACAGGCTGCTCAGAGGATGCCGACATGACCACTGCAAACTTGTCCTCGCTGGAGGGGGAAATGCTCTCGCAGGCATCCTGTATCTCGCTGATAGTGCCATGGAGGTCGGCTAGGTCACTGGTCAGGGCCCGTTGGTTCACTGTAGGGAAGAGGACAGAGGCCACATGGGGCCACTCTCCCAGCCCAGGACACCATGCCTCTGCCCCATCCACCCACCCAGCATACCTTTGGCAGCCAGGGGCACGGTGGGAAGGTCCTGAGCAAAGCCCAGGAGTTCAGGAAAGTGCTGGCTCAGCGATTTGGCAAGGATGTGCAGGAAAGTGGACTTCCCATCTACTGTCTTGGTGGAGTTCAGCTGCAAGTGACCCCCAACATACATTCCCATCAAGGACCCCATCAGATGGGGTCACATGGGCCCAGCTTCTCCTGGACTACTGTGGCATCAGTGATCAATTCTTGCCCCTCCCCCTTTTTTTAAAATAGTAGGGTCTTGCTCTATTGCCCAGACCAGAGTGCAGTGGCTCCATCATCGCTCACTACTGCCTCAAACCCCTAGGCTCAGGCGATCCTTCCACCTCAGTCTCCCAAGCAGCTTGGACTACAGGTATGTGTCATGCCTGGCTAATTATTTTTGTAGAACTGGGGTCTTGCTATGTTGTCCAGGCTAGTCTCCAACTCCTGGCCTCAAGTGATCCTCCCACCTTGGCCTCCAAAAGTGCTGGGATTACAGGCATGAGCCACCACACCCAGCTCAATCCCCAGCCTTTGACACTCTCTTTCCAACTCTTTTCCCTCACTCCATTTTTCCAAATCCTGGGAGTGTGTTCCCGCACCCCACTACACCCCACCCTTTGCTGCAGTCACATCCTGGCTTCAATGTAGCCCTTTTCCTGCTAGGAGAAGAGCCCTCCTTGGTCACAATGTCCTCTCCTGCCCTCTGCCACAACTGAGCTAGGCTCGGCGTCAGCGCCTTGCTGCTAGAGCAAACCAGTTAGTTGCTGCCAGCAGGCCCCCTCACCTCTGTCAGAAAGTTGATCTTGAAGCCGGTGGTCTTGTTGGTTTTGGGCTGTCCATCGTTGAGATAGTTGCCCATGGCCAACACAAACTGTGGACGAGAAGGTGGGCAGGTCCTGTCCTCCACCACCACCCACCCACCCTGCTCTCTGGATGGGCCTCCATGCTGGAAGCCCCAGGAGGCAGAGAAGCAGATAGGGTGCCAGGGAGGGTATGCCCCCTGACCTCCAGGATCTTGGCGAGCTTCCGACTGTTTTTGAGCTCCAGGGAGGCCTGGCGCAAGCATTCAAGGCTGCCACGGATCTCCTCTGTCTTCTCCTGAAGCGTGGCCTGGAAGTGGAGGCTGCGCAGGCGCGTCTTGTATTCGGGAACTGACAGCATCTGCCTCGAAGGCAGAGCCAGGATTCACCCATCCCCTTCCTGGGACCCTCTGCCCCACCGCAGGCTTTGGGGTGGGGGGTCTGCTAAATGCTTGGGCCCGATATTCCGGTAGGAAGAATAAGCACGACCCCTGGGGAAGCCCACCTCCCATGTACCTTGGACCCCTGATGGGACCTGGCCATTAAAGGTTAATGTTAAACTGGGACACAGAGGCCTGGGCGCAATGGCGGCCCTCGAAGGGGCGCGGGACTCCAGCAGCACTGGCCACAGCGACAGCCCCTACGGAGCCGGCCGAGGCCTCGGGGCGGGATTGTGGTCGCGGCACCTGCAGGACGAACTGGTCCGGCTCGCTGAGGCGGCCGGGCGCCTCGCGGAAGGCCTGGTAGCGCTGCTCCTCGTCGGCGTCAGGCGCGAAGAGCAGCAGCTGTGCCAGATGCGCGGGCTCCAGGCGCCGGGGCTCCATGCTCATCAGCACCTGGCGCAGCTCCGCGGGGCTCAGCTTCAGGTGCGCCAGGAGGATGGCTGCGGGCGGGGCGGCGCGGTGAGTGGGCGGGGAGGGGGCGGGGCCGGATGGGATCCAAGACGGAGAGGGACGGGCAGAGGCGGAGAGAAGCGGGGACGGGGCGGGGCCTACAGGAGAGGGCGGGGCCTTGAGGCTACAGGGACCAGAGGATGCGCTGAGGCGGGTACCGGGTGGGGAGAGGACGGCGCTTCAGGATTGGCCTGGGCTAAGGGGAGGAGCCTGGGAGGGGAAGAAAACAGGAAAAGGGGCGGGGCCGCTCGGTGAGCCGGGGCAAGGAGAGGTTGGGGCCCGGCAGGAAGAGGGCGGGGCTTCCAGGTTGGCCCAGGCTACAGGGGGGAATCTGAAGGGGCAGAGGACAAGGAAAGCGGGTAGACCTGCGAGGGAGAGCTGGGGCGGGGCCTGGGCTACTGGAGGAACTCCAGAGGGGTGGGGGAGAGTGAACAGGGAGGGGTCTACGAGGATAAACTGGGGCGGGACTCAGGTGGAAAGAGGGTGGGGCTTTGGGATTGGCCTGGGCTACTGTGAGGAGCCTGGGGGGCAGGAGCAAGGAAAAGGAGCCGGGCTGCTGGTTGAGATCGAGCTGGGGTAGAGGGCGGGGCCCAGCAGGGAGAGGGCGGAGCTTCCAGATGGGCTTCGGTTATAGGGAGGAGACTGAATGGAGGAGACACGGAACAGGGGCGGGGTCTGCGAGGGGTGCCGTAGGGGCGGGGCAGGGGCGGGCCCTGAAATAGAGACGGTCTTTCAGCGACCGATTTAAGGGTGAGGACGGGGTTCTCGAGGCGCTAGATTAAAAAGCTGGGTGGAGCCTATGGGGGGTCGGGCCAGGGACAAGGGCGGGGCCTGCGAAGGAGAGAGGGAATGAGGCTGGAGGCGGGGCCAGAGCCGGGGAGTTGATTACACAGTGAGGGCGGGGCCGGCACCTGCGCCCAGGTGGGATCTGGCTGGCTATGGGGCCTGGGAGGGGGCCTTCACCGCGCTGAGCGACAGGAGTCCGGGTCCCCACCGCCTAATCTCTGTCATCCACCTGGGCAGGTCTGAGGCCCAGAGAAAGGGCCGCCACCTGCCCCCTACACCCCCTGGGGTTCCCCGGACCCTCACAGGTGTTGTAGGCCTTCTTATGGGACAGGATCTCCACCACCTCCTTCTTCCGGAAGGGCTCCGGCCCCGGCACCGGTTCTGGAAAAGAAACTGACAGTTTACGAAGGGGGCTAGGCTGAGGCTGCAGTGGGAAGGCCCAGGAGTGGTGTGGCCACAGCCAACAGCCACGATTCCCCCTAAGGACGACCTCGACTTAATCAGCTACGCATGTCCATAGTCCCCTCATTCCTCAGGTCGGGGACCCTCAGGCCTCAGGTCCTGTGTGTAACCTCCCCCACCCCGTGCCCTGTGCATCCTCCATGCTGTAGGAGGCCAGGTCTTTCTGTTCCACCCTGGGACCGCCTGTTCCACCCAGCAATGACAGGGAGATACCCAGGAAAGGGTGAGGGCAAGGGAGACTGGAAGATATATTTGTGGATGCCCCCTGTCTACGGTGTGACTGTGAACAAATTACCTCACCTCTCTGTGCTTCCTCATGAGGAAGTGAGTGGTGATCACAGTATGTACATCGTAGAGTTGCCATGGGATTTAGAAATTAGAGTCCCTGGTATTTGATCACTGCACAATAAATGCCAACCTTTTTTTTTTTTTTTTTTTTGAGACAGGGTCTCACTGGGTCACCCAGGTTACCAGGTCGGAGTGCAGTGGTGTGATCATGGCTCACTGCAACCTCCACCTCGCAGGCTCAATTGATCCTCCCAGCTCAGCCTCCCAAGTAGCTGGGAACCACAGGCATCCTCCACCATGCCTGGCTAATTTTTTGTATTTTTGGTAGAGACAGGGGTTTTCCCACATTGCCCAGGCTGGTCTCGAACTCCTGAGCTCAGGCGATCCACCCATCTCAGCCTCCCAAAGTGCTGGGATGACAGGCGTGAGCCACTGTGCCCGGCCTAAATGCCAGCTATTAAATAACTCAGGGATGGAAGGCTTGAGGACACATCAGGTTAAATAGCAGTCAGTGCAGCCCTGGGAGATGCTAAGCCTGGGGCTGTCACAGACGGTGTGGTATCTGGGGTTCCCCTAAGGCCATCAGGCCACTCACTAGCAGGTTTCTGGGTGCCGAAGTGGAGCTCCAGGTCAAGGTATTTCACCATGTCACTCAGCTTGTCGTAGTCAGAGTCTTCCCCGAGCTGCCAGGGAAGATGGGAAGTTCAAAGGAGGAGCAGCAGCAGCAGCTGGACAGGCCTCCCACTTCCCACCCTCTGAGGGCCGCCCTGGGGGCTTCCCGAGCAAAAGCACCCATCAGGCGCTGGGATCAAGCCCAGAGCCGGAGGAGACTGCAAGAAAAGCAAGATTATCCGAGTCACTGGGTGCTGAGCCAGCGCCTCTTGGGGTCAATCGAGACTCAAGACTTGGAACTCTACTCGTGCAGAAGCCAGCAAGGTGGGACTGAAGCGGGGGCATGAAGGAGCTGTGAAGAGGCTAGAGCCAAGTAAGGGGCTACCAGAGGTGGCTCAGCGGTCTGGCTCTGTCATCAGGTCTCCTTGGAGGGCAGTGAGTTCACCAGGGCTGCCCTGGGCAGAGTGAGCTGGTGCAGGGAGAACTGCAGCTGTGACAGCCTAGGGGCCAGATGCTGGACACGTGGCTGTGATGAATGGCGTAGATGAGAGGTGACAGCTTGGGGCTGGGACAGGGAGTGAGGATGGGGTGCCTGCCAAAGGGAGACGACCCAAAGGGAGGGCAGGCAGGGGAATGAAGTCTTAGAACACAGCTGCAGGGCAGGGACACTGAGGATGGATTTGGGCTTGGCCAGATGTGTGACCTGTGTCCGTCTCCGCCTTTGGTAACCAAAGGAAGAACCGTGCTGTGGAGCAAGACTTGGAGATTGGTTTAAGGTTGGCAGGAGTGAGGTCTCCAGGGGACTCAGGAGGTCCCTATTTGTGCCCTTGTCTGAGGTTTTTTTGTTGTTGTTGTTGTTTTGAGATAGGGTCTCACTCTGTCCCCTAGGCTGAACTGCAGTGGTGCCATCTTGGCTTACTGCAACCTCCACCTCTGGGAATCAAGTGATCCTCCCTCTTCAGCCTCCCGAGTAGCTGGGACCACAGGCATGCACCACCATGTCCGGCTAATTTTTTGAATTCTTTGTAGAGATGAGATCTCACTATGTTGCCCAGGCTTGCCTTGAACTCCTGGGCTCAAGCAGTCCTCCCACCTCAGCCTCCCAAAGTGCTGGGATTACAGGCATGAACCACCAAGACTGGCCTCACTGGGCATCTTTATTAGCAACTTGGAAAGGGTCCCTAGAGATGTAGGCTGATGATATCTTGGCTGAGAAGGCAGGAGACAGAATTGGGACCCAGGAGATGGCAGTGGGGAAAAAATCACAAGCATGCTTCTGCCCAGTGTGACTACACGTGAGAGCGTGTTATTGATCCCAAGAAGATGCGGTTGAGGATGATGGTGAGCATGAGCACTGGGTTGGGGCAGCCCCAGGAGCTGGAAGGAGTCCCTGCCATATTAAAAGGAGTATGATGTCTGGGTCAAAGGAAGTGAGAACCCTGTTCTCTCCTCTGAGCTGGAACCCCCATTGGGGGTTCCATCTGGGAATGTCTCTTTGACAGGGACATGGACACTGGAGTGGGGGCTGGAAACCATGTTCTAAGAGAATGACCTGAAAAAAAAAGAGGTGGGGTGAACCTTGTTCATCTTGCAGATTGTTTGGTCTGTGGATAAGATTGCTCTGCCTGATTTCGAGGGCCAGAAAGAAAACAGGGCATGGGAATCCTGGGGAGAAAAGATTTCAGAGCAAGACAAAGGATGGTTAAAATCGTCCAGTGAGGAAAGGAAGACCTTGACAGGTAGTGAGTTCCCCATCATTGAAGGTGTTCAAGCATACCCTGGCAGTGTTGTGCGGGAGGAAATTCAAGCATCAAAGTGAAAGGGTGAAGGCTGGTGTGCAGGAGTTTGAACCAGCTGCTCTTTTAAGGGTTTAAGAGAACTCGTCTGGCCTCAAGAGCGATAGGTTTCAAGGATGGGTACGGTGGCATTTCCAGGTGTCCCCAGTGTGTATCTTTGGCTTAGGGACATAGATTGGCTTCAATGCCTGCAATGGCCCCCAAGCATGGGGATGTCCTTGGGCTGGGCATCTACTCATCCTCTGCTTGGGGTAGGGAGGATGATGTTGGAAGATGCCTGGTAGATGGGTTTTCCTTCAGTGATGCTGCCCAAGCCATCCTCCCCCAGTACAGAGCACTGGTGGGTCCCAGGTCACCCACCTGACCCCAGATGGTGCCTTCTGAGTTCTCCACCTGTTCCCACCGCAAGCGCTTGACACTCATGTGGCTGGTCTCACTGCGCCGGTGGCCCAGGCCCCGGGACAGCATGGGGGGTGCACAGGGCACGGGTGGGGGCAGGGGTGGTGGGGGTGGTGGAGGGACTGGGTGGCTGAGTTGGGTGAGGGGCTTGGTCAGCGCCTGAGCAGGGCCCCGGGAACCATCAGAGCCGCGGGAGCTGGGCTTGGGGTCATGGAAAGGCAGGGGTGGTGGTGGAGGGGGGCTGAGTGGGGGTGGGGGGATGTGGTCAGAGATGGAGGAGTAGGTCAGGGAGCTGCCTTCTTCACTGCTGCTGACGCAGTCGCTGGCGCTGCTCCGCTCATTGGTTACGAAGCTGCCCTGGTCATCATGGAAGCTCATCTGGTGGTGGGGAGAGAGGCAAGGGGAGGGTGAGGCTGGGCCCAGAGAGACTAGAGCAGGTGCAAAGTGAAGGATCATGGGATAGCCTGGGACAAGGATAGGGCCATCTCATGGGTTAGCCTCAGCCTGTGAGGGGGACAGCCTGGGATAAGGACAGGACTGTCTCAAGGGTTAGCCTCAGGCTGTGAGGGGCATAGCCTGGGCTAAGGATAGGACCCTCTCATGGGTTAGCCTCAGGCTGTGAGGGGGATAGCCTAGAATAAGGATAGGACCCTCTCACGGGTTAGCCTCAGGCTGTGGGTGGGATAGCCTGAGCTAAGGAATGGGCTAACCTGGGACAGCGAATACGGGCTAACCTCAGACAAGGAGCATGATAACCTCAAACAGGAGATAGGGTAACCTGGGGCAAGGAGTGGGATAGCTTGAGCCAGGGAGTGGGATAGCCCGGGGAAGATCTCAAGGGCAGCAGGCCCCTTGCAGGAGCCCAGGAACACTATTGCTTTGTGGACCGCCACACCTTGCCTCACCCGCCTCCCTCCACACCTGCTTGCGTGCCCACCTCCTCGTAGTCGTTCTCGGGGGTCAGGAAATCATCCACGATGGTGACCCGGGGGCCCAGCTGCTCGCTCAGCACATCCAGGAAGCGGTCAGTATCGCGGCTTCGCACAGGGTGGGAGAAGGTGAAGAGCTTCCTGCGGCTGGGTGGGCGGGCGGGGTCCGGGCTTGGGGGGCTGTCAGGGCAGATGGGCCCGGGGCCTGGCTGTGGGGAGGGCGCCCTGCTGCTGTCCAGGCTGGCGTAGGGGTGGGACTCAGAGCTGCTGGGGGAGGCCAGGCCCCCTGAACACAGCGGGTGGTAGCAGGGGGAGGGCAAGAGTCGCTCGCTGGGCCACGAGACGCTGGACAGGGTCCTGGGCCCTGGAGGGGGAATGGAGTATGAGGATTCCTCTTCAGCCAGCACTGGGGTTCCAGGTGCAAGCTGGAGAGAGGGCCCTAGGGCAGACTGGCTCTGTGTCCCGGGCCACTCCCCTTTCCCTCTCTGGGCACAGTGCAGGAAGACCCTGGGTGGCCCTGCCTTCCAAGCATGACCAAAGGCCAGACCCAGTGAGCCGGACATTGTTCAGCCTCAGGACAGGCTGGATGCCAGCTCACCTTGGAATGGTCACCAGGGGTCCCAGCTGGGAGCCACTGAACACCACTAACTCAAAGGGTGGAGGGGCTTCTCTAGGGCCCAGACCCAGAGTCACGGGGCATCTCGCAGGGGTCCTGCCTTCTGAGCTGCAGAGCAACTGTCTTCCCAGCTGTGCCATTCACAGGACAACACGTGCACTCGATAGTTTATCCAATAACCCCTTGCTAACTCGGGGACTTCTTCAGAAACAGTCATCTGCCAACATCTGCCTTATTTCTCTCTCTCTCTCTCTCTCTCTTTCTTTCTCTCTCTCTCTCTCTCTCTCTCTCTCTCTCTCTCTCTCTCTCTCTTTCTTTCTTTCTTTCTTTCTTTTTGAGACAGATTCTCGCTGTTGCCCAGGCTGGAGTGCAGTGGTGCAATCTCAGCTCACTGCAGCCTCCGCCTCTTGGGTTCAAGCGATTCTCCTGCCTCAGCCTCCTGAGTAGCTGGTACTATAGGCACGTGCCACCACGCCCGGCTAATTTTTTTGTATTTTTTGTACAGACAGGGTTTCACCGTGTTAGCCAGGATGGTCTCAATCTCCTGACCTCGTGATCCACCCGCCTCAGCCTCCCAAAGTGTTGGGATTACAGGCGTGAGCCACCGCGTCCGGCCTCTTTTTCTTTTTTAAGATAGGGTCTTGCTCTGTTGCTTACAGGCTAGAGTGCAGTGGCTCGATCACAGCTCACTGCAGCCTTGAACTCCTGGGCTCAAGTGATCCTCCCAGCTCAGTCTCTTGAGGAGTTAGGACTACAGGCATACGCAACCATGCCCAGCTAATTTTTTTTTTTTTTTTTTGGTAGAGACGGGGTCTCACTATGTTGCCAGGGTGGTCTCAAACTCCTGGGCTCAATCGATCCTCCTGCCTTGGCCTCCCAAAGTGCTGGGATTACAGGCACAACCCACGGTATCCAGGCTACTGTCTTGATCCACAGCTGAGGTGAGGGTCACAGGGACATGGGAGGGACTGGGACAACCCTGACCCTGATGGAGCAGAGAAGCAGCTCCAGGGCTGAGCCTGGGGTGGAGGGAAATACCCGGACAGTCAAGAGGACAGAGGCTGGAGCCCTACCTGCGGTGACTGCCGGGCTGGGGCCCGGAGGGGAAGCCCGGGATTTGGACACGGTCCCCATCTTCCCTTTGAAGCTGCTGTTCAGTCGAGACTCGAGCTCTGCATAGACGGCTGACATCTGGAGGGAGGCGGGGGTGAGTCCAGCCCACCCTGCTTCTCCTCATGGCCCTAATGTGGCCTCAGAGGCCAGGCCTGGGTGGGCCAGGAGGCAGGGATCTGCCCCAGCCTGAAGCAGCCCCTTGGCCTGGGTCTCCTGGGCCCAGTCCTACGGACCGTCCATTCCCCGCCCCCTATTGACCCCACCTGGAGGGCAGTGAGAAGGTCTCACCATCTTGGGGTTGGGGGTCTCAGGGAGGGAAGTGCCATCGCCCGCTTGGCGCTCGCCTGGGATCAGGGGAAGAGGCATCTCAGGGCACTCGCCAGGACCTACCGAGGAACAATGTCATTACGGTAACGATGTCTGTACGGTAATGTATCGGAGCTCTAAGGCTCAGGCCCCGGCCCAGAACCAACAGGCCCCACAGACCCAGGAGGGCCAATCCTGAGCCCTGCTTAGCCCCATTCCCTGGGATGCCCCACCTCACCAAGCCCATTTTGCAGGTGGAAAAACTGAGCTCCTTTCATACCCTCCCCCCAACACCGGCCTTACCGCAGCTGAGGCCAGCCTCCAGACCCTGGGACCGGAGGCTGCGGCGGCACATGGAGGAAGCCCGCATGGAGCTCCGCGGCTGGGGCTCGGGTGTGGGCTCCGGCTCCAGGTCCAGCTCAGGCTCCGGCTCTGCTGTGGGACATGCAGGGAATATGGGGCCCTCTTGTCCTCTCAGCCAGACAAGGGACCTCCAAAACAGAGAGGGGAGGGCAGATGTCATCTGCACCAATATGCGGACCCCAGGCTACGGGGTCTGCCCTGCTTGCCTCCAGAACAGCTCTTGAGGGGAAGCCCCGGGGCAAGAAACCAGGTGCCAGGAGTGGCACCAAAATGCAGCGAGCCTGAGCTCGGGGGCCTAGCAGAGATCTCGTGACAACAGCTTCCAGAGTCTCAACTCTCTGTGCTTGCCCCAGGCCAAGTCACTGCTGCCCAGAGAGGATTATGGGCAAAATAGGTCTTTTTTTTTTTGCTTTTTTTTTTTTTTAGACCTAGTTTTGCTCTTATTGCCCAGGCTGGAGTGCAGTGGCGCAATCTCAGCTCTCTGCAACCCCCACCTCCCAGGTTCAAATGATTCCCGAGCCTCAGCCTCCCAAGTAGCCGAGACTACAGGCATGCACCACCACACCTGGCTAATATTTTGTATTTTTTTTTCAGTAGAGATGGTGTTTCACCATGTTGGCCAGGCTGGTCTTGAACTCCTGATCTCAGGTGATCCACCCGCCTCAGCCTCCCAAAGTGCTGGGGGATTACAGATGTGAGCCACCACGCCTGCCTTTTTTTTTTTTTTTAGACAGGTCTCACTCTGTCCCCCAGGTTGGAGTGCGATCAAGGCTAAGTGCAGCCTTGAATTCCAGGCTCAAGAGACCCTCCTGCCTCCCCAGTAGCTGGGATTACAGGTGCATGCCACTATACCCAGCTAATTAAAAAAATTTTTTTTGTAGAGAAGGGATCTTGCTATGTTGCCCAGGCTGGTCTCCAACTACTGAACTCAAGTGCTCCTCCCACCTCATCCTCCCAAGTAGCTGGGACTACAGGTGCACGCCACCACGCCTGGCTAATTTTTTATTTTTATTTTTTTTGAGATGGAGTCTCGCTATGTCACCCAGACTGGAGTGCAGTGGTGCGATCTCAGCTCACTATAACCTCCATCTCCCGGGTTCAAGCGATTCTCCTGCCTCAGCCTCTCAAGTAGCTGGGATTACAGGTGCGTGCCACCACGCTTGGCTTATTTTTGTATTTTTAGTAGAGACAAGGTTGTCCCATGTTGGCCAAGCTGGTCTCGAACTTCTGACCTCAAGTGATCCACCTGCCTCGGCCTCCCGAACTGCTAGGATTACAGACGTGAGCCACCATGCCCAACCACCCCTGGCTGATTTTTAAGTATTTTGTAGATATGGGGGTCTCGTTGTGTTGCCCAAGCTGGTCTTGAACTCCTGACCTCAAGCAATCCGCCCACCTCAGCCTCCCAAAGTGCTGGGATTACCAGCGTGAGCCACCGAGCCTGGCCTGCAGCGGCTTTCATAGCAGGGGCAGGGTGCCTAGACCAGGGTAGAACACAAGCTTCCGCACACCTTCCATCCACATGGCCTGCATGCTGAGTTGCAGGGGTTTGTGGGCATTCGAAGGGCACGCTGAACAGACTGGTGGCAGCCACACGTGGCACCACAGGCCTGTGTATGTGCAAGAAAGAGTACACTGGGAGCCACTGGCCAGGTGGGATGCGGTTGTGGGCTCACGATCCTGGTGGTGGTGTTGGCACGTCTGTAAACGGCAGCCACATGAATTTCTTTTTTCTTTTCTTTTCTTTCTTCTTCTTCTTCTTTTGTTTTTTTTTGAGGGCAGTAGCTCAATCATAGCTCACTGCAGCCTCGATCTCCTGGACTCAAGCCATCTTCCCACCTCAGCCTCCCAACTAGCCGGGACTACAGTTGCGCATTACACCTGGCTAAATTAAAACGTATTATTTGTTTATTTATTTTTTTGGTAGAGACAGGCTCTTGCTATGTTGCCCAGGCTAATCTTGAACTCCTGAGCTCAAGTGATCCTCCCACCTCAGCCTCCTAAAACGCTGGGATTATAGGCGTGAGCCACCGCGTCCAGCCTTACACAAGTTCCTTGATCTGTGCCACGCTTCTCAGAGTACCGAGCACAGCCATTGAGATCACTTCCATTTTGTGGGTGCAAAAACTGAAACCATAGGTGGTTAGGTGCAGTGTCTACAGTCTCAGGTTATGCTGTGTACGCCGCATAAAGGTCACGCTGGGAAGGCACATCCGTGGGGCCACATGTGGGCCTAGCCCTGGTGTATTGGGTGTGTACGAGCATGGCTGTGGACACATCTATGTGGGAGGGGCCCAAATCAGCTGTAAGACCTCATAGGTGAGGCCACACGCAGTGGCTCACACCTGTAATCCCTGTGCTTTGGGATGTCAGGGCGGGAGGACTGCTTGAGCCCAGGAGGCTGAGGCTGTGGTGAGCCGTGATGGCACCACGACGCTCCAGCCTGGGCAACAGAGCAAGACCCCATCTCAAAAAAAAAAAAAAAAAAAAAAAAGGCTGGGCGTGGTGGCTCACACCTATAATCCCAGCACTTTGGAAGGCCAAGGAGGGCGGATCATGAGGTCAGGAGATAGAGACCATCTTGGTTAACACAGTGAAACCTCTTCTCTACTAAAAATACAAAAAATTAGCTGGGTGTGGTAGCAGGCGCCTTTAGTCCCAGTTACTCAGGAGGCTCAGGCAGGAGAATCGCTTGAACCCGGGAGGTGGAGGTTGCAATGAGTCAAGATCGCGCCATTGCACTCCAGCCTGGGGCACAGGAGTGAGACTCTGTCTCAAACAAACAAACGAACAAACAATAACCAAAAAAAAAAACTTCACAGGTGAGAACAGGTGTCTGGATGTTCACCTGGTGAGCTGGACAGTCAGCAGCTACAGGCAGGGAAGTGGCAGGGGAGAGGACGCCTACCTGTCATGGCCGTGTAGCCCAGGAAGCATGCGATTTTCTCCTGGCAGAGCTCCTGCTCCTCATAGGTCAGCAGCTGGTAGATGAACTGCCACAGGACCTGCTTGGCAGGGGTGTCCAGCACAGGGTAGACGTCAACGATGAGGGTGTCGATGTTCCTGGGGGAAGGTGCAGGAACGAGAGGCTCAATACTCACGGGCTTACCATGATGCACAGAGTGGGCGTAGACAAGACGGGACTTCCAAGCCACAGTGTCTGCCCTCATGCCCTATCTCTACCCTTGAAAGACAGAAGTGGGGGCCGGGCACGGTGGCTCACACCTATAATCCCAGCACTTTGAGAGGCCGAGGCAGGTGGATCATTTGAGGTCAGGAGTTCAAGACCAGCCCGGCCAACATGGTGAAACCCCGTCACTACTGAAAATACAAAAATTAGCCATGCGTGGTGGTGCACACCTGTAAGCCCAGCTACTCGGGAGGCTGAGGCAGGAGAATTGCTTAAGTCTGGGAATCGGAGGTTGCAGTGAGCTGAGATTGCGTCACTGCACTCCAGCCTGCGAGACAGAGTGAGACTCTGACTCAAAAAAAAAAAAAAAAAAAAAGAGAAGTGGGCAGGAAGGCAGGCTCCAGGGATAGGGTAGCCAGACTCCAATCTCGGCTCTGCCACTTACCAGCTAAGTGACCTTTCTCAAGTGACTTACCTTCTCTGTGACTCAGTTTCCTCATCTGTAAAATGAGGATAAAAATAGCATCTACCTCATAGAGTTGTTGTGAAGATTAAAACGTATAGAAGAGGCCAGGCATGGTGGCTCATGACTGTAATCCCAGCACTTTGGGAGGCTGAAGTGGTTGGATCACCTCAGATCGGGAGTTGGAGACCAGTCTGGCCAACATAGTGAAACCCCCCTCTCTACTAAAAATACAAAAAGTAGCTGGGCGTGGTGGCATGTACCTGTAGTCCCAGCTACTCAGGAGGCTGAGGTAGGAGAATCACTTAAACTGGGAGGTGGAGGTTGTAGTGAGCTGAGATTGCGCCACTGCGCTCCAGCCTGGGTGACAGAGCAAGACTCTGTCTCAAAAACACAAAAAACATATAGAGCAGGCCACGCATGGTGGCTCATGCCTATAATCCCAGCACTTTGGGAGGCTGAGGTGGGTGGATCATGAGCTCAGGAGTTCGAGACCAGCCTGGCCAATGTGGTGAAAACCCCTCTCTACTAACAAAAAAAAATTAGCCAGGCGTGGTGGCACGTGCCTGTAATCCCAGCCACTGGGGAGGCTGAGGCAGGAGAATCGCTTGAACCCGAGAGACGGAGGTTGCAGTCAGCTGAGATCATGCCATTGCACCCCAGCCTGGGCAACAGAGCAAGACCTCGTCTCAAAATAATAAATAAATAAATAAATAAATAATAAAGTAGGAGAATATCTTTTGACCCAGAAGCAGGGAAGAACTTAAAATTTCAAAAGCCAGGCCGGGTGCGGTTGCTCACGCCTGTAATTCCAGCACTTTGGGAGGCTGAGGCACGCAGATCACGAGGTCAGGAGATCAAGACCATCCTGGCTAACACGGTGAAACCCCATCTCTACTAAAAATACAAAAAACTAGCCGGGCGAGGTGGCGGGCGCCTGTAGTCCCAGCTACTCAGGAGGCTGAGGCAGGAGAATGGCGTGAACCCGGGAAGCGGAGCTTGCAGTGAGCCGAGATCCGGCCACTGCACTCCAGCCTGGGGGACAGAGCGAGGCTCCATTTCAAAAAAAAAAAAAAATTCAAAAGCCAAAACTGTGGGCAGCAAGTCACCCAGGTGCCAAGGCTAGAGACTGAGGGCACAAGCTCTTCCAGTATAATAAAGAAAATATATAGAATAAGAATAGTTATACTGGAAATAGATTATAGATATGATTATATGTGAATATTATTAATCATTAGTTTATAGCATTGCTGTTTATTCCAATATTATAATAATCTTTGTTCTACAATTATAACCTAGGAAAACCCAGGCCATACAGAGACAGGAGCTGAAGGAGTACAGTAGGAAGTGATCAAAAGACTAGTATGAGCCCTTTGTTGTGCCTGGACAGGGCCACTAGAGGGCTCCTTGGTCTAGCGGTAACGCCAGTGCCTGGGAAGGCCCCCGTTACTTAGCAGACCAGGAAAGGGAGTCTATCTTTCCCAGGGAAGTTAGAGAAGACTCTGCTCCACCACCTCTTGTGGAAGGCCTGCCATCAGTCACGCCCGCCCCCAGCCATCCAGAGGCCTAATAGTCTCCCTGTGATGCTGTGCTTCAGTGGTCACGCTCCTGGTCCGCTTTCATGTTCTGCCCTGTACACCCAGCTCCACCTCTAGATAGCAGTAGCAGAATTAGCGAAAGTACTGAAGTCTTTAAAATGCATAGAAGAAATAATGACGTAAGTTGTCCCCTCTCTCTCCACCTCGGCTACCAAATAGGGAAGGGCTCCCTGTCTGGTGGACACGTGACTCGCATGACCTTACCTATCATTGGAGACGGCTCTCACTCCATGCCCTGCCCCTTTGCCTTGTACACAATAAATAACAGCACGGCCAGGCATTCAGGACCACTACTGATCTCTGAATTTTTGTGGTAGTGTTCCCCCGTGCCCAGCTGTCTTTTCTTCTATCTCTTTGTCTTGTGTCTTTATTTCTATGATCTCTCGTCTCCGCACATGAAGATAAAAACACACAGGCCCTGTAGGGCTGGACCCTACACAAAACTATAGGACCAAAAATGTGGCGAGTTTGATTATGCAAAAGCAAGGTTATCTATTCAAGGAAGCCCAACTTAGACACATTAACATTAGACACAACAGACCTAATAACAGAAGTAACAAACGGGAGAGAAATTTACAACTTGCAAAATCAAGGAGAAATCAGTATCTAAAATATACAAAGGTGTCCAGCTGTCGTGGCTCACACCAGTCATCCCAGCACTTTGGGAGGCTAAGGCAGGGGGATCACCTGAGGTCAGGAGTCCGAGACCAGCCTGGCCAACATGGTGAAACCCCATGTCTACTACAAGTACAAAAATTAGCCAGGCATGGTGGTGGGCGCCTGTCATCCCAGCTACTTCGGAGGCTGAGGCAGAAGAAACACTTGAACTGGGGAGGCAGAGGTTGCAGTGAGCTGAGATTGTGCCACTGGACTCCAGCCTGGGCGACAAAGCAAGACTCTGCCTCAAAAAAAATAAATAAATAAAACAAAATATACAAGGGGCTGGGGGCAGTGGCTCATGCCTGTAATTTCAGCACTTTGGGAGGCTAAAATGGGCAAATCACTTGAGCCCAGGAGTTCAAGACCAGTCTGGGCAACATGGCAAAACCCTGACTCCACTAAACAAAACAAAACAAACAAACAAAAATTAGCTGGGCATGGTAGGTGAGCGCCTGTAGTCCCAGCTACCTGGGGGGCAGAGGCACAAGGATCACTTTAGCCTGGGAGTTCGAGGCTGCAGTGAGCTGTGTTTGCACCACTGCACTCCAGCTTGGGTGACAGAGTAAGACCCTGTCTCAGACAATAAACAAAATAAAATAAAATAAAATATACAAGAAACTTCATGCCAGTCAACAAGGACAAAAATCCAAGAAAATAAAAATGGACAAAGGGTATGAACAGGTAATTTATAGAGAAAATTCCAGAAAAAGTTCACAAGCATATTAAAAGGCATTTAAAATAATTAGTAATAGAAGGCTGGGTGTGGTGGCTCACACCTGTAATCCCAACACTTTGAGAGGCCGAAGTGGGCAGATCACGAGGTCAGGAGATTGAGACCATCCTGGCTAAAATGGTGAAACCCCGCCTCTACTAAAAATACAAAAAATTAGCTGGGCATGGTGGTGGGAGCCTGTATTCCCATCTTCTCAGGCGGCTGAGGCAGGAGAATGGCGTGAACCTGGGAGGCGGAGCTTGCAGTGAGCCAAGATTGCGCCACTGCACTCCAGCCTGGGTGACAGAGCAAGACTCTGTCTCTAAATAAATAAATAAATAAATAAAATAGATAGAAGAAAACCAAATAAAAATAACAGGATGTCACTTTTATGGCTAAGAAACTAGCACAAATAGGCCAGGCACAGTGGTTCACGCCTGTAATCCCAGCACTTTGGGAGGCCAAAGCGGGCAGATCATGAGGTCAAGAGATCAAGACCACCCTGGCCAACATGGTGAAACCCTGTCTCTATTAAAAATACAAAAATTAGCTGGGCGTGGTGGAGAGTGCCTGTAGTCCCAGCTACTCGGGAGGCTGAGGCAGGGGAATTGCTTGAACCTGGGAGGTGGAGGTTGCAGTGAGCCAAGATCACACCACTGTACTCCAGCCTGATGACAGAGTGAGACTGCATCTCAAATAAAAAATAAAAATTAAAAAAAGGAAACTAGCAAAAATAAAAAGTTGGACACCACTGTGATCTAAAGGAATTTGGCTGTAGTTATAATCATGTATGAAATACACACAGAGTAATATGGACAGAGCTAAACACATAGTAATTGGTGAATAAGTCAGACACAAAACATGATATAAAGCATAATGATTTTTTTTTTTTTTTTTTTTTTTTGAGACGGAGTCTCGCTCTGTCGCCCAGGCTGGAGTGCAGTGGCCCGATCTCAGCTCACTGCAAGCTCCGCCTCCCGGGTTCACGCCATTCTCCTGCCTCAGCCTCCCGAGTAGCTGGGACTACAGGCGCCCGCCACCGCGCCCGGCTAGTTTTTTGTATTTTTTAGTAGAGACGGGGTTTCACCATGTTAGCCAGGATGGTCTCGATCTCCTGACCTCGTGATCCGCCCGTCTCGGCCTCCCAAAGTGCTAGGATTACAGGCTTGAGCCACCGCGCCCAGCCTTTTTTTTCTTTTTTGGAGACAAAATCTCGTTCTGTCACCCAGGCTGGAGAGCAGTGGCGTGATCTTGGCTCACTGCAACCTCTGCCTCCTGGGTTCAAGTGATTCTCCTGCCTCAGCCTCCCAAGTAGCTGAGACTACAGGTGCCCACCACCACGCCCAGCTAATTTTTTGTATTTCAGTAGAGACAGAGTTTCACCGTGTTGCCCAGGCTGGTCTCAAACTCCTGAGCTCAGGCAATCTGCCCAGCTCAGCCTCCCAAAGTGCTAGGATAACAGGTGTGACCCACCACACCCAGCCTGTTTTTTTCTTTTTTCTTTTTTGAGACAGGGCCTCACTCTGTCACCCAAGCTGGAATGCAGTGGCACAATCACTGCTCACTACAGACTTGAACACCTGGGCTCAAGTGAACCTCCCGCTTCAGCCTCCCTAGTAACTGGAACTACAGGTACACACCACCACACCTAGCTAATTTTTTCTTTTTGTAGAGATGGCTTCTTGCTCTGTTGCCCAGGCTGGTTTTGAACTCCTGGGCTCAAGCGATCCTCCTGCCTTAGCCTCCCAAAGTGCTGGGATTATAGATGTCTGGCCTGGGTTTCTTTTTGATGTCATGAAGTTTTAAAATGGACCTTGGTGATGTTTGCACGTATTTGTGAATATACTAAAAACCACTGAATTGTATAATTAAATGGCAAATTGTATAGCATGTGAATTACATCTTAAGACTCTTCAGAGCCAGGTACAGCACGTTGGGAGGATCACTTGAGCCCAGGAGTTCGAGACCAGCCTGGGTAACATAGTGAGACCTCCCCCTCTTTTTTAAAAACAAAACAAAACCAGGCCGGGCACGGTGGCTCACGCCTGTAATCCCAGCACTTTGGCAGGCTAAAGTAGGTGGATCACTTGAGGTTAGGAGTTCGAGACCAGCCTGGGCAACATGGAGAAACCCCATCTCTACTAAAAACACAAAATTAGGGCCGAGCGCGGTGGCTCAAGCCTGTAATCCCAGCACTTCGGGAGGCCGAGATGGGTGGATCACGAGGTCAGGAAATCAAGATCATCCTGGCTAACACAGTGAAACCCCGTCTCTACTAAAAAAAATACAAAAAAATTAGCCGGGCGAGGTGGTGGGCGCTTGTAGTCCCAGCTACTCAGGAGGCTGAGGCAGGAGAATGGCGGGAACCCGGGAGGCGGAGCTTGCAGTGAGCCGAGATTGCGCCACTGCACTCCAGCCCGGGCGACAGAGCCAGACTCCGTCTCAAAAAAAAAAAAAACAAACAAAAAAACAAAATTAGCCAGGCATGGTGGCGCATGCCTGTAATCCCAGCAACTTGGGAGGCTGAGGCAGGAGAATCACTTGAACCTGGGAGGTGGAGGTTGCGGTGAGCCAAGATCGCGCCACTGCACTCCAGCCTGGGCAAAAAGAGCGAAAATCCATCTCAAAAAACAAACCAAAAAAACCCCAAAAAACCCTTCAAACAAGGCCAGGCGCGGTGGCTCAAGCCTGTAATCCCAGCACTTTGGGAGGCCGAGACGGGCGGATCACAAGGTCAGGAGATCGAGACCAGAGATCGAGACCATCCTGGCTAACACGGTGAAACTCCATCTCTACTAAAAAAATACAAAACACTAGCCGGGCGTGGTGGCGGGCGCCTGTAGTCCCAGGTACTCGGGAGGCTGAGGCAGGAGAATGGCGTAAACCCAGGAGGCGGAGCTTGCAGTGAGCTGAGATCCGGCCACTGCACTCCAGCCTGGGCGACAGAGCCAGACTCCGTCTCAAAAACAAAACAAAACAAAACAAAAAAAACCCTTCAAACAAAACAAAAAGGTATGGACAAGTGACAGGCTTTGCAGAGACCGTAATAATGACCCATGGACTGAGGAGTGTGATAAGTGCAGCTGGCTGCAGCTGAGGTCCAAAAAGAAAGACAGAAACCCTATCCCGAAGGGCCTGGCCCATGACAAACGCCCACAGGTGGGGCTCTGGTGAAGGCCCCATCAAGAATGCTGCAGGTGAGGCCGGGCGCGGTGGCTCACGCCTGTAATCCCAGCACTTTGGGAGGCCAAGGTGGGCAGATCACGAGGTCAGGAGTTTGAGACCAGCCTGGACAACCCGGTGAAACCCCATCTCTAGTAAAAATACAAAAAAATTAGCCAGGCGTGGTGGTGCATGCCTGTAATCCCAGCTACTCAGGAGGCTGAGGCAGGAGAATCGCTTGAACCCAGGAGGTGGAGGTTGCAGGGAGCCGAGATTATACCACTGCATTCCAGCTGGGTGATAGGGCGAGACTCCATCTCAAAAAATAAAAAAGAATGTTGCGGGTGGTCCCTGTCTGCCTCACTTCACAGAGAAGGCTGAGACTCACTCAAGGTCACGTGGCTAGGAGGTGTGAGTCAGAGATTGTTCCAGGGCAGCTTAATTGCCCACCACCCTGGGACCCCGATACCAGCTGCCACCTTCCTGAGCATCCCCCAGGAGAACAGGACTGAGGAGGCTCAGGCAGGGAGACTAGGATGTGAGTCTAGGTAGGACTTAGGGCCCACCCAGGGCAGGTCCCCACCGCGGCTTTGGTCCGGCCACCTGTGCTGGAAGAAGCTCTCGAGGGCCCGGCAGACCCCATAGCGCTCAGGAGGCGTGAGCAGGTGCTCCAGCTGCTGGCTGAAGGTCCTCCCTTGGACCCGGATGCTGGACGGCAGGATCTCCGCCACCCACTGCAGGGAGGTGAGCGCCGACGATGGGTTGGGCGAGTCCAGAGAATCCGAGTCTGCTGGGACCACAGGCAGGAGAGGCACGAGTGACCCAGAGTCCCCAGGCCAGGTGCAGTCTCCCTGGCTTTTGAGGTCAGTGGACCTCCTGAGCTGGGGTGTGGCTGTCCAGTGCCATGCATGGGAAGGCATGCCTGCTGTGCGACACTGGGGCCAAGGATAGAGGGAGTCAGTCCTGGGAAGGGTCCCTAAAACTATATGCTAGGGTTTTTTGTTTGTTTGTTTAGACAGTGTCTCGCTCTGTTGTCCAGGTGGGAGTACAGTGGCGTGATCTTGGCTCACTGCAACCTCCGCCTCCTGGGTTTAGGTGATTCTCTTGCCTCAGCCCCTCAAATAGCTGGGACTACAGGCACATGCCATCATGCCCAGCTAATTTTTGTATTTTTAGTAGAGACAGAGTTGCGCCATGTTGCCCAGGCTGGTCTCAAACTCCTGGCCACAAGCTATCCCCCCACCTTGGCCTCCCAAAGTCCTGGGATTCCAGGCATGAGCCACCGTGCCCAGTCTCACCGGGGTTCTACAGCACCACTTAGGGGGCAGCCCTGGGGAGGCAAGCTGAAGGTTTAGGGGAAGAGCTGAGTCCTCTGCACTGTGAATCTCACACATAGCAGCCCGGGTAGGGTCTCTGTGGGCCAAGGAAGCCAAGTGTCCATGGGGGTCTCACCACTGGCAAATGGGACGAGCCCTTCCTCCACCACCAGCGTGGGCATGGCACCACTGCCCTGCAGCATGGACACCACCTTGTCGTGGGAACAGTTCCTGCCAAGCAGAGATGGCCCAGGAGGGCCTGACTGGGGTGAGCCCTCTCCACGGCCACCAGCCAGACCTCCCTGTCCTGCCCACAGAGGCCACACAGCAAGACCACCTCTGTGTGACTCTGTGTCCCCAGCATGGAGCTGGAGTATTTTCTGGTTGGAAGGATGAACTGAGGTCCTGGCTAGAGTTGGAGACTGGCGAGGAGGAGGGTTAGATTCAAGAATTCCCACTGGAAAAGGGACAGACCTTGGGGACCAGCTGGTGAGAGGAGATTGTGACCATGGCCTGGTTGCCCCAAGAGGCAGGAGTCTTGCAGGGGGTGGGGGCAGTTCATCACCAACCTCTGGTGTCCCCAATAGCCTCTGACCTCATGTCCAGTCCATTGAGGAAGAGGATCCGGTCGCCTGACTTGAGGGCAGCATTGTCAGCTGGACTCCCTGGAAGCAAGAAGAGAGGGTGTGCCAGTCAGCGGCAGGTTACTACTTTGAGAGCAGAATGCTATCCTGTTTTCGGCCGGGCGCGGTGGCTCACGCCTGTAATCCCAGCACTTTGGGAGGCCGAGGCGGGTGGATCACGAGGTCAGGAGATCGAGACCATCCTGGCTAACACGGTGAAACCCTGTTTCTACTAAAAATGCAAAATATTAGCCGGGCATGGCGGCAGGCGCCTGTAGTCCCAGCTACTCAGGAGGCTGAGGCAGGAGAATGGCGTGAACCCGGGAGGCGGAGCTTGCAGTGAGCTGAGATCCGGTCACTGCACTCCAGCCTGGGCGACAGAGCCAGACTACGTCTCAAAAAAAAAAAGAAAAAAAAAGAAAAAAAGAAAGCTCCTGTCAGGGTCTGGGATTCCTCTTTGCTTCAAGAGAATTATTTTCTGTACATATATACTTTTTTTTTTTGCGGGGGGACTACAGGCGTGAGCTACCACGTCCAGCCTTCTGTATATATTTTTAAAATTTTAGAGACAGGGTCTTGCTGCAGTGCAGAGGTGTGATCACAGAGCCACTGCAGCCTCAACCTCCTAGGCTCAAGCAATCTCCCCACCTCAGCCTGAGTAGCTGGGACCATAGGCACCCACCACCACTCCAGGCTAATTTTTTTTTTTTTTTTTTATGGAGTCTCACTCTATCACCCAGGCTGGAGTGCAATGGCATGATCTCTCAGCTCACTGCAACCTCTGCCTCCTGGGTTCAAGCTATTCTCCCACCGCAGCCTCCTGAATAGGTGGGACTATAGCCACCATGCCTGGCTAGTGTGTGTGTGTCTGTGTGTGTGTGTGTGTGTGTGTGTGTGTGTGTGTTTAGTAGAGACGAGGTTTCGCCATATTGCCTAGGCTGGTCTCAAACTCCTGAGCTCAAGTGATTCACCCACCGTGGCCTCCCAAAGTGCTGGGATTACAGGTATTAACTACCATGCCTGGTCACCTAATTTTTGTATTTTTTGTAGAGACGAAGTTTTACCATGTTGCCCAGGCTCGTCTCAAACTCCCGACCTCAAATGATCCTCCTTCCTCAGTCTGCCAAAGCGCTGGGATTACAACCGTGAGCCACCACGCTGGCCTTTCTGCCTCTTTTTTTTTTTTTTTTTTTTGAGACGGAGTCTGGCTCTGTGGCCCAGGCTGGAGTGCAGTGGCCGGATCTCAGCTCACTGCAAGCTCCGCCTCCCGGGTTCATGCCATTCTCCTGCCTCAGCCTCCCGAGTAGCTGGGACTACAGGCGCCCCCCACCTCGCCCGGCTAGTTTTTTTGTATTTTTTTTAGTAGAGACGGGGTTTCACCGTGTTCGCCAGGATGGTCTCGATCTCCTGACCTCATGATCTGCCCATCTCGGCCTCCCAAAGTGCTGGGATTACAGGCTTGAGCCACCGCGCCCGGCCCTTTCTGCCTCTTTTATGAGTCATCATTTAAATGTAATTTGGAAAGTAGGGAAAATGATCAATGGCTAAATAAAATATACTCTCACATTGCGAGAAGTTCTCTCTGGGGGAGGTGGAAACTGTCCAGAAAAGAGGGGGAACAATTAGGGAAGACTTCCTGGGAGAGGCGAGATGGGGGAAGTCCTTTCCCTGTACTGAAAAGGAGGAGAGAGTGATGGTGGTGGGGAATCCAATCTGGCCTGCCTGGAATGGTGGGATAGCTAGAGAGGTTGTCGCAGGGGATCAACGAGCACTGGGCCAGGAGTCAGGAGATCCCAGTTTCTGATCCTTAATTTACCAGAGCCTCTCCAGGCCTCAGTTTCCCCATCTGTAAAAGCGTCCATCTAAACATCCATTTGGCTTCCTATGACAGGAAAGGCATGGGACCACTAGCTTGAAGGTTCGGTTGGGAAGAACAGCAGACCTGGATTTTTTTTTTTTTTTTTTCTTTTTTTGAGACAGGGTCTTGCTCTGTCACCCAGGCTGGAATGCAGTGGCACGATCACAGCTCACTGCAGCCTCGAACTTCTGGGCTGGGACTACAGGCACGTGCCTCACTATTGCCCAGACTGGTCTCAAACTCCTGGGCTCAAGTGATCTTCCTGCCTCGGCCTCCCAAAGTGCTGGGACTACAAGTGTGAGCCGCTGCACCCGGCCACACCTGGATTCTAACAAGGCCCTGGGCCAGGTATCTCTGGCTACTCATGTGGGAGAGACTGGGAGATGGGGATGGTGGTGGTGGCATGCTTGGAACAGCCACATCCACAGAGGAGAGATGAATCACTTCTAGAGGAAACTCTAGAGAGCCGCTTTGGGCCTTTTGCTTACAATACGGTGTCAACAATTTAGTGATGCCCAAATTGGGGAAGAACCCGAACATGCCGCTTATCAGGATTAAGTCTCAGAACAGCCTGAAGCCTGTGAGCATGATGCACTGACACTGAAGTGCTCTTCCAGGGCTGGGACTACAGATCTCAGTTTGCCCATCTGTCAAAGCTTCCATCTAAGCATCCATTTGGCTTCCTATGACAGGAAAGGCATGGGATCAGTCCCAGGCTGGGACTACAGGATCAGACAATGCTCAGCTCACAGATCCATACACTGGAGATGTGCTGACACGCAGGGTGTGGAAAGAACGCACTGGCATGGCCACCAATGGGGATGTGTAACCAGGAGCATTACACTTAGGTGCCAGGAGGGGACGGATGCAGGACCGAGCAGGTGACCCAGTTCTGAGGAGATGGTTCAGGGAGGGAGAATTCAATTTAGCTCTAGGAGACACCTCTGCCCTACAAACACCTTCCACAATGAATATAAGCACACGCACCCCTGCCCCACTGGAGGGGCAGGAAGAAAGGGATTCTTGCACTGGGGACATTCTGCCTTCTTCAAGATGCCATGGTTGGGCGTGGTGGCTCACGCCTGTAATCCCAACATTTAGGAGGCTGAGGCAGGAGGATCCCTTGAGCCCAGGAGTTTGAGGCTGCAGTGGGCCATGATCATGCCACTGCACTCCAGCCTGGGTGAAAGAGAAAGACCTCATCTCTTTTTTTTTTTGTTTTTTCTTTTGAGATGGAGTCTTGCTCTGTCGCCCAGGCTGGAGTGCAGTGGCGGGATCTCCGCTCACTGCAAGCTCCGCCTCCTGAGTTCACGCCATTCTCCTGCCTCAGCCTCCCTGAATAGTTGGGACTACAGGTGCCCGCCACCACACCCGGCTAATATTTTTTCTGTATTTTTAGTAGAGATGGGGTTTCCCCGTGTTAGCGAGGATGGTCTTGATCTCCGACCTTGTGATCCGCCCTCCTTGGCCTTCCAAAATGCTGGGATTACAGGCGTGAGCCACCATGCCCGGCCGACCTCATCTCTGTAAAATAAAATAAAATAGGCCGAGTGTGGTGGTTCATGCCTGTAATTCCAAAACTTTAGGAGGCCAAGACGAGCAGATCACCTGAGGCCAGGAGTTCAAGATCAGCCTGGCCAACATGGCGAAGCCCCATCTCCAATAAAAATACCAAAAAATTAGCTGGGTGTGGTGGCAGGCACCTGTAATCCCAGCTACTCAGGAGGCTGAGGCAGGAGAATCGCTTGAACCTGGGAGGCAGAGGCTGCAGTGGGCTATCGTGCCATTGCACTCTAGCCTCGGCAACAAGAGCAAAACTCTGCTCAAAAAATTTAATTTACTTTAATTTAATTTAAGATATAGGCCAGGTATGATGGCTCACGCCTGTACTCCCAGCACTTTGGGAGGCCAAGGCAGGAGGATTACTTGAGTTCACGAGTTCAAGACCAACCTGGGCAATATGGCAAAACCCCATCTCTATCAGAAATACAAAAAATTAGCTAGGCATGGTGGCATGCACCTGTGGTCCCAGCTACTCTGGAGGCTGAGGTGGGAGGATCACTTGAGCCTGGGAGATGGAGGTTGCAGTGAGCCAAGATTGCACCACTGCACTCCAGCCTGGGTGACAGAGTGACACCCTATCTCATTAAACTAAAATAAAATAAGTAACATAAAATAAAAAGATGCCATGATTTCAGGAACAAGAAGGGGTAGGTGGGGTGGGAGGAGAGCAAAGTCCAGATTGGAGGGGGTGGTGGTTAGACAGCAGGCAGATGCCCTGAGGCCCTTTTGGCTCTCTGAGTCTGGCCCGCCAGGCAAGAGCCCAGTTTAGCGCAGGCACTCCAAGCAGTTGGTGTTGCTGGGGGCACAGTCTGGGTAGGCACCAGCTCAGTCCTGGCTGCCCCAGAGTCCTAGACAGTGTCCCCGGCCCTTCCTGTGGCCACAGAAAAGGTCTGGATGCAGAACCTGGTTCCTTTGGCTTGGGGTAATGCTGAATTTAGAGGGGCAGGGGTGGGGTGCCCCAACTCAGGCAGAAGGCTCTGGCCTCAAGCATCTTAGGTAGGAGTGGAATTCAGATCTGCTGGCTCTGGGACACTCTGGGGACACCGTCTACACAAGGATGGTACCTGGCAGGGAGGGGTTGCTGAGCAGGAGCCTACATGGGGTACAATCCCATCCTGGGCCTTAGGGACTCTTAGGGCAACCGGCCCACCCCCTCACCAGGCAGGACAGACTCGATCCAGACAGGCCCGTGGCCGCGAAGTGTGAAGCCGAAGCTCTTGTTGCCTTTGTAGACTCGGACAGTCCTGCGGGGAAAAAGAAGGGGCGAGCAGCGTGATGGAGAGGGGGTCCTAGGGCGCAGAGGTTGGAGATGTCCCGTGTCCCTCTCCCCTTAACCTTTCCGTCCCGCTCTGCAACCCAGCTGACTAGCCCCACCCCTGCGCCCTCTCCCCAGGTTTCGGTCCGAGCCCATCCGCAGGGAAGCGCCAGCGGCCAGTGCCTGTGAACCCCGCGTACCTGCGCGCGCCCCCGGGGCCGGCGAGGCCGCCCACCAGCAAGGAGGCCCTGCGCGGGGGCGGCTCATCCGGGCGGCGCGGCGCGGCGCTGGCGCGCGTGGATACCAGGAGGCGCTCGGGCCGCTCCTCGCTGCGGCTCCGGCGCAGTCGTTGCGCGCCCTGGGCCCGGCGGGCGCGGCACAGCTTGCCCAGGAGGCCCTGTGACACCACCTCGTCGAAGCGCGCCCGGTGCTTCTTGGGGATGAAGATCCTGCCGGCGAGGACGGCGGAGTCGGGGCGCGTTCCCGGACCCCGGATCTCTGCAAACCGCGGCCCGAAGGGGCGTCCTCGCGGGCGCCGCCCTGGGCTCTCGCGCCTCTTCCCAGGAGCGGCGGAGGGTTGGGGGGATCAGCAGCCGGTGGCACCCCAGTCTCCCCCTCGGTGCTCAGACTTGCGCCCCCAGCTAGGACGTGTCGTCCTGCTCGCTCCACCTCGGGAATGGCCCATTCGGACCGTCCTCCATGACTCTGGCCACTGCAGGGCCTGAGCCCCCTCTAAGCTAGTCCACACACCCGTTCCTCCTCCTGCCTCTGTCCTCCTTCTCTGGCCTCTTCCCTGACTCCCTCTGCACCCACCAGGCCAAGCCCCAAGTCAGGGATCCCCACCACCCACTGTCTCCCACCTGGTCTCTAGGTGGCTCTGCAGGAGGAAACTGGAACCTACAAGCCGCTCACCACGCCTCCAGTCTTCCTGCTTGCTTCTCTGGCCAGTCCTATCTGCAGCTGCCCACTCAGATACCTGCCAGAAACCGCTTCTGCCGCCTTCAGTCCTATCTCTAAGCTCTTGCCCAGGCTCTTGCCCCAGCCTGGTCCACTCCTTTGCTTCCTTAGCTGAATGAGGCTCCATACTCAACACTGGCCTCCTTCCAACTTAATCCTACATGTATGCAGGGAGCCCCTGCTCTCTGTGCCAGCCAGGAACTGGGGTTCAAAGCTGAAGGGACTGTGGCTCCCACTCTCAAAGTGGTTACCTTGGAAGTAAGAGGCAGGGGGAAGGCCCCGGGGTCTCTGCTGTGGGGCTAGAAACACTCTTTCTCTGTCTCTCTCTCTTTTTTCTCTTTTGAGGCAGGGTCTTGCTCTGTCTCCCAGGCTATAGTACAGTGGCACGATCATAGCTCAATCATAGCTCACTGTAACCTGGAACTCCTGGTCTCAAGGGATCCTCCTGCCTCAGCCTCCCTTGTAGCGAGGACTACAGGCACATGCCACCAGGCTAATTTTTTTTTTTTTTTTTTTCCCAGACAGAGTCTTGCTCTGTCACCCAGGCTGGAGTGCAATGGTGAGATCTCGGCTCACTGGAACCTCCACCTCCCTGGTTCAAGCAATTCTTCCACCTCAGTCTCCCAAGTAGCTGGGATTACAGGTGCACGCCACCATGCCCGGCTAATTTTTGTGTTTTCAGTAAAGATAGGGGTTTCACTATGTTGGCCAGGCTGGTCTTGAGCTCCTGACCTCAGGTGATCTGCCCGCCTTGGCCTCCCAAAGTCCTGGGATTACAGACATGAGCCACCGTGCCTGGCATTTTAAAAAATTTTTTGGAGAGTTGAGGCTCTATGTTGCCCAGGCTGGTCTCAAACTCCTGGGATCAAGCGATACTCCCACCTCCGCTTCTCAAAGTGCTGGGATTACAGGGCTGAGCTACAACACCCAGCCTTAGAAGCTTTCCAAGGGTTAGGTCTACAGTTCAATCCTGAGCCACAGTGACTGACCAGGGCTCAGCACACAGGAGAAACTCAGTCAACAGAAGGTCCACCAGCAGCCTAACCCCATCTCTGAGTAACGGCAGCAGTTAACATCCTGATGGACTCTCCGGTCTGTGGCAGAGGATTCTGAGGCACAGAGAGGACCCATAGCTCTCCATGGTTACATAGCTGGCATCAGAGCCCAGACTTCAGCACTCAGCACTGTGGCAGGACCTCTAATGAGAGCCCCTGAAGGTCTGGTTGCCTGTGAGGCCTCCCTGGCTGCATCCCAAGGCTCCATTCCCTCTTCCTTGTACCAGGTGCCAGGGCCAAGGGCAAGATGAGGGGGAGAAGGGAGAAGGGATCAGTGGCCTTGCAGTTGAAATACAAACTCCTCTGCGGGGTCCCAGCGGCCCTCACACTTCCCTCCACCTCTGTGGGTAGGAGTAATTAGGCCAGCCAGGCAAAAGAAGTTGTCTGGTGGGAGGAAGTGGGTGTGGATTCTCAGGGAGGAGGCTCTGTCCCCGCAGTGAGCTCTGCTCCACGTCTGGATAGTCCGGGGGATAACCAGGAGCCAGGATGGGATGAATGTCCTGATCACTTCTGCCCAGTGTCTATTCCCATCCACCTGCAATGTTTCCTGCAAATCCGGAAACTCAGCCTCACCCCCCAAGATGGTCACTTAAGGTCTCCGGAACCTGACCCCTCCATCTGCCTGGCCTGGACATTCCCTAGCGCCTCCCAGACCTCAAGTCTCACATCCAGGCAAAGGCGAGAAGAAACACACCTGAGACTGTCCATCACATTACGGCTCTAGCCACAGACTCTGAAAACATCACCCCATGCACCCGACTCCTGAGTCCAACCTGGGCAGAGTCAAGAGGACATCACAGCTCTACTTTCCAGCAGCAACTAGAAAAGGCCCTGTTGTCCGGGCACGGTGGCTCAAGCCTGTAATCCTAGCACTTTGGGAGGCCGAGGCGGGCAGATTACCTGAGGTCAGGAGTTCGAGACCAGCCTGGCCAATGTGGTGAAATCCCGTCTCTACTGAAAATACAAAACTTAGCCGGGCATGGTGGCACGCTCCTGTAATCCCAGCTACTCAGGAGGCTGAGGCATGAGAATTGCTTGAACCCGGGGGACAGAGGTTGCAGTGAGCCCAGATTGCACCACTGTACTTCAGCCTGGGCAACAGAGTGAGACTCCATCTCAAAAAAAAAAAAGAAAAGGCCCTGTCCCCCAGGTGGGAATCAGGCTTTCACCAACTGCACAGATGGAAGAAGGCTGGGCGGCCCTTTCCTTACTTGGTGTTTTTGGGGCTGAGACAGAGGCCAAGGCTGCCTGGTGAGCCAGACATCCAACCTGGCTCCTGCCGGCCCTCCATGCAACTCAGTCTGGCCCAGAGTCCCCAGCCCTGGGTCTGCCCTAAATCAACTGACCCAGCAGAGCCAGGAGCAGGGGGGCCACAGCAACTATTGCCACCAGTCACTATCCCTCTGACTGGCAGTCCAGCAATCACTGTCCCGAGACTCTGAAGTGCCTGCTATGCCAACAGGCCTCTCTCAGGCCACAGGACTCTCCCTGGGGGTCACACAATGACCTTGCACCCCAGGTCAGTTCTGTTCTCTCTGCCAGAGTCAGGTCTAAATCCAACTCCAAGTTACTACTCCGCCCCCTTGTAGGGTCCTCTCTCTCCATTTCCTGTCCCCTTCCCACCCAGCTTTCTCTCTCTCTCTTTTTTTTTTTTTTGAGATGGAGTCTCGGAGTCTCACTCTGTTGCCCAGGCTGGAGTGCAGTGGTGTGATCTCCGCTCACTGCAAGCTCCACCTCCCGGATTCACGCCATTCTCCTGCCTCAGCCTCCCAAGTAGCTGGGACTACAGGCGCATGGCTCCACACCCGGCTAATTTTTTGTATTTTTAGAAGAGACGGGATTTCACCGTTTTAGCCAGGATGGTCTCGATCTCCTGACCTCGTGATCCACCCGCCTCAGCCTCCCAAAGTGCTGGGATTACAGGCATGAGCCACCGCGCCTGGCCTTTTTGTTGTTGTTTGAGAGAGATTCTCTGTCACCCAGGATGGAGTACAGTGATATAATCTTGGCTCACTGCAACCTCCGCCTCCCAGGTTCAAGCGATTCTTCTGCCTCGGCCTCTTGAGGCATGCACCACCACACCCGGCTGTTTTTTGTATTTTTAGTAGAGAAGGGGTTTCACCATGTTGGTCAGGCTGGTCTCGAACTCCTGACCTCAAAAGATCCGCCCCCCTCCCGGCCTCCCAAAGTGCTGGGATTACAGACGTGAGCCACCGCCCCTGCTCCCCCCCCCCCCCACCCGGCTTTCTCTATCTCACCTTTGATTATTAGCCAGCGAAATGGTAGCAAGGGTGGACAAGGGTGCCCTGGTTCCCTATAGGGAGCACGGCAGTGGGGAGGTCGTGCCCCCCAAACTCAGGATGAGATGCCCCCAATCTTCACAAGACCACCCAACCTCAGTCTCGGCCCTCTGTCCTGTCCCCTCAACCAGCCCAGTTGTAGGAAGGAAAGTGGGCTTTCTTTTTTTTTTTTTTTTTTTTTTGAGACGGAGTCTCGCTCTGTCGCCCAGGCTGGAGTGCAGTGGCCAGATCTCTGCTCACTGCAAGCTCTGCCTCCCGGGTTCACGCCATTCTCCTGCCTCAGCCTCCCGAGTAGCTGGGACTACAGGCGCCCGCCACCTCGCCCGGCTAGTTTTTTTTGTATTTTTTTAGTAGAGACGGGGTTTCACTGTGTTAGCCAGGATGGTCTCGATCTCCTGACCTCGTGATCCGCCCGTCTCGGCCTCCCAAAGTGCTGGGATTACAGGCTTGAGCCACCGCGCCCGGCGGAAAGTGGGCTTTCAATCCCAGCCTTTTGTCCCAACACCGACTCTTTAGGGCCGCGCACGGGTTCTGAGTGCCCAACGCTTAGACCTCGCCGCCCCTGTACCCACCCAGTTTATTTCCAAACTCCCTGAGCCTCGGGCTCCGCCCAGGCTCGGAGGGTGCCCACCCAGTGCAGGGAAGCCCCTCCACGCTCCAGCCCCACCCCCTTTCAAACCAGCCCGAAGCGGATCCGTGGCGCACTAGGCGCACGGTTCCCGGAGGCGCCGGACGCGATGGGCGAATCTACCGAAAGTGCCGAGAGAAGCCCTGGTCCTTCCCCATCTGGAGCCGGGGATCGCGGCGCGGCAGGTACCGAAGGGCAGGGGGTAGCCGAGCCCGGGAGTGGAGCGAGCGCGCCGCGACTCCACGCACCTCTGCCCGGCGAGCGCTCACGGCCCCTCCCGAGCGGTCCCGGCCCGCAGCCCCGCCCCGCCCCCTCTTGGTGGCCCCGCCCCCTCCCGGTGGCCCCGCCTCTCCCCTGCTGGGACTCTTTTGGTCGTTCTGGGGTGCAGCGGAAACTGGGGGCGGTTTGAAGCCGCCGCGCTCACTCCCCTTTGGCTGTGTCCATTATTCCCTCCCCAGGATCCTCGCCTGCGTCCTCTCCAGCCACTGCGCCCCGAACCCCCACACAGTGGCGAGTCCCTGCAGTTTAGAGGAAGCCCCGACGGCATTTGGTAGAGCATGCAGTGTTTTCCGGAGGGGATGGCCTTTGCGCTGGACTCCAGGGCTCAGCAGGAGTCGGCCGGCTAGAAGCAGCCCTCTCTACCTTCTCCGGGGTCGGGGAGGGACCCACCTCAGCCTCCGGAGTAGCTAGAACTACAGGCATGTACCACCATGTCTGGCTAATTCTCGGCTGTGGCCGAGAAGAGGCTGGATAGGGAGACTTTGAACGCCGGGGTCAGCAGCTGAGACCCCACTCTGGGAACAGGAGGGAGCCGCGGCAGGGTTTCAGGGTTCAAGGAGAGGTGGAAGGAATCCAAAAGTTTTGGCACACCAGGAGCGGGGTGATGCTGGGAGGTGACCCAGAGGGGGGTTGTTGGGGTGGGACAAGAAGCTGGATTCCAAAACACAGAGGAGGTGGAGTGTCTGAGGCCCAGGGAGTGCGAGTGAGGACAGGGCGCCCAGGCTGTGACAATCCCCAGGTGAGTGGGGAGGGAGGGAGTAGAGGGCCTCCCTGAGCTGCGCATCCTGCCCTGCCAAGAGAGAAGAGGGGAGGAACATTAAAGGAGAGGAGAGGAAGGCGACAGGAAAGGAGGTCTGGACTCTTCCCTGGGGGCTCTGGGCCTGCCATCCCCTGAACGGCAGCAGGAGGGGACCCCAGCATGCCTGCTTGTGTTGTCATGTCTCAAGGAGTCCCCACTGCCACTGGAGAGGCCCAGAATCAGGCCTGATGAACAAATGATAGAGTTGGGGTAACCAGTTAAAGGCACATCCTGGGGAGGGGCTCTTCAGGGGCACCCCCAACCAGGAACATCAGCATGAGGCCCTCGCCAAAGACAGGCTGGAACAGCAGAGGCGGGATGCCCCAGGCCTTTCCCTCTGTCTCACTCAGAGGGACAGCTCCCATGGGGCAGCCCGTGGGTACCTGTAGGCAGCACAGGGAGGACCCTGTGGGTCCGATCATCGGTCTCTGGTACTGCCCCCACACTGCTCTCCCACACACCACAGCCCCCCATTCCTGGCCCCAGCAAGACCATCACCTTGAAGTGACCTCCCGTGGCTGTACTTCTTCCTGAAAGCAGCCAGAAACAAGAGCCAGTGCCCACTCACGCCGTGCCCTTTCCAAGCCCTGTCCTCAGCTCTGCGAGGGAGAGAAGCAGCTGACAAGCCTCCAAGCCAGCACAGCTCCCTGACGTCTGTGGGGCTCCAGCCATCCCATTATGATTGGAGCCATTCCTGGTTGTATTGTGCCAGCTGCAGTGGCCCAGAATCCAGAACCAGGCATGGCCAAAGGCTCTGAAAACCGTCCACCGTGCTGTGGGCACAGGAGATGCAACCAGGAAGCAGATGCCCAGGGTCGAATCCAGGCACACTACCCCAGGGCCAGGTCTCTGTGGGCACCGTGGGGCCAGCTGTTCATGCCTGTGGCCAGGTGACCCAGGGCAGCATGAGGTGGTCACCCAGTCACCAAGTCATCACCAGGGGACAGGCAACAGCCGGACTTCCCTGAAGTGTCTACTCCAGCAAAAGGCACTGCCTAAGATTCCTCCAGAGTTGTGCTTCTCAACAGTCGTGATTTTGTCCATCCAGAGGATATTTGGCAGTCACTTGGCATTTTGTTATAAAATGACAACTGACAGGGGGTTGTGCTATTGGCTTCTAGAGGGTAGAGGCCTGGGATGCTGGTAAACATCCTATAATGTGCAGGACAGCCCCTGACAACAGAGAAATATCAGCTCCCAAATGTCAGCAGTGCCCTACTTGGGACACCTGCTGTTGGGGAAAAAAGAGCTTCCCTAAGAGAAGCCAATACTAATTGAGCACATATTTTATGCCTGGTGCTTCCATCTACACATCTTATAGAATTCCCCCAATATCTCTCTTATTTATTTATTTATTTATTATTTATTTATTTAGTTATTTATTTATTTATTTGAGACGAAGTCTCGCTCTGTTGCCCAGGCTGGAGTGCAGTGGCGCGATCTCGGCTCACTGTAAGCTCCGCCTCCCAGGCTCACGTCATTCTCCTGCCTCAGCCTCCTGAGTAGCTGGAACTACAGGCGTGCACCACCACGCCCGGCTAATTTTTTGTATTTTTAGTAGAGACGGGCTTTCACCGTGTTAGCCAGGATGGTCTCGATCTCCTGACCTCGTGATCCGCCTGCCTCGGCCTCCCAAAGTGCTAGGATTACAGGTGTGAGCCACCGCTCCCAGCCTATTTATTTATTTATTTGAGACAAAGTCTCGCTCTGTCACCCAGGCTGGAGTGCAGTGACCGGATCTCAGCTCACTGCAAGCTCCGCCTCCTGGGTTTATGCCATTTTCCTGCCTCAGCCTCCCGAGTAGCTGGGACTACAGGCGCCCACCACCTCGCCCGGCTAGTTGTTTTTTTGTATTTTTTAGTAGAGACGGGGTTTCACCAGGTTAGCCAGGATGGTCTCGATCTCCTGACCTCGTGATCCGCCCGTCTAGGCCTCCCAAAGTGCTGGGATTACAGGCTTGAGCCACCGCGCCCGGCCTCTCTTATTTATTTTTAGAGATAGAGTCTTGCTCTGTCACCCAGGCTGGAGTGCAGTGGCATGATCATGAATCACTGCAGCCTCAAATTCCTGGGCTCAAGTGATCCTCCCACCTCAGCCTCCCAAGTAGTTACGACTACTGGCATGTACCACCATGCCTGGCTAATTTTAATATTTTTTTTTGTAGAGATAGGGTCTCGCTCTGTTGCCAGGCTGGTCTTCAACTGCTGGCCTTAAGCAATCCTTCCGCTTCAGCCTCCAAAATCGCTGGGATTATAGGCAGGCACCACTGCTCCCAGCTCATTTTTAAACTTTTTTTTTTTTAAGAGATGGGGTCTTGCTATGTTGTCTAGACTGGCCTTAAGCTCCTGGGCTCCAGTGATCCTCCTACCTCAGCCGCCCAAAATGCTGGGATTACAGGCATGAACCACTAAACCCAGCTACACTTTTTATTTGTATTTTTTGTAGAGATAGGGTTTCACTATGCTGCCCAGACTGGTCTTGAACTCTGGCCTTAAGCAACCCTCCTGCCTCAGCCTCCCAAAATGCTAGGCTTACAGGCATGAACCACTGCGCCCAGCCCCAATAACTCTATATTATGGTGTTTGTGACACTTGGCAGTGAAGCAGAAGAGGGTGACGGGGTGCAGATGGTCCCTCACATGCCACCCTTAGATTCTCAACTCACCTCTTTCCTGCTTTCAGTTGGGTGAGTTCATTTACATGGTTTCCTACCAAGAACCCTGCTGGGAATACCCAGAAACTACCAACCCCATTTTACAGACAAACTGTGGATGTCAGTGAACCTGCTTGAGGTTGCACTGCCAGTGAGTGAACCTGTATTCAAGCCGGGTCTGTCCGGATTCCGAATCCCAGCTTCTACCATGACCTGCCCCCGACCTGACACCCCTGTTCCCCCCACCCCACCACCCATATTTCCTGAAACACTAGTGGACTGCAAAGCTGACTCTGCTTTCCTGTTCCCTCCTGGCCATGTCACGATTTCCAAACTGCCTGGCCTGTCCTAATTAGAAAGCCATTTTCTCACTTCATCAGATCGGGATCCCTTTGGGGAAAGACCCAAATTAGCCTCCCAGTCGCAGGATTAACTGTTGTGGTGAAGGAAGAGGAAATCTGCTTACATGGTGACCACAGACCCATCTCACCCTTTACAGCAGCAGTGCTGTCCAAGGGAACATCTTGTGACGATGGACAAGGTCTACATCCGACTGGTCCTGTACAGTAGCCACTAGCCATATGTCACTGTCACTGTTGTGTGCTTGGAATGTGGCTAGTGAGACTGAGAAGCTGAACTTTATATTTTATCAAATATTAATTACATTTAACTTTTTTATTTTGGAACAGAGTCTGGCTCTATCACCCAGGCTGGAGGCTGGAGTGCAGTGGCTTGATCTCAGCTCACTGCAACCTCCATCTCCCGGGTTCAAGCGATTCTCCTGCTTCAGTCTCCCAAGTAGCTGGGATTACAGGCACCTGCCATCACACCCAGCAAATTTTTTTTTGTTTTTGTTTTTGTTTTTTTTTTGAGACGGAATCTTGCTCTGTCACCCAGGCTGGAGTGCAGTGGCCGGATCTCAGCTCACTGCAAGCTCAGCCTCCTGGGTTCACGCCATTTTCCTGCCTCAGCCTCCCGAGTAGCTGGGACTACAGGTGCCCGCCACCTAGCCCGGCTAGTTTTTTTGGTATTTTTTAGTAGAGACAGGGTTTCACTGTGTTAGCTAGGATGGTCTCGATCTCTTGACCTCGTGATCTGCCCGTCTCGGCCTCCCAAAGTGCTGGGATTACAGGCTTGAGCCACTGCGCCTGGCCTCTTTTTTTTTTTTTTTTTAAGACAGAGTTTCACTCCTGTTGCCCAGGCCGGAGTGCAATGGCATGATCTTGGCTCACTGCAATCTCCGCCTCCCACGTTCAAGCGATTCTCCTGCCTCAGCCTCCCAAGTAGCTGGGATTACAGGCATGTGCCACCACACCCAACTAATTTTGTATTTTTAGTAGAGACGGGGTTTCTCCATGTTGGTCAGGCTGGTCTCAAACTCCCAACCTTAGGTGATCTGCCCGCCTCAGCCTCCCAAATTGCTGGGATTACAGGTGTGAGCCACCACGCTGGGCCCTGCCCAGCTAATTGTTGTATTTTTAGTAGAGACGGGGTTTCACTATGTTGGCCAGGCTGGTCTCAAACTCCTGACCTCAGGTGATCCACCCGCCTCAGCCTCCTAAAGTGCTGGAATTACAGGCATAAGCCACCATGCCTGGCCACATTTAACTTTAAATAACCATGTGTGGCTAGTGACTACTGTGCTAGATGGCCCAGCTTCATGGTGTCACTGGTCCCTTCTACTTCTCCCCAAGCCTTCTATGCTGGCCACTGGGATCACACTTTAGTGAGGCCACACCTCTCTGATTTGGGTGGGTCCTGGCCTCCTTGCAGAGCTTTGACACACACACATGTGTATATTTTTTTGCCTACCACCCTTTGGCTGTTCAATCTCTCACTCAAATCTTACCTCTTGGTGGGGTACAGTGGCTCACACCTGTAATCCCAGAACTTTGGGAAGCCGAGATGGGAGGATCTCTTGAGGCCGGGCCAGCCTGGGCAACATAGTGAGACCCTGTTTCTATTTATAAATTCTTTAAAAAATTAAACCTTGTCTCTCCCCAGTGTGGGGTCCTAAGGCCCAAGTGGTGGCCCTCTGTGGTCCCCTCTACTCCCTGTTGGGTGGTTCACAGCTGGGGACTGTTGGATGCCATAGGCCAGGGTGGCACTGCCCTCTGCTGTGTGGCTAGCACCTGGCCCATCTGAACTCTCCTTGGGGACCGTCCTCCCACATCCACAGGAGGCACCACCAGACTCCACCAGTCACTAAGCCACAGCACCGCCACCTCCTTCTGCCTCCTCCAAGCCTGCCCTGGTTGCTCTGTGCCGAGTTAGCCATCAACTGGCACCCAACCCTGGGAATCACAGCTGCGTCTCTGGCTCCTTCATGCCCCCTCTGACCTCTCTCCAGATGGGGCTGCCCAGAGATTGCTGCCACCCTAGAGACCAGCACACTGTGGGGCCATGGGTGACAGGCGAGCCCTGGGGAGGGAGTTGTTGGTAAGTGGGGGTTTGAAGAGGTAGGGGGTGGCTGAAGCTCTACTGCCAGGGTAACATTCTCCTTGCAAAGCCCAGCTGGGCGCCGCCCCTTCCTCCAGTAGCCTCCCCAGTTTTCCTGGCGCTTACAGCAGAGGCTGCCGTTTCAGGCTGCGGGGACCGGGCATCCCCAGGTGTCCAGGGCTCCCGCTGCCCGGGCTCTAAATCGAGCGCACCCAAGGGTGTTCCCCCTCCCGCGCCCTGCCCGACCTGCTGCAGCGGCTGCCGGCGGCTTGGGGACCAGCAGCGGCTGGGAAAGGCGGGCTTGGGGCTGTCCCGGGGGGCAGGCGGGCTGGCCCGGGAGAGGGGCAGGAACAGACGCCAGCAGCGCTCTGGGGAGAGGAGGAGAACCGAGAGGGCCTCCAGCCGTGCCGGGCTGCCAGCAGCCTGGAGACGAGCGAGCCAACTTCCTGGGGGACAGCTGGGCCGCCTGCGCCCCGCTGGCCCATCCCTGGTGGGGAGGAGCGGGACAGGGGGCTGCCTGTCAATCAGCTCCCCAGGAAGCGCTCAGAGCCGGCGCATCATCTCCGCGGCAAATTCGGCTCTAGAAATAACTTTTTTTCTTTTTTTCCCCTCTTATGATTCTCCTAGCAAGGGGCTCACCCCTTACTCACCCCAGACAGCTCATGGTGGCCTCTTTCGGTGGTGGTCGCCTATGCTCCGCTGCAGAACCGAGAGCTGCGTCGGGGCTGGGGTGGGGTGCGGGGCGGGGAGGGTGGCCAGCCCAGTCCCTGACATTGGCCAGGCCCAGAGGGAGGGGCAGGCTGCGGGGTGAATGGCAGCAAGGGGAGGGGGCGGGCTGAGTCCGGGAAGTGGGAGGGGAGGGATGGGGGAGCAGTTGCAGGCCCGGGAGGCTGGGTGAGGAGGGAACCCCAGCGGGATCTAGGGAGGGAGAACAGCAGTCCAGCCTAGAGGGGGCTTGGTCCAAGCTGGGCAGGCAGCGAGGGCCTCCAAGGATGGAGGTGGAGTCACGAGATTCCTGGGTCCCTCCAGGTGAGGACCCACCAGGATTTTTTTTCTTCTGACAAATAAAGTTAGAGCAGGCCAGGCGCGGTGGCTCAGGTCTGTAATTCCAGCACTTTTGGAGGCTGAGGCGGGCGGATCATTTGAGGTCAGGAGTTCGAGACTAGCTTGGCAAACATGGTGAGACCCCATCTTTCTTTCTTTTTTTTTTTTTTTCTTTTGAGACGGAGTCTCACTCTGTCAACCGGGCTAGAGTGCAGTGGTGCAATCTCAGCTCGCTGCAACCTCTGCCTCCCAGGTTCAAGCAATTCCTCTGCCTCAGCCTCCCGAGTAGCTAGGATTACAGGCGCCTGCCACCACACCCTGCTAATTTTTTGTATTTTTAGTAGAGACGGGATTTCACTATGTTGGCCAGGCTAGTCTCGAACTCTTGATCTCATGCTCTGCCCCCCTCAGACTCCCAAAGTGCTAGGATTACAGGCGTGAGCCACTGTGCCCGGCGGATACCCCGTCTTTACTAAAAACACAAAAATTAGCCAAGTGTGGTGGCGTGGTGGTGCCCAGCTACTTGGGAGGCTGAGGCAGGAGAATTGCTTGAACCCGGGAGGCAGACTTTGCAGTGAGCCGAGATAATGCCACTGCACACCAGCCTGGGTGACAGAGCGAGACTCCGATTCAAAAAAGCTTAGAGTAAAACAGAGCGGAGGAGCAGAAAGTGCACCGCTGACCCTGTCCCCGGTCCTGTGACTGCTCCCAATTTGCTGTGTGGCTGTCTCTGGGAAATGGGGTTAATAACAGTTCTTGGGTGATTCAGTGAAATAATGTTCCTCTAGGGTCTGCTGAGGTCCTTGGCACACATTCATCATCATCATCAAAAGGCATCAAAGGGCCGGGCACCTGACTCATGCCTGTAACGCCAGCACTTTGGGAGGCCGTGGTGGGCGATTGACTGAGCTCAGGAGTTTGAGGCCAGCCTGGACAACATGGTGAAACCTCATCTCTAAAAAAAATACAAAAATTAACTGGGCATGGTGGTGCACACCTGAAGTCCCAACTACTCAGGAGGCTGTGGCAGGAGGATCACTTGAGCCCAGGAGTTGGAGGCTACAGTGAGCCAAGATCATGGCACTGCCCTTCTGCCTGGGCAACATAGGGAGATCCTGTCACAAAACAAAACAAAACAAAACAAGAAGAGTAATCAGGCCGGGTACGGTGGCTCACGCCTGTAATCCACACACTTTGGGAGGCCGAGGTGGGTGGATCACTTGAGGTCAGGAGTTCGAGACCAGCCTGGCCAACATGGTGACACCCCCATCTTTACTAAAAATACAAAAATTAGCTGGGTGTGGTGGCACCTGTAGTCTCAGTTACTCACGAGGTTGAGGCAGGAGAATTGCTTGAACCCGGGAGACGGAGGTTGCAGTGAGCCGAGATCACGCCACTGCACTCCAGCCTGGGCGACAGAGTGAGACTTTGTCTCAAAAGAAAGGAAGATGAAAGACGGAAGGAGGGAAGGGAAGGGAAAGGGAAGGGAAAGGAAGGGAAAGAAAGAGAAAGAAAGCAAGCCAGGTGCGGTGGCTCACGCCTGTAATCCCAGCACTCTGGGAGGCCGAGGTGGATGGTCACGAGGTCAGGAGATTGAGACCATCCTGGCTAACACGGTGAAACTCTGTCTCTACTAAAAATACAAAAAAAAATTAGCCGGGCGTGGTGGCAGGCGCCTGTGTCCCAGCTACTCGGGAGGCTAAGGCAGGAGAATGGCGTGAACCTGGGAGGCGGAGCTTGCAGTGAGCTGAGATCGCGCCACTGAACTCCAGACTGGACGACAGAGTAAGACTCTGTCTCAAAAAAAATGAAAAGAAGGAAAGGAAGAAAGGAAGAAAGAAAACAACAGAGAGAAGAAAGGAAAGAAAGGAAATCAAAGGGCCAAGAGCAGACACGATTTGTAGAGTGGCAGTGGTGGGGGGTACTGAGCCCCACATGACACAGTCCTGGGCTTCCCTGCCCTCACATTGTGCCATTATCCTGTCTCAATAAATAATTGGAAGTGTCTGGTATCCTGTTGGAGAGTTTTACAATCTAGGTTTTAGGGTGGAGCAGGGCAGACTGTGATCTTTTTATTTATTTATTTATTTTTTTGAGACAGTGTCTTGCTCTGTCACCCAGGCTGGAGTGCAGTGGCGCAATCATAGCTCACTGCAGCCCCACCCTCCTGGATTCAAGAAATCTTCCAGCCTCAGCCTCCCAAGTAGCTGGGACTACAAGCATGTGCCACCACACCCAGTTAATTTTTATTTCTTATAGACATGGGGTCTTTCTATGTTGGGCGGGCTGGTCTCCAACCCCTGGCCTCAAGCGGTTCTCCCAGCTCAGCCTCCCAAAGCGCATGGATTACAGGCAGAAGTCACCGTGCCTGGTCAAGATGGTGACTTTAGATCAGAAGGTGGATCCTTTCTGAGGTCTGTCCCAGCCCTTCTCCCATCACTCAAGGTGGTACCCTCGCATCTGGCAGAGCCAAAAGCTGCCTTCTCAGGGTCATTGGCCTCCCCTTGTTTGGGGGTTGCAGGTATGTTGCCATGCAGTTCGAGAGCAGGCTACCATCTACCATCTACCATCTTCCACCTGGGCTGGAAGGGGTGCTTGGGTTGGCTGTGGGGGAATGACGGCCCTAATTGAGACCCACCCTGCCTGTCTATCCTGCCCCCTGCCTGCAGTACCTGAGGTTGTCCAGGAGTGGCCCGCAGGCCTCTCGGGGCAGCGCCAGGGTGAGAGCCCACACCAGGTCATCCACCCGCTGCTCAGCTGCAAACTGCTTCAGCGCGGCAAACACCTGCTCCTTGGCAGTCGGCTGGTCCTCCAAGATTTCATCCACCTGCAAGGAGGGGTCCTGTGAATGACCAAAAGGGATCCAGAGTGGAACCCTGGAGAACTGCTCTCCTCTTTCCTTTCCTCCCTCAGTTTACCTCCACGGGATGGCTGACGTGGGCATACCACCTGAGTGCTGTGCCCATATCATGCCATTTCTTTTTTTTTCTTTCTTTCTTTTTTGAGACAGAGTCTCGCTCTGTCGCCCAGGCTGGAGTGCAGTGGCCGGATCTCGGCTCACTGCAAGCTCCGCCTCCCGGGTTCACACCATTCTCCTGCCTCAGCCTCCGGAGTAGCTGGGACTACAGGCGCCCGCCACCTCGCCCGGCTAGTTTTTTGTATTTTTTAGTAGAGACGGGGTTTCACCGTGTTAGCCAGGATGGTCTCGATCTCCTGACCTGGTGATCCACCCGTCTCAGCCTCCCAAAGTGCTGGGATTACAGGCTTGAGCCACCGCACTCGGCCTTTTTTTCTTTTTTTTTTTTTTTTTTGAGAGAGTCTCACTCTGTCTCCAGGCTGGAGTGCAGTGGTGCGATCTTGGCTTACTGCAACCTCCGCCTCCTGGGTTCAAGTGATTCTCCTGCCTCAGCCTCCTGAGTAGCTGGAATTATAGGCATGCACCACCATGCCCAGCTAATTTTGTAATTTTAGTAGAGACAGGATTTCTCCATGTTGGTCATGCTGGTCTCAAACTCCCGACCTCAGGTGATACACCTGCCTTGGCCTCCCAAAGTGCTGGGATTACAGATGTGAGCCACCACAGCCGGCAATATCATGCCATTTCTAACCTCATATCCTCATATCTGCCCTGCGAAGTGGGCCTGGTCACATGGTTAGTATCTTCATTTTATTTATTTAATTTTTTATGTATATTTATTTATTTATTCATTCATTCATTTTTGTGACAGAGTCTCACCCTGTCACCCAGGCTGGGGTGCAATGGCTCAATCTCCGCTCACTGCAACCTCTGCCTCCCAAATTCAAGAGATTCTCCTGCCTTAGCCTCTAAAGTAGCTGGGATTACAGGTGCCTGCGACCACACCTGGCTAATTTTTTGTATTTAGTAGAGACGGGGTTTTACCATGTTGGCCAGGCTGGTCTCAAACTCCTGACCTCAGGTGACCTACCCACCTTGGACTCCCAAAGTGCTGGGATTACACGTGTCAACCACCGCACCTAGCCAATTTATTTTAGTTTAATTTTTTATAGGCATCATCTCACTCTGTTGTCTAGGCTGGAGTGCAGTGGTGTGATTATAACTTACTGCAGCTTCGACCTCCTGGGCTCAAGTGATCCTCCCTCCTTAGCCTCCCGAATAGCTGGGACCACAAGTGTGTGCCTACATGCTTGGCTACTTTGTTTTTTTATAATCCCTCATCTACTTAAAGAGACCTGGCTAATTAAAAAAAAATTTTTTTTTCTGTAGAGATGGAGTCTTGCTATATTGCCCAGGCTGATCTCAAATTCTGGGTTCAAGTGATCCTTCTACCATGGCCTCCCAAGGTGCTGGGATTACAGGCATCAGCCACCTCTCTTGGCCAGCATCTTCATTTTCCATGTAAGGAAACTGAGGCTGGTAGAGGTGACGGCATCATGGGACGAAAGTGAAAGGTCGGGATTCAAACCCAAGGAGAGCTGTTAGGAAAATATTGTAAAGATCAAAGGAATGAATATAAAAGCTTAAAACCATGCCAGGCACTCAGTAATTGCTAGTTACTATTATTATAATACTACACTCCCTTCCATACTGTGCGCTGAGAGATCCCACAGAGAACATTCTGGCTCCACAAAAAAAGTCCTGGCACATTAGCTTAGGCCTGAATTTTGACTCCCCCGGTTCTCTCTCCAAACTTTTATTTCTTTGTCTTTGTCCCAAACCAGTTGATACTAATCAAGGCATATCTGTGTGGCCATTGGAAATGAGTGTGCAAATGGACACACTGGAAATGAGCGTGCAAATGGGCACGTTGGAAACGAGCGTGCAAATGGGAACGCTGGAAATGAAGGTGCAAGTGGTCATGTTGGAAATGAGCGTGCAAAGGGTCATGTTTCTGGAAGGCAGGTTGTTAAGTGTGTCCAAAGCCCATCCTTTTATCCAGTGATCTCACATCTAGGAATTTCTCTTAGATACATCCTGGCAAGACACATGCATGATGACGTATGAGTGAGGTGGTTCACCTGTGTATTATTTCTAACACTGAGATGTTGGCAGCAATATAAACATCTGACAGTAGGGGTTAAATAATTGCAGTACATCCATGTGGGAGATATTTGTAGTTTCTTGGCTATCCAGGCCAAAACCAAAGAGGAAAGTCTCAGCCGGGCGCGGTGGTTCACAACTGTAATCCCAGCACTTTGGGAGGCGGGCGGATCACTTGAGGTGAGGTGTTCGAGACCAGCCTGGCCAACGTGGTGAAACCTCATCACTACTAAAAATACAAAAATTAGCCAGGCGTGGTGGTGGGTGCCTTTATTCATCCCAGCTACTCGGGAAGCTGAGGCAAGAGAATTGCTTGAACCCAGAAGTCGGAGGTTGCAGTAAGCCGAGATCTTGCCATTGCATTCCAGCCTGGGCAACAAGAGCAAAGACTCCGTCTCAAAAAAAAGAAAGAAAGAAAGAAAGAAAATCCCAAAGTAGGTGGGAGGCAAGATCCTGGCAGGGCCAGGGGCAGTGGCTTATACCTGTAATCCCAGTGCTTAGGGAGACCGAGGCAGGAGGATTGTTTGAGGCCAGGAATTCAAGACCATCCTGGGCAACACAGCATGACTCCATTTCTACAAACATTTTTTTTTGTTGTTTTTTTTTAATTAGCCAGGCATGGTGGTGCACGCCTGTAGTCTCAGCTACTTGGGAGGCTAAAGTGAGAAGATCACTTGACCTCAGGAAGTTGAGGCTGCAGTGAGCCAAGATTGTGCCACTGCACTCTACAGTCTGGGCAACAGATCAAGACCCCATTTCAATAAATAAATACGAAAATAAAACCACGAAATAGGGAGTGATGGCTAAGGAGTGCAAATTTCTTGTTAGAGTGAGCAAATTGTTTGAAAATGAATGGTAGTGATGGGTGTTAAAATTCTGTGAATGGATTAAAAATCGTCGAATTGCCCACACGTCATACAATTTAGCCACTGAAAGCACATGCTCCATGAGACCCCTCCCTTGTTGGCTGAGGGTCTGGTTGTCTCTGAACACTGACAGCTGGAGCTGACCCGGAAGCAAGGCTGGGCGACTGAGTGAGTCCATGAGTCGTTCACGTCTCCCTCTCTTGAGGACTTGTGGGTGCAACTTCAGCCTGAACAGGGGCTGTCAGGCCCCGCCTCTCTCACCCTCATCCGCCTACAAACTTCTCAACAGACTCTACAACCTTCCCTTCCATCTTCTGCTCTCAGAGGCTGAAGAGGCCCCCTTCCGGCCGGGTGTGGTGGGTCACAGCTGTCATCCCAGCACTTTGAGAGGCAGAGGTGGGCGGATCATCTGAGGTTAGGAGTTCGAGACCAACCTGGCCAACATGGTGAAACCCCCCCATCTCTACTACAAATACAAAAATTAGCTGGGCGTGATGGCAAACGCCTGTAATCCCGGTTACTCGGGAGGCTGAGGCAGGAGAATTGCTTGAGCCTGGGAGGTGGAGGTTGCAGTGAACCAAGATCGTGCTACTGCATTCCAGCCTGGGTGACAGAGCAAGACTGTGTAAAAAAAAAAAAAAAAAAAAATCCCTTTTCCTAGTCAATGCCAAACCACCAGGCCACAGACACCTCACCATTCCCAGTCTCCACCCTTTCTTCCTGCCACCTACTTGTCATTCAGCTTTCAGCTCAAAGATCATCTCATCAGGCCACCCTTTCCTGGCCACCCTTTCCTGGCCACCCTGTCAAAGGGGGTTCCATCACTCTCACTTCACCCTGTTTATGCCTCCACTGTATTCATCATCATCTTTTATTTTTTCTTTTTTGGAGGCAGGGTCTTGCTCTATTGCCCAGGCTGGAGTGCAGTGGTGTGATCATAGCTCCCTGTGGCCTTGAACTCCTATGTTCAAGTGATCCTCCCATTTCTGCCTTCCGAGTAGCCAGGATCACAGGTGCACACCACTGTGCTTATTATTTTTTGAGACAAAGTCTCACTCTGTTTCTCACTCTGTTGCTCTGTGCAGTGTCAGGATCTCAGCTCACTGCAACCTCCACCTCCTGAGTTCAAGCAGTTCTCCTGACTCAGCCTCCCAGGTAGCTGGGATTACAGGCAAATGCCACCACATCTGGCTCATTTTTGTAATTTTTGTAGAGATGGGGTTTCACCATATTGGCCAGGCTGGTCTTGAACTCCTGACCTCAGGTGATCTGCCCACCTCAGCCTCCCAAAGTGCTGGAATTACAGGTGTAAGCCATTGCGCCTGGCCTATCATGATCTTTAATAGCTTGTGTATTGATTAATCCACTTGCTTACTGTCTGTTCCCCTGCAGTAATGTTAGGTGTGAGAAGTCAGGCTCCTTGTCTGTGTTGCTCATGGCTGTTTCCCCTGTCCTCTCTCACCCTGATCCGCCTACAAACTTCTCAACAGACTCTACAACCTTCCCTTCCATCTTCTGCTCTCAGAGGCTGAAGAGGCCCCCTTCCAGCCGGGTGTGGTGGGTCACAGCTGTCATCCCAGCACTTTGAGAGGCAGAGGTGGGCGGATCACCTGCGGATCACCAGAGGTGGGCCTGTCCTGCACATCACAGGCCCATGATCAGTGACTGGTAAATGCATGATATTCTTTTTCTTTCTTTCTTTCTTTCTTTTTTTTTTTTTTGAGATGGAGTGTCACTCTTGTTGCCCAGGCTGGAGCACAGTGGCATGATCTCGGCTCACTGCAGCCTCTGCTTCCCAGGTTCAAGTGATGCTCCTGCCTCACCCTCCCGAGTAGCTGGGATTACAGGCACCTGCCACCACACCCAGCTAATGTTTTGTGTTTTCAGTAGAGACAGAGTTTCTCCATATTGGCCAGGCTGGTCTGGAACTCCTGACCTCAGGTGATCCACTCTCCTCAGCCTCCCAATGTGCTGGGTTTACAGGCGTGAGCCACTGCGCCTGGCCTGCATGGTTTTCAGTATCTCTACTTCTCCATTCCCTGCAGCTTATATAAATGTTCAAGTCTCTCTCAAGCTATAAATAAATAAATGGGCACAGCGGCTTATGCCTATAATCCCAGAGCTTTGGGAGGACAAGGTGAGAGGATCGCTTGAGGCCAGGAGTTGGAGACCAGCCTGGGCAACATAACCAGACCCTGTCTCTAAAAAATGAAAAAGTTAGCCAGATGTGGTGGTGCACACCTGTAGTCCCAGCTACTCGGGAGGCTGAGGTGGGAGGATCTCTTGGGTCTGGGAAATCAAGGCTGCAGTGAGCCATAATCACACCACTGCGCTCCAGCCTGGGCGACAGAGCAAGACCTGTCTCTATAAACAAACAAACAAACAAACAAACAAAAGACAATCCTCCTTCGATCCCGAAAGCTGCTCATTCTCCTCCCTTTTCTAGTCCAGAGCCGTCTACACGTGCTGTTGCAGTACCACTGCCCTTTGCCACTGCAGTTCACTCTTGCACTTGTGGCTCTCCACGACCCTGTTCCGGCCAAGAACCCTAGTCGGTGACTCCCAGACCTCGATCTTCAGCCCAGAGCTCGTTGTTGAACTCCAGAACTGTATATCCACCTGCTTTCTAGATGATTCCAAAAGGGAGGAGAAGTAGCAAGAGGCTTCGAAGGTTTCCAGTCAGAGGCCGCGTTCTGTGCACGTCTGAATCCTAGCACAGACACACCATGAGTCTGTGGAACCGTCTGTCTCCCCAACCCAGGTGTGATGCCTGTCCAGCCCCAAGCACAGGGCCTGGCACATATTAGGCACTCGGTGAATGTGGATGGGACTGAACCAAAAAGCAGCCTTGCATTGAACTTCCTGCAGGCCCCCAGCTCACCTCTGTTTCCCTCCCTGTGAGCGGGCCAGGCTGGCAGCACCAGCCACCCCCTCCCCGTGCACGCGCCGTGCTGAGAAAGGTTGCCGGTTTGAAAATCAAAGTCAGCAGCAACCTCGATTCAAAGGAGAACATGGCTGGCTGCAGAGATGTTTTATGTAAGAAAGAGGAGAAAATAGTTCCTCCCTCCTGGGGCCTGTGCCACAGTATGGTTTCGGTGTCAGTTATTACCCAGATGTTCTCAGCCTACATCTAAGCATGAGGTATCATCACGGGACACTAATGGATTTTCTATTAAATATCAGCCACTTCAAGGAGGAAAAACTGGGGCAGGCAGAGAGTGCAGGCGACAACTGGAGGGCTGGTGATTGAAAACCAACCAGTCCGGCACAGTGTCTCATGCCTGTAATCCCAGCACTTTGGAAGGCAGAGGCAGGCGGATCACTTGAGGTCAGGAGTTTGAGACTAGCTTGACCAACATGGTGAAACCCCATCTCTACTTGAACTCCTGACCTCAGATGACCCATCTGCCTCGGCCTCCCAAAATGCTGGGATTATAGGTGTGAGCCACTGTGCCCAGCCAAGCCACCAAGCCTGGCCGGTCTCTACTTAAAAAAGTACAAAATTAGCCGGGTGTGGTGGTGCAAGCCTGTAATCCCAGCTACTTGGGAGGCTGAGGCAGGAGAATTGCTTGAACCCAGGAGGTGGAAGTTGCAGTGAGCCGAGATCACGCCGCTGCACTCCAGCCTGGGCAACAAGAGTGAAACTCTGTCTCAAAAAAAAAAAAAAAAAAAAGAAAGAAAAAAAAAGATAGAAAGAAAACCAACTGGGCTCCACGGAGGCCCTTCATCTTCCCGAGGCAGTCATTTTTGGAGATTCACTCTCAGCTTTTGTGGGTGCCCAGCAAGCCCTAACCGAAATCCTCCACTCCCCTGTTCCTCCTTGCCTGAAAACACACTGCAACTGGCCTGGGCAGCCTGTCGGATTCTACCCTCAGCGGGGTGCTGCCCAGCCCTGCTCTTAGGCAGGTCTTCTTTCGCATCCTGCCCTGTTTGGGGCTCTGAACGTGCCCCCTTCCAATGCTGCAGGGATTAGATGGAGTCTGGGATAGACCTTTGGTTCCATGGCAGGTGATCCGGGATTGTAGCAGGCATTACTTGCACTCACCAATATTTCTAGGTCTTTCCTCTTTTCTGGACACATATTAGACTACATTTCCCAGCATCCTTAGGGAACAGCAGTGTGACCAGTTCTGACCAATGAGCACTGAGGACAGGTGCTGTCCTAACAGCAGATGCACAATTTTCCATGCTCTCTTCCTCTTCCATAGGGAATCCTGAAGCTTCACATCGAGATGGAGGAGTCTGAAATACTGAGACCTCGTATGGACATCAAGCCACCCTAGAAGGTCTCCTGACCCCCTAGAGGACTCTGTGGTTGAAAAGTAAACTTCTGTGGTGCAAAGGCACTGAGATGTTGATTTTGGATCAGGCATAGTGGCTCACACCTATAATCCCAGCACTTTGGGAGGCTGAGGCAGGAGAACTGCTTGAGGCCAGGAGTTTGAGACTAGCCTGGGCAACATAGCAAGACCTCATCTCTCCAATCTTTTTTTTTTTTAAATCAGCCAGGTGTGGTGGTGCATACCTGTGGTCCCAGCTACTAGAGGGGCTGAGGCAGGAGGATCACTTGAGCCCAGGAGTTGGAGGCTGTAGTGAGCTATGATTGCACCACTGCACTCCAACCTGGGCAACAGAGCTAGACCCTGTCTCAACAACGACAACAAAAAATGTTGGATTTGTTTGTTATAGCAGCAGAGCCTGTTGTGGGTACAGGAAGAAAGTCACAGCTTTGGAAGATCTGGACATTGGTGATGGAGGGAAGCTGGAGTTGAGTCCTGTGTGTATGCGAGTGTGTGTACCTGGCCACAGAGGCTGGTCTGCTCAGGGTCGGAAAAGCCCATTCGGGGGATCAGGCTAGGATACATGATAGAGGAGACACTCCTGAGGGGGTTAATTTGGAAGGGGTTAGGACTGGACCAAGCTTGGGCACTGGAGGAGGCCAGAGTGGGTGGAGACCTGATGCCTGGGCAGTGGGCTGGGAGGCATTTCTGCAATAGTCAAACTCCAACAGAGTTTCCAGGCTCCCTGACCTCCCAAACCCGACAGCCAAGTGTTGCTGGGGCAGAACTGAGCAGATTCCCCTCTGCAGGGGAAAAGTCTGTAAGCTTGATAACACAGCAGGGTGGCTATAATCAATAATAACTTAATTGTACATTTTAAAATATCTTAGGCCAGGCACAGTAGTTCATGCCTATAATTCCAGTACTTTTGGGGGGCTGAGGTAGGCAGATCTCCTGAGGTCAGGAGTTCGAGACCAGCCTGGACAACATACATAGTGAAACTGCGTCTCTACTATAAATACAAAACTTAGCCAGGCATGGTGGTGGGCTCCTGTAATACCAGCTCCTTGGGAGGTTGAGGCAGGAGAATTGCTTAAACCCGGGAGGCAGAGGTTGCAGTGAGCCGAGATTGCACCACCGTACTCTGGTCTGGGTAACAGAGTGAGACTCCGTCTCCAAAAAAAAATAATACAAACTTAGACTGTAGATAAATTGCTTATAACTCAAAGGATAAATGCTTGAGGGGATGGGTACCCCATTGTCCATGACATGCTTATTTCACATTGCATGCCTGTATCAAAATATCTCAGATACCCCATAAATATACACACCTACTAGGTACCCACAAAAATTAAAAATGAAAATAATGTAAAAAAAGTCAGCCGGAGTGGTGGCTCACACTTGTAATCCCAGCACTTTGGGAGGCCGCAGCAGGTGGATCACGAGGTCAGGAGTTCAAGACCAGCCTGGCCAATATGGTGAAACCCCATCAAAAAAAAAGATTAGCTGAGCCTGGTAGCCCACACCTGTAATCCCAGCTACTCAGGAGGCTGAGGCAGGAGAATCACTTGAACTCGGGAGGTGGAGGTTGCAGTGAGCTGAGATCGCGCCACTGCACTCCAGCCTGGGTGACAGAGTGAGACTCTGTCTCAAAAAAGAAAAAAGAAAAAAAAAAAATCTATGAGCTCAAGTGTCCCAGCCGCCAAGCAAATACTGAGTTTCCAGGCTTCACGTCCACAGAGGCCCGATGCCCAGGCAGGGGTAGGGACCGAGTGTTGTGGCTCCGGAATATTTCCTAGTTGCACACAGGCTCACTTTTGGTTCCATTCAAGTATTAGTGAAATAAAGGCCTTGGGATCCCATCTGAAAGCCCTGGAGGACGGGAGTGAAGGCGGGTGGTGTGGAAGGTTGCTGTACGGGGACCTTGTCAGTGGCCTGGGGTAGATGTGACCATACTAGGCAGCTTCTTCTTTTATAACAGTGTCACATTCCAGGTTTCTTGGAATTGCCTGGATCTGTCCAGCAAATGGCAGGTTCCTGCAAATCAGGGGTTGCTTGAAATTCAGGCCTGAGACTGACTCCATCCTCCCTCTTTCCATCCCAGTCCTGGGTCTCTGAATGGTGCCTCCATCTTGCCTTGTGGCCACTCCCCGCTTCCTGCAGGTGACTCAGGTCTTGGGTTCTTCTTGTGGCTGAAGGTCTGATCCATTCCAGGCTCCTGATTCTTTTTTTTTTTTTTTTTTGAGACGGAGTCTCGCTCTGTCGCCCAGGCTGGAGTGCAGTGGCTGGATCTCAGCTCACTGCAAGCTCCGCCTCCTGGGTTTACACCATTCTCCTGCCTCAGCCTCCCGAGTAGCTGGGACTACAGGCGCCCGCCACCAAGCCTGACTAGTTTTTTTTGTATTTTTTTAGTAGAGACGGGGTTTCACCGTGTTAGCCAGGATGGTCTCCATCTCCTGACCTCGCAATCCGCCCGTCTCGGCCTCCCAAAGTGCTGGGATTACAGGCTTGAGCCACCGTGCCCGGCCAGGCTCCTGATTCTTAATCTTCAGGGCCACTCTAATATTCCACCTACAACCTATCACAGCCTGGTTTGTGCCAAAGTCAAGAGGAAATGCCTTTGGAAGACTGGTGAACCCAAACTAGGGCCTCCTGCAGCCAACAAGCCAGAGAGGCCGCTGTGCAAGGGCAGGCCTAATCCTGGTTCTGTGGGGGCTTAGAACAGGTGTGACTCTTTTACACTTTTTTTTTGGTTGGAGGGAATGGAGTCTCACTCTGTCACCCAGGCTGCAGTGCAGTAGCTTGATCTCAGCTCACTGCAACCTCCGCCTCCCAAGCTCAATTAATCCTCCCACCTCAACCCCGTTCAGTAGCTGGGACCACAGGCGTGAGCCACCACACTTGACTGCTTTTATATATATATACACACACATATATGTATATATATATATATATTTTTTTTTTTGATAGAGATGGGATTTCACCACACTGCCCAGGCTAGTCTCAAACTCCTGAGCTCAAGTCATCAGCCCTCCTCGGCCTCCCAAAGTGCTGGGATTACAGGCGTGAGCCACCTCACCCCACTGGCTCTTTTACATTTGATCTTAGATGAAGGGCCAAGAAACGATATCTGTGGCACTTTTTATTTTATTTTTTTATTTTAGAGATGGGGTCTCACTCTGTCACCCAGGCTGGAATGCAGTGGTGCAATCATATCTCACTGCAGCCTCAAACTCCCAGGCTCAAGCGATCTTCCCGCCTCAGCCTCCTGAGTAGCTGGGACTATAAGGCATGCACCACCATGCCCAGCTAGGTTTTGATTTTTTTTTTTTTTTATAGAGATGGGGTCTCCTTATGTTGCCCAGGCTGGCCTTGAACTCAGGGTCTCAAGTGATCCTCCCACCTTGGCCTCCTAAAATGCTAGGATTACAGCTAGCACCTGGCCTGCAGTTAAGTTTTAATGGGGAGGATAGACAGGGAAAGGGGCACGTGGGAACCTTCTGGTGTCACTTATTCTATAGTCTACATTACATTTTTATCTATATTCTATTATTTTATATATTATCAGGAGGGTGGTTATTCAAGGGAGTATGCATATGGAAAATTGAGCTGAACACTTAATGCACTTTACACCTATAGTACCTTAATAAAAAAGAAAAACAAGTGAATAAAAATTGCAAAATTAGGCCGGGTGCAGTGGCTCATGCCTGTAATCCCAACATTTTGGGAGGTCAGGGCAGGCAGATCACTTGAGGTCAGGAGTTTGAGACCAGACTGACCAACATGGTGAAACCCCGTCTCTACTAAATATACAAAAAAAAAAAAAAAATTAGCTGGTGTGGTGGCAAACGCCTGTAATCTCAGCTACTTGAAGAATGAAGCAGGAGAATCACTTGAACTTGGGAGGCAGAAGTTGTAGTAAGCCAAGATCTCGCCACTGCACTCCAGCCTGGGCGACAAAGTGAAACTCTTGTCTCAAAAAACAAAAAAAAAAAACGAAAAAAACAAAATTAAATGCAAGGTTTTGAAGTTGAGCACTCCCGCATTTCTCTTAAATCTGACCCCTTAAGTTTCCTTACCTTTGGCCCTTGGGGAGCGGCGCCCGCCCACTCCCCGCCCACATTATAAGCCCCTCCCCCCAGCGCCCCCTTTTCCCGCTCCCTTGTCCGTCTCGCTCCAGGTCTCTCCAGCTCCTCCTTCCCCCAGCGCCCTACCTTGCGGCTGAACTCCTGGGCCTTGCGCCTGCGCTCTCGGTGCACCGCTTCCGGGCGCTTGCGGCCAGCCAAGCGAAGCAGCTCGCGGCCCAGAGCTAGGCCGCGGCCGCACCGCGGGGACCGCAAGACTGTGGTTGGGGCCGCGGGGCCGGATCCTGGGCCGGGACCACCGTCGGGACCTGGGAGCACACCCAGGCTGGGCGGCACACGTGGGCAGCGCCGTGCCAGGCGCACGAGGCGCTCGCGGCTCAGACCACCCACCGCCAGCCCCTCCACCTCCAGGATCTGGTCCCCTGGCCGCAGTCCTCCGGCATGCGCGCTGCTTCCCTCGGCCACCTCCAGGACGAAGCAGGGGCCGGAGCCACCTAGCCGGAAGCCAAAGTCCTCCGGCCAGCCCTGGTTGGTGGTCGGCATGGCAGCGGTGGCCATGCACCTGCAACTGGAGACAGAACAGGGATTTCCTTGCGGCTCTGTCCGTGGCTTTAAAGCCACTCAAAGGCCCAGGGCATGGGCCACTGACGGCCTCTACTTATCTCTCTGACTCTGTCTTTGTCTCAATTCCCTTCCATCTGTCTGTTCTTTTTTTTTTTGAGATGCAGTTTTGCTCTTGTTGCCCAGGCTGGAGTGCAATGGCGTGATCTTGCTCACCACAACCTCTGCCTCTTGGATTCAAGTATTTCTCCTGCCTCAGCCTCCCAAGTAGCTGGGATTACAGGCATGTGCCACCACACCCAGCTAATTTTGTATTTTTAGTAGAGACAGAGTCTTTCCATATTGGTCAGGCTAGTCTCAAACTCCTGGACCTTAGGTGATCTGCCTGCCTTGGCCTCCCAAAGTGTTGGGATTACAGGCATGAGCCACCATGCCAGGCTTGCCTAATTTTTGTATTTTTTGTAGAGACAGTGTTTCACCATGTTACCCAGGCTGGTCTTGAACTCCCGGCCTCAGGTGATTCATCTGCCTTGGCCTCTCAAAATGCTAGGATTATAGACATGAGCCATCATGCCTGGCCTATTTTTTTTTTTTTTAAACTAAAAACAAAATTGGGGAGGGGGTGTAAAAGAAAAGTGACTCTTCCTTAAAGTTTTCTTTTGAGTGCCTGGGAATTTTTTTTTTTTTTTGAGATGGAGTCTCCCTCTGTCGCGGAGGCTGGAGTGCAGTGGCGCATGGTCTCTGCTCACTGCAAGCTCCGCCTCCCAGGTTCACGCCATTCTCCTGCCTCAGCCTCCTGATAGCTAGGACTACAGGCCCCTGTCACCATGCCCAGCTAATTTTTGTATTTTTTTTTTTTTTTTAGTGGAGACAGGGTTTCACCGTGTTAGCCAGGATGGTCTCGATCTCCTGACCTCGTGATCCACCCCACCTCGGTCTCCCAAAGTGCTGGGATTACAGGCGTGAGCCACCGCACCGGGCCTAGGGCCTTGGATTTTTAACCAATGTGGCCACACCCTTTTCCATGGGCCTCTCGTGCTTCCACAGGTCTGTTTTACTGTCTTACACGATATACTTGGCTTCCATGGGCCCTCCTCACTTCCTACACCTTAATCCCTCTTCTTACCCCTCTCCATCTGCCAAAATTCCCTTTCAGGATCTGGCATGAATCATATACTTCCTGAAGCCCAGAATGTTGGAGCAGAATGGTCTCCCAGAGACCATTCATATCTCTGGGACTTTATTTTATTTTATTTAGTTTTTGAGACAGAGTCTTGTGCTGTCACCCAGGCTGGAGTGTAGTGGTGTGATCTCGGCTCACTGCAACCTCTGACTCCCAGGTTCAAGCAATTCTCCTGCCTCAGCCTCCCGAATAGCTGGGATTACAGGTGCCCACCACCACGCCCAGCTACTTTTTGTATTTTTAGTAGAGACAGAGTTTCACCATATTGGCCAGGCTGGTCTCCAACTCCTGATCTCAGGTGATCCACCTGCCTCGGCCTCCCAAATTGCTGTGATTACAGGCGTGAGCCACAGCGCCCAGCCTCTGGGGCTTTCTTTTATTTTGCTTTGTTTTTTAGAGGCAGTCTCACTCTGTCGCCCAGTCTGGAATGCAGAAACGTCATCATATCTCACTGCAGACTTGACCTTCCAAGCTGAAGTCATCCTCCTGCCTCAGCCTCCTGAGTGGCTGGTACCACAGGCGCATACTACCATGCCCACCTAATTTTTTAAAAAAGTTTTATAGAAATAGGGTCTCACTCTGGTGCCCAGACAGGTCTCAAACTTCTGGGCTCAAGCGATCCTCCTTCTTCAGCTTCCCAAAGTGCTGGGATTACACGTGTGAGCCATTGCACCCAGCCTGCAGGAGAATTTAGAAACCTCCTCAGACCCAGCATGTGCTGTGTCTGCACCTTGAGACGGGAGAGGGCCTTAACTCAAGGTCACACAGTTGGGGAATGGCAGAGCCAGGTTGCCCTCAGGCCCCCATCCAAGGCTTTCTCCACAGAGGCTCCCCACACACCTCAGGCAAAGCCTCAAACCTCTGTCCAGACATCTCCTGCCTGGCTTGAGAATGCCCTCCCTGGCTTCCCCTCACCGGTATTGTAGGAGGTGGAGTGGGTTGATGTCCTCTTTCCTATACCCTGGGATTTGGGGAACAAACATTTATGTACTGGCCCTGGTGGCAGGGGTGGGCATTGACCAGGCTGACCAATCACCGTATCTCAGCTGTTGTCCTCTGTGTCCCACAGAGGGCTTTTCGGAGCCCCTGCAGAGTTGATATGTTGATCCTGAGAGACAGCCGTCTTTCTGTGGGTCTGTTAGCTGTATGGACATCGAAGGTTTGGGGCTGCTGGCAGCCATGTTGCCACCATGTGGCAGATCAGTTCTTTTTTTTTTTTTTTTTTTTTTTTTTTTTTGAGGCGGAGTTTCGCTCTGTCGCCCAGGCTGGAGTGCAGTGGCCGGATCTCAGCTCACTGCAAGCTCCGCCTCCCGGGTTCACGCCATTCTCCTGCCTCAGCCTCCCGAGTAGCTGGGACTACAGGCGCCCGCCACCTCGCCCGGCTAGATTTTTGTATTTTTTAGTAGAGACGGGGTTTCACCGGGTTAGCCAGGATGGTCTCGATCTCCTGACCTCGTGATCCGCCCGTCTCGGCCTCCCAAAGTGCTGGGATTACAGGCTTGAGCCACCGCGCCCGGCCGCAGATCAGTTCTTACGACATCATCCGAACTCCTGGATCCAGCTATGCCTGAAATGCACCCAACTTACATTTGACAAAAGGACTTCTCAGTAACACAGGCTCCTACATTCCTCTTTTTGGTTGTTGTTTTTTAAAGCTGTTTGGCTGGATGAGGCGGCTCATGCCTGTAATCTCAGTGCTTTGGAAGACTGAGACAGGAGGATCACTTGAGCCCAGGAGTTCAAGACAGCCTGGACAACAGCGCAAAACCCTGTCTTTTTTTTTTTTTTTTTTCCGAGACGGAGTTTCACTCTGTCACCACACTGGAGTGCAATGGCTCGATCTTAGCTCACTGCAACCTCTGCTTCCTGGGTTCAAGTGATTCTCCTGCCTCAGCCTCCCGAGTACCTGGAACTGCAGGTGCACACCACCACACATGGCTAATTTTTGTATATATATATTTTTTTTTTTGTAGAGATGGGGTTTCGCCATGTTGGCCAGGCTGTTCTCAAACTCCTGGCCTCAGGTGATTCACCCACCTCAGCCTCTGAAAGTGCTGGGATTAGAGGCATAAGCCAGACCCTGTCTTTAAAAAATTAGCAGAGCATGGTGGTACACACCTGCAGTCCTAGCTACTCAGGAGGCTGAGGTGGGAGAATTACCTGAACCCAGGAGTTTGAGGCTGCAGTGAGCTATGATCACATCACTGTACTGCATCCCGGATGACACAGCAAGACCCTGCCTCTAAAAAGAAATAAAAATTGGCCAGGCGGGCCGGGCGCGGTGGCTCAAGCCTGTAATCCCAGCACTATGGGAGGCCGAGACGGGCGGATCACGAGGTCAGGAGCTCGAGACCATCCTGGCTAACCGGGTGAAACCCCGTCTCTACTAAAAAAAATACAAAAAACTAGCCGGGCGAGGTGGCGGGCGCCTGTAGTCCCAGCTACTCCGGAGGCTGAGGCAGGAGAATGGCGTAAACCCGGGAGGCGGAGCTTGCAGTGAGCTGAGATCTGGCCACTGCACTCCAGCCTGGGCGACAGAGCGAGACTCCGTCTCAAAAAAAAAAAAAAAAATTGGCCAGGCACGGTGGCTTACACCTGTAATCCAGCACTTTGGGAGGCTGAGGTGGGTGGATTGCTTGACCTCAGGAGTTGGAGATCAGCCTGGGGCCACATAGCAAGACACCATCTCTTCCCAAAAAACACAAAAATTTAGCCAGGCATGTGGCACGTGCCTGTAGTTTCATCTACTTGGGAGGCTGAGGTGTGAGGATCAGTTGAGCCCATGGGGGTGGAGGCTGCAGTGGGCCATGATGGTGCCACTTCACTCCAGCCTGGGGAGTAGAGTGAGACCCTGTCTCAAAAATAAACAAACAAATGGATAAGTAAATAAATAAATTTTTTAAAATTTAAGGCTGTTTAGAGTTCAGTTCCAATCGCTTGCAACTAACAGGATACTCAGTGCTAGAAATCTCTAAGTAAAGAGGAAACAAGAAGAGGTCTCATATGAAAGTTGCATCTCGGCCGGGCGCAGTAGCTCACGCCTGTATCCCAGCACATTGGGAGGCCGAGGCGGGAGGATCACGAGGTCGGGAGATCAAGACCATCCTGGCTAACACGGTGAAATCCTGTCTCTACTAAAAATACAAAAAAATCGGCCGGGCGCCATGGCTCATGCCTGTAATCCCAGCACTTTGGGAGGCCGAGGCAGGTGGATCATGAGGTCAGGAGATCGAGACCATCCTGGCTAACACGGTGAAACCCTGTCTCTACTAAAAAAAAAAAAATACAAAAAATTAGCTGGGTGTGGTGGCGGGTGCCTGTAGTCCCAGCTACTCGGGAGGCTGAGGCAGGAGAATGGCGTGAACCCGGTAGGCGGAGCTTGCAGTGAGCCAAGATCACGCCACTGCACTCCAGCCTGGGCGACAGAGCGAGACTCCATCTCAAAAAAAAAAAAAAAAAAAAAAAAAATCAAAACATTAGCCGGCGTGCTGGCATGCGCCTATAGTCCCAGCTACTCAGAAGGCTGAGGCAGGAGAATCATTTGAACCTGGGAGGCAGAGGTTACAATGAGCCAAGATCAATTGCGCCTCTGCACTCCAGCCTGGGTGACAGAGCAAGACTCCATCTCAAAAAAAAAAAAGAAAAGAAAAGAAAAGAAACTTTCATTTCGTTTCCTGTTGACTTTTGGTGAGAGGGGCCAGACTCTCCTTCTTGGCCTCCTGGGGGAAGGATGGTACAGCTGATTTCAAGTCTCTGGGCTCCTAGCTCTAGCCTGGGCTCAGGGAGGAAGTGGCTGTGTCCTCCAGAAGAGGCCAGTTGAGCTAGCGAGATCCGTCTCCAGTGGAAAGGTGAGGATGGACTATGCTGGATGGAACAATCTGTGTGTGTCTTTTTTTAAAAAAACCTGTTTTATCTTTTAAAACATTTTTTTAAGGACGGGAGTGGTGGCTCAGGCCTGTAATCCCAGCACTTTGGGAGGCCAAGGTGGGTAGATCACCTGAGGTCAGGAGTTTGAGACCAGCCTGGCCAACATAGTGAAACCCTGTCTCTACGACAAATACAAAAATGAGCCGGACATGGTAGCGGGCGCCTGTAATTCCAGCTACTTGGGAGGCTGGGGCAGGAGAATCTCTTGAACCTGTGAGGTAGAGGTTGCAGTGAGCCAAGATCGTACCACTGCACTCTAGCCTGGGCGACAGAGTGAGACTCCGTCTCAAAAAAACAAAAAACAAAAACAAGAAAAAAATTTTTTTTGAGACAGTCTCACTCTGTCACCCAGACAGGCTCACTGCAACCTCTGCCTCCCAGACTCAAGTGATTCTCCTGCCTCAGCCTCCCAAGTAGCTGAGATTACAGGTGTGTGCCACTACCCCCCAGCTAATTTTTGTATTTGCAGTAGAGACAGGGTTTCACCATGTTGGTCAGGCTGGTCTTGAACTCCTGACCTCAAATGATCCACCTGCCTCGGCCTCCCAAAGTGCTGGGATTACAGGTGTGAGCCACTGCACCCGGCCCATGTTTTAAAATAGAGACCTGGCGTCGCTATGTTTCCCAGACTGGTCTTGAATTCCTGGCCTCAAGTGATCCTCCCGCCTCAGCCTGGTGTGTGTTTCTGTTTATAGTAAGGGTTTCTTGCAGGAGCCCATGGCAGCCTCTGAAACCGTAGGCAGTAGGTGGTGTGGTCAGTATCGTTCTGGTCAGCGTGTGAAGGCTTCCTGAGCTGGCTTGGAAGAACCTCCGAGGGCTGGTTTTGCAAGGCCCTGGGCTTGGGTGCCACTCAGTCCCCTGCAGATGTGTGGAGATCTGCCCATGGCCGTCTTCCTCGCAGAACCAGCCTCTCCTAGGAGGTCTGGGGAACACTTCCAGGAAGCTGTGGAGTTGGGGACTGGGGACGAGGAAGAGACCTCTGATGGACTAGAAGGACATTTCCTTGAGTGACACCCAGTGAGAACTGTTCTCACCTGGCCACCAGAGGGCCCAATGAGAGAACTCCTCGCACTAGGTGGGAAATAGGCTGTCACACCCTGAGGCTGGCAGGATCAGATCCAAACACATCCCAGGGGTCCTCAGCCTGAGCTGCTAGGCTGTGGTGCTGGCCCCTAGGCATGGAGCTTCAGGGACACTTCGTCTGTTGCTTGGTGGCAAAGCACTGGGCTCCCATGGTCCCCTGTGCCCAGGTAGGGTTTGGGCATCACGCTGTCCTGGAGGAGCCTAAAGTCAACCATGAGAGGAGACTCCACTCGCCATCATCAAGGAAGGGCTGGCCAGGCACGGTGCCTCATGCCTGTAATCCCAGCACTTTCAGAGGCCAAGGCAGGTGGATCACTAGAGTTCGGGCGTTCGAGACCAGCCTAGCCAATGTGGTGAAACCCCGTTCCTGCTGAAAATACAAAAATTAGCCAGGCGTGATGGTGCATGCCTGTAATGCCAGCTACTCAGAAGGCTGAGGTGGGAGAATCGCTTGAACCCGGGAGGCGGAGGTTGCAGTGAGCAGAGATTGTGACACTGCACTCCAGGCTGGGTGACAGAGCAAGACTCTGTCTCAAAAAAAAAAAAAAAAAAGGAAGGGCTGGTTGGAAACCGAATTGGGGGCTGAGACACAATTCCCGCATCCCCGTGCACACCTATTCTGGCCCCCACACCTGTGAGTGGGTGGCAGGGCCGCCCATCAGGGGCTGAAGCGGGGAACTTCTAACACCTCCACACCCAGTCTGGTTGGGTTAGCCCGCAGTACTGATCCCCAGGGTTCCTGAACCCTGGCAAGTCCTCTGATGTATCCCCAGCCCTGCAGACTGACCCAAGCCCTCTCTTCTGCCCATCAGAGTCCCTAGCCTGGCCCACTGTCTTTTCCTTCACCTTCCCTGGAAGCAGGAGTGCAGGCTCTTAATGGGGATCCCTGGGCTAGCTCAGAGCACGAGGAAGAGGCATCTCCGGGCCCCCGATCTCCGATGAGTGGGTGCTGTGCCCCCAGCCCAGGTCCGCTCACCTTTCTCGCTGATGACTGCAATGACCACGGAGTTCAGAGCACAGTGCTCCCAGGACGCCCAAGGACACTCGCTTGTGGCCGGCCCTCTGCTGCTCAGGGCCTTGGCATCAGTTACTGATGCGCCCGCAGTGACAGTTGGAGTTTCTAAGGCAAAGTGATCCTGTGGGTAACCCGAGAAGGCCCCAGTTACCAGGTGGACCAGCAGGATGGCTGGATGGCTTGGCCAGGGCCCAAGCCGGCCGGCCCCTTCTGCTTACTCCTGGTGGGGGGTGAGTCCCAGAGCATGGCAGGTAGGTCGAGAGGATTCAGGGGTGTTGCTTTGGAGTGGGGTATATCACTTGGTTCAGAGGGAACAGTGATGCTGGAGGAGATTGTGAGGCCCAAAAGGGCGTGAGAATCCAGTTCCGCAGAGAATGCCGCAGTGGGAGCCTGACAGGCTGAGAATATCGGCAGAAGGGGAGACCCAGGATAGCAAAAATGCTTTGGGGGCCAGGCGCAGTGGCTCACACCTATAATCCCAGCGCTTTGGAAGGCCGAGGCGGGTGGATTGCTTGAGGCCAGGCATTTGAGACCAGCCTGGCCAACATGGTGAAACCCCGTCGCTACTAAAAATACAAAATTAGCCGGGCATGGTGGCGGGCGCCTGTAATTCCAGATACTCCGGAGGCTGAGGCAGGAGAATCGCTTGAACCCAGGAGGTGGATGTTGTGGTGAGCCAAGATCACGCCATTGTACTCCAGCCTGGGCAACAAGAGCAAAACCCTGTCTCACAACAAAACAAAACAACAAACAAAAGCAAGCAAACACACAAAAGCAAACAAAAAATCAGAGAGCTTTAGGGAAAAACTAAGGCACTCTGAATTTGAAATGAAAAACTAAGGAACTCCAGCAAAGTCCCTAGGATTTGCTGATATTTGAACCTGGGGTGTAAAATGAAGAGAGAAGTCAATGACGCCAACCCCTCTCAACAGCACCCACCCAAGAGTCTCCAGGGACTTTTCCATATCTGCTGACACCCCCGGGAAAGCCTGCTGGCCTGGGGCTGGCTTCCCTTCCTCCTCCTGCTGGCAAGAAGATGGAACATGGAGTATGGAGTAGGATGTCAGGCTGGGATTGCAGCAATGCCCTTTCTCCGGTAGAAAGAGTACTGGACTCAGAGTCCTCCTGAGGGTTGAAAGGTGGATGTAAAAGATTGGATAACCCAAAAGCTTTTTTCTACTCCTCTCACACTCAATGGAACAACACAAACACTTCTTTGTCTTTTTTGTTTTTTTGGGATGGAGTCTTGCTCTGTCACCCAAGCTAGAGTACAGTGGCATGATCTTGGCTCACTGCAACCTCTGTCTCCCAAGTTCAAGCGATTCTCCTGTCTCAGCCTCCCAAGTAGCTGGGATTATAGGTACCCACCACCAGGACTGGCTAGTTTTTGCATTTTTAGTAGAGACGGGGTTTCACCATCTTGGCCAGGCTGGTCTTGAACTCCTGACATTGTGATCCATCTGCCTCAGCCTCCCAAAGTGCTGGGATTGCAGGCATGAGTCACAGCACTCAGCCTTTTTCTTTCTTTTTTTTTTTTCCTTTCTGAGACAGGGTCTCACTCTGTCTCCCAGGCTGGAGTGCACTGGCGCCATCTCACCTCGCTGCAACCTCCACCTCCCAAGTTCAAGCAATTCTGGTGTCTCAGCCTCCCAAGTAGCTGGGATTACAGGTGTGTGCCACCACGCCCAGTTAATATTTGTATTTTTAGTAGAGACAGGGTTTCACCATATTGGCCAGGCTGGTCTCAAACTCCTGGCCTCAAGTGATCCACCTGCCTCAACCTCCCAAAGTGCTGGGATTACAGGTGTGAGCCACAGTGCCCAGCCAACAACACAAACATTTATAATATCAGATTGGGGGGGCTCCCATACACACCAAGCAAGTCTCCAGTGGACACCAGCTGAATGTCCTATAATTCTGCATTTGGAGTTGGAGCCTCTAAGGAAGTAATTAAGGTCAACTGTGGTCAGAAGGCTGAGACCCTGATCTGATAGGATTAGTGTCCTTATAAGAAGAGACAGGCCGGGCACAGTGGCTCACCACTTTGAGAGGACGAGGCTGGTGGGTCACCTGAGGTCGGGAGTTTGAGATCAGCCTGGCCAACATGGAGAAACCCCGTCTCTACTAAAACTACAAAATTAGCCAGGCATGGTGGTGCATGCCTGTAATCCCAGCTACTCCTCTGGAGGCTGAGGCAGGAGAATCGCTTGAACCCGGGAGGTGGAGGTTGCCGTGAGCCGAGATCGTGCCATTGCACTCCAACCTGGGCAACGAGAATGAAACTCCGTCTCAAAAAAAAGAAGAAGAAGAAGAAGAGACACCAGGCCTGGCATGGTGGCTCATGCCTGCAATCCCAGCACTTTGGGAGGAAGATCGCTTGAGCTCAGGAGTTCAACACCAGTCTGGGCAACATGGCAAAACCCCGTCTCTATGAAAAACACAAAAATTAACTGGGCATGGTGGCAAGTGCCTGTAGTCTCAGCTACTTGGGAGGCGCAGGTAGGAGGCTCAGGTGGGAGGATCACTTGAGTCCAGGAGACTGAGGCTGCAGTGAGCTGTGTTAGCCACTGGACTCCAGCGTGGGCAACAGAGTCAGATCATGTATTGAAAGAAGAAGAAGAAGAAGAGACACCAAAGAGCTCAGTTACTATCTCTTAGAGTGTGCCAACAAGAGATCATTGAGGACACAGTAAGAAGACGGCAGTCTACAAACCAGAAAAAGAGCCCTCACCAGGAGCCCATTTGGCCAGCACCTTGCTCGTGGCTCTCCTGTCTCCAGAACTGTCAGCAAATAAATTTCTGCTGTTTAAGCCACTCAGTCTATGGTATCTGTTAGGGCAGCCTGAACTAAAACAAGTAGAGTGAGTAGTGCTATGGTCTGAATGTTTACATCCCCTACAATTCATAGGTTGAAACTTAATCCCCAGTCTGACAATATTAAAAGGTGGGACCTTTGGGAGATATAAATTAGAAGGATTAGTGTCCTTATAAAAGAGGCTTCAGGGAGGCTATTTGTCCTTTCACTATGTGAGGACACCATAAAAGATAACAGCTATGGGCTGGGCGTGGTGGCTTACGCCTGTAATCCCAACACTTTGGGAGGCCGAGGCAGGCGGATCATGAGGTCAGGAGATCGAGAACATCCTGGCTAACACAGTGAAACCTCGTTTCTACTAAAAATACAAAAAAAAAAAAAAAAAAAAAAAAAAAAGTGTGGTGGCGGGCGCCTGTAGTCCCAGCTATTTGGGAAGCTGAGGCAAGAGAATGGCGTGAACCCTGGAGGCAGAGCTTGCAGTGAGCTGAGATTGAGTCACTGCACTCCAGCCTGGGCGACAGAGCAAGATTCCATCTCAAAAAAAAAAAAAAAAGAGATACCACATATGAGGAACTGGTCTTCACCAGACACCAAATCCGCCTGCACCTTGATCTTAAACTTCCCAGCCTCCAGAATTGTGAACCATAAATTTCTATTTTATTTTATTTTATTTTATTTTATTTTATTTTATTTTATTTTATTTTATTTTATTTTTCTCTGAGACAGAGTTGCTGTGTCTCCCAGGCTGGAGTGCAGTGGTACGATCTTGGCTCACTACAACCTCCACCTCCCGGGTTCAAGCAGTTCCCCTGCCTCAGCCTCCCGAACAGCTGGAATTACAGGCATGTGCCACTATGCCCGGCTAGTTTTTGTATTTTTAGTAGAGACGGGGTTTTACCCTGTTGACCAGTCTTGAACTCCTGACTTCAGGTGATCTGCCTACCTCAGCCTCCAAAAGTGCTGGGATTACAGGCATGAACCACGGCACCCAGCCAAATTTTGATTGCTTATAAATTACCCAGTTTATGGTATTTTTGTTACAGCAGCTCAAATGGGCTAAGACAAGTGGGTTGTATACTGAACTTGAAGAAGCTGCCAAATCATTTTCCATAATGGTTTTACCATCTTATATTCCCATCAGCAGTATCAGGTAACTCCATTTTTTAGTATCCTGGAGAGACATCAGTGTGTGAATGCAAGAAGACGAAGAGTATGCCAAGTCACCCATGTGACCGCCACTGTTTATGTCAATTACCATCCAGCACAAATTAAGCAGCCTGTTAAGCATGTGGAACTGTGATCTCACATGTATTCTATTACAACATCAGACTTTTTTTTTTTTTTCAGTGAGGATATACTGTGAACACCCCAGCAATCAGCTTATCATGTAAATGAGATAAGAAAGCATGGCCGGGCATGGGGGCTCACGCCTGTAATCCCAGCACTTTGGGAGGCCAAGGCAGATGGACCACAAAGTCCAGAGATCGAGATCATCCTGGCCAACATGGTGAAACCCCGTCTCTACTAAAAACACAAAAATTAGCCGGGCGTGGTGGCGCAGTAGTCCTGTAGCCCCAGCTACTTGGGAGGCTGAAGCAGGAGAATCCCTTGAACCTGGGAGGCGGAGGTTGCAGTGAGCTGAGATCGCGCCATTGCACCCCAGCCTGGCGACAGAGTGAGATTCCGTCTCAAAAAACAAAACAAAACAAAACAAACAAACAAACAAAAACACATATAGACAAATCTATTACACACACACAGACACAGACACACACACACACACACACACACACTAACCTGGAAAGCCTCTTTGGGTAAAGCATTTCTGGAAAACATCCCAACTCGAGCTCAGTTATGGTGACCTGGGTAACACAATGAGACCCATTACTACCAAAAAAAAAAAAAAAAAAAAGGAAAAATAATTAGCTGGGTGTGGTGGGGCCTGTAGCCTCAGCTTGAGTCCAGGAGGTTAAGGTTGCAGTGAGCCGAGATCACGCCACTGCCCTCCAGCCTGGGTGATGGAGTTAGACCCAGTCTCAAATTAAAAAAAAAAAACAGAGAGAGAGAGAGAGAAAAGAGTAGCTCCTTGTGGCCTACTAGAGCATGGCCTTTTCTCTAAAATAAAATAAAAAGTAAAAAAATAAAATAAAATTAGAACCAGAACTCACCCCCTTCTCTCCACTTTCCAGGCCACCACCCTGGTCCAAGCTGCCATCATCCACGTCTTGGAATGGTTCCACCACTTCCTCCTCGATCTTCCCTTGCCCCCTGCAGTCTATTGTCAACATAGCACCCAGAAGGAGCTGTTAGGAAAGTCAGGCTGGGCTCAGTGGCTCATGCCTGTTATCCCAGTACTTTGGGAGGCGGAGGTGGAGGATCATTTGTGTCCAGGGTTTGAGACCAGCCTGAACAAGTTGTATCCTCAGGCCATCCTATAAAAAGGAAAGTCAGACCCTGTAGTTCTTCTGCTCAAACTTGTTGTTGTTTTTTGTTTTTATTTTTGTTTTGTTTTGTTCTGTTTTGAGGCAGTCTTGCTCTGTCGCCCAGGCTGGGGTACAGTCTTGGTTCACTGCAACCTCCACCTCCTGGGTTCAAGCAATTCTCCTGCCTCAGCCTCCGGAGTAGCTGGGATTACAGGTGCCCACCATCAATCCCTATTAATTTTTGTATTTTCAGTAGAGACGGGGTTTCACCATGTTGGCCAGGCTGGTCTTGAAATCCAGACCTCTAGTGATCTGCTCGACTTGGCCTCCCAAAGTGCTGGGATTACAGGCTTGAGTCACTGCGCCCAGCCTCAAACTTGTTTTTGTTTGTTTGCTGTTATTTACTTGTTTGTTTTTGTGGAGGAAAAGATCTTACTCTGTTGCCCAGGCTGGTTTCGAACTCCTGACTCAAGCGGTCCTCCCACCTCTGCCTCCCTAAGTGTTGGGATTACAGAAGTTAGCTACTGCACCTGGCTTGTATGCTGAAATTGCTCCCCATCACTTAAGTCCTCACACGGCCTGCAGGACCCCAATCAGGTCCTTGCACCTTTCTGACTTTTCCCCCTGCTACAGGACCCCTTGCCCAGTCACTCCTGGCCCAAGCCAAGCACTGAGCTCCTCCTCAGGACCTTTGCACAAGCTCTTTCCTCTGAATGGACCATTTCTCCCATGTCTACGTGCCTCCACTTCCCCGCTCCCAGTTTCCGTGCAGATGTCTCCTGTTCCATGAGCCTCCCCTAATTTCAGGGAGGAGAGTGGAGGAGGTGCATCACCATCTGACATGTCCCCAGGTGTCCTATGGATTCATCCTGTTTATTGTCCTCTCCACCCATGAGAATGCAAACACTAGGAGGGCGGGTATTTCTCTCCGTTTTGTTTATTGCTGTATCTGTGGCACCCAGAATAATGTTTGTCGAGTCACAGACGCTTAATAAATATTTGTGACATGAATGAAGACATTAATAAAATCTACACTGCAGCCCCACTCCTTTAACAGAAGAAGTACATTCCCCTCCCCAGGCTGCCCTAAGTAATTTTTTTTTTGTAAAGACGGGGTGTCCCTATGTTGCCTAGGCTGGTCTTGAACTCCTGGGCTGAAGCAATCCTCCTACCTCAGCTTCCCAAAGTGCTGGGATTATAGGCGTGAGCCATGAAGCCTGACTTTTTTCGTTTTTTTTTGTTTTTTGTTTTAAGAGGCAGGGTCTCTGGCCAGGTGCAGTGGCTCACGCCTGTGATCCTAGCACTTTGGGAGGCCAAAAAATTAGCCAGGCATGGTGGCGGGTGCCTGTAATCCCAGCTACTTGGGAGGCTGAGGCAGGAGAAAGGCTTGAACTCGGGAGGTGGAGGTTGCAGTGAGCTGAGATCGCGCCACGGCATTCTAGCCTAGGAGACAGAGAGAGACTCGCTAAAAAAAAAAGGGCCAGGCACAGTGGCTCACGCCTGTAATCCCACCACTTTGGGAGGCTGAGGTGGGCAGATCACGACATCAAGAGACTGAGACCATCCCGGCCAACAGAGTGAAACCCTGTATCTACTAAAAAACACAAAAATTAGCTGGGCGTGGTGGCTCACACCTGTAGTCCCAACTACTTGGGAGGCTGAGGCAGGAGAATTGCTTGAACCTGGGAGGTGGAGGTTGCCGTGAGCCGAAATGGAGCCACTTCACACCAGCTTGGAAACAGAGTGAGATGCCATCTCAAAAAAAAAAAAAAAGAGAGAGAGAGAGAGACAGGGTCTAGCCGTGTCTCCCAAGCTGGGGTACAGTGGAATAGTCATAGCTCACTGCAACCTCCAACTCCAAGGCTAAAGGGATCCTCCCATCCCAGCCTCCCGAGCAGCTAGGACTACAGGTGAGCATCATTGTGTCAGGTTAATTTATTATTATTATTGTTGTTATTTTTATAGAGATGAGGAATCGCTGTGTTGCTCAGGTTGGTCTTGAACTCTTGAACTCCTGGGCTCAAGTGATCCTCCCACCTCAGCCTCCCAAAGTGCTGGGATTACAGACATGAGCCACTCCAACTACCCCAGGAATCTCTTTTTTTTTTTTTTTTTTGAGATGGAGTCTTGCTCTTTTGCCCAGGCTGGAGTGCAATGGTGCTATCTTGGCTCACTGCAACCTTCGCCTCCCAGGATCAAGCCTCAGCCTCCTGGGTAGCTGGGATTGCAGGTGCCCACCACCACGCCCAGCTAATTTTTGTATTTTTAGTAGAGAGAGGGTTTCACCACATTGGCCAGGCTGGTCTCGAACTTGACCTCGTGATCCGCCTGCCTCGGCCTCTCAAAGTGCTGGGATTACAAGCGTGAGCCACCACGCCCGGCCAACCCAGGAGTCTTAAAGAAATCTCTGGCCAGGTGCAGTGCCTTATGCCTGTAATCCCAACACTTTGGGAGGCCGAGGCAGGCGGATCATCTGAGGTCGGGAGTTCAAGACTGGCCTGACCAACATGGAGAAACCCCGTCTCTACTAAAAAATACAAAATTAGCCAGGAGTGTTGGCACATGCCTGTAATCCCAGCTACTCAGGAGGCTGAGGCAGGAGAATCTCTTGAACCCGGGAGGCAGAGGTTGCAGTGAGCCGAGATTGTGCCATTGTACTCCTGCCTGGGCAACAAGAGTTAAACTCCGTCTCAAACAGACAAACAAACAAACAAACAAAAAAAGAAATCTCCAAGACAGACTCCCATGTGGCGCAAGGTAAGCATTATTTTATGATTATTATTATAATCACTAGTATTATGCTCTTCTGACAACTCAGTTATGTTTCCCAATGTTGCAGTTTTTCAAAATAAGCTTTTTGTGTTATAGTGGTTTTAGGTGTACGTTCACTTACTAAGGAACATCTTGGTTGCTTCCAGCTTTTAGCAATTAGGAATGACTCTGCTATAAACATTTACATACAGACTTTTGCTTAGACATAAGTTTGCAAATCAGTTGGGTAAACACCTAGGATCCTGACTGCCAGATCATATGGTAAGTCTATGTTTAGCTCTGTGAGGAGCTGACAAACTGTCTCCAAAGGGGTTGCATCACTTTGCATCCCCAAGCCACTCCACGTGTCTACAGGCAATGGGTATTGTTAGGCTTTCGGTGGGGGGGGGGGGGGTTGGGTGGGAGGGATTTTAGGATTTTAGACATTCTAACAGATATGTTGTGATATCTCCTTGATGCTCATTGATTTTTGTTTTTACTTCTTTTTTTTCTTTTCCTTTTCCTTTTTATTTTTATTTATTTATTTATTTATTTATTTTATTTATTTATTTTTGAGACGGAGTCTCGTGTTGTCGCCCGGGCTGGAGTGCAGTGGCCGGATCTCAGCTCACTGCAAGCTCCGCCTCCCGGGTTTGCGCCATTCTCCTGCCTCAGCCTCCCGAGTAGCTGGGACTACAGGCGCCCGCCATCTTGCCCGGCTAGTTTTTTTTTTGTTTTTTTTGTTTTTTTTGTTTTTTTTTTTGAGACGGAGTCTCGCTCTGCCGCCCAGGCTGGAGTACAGTGGCCGGATCTCAGCTCACTGCAAGCTCCGCCTCCCGGGTTCACGCCATTCTCCTGCTTCAGCCTCCCGAGTAGCTGGGACTACAGGCGCCCGCCACCTCGCCCGGCTAGTTTTTTTTGTATTTTTTTAGTAGAGACGGGTTTCACCGTGTTAGCCAGGATGGTCTCGATCTCCTGACCTCATGATCCGCCCGTCTCGGCCTCCCAAAGTGCTGGGATTACAGGCTTGAGCCACTGCGCCTGGCCTTCTTTTCCTTTTTCTTTGTTTCTTTCTTTTTTTTTTTTTTTGAGATGGAGTCTCGCTGCATTGTCCAGGCTGGAGTGCAGTGGCTCTATCTTGGGCTCACCGAAACCTCTGCCTCCCAGGTTCAAGCAATTCTCCAGCCTCAGCCTCCCAAGTAGCTGGGACTACAGGCACATGCCGCCACGCCCGGCTAATGTTTGTAGTTTTAGCAGAGATGGGGTTTCGCCATGTTGGCCAGGCTGGTCTCAAATTTCTGACCTCAGGTGATCTACCCCACTAAGCCTCCCACAGTGCTGGGATTACAGGTGTGAGCCATCATGCCTGGCCATTTTTTCCTCTCTTTATTCAGGCAGGGTCTCTCTATGTTGCCCAGGCTGGTTTTGAACTCCCAAGTTCAAGTAATCCTCCTGCTTTAGCCTCCCAAAGTGCTAGGATTGGCCAGGCATGGTGGCTCACGCTTGTAATCCCAGCACTTTGGGAAGCCGAGGTGGGTGGATCACAAGGTCAGGAGATCGAGACCATCCTGGCTAACACGGTGAAACTACATCTCTACTAAAAATACAAAAAAATTAGCCAGGCGTGGTGGCAGGTGCATGTAGTCCCAGCTACTCGGGAGGCTGAGGCAGGAGAATGGCATAAACCTGGGAGGCAGAGCTTGCAGTGAGCCGAGATCGCGCCACTGCACTCCAGCCTGGGCAACAGAGCGAGACACCGTCTCAAGAAAAAAAAAAAAAAAACTGCTGGGATTACAAGTGGGAAGTTTTAATTTGCCTTTTCCTAATGTCAAATGATGTTTAGTGTCTTTTCATATCCTTATTTGCTACCTGTATTTCTCCTTTGATGATGTACTGATTCACATATTTTGTCCTTTAGAAAAAACTGTTTTGGCCAGACACAGTGGCTCACACCTGTAATCCCAGCATTTTGGGAGGCCGAGGCTAGCAGATTGCTTGAGCCCAGGAATTTGAGACCTGTCTGGGCAGCATGGCGAAACTCCATCTCTACAATAAATTAAGTGGGTATGGTGGTGCACACCTGTAATCCCTGCTACTCAGGAGGCTGAGATGGGAGGATCACTTGCGCCCAGGAGGTCGAGACTGCAGTGAGCCTCGATCTTGCCACTATATTCCAGCCTGGGTGAAGAGTAAAACCCTGTCTCAAAACAAAACAAAAAAACAAACAAACAAAAAAAAAAAAAGTTTTCATTGTTTTAAAGAGTTTCTGTGTGTGCATTTTGGACACAGGTTCAAATTCTTTTCTGTTTGTTTTTAGATACAGAGTCTCACTCTGTTGCCCAGGCTGCAGTGCGCCCGGCCTAGAAATAGGACTTTTAAACAGGTAATTAAGTTAAAATGGGGTCATTAGGGTGGATCCTAATCCAAACTCACTGGTGTCGTTATAAGAAGAGGAAATTTTAGGGGAGGCCAAAGCAGGAGGATCGCTTGAGCCCAGACTGGTCAACATAGCGAGACCCTGTCTCTACAAAAAAATTCAAAATTAGCCGGATGTATCGGTGCATGCCTGTAGTCCCAGCTACTCAGGAAGCTGAGGTGGGAGAATTGCTTGAACCCAGGAAGTGGAGGCTGCAGTGAGCCATGATCATGCCACTGCACTCCAGCCTGGGCGACAGAGAGAGGCTCTGTCTCTAAAAAAATAAATACATAAAAACAAGAAGAGGACATTTGGACATGAACACGCGCAGAAGGTAGACCATGTGAAGACACAGTATGAAGGCAGTCATTCACAAGCCAAGGAGTGAGGCCTCAGGAGGAACCAGCCCTGCCAACGCCTTGATTTCAGACTTCCGGTCTCCAGAACTGCAAGAAAATAAATGCCTGGTGTGAAAGCCACCCAGGCTGTAGTATTTTGTTAAGGTAGCCCCAGCAAATGAATGCATGGCCACAGTGAAATGTTATCAGAATATGGCTAAAGGGCTCTTCATTCTGGATGTGTTGAGAGCCTGGGTAGGCTTTGGCCAAGGACAGCAAAGGAGGTCAGACAGGGAATGATTGGGAAAACCCAGACACCCGTTTAAAATTGGCTGGCAATCTCGGTCTCTTCCTGCCAAGTCTACCCTGACGCATCCAGCCTCTCTGGACTGAGGAGACAGGGTCCAAACAAAGGATTTTTTTTTTTTTTTTTTAAGTCACAATCTTGCTCTGCCACCCAGGCTGGAGTGCAGTGGTGTGATGATCATGGCTCACTTCAGCCTCGATCTCCCAGGCTCAAGCCATCCTCCTGCCTCAGCCTCCAGAGCAGCTGGGACCACAGGCATGTACCACCATGCCTGCCTGATTTTTTATTACTTCTAAAGAAGGGGTGTTGGTATGTTGCTCAGGTTGGTCTCAAACTCCTGGGCTCAAATGATCCTCCCACCTCAGCCTCTCAAAGTACTGGGATTACAGACGTGAGCCACCGCACCTGTTCCCGACTGATTTTTTTTATTACTTGTAGAGAAGGTTTTGCTATGTTGCTCACGCTGGTCTCAAACTCCTGGGATCAAGCAATCCTCCCACCTCAGCCTCCCAAAGTTCTGGGATTACAGGTGCCTGCCACCATGCTCAGCTAATTTTCATATTTTTAGTAGAGATGAGGTTTTGCCACATTGGCCAGGCTGGTGTCAAACTCCTAACCTCAGGCGATCCATCCGCCTCGGCCTCCCAAAGTGCTGGGATTACAGGCATGAGCCACTGAGCCCAGCCAATGTAACAGCATTTCGAAGGCAGGCTTGATGGTTAGCACTGGGCTACGCTATGGCTTTCACCAACAGCCAGCACAGTGTATTAGTGCTGTTAATATCAGCTACTGTAACAAACAACCTCCAGTCTCAGTGGCTTTACATACTGAAGTTTCATCAATGACCACATCAAAGTCCAGTGTGCTGGTCCGTGAGCCCTGGTGTCTGTGGGAGCCTCTCTGAGCCCCGTCACTTCCCCCTCGAAGTAAGAACAGCCCATGGGTATGCCTAGCTTCACCTTGTCTTATGTTTACATCCTCTTCTTGTTTCCCCTTCTAATCTCTTTTTTTTTTTTCAGAGTCTCACTGTGTTGCCCAGGCTGGAGTACAGTGGCACGATCCTGGATCACCGCAAGCTCCGCCTCCCACGTTCCAGCAATTCTCCTGCCTCAGCCTCCCAGGTAGGTGAGATTACAGGCGTGCACCACCATGCCCAGCTAATTTTTGTATTTTTAGTAGAGATGGGTTTCACCATGTTGGTCAGGCTGGTCTCGAACCCTCGACCTCAAGTGATCCACCCGCCTCAGCCTCCCAAAGTACTGGGATTACAGGCGTGAGCCACTGCGCCTGGCCCCGCTTCTAATCTCTTTAAAGTTATGTATGTATGTATTTATTTGAGTCAGGGTCTCGCTCTGTTGCCCAGGCTGGAGTGCAGTGACATGATCATGGCTCACTGCAGCTTCAAATTCCTGGGCTCAGGTGATCCTCCCACCTTAGCCTCCTGAGTAGCTGGGACTCAGGAGTGCACCATCAAGGCTGGCTAGTTTTCGTATTTTCTTGTTACCCAGGGTGGACTCGAACTTCTGGCCTCGAGTGATCCTCCCACCTTGGCCTCCCAAAGTGCTGGGATTATAGCCATGAGCCACTGTGCTTTGTCTCTTTAAAGTTATTTTACCTTCTTTTTGTGAGCCTATGTCAGCCATCTCCAGTCCTGCCTAGAATAAGGCAGGCTGATAGAAGTCAGTGTAGTGGGCCGGGCATAGTGGTGCCTGTAATCCCAGCATTTTGGGATGCTGAGGTGGGAGGATCACTTGAGGCCATGAATCGGAGATCCATCTGGGCAACAGAGCAAGATCCTGTCTCTAAAATTTAAAATTTAAATTTATATTTAAATTTAAGATTTAAATGTAAATTGATAAATTGGCCAGGCATGGTCAGGTATGGTGGCTCACACTTCTAATCCCAGCACTCTGGGAAGCTGAGGTGGGTGAATCACTTGAGGTCAGGAGTTTGAGACCAGCCTGGCCAACATGGTGAAACCCTGTCTCTACTAAAAGTACAAAAATGAGTCAGGCGTGGTTGCATGTGCCTGTAGTCCCAGGTACTCCAGAGGCTGAGGCAGGAGAATTGACTGAACACAGGAGACGGAGGTTGCAGTGAGCCAAGATCGCGCCACTTTACTCCAGCCAGGGTGACAGAGAAAGACTCTGCCTCAAAAAATAAAAATAAAAATAAAATAAATATAAAAATAAATAAAATAGCGGATGTGGTGACTCACGCCTGTAATCCCAGTACTTTGGGAGGCTGAGGTGGGTGGATCTCTTGAGGTCAGGAGTTCAAGACCAGCCTGGCCAACATGGTGAAACCCCGTCCCTACTTAAAACACAAAAATTCAGCCGGGCGTGGTGGCTCACGCCTGTAATCCCAGCACTTTGGGAAGCCGAGGCAGGTGGATCATGAGGTCGGGAGATCGAGACCATCCTGGCTAACACAGTGAAACCCCATCTCTACTAAAACTACAAAAAATTAGCCGGGCGTGGTGGCGGGCGCCTGTAGTCCCAGCTACTCGGGAGGCTGAGGCAGGAGAATGGCGTGAACCCGGTAGGCGGAGCTTGCAGTGAGCCGAGATCGCGCCACTGCACTCTAGCCTGGGCGACAGAGCGAGACTCCATCTCAAAAAAAACAAAAACAAAAACAAAAATTAGCCAGGTGTGGTGGCATGTGCCTGGGATCCCAGCTCCTGGAGAGGCTGAGGCAGGAGAATTGCTTGAACTCAAGAGGCAGAGGTTACAGTGAGCTGAAATCAGACCATTGCACTCCAGCCTGGGCAAAGAAGCAAGACTCCATCTCAAAAAAAAAAGAATATAAAAATAAATAAATAAATTTAAATAAACCTAGTGGACCATGCTTTGAAGTTGCCCTTCCTGTTCCTTCTACCTGCTGCTCTTCCCCTCAACAGTCGTGCTAGCATTAGCTGGGTATGTGAGTGTGTGGGGGCAAGGTGGCCGGAGATTTAGCTTAAAAAGAGCTCCCTTTTTGTCCTTTTACCTCCTACACAAACTTAAAAAAAATTATTTTTAGTGTCAAAGTTGGGGATTTTAGAAGGGGAAAAAAATGTTGCAAAAGCTTCTGTTTCACACCATAAACCATAGAGTGGAACTGCTTGCACCAGAACTAATTTTTTCATACAGAAGAGCAGTAAAAGTCTGAGCCATGGGCAAAGAGGGCAGACTCAAGAAGGAGGGTAGGCCAGGCACAGTGGCTCCTGCCTGGAATCCCAGCACTTTGGGAGGCCAAGGCAGGTGGATCACCTGAGGTCTGGGGTTTGAGACCAGCCTGGCCAACATGATGAGACCCTGTCTCTAGTAAAAACAAAAAAATTAGCTGGGCGTGGTGGTGTGTGCCTGTAGTCTCAGCTACTTGGGAGGCTGAGGCATGAGAATCGCTTGAACCCAAGAAGCAGAGATCCCGCCATTGCACTCCAGTCTGGGTGACAGAGCGAGACTCTGTCTCAAAAAAAAAAAAAAAAAAAAGGAGGGTAGGAGAGACAGGTTTGCTGTCCCACTGGAACCTCGGTCGCAGCAGCCACACTAAGGCCAGTTATGGATATGTAACCCCCAAGGGGTTCACCTTGCCTGCTGCCTAGACAGAGCCAACTTATCAAGATGGGAATTGCAGTGGAGAAAGGGTAATTTATGCAGAGCTGGCTGTGCAGGAGACCAGAGTTTTATTATTACTCAAATCAGTCTCCCCAAGCATTCGGGGATCAGAGTTGGTTTTTTCTTTCTTTTCTTTTCTTTCTTTCTTTCTTTTTTTTTTTTTTTTTTTTTTGAGATGGAATCTTGCTCTGTCCCCCAGGCTGGAGTGCAATGGCACAATCTCGGCTACTGCAACCTCCGCCTCCTGGGTTCAAGTGATTCTCCTGCCTCAGCCTCCCGAGTAGCTGGGATTACATGCACGCACCACCATGTCCAGCTAATTTTTGTGTTTTTAGTAGACACAGGGCTTCACCATGTTGGTCAGGCTGGTCTCGAACTCCTGACCTCATGATCCGCCTGCCTCGGCCTCCCAAAGTGCTGAGATTACAGTGTTTTGTTTTTGTTTTTGTTTGTTTGTTTGTTTTTGTCTGAGACAGAGTCTCGCTTTGTCACCGAGGCTGGAGAGCAATGGTGCAATCTCGGCTCACTGCAAGCTCCGCTTCCCGGGTTCACGCCATTCTCCTGCCTCAGCTTCCCGAGTAGCTGGGATTACAGGCGCCCGCCACCATGCCCAGCTAATTTTTTGTATTTTTAGTAGAGACGGGGTTTCACCGTGTTAGCCAGGATGGTCTCGATCTCCTGACCTCGTGATTCGCCCGTCTCGGCCTCCCAAAGTGCTGGGATTACAGGTGTGAGCCACCGAGGTTTTACAGATAATTTGGCAGGTAGGGGCTTGTGGGCAGCGCTGATTAGTCAGGTTGGAGATGGAATCATAGGGGGTCGAAGTGAGGTTGTCTTGCTGTCTTCTGTTCCTGGGTGGGATGGCAGAACTGGTGGAGCCAGATTACTCGTCTGGGTGGTGTCAGCTGATCCATCCAGTGCAGGGCCTGCAAAATATCTCAAGCACTGAACTTGGGTTTTACAAAAGTGATGTTACCCCCAGGAGCAATCTGGGGAAGTTCAGACTGTTGGAGCCAGAGGCTGCACAGCCCCTAAACTGTCATTTCTAATCTTGTAGCTAATTTGTTAGTCCTGCAAAGTCAGACTGGTCCCCAGGAAACAAAGGGGTCTTTTCGGGAAAGGGCTGTTTTGTTTAGGGCTGTTTTATCAGTTTTGTTTCAGAGTCAAACCATGAACTGAATTATTTCCCAAAGTTAGTTCAGCCTATGCCCAGGATGAACAAGGACAGCGTGAAGTCGGTTAGGTCTGATTTCTTTCACTGTCATAATTTTCTCAGTTATAATTTTGCAATGATGGTTTCAGAGACACAAAGGAGGATGCATTTGACAACATAACTTTGGGGTCAGCTGTAAGTGCTCCCCCTTGATGGTATAATCGCCTGACAGGCTCTTCTTTCAGCTACACAGATACAGCCAATTTACTGAGACAACGGTGTTACAGTAAAAAAAAGCTAATTTCCGCAAGGCTAGCCACGTGGAAGGACTGGAGTTTATCACTCAAATCAATCTCCTTGAAAATTCAGAGACTAGGGTTTTGTATGGATAATTTGGTGAGCAGGGGGCTAGGGAATGGGGAATCCTCATTGTTTGCACTAGGGATGAAATCCTGGGGGGCTGGAGCTATCTTCTTGCACCACGTCAGTCCCTGGGTGGGATCATGTGACCAGCTGAGCCCTTTTACCAGTCACAGTGGTACCAGCTGGTCCATTACAATACAGGATCTGAAAGATACCTTGAACACCAATCTTAGGTTTTCCAATAGTGATGTTATCTATAGGAGAAATTGGGGAGGTTATAAATCTTATGACCTATGGAACAATGGCTGGTTATCATTGAAGTAAGCCTACATTTTAGCAGAATTCATATTCCTCACATAAGCCTAATCTTTGGTTGTTTATTAGTTTTACAAAGGTGGTTTAGTCCATGAACAAGGAAGGGTTAGTTGTTGGGAAGGGGCTTTTATCATTTTTTAAAAGTTAAACTTAAGGTCGGGCGAGGTGGCTCACACCTGTGATCCCAGCACTTTGGGAGGCTGAGGCAGGCAGATCACGAGGTCAGGAAATCAAGACCAGCCTGGCCAATATGGTGAAACCCCATCTTTACTAAAAATACAAAAAAAAATTAGCCAGGTGTGGTGGTGCACACCTGTAGTCCCAGCTACTTGGGAGGCTGAGGCAGGAGAATCGCTTGAACCCAGGAGGCAGAGATTGCAGTGAGCTGAGATCGCGCCACTGACTCCAGCCTGGGTGACAAAGTGAGACTCTGTCTCAAAAAAAAAAAAAGTTAAACTAATGCTGGGTGCAGTGGCTCACACCTATAATCCCAGCGCTTTGAGAGGCTGAGGCAGGAGGATCGCTAGAGCCCAGGAGTTCGAGACCAGCCCGAGCAACGTAGAGGTACCCCATGTCTACAAAAATTAAAAAATACCCATGCATGAGGGCACTTCCTATAGTCCCAGCTACTCAGGAGCCTGAGGCTGAAGGATTGCTTGAGGCCAAGAGTTGGAGGCTGCAGGAAGCCGTGATCTGGTCACTGCAATCCAGTTTGGGTAACGAAGTGAGACCCAGTCTCAAAAAAAAAAAAAAAAAAAAAAATTAAATGAAATCCCTTCCATAGTTAACTTGGCCAATATCCAGGAATGAACAAGGGCAGCTTGGAGGTTAGAAGTAGGATGGAGTCAGTTAGGTCAGATTTCACTCACTGTTGTATTTGCAGAGGCAGTTTCAGTCTCCACCCATTCTTGGGAGTATCATCAGAGAGTGACAGTCAGGGTGAGGCATGCCAGCTACTGCAACGAGCAAGCTCACTGTGTCTGTGTGTGCAACAACTGCCCAACACTGTGTATTCCAGATGCCTCTCCCTCTGGTCCTCTTGCTTCCAGCTCATGTTCAGAAATCCTTCTGACACTGCAGTCTCAGAGGGATCCCCCTCCTCCAGGCAGCACGGCTTCCAAGGCCTTCCTACCTCATTCTGGAGGCTTCCATCCAATGACATAGCATCTCTAGCCAGCTCTGCAGAGGAGCTGCCCTGGTGGCTTGCTGGGCCAGAGGAGTTATGAGAACCTGGTAGGGGGCGGCTACAGTGGTTACTAGAGCCATTCCCTGAGGACATTTCACAGTCTGTGGGAGGCTTATTCCAGGTTCCTTCCATCGGCCTCACCCTTAGAGCCTCCCTGGGGGATTGCGGTGCACATCTTCTTTGGCTTCCATGATACCCTCTCTTCCCTGGCTCTCCTCCCACTTCTTTTGCTTTGTTTATTTAAAAAATGTTTTTTTTAAAAGATGCAAAGTCTTGTCCTGTTGCCCAGGCTACAGTGCAGAGGTGCAATAATAGCTCACCACAGGCTTGACCTCCCAGGCTCAAGTCATCCTCCCACCTCGGTCTCCTGAGTAGCTGGGACTACAGCTATGCACCACCATGCCAGGGTAATTTTTAAATTTTTTTTAGAGATAGGTTCTCGCGCTGGGCCCAGTGGCTCATGCCTGTAATCCCAGCACTTTGGGAGGCCGAGGTGGGCAGGTCATGAGGTCAGGAGATTGAGACCATCCTGGCTAACACGGTGAAACCCCGTCTCTACTAAAAATGCAAAAAATTAGCCGGGCGTGGTGGTGGGTGCCTGTAGTCCCGGCTACTCGGGAGGCTGAGGCAGGAGAATGGCGTGAATCTGGGAGGCGGAGCTTGCAGTGAGCCGAGATGGCGCCACTGCACTCCAGCCTGGGCGATAGAGCAAGACTCTGTCTCAAAAAAAAAAAAAAAAAGAGATAGGGTCTTGCTATGTTGTTCAGGCTGGTCTCAAACTTCTGGCCCCAAGTGATCCTCCAGCCTCAGCCTCCTAAAGTGCTGGGATTACAGGCATGACCCGAAGTGCCCAGCCTCGCTCCTACTCCTGTGGACATCCTCCCTTGGCTTTCTTTGTCATCTCCTCTTCTTCTGCTGGTCCCAGGAAGTTGGAGAGCCTCAGCCTTTTCTCTCGTCATATACTATTGCTCTTCCTAAGGAATTGCATCCATTCTGAGTGACCTTGCACAACTGTAACTGCAGCTTTGTGACTAAAATTTCCTTCTCCTTCCTTTGCATACACGTTCCCTTGAATCTGCACCCGGAGATGGCTGCCAGGGAGGAATTCTATTAATAGATTTGTCTTTGAGTCTGGGAAATGAAGGACACGCATCAAAAGTTCCTACCATGCCCCAAGCATCTCATGTTCTCACTCTTGCACCTCCATTCATCCTGGGTTGAATTTTTCTTTTTTTTCTTTTTTTTTTTGAGATGGAGTCTCACTCTGTCGCCCAGGCTGGAGTGCAGTGGCGTGATCTCTGCTCACTGCAACCTCTGCCTCCCGGGTTCAAGCGATGCTCCTGCCTCACCCTCTCGAGTAGCTGGGACTACAAGCACCCACCACCACACCCGGATAATGTTTTATGTTTTTAGTAGAGACGGGTTTCTCCATGTTGGCCAGGGTGGTCTCGAACTCCAGACCTCAGGTGATCCACCCGCCTTGGCCTCCCAAAGTGCTGGGATTACAGGCATGAGCCACCGTGCCTGGCCCTGGGTTGAATCTTAATTTGAAGAGGTATTTTTGACACATTCCTTGCATCATTCCAGATATCACTTATTAGTGTGTCCACTGATTGATTGCTCACCTGGCCAGCATCCACGTACCTTCCTAGTAGTGCCCACACATCCTTCTAGAATCCAGCCCCTCCCCTGAGCAACTCATGTGCTTTGGGGGAAACTGATCCTCTGCAGCTTCAGCAGGAAGCCTTGTTTTACCCAAGACAAAGGGCACATTCCATTTTCCTGGTGACATCATGGTTCACGGGTGAGTCTATGACCCAAGCCAGCTTAATCACACTGAATGTCAGTACTCCTACTTGGACCTGGAGGGAGACCTCCCCACTGTCCCTTCATTGGATGTGGGTGTGGAAGCACAAAGCCCCAGCTACGGATGGTGCCCATCCCATCATCAGGAGGAAAGCTGGTCTTCAGACGAAGCCGATCTTCCAGGCAGAATGAGGGACAAAAAGAACATTGGTTCTTGATGATGCCATTGGGCTGCTGGTTCAAGTCATTCCTGAAGCAGCATCATTTCTGGACATTCCAATGGCAGGGACCAAAATGTCTCTTTGGTTGTTTAATCTACTTTGAAGGCTGGGCGTGGTGGCTCACACCTGTAATATCAGCACTTTGGGAGGCTGAGGCAGGTGGATCACCTGAGGTCAGGGGTTCAAGACTAGCCTGGCCGATGTGCCAAAACCCTGACTTTACTAAAAATACAAAAATTAGCTGAGTGTGGTGGCAAGTGCCTGCAGTCTCAGGTACTTGGGAGGTTGAGGCAGGAGAATCACTTGAACCCAGGAGGCAGAGGTTGCAGTGAGCCGAGATCCCACCACGGCACTCCAGCCTGGGCGACAGAGCAAGACTCTGTCGCAAAAAAAAGAAAAGAAAAAAAAAAAAAAGAAGGCGCGGGGCAGCAATTACAGTAGCGAAGGCAAGGTGGAAATTTGGGTGTAAATTGTGCACCCATACATTATGCTCCAAGCCAGCTAATAATGACAGCTGTGTCCCCACCTACTGGCCACAGGAATTTTTTTGGAGGTGATATCAAGGATGTAGATTTCCTTCTGCTATAAGTTATCGTTTTCTTTTCATTCATTCAGTTGATACATTTTTATTGGGCATCTACATGAGCTAGGTGCTAAAATAGTTGCTACTGATATAACAATAAGCCAACACAGACCCAGTCCTTTTTTTTTTTTTTTTTTTTTTTTTGAGACAGGGTCTTGCTCTGTTGCCCAGGCTGAAATGCAGTGGCACAATCATGGTTCACTGCAGTCTCAAATTCCTGGGCTCAAGCAATCCTCCTGCCTCTGCCTCCCCAAGTAGCTGAGACTACAGGTGTACACCACACCTAACTAATTTAATACTTTTTTTTGTAGTGGTGAGGTCTCATTAGGTTGCTCAGCCTTGTGTTAAACTCCTGGCCTCAAAGGATCCGCCCTCCTCAGCCTCCCAAAGTGTTGGGATTACCAGTATGAGCCACCATGCACAGCTCAAAAATACTTTTATGTTCCTTTCCTTCTTCTTCTTCTTCTTCTTTTTTTTTTTGAGACAGAGTCTCGCTCTGTCTCCCAGGCTGGAGTGCAGTGGCGCGATCTCCGGCTCACTGCAAGCTCCGCCTCCTGGGTTCACACCTTTCTGCTGCCTCAGCCTCACGATTAGCTAGGACTACAGGCACCCGCCACCCTGCCTGGCTGATTTTTTTTTTTTTTTTTTTTTTTTTTTTTTAGTAGAGTCGGGGTTTCATCATGTTAGCCAGGATGGTCTCGATCTCCTGACCTCGTGATCCGCCCGCCTCGGGCTCCCAAAGTGCTGAGATTACAGGCGTGAGCCACCACGCCCGGCCATTCCTTTCTTTCTTCTTAATGTCTCCATGGCAAAATTCCTCATGGCCAATAAATCACTGATTGTAAACAAGCATCATGTGTGATGTGCCTTTTGCAAGCGTAGCTACGAAGTCCTGTATCCCATTTCCAAGGTATAGCATCCATCATTCCCTTGGGAGCAAGAGATCATGGTGTAAAGCTGGTTGATCCTGTCAACTGATCTCGAAGCAGGTAAAAAACTGATACTGCAGGTCCAGTTTCAGCAGCTGACAGGAGGGTTTAGCAACACTCCAAAGAGGAATTCTTTGCTCCATGCATCACAAGCAATGCAATCCTTTTGATCACGCTTGAATTAAACTTTTGGTTTTAAGCTTAAATAGTCTGTTTTCTCCTATGCTATTTATAAAATGCAGGTGCCAAGGTTTGTGCTTGGAGGTTTTAAAGAAAAGGCAAAAAAATCAAACACGCCTAGATTTCAGAAACTGACCAAGTACCAGGAGGTTAATCTTTTTTTTTTTTTTTTTTTTTGAAACAGGGTCTTGTTTTGCGGTCCAGGCTGGAGTGCAGTGGTGTGATCCTAACTCACTGCAGCCTTGACCTCCTGGGCTCAAACAATCCTCCCACCTCAGCCTCTCAAGTAGCATGTGCATGCCGGCACACCCGGCTAATTTTTAAATGTTTTGTAGAGACAAGGTCTCCATATGTTGCCTAGACTGTTCCCTAACTCCTGGGCTCAAGCGACCCTCCCACAAGGCCTCCTAAAGTGCTGGAATTATAGGCATGAACCTTGGCTTTTCAATTCTGGGTCCATAAATTTATGAAGACCTTGGATACAATGTACACAGGAGAAGGCATCCTGTTGGTAAGGAGTTTCATAAAAAGGAAAAGAAAAAGCGTCAAGAAGCTGACATAGGTAGCAACGAGACAGGAAAAGGGAAGAGCTTTAAGGCCAGTGTTTGGAGATCAGACATTTCCCCTCAAAGGAGGACAGGCCTGGCTCAGGTCTTCAGAGGCATCAAGAATAGACCCTGACCTCAGCTGATTCAGAGACGGTCAGAGCAAAGGACACCCCACAGGGCCTTCTCAGGGCTATGTTTGGAAGCAGCTCTTGTTACCCCAAGGCTGCCTAGCATCAAACAGCGTTCCCTTTTATCCTCAAGGTCTGTGGTCAAGTACTTGTCACTGCCCCAGGGGGAAGATATTTAGGGCTGTACAGAGCAAGATATCCTTGTCATCAGGAGCAAGGACACACGTGGAGCGGAATCTGACTGATGGGTACACATTGCACTTTCTGTCCGCTTCTGCAACGGAAGATGCTGGAATTGTTCAGCTAGATCCCAACAGTGTGAGTGGCTGAAAGCAAACTCTGTCCACCACGCAGACACAGTCTGAGAGCCCCCTAAGTGTGACTGCCCTGGGCCACCCGGATCCCCCTGCTGGACTCTGAGCAGGGACATGAGCGGGCTCTGTTCAGGCCGCAGGGCAGCTTAGTCCCTGTCACAGCCCCAGTGTTATCGCCCCCACCAGTCCCAGGTCGGTCCTCCTGTAAGTCTCCTGGTAATATTGCTCTAAAATCCCACTTCCAGCCCAGTTCAGGGACTCACGCCTGTAATCTCAACATTTTGGGAGGCCGAGGTGGGAGGATCACTTGAGCCCAGGAGTTCGAGATCAGCTTGGGCAACATACTGAGTCACCTGTCTCTATTAAAAAAAAAAAAAAAAAAAAAAAATTAGACGGGTATGGTGGCATGCACCTGTGGTCCCAGCGACTTGGGAAGCTGAGGCAGGAGGCATTGCTTGAGCCCAGGAGTTGGAGGCTGTAGTGAGCTATGATAACGCCATTGCACTCCAGCTTGGGCGACAGAGTGAGGCTGTTTCTGAATGAATGAATACATAAGCAAATAAGAAAAAATACAATACAATACAATACAATACAATACAATACAATACAATAGCACTTCCCAGCGGTTACACCCGGTCACGGAGGTCCCCAGGCTGCCTGCGAGGGCGCCGGGGAGGTCACTGTTAGTCCAGCCCTGCAACCGGCAGAGGCCCTCGCACACTTCCGCCGGAAGTCAGCCCCGCAGGGGCGTCGCGCTGATGTCACTGGCCCGCAGGAAGTCTTGTGTCGCGCCCGGGAGGCGCCGGAGCCCAGCGGCGGGCGGTAAGGCCGCCTCCGCGGGGCTGTGGGAAGCTTGGGCTGTCCCAGGACCGTCAGTCTCCTCCTCTGACCCTCCCTTACCCCCTGTGTGTGGGGCCGCCGTCCCACCGCCACCTCGCCCACGTCCGGGGACGCCCCGGTGTCCCCTCAGAGCCTGCTGCACTCCACGTCCCCCTACCAGGGCTCCAGCCCCCAGGGAAAGCTCCGGCCAGGTGCCTTGGATGCGGGTAGCATCGGGAGGCCCTAATGGGGAGGGGCAGGGAGAGACCCGAGGCTACCGACTTGGCTTATTTCTTCTCAACTAGCTGTTTCTCTCAAAGTCTTTATTATTATTATATTTTGAGAGGGCTTTTCGCTCTTGTTTCCCAGGCTGGACACTGCAACCTCCGCCTCCCGGATTCAAGCAATTCTGCCTCAGCCTCCCGGGTAGCTGGGATTATAGGCATGCACCATCACGCCTGGCTAATTATTTTGGTATTTAGTAAAGACGGATTTCACCATGTTGGTCAGGCTGGTCTCGAACTCCTGACCTCAGGTGTTCCACCCGCCTCGGCCTCCCAAAGTGCTAGGATTACAGGCGTGAACCACAGCGCCTAGCCTGTTTTATTATTTTTAGAGATGGGGTCCAGCTTTGTGGTGGCCTAGGCTGGAGGGTAGTGGCAGGATAACAGCTCACTGCAGCCTTGACATCCTGGGCTCAAGCAATCCTTCCACCTCAGCCTCCCAAGTAGCTGGGACCAGAGGTGCGTGCCACCACGTCCCGCTGATTTTTAAATTTTTATGTAGAGACAGTGGTCTCACTATGTTGCCCAGGCTGGTCTCGAACTCTTAGCCTCCAGTGATCCTCCTGCCTCGGCCTCCCAAAGATTTGGGAGCCGGCCTGAGCAACTTAGTCTGGACCATTTCTCCCAAAGTCTTACCCATTTGTGCTGGGGGTGCTGAAAATCCCCTGCTTCCAAATCCTTTTCCACAACGTATTCTGCCTTTGACTGCTACTCCTGTTTTATTATGTGGGTGTCGAATTGATCTGTCTCTGCAGTCAGATCCAGGCTCCTGGAAGGACAATGTCCGGTAGCTACTGGTCGTGCCAGGCGCACACTGCGCCCAAGAGGAGCTGCTGTTTGAATTATCTGTGAATGTTGGGAGGAGGAATGCCAGAGCTGCCAACTGAAAATTATCCAACCAAAAGAAATGTAGGCCGGGCACCCTGAATCACCCGGTGAGAACTGCTGCTGTTTGTTTGCTCTCGCCTATCATGTCATGAATAGTTTCTTGTTTATCTCACTTGGAATTCCAGCCCAGAATCATGTCTGCTAAGGTCAAAAGTAACCAGTTCTGGTATCTTTTTGTGAGTGTTTTTCAGACAAGGCTTCATGCTGTTGCCCAAGCTTGAACTCCTGTCCTCAAGCAATCCTCCCACCTCAGTCTCCTGAGTATTGGGGACCACAGGCATGCGCAACCACACCTGGCTAATTTTTGTATTTTTTGTAGAGATGGGGGTCTCGCTTTGTTGCCCAGGCTGGTCTTGAACTCCTGGGTTCAAGTGATCCTCCTGCCTCAGCCTTCCAAAGTGCTGGGATTACAGGCATGAGCGACTATCGCCGGCCAATTCCAGTACCTTTTTTTTTCTTTTCTAATTTTTTTTTTTTTTTTTTTTTTTTTTTTTTTTTTTTGAGACGGAGTCTCGCTCTGTCGCCCAGGCTGGAGTGCAGTGGCGCAATCTCGGCTCACTGCAAGCTCCGCCTCCCGGGTTCACGCCATTCTCCTGCCTCAGCCTCCCGAGTAGCTGGGACTACAGGCGCCCGCCACTGCGCCCGGCTAATTTTTTCTATTTTTAGTAGAGACGGGGTTTCACCATGATCTCGATCTCCTGACCTTGTGATCCGCCCGCCTCGGCCTCCCAAAGTGCTGGGATTACAGGCGTGAGCCACCGCGCCCGGCCTCTAATTTTTTTTTTAAACCACTACACTATGGAAAAGAATTCCAGTATCCCTGGGCACAGTGGCTCACGCCTGTAATCCTAGCACTTTGGGAGGCCGAGGCAGGAGGATCACAAGGTCAGGAGATCGAGACCATCCTGGCCAAATCGGTGAAACCCTGTCTCTACTAAAAATACAAAAATTAGCTGGGTGTGGTGGCATGCACCTGTAATCCCAGCTACTCGGGAGGCTGAGCTAGGAGAATCGCTTGAACCCGGGAGTCAGAGGTTGCAGTGAGCCAGGATCACCACTGCACCCAGCCTAGTGACAGAATGAGACCCCATCTCAAAAAAAAAAAAAAGAATTCTAGTGTCCAGTGTCTCAGTGTCTTTCTTTCTTTCTTTTTTTTTTTTTTTGAGACAGAGTCTCACTCTGTCACCCAGGTTGGAGTGCAGTGGCATGATCTCAGCTCACTGCAACCTCTGCCTCCCGGGTTCAAGCATTCAAGTGATTCTCCTGCCTCAGGCCCCTGAGTAGCTGGGATTACAGGCACGTGCCACATGCCCGGTTAATTTTTGTGTTTTTAGTATAGATGGGGGTTTCACCATGTTGGTGGCTGAAACCACCAGGCTGGTCTCAAACTCCTGACCTCATGATCCACCTGCCTTGGCCTCCCAAAGTGTTGGGATTATAGGTGTGAGCCACCATGCTCGGCCACAGTATCCAGTATTTTAACACAGGCCTGTGTGTGGACTCTGGTTCCAGAGGGTGATTCCTGATAGTTGTGGCCAGTGTCCTGGAGGGATGCTTCTTAGGACAGGATGCCTGATTCTGGGTGCAAGCATTCTCCTGACTGCCTCTAGGAGATGCTTGTTCTCCAGGCATTGTCAGCAGATTCTTTGGGGGAAAATCCTGTATCTTTGTGAATATTTAAGGAAGTAAAAGAATGATTTGTGCCTGGGGGCAAGGAAGGTGGATGCATTTTCTTTCTTCGTTTATTTTGCATTTGCAGGTTGGAGATGCTTCAAAGGCAGGCCACAGTGTTAGAGTGTTAGATTCAAAATTTTTATCTTGGGCGGGTGCAGTGGCTCACGCCTGTACTCCCAGCACTGTGGGAGGCCGAGGCAGGCGGATCACCTGAGGTCAGGAGTTCGAGACCAGCCTGGCCAACTTGGTGAAATCTCGTCTCTACTAAAAATACAAAAATTAGCCAGGTATGGGGCACGTGCCTGTAATCCCACCCTCTAGGGAGGCTGAGGCAGGAGAATTGCTTGAACCCGGGAGGCGGAGGTTGCAGTGAGCCAAGATTGCGCCACTGCACTCCAACCTGGGTAATAAGAGCCAAACTCCATCTCGAGAAAAAAAAAAAAATTTTTTTTTAGATTGAAACAGGGTCTCACTATGTTGCCCAGGCTGGTCTCAAACTCTTGCGCTCAAGCGATCTGCCCACCTCTGCCTCCCAAAGTGCTGGGATTACAGGCATGGGCCACTACACCTGGCCCAGAATTTTTATCTTGATGGAGGGAGCTCAGGACCATTTGGGAGGCCCCAGTGAGAGGCAGCAGGCCTCTGTTGTGTGTGCCTGAGGAATTCTGTTTTGTTTGTTGGTTTTTCTGGTTTTTGCTTTGAGACGTCATTAAAGTCTGGATGAATTCTGTTTTGGTGGTCATTTGGGAGTTGATTTCTGAGAATGTGTGCCATGGAAGAAATCTCAGTAGCAGATAGTCACACTCTTCCTGTTCCTTTGTAGCCCCAGGATGGACTTCCTGATCCTCTTCTTGTTCTACCTGGCTTCGGTAGTGATGGGTCTTGTTCTTATCTGCGTCTGCTCAAAAACCCATAGCTTGAAAGGCCTGGCCAGGGGAGGAGCACAGGTAAGGATGATCCTTGGATAGCACTGGAATTTGAATACTGTGCTAGTCTAAGAGACTCACCGGTTTTGCTACAGGACAAAAAGGAGATGCCAGGCCGGGTGCAGTGGCTCACACCTGTAATCCCAGCTACTCAGGAGGCTGAGGCAGGAGGATCCCTTGAGCCAGGAGTTTGAAGTTGCAGTGAGCTATGATCACACCACTGCACTCCAGCCTGGACTACAGAGTGAAACCCTGTCTCAACAACCACAAAAAAGATGCCACTCAACGTCATTGATGGATTGATTTCACTGATGGCAGTTGTGGGACATTCCATAGCCTCTGTCTGTGTGTGTTTTTTGTTCCTGCTGAAAGTCCTCTTGCGGTGGTGCTTTGAGAGAAGTGGTTGCTGTTTTCCTCTGGATTAGATGCCTGTGATTGGGCATGGATGTGAGCAGGGTCCACCTGGGGGACTTGATGGGTGACTCTGGGGGATGTATGAGCAGAAAGCTCAGCATTGACTGGCCCCCCCTCCTTCAGGGATCAAAGTGAGCAAAATGGGACAGGCAGCCTATGGGAAGGCATTGACTTGGGAGGGACCTGGGCCAAGCCCAGTGATCTGGGTGTGGACGCTGGAACCTGGGATTGAACCCAGGCCGGGGAAGCAGCGGCCTTCACATTAACATTCTGCAACTCATCCCCTCTGCTCACCTCACTTTCCCTGAAGACCCTGACAGGTGCCTTCTTCAGAGTCAGACTAGAAATGGAACTGGCGTGAAGGGAAGACCAGGAGAAAGAATTCCCCTCTTTATTCTCTGCTAAATCACTTCTTTACCCGTATACGGAAACCAAACTTCCTCTCACGCAGATTGCCAGCTGTGTGTGGAGTGTCTGATTTGTTTGGGAGTGGAGAAGTGAGAAGTGAAATGGAATCTTTCCCTTTCCTTTTGTTTCAGATATTTTCCTGTATAATTCCAGAATGTCTTCAGAGAGCCATGCACAGATCGCTTCACTACCTTTTCCATACGAGGTATTTCTATTTCAGAGTTTAAATATTCTCCTGTTTTCTGCTTTGATTATTAATTGTTGAGATCCTCCAGCTTCAGGAAGCTCCTCGTGGTTTCCAGCATGGTGAGGGAAAGAAGGCCAGAAAGAATCAGGAGTCCTGAGTTGGGAGCCTCTACTCATAGTTAATCTGCCTTTTGAGACGGAGGTTTTAACTTGTCTACTTTTAAATAGTGATATTTAAAGATTGGGAAAATACTGACATGTATTTCTTTTTTTTTTTTTTTTTTTTTTTTTTTTTTTGAGAGGGAGTCTGAGTCTGGCTCTGTGGCCCAGGCTGGAGTGCAGTGGCCGGATCTCAGCTCACTGCAAGCTCCGCCTCCCGGGTTTACGCCATTCTCCTGCCTCAGCCTCCCGAGTAGCTGGGACTACAGGCGCCCGCCACCTCGCCCGGCTAGTTTTTTTTTTTTGTATTTTTTAGTAGAGACGGGGTTTCACCATGTTAGCCAGGCTGGTCTCGATCTCCTGACCTCGTGATCCGCCCGTCTCGACCTCCCAAAGTGCTGGGATTACAGGCTTGAGCCACCGCGCCCGGCCGACATGTATTTCTGTTAAATACATGCAGAATGTTTCACAGAGTTTTCTATGTAATTCTTACTATTATCTCAAGCCCAAAGGAAGTGGTTGGCCCTTGGTTACTTTCTTTAGTATCATACAATTTCTTTAAGGAGAAGCCCCCACGAACAAGCCATGTGCCTGTTTTCTTTCAGAAACCACACCTTCATTGTCCTGCACCTGGTCTTGCAAGGGATGGTTTATACTGAGTACACCTGGGAAGTATTTGGCTACTGTCAGGAGCTGGAGTTCTCCTTGTATTACCTTCTTCTGCCCTATCTGCTGCTAGTTGTAAACCTGTTTTCTTTCACCCTGACTTGTGTAACCAATCCTGGTAAGTTGACGCTCTTAGCATATAGCATGGTGACAGCTCCACTGTCTTACTAATAGTGCTGCAAACAAGGAGAGGCCCCCCCCGCCGCCGAGGACTTTGTAAAAGATTTGATGTGTAGCATTTTCCTTATCTTTCAGTTTGGAGTGTTTTCTAATTTTTTTTCTTCTTTGACCCACGGGTTATTTAGAACCGCTTAAAATTTTTAGTTTATCTTTTTAATACTTTCACTTCATTTTGTCATATATAGAGCACGTGATTGGTATGGTGCTGTTCCTTTTTTTGTTTTTTAAGATGGAGTCATGCTTTGTCGCCCAGGCTGGAGTGCAGTGGCGCGATCTCGGCTTGCTGCAACCTCCGCCTCCCAGGTTCAAGCAATTCTCCTGCCTCAGACTCCCAAGTAGCTGGGCCTACAGGTGTGCGCCACCTCGCCTGGCCAATTTTTGTATTTTTAGTACAGATGGGGTTTCACCATGTTGTCCAGGCTGGTCTCAAACTCCTGACCTCGTGATCCACCCACCTCAGCCTCCCAAAGTGCTGGGATTATAGGCCTAAGCCACCGCCCTGGCGGAATTGTACACTTTAAATGGGTGAATTAGGTTTGTGAGTTATATCTGAATAAAGCCGTTATTAAAAATGAATTGCACGGCTGGGCGTGGTGGCTCATGCCTGTAATCCCAGCCTCTTTGGGAGGCCTAGGCGGGAGGATCACCTGAGGTCGGGAGTTCCAGACCAGCCTGGCCAAAATGGTGAAACCCCATCTGTATTAACAAAGAAAAAAACAAAAAATTAGCCAGGCGTGCGTTAGCACATCTGTAATCCCAGCTACTACTTGGGAGGCTTGTGTGGGAGAATCACCTGAACCCAGGAGTCAGAGGTTGCAGTGAGCCAAGATCCTGCCACTGCACTCCATCCTGGACGACAAACTAAGACTGTCTCAAAAAAAAAAAAAAAAAAAAAAAGATTGCTTTGGGAGGCCGAGACAGGCGGATCACGAGGTCAGGAGATCGAGACCATCCTGGCTAACACGGTGAAACCCCGTCTGTACTAAAAAATACAAAAAATTAGCCGGGCGAGGTGGCGGGCGCCTGTAGTCCCAGCTACTCGGGAGGCTGAGGCAGGAGAATGGCGGGAACCCGGGAGGCGGAGCTTGCAGTGAGCTGAGATCCGGCCACTGCACTCCAGCCTGGGCAACAGAGCGAGACTCCGTCTCAAAAAAAAAAAAAAAAAAAAAAGATATTAAAGATAGCAGTTTCAGTTGTGTTTTATCAGGACGGGTTTTGTGACCATCCAGTCCACCATATTGCATGAAACTGACCTATGTCCTTACTTTTCCCAGGCATTATAACAAAAGCAAATGAATCATTATTTCTTCATGTTTATGAATTTGATGAAGTGATGTTTCCAAAGAACGTGAGGTGCCCTACCTGTGCTTTAAGGAAACCAGCTCGATCCAAGCACTGCAGTGAGTGTGGTTCTCGTGACTCCAGCAGCACCCCCAACAGCACATGTGTGGGCTTTATCTGTGAGGGATTGTTTCCTGAGTCTAAAAGCAGAGCCAGTTCACCCCCAGACGTGTTGTGGCCACTATTTGTAGAGTTGAGATAATGGTTTCTTTCAGATGAGTGAGGGTCAGGTCTTGTGTTCCTATGTAGTAGACAGTCCTCATCCCCGGGCATAACAGCCCTTCCCTCACCACATGGGAGGACATGCTCCCCACAAGGTGTTTCTGTGGATGTTGTATTTGCGGATTTCAGTCCTACAAAGCCTAGTCTTCTGTGGAGGGCCCAAGATTCTAGACCAGTGCTGTCTAACAAAAATAGAATGTGGCTGGGCGCAGCGGCTCATGCCAGGAATTCCAGTACTTTGGGAGGCAGGCAGATCTCTTGAACCTAGGAGTTCAAGACCAGCCTGGGTACTATGGGAAACCCCACCTCTACAAAAAATACAAAAGTTGTAGTCCTGGCTTACTCAGGAGGCTGAGGCGGGAGGATCACTTGAGCCCAGGAGATCGAGGCTGCAGTAAGTTATGGTTAAACCACCACACTCCAGCCTCAGCAAGACCCTGTCTCAAAAAAAAAAAAAAAAAAAAAAGCCATAAATAGAAACAGTTTTTAAAAATGTTTTTCAAAATGTAACTGTGTTTGGAGACAGTTTTAATCAGGATGTTATTTAACCTAATATATGTAAAATATCATTTTAACATGTAATTAATGTAAAAAATTCTTCATGAGGTAGTTTATATTCTCTTTTTCATACTAAGCCTTTGAAATCTGGTGTGTATTTTACATTTACAGCACGTCTTGATTTGGACACTAAATTTGCATGTGGAAATACTTGTGTATTTAGATTTAATAAAATATACAGTTGAAAAAGTAGACTCACAGGTGCAAGCTATATGCGTACATTCTTAAAAGTTTTCCGGCCGGGCGCAGTGGCTCACTCCTGTAATCCCAGCACTTTGGGAGGCCGAGGTGGGCAGATCACGAGGTCAGGAGATTGAGACCATCCTGGCTAACACGGTGAAACCCCGTCTCTACTAAAAATAAAAAAAAAATTAGCCGGGCGTAGTGGCGGGCGCCTGTAGTCCCAGCTACTCAGGAGGCTGAGGCAGGAGAATGGCGTGAACCTGGGAGGCGGACCTTGCAGTGAGCCAAGATCGCACCACCGCACTCCAACCTGGGTGACTGAACAAGACTCCGTCTCAAAAAAAAAAAAAAGATTTTCCAATATCTGAATTTGGTACCAAAAAAATCATTTTCCTTTACCATCCCTGTCTACATTGACATAATGATTCATCTTAATCAGAAGAATTGACTTGACTTTAAAGCAGGGACATCAGTTGTTTTTTTTTTTTTTTTTTTTGAGACGGAGTCTCGCTCTGTCGCCCAGGCTGGAGTGCAGTGGCCGGATCTCAGCTCACTGCAAGCTCCGCCTCCTGGGTTTACGCCATTCTCCTGCCTCAGCCTCCCGAGTAGCTGGGACTACAGGCGCCCGCCACCTCGCCCGGCTAGTTTTTTCTGTGTTTTTTTTTTAGTAGAGACGGGGTTTCACCGTGTTAGCCAGGATGGTGTTGATCTCCTGACCTCGTGATCCACCCGTCTCGGCCTCCCAAAGTGCTGGGATTACAGGCTTGAGCCACCGCGCCCGGCCGGGAACATCAGTTTTAAAACTATGTCTATGCAAGTCAAGTAAATTAACTAACTCTTCTGTTGTCTCCATATTCACACTGAATTCAAAGGAGTATTGTAGTAAAAAGCAACTGTAAATTTGTCAATATTGACAAAATGTCCTTTCCATTTTTTGGTTTGGTTTTTGAGATAGGGTCTCACTCTGTTAACCCAGGCTGGAGTGCTGTGGTGCGATCATAGCTCACTCTAGCCTTGACCTCCTGTGCTCAAATGATCCTCCCGCTAGCCTCTGAGTAGCCGGGACCCCGGGTCCATGCCACCACCTCAGATTTTTCTAGTAGCCAGATTGCAAGTGCTCAATACCCACATTTGGCTGGCAGCTCCTGTACTGGACACTGCACTTCCAAAAGCTTAGTTTGGAACTAAGCAGTGCCATTTCCCTCTGATTATACATCCAGTGGTCAGACTGTGAAAATCTCAGCAGGTGTGTGGCATCCTTGTCTCATCAAGCACCATCCCAGGACATGCCCCCTCGTTTCTGTGCAGGTGTGTGTAACTGGTGTGTGCACCGTTTCGACCATCACTGTGTTTGGGTGAACAACTGCATCGGGGCCTGGAACATCAGGTACTTCCTCATCTACCTCTTGACCTTGACGGCCTCGGCTGCCACTGTCGCCATTGTGAGCACCACTTTTCTGATCCACTTGGTGGTGATGTCGGATCTATACCAGGAGACTTATGTGGATGACCTTGGACACCTCCATGTTATGGACACGGTCTTCCTTATTCAGGTAATTATGCTGTAGGTTTCTGACTTCAAGTTTCAGAATTGCAAAAAGGACATTTATTTTCCCAGTAAAAGCATGAAGTTAGGTGGGGCCTGTAATCCCAACAGTTTTGGAGGCCAAGGTGGGAGGATCACATGAGGCCAGGAGTTCAGGACCAGCCTGGGCAACATCCAAATGTCCATCAACAGATGATTGAATAACTGGTCTCCTGTAGAGACCTTGTCTGTACAAAAAATACAAAAATGAGCCGGGACCGGTGCAGTGACTCATGCCTGTAATCCTAGCACTTTGAGAGGCCAAGGCAAGCAAATTGCCTGAGCTCAGGAGATTGAGACCAGCCTGGATAACATGATGAAAACCCATCTCTACTAAAATACAAACAATTAGCTGGGTGTGGTGGCACATGTCCATAGTCCCAGCTACTCGGGAGGCTGAGGCACAAGAATCACTGGAATCCAGGAGGGAGAGGTTGCAGTGAGCCGAGATTGCACCACTGCACCCCAGCCTGGGTGACAGAGCAAGACCCTGTCTCAGAAACTAACAAATGTGAAGTTTTTTCTTTTTCTAAACTGATATAAAATTCACATATTGGGCCAGCCACGGTGGCTCACAGCTGTAATCCCAGCACTTTGAGAGGCCAAGGTGGGTGGATCACCTGAGGTCAGGAGTTCAAGACCAGCCTGGCCAGTGTGGTGAAACCTCGTCTCTACTAAAAATGCAAAAAAGTTAGCCGGGCGTGGTGGCCAGTACCTGTAATCCAGCTACTTGGGAGGCTGAGGCAGGAGAATCACTTGAACCTGGGAGGCGGAGGTTGCAGTGAGCCGAGATAGCGCCCCTGTACTCCAGCCTGGCCAACAAGAGTGAAAGAGCAAAACTCCATCTCAAAAAAAAAAAAAATTCACATATCATAAAATTCACCCTTTAAAGTATACCACAGTGGCATGAGTGTATTCACAGACTTGTGCAACCCTCACCACTGTCTAATTTCAGAACATTTCATCGTCTCCATTCCCTCCTGCCCTAGACCCAGGTAATCACTAATCTACTTTCTGTCTTTTGGGATAGGCCTTTTCTGGACACTTCATGTAAATGGAATTGTGCAATATGTGGTCTTTTCCCCTGGCTGCTTTCTTGTGGCACAAGGTTTTCAGGGTTAATTCATGTAGCACGAATCTACTTTATTCCTTTTGTTCGTTTGGGATGGAGTCTCGCTCTTATTGCCCAGACTAGAGTGCAATGGTGCGATCTCGGCTCACTGCAACCTCTGCCTCTCGGGTTCAAGCAATTCTCCTGCCTCCGTCTCCTGAATAGCTGGGATTACAGGCACAAGCCACCACACCTGCCTAATTTTTGTATTTTTAGCAGAGAAGGGGTTTTACCATGTTGGCCAGGCTGGTCTTGAACTCCTGACCTTAAGTGATCCACCAACCTCAGCCTCCCAAAGTGCTGGGATTATAGGCGTGAGCCTCCGCGCCCGGCCATATTTCATTCTTTTTTATGGCTGAATAGTATTCCATTGTATGGATAGACTGAATTTTAATTATTTGTTCATCAGTTGATGGACATTTCGGTGTTTTCACTTTTTGGCTATTTTTGAATAATACTGTGAACATTCATGTACAAGTTTTTTGTGTGGACATGTTTTTGTTTATAAAACATGTTTTATGTTTATGTTTTTATGTTTTATGTTTAAAAACATATGTTTTATGTTTATATTTCTCTTGGGTAAATTCCACCTAGAAGTGGAACTGCTGGGTTGTATAGTAACTTTTTTTTTTTTTTTTTTTGAGACAGAGTCTCACTCTGTCACCTAGGCTGGAGTGCAGTGGTACCAGCACAGCTCACTATGACCTGGAACTCCTGGGCTCAAGTGCTGCCACCTTGGCCTCCCAAAGTGCTGGGATTACAGGTGTGAGCCACTGTGACTGGCCCAGAATAACTCTTGATTTGAGGCCTTTATATGATAATGACAGTTAATCTTTTGTTATACTGGTTTTTTGTTTGTGGATCTTTTGGATCTTGGGAATGGGGTTTTGGGTTTTTTGGGGTTTTTTGGTATAGAAAAGTTCAGACATTCTTTCTCATCAAATCTCTTTTCTTTGTAACTTCAACTAGAAAGTCTCCTCCATCAGGAGTTTTGTCAAATGTTCTTTTTGCTTGTGACTTTCAAAAATATTAAACTTTCTAAATTCTTCATTTTGCTTATTACAAAAACAACTTACAAAACTTGAAGCAGCGCAGTTCCTATGGCCATACACCATTTACGGAGTCAGTTTCGTTTTTACCCAAACAAGATCACAGTGTAATCCTTGCATCTTGTCTTTCTCATTAGTCAATATATTAAATCTTTTCACAATCAGTACATAGAAATTGACATCATTTTTCATGGCTCCTTGTTTTCCCATTGTGTGACCATCTCAGAGTTTACTCTTCCTGATGGATGGACAGTTAACTTGTTTCTTGGCTGGGTGCAGTGGCTCACACCTGTAGTCCCAACAATTTGGAAGGCCAAGGCAGGAGGATCCCTCAAGGCCAGGAGTTTGAAAGCAGCCTGGGCAACATAGCAAGACCCTGTTTCTATTGATTTTTTTTTAATTTTTATTTTTTGAGATGGAGTCTCACTCCATTGCCCAGGCTGGAGTGCAGTGGCACTATCTCGGCTCACTGCAAGCTCCGCTTCCTGGGTTCATGCCATTCTCCTGCCTCAGCCTCCTGAGTAGCTGGGACTATAGGTGCCCACCACCACCCCCGGCTATTTTTTTGTATTTTTAGTAGCGACAGGGTTTCACCATGTTGGCCAGGATGGTCTCCATCTCTTGACCTTGTGATCCACCTGCCTCGGCCTCCCAAAGTGCTGGGATTACAGGCGTGAGCCACCACACCCAGCCTTTTTATTTTTATTTTTTGAGATGGAGTCTTGCTCTGTCACCTAGGCTGGAGTGCAGTAGCAAAATCTCAGCTCATTGCAACCTTCACCGCCCGGGTTCAAGCAATTCTACTGCCTCAGCCTCCTGAGTAGCTGGGATTACAGGCATGCGCCACCACACCTGGCTAATTTTTGTATTTTTAGTAGAGAAAGATTTCACCATGTTGGCCAGACTGGTGTCAAACTCCTGACCTCAAGTGATCTGCCCACCTCGGCCTCACAAAATGCTGGGATTGTAGGCATGAGCCACGGTGCCCGGCCCCTGTTTCTATTTATTAAGAAAAAGAAAAAAAAACTTCGGAAGAGGGGTTGATAAAATCAATGATACAATGAATATCCTTGTACATCTATTTTTGGGGTTGTATTGTTTTAAGAAAGACATTGATCTCTTTTGTCCTTCCGGATTTTATTTTGATGAATGAAGTCTGCATTTATTTTATAAATAGCTAACTAGAATAGCACATTTTCCTGAGTAAACTTTCCCTTTTCCTTCAGTGTGAACACTTCCTTCATCCCACAGGAAACTTATATGTACTGGGATTATTCCTGGGCTGCTTCTCAGTGCTGTTTATGTTCAGTTTGTCACATTCGGACACAGGTAGGTGGGCTGAGGAAGCAGCGCTGGTGGCTGTGGCAGGCCCAGGGTTGGCCGGTTTTCACTCTCTCGGATGTCACAGTCCAGCTGCCTAAATCACTGCCTTTTCTCTGCCCCCAGTACCTGTTCCTGACTTTTCCACGGATTGTCTTCATGCTGGGCTTTGTCGTGGTCCTGAGCTTCCTCCTGGGTGGCTACCTGTGCTTTGCCCTGTACCTGGCGGCCACCAACCAGACTACTAACGAGTGGTACAGAGGTGACTGGGCCTGGTGCCAGCGTTGTCCCCTTGTGGCCCGGCCTCCATCAGCAGAGCCCCAAGTCCCCCGGAACATTCACTCCCACGGGCTTCGGAGCAACCTTCAAGAGATCTTTCTACCTGCTTTTCCATGTCATGGGAGGAAGAAACAAGAATGACAAGTGTGTGACTGCCTTTGAGCTGTACTTCCCATTTATTTACACATGTGGATCCTCGTTTTCCAAGCATGGCTTGTTTGTTTTGATTTCTACTGTGCTTACAAATCACTACCAGTGGGCAAGGGAGAGAGGGGAAAATGGGTGTTGACTGAGGAATCCCCTTGCTTATCTTCTTTTGAAACCGGGCATCTCTGAAGTCTTGGTGTCAAGGGAATCAAGAGGGGACTTCTCAGAGATTCCAGGTGGCGCTGAGACCTTGGTGTCTCTAAACTCTGGGCATGTGGACAGGAGGGGCTTGCAGCCGCGTCTCTGGCCTGCCGGATATGCAGGAGGGTCTCCACTTGGCGCCTGCACGTTGTGCCTGGCTGTGCTTTCTTTTATGCCCCCATCTATTCTCCTCTCTCACCCAGGGATTTTCATCTCAACAACAGTGTCCTCACCCAGGCCTGCCTTCTGGCCAGTATGGGCTTGTACACCAGGCACATTCCTGCATGCGAGGCCTCCGGCCTGCCCTCCTCTGTCCACATTCAAGCCCTTTCTGACTAGTTTAAATATTGTGAAAGTGAACTGCAACCTATTTCAGAGGAGAGATGACTGCCAGAAATGAGGTCTTGGTGCGGAAGGTCTTTGGAGTGGGAGGGCTCTCAAGTGCAGGTGGCAGGTGTTCTGCACCCTGCTAGGCCAAGGAGCCCGCAGCCAGAGAGGCGGGGAAATGGGAATCAGGGGCAGGGGTCCTTCCAGCCATCTTCCCCTGTAGCTCCCCAGCTAAGAACTGATGGAAACGTGAAGACGGGTAGCTGGGGCGGCCAGGGAACCCAAGTCCGCTGGCCCAAGCCAAAGCCCGGCACCACCCCGCATCCTTGCTGGTGGAAAGCACGGTGAAATCAACCAGCGGCGGCTCTGAACGCAACGCAGAGTCGGCGCGGGGGCCTGGGCAAGGACAGAGCGGGCCAGCACTGGCGGTTGGGCGGGCTCTGGGGGCGGGGCCTGGGGCGGGGTCCACCTGGGACCGCGGCACGCCCCTCACCGCGCGCGCCGCCAGGGGGCGCCCTCCCGAGAGCGCCCCTGGGCCGAGGCCTGCGCTTGGCCCCTGCGGGCCGCCGTCTCCGTGCCCGGCATTCGGCCGCCGTTCGGCTGCGCGGCGGCGGCTCCCGCGGCTCCTGGCGGCGCCGCAGTCGGACCTTCGGGCGGCCGCTGGCCGGCGGCAGCGGCGATGGCACCCTGAGCAGGCAGAGAGCAGGCTGCGGCAGGCGGGCAAGCGGGCGGGTGCCGCAGCCCAGGCCCGTGTCGCGCCTCTTTGTTTCCACGGGCAGCGGCTCAGCCCCGGGCCCCGGGCGGAAGTGAGACGCGCTCGGCGCGGGGCCGCGGCGGCCGCACCATGAGCGACATCCGCCACTCGCTGCTGCGCCGCGACGCGCTGAGCGCCGCCAAGGAGGTGTTGTACCACCTGGACATCTACTTCAGCAGCCAGCTGCAGAGCGCGCCGCTGCCCATCGTGGATAAGGGCCCCGTGGAGCTGCTGGAGGAGTTCGTGTTCCAAGTGCCCAAGGAGCGCAGCGCGCAGCCTAAGGTGCGGCCCGAGACGGTCGGGTGCCCGGGCGCCGCAGGCAGGCGGGCGGGCCTTTTCCCCAGCGATGCAGGGCTGTGTCAAGCCGCGGGCGCCCCACGCCCAGGAGCCCCGGGCTCGCGCTTGGCCTCGCTCCTGCAGCAGCCCGCAAACCCCTCTCCGGGTCCTGCAGTGTTGCTCAGCTGCCTGTCCAGTCTGCGGGGCGTGTGACAGCCGAGTCTTGGTGTTAAAGGGACAAACTGGGGACTGCCCGCTCTCTAGAAGTCTGTTGGGCTGTTACCGAAAGGCTCGTCCTGAGCCCTCCAGGAGGATGTATAATGATCTGTATAGTTTTCCTCTTACATCTTTTTCTTTTTTTTCCTCTCTCTCTCTTTTTTTTTTTTTTTTTTTTTGTGGTGAGACAAGGTCTCACTGTGTTGCCCAGGCTGGAGTGCAGTGGTGCAACCACAGCTCACTACAACCTTGAACTCCTGGGCTCAAGTAATCCTCCCGCCTTATCCTTCTCAGTAGCTGGGACTACAGGCATGCACCACCACCATGCCCAGCTAATTTTTGGATGTTTTGTAGAGCTGGGGCCTCCCTGTGTTACTCAGGCTGATCTCAAACTCCTGGGCTCAAGATTCTCTCTCCTTGGCCTCTAAAGTGTTGGAATTATAGGTGTGAGCCACAACGCCTGGCCTATATGACTTTTTTCTAAGAGTAACAGCAAAGATCTCCCTGACATCTGAGCTTTACGAAGGGCGAAAAGTTCTACGGGGTAAAAAACTTTTTTCCTGTTTTCCTTTTATTTTTTTTGGAGGCGGAATTTCATTCTGTCACCCGGCTGGAGTGCAGTGGTACGATCTCGGCTCACTGCAACCTCCACCTCCCGGGTTCAAGCGAGTCTCCTCCCTAAGCCTCCTGAGTAGCTGGGATTATAGGCGCACACCCACCATGCCCGACCAAGTTTTGTATTTTTAGTAGAGACGGGGTTTCACCACGTTGGCCAGGCTGGTGTCGAACTCTTGACGTTGTGATTGGTCCGCCTCGGCCTCCCAAAGTGCTGGGATTACAGGCGTGAGCCACCGCGCCCAGTCTATTTCCTGTTTTTTTAACGTACGAGTTAATAAGTACGTTACAGCCACATTTCTTAACGCTTTTCCTGGATTTCTTTTGCAGAGACTGAATTCACTTCAGGAGCTTCAACTTCTTGAAATCATGTGCAATTATTTCCAGGAGCAAACCAAGGACTCTGTTCGGCAGATTATTTTTTCATCCCTTTTCAGCCCTCAAGGGAACAAAGCCGATGACAGCCGGATGAGCTTGTTGGGAAAACTGGTCTCCATGGCGGTGGCTGTGTGTCGAATCCCGGTGTTGGAGTGTGCCGCCTCCTGGCTTCAGGTACTGCTCAAGACAGACCCTCGGCCGGGTGCAGTGGCTCATGCCTGTAATCCCAGCACTTTGGAAAGCTGAGGTGGGCAAATCACTTGAGGTCAGGGGTTCAAGACCAGCCTGACCAACATGGTGAAATCGTGTCTCTACTAAAAATGAAAAATTAGCCTGGCATGATGGTACGTTCCTGTAACCCCAGCTACTCAGGAGGCTGAGGCACGAGAATCGCATGAACTCAGGAGGCAGAGGTTGCAGTGAGCTGAGATGGTGCCATTGCACTCCAGCCTGGATGACAGAGCAAGACTCTGTCTCAAAAAAAAAAAAAAAAAAAAAAGGGGGTCTGACCCTAAGAGTCTCTGAAGAGGAATTGAGGAGTTTGCTGTTTGGAATTCTCATTGAATTGGATTTCTGGAATTTTTGTTTGTTTGTTTAAATTATTCTTTTAGGCCATGCTTAGTGGTTCACACCTGTAATCCCAGCACTTTGGGAGGCTGAGGAGGGGTCAGATCACTTGAGGTCAGGAGTTTGAGACTAGCCTGGGCACCATGGTGAAACCCTGTCTCTACTGAAAAAACAGAAATTAGCCAGGCGTGGTGGCACACGCCTGTGGTCCCAGCTACTTGGGAGGCTGAGGCAGGAGAATCGTGAACATGGGAGGTGGAGGTTGCTGTGAGCTGAGATCACGTCACTACACTCCAGCCTGGGTGACAGAGTAAGACTCAGTCTCAAAAAAAAAATTTTTTTTTAATTAGGGCGTGTTTTTTTTCTTTTTCTTTCTCGTTTCTTTTTTTTTTTTTTTTTTTCCTTTTCTTTTTTTTTTTGTGAGAAGGTTTCAGTCTGTCCCCCAGGGTGGAGTGCAGTGATGCAATCTTAGCTCACTACAACCTCTGCCTCCTGGGCTCAAGTGATCCTCCTACCTCAGCCCACCATGTAGCTGGGACCACAGGCACACATCACTATGCCTGGCTAGTTTTTGTATTTTTTGTAGAGACGGTTTCACCGTGTTGCCCAGACTGGTCATGAACTCCTGAGGTCAAGCGATCCTCCTGCCTCAGCCTCCCAAAGTGCCGGGATTATAGGCATGAGCCACTGTGCCCGGCCTACGAACAGGATTTTGAGAGAAATTCAGCAAGTACTGCTGTAAACAAACCTTTTCATCATGTGACAGTTCACAGACTTTCCTGAATCTCTTCAATGTGATAGCAGCTAATTTTTACCTGTGGCATCTCACCTGGGATCCTGTAGGGTTACAAAAGTTGTCATTTCCTCACCTGAAGGCAGAAATGATGTTTCCTAAGTAAACTGTAAAACAAGAGCTGGCAGATGTTGTATGTAAAGGGCGAGATAGTGAACTGTCTTAGGCTTTGCAGGTCCTGTAGTCTCTTTCACAGCTACTCTGTCCTTCTAGTGCAAGAACAGCTTTAAACAGTAGGCAAACAAATAAGCATGGTCACGTCTCAGTGAAATATTGTTTATAGAAACGGGTGGTGGGACAAATTTGGTCTGTGGGATGGTTTTTTTGTTTTGTTTTGTTTTTTGAGAGAGTGTTGCTTTGCCGCCCAGACTGGAGTGCAGTGGCGTGATCTCGGCTCACCGCAAGCTCCGCCTCCCGGGTTCACGCTATTCTGCCTCAGCCTCCCAAGTAGCTGGGACTACAGGCGCCCACCATCAGTGGTGCCTGGCTAATTTTTTTGCATTTTTAATAGAGATGAAGTTTCACCGTGTTAGCCAGGATGGTCTCGATCTCCTGACTTCATGGTCCGCCTGCCTCGTCCTCCCAAAATGCTGGGATTACAGGCGTGAGCCACTGTACCCAGTCAGGTGTTTTTTTTTTTTTTTTTGGTTTGTTTTTTTTTTTTTTTTGGAGATGATCTTGCTCTGTTGCTTATGCTGGAGTGCAGTGGTGTGACCACAGGGCTCACTGCAGCCTCAACCTTCCCAGGTTCAAGCCATCCTCCTGCCTTGGCCTCCCGAGTAGCTGGGACTACAGGTGTGTGCCACCACACCCGCCTAATTTTTTCAATTTTTTTTTTTTATTTGGAGTCTCACTCTGTCACCCAGGCTGGAGTGCAGTAGTGCGATCTCTGCTCACTGCAAGCTCTGTCCCCCGGGTTCACGCCATTCTCCTGCCCCAGCCTCCCGAGTAGCTGAGACTACAGGCGTCTGCTACCACGCCTGGCTAATTTTTGTGTGTGTGTGTTATTTTTAGTAGAGACGGGGTTTCACCGTGTTCACCAGGATGGTCTCGATCTCCTGACCTCATGATCTGCCCACCTTGACCTCCCAAAGTGCTGGGATTACAGGCGTGAGCCACCGCACCTGGTCCATTTTTTCTATTTTTTATAGAGATGGGTTCTTGCTGTTACCCAGGCTCGTCTGGAACTCCTGGGCTGAAGTGATCCTCCCACCTTGGCCTCCCAAAGTGTTGGGATGACAGGCATGAGCCACCATGCCCAGCCTGGTCAGTGGGCTTTAGATTGCCCACCACTGCTTCAGTGTAAGCCTTTAACTTTTTTTTTTCTTTTGAGACAAAGTTTTGCTCTTATTGCCCAAGCTGGAGTGCAGTGGTACGATCTTGGCTCACCGCAACCTCTGCCTCCCAGGTTCAAGTGATTCTCCTGCCTCAGCCTCCCAAGTAGCTGGGATTGCAGGCGTGCCCCACCACGCCTGGCTAATTTTCGTATTCTTAGTAGAGACGGGGTTTCACCATGTTGGTCGGGCTGGTCTTGAACTCCTGACCTCAGGTGATCCACCTGCCTCGGCCTCTCAAAGTGCTGGGATTACAGACGCGAGCCACCACACCCTGCCCCATCAACATCTTTTTTTCATCTTGGAAGTGGTTCTGCCAGTTCTGATGGTATTCACCGTGTGTGCATAGTTGCTGGTCTACTCACGACATCTGTAGTTATGTGGACTGTGTGGCTTCTTTCCAGCGGACGCCCGTGGTCTACTGTGTGAGGTTAGCCAAGGCCCTCGTGGATGACTACTGCTGTTTGGTGCCGGGATCCATTCAGACACTGAAGCAGATATTCAGTGCCAGCCCGAGATTCTGCTGCCAGTTCATCACCTCCGTTACCGCGCTGTATGATCTGTCGTCAGGTAAACTTGAAACAGGTTATTTCTATGAAAGAGACTTCCATCAATGGCTAGTTTTTTTTCCGCTGAATACCCAGGTGAAGTGTCCAGTGAATGCTTTGGCCATTTTGTCTCTTAAATGTATATTTTTATTTTTATTATTTTTTGAGATGGAGCCAGTTGCCCAGGCTGGAGTGCAGTGGCATGATCTCTGCTCCCTGCACCCTCCCCCTCCCGGGTTCAAGCAGTTCTCCTGCCTCAGCCTCCTGAGTAGCTAGGACTACAGCCAGCATGCGCCACCACTCACAGCTGATTTTTTTGTGTGTTTTTGGTAGAGAGAGGGTTTTACTGTGTTCCAGGCCGATCTCAAACCCCTGACCTCAAGTGATCTACCCACTTTGGCCTCCCAAACTGCTGGGATTACAGGCATGTGCCACCATGCCCAGCTGAGTTTTAGTTTTTATTTTTTGAGACGGTTTCACTCTGTCACCCTGGTTGGAGTGCAGAGGTGTGATCCCAGCCCACTGCAGTCTCTGCCCCCAAGGCTCAAGTGTTCTTCCCCCGCACTCAGCCTCCCGAGTAGTTGGGACTACAGCTGCATGCCACCACGCCTAGCTAATTTTTGCATTTTTTGTAGAGACGGGGTTTCGCCATGTTGTCCAGGCTGGTCTTGAACCCCGAGCTCAAGCAATTCTCCTCCCTCAGCCTTCTGAGTAGTCGGGACCATAGGTTTGCACCACCATGCCTGGCTAATTTTTTATATTTTTTTGTAGAGATAGAGTTTCACCATGTTGCCCAGGGTGGTTTTGAACTCCTGGACTCGAACAATCCTCCCACCTCGGCCTCCTAAAGTGTTGGCATTACAGATGTGAGCCATTGCACCCGGCCTGAAATGTGTGTTTTTAATTTAGGCTAAAAACTAAAGATGTGGGCCACCTGGACGTATGCAATTTGCTAAGGGGGAACTATTCTTAGTGATCCCCATTTGCCTGAGGTGCAGTGGTCCAAGGGGCAGGCAGCCCAGAAAGCGAGGGTCTGCTGTCTGGTGAGATGTGACCCACTGCCGGGACATATGACTTGATTTTTTATCTTCCCCCTACTTTCTTTATTTTACTTTTTTGGATAGAGAATCTTGCTCTGTTGCGCAGGCTGCTGTAATATGGTGGTGCAGTCATAGCTCATTGTAGCCTCAAAACTCCTGGGCTCAAGTGATCCTCCCACCACAGCCTCCCAGGTCGCTGGGACTGTAGACACACACCACCAGGCCTGGCTGACAAAACCTGCTTTTCTGCTGCTGTTTTCGGTTCATCCTTCTCTGCCCTTGGCTGTTGCTGCTCACAAGGCTGACAAATAGTCTCTCTCTCTTCCTGGGTTGATAGCCAAACTAGCAGTTTGAAAGCCTTCAATGGCATCTCTCATTTTTATTCAGTCCAGTATTGGTCTCCCACCAGCCTGCTGACCTTTTTTTTTTCTTTTTTTTTTTTTGAGACAGAGTTTCACTCTTGTTGCCTAGGCTGGAGTGCAATGGGGTGATCTCGGCTCACGCAACCTCCACCTCCCGGGTCCTGGTTCAAGCAGTTCTCCTATCTCAGCCTCCTGAGTAGCTGGGACTATAGGCGTACGCCACCACGCCCAGCTAATTTTTGTAATTTGAGTAGAGATGAAGTTTCACCATATTGGCCAGGCTGGTCTCGAACTCCTGACCTCGTGATCCACCTGCCTCAGCCTCCCAAAGTGCTGGGATTACAGGCGTGAGCCACCACGCCCAGCTGAGCCTTCTTTTATCTGTCACCCTTTTTTTTTTTTTTGTGAGACAGAATCTCACTTTGTTGCTCAGACTGGAGTGCAGTGGCATGATCTTGGCTTACCGCAACCTCTGCCTCCTGGGTTCTAGTGATTCTCCTGCCTCAGCCTCCCGAGTAGCTGGGGTTATAGGTGTGCGCCACCACACCTGCCTACTTTTTGTATTTTTAGTAGAGACGGTGTTTCACCACGTTGGTGAGGTTGGTCTTGAACTCCTGACCTCAGGTGATTCACCCAGCTCGGCCTCCCAAAGTACTGAGATTACAGGTGTGAGCCACTGTGCCCGGCCACCTTTTTTCCTGTTGTTAGACTTTTTAACTCTCTTGAGAAAGTTTGTGTGGAAATATTGTGAACATGTAAGTGCATGCCATATTCATATGCTAATTTCTTTTTTTTTTTGGTTTTTTTGTTTTTGTTTTTTGAGATGGAGTCTTGCTCTGTCGCCCAGGCTGGAGTGCAGTGGTGCCATCTCGACACACTGCAAGCTCCACCTCCCGGGTTCAAGCGATTCTCCTGCCTCAGCCTCTCACCCGGCTACTTTTTTGTATTTTTGGTTTCAGTGTTAGCCAGGATGGTCTCAATCTCCCGACCTCGTGATCTGCCCCCCTCGGCCTCACAAAGTGCTGGGATTACAGGCGTGAGCCACTGCGCCCAGCCGCAGATGCTAATTTTTTTTTTTTTTTTTTTTTTTTTTTTTTTTGAGACGGAGTCTCGCTCTGTCACCCAGGCTGGAGTGCAGTGGCCGGATCTCAGCTCACTGCAAGCTCCGCCTCCCGGTTTCACGCCATTCTCCTGCCTCAGCCTCCCGAGTAGCTGGGACTACAGGCACCTGCCACCTCGCCCGGCTAGTTTTTTTTGTACCTTTTTAGTAGAGACGGGGTTTCACCGTATTAGCCAGGATAGTCTCGATCTCCTGACCTCGTGATCCGCCCGTCTCGGCCTCCCAAAGTGCTGGGATTACAGGCTTGAGCCACCGCGCCTGGCCCGCAGATGCTAATTTTATACTCTCCTTTTCCTAGCAGTTTGCCTGTGGAATGGGAGGCAGGTCGTGGAGAGCAGGGCCACACCGCTGCAGTGGGGTTTCCCCTAGCTCTCTCCTCCAAAGGCTTCCTAAGAGCTGTTAACATCTGGGAGCAGTATTCAGGCCTTTCATCTTCCAATAGGAAAGATTTCACTGAACCCAGCTATGGTATCATAGTTGCCTTTTTGTTTTTGTTTTTTTTTTTTGAGGTGGAGTCTCACTCTGTCACCTAGGCTGGAGTGCAGTGGTGTGATCTCCCCTCACTGCAACCTCCACTTCCCAGGTTTAAGCGAGTCTCCTGCCTCAGCCTCCTGAGTAGCTTGGGCTACAGGTGTGCACCACCATGCCTGGCTAATTTTTGTATTTTTAGTGGAGTCAGGGTTTCACCCTGTTGGCCAGGCTGGTCTGGAACTCCTGACCTCAAGTGATCTCCCTGCCTCAGCCTCCCAAAGTGCTGGGATTACAGGCATTAGCTACCGCACCCGACCTACCTTTTATGTCATTGGTTATTCCAGGCCAATGAGTACAGAAATTGGCTTTGCCATTGGGAAGGGATGAGTTAGCATATGGAACAGGAAAGAATATTCAGGGAATGCCACTGACACAGCAGAGCAGATCTGAAACACAGTGTTTTTCTCTTAAGCCAGCAAGTCCATTGAGTTGTTGATGATTTCTCAAGTCACTGCCACACAGCGGTGGCCCTGGAAGTCACCATCCGAATGGTGATTGAAGCTGATCTCGGGCACTTCTGGTAACAGGAGAGCATTCTTGGGGAGGCTGTGTCTTCAAAGCACAAAAAGGAAGATACCCACATAATAATATCCCCCCTTTCACGAATGGTGCTGAGAACGCGGAACTCTAGAGACCCTAACTGGGATCCTAAAGACTGAGGACTGACGAAGTGCACACGCCAACGTGTATGCTGAGGGCACACCTGCACAAGTGTGTGTGCACACACACACGCATTACCTACAGGCTGTTGGAGATGCGTCAGCTCAGATCTGAGGGGGCAGGGATACACTGGAGAGGTGGATATGACCCTGGCGTTGCCCAGACAGAAACATCTCTGTGGAATCAAGAGGCAGCACACATGGCCAGTCGCAGTGGCTCACTCCTGTAATCCCAGCACTTTGGGAGGCCTAGGTGGGTGGATCACTGCAGTCAGGAGTTCGAGACCAGCCTGGTCAACATGGTGAAATCCCATCTCTACTAAAAATACAAAAATTAGCCAGTGTGGTGGCAGGCGCCTATAGTCCCAGCTACTCAGGATGCTGAGGCAGGAGAATTGCTTCAACCCGGGAGGCAGAGGTTACAGTGAGCCAAGATCACTGCAGCCTGGGCGACAAGAGTGAGACTCTGTCTCAAAAAAAAAAAAAAGGTGGCGCACAGGACAGCAGCTGCTCCCCGCTGTAGCCATTGTCTCACCACAGTAGGTGGGCAGGGCTGTTCATACTCCAACAGTTGGCAGGAATCATCTCAGATGGTGGGCACAGCCCCAGAGAGAGGGGGCTGAGGACCCACTCCTGTGAACACAGCCAGCCTAAGGGCATTGCACACCAAGCCCCACATGTGCAGTACAGCCTCCCGATTAAAAGCCAGGCTGCTGAGGTCAGATCTGGGCCATACGCTTTTGTGTGTGTGTGTGTGTGTGTGTTTTCCTGAGACAGGATCTCACTGTGTTGCTCAGGCTGTTGTACAGTGGGACAACAACAGCTGACTGCAACCTTGACCTCCCAGGCTCAATGATCCTCCTACCTCAGCCTCCTGAATAGCTGGGAATATAGGTGTGCACCACCACTTCCTGCTATATATATATATATATTTTTTAAGACGGAGTCTAGCTCTATCACCCAGGCTGGAGTGCAGTGGCGTGATCTCGGCTCACTGCAACCTCCACCTCGCAAGTTCACGCCATTCTCCTGCCTCAGCCTCCTGAGTAGCTGGGACTACAGGCACCTGCCACCACGCCTGGCTAATTTTTTTGTATTTTTAGTAGAGACAGGGTTTCACCGTGTTAGCCACGATGGCCTCGACCTCCTGACCTCGTGATCCCCCCGCCTCTTCCTCCCAAAGTGCTGGGATTACGGGCCTGAGCCACTGCACCCGGCCACTCCTGGCTAATTTTTAAGAATTTTTGGCCGGGCGCGGTGGCTCAAGCCTGTAATCCCAGCACTTTGGGAGGCCGAGACGGGCGGATCACGAGGTCAGGAGATTGAGACCATCCTGGCTAACACGGTGAAACCCCGTCTCTACTAAAAGATACAAAAAACTAGCCGGGCGAGGTGGCGGGCGCCTGTAGTCCCAGCTACTCGGGAGGCTGAGGCAGGAGAATGGTGGGAACCCGGGAGGCGGAGCTTGTAGTGAGCTGAGATCTGGCCACTGCACTCCAGCTTGGGCGGCAGAGCGAGACTCCGCCTCAAAAAAAAAAAAAAAAAAAAAGAATTTTTGTAGAGATTGGGTCTCACTGTGTTTCCAGGGCTGGTTTTGAACTCTTGAACTCAAGTGATCGTCCCACTTTGGCCTCCCAAAGTGCTGGGATTGCAGGTGTGAGCCTGGGCCACATACTTTCAATGAATCCTGTGGAAATCACTTGACATGACTGTGCCTCAGTTTCCTTGTCCTTTGTATGAGACTAACCGCTGGGGTAGAGGGAGGATTAAATGCATTCGTCTGTGTAAAGCGTTCAGACCTGTGTCGGGTGAGGCGCGTTCATGTGTGTAGAGCGTTGAGACCTGTGCTGGGTTAGATGCGTTCGTCTGTGTAGGGTGTTGAGACCTGTGCTGGGTTAGATGCGTTCGTCTGTGTAGGGTGTTGAGACCTGTTCCAGGTTAGACGAGTTTGTCTGTGTAAAGCGTTGAGACCTGTGCTGGGTTAGATGCGTTCATGTGTGTAGAGCGTTGAGACCTGTGCTGGGTTAGATGCGTTCGTCTGCGTAGAGCATTGAGACCTGTGCTGGGTTAGATGCGTTCGTCTGCGTAGAGCGTTGAGACCTGTGCTGGGTTAGACGCGTTCGTCTGTGTAGAGCGTTGAGACCTGTGCTGGGTTAGACGTGTTCGTCTGTGTAGAGCGTTGAGACCTGTGCTGGGTTAGACGTGTTCGTCTGTGTAGAGCGTTGAGACCTGTGCTGGGTTAGATGCGTTCATGTGTGTAGAGCGTTGAGACCTGTGCTGGGTTAGATGCGTTCGTCTGCGTAGAGCGTTGAGACCTGTGCTGGGTTAGATGCGTTCATGTGTGTAGAGCGTTGAGACCTGTGCTGGGTTAGATGCGTTCGTCTGCGTAGAGCATTGAGACCTGTGCTGGGTTAGATGCGTTCATGTGTGTAGAGCGTTGAGACCTGTGCTGGGTTAGATGCGTTCATGTGTGTAGAGCGTTGAGACCTGTGCTGGGTTAGATGCGTTCGTCTGTGTAGAGCGTTGAGACCTGTGCCAGGTTAGACATGTTTGTCTGTGTAGACCGTTGAGACCTGTGCCGGGTTAGACGTGTTCGTCTGTGTAGGGTGTTGAGACCTGTTCCAGGTTAGACGAGTTTGTCTGTGTAGAGCGTTGAGACCTGTGCTGGGTTAGATGTGTTCATCTGTGCTGGTTAGACGTGTTTGTCTGTGTAGAGCGTTGAGACCTGTGCTGGGTTAGATGCGTTCGTCTGTGCTGGTTAGACGCGTTTGTCTGTGTAGAGTGTTGAGACCTGTGCCAGGTTAGACGAGTTTGTCTGTGTAAAGCGTTGAGACCTGTGCCAAGTTAGACGCGTTCGTCTGTGTAGAGCGTTGAGACCTGTGCTGGGCTCATAGGAAGCCCAGACTAAGTGTCACCATCTGTTCTTCTCTGTCGAGGCCACAGAGCCTGCCAGGTCTCAGGGATCATACCTCCTAGGGTTGCTTAGATGAGGGTTCCAGGTTTGGGGTTGGGGCAGCCCTTGGCAGCTGCCAGATGACTGATGGGATTCTGAGCTGGTCCCTGAAGGCCACCATTGCTGTCACTGCCCCATACAGGAGACACTGAGCACAGGGAGGACACATACTCAGGAGGGAAGGGGTGACGTGTGGCAGTGTGGGATAGAAAAAGCGTGGAATTTTATCTAAATTAGCACGCAGGAGGACATTTCTCCAAAGCATGGTGGAGTTCCAGGGAATTGTAGACTTAGGTATTTCTGCAGCCTCTCCCTTGCTCCACTGATGTGACTGGGCCCTGGGATGTGACAGTGACTGAGATGAGAGTCCCAGTCCCCCTGGAGTGGACGTCCTAGGAAAGGAGACAGAAGGTAACTAAGCCAGGAGGCGTGATCCGGACCATCAGGCAGGCAGTGCCGTGGGCCCTGGGGTCATGCTCCCTCGCTCCCTGTCCTCAAGGCCAAGAGCGCTCCTGACCTAATGGTCTTTATTTGCAGATGACCTCATCCCACCTATGGACTTGCTTGAAATGATTGTCACCTGGATTTTTGAGGACCCAAGGTTGATTCTCATCACTTTTTTAAATACTCCGATTGCGGCCAATCTGCCAATAGGATTCTTAGAGCTCACCCCGCTCGTTGGATTGATCCGCTGGTGCGTGAAGGCCCCCCTGGCTTACAAAAGGAGAAAGAAGCCCCCCTTATCCAATGGCCATGTCAGCAACAAGGTCACGAAGGACCCGGGCGTGGGGATGGACAGAGACTCCCACCTGTTGTACTCGAAACTCCACCTCAGCGTCCTGCAGGTCCTCATGACGCTGCAGCTGCACCTGACCGAGAAGAATCTGTACGGGCGCCTGGGGCTGGTCCTCTTCGACCACATGGTCCCGCTGGTGGAGGAGATCAACAGGTTGGCGGATGAACTGAACCCCCTCAACGCCTCCCAGGAGATCGAGCTCTCGCTGGACCGGCTGGCGCAGGCTCTGCAGGTGGCCATGGCCTCAGGAGCTCTGCTGTGCACGAGAGGTGGGTGCCTCCCTGGCCCAGGCCTCCTGGTGCAGGGACACCACCGCCCTGCAGAAGGAAAGAGGGGCTCCTGGACAGACACTGTTTTTGCTTCATTTAGGACTTCTTTTCCTCCTAGTGAACACAGGGGAGGAAGGTACCCCAGCCGCGCCCCCTGCACTCCACCCTCCCTGCTTACCCATCAGGTTCCTAACATCCCACAGATGGGAGGTCTGAGTGTCACCCAGGACTGGGGACTCCTCGAGAGCCTAGATAGCTTTCCTTTCGAGGAACCCGTTTTCTTTTTTACTTTATCTTTTTTTTTTTTTTTTTTTTTTTTTTTTTGAGACAGAGTCTCGCCCTGTCGCCCAGGCTGGAGTGCAGTGGCCGGATCTCAGCTCACTGCAAGCTCCGCCTCCCGGGTTTATGCCATTCTCCTGCCTCAGCCTCCCGAGTAGCTGGGATTACAGGTGCCCGCCACCTCGCCCGGCTAATTTTTTGTATTTTTTTTTTTTTTAGTAAAGACGGGGTTTCACCGTGTTAGCCAGGATGGTCTCGATCTCCTGACCTTGTGATCCACCCATCTCGGCCTCCCAAAGTGCTGGGATTACAGGCTTAAGCCACTGCACCCAGCCTATTTTATCTTATTTTTATTTATTTATTTATTGCGATGGAGTCCCCCACTATTGTCTAGGCTGGAGTGCAGTGGTGCCATCTCGGCTCATTGCAACCTCCATCTCCTGGGTTTAAGCAATTATTCTGCCTCAGTCTCCTGAATAGCTGGGACTACAGGCATGCGCCACCACAGCTGGCTAATGTTTGTATTTTTAGTACAGACAGTTGCACTATGTTGGCCAGGATGGTCTTGAACTCTTGGCCTTGTGATCCACCCACCTTGGCCATCCAAAGTGCTGGGATTACAGGCGTGAGCCACCGTGCCCGGCCCCCTTTTTCTTTTTCTGTGTCCTTTTTTATTTCCATTTCTCTTTTTTTATTTTTATGAGATGGGGACACTCGCTCTGTTGCCCAAGCTGGAGTGCAGTGGCACGATCATAGCTCACCACAGTCTGCAACTCCTGGGCTCAAGCGATCCTCCTGCCTCAGCCACAGAGTAGCTGGGACTACAAGTGTGTACCACCACACCCAGCTAATTTTTAAAAAAATTTTTGGGCTGGGTGCGGTGGGTCACACCTGTAATCCCAACACTTTGGGAGGCCGAGGCGGGCAGATCACGAGGTCAGGAGATCAAGACCATCCTGGCTAACACAGTGAAACTCCATCTCTACTGAAAATACAAAAAAAAAAAAAATTAGCTAGGCGTGGTGGCGGGTGCCTGTAGTCCCACCTACTTGGGAGTCTGAGGCAGGAGAATGGCATGAACCCAGGAGGCGGAGCTTGCAGTGAGCCGAGATCGCGCCACTGCACTCCAGACTGGGCTACAGAGCGAGACTGCATCTCAAAAAAAAAAAAAAAAATGTGTAGAGTCAAGGTCTCACCATCTTTCTTGTCCAGGCTGGTTTCAAACTCGGGCTCAAGTGATCCTCCCGCCTCAGCCTCCCAAAGTGCTAGGATTACAGGCATGAGCCTCTGCACCTTTCATTGTCCTTTTTTATTGAGGCATATTTTTTTTTTTTTGAGATGGAGTCTCACTTCTTTGCCCAGGCTGGAGTGCAGTGGCACGATCTTGGCTCACTACAACCTCTGCCTCCCGGGTTCTATTGATTCTACTGCCTCAGCCTCCCAAGTAGCTGGGATTAGAGGTATGTGCCAGCACGTCTGCCTAATTTTTGTATTTTTAGTAGAGACGGGGTTTTACCATGTTGGCCAGGATGGTCTCAAACTCCTGACCTCAAGTATCCTCCCACCTCAGCCTCCCAAAGTGCTGGGATTACAGGTGTGAGCCACTGCATCTGGCCTTGAGGCATAATTTATACACAATACAATGACGTGGGTTAAGGGCAGGATCTGATGAGTTTTGACTAATAGTTACACTCATGTGACCACTTCTCTGTTGATAACAGACAACATTCCCACTGCCTGTGGGTTTTTTGGTCTTTGTTTGTTTTGAAGACGAGCGCTTTAGATCCTCCCACCTCAGCCTCCTGAGTAGCTAAGACTACAGGTGCGTATCACCACACCGGCTAATTTTTAAATTTTTTGTAAAAATGAAGTCTCGCTATGTTGCTCAGGCTGGTCTCAAACTCCTGGGCTCAAGCGATCCTCCTGCCTAGGCCTCCCAAAGTGCTAACATTACAGGCAGGAGCCACTTTGCCAGCCTCATGGCCTGTTCTGAGGTTCCTTCATTCTCCTGCATTTCAGTCCTTGGACTCTCCCTGGAGAATGATATGGTGCTAATGACATGCTTGGGTTTGCGTTTTAGCAACTACCTCACTCAAAAGGTTGCCTGTGGTGCCAGGGGATGGCCGTGGGTTTCCCATCTTACTGCTGCTCTTAGATTGCCTTGGGTGCCTGATTGCCCAGGGAGAGCCCAGCCTCTGGGCTTTTTCCAGCCATCTGACAAATTGCCAGCAGGGCTGCCTCCTTTCCTAAGTGCCATCTTTTGTTTGGGGATGGGGTTTTTTTTGTTGTTGTTTTTGTTTTTTTTGTTTTTTTTTTTTGAGACGGAGTCTCACTGTCTCCCAGGCTGGAGTACAGTGGCCGGATCTCAGCTCACTGCAAGCTCCGCCTCCCGGGTCCATGCCATTCTCCTGCCTCAGCCTCCCGAGTAGCTGGGACTATAGGCGCCCGCCATCTCGCCCGGCTATTTTTTTGTATTTTTTAGTAGAGACAGGGTTTCACCGTGTTAGCCAGGATGGTCTCGATCTCCTGACCTCGTGATCCACCCGTCTCGGCCTCCCAAAGTGCTGGGATTACAGGCTTGAGCCACCGCGCCCGGCCTAGGGGATGGGTTTTTTAAAGCAAAAATTGAAGACTAGGAGAATTCAGATTCTATTTATTTATTTATTTATTTTTCTGAGATGGGGTCTCACTCTGTCACCCAGGCTATAGTGCGGTGCCACGATCTCGCCTCACTGCAACCTCCCCCTCCCGAGTTCCAGCAATTCCCCTGCCTCAGCCTCCCAGGTTGCTGGGATTACAGGCATGCACCACCACACCCGGCTAATTTTGTATTTTTAGTAGAGACGGGGTTCCTCCATGTTGGTCAGGCTGGTCTCAAACTTCTGACCTCAAGTGATCTGCCCGCCTCGGCCTCCCAAAGTGCTGGGATTACAGACATGAGCCACTGTGACCGGCCAGGGGATGGATTTTTTAAAGCAAAAATTGAATACAAGGAGAACTCAGATTCTTCTTTTTTTTCTTTTTTTTTTTTTTCTTGAGACGGGATCTCACTGTGTCACCCAGTCTGGAGTGTAGTGGTGTGATCTCAGCTCACTGCACTCTCCCTCTCCCAGGTTCAAGCAATTCTCCTGCCTCAGCCTCCTGAGTAGCTGGGATTACAGGTGCCCACCACCACTCCTGGCTAATTTTTATTTTTTAGTAGAGATGGGATTTCACCATGTTGGTCAGGCTGTTCTCAAACTCCTGACCTCGGGTGATCCACCTGCCTCGGCCTCCCAAAGTGCTGGGATTACAGGCATGAGCCACGGTGCCCGGCTAGAACTCAGTTTCTAAATGATGCTAGGGAAATGTAGTATGAGGCACTCTTGCTGTCTTGCTAGCATCGTTACAAAGAATACCAATGTGTATTTCCCCATGTTATCTCCAGTATGTTCCTTAATCTTATATGTCCTTAATTGCAGATGACCTGAGAACCTTGTGCTCCAGGCTACCCCATAATAAGTAAGTATCCTCAAGACTCCTACCTGGGCCAGCTTGCTGGGGCAGGGTGGAGGGAGGCAAGACAGGGCGAACCCCTTTGTCCTGGGTTCTTTGGGGAGAGCCCGGTAAGGACATGATGAGAAGTGGGGCGTGGATACGATCAGATAACGCCCGTGAACAGAACTCAAGTAGAAAGTAAACCTGAAAAACGGTCATCATGCTGGAAGTCCGTGAAAGAGGCCAGTCCCTAGTGAGCGTGCACCTGTTGAGTTGTTGAGTGGTGGGTGTGGCGCAGGGGGCCCTCTGTTGGTGACACTGTGAACTGCACAACCATTTGGGAAGTCTGGCTGAGCCACAGCCTAGAGCACTCTGCCAGCACTTGGCCATCAGGCCGCACGAACCTGGGTTCTGAGCATGGCCCTGTCTGGGATCGACTGTGATGCTTGGGAAGTCTCTTGACCTGTCTCTGTACCTCAGCTTACCGCCTTGTAAAATAGGGGTGATACTGTTCCCTGACTCACAGGGTGGTAGTGAGGATGAGACGCAGTGGTGTTTGTGAATTTCTCATCCTACGCCTTGCCACGTGGAGACCTCTGCAAATGCAGTCGTCAGGTGAAAAGTGGGAACTGTGGTCAGAATCTGGAGAGAATCCGGGCCTTGCCACTTCCAAAAGTCCACATGTCCTTGGGCAGCTTCCCTGCCTTCTGCCTGAAGTCCTCATCTGTAACATCAAGAAAACCATGGGGCCTGCCTCAGGTTCCTCTTGCCTCCCCCAGCTTCTCACTGTAAGATTTTTGTGAGGAGTAAATGAGTAAAAACAGGCCAAGGCCTGGGCATGGTGGCTCATACCTGTAATCCCAGCACTTTGGGAAGCTGAGGAGGGCGGATCACCTGAGGTCAGGAGTTCGAGACCAGCCTGGCCAATGTGGTGAAACCCCGTCTCTACTTAAAATACAAAAATTAGCCTGGCGTGGTGGTTTGCATCTGTAATCCCAGCTACTCGGGAGGCTGAGGCGGGAGAATCGCTTGAACCCGGGAGGTAGAGGTTGCAGTGAGCTAAGAGCGTGACACTGCACTCCAGCTTGGGCAATAGAGTGAAACTCTGTCTAAAAAATAAAAATAAAAAGGCCAGATGTGGTGGCTCACACCTGTAATCCCAGCACTTTGGGAGAACGAGGCAGGTGGATCACTTGTGGTCAGGAGTTTGAGACCAGCCTGGCCAACATGGTGAAACCTCATCTCTACTAAAAATACAAAATTAGCCAGGTATGGTGGTGTACACCTGTAATCCCAGCTACTTGGGAGGCTGAGGCTGGAGAATCACTTGAACCTAGGAGGTGGAGATTGCAGTGAGCTGAGATGGTGCTACTGCACTCCAACCTGGGTGACAGAGCCAGACTCAAAAAAAAACAAAAAGGCTGGGCACGGTGGCTCACAGCTGTAATCACAGCACTTTGGGAGGCCAAGTTTGGAGACCACAGCACCTGAGGTCAGGAATTTGAGACCAGCTTGGCCAACGTGGTGAAACCCTATCTCTACTAAAAACACAAAAGTTAGCCAGGTGGCAGGTGCCTGTAATTCCAGCTACTTGGGAGGCTGAGGCAGGACAATTGCTTAAACCCAGGAAGCAGAGGTTGCAGTAAGTCGAGACTGTACCATTGCACTCCAGCCTGGGCAATAAGAGCAAACCTCCATCTCAAAAAAAAAAAAATTGGCCAAATATGGTGGCATGCATTTGTAATCCCAGCTATTGGAGTGGCAGAGACGAGGATTGTTTGAGCCCAGGAGTTTGAGGTTGCACTGAGCTGTGATCACCACCATACTACCTGGGCAACAGAGCAAGACCCTGTCTCTTAAAAGAAAAAAAATGTGAAAACACAGAACGCGCTTAAACTAGTACATGGCCTGTAGTGAATATCTAGTCCTAAAGTGTCAGCTGCTTTTTTTTTCTTTTTGAGACAGAGTCTTGCTTTGTTGCAGAGGCTGGCGTGCAGTGGCATGATCTTGGCTCACTGCAAGCCTCTGCGTCCTGGGCTCAAGCCATCCTCCCACCTCAGGCTTCCAAGTAGCTGGGACTACAGGTGTGTACCACCACAGCAGACTGATTTTTGTATGCACAAAAAATGTTTCGTACAGATGCAGTTACTAACTAGCAAAGAACTGGAAATAACCGGTCCTACAGCGTGGTGATACTTAAGTAAATGAGTTGTGATACATCAGGAGGATGGAACATAATGCATCTGCCAAAAATAGTAACTGACTGCTGGGGAGGCAGTGTGGATGGTGGAAAGCAGAACTCCTGTGCACATGGACAGGGTTAATAGAAATGACAAAGTGAGCTTGGTGGGGTTAGTCATATTCTTCCTTCGGAGCCCTCACACTGGTCTTTAGCAAGGAGAAGCAGGCTTCCAGGGGCAGGTGTTGGCAAGCAGTGTGGACAGAGGGGCAGCACACGGCTCGGCAGCCCTGGGGATACATGTAGCGTTGGCCTGGCCCGCTGGCTCTGTCAGGTCCGGCGGCAGAGCACTGGGTAGCGCTCGCAGGCTGAGACAGACATGTATAACTCGAGTCCGGGGTTCAGCCGGATGCTGGTCCACACCCTGCAGAGGAACTGCATCTTTGTGTGAGGGTTGGGGACTCCCATCCGTGCCACACTTACTCTGCCAGGTTCTACAAGGAAGGAGCTGGGGCAGCTGTCTGGGTGGGTACAAAGCCTGAGGGGGCAGAAGGGAACAGTCTCTGGGATGAGACTGTCCTGCCTGAGGTGTCATAACAGCAACAGAGAGAGATCACAGGGCCACCTCTCCCAGGGGCCCACACTCTTCCTCTCCTCTTTTTCCTTTTCTTTCTTTCTTTCTTTTTTTTTTTTTTTTTTTTTTTGAGACAGAGTCTCATTGTGTCGCCCAGGCTAGAGTGCAGTGGTGTGATCTTGGCTCACTGCAACCTCTGTGTCCTGGATTCAAGTGATTCTCCTGCCACAACCTCCTGCGTAGCTGGGACTACAGGTGCCCGTCACCATGCCTCATTTTTGTATTTTTAGTAGAGACGGGGTTTCGCCATGTTGGCCAGGCTGGTCTGGAACTCCTGACCTCAAGTGATCTCCCTGTCTCAGCCTCCCAAAGTGCTGGGATTACAGGCGTGAGCCACTGTACCTGGCCTCTTTTTCCTTTTTTTGGTCTGGGTTCTAGAAGTTTCCACAGCATCGGAGGGCATTGCTGGTATCAGCTGGCACCTTTCCCCTCCTGCAGGAATCCCTTTGTGATAGTTCCCTTCTTTGTCCACCACTTTTATTTAACATTTTAGTGTTTTCTTCAGGGAATTTAAAAGACAGCAGGATACAAATCCTTTGTATTGTCCGAGTCTTTTAACTCGGGGTCAACCTTAGAGCCCCCCTGGAACTTCTCAGCAGTCCCCTGCTGGTCCTGTTCTGGAGCCTCTGACTCCATTCCTTCCGAGGAGCTAGCTGATGGCTGCCTCTCCTGACACAGATCTGGGGAGCCCTGACCTCCCAGGGGCAGGCCAGGCATGGCTATTGGGGAAGGACAGGGGGTTGCCTGGAATACCTCTTAGATTTCTTTCCCTTTTTTTTTTTTTTTCCCAAGACACAGCCTTGCTCTGTCACCCAGGCTAGAGTGCAGTGGTATGATCTCAGCTCACTGCAACCTCCACCTCCCGGGTTCAAGCGATTCTCCTGCCTCAGCCTCCCGGATAGCTGGGATTACAGACACCCACCACCACACCCAGCTAATTTTTGTATTTTTAGTAGAGACGGGTTTTCGCCATGTTGGCCAGGCTGGTCTCGAACTCCTGACCTTAGGTGATCTGCCTGCCTCGGCATCCCAAAGTGCTGGGATTACAGGTGTGAGCCACCATGCCTGGCCTACTTCTTAGATTTCTGACAGTCTCTGTGTTCATCGTCTTTCCAAATAGACTGGAAACTTCTTGAAGTGCTTTCTATCTCTGGCAGGGTGTGTACATGTTCAAATCATCACATGACCACAATTTGGCCTCTGCAGTACCTCCTCCTTGGGTTCGTTAATCTCTTGCTAAATTACTTACCCAGAGTTATTTAGTAGTAGTAACAGAAAGAAAAGGGGCTCAGAAGCGCTTTGGGCACTAAATGCACCAGCCCTCCACATACCTTCTGTTTACTGCCTGAGCCCCTCCTGGGGGCCCTGGGTCCAAGCCTTTGTACTGCGGCGCTTGGGGGTTCAGTCTGTGACAGACCAGCCCCTTGACAGAGCACAGGGGAGTAGAAGGAGAGCAGGCAGGGCTGTCGGAAGGGTGAAATGGCTGGGAAAACGGGCTGCTGTGGGACCCAGTTAGGACAACGTGCAGGGACAGAGAGCCTTGGCTGAGGGACGGGATGTGAGTAGAACCTGGCAGGCAGGCCTTGGTGTTAGGAGAGACCAGCACAGGTGCTGCAGACACGGAACCCAGCCAGGGCGAGATCCTGGGGCAGGTCAGGAGATGGGTGAGCAGAGCCCGTCTGTCTGCAGCAGAAGCTTCCAACGGGGAAGCAAGGGGAAGGCAGGGTAGGGAGGAGGCCTGGGACCTGAAGCTGGGAGGGCCCCAGCGGGCCTTTTTTTGTTTGTTTGAGACAGGGTCTCGCTCTGTCTCCCAGGCTGGAGTGCAGTGGCACAATCATGGCTCATGGCTCACTGCAGCCTTGAACTCCTGAACTCAAGCAATCCTCCTGCCTCAGCCTCCTGAGTGGCTGGGACTAAGGGTGTGCACCACCACGCCCAGCTAATTTTTAGTTTATTTTCTGTAGAGATGGGGGTCTCACTGTATTCTGTCTGGTCTTGAACTCCTGGCCTCAAGCAGTCGGCCTCCAAAAGTGCTGGGATTATAGGCGTGAGCCACCAGACCCGGCCAAGAGAGGTTCTGATTGGGGAGAACCCATGGGGAGTTGGTCCTTTCCGGCTGACACAGGACGGGGCAGGCCTCGCCTGGACTGGGGGAGCTGGGGGTGATGAGCCAAGCCAGGGAGTTTTGGGGAGTTGGGGGATAATCCTGGGGAGGGTGTGGTTAGAAGGCAAGGGCCGTGAGAAACTCGAGAGTCTGGGAAGGGAACCCGCGTTGGAAAGCCAGGTTGAGTTTGCGGGGAGGAGGATTCCAGGAAGTGGCGGCCGTGGTGTGCTATACCACCAGGATGGGAGGTCCAGGCCTCTGGGGCTCGGGGGCCTTGGTGGGAGCGCGGTGGCGGATGGGGAGAGCGTGCGTGCAGCTATTCTCAGAGCCCCGGTGCTGGGTGCTGGGTGGGGTGGGAGGGTCTGAAGCTGAAGCTGCGCGGGGCGGGGCGGGGCGGGAGGTGGGCGGGTCCCGGAGGTCCTGGATGCAGGCCTGGGCCGTCACCGGGCGGGGGGGTCCGCACTGGACTCCTTCTGGATTTCAGGACTCCGAATTTCGGAGTCATTTGCAAGGCCAGCTTCCTGGGGCTTCTACTTGGAATTCAGGTAGGGCGCGGTCATTCACGGCTCTGAGGAGACTGTGGCCGGCTGTCCTGTGTGTCCCAGCGCAGCAGAGAGCTGCAAAGGCTGACATGGAGGCCGCCTGTGTGGGCTGTGCGCCCGGGACTGCTGTGGCCGGAGCTCCGTGGGCCGTAGGCCCCGTGCAGAGCCCGCTCCCACGCATCCTCGCCTGTGGGGTCCTGGCTTTGCCACTGCTGCTCCGCGTCCACAGCCTGAACCTCCGGGTGGTCCGTGCCTGTGTCGGTGCCTCTCCCCGGCGGGGTGCGGGGTTCGGGGTCAGCCAGCCGTGCGCACCTGCGGAGTCCCCGGAGTCCGCCCGCCCTGACGCTTCTCCTTGTGTTCGCAGCCTCCTCCAGCTGGTGATCTCGGGTCCCGTGCAGCAGTCGCCTCACGCCGCGCTCCCCCCAGGGTTCTACCCCCACATCCACACGCCCCCGCTGGGCTATGGGGCCGTCCCAGCCCACCCCGCCGCCCACCCCGCCCTGCCCACGCACCCCGGGCACACCTTCATCTCGGGCGTGACGTTTCCCTTCAGGCCCATCCGCTAGGCCGGCCCGCGTGTGCCTTCTGTGCCCTTGCTGGACGAAGCCTTCCGAGAAGGAAGGGGTGGCCGGTCCCCCAGAAGAGAACCTCGGGGAAGTGGCCGGGTGGCCCCTCCCCGCCGGCAGAACCGTCTGGGTGTCACGGAGTCCAGGTGCTTCCCACCCGGTCGCATTCTTCGACATCCAGATTGGATGGTGAAGGGAAGAGTCCAGCCTCTGCTGAGAGCCTGCTGCGGGCGTTTTTAAAACATGCCGGACCTGGGAGCCTCTGTTCTCAGCACATTTCAGACACAGCCTGTGTGGCGAGGAGTGTGACGGGAGGAACCACAGGTGCAGGCCCATGTGTCTGGCCTCTTTCCTTGTGAAGACGATGTGTCCCCGCCAGAAAAAGTGGGCTCTTTCCGCAGCCCCGTGAGCTGAGCCCAGGCTGCGTAGTGACCACAAGCTTGTGTGCAGCGCTGCTCAGGGAAGCTGTCAGGAATTCCCCTCACCTCGGAAAGGAACTTCTCAGTTTTATTGGGGGTGTCTAAATTTTCCTTTCATATGTTCAAATAAATTTTTCTAAACAGTCATGTAGACTTTATGGAATGTATTTTTAACAGCTTCATAAATGTTGTTTCCAACTGCAGGCATTTCCTTCCCAATTCTTTTTTTTTTTTTTTTTTTTTTTTTTTTTTTTTTTTTTTGAGACGGAGTCTCGCTCTGTCGCCCAGGTTGGAGTACAGTGGCGGGATTTTGGTTCACTGCAAGCTCCGCCTCCCGGGTTCAATCGATTCTGGCGCCTCAGCCTCCCGAGTAGCTGGGACTACAAGTGCGCACCACAACGCCCTGCTAATTTTTTGTATTTTTTTTTTTTTTTACAGAGATAGTGTCTTGCTAGGTTGCCCAGGCTGACTTTGAACACTTGACCTCAAGCTATCTGCCCACCGTGGCCTCCCAAAGTGCTGGGGTTACAGGCCTAACCCACTGCACCTGGCCTGCTTCCCAATCTCTTATGGTCGTGGTAGTTTTTAGTCATTTCTTTTGATGGAAACAGCTTGGACACCCATGTCCCCAGCTAAGCCAGGCAGCTGAGGTCAGCGGGCATAGAGCACTCCCGACCTTTTTTTTTTTTTTTTTTTTTTTTTGAGGCGGAGTCTCACTCTGTCACTCAGGCTGGAGTGCAGTGGCGCAATCTCAGCTCGCTGCAAGCTCTACCTCGCGGGGTCACGCCATTCTCCTGCCTCAGCCTCCCGAGTAGCTGGGACTACAGGCGCCCGCCACCACGCCTGGCTAATTTTTAAAATATTTTTAGTAGAGACGGGGTTTCACCGTGGTGTCGATCTCCTGACCTTGTGATCCGCCCACCTCGTCTTCCCAAAGTGCTGGGATTACAGGCGTGAGCCACCGTGCCCCACCTTTCTTTTTCTTTTTTTTTTCTTTTTTTTAAACAGGGTTGCACTCTGTCACACAGGCTGGAGTGCAGTGGTGTGATCTCAGTTCACTGCAACCTCTGCCTCCCAGGTTCAAGCGATTCTCCTGCGTCAGCCTCCCAAGTAGCTGGGATTACAGGCGCCCACCATCACCCCCGGCTAATTTTTGTATTTTTAGTAGAGACAGGGTTTCGCCATGTTGGCCAGGCTGGTCTCGAACTCCCGACCTCAGGTGATCCACCCGCCTCGGCCTCCCAAAGTGTTGGGATTACAGGCGTGAGCCACTGCGCCCAGCCTGCTTCCGGTCTATTTGCTTTGGGTCACATTTCTTCCCTCAGGTACAAAACAGCCCTCAGGGATCTTTTTCCTACTGAAAAGGGAAGGGTGTCTGCTTGGAGTCCTCCCTTAACGGACTGCAGGAGGAAGCAAAGATCAGGAACTATGTCACTGGCTCTCCTAGCCTGAAGTGAGAGATGGAAACTGCAAACATGGAGCATTAAAAGATGGAGCTTACCTTGCAGGGATGAAATTTAACCTGGGGCTGGGCACAGTAGCTCACACTTGTAATCCCGGCACTTTGGGAGGCCAAGGTAGGCGGATCACTTGCGGCCAGTAGTTCGAGACCAGCCTGAGCAACATGACGAAATTCTGTCTCTACTAAAAATACAAAAATTAGCTGGACGTGGTGGTGGGCGCCTGCAAAATCCCAGCTACTCAGGAGACTGGGGCAGGAGAATCGCTTGAACCCAGGAGGTGGAGGCTGCAGTGAGCCAAGGTTGTGGCACTGCATGCTAGCCTGGGTGACAGTGAAATTCTGTCTCAGAAAACAAAAACAGAGAAAATTGGCTGGGTGCAGTGGCTTACGCCTGTAATCCCAGCACTGTGGGAGGCCAAGGTGGGCAGATCACCTGAGGTCAGGAGTTCAAGACCAGCCTGGCCAACATGGTGAAACCCTGTCTCTACTGAAAATACAAAAACCAGGTGTGGTGGTGTGCACCTGTAATCCCAGCTACTTAGGAGGCTGAGGCAGGAGAAATGCTTGAACCCCAATTGCTTGTTGTTCTGACACAGAGTCTCACTCTGTTGCCAGGCTGGAGTGCAATGGTGTGATCTCGGCTCACTGCAACCTCCACCTTCCAGGTTCAAGTGATTCTCCTGCCTCAGTCTACCAAGTAGCTGGGACTACAGGTGCCTGCCACCACGTCAAGCTAATTTTTGTATTTTTAGTAGAGACGTGGTTTCACCATGTTGGCCAGGATGGTCTCGATCTCTTGACCTCGGAATGAGGTGATCCGCCCACCTCGGCCTCCCAAACTGCTGGGATTACAGGCATGAGCCACCAGGCCCGGCTGATTATTTTCGTGCAATGTACTTCCCTGTCCTGGAACATTTGATGGCATTTATTAGGTGTTTGACCTGAAGACTGACACCTGACATTTGCACACTAGGTCACTGCCAATGCATGCTTCCGTTTTTTAAAATTTTATTATTTTTATTTTCCTGTTCTATTCAGAGAATGCAAGTATTTCTAGGGAAGGACACTTGAGAAGGTGCTCCATCAAAATGAAGGGCAGCGTCATCGATGCTCACTGCAGCATTAATCTCGGTGTTTCTCCGTAGTCTGCTGCTCCTCCCCAGAACAGAATCCAAACCTTTTCCATCATCTCCAGGAGGAGACAAACTTCCTGCCGCCCCACAGCTGCCGTCTGGGAGCAGCTCAGTCTGTCTTACTCCACTCCTTTTCAAGGCACCTGCTCCTGGCCAACCAGCTTTTCCTCTCAGGCTCAAAGGATCAAGAATCAGAATGGCACTGGACTTCTCCACTAGCAACTCTGGAAGCTAAAAGACAAACTGTTAATCGCACCATGGCACTCCAGCCTAGGAGATAGAGTGAGACTCTGTCTCAGAAAAAAAAAAAAAAAAAAAAAAAAACGCAAAAAAATTGTCTTTAACATTCTGAGGGGAAACAATTGCCAATCTATAATCCATAGCCAATCTAATGTGAGAATAAAGACTTTGGCCGGGCGCGGTGGCTCAAGCCTGTAATCCCAGCACTTTGGGAGGCCGAGACGGGCGGATCACGAGGTCAGAAGATCGAGACCATCCTGGCTAACACGGTGAAACCCCGTCTCTACTAAAACTACAAAAAAACTAGCCGGGCGAGGTGGCGGGCGCCTGTAGTCCCAGCTACTCGGGAGGCTGAGGCAGGAGAATGGCGTGAACCCGGGAGGCGGAGCTTGCAGTGAGCTGAGATCCGGCCACTGCACTCCAGCCTGGGCCACAGAGCGAGACTCCGTCTCAAAAAAAAAAAAAAAAAAAAAAAAAAGAGAATAAAGACTTTGGCCAAGTGCCATGGCTCACACCTGTAATTCCAGCACTTTGAAAAGCTGAGACAGGGCTGGGTGCGATGGCTCACACCTGTAATCCCAGCACTTTGGGAGGCCAAGGCAGGCGGATCACAGAGTCAGGAGTTCAAGACCAGCCTGATCAATGTGGCAAAATCCCATCTCTACTAAAAATACAAAAATTAGCTGGGTGTGGTGGCTGGCACCTGTAATCCCAGCTATGCAGGAAGGTGAGGCAGGAGAATCACTTGAACCTGGGAAGTGGAGGTTGCAGTGAGCTGAGATTGTGCCACTCTCTAGCCTGGGCAATAGAGCAAGACTCTGTCTCAAAAAAAAAAAAAAAGCTGAGACAGGAAGATCACTTGAGCCCAGGAGTTCGAGGCTGCAATGAGCCACGGTGGCACCACTGCACTCCAGCCTGGGTAACAGAGCAAGACCCTGACTCAAAAAATAAATATAATAAGAAAGAGACAGACATGGTGTGAGAACAGGGATTAGTGTGAGGCTAACAAAGGCCAATCCCGGAAAGATGGTGATGGGGGGTCCCAGGTTGACAGCCAGCGGCAGCCTCAACAGCATCCTGCCCAGTGTGGATCTACAGGGAGGAAACCCCTGAAGAAATGCCCTAAGGAAACAGTGAAGCAAATACCTTCCTGACCAGATTGACTAGGTGGAAAGTTGAGTTGGGAGGTATTTATAGCTCCAAAGGAAGATGTGGGAAGGCTTACTAAAAGATTCTACACCGGGCGCGGTGGCTCAAGCCTGTCATCCCAGCACTTTGGGAGGCCGAGGCGGGCGGATCACGAGGTCAGGAGATCGGGACCATCCTGGCTAACATGGTAAAACCCCGTCTCTACTAAAAAATACAAAAACAAAAAACACTAGCCGGGCGAGGTGGCGGGCGCCTGTAGTCCCAGCTACTCGGGAGGCTGAGGCAGGAGAATGGCGTAAATCTGGGAGGCAGAGCTTGCAGTGAGCCGAGAATGGCCACTGCACTCCAGCCTGGGCGACAGAGAGAGACTCCATCTCAAAAAAACAAAACAAAACAAAACAAAAAGATTCTAGCTGGGGCCAGGCATGCTGGCTCATTCCTATAATTCCTGCTCTTTGGGAGGCCGAGGAGGGTGGATCACTTGAGGTCAGGAGTTTGAGACCAGCCTGGCCAACATAGTGAAACCCCATCTCTACTAAAAATACAAAAGTTAGCCAGGTGTGATGGCACGCGCCTGTAGTCCCAGCTACCCGGGAGGCTAAGGGAGGAGAATCACTTGAACCTGGGAGGCAGAGGTTACAGTGAGCTGAGATCGTCCCACTGCACTCCAGCCTGGGTGACAGAGCAAAACTCCATCTCTAAATCAATCAATCAATCAATCAATCAATCAATAAAATAGCCAGGGCCAGGCGCGGTGGCTCAAGCCTGTAATCTCAGCACTTTGGGAGGCCGAGACGGGCGGATCACGAGGTCAGGAGATTGAGACCATCCTGGCGAACACGGTGAAACCCCGTCTCTACTAAAAAGTACAAAAAAAAAAAAAAAAACTAGCCGGGCGAGGTGGAGGGCGCCTGTAGTCCCAGCTACTCGGGAGGCTGAGGCAGGAGAATGGCGTAAACCCGGGAGGCGGAGCTTGCAGTGAGGTGAGATCCGGCCACTGCACTCTAGCCTGGGCAACAGAGCGAGACTCCATATCAAAAAAAAAAAAAAAAAAAAAGCCAGGTGCAGTAGCTCATGCCTGGTAATCCCGGCACTTTGGGAGGCTGAGGTGGGAGGATTGCTTGAGGCCAGGAGTTCAAGACGAAGCTGGACAACATAGGGAGACCTCATCTCAACAAAAGAATAAATTAGCCAGGTGTGGTGGTGCATCCCTGTAGTCCTAGGTACTTGGGAGGCTGAGGTGGGAGGATCACCTGAGCCTGGGAAGTTGAGGCTGCAGTGAGCTGTGATTGTGCCACTGCACTCCAGCCTGGGCAATGGGAGTGAGACCCTGTCTCAAAAACAAACAGCAACAAAAAGCTCAGTGGGAGGAACTGTTTGTGGACACAGTGGGACACCTCTCTGGTGCACAGGTGAGCAACGAGCCGGAGGGAGGGGAGCAGAGCCTGCAAGGTGTCAGAGAAGGGGCCAAGAGGAAGGGGAACCAAGGTGTTTCTCCCTGGACAGCATGGCTGAAGTGTCCAACGCTGCCCAGAGGCCAAACATGATGAGGGTTTAGTGACATGGATGTTGCTGGTGATATCACAGGAAGTTGCCTGGCTGGGGTGAGGCCAGGTCAGAGAGGAGAAGGAGGGATGGGCAGATGGGGATATGGCAAAGGAAGGTTGACTGTCAAGGGCAGGAGGGAGAAGTGGGTAGCTCTTTTATATTTTACATAGTCTTTTTTTTTTTTTTTTTTTTTTTTTTTTTGAGGTGGAGTCTCACAGTGTCACCAGGCTGGAGTGCGGTGGTGTGATCTCGGCTCACTGCAACCTCCGCCTCCTGGGCTCAAGTGATTCTCCTGCCTCAGCCTCCCGAGTAGCTGGGACTACAGGCGTGCGCCACCACACCCAACTGTGTGTGTATATGTGTGTGTGTGTGTGTATATGTATATATATAGTATTAGAAACAGGGTTTCACCATGTTGACCAGGATGGTCTCTATCTCTGGTCCTCATGATCCGCCCATGTTGGCCTCCTAAAATGCTGGGATTACAGGCGTGAGCCACCGTGCCTGGCCAGTAGAGTCTTGCTCTGTCGCCCAGGCTGGAGTGCAGTGGCGTGGTCATGCCTCACTGCAGCCTCCAAAGCCAGGGCTCACATGATCCTCCTGCCTTGGCTTCCCAAAGTGCCACTGCGTAAGCATAAGCCACTGCGCCTGGCCAGGGTAGCATGTTTTTAAGATGGGAGAGCCCTGAGGATGTGTAAATCCTATCAGAAAGAAGCCAGCTTAAAGACCTGAGGGAGGGAGGGGCCCCTCAGGGCATGAAGTCTTGCAGGAGGCTAGAGGAGGCAGGTACACACCTGCTCTGATCTCATACTCCTGGCCATATCCTCCTCACTCTATCTGCTCGTCCTTATCCTGCCTAGCAGGCTGCCATCTCAACTTCACAGATGCAAAGCAGTCATTTACCTGCAGTTACCTGGCTGCAAAAAGGTCCCATAACCCTAGATGACTCTGTCTCCAAAGCCAGGTTCTTGCTGCACTTTTTCTAGCCTGGGGCGGAAGCCACCAGAATACAGCCTTTTCAAGCAAGGGCCAGAGGCGAAGCCTCAAACTCCAGTGCCTGCGGGGGCCAGAGAGATTCCAAAAACAGGACAAGGTGGCCACCTGTGCCGCAGCAGTGTGAGCCCAGGAACAGGAGGAAGGGAGGGGGCTGTGCACCCTGACGGCTCTTGTCCCCCCGCCAGGGGGGCATTCCTGCTGCACCCCAGGAGCAATCTTTGTCACCAGATCTTTCATTTTTTTGTTTTTGTTTGCTTGTTTTTGGTTTTTGAGATGGAGTTGCACTCTTGTTGCCCAGGCCGGAGTGCAATGGCGTGATCTAGGCTCACCGCAACTTCCACCTCCCAGACTCAAGCAATTCTCCTGCCTCAGCCTCCCGAGTAGCTGGGGTTACAGGCATGTGCCACCACACCCGGCTAATTTTGTATCTTTAGTACAGATGGAGTTTCTCCATGTTGGTCAGGCTGGTCTCCAACTCCCGACCTCAGGTGATCCACCTGCCTCGGCCTCCCAAAGTGCTGGGTTTACAGGCATGAGCCACTGCGCCCAGCATGTTTGCTTGTTTTTAGATGGAGACGGGGTCTCGCTCTGTCACCCAGGCTAGGGTGCAGTGGAGCGATCATAGCTCACTGCAGCCTCAACCTCCTTCTGGGCTCAAGTGATCCACCCACCTTGGCCTCCCAAGTAGTTGGGATTACAGGGTACTTTTTAGTAGCCGAGTTAATTTAAAAAAAACAAAAACAAAACATTTTATGTAGATATGGGGTCTTGCTGTGTTGACCAGGCTGGTCTCAAACTACCAGCCTCAAGTGATACTTCTGAAGTGCTGGGTTTACAGGCGTGAACTACCATGCCCTGCCCCTAGATCTTTGGGTTTTTCTAAAGAATTTAAGCATCCCAATGTGAATGTGAATTCTCCAGGTTAGAGAGGTTTGTGCCCTGAGGACAGGAAAGTTAGGTGGTGGAACATTAAGACAGGGTCAGGGAAGGCCTCCCTTGGAGAAGACCCCTGACTCAGGGAGGAATCCGCTTGCCAAGTCGGGAAAGAGGAGAGGAGAGGAGAGGGTGGGAGAGGTGGGAGGCCTGACCACCAACCAGCCTTGTGGTCAGCGAAAGACCGCAGGGGCGCCGGGAGGGAGGATTCCAGCTCTGCCAGTTCTCTACGGTGGCCTCATTTGATCTATGCGGGTCACAGTCCCCGAACAGGGGGAGGGAGGCACACACTCCCTACTGGCCTGCCCTCCCCAGCCCAGGGGTCCAGGAGGAGGGCTCCACGGTGCGGACCCGGGTGGCCTCTCCAGGGCCTGCTCTGGCCGGGCCCGGATGGCGCCTACTCCCTCTTCGAGTGCCATCGAATTGAGTGCTCATTAGCCACAATTTGCACCCCGGCAGGGGCTCCCCGAGGCCACGCCTGCCCTCTAGGGGGTGGCAGGGATCGGGCTGGGTACCCCCCACCCAGACACCCAGGCAGTGACAGTCGCCAACCGTGGCGCGCGGACACGCGCAGCAGGGATGCGGCACAGCGCGCGCTGCGCTGGGCACCGGCCGGCCCGGGACGCCCCAGGGGCCGCCGCATCGTGTCCCCTGGGCTGGGTGAGTGGCCGGGCCGGGAAGGGTTAAGCCCACCGAGCTGCGGCTGCCTAGAGCGGCGGCGGCGGCGGCGGCGGCGGCGGCGGGGGCCGGGGCGCGGGGGCGCGGCGGGCGGGCAGGGGCGGGGGACAGGATGCGGATGCCGGGGGGACTTCCTGTGCCAGCCCCCGCGCCCCCGCCCCCGGCCCGGCCAGCGGCCCGAACGGACGCACTCCCCGGCGGGCGGGCGAGCCCAGGGGGACCCGGCCCGGCCGCGGCGCCCGCCCCGCCCCCGCCCCGGCCACCGCGTAGCCCGGCCAAGGCCGCCCGCAGGCTCCGCGCACCTGTAGCCCCCGAGGACCCGCGTCGCCTGGCCGCCGCCGACCCCAGGCGGGGCCACCCCGTGGTGCCGACCCTGGGCGCCGGCCTGGATCCCGCTGCCCGCGATGGTCCCGGGGGGCCGGCCCTGAGCCCCGCGCGGGATTCGGGGCGCTGCCTCCCGCCCCGACCCCTGCCGGAGAGTCTCCACCAACTTCTGCTCGGCCGCTCCTCTCGGCCCCTTCCCTTGGCCCAGGGCGACCTCGGCAGCCCAGACGGCGTGGACGCTCCGGAGTGCCCAGAAAGTCCCCGGGGTGGCCCTGCGCGTCCCGGCTCTTTCTGGATGGAGGTGCCTCCGGAATGAGCTGGCTGCACGCCGTGGCCTTCACCTCGCAGCCTCTGCTGACCACACCTCCCTAGCGCAGAGGCTGCCCCGGGAGCAGGAAATGCTCCACCAGGTGAGGCCCAGGGGGTCGTTGGCGCTGGACCACCGGGGACGCGTCCCTTGAGAGAGTTTGGACTGGATGGCGCAAGTCGGCCTGTTTAGGGGAGAGGGGCCAGTTCTGCACAGGCCAGGGTGGACCCTCAGGGGCACCTGGGCACAGGGCCAGGCGGTGGGTGACAGTGCTCTGGACACCTGCGTTGCCTGGGAGCTGGGGTAGCAGCTGACACATGTGGCCTGCTGGTGGCCTTCTCAGAGCAGGCCAGGAAGGCAATAGAATGGAAGGGGCCAGGCGCGGTGGCTCACTCAACCAACACTTTGGGAGGCCAAGACAGGAGGATCACCTGAGGCCAGGAGTTCGAGACCAGCCTTGGGCAACATCGTCCACAATATTAAAAAAAACCATAAAAATTAGCTGGGTGTGATGGCGCGCACCTGTAGCCCCAGCTACTCGGTAGGCTGAGGCAGGAGAATCGCTTGAACCAGGGAGACGGAGGTTGCAGTGAGCCAAGATCGCTGCACTCCAGCCTGGGCGACAGAGCGAGACTCCGTCTCAAAAAAAAAAAAAAAAACAGTATTAAAAAGGAGGCAGAAAGGATGTTGATGGACAGTCACTCTTAGACCCCAGAGCTCCCCACCCTAAATGTCCCTTTGGTGACTCTAGCTTTCCTCCCTTGTGAAGGGCTGACACCCACAGTTGTGTCTCAGTGGGGCTACCCCACTCTCTATCCCCCTGTGAAAGGTCAGGAGAGGCAGCTCTGCCTCTGTGCAGGTGACAGCCTCTGGTGCTGGCTACCACCTCCCCAGCCCTGAGCCTCCAGGCCGCCGGCACTCCCGGTTCCCCACTGCGGCCTGGAAAGTCCTGTAGTTGCAGCAGGGGTGGAACTGACCACTCTAGGTGGCCTGAGGCAGAGGTGGAGGGTCTGTGGCACCTGGCAGGAGGCCTGTGGCACCTGGCAGGAGCTCAAAGCACTCCCGCCTGTCTAAACCGCTTCCTTCCTTTCAGCACAGCCGACTCCCGGGAATCCGGGTCTGACCGCCAGGATGGAGGTGGGGCCAGCGACCGAGACCTTCGTGCTGGAACTTCGATGTCTTGAAGATGGGCGCCCAGGGCCTGACACCCTCTCAGGTGAGGGCCTGGGGGAATCCCTTGACAGAGCCCCATACCTGCCTGCCATGGCAGAAAGAGGCCCAAGAGTGGTGGGCAGCCTGCACAGACTCACACTAGCCAACCTCAGCTGCATCGAGTAACACCAGCAGCTCTGCCTTGAGATTTTCCAAGGTGACTGTGTCAGGCAGGCTGAGGCCAGGCTGGTGAGGGGCTCCCCAGTCCCCACATGAGTGCTGACTGGACTCACACTCACAGGTGCGTGCTGGCTGGAACTCATTGCTGTGTTTCCTGGCAGCCAGGGGGCCTCCACCATCCTCACCACACCTGGCTCCAGCTCCTGAGTCAATTTCCACTCAATTTCCCAGATCCCATTCAAGTACTGATAGGCATTCTTCCTCTGCCCCTCCTGCCCCCGATGTTGGCTCTGTGGCTTCCTTCCAAGACTTCTTCCTCTGGGACCCACTCTCGGCAAACCTTCTTTGGTGGCCACACTCATGAGAGCCAGTTTCCATTCTGTGCTTTAAGGGTGCTGAGTGAGGGCCTGGGGCAGGGCGGGACAGAGCTTGAAAAGGACCAAAGGAATTGAAGGGGTGGGATGGGGACATGTGGAGTCAAAAAGGACCCTTCTGACCAGGCGTGGTGGTTCATTCCCGTAATCTCAGCACTTTGGGAGGCCAAGGCGGGCAGATCACTCGAAGCCAGGAATTTGAGACCAGCCTGGCCAACATGGTGAAACACTGTCTCTACTACAAATACAAAAATTAGCTGAGTGTGGCGGGCGCCTGTAATCCCAGCTACTCAGGAGGCTGAGGCAGAAGAATCACTTGAACCCAGGAGGCAGAGGTTGCAGTGAGCCAGGATCGTGCCACTGCACTCCAGCCTGGGCGACAGGGCAAGACTCTGTCTCAAAGAAAAGAAGAAGAAAGGAAGACCCTTCTGACTTGTACATTTAGCTGACGAAACTTTGAGAAGGTATACATGTCAGACAACATTGAACTAGATGGTCACTAAAATGCCTTTGTTAAAAATACTGAGGTCAGGCACAATGGCTCATGCCTGTAATCCCAGCACTTTGGGAGGCCGAGGCAGGTGGATCGCTTGAGCTCAGGAGTTCGAGACCAGCCTGTGCAACATGGCAAAACCCCATCTCTACAAAAAATTTAAAAAATTAGCTAGGCATGGTGGTGTATGCCTGTAGTCCCAGCCACTTGGGAGGCTGAGATGGGAGGATCGCTTGAGCTTGGGAGGTTGAGGCTACAGTGAGCTGAGATTGTGCCACTGCACTCCAGCCTGGGAGACAAGAGTGAGACCTTGTCTCCAAAAAAAAAAAAAACCTGAAATTGCTGCCCCAGGGAGTCAGAGTGGCCTGTGGTCAAGACTGTGCCAGCAAAGGGGAGATTCACACAGGTACAATCTGTCTTGTTGCTCCCAGAAGGGGTGGGAGAAGGGAGTGCCCCTTCTCCCACCAGTGGACTTGCTGGGGGGACAGTTTTCACCCTGTCTTCTCCTACCATGTGCTTCCCCCCAGCTGATGTGAGTGTCTGTGAAAAGCACACTCACGGATCCATTAGCCTAACCAAAGGTTATTAGGAATATTTTACTAGAGGAAATTATATGCATGTAGATCTCCCTTGGTGGAATTTTTTTTTTTTTTTTTTTTTTTGAGACAGAGTCTTGCTCTGTCGCCCAGGCTGGAGTGTGGTGGCTGGATCTCGACTCACTGCAACCTCCACCTCCTGGGTTCAAGCAGTTCTCCTGTTCTCCTGCTGCAGCCTCCCGAGTAGCTGGGACTATAGGTGCATGCCACCATGCCCGGCTAATTTTTGTGTTTTTAGTAGAGGCAGGGTTTCACCATGTCCCTTGGTTCTTTTTTTGTTTGTTTTTGTTTCTTGTTTATTTGTTTTTGAGACGGAGTCTCGCTCTGTCGCCGGGCTGGAGTGCAGTGGCATTATCTCAGCTCACTGCAACCTCCACCTTTCAGGTTCAAGTGATTCCCCGGCCTCAGCCTCCCAAGTAGCTGGGACTACAGCGCACGCCACCACACCCGGATTTTTTGCATTTTATTAAAGATGGGGTTTCACCATATTGGCCAGGATGGTCTCGCTCTCCTGACCTCGTGATCCACTTGCCTCAACCTCCCAAAGTGCTAGGATTACACGCACGAGCCAACGCGCCCAGCCATCCTTTGATTTTATTAAATCAACATATTCCTGGAAAAGTGGCCAGAAAGCGTTGCCTTCCATTACAAAATGGAAAACGTGATGTTATAGGGAGAAGAGATATTGAAATCAGATTTGGGAATAGAGAATGCCGCCTCAGGTCACATATAGAAAGAAGAATTGGGATTTTCCAATAGCACCATAGTAACACTCAAAATGAGAAACTCATGGTGGACGTGGTGTGGAAAGAGAAGCGTAGTAACGGAGTGGTGCTGTTTATGCAGGGCCTCCCAGCTTTATGCCTCCCAAAGTGTTGGGATTACAGGCATGAGCCATCACGCCCAGCTCAGTTAGTCCTTTGTACTCAGGAATGACAATCTCAAACACTCCCAGTCTCCTTGGTATTTTTTGTTACTTTGCAAACCAATCCTAACCTGCAGAGAGAGGGAATTTTCAGGCACCTACCAGGTTCCAGGGACTATGCCAGGGCTCTCGTTGTTGTACTGTTTAAGCAGATGGTGTGCGTATCACTGATCTATTTTATAGACAGGGCTGTGAGCCTGCAGGAGGTTGTACACCTGCCGACTGGTAGAGTTAGGTTCTGAACTGAGGACTTCCCGCCTGAAACTTAGTGGTCTCTTTGACACTTTGGTGATGTTGGGAAACTATTTGCGGTAACAATTCCAGGCAGCTTTATATAAATTATTTATTATTTACAGAGAAGGAGAGTTTTATTTATTTAAGGTGTGGCTGTAACTGAGGTCGGAGTTCAGCATGGGGTTGGTGGCTTGGCCATTGGAACCAACCCCATGCTGAACTGGTTCAGTGGTTTCTACTGGAGGGTGATTAAGCACAAGAGACTTCTCAGGATGGTCAGGGAGCCCCCGGCACCCCTGCTGGTGTCAGTGCCGAGATCAGAGCATGGGGCCTGTGTAAAGGGAAGCTCCAAGGAAGGATCAGGGAGCTGGGGTCCAGAGGGAGGTCACCAGCAGTCCCTGGGCCTCCTTCCTTCCTTCCTTCCTTCCCCGCCCTTCCTTGTTTCCTTCGCTCTTTCTCTGTCTTTCTTTCGACATGGCCCAGGCTGGAGCACAGTGGTATGATCTCGGCTCACTGCAACCTCCACCTCCTGAGTTCAAGCGATTCTCCTGCCTCAGCCTCCTGAGTAGCTGGGACTACAGGCACGGGGCACCACACCTGGCTAATTTTTTGTATTTTTAGTAGAGGCAGGCTTTCGCCATGTTGCTCAGGCTGGTTTCGAACTTCTGAGCGCAAGCAATCTGCCCACCTCGGCCTCTCAAAGTGCTGGGATTATAGGCATGAGCCACCGTACCCGGCCACCTGGGCACATTTCCAAGCCACCCCCAGCCCCTGCAGCATTTCAGTTTCTGCTGGGCTGCTATCATTACTTGATCCAGCACTTTTGGGCTCCTGCTAAGAGTGTGTTAGTGTATCTTTGAGGGCAGGTAAGGGGCAGGTCCTGGGGTCTGGACCAGAGAGCTTCCTGTAGATGTTTCTCTCTTGGCTTCCTGCCATTTCTTCCGCAGGTGGCAGTGGTGGGAGTGAGAGTCAGGAGGAGGAAGAGCCTCAGGAGGGGAGCTGCAGTCCACAGCGGCCAGCAGTCTTGGCCCCAGTGGGGGCCAGTGAAATCGCTGAGGAAACCCAGCCAGGACAACAGGAATTGCAACTGCAGCAGTTAGAACAGCAGCCCAAACCGCAGCAACAGCCACAGCAGGAGCAACTGCAACAGCCGCAACCACACCTAGAACTGCAACAACAGCCGCAGCAAGACGGGCAACAACAGCTATCTCAACTACAGCAGGAAAAACACCAATCCACGCACCATCAGGAACTGAAACCTGAACTGCAGCTAATGCACCAGCAGCAACAGGTACAGCCACAGCAAGTGCAAGAGCAACAGCCATTACAGCAGCAGCAGGAGCAGTTGCAGCCACAGCAGGAGCCGTTACAGCCACAGCAGGAGCCATCACAGTCGCAGCAAGCACAAGAGCAACAGCCGTTGCAGCAGCAGGAACAGCTACAGCAGCAAGTGCAAGAGCAACAGCTGTTACAGCAACAGCAGGAACAGTTACAACAGCAGCAGCTGCTACAACAGCAGGAACAATTACAGCAGCAACAGTTTCAACAGCAGCAGGAACAGCTACAGCAGCAGCAGCAGCAGCTACTGTTGCTGCAGCAGCAGGAACAGTTACAGCAGCAACTGTTGCAGCAGCAGCAGGCACAGTTACAACAGCAACTGCTGGAACAGCAGCAGGCACAGTTACAGCAGCAGCTACTGCTGCAGCAGCAGGAACAATTAAAGCAGCAGCAGCAACAGCAGCTGTTGCAACAGCAGCAGGAACAATTGCAACAGCAACAACTGCAGCCTCCTCCCCTGGAGCCCGAGGAGGAGGAAGAGGTGGAGCTGGAGCTCATGCCGGTGGACCTGGGGTCGGAGCAGGAGCTGGAGCAGCAGCGGCAGGAGTTGGAGCGGCAGCAGGAGCTGGAACGGCAGCAGGAGCAGCGGCAGCTGCAGCTCAAACTGCAGGAGCAGCTGCAGCAGCTGGAGCAACAGCTGGAGCAGCAGCAGCAGCTAGAGCAGCAGCAGCTGGAGCAGCAGGAGGTGCAGCTGGAGCTGACCCCGGTGGAGCTGGGCGCCCAGCAGCAGGAGGTGCAGCTGGAGCTGACCCCGGTGCAACCGGAGCTGCAGCTAGAACTGGTGCCAGCCGCAGGGGGTGGCGGAGCGGCAGTCCCCGGGGCTCCAGCCGCGGTCGTGGTGGCTCCCCCAGGCTACGTGGTGCTGCAGGAGCTCATGGTGCTGCCAGCCGTGGCAGCGCCGGCCGTGGTGGCCATCCCGGGCCCGGCAGGCAGCGCGGCATTGACTCCCGCACGGCAGCGGCGGCGACGGCGCGCCAGGGACCGGCCGACTATCTGCGGGGAATGCGGCAAGGGCTTCAGCCGCAGCACGGACCTGGTGCGCCACCAGGCCACGCACACAGGTGAGCGGCCACACCGCTGCGGCGAGTGTGGCAAGGGCTTCTCGCAGCACTCGAACCTGGTAACGCACCAGCGCATCCACACGGGTGAGAAACCCTACGCCTGCTCCTACTGCGCCAAGCGCTTCAGTGAGAGCTCGGCGCTCGTGCAGCACCAGCGCACGCACACCGGGGAGCGACCCTACGCCTGCGGGGACTGCGGCAAGCGCTTCAGCGTCTCCTCTAACCTGCTGCGCCACCGGCGCACGCACTCGGGCGAGCGGCCCTACGTGTGCGAGGACTGCGGCGAGCGCTTCCGACACAAGGTGCAGATCCGCCGCCACGAGCGCCAGCTGCACGGCGCGGGCCGCTCCAGGGGCCTCGGCCTGTTGCGCACCTCGCGGCCCGCAGCCCTTGGTGGCCCAGCCCGTGCAGAGCAGGCCGCCACGGCCACTGCGCCCGCAGACAAGGCGCTGTGAGAGCCGCGATCGGGGCTGCCTGGCCAGGAGGGGACCCCCTATCCGCCTCCACCTGAAAAACTCCTTGACCCGGGTTCATGGGCGCTGGAGGCATCCTGGAATATCCCTGGAGTAAAAAGCTTCCACCATCACCATCATCATCTCCCAGATTCCCTGAGGAAATACCAGGTTCACAGATTCACCACCAGAAAGAAAACATCCGCCAAAACAGAAGTGGACTGGGACTGAAACAGCACGCGGGACACGTTTGTCTGCCCTTGGAGGGGCCTGCCAAAAATTTTTGCTCCGGGAAAACTGGACTTACTACGAACGAGGAAAAACTCCCAGTGGCGAGACGATTAATGACACTGGCCAAGGACTGGATACCCACCAGGCGATCAAAGACGTGGTGAGACACACATGGAAAAGCTTCGATCCTGGCGAAAATGATCCCAAGGAAAAATTCGGGGAAGAAGCAAACTTGTTTGCACTATGTAGAAACTGAGCAAGGCATTGAATCGTCCTCAGTGGCATTTGCCTTGAAAATACTTTCCAAGATGAAAATTCATCAGGGTGGGTATAATTCTGATGAAAACGCCTGTGTTCATCAACACAGGGTCAGAGCGCTCACGGGGTCAATGTGCAAATCCAAGTCAGGAAGTCCTGCTCCGGGTGGAAGGTCAAACCTTCCCGCCAGGGAACCAGGGGCTCCGGCGGGCATCGGAGGCAAGTTCTTGGCCTCTGCTACCAGGTCCCCTAGTCCCCCCAGGCCGCATTAATGTCCTCTGGAATAAGAGCCTGTGGCTGAAGCAGAGGGCCTTCTGCTAGAGTTTTCCAGGGTCTGGAAGGAGGGTCCTCCAGAAGGAGCTCCGGGGTAGCCCCACTGTGGCCCCCTGGACTCCACCCACTTCATGCTTCTCAGATACTAACCAGGGGCCGGCACTGGGAGTCCGGGGCAGATTTCTCCTGCACTAGGCTATGGGGGTTTGGAGGGCTGCCTGAGCAGACCCTGCGCCATGGCTAGGGCTGGGGGAAGAATGTCTGAGACAAGGTTTGGGAGCAATGCTCTTTACTACGTTTACCAAATCATCTGGGGCAGGGGCTGTGAGCTGCAGCAGTTGCTGGTGCCTTGTGGGAAAGTGGGGCAGGGAGGACGCTGCCCGTCACCTCTGTCCCCAGTCACTTCCTGCTTGACCTGACTCTTCACATGTGGCTGCTTAATTCCTGCCCCTCTCTCCCCAGCTGCTTCTCCTTTACTAACACACCTGCTACATTTTACACATGTGTTGGTAAGTGAGAAACAGAAACGAAAAATAAATTAAAATGCAGAAATACAACATCCTTGTCTTGGTGTTTTCACCTCTGGGTTTTGTGTCTTCCATAGGGCTTCCTTTCTTTTCTTTCTTTCTTTCTTTCTTTTTTCCTTCTCTTCCCTTCCCTTCCTTTCCCCTGTCCCCCTTTTCTCCTTTCTTTCCTCTTTCCCCTTCCCTTCCTTTCCTTTTTTCTTTCCTTTCTCCTTCTTTTTTTTTTTTTTTTTTTTTTGAGACGGAGTCTCGCTCTGTCCCCCAGCCTGGACTTCAGTGGCCAGAACTCAGCTCACTGCAAGCTCCGCCTCCCGGGTTTACGCCATTCTCCCGCCTCAGCCTCCGGAGTAACTGGGACTACAGGCGCCCGCCACCTCGCCTGGCTAGTTTTTTGTATTTTTTAGTAGAGACGGGGTTTCACCGTGTTAGCCAGGATGGTCTCGATCTCCTGACCTCGTGATCCGCCCGTCTCGGCCTCCCAAAGTGCTAGGATTACAGGCTTGAGCCACCGCGCCTGGCCTTCTTTTTTTTTTTTTTAATGTTGTTTGGGCTGTTCTCAAACTCCTGAGCTCAACTGATCCTCCCAACTCAGTCTCCCAAAGCACTGGGATTACAGGCGTGAGCCACCACACCTGGGTAATTTTTAATTTTTTTTCTTTTTTCCTGTAGGGACAGGGTCTCACTCTTCCCCAGGCTGGTCTCAAACTCCCAGTCTCAAGCAGTCGTTCCACCTCAGCCTCCCAAACTGCAGGGAGTACAGGTGTGAGCCACTGTGCCTGGCCAAAGGATCATTTCTTTCTTTCTTTTTTTGAGAGAAGGTCTTGCTCTATTGCCCAGGCTGGAGTGCAGTGGTTTGATCACTGCAGCCTCAAACTCCTGGGCTCAAGCAATTCTCCTACCTCAGCCTCCTGAGTAGCTGGGACTACAGGTACATGCCACAACGTCTGGCTACTTTTTTTTTTTTTTTTTTTTTGAGATGGAGTCTCGCACTGTTGCCCAGGCTGGAATGCAGTAGCATGATCTCTGCTCACTGCAATCTCTGCCACCCGGGTTCAAGTGATTCTCCTGCCTCAGCCTTCTGAGTAGCTGAGATTACAAGCACCCACCACCACGTCTGGCTAATTTTTTAATTTTTAGTTGAGATGGGGTTTCACTATGTTGGCCAGGCTGGTCTTGAACTCCTGACCTTGTGATCTGCCCGTCTTGGCCTCCCAAAGTCCTGGGATTACAGGCGTGAGCCCCTGTGCCCAGCCATGTCTGGCTAAGTTTTAATTTTGTTTTTAGAGATGGGGTCTCACTGTGTCACCCAGGCTGTTGGGGTTCATTTCAAGGAAAATGTTCCTGGTTGCTCTCCAGCAAGGAACTTACTATTCAGGCCCATTACCCAATCCTGCTCACCCCAGACTAGACTTCCAGCCTGAGGCCCTTGGCTGGGTAATGGACTTATTCAGTGAGACCCTTGTGGGAGGGCCAAGGACCCGAGGGTGGATGCTTGAGAAGGTCAGCTTTGGGATCCCAGCTTAGTAGTGGCTCACACCTGTAATTCCAGCACTTTGGGAGTCTGAGGTGGGGGGATCACTAGAGGCCAGGAGGTTGAGACCAGCCTGGACAACATAGCAAGACTCCATCTCTACTAAAAACGGTACCACTTCACTTTGGTCTGGGAAACAGCAAGACCCTTTCCTTCTCCCCCACAACATTCAGCCCAGCTGCAGTCTGGAGTGATGGTGCTGAGCTCGCCTTGCTGCACAGCCACTTGAAGGAGCGTCGTGAGGCCTGGAGTCTCCTCCCAGCCCTGAGAGTCCTTGATTCTTTTCTGTCTTTATTTATTTAGAGACTCTAATCTCTCTGTGTTGACCAGGCCGGAGTGCAGTGGCACGATCTCAGCTCACTGCGACCTCCGCCTCCCGGGTTCAAGCGATTCTCCTGCCTCAGCCTCCCCAGTAGCTGGGAATACAGGCACGCACCACCACTCCCGGCTAATTTTTGTATTATTTTTAGTAGAGACGGGGCTTTTGCCATGTTGGCCAGGATGGTGTCGAACTCCTGACCTCAACTAATGCACCCACCTCGGCCTCCCAAAGTGCTGGGATTACAGGCATAAGCCACCTTGCCCAGCCTTGCTGCATGGAGCCCCTTGATGCACCTGTGCGGACAGCTGGATGCACCTGGGAATTACCTTCCCCAGGATGGCCCTGGACCCATTAAGACGGGCACAGGAGGAGAATGCAGCCTGAGCTCTCCTGTTTTTGTTCGGGGCGGCTCTGAGTTGTGACTCACACTCGAGTTTGCCTGTGGGATCCAATCAAAACATCCCTTGCACACACACACACATATATATGTATATATATTATATATATATATATTTATTTTTAAGACAGGATCTCGCTCTGTTGCCCAGGCTAGAGTACAATGGCATGATCATGGCTCACTGCAGCCTTGATCTCCTAGGCTCTAGCAATCCTGCCTCAGCTTCCTGAGTAGCTGGGACTATAGGTGTGCCACTACACCTGGCTAATTTTTTTCTTTTCTTTTCTTTTCTTTTTTTTTTTTTTGAGATGGAGTCTCACTCTGTCACCCAGGCTGGAGTGCAATGGCGCAGTCTTGGCTCACTGCAACCTCTGCCTCCCAGGTTCGCGATTCTCCTGCCTCAGCCTCCTGAGTAGCTGGGATTACAGGCAGGTGCCACTGCACCCAGCTAATTTTTCTATTTTTAGTAGAGACGGGGTTTTACCATGTTGCGCAGGCTGGTCTTGAACTCCTGGCCTCAGGTGATCCACCCGCCTCGGCCTCCCAAAGAACTGGGATTAGAGGCATGAACCACCATGCCCAGCCTCACAGGATTTTGCTGGAGGCTGCATCTCTACTTGGCATCCTCTCCTTCCTTGACCCGCTTCTTTTACTCCAGCACCCTCCGGGATGATGGCCTTAATGCATCACTCACTCGGAAATTCGTGTGTTAAGGTCTGCTGCCCAGCAGCCTGCCCTGAGACCCATGGTGTAGTTCTGGCAAGTGGAGTCTGGGCTGGGGCCACTCCCCCATCAGGTAGCAACAGGGACCTGTTTGTAGGGGATGAGTGGTGGTTACCTTTGGCTGCCTTTTTTTTTTCTTTTTTTTTTTTTTTTCTCTCGAGACAGGGTCTCACTCTGTTGCCCAGGTTGGAGTGCAGGTACAATCATAGCTCACTGCAGCCTCCAACTCCTGGGCTCGAGGGATCCTCCCATCTCAGCCTCCCAAGCTGCTCAGACTACAGGCACACACTACCATGCCTGGCTTGTTTTTATTATTTTTTTGTAGAGACGGGGTCTTGTCATGTTGTCCAGGCTGATCTCGAACTCCTGGGCTCAAGCGATTCTCCAACCTCAGCCTCCCAGAGTGCTGGGATTACAGGTGCCAGCCACCGCCCCTGGGCTGATGCCCCTTTTTGACACGATGGGTGGGGTTCGAGATACAATAAGTTCTGCCAATCGCCTGCCTCCCCACGGGGCACCCGGTGGGCTGGAAACACAAGGAACATCAGACAAAGGAACCCAACCCCACTTCATCAAAAACTCAAAACAGGCTGGGTACAGTGGCTCATGCCTGTAATCCCAACACTTTGGGAGGGTGAGGTGGGTGGATCACTTGAGGTCAGGAGTTGGAGACCAGCTTGGCCAACATGGCAAAACCCCATCTCTACTACAAGTTAAAAAATTAGCTGGGTGTGGTGGCGGGCACCTGTAATCCCAGCTACTTGGGAGGCTGAGGCAAGAGAATTGCTTGAACCCAGGAGGCAGAGGTTACAGTGAGCCAAGATCGCGCCACTGCACTCCAGCCTGGACGACAGAGCAAGATTCCATCTCAAAAACAAACAGAGACAATAGGGAAAAGAGACCTCAGTATAGAACTGGGTTCAATTCTGGGCAGGCGTGGTGGCTCATGCCTGTAACCCCAGCACTTTGTGAGGCCGAGGCAGGCAGATCACGAGGTCAGGAGATCGAGACCATCCTGGCCAACATGGTGAAACTCCGTCTCTACTAAAATACAAAAATAATTAGCCAGGCATGGTGGTGGGCGCCTGTAGTCCCAGCTGCTTGGGAGGCTGAGGTAGAGGAATCGCTTGAACCCAAGAGGTGGAGGTTGCAGTGAGCTGAGATCGCACCACTGCACTCCAGCCTGGCGACAGAGCAAGACTCTGTCTCAAAACAAACAAACAAATGAAACAAAACCCTGAAAACAGAGGATGCCCCCCACACCTCCCCCATGAAGGGCTCCCAGCCTGCCAACAGAAGGTGGCCTAGGGAAAGAGGGAGGACAAGCAGGCCTATGTCAGCGGCTGGTCCACCTGCCACCCTGCTGCTTATGTGAGCAGGAGGAAAGAGGAGGGAGGTGATTGGCAGCCTGCCCCAGGGACATGGCCTGCCTGGGCCTGTGCACCCCAAGAGAGCAGGAAACGGCAAGAATAAGAAAAACAGATACCCACATGGACATTGCTGCTTGGCCCAGCCAGCGACTGGCCTGTTAGTGGGCAGCTTTCCCACCCTGGAGGGCACTGGAGGGTGGCTAACAGAGGTGGGCGGGAGCACCAGGAAGGCAATCCCTCACTTCAGCCTCAGCTTGAGCTCCTGCACCATGCCACTGGCTATCATGGCAGCCAGGGCCTTCAGCTCATGGCATCAGGCCTGGAGTAGGGCAAGTCCCCCCTGCCAAGTCCCAGCCATGAGGTGCAGCCTGAGAGTCACCGACTGGGAATTGAGGGATGACAGAAAGAGGAGTTCCCTGGCCTGCATGAGGATAGGTCGTATTTCAGCCCAGCCTGAAAGGTGGCCAGAGAGGGGGATGCAGTGGTGGCAGGGGACGTCTGTCTTGAGCAAGAGCCTGAGGTGGGAGCTGGGGGCAAATCCAGGGGTCTCAGTGGTCCTGTGGCTGGAACTTCTTGCCCCTGTGGGGGGTCCGTGGTGGCTATGAAAGGCGTCAGGCGGTGGGGAAGGTTGTGACTTGCCAAAGTGGATGGGGGTGTGGCACGCGGTCCCGATGGACAGCAGGAAGCCATCCAAAGGCTGTTTAAGGGAACCAGGTGAGAGACGACAAGACTTCAAGGTGACGGAGTTAAGCTCTGGTCACTGGAATTTTTTTTTTTTTTTTTTTTTTTTTTTTTTTGAGACAGGGTCTTACTCTCTGTTGCCCAGGCTGGAATGCAGTGGTGCAATCATAGTTCACTGCAGCCTTGAACTTGGGCTCAAAATCAAATGATCTTCCTGTCTCTGCCTCCTGAGTAGCTGGGACTACAGGTGTGCACCACCGTGCCCAGCTACTTTATTTTTATTTTTAAATTTATTTTATTTTATTTTTTGAGACACAATTTCGCTCTTGTCACCCAGGCTGGAGTGCAATGGCACGATCTCAACTCACTGCAACCTCCACCTCCCAGGTTTAAGCAATTCTCCTGCCTCAGCCTCCCGAGTAGCTGAGATTACAGGCAGGCGCCACCACACCCGGCTCATTTTGCTTTTTTAGTAGAGATGGGGTTTCTCCACGTTGGTCAGGCTGGTCTTGAACTCCCAAACTCAGGTGATCCGCCTGTCTCAGCCTCCCAAAGTGCTGGGATTACAGGCATGAGCCACTGCACCCGGCCTCTAATTTTTAAATTTTTTGTAGAGGCAATGTTTTGTCTTGCTATGTTGCCCAGGCTGGTCTCAAGCTCCTGGGCTCAATCAATCCTCTTGCCTCAGTCCCCCACAAAGTGCTGGGATTATAGGCATGAGGAATTCCCAATAAATGGGAATTATTGTTCAGCAGAAAACTGATCCCTTTGGGAAAGTTAATGTGGGGAGAATATGGCCTGGCTCTGTGGTCCTTGACACCACCGTGAAAGACCAGGTCACCCTCTGCCCATTGCCCTTCCGGAAGAAGCTTGTGCTCCCTGCCCCAGCTCCGAGTCCACCACAATCTCCCACTCAGGCAGCTGCAAGGCATGCTGGGAGTGAGTGGCCACTAGGGCTGGGGGCTGTCGGGGGCCGAAAGGAGGAGCAGATTCCTCCCTCCTGGCACCCACAAAAGTGTGTCCAGGGCTAGATCAAGTCCAGGTCCCCGCAATGGAATGGGAAGGAGCAGGCAGCAGTGGGGTCTCAACTGCCGACGAGGAGGCACGCAGGGCTAGAAACAGTCTTTCTCTTTCCTTGACCGGACTTCAGCCTCCCTAGAGCCTCTTCTCCACTCAGCCTTGACCTTTGAGTGTCTGTGCCCGTCTCTGCATTGCCCAGCTGTAGCAAAAATCCTGTCAAGTCAGTTTAGCCAGAATCTCCACCCTTCATATCTGATCAAATCCCTCCTCGCCCACCACCCGCCGGGTGCCGTCTGATCACTCTTGCCTACCTTCAGGATCCTGGGAGTCAGTTCAACCAGAACCTCCCACCCCTTCGTATTTTTCCACCCACCCACTCCCCTCCAACCTGCTCCTAGGCTGGAAGTCTCCACTTGTCCCTGCTGTATTCGGAATTGAGCCCAGTTCTATACTGAGGTCTCTTTTCCCTATTGCAATCGTTCCTGAATAAAATCTGTTTTTACCATTTTAACTACTGTCCAGCTCTGCTTTTTTCTCTTTTTGTTTTCTTTCTTTTCTTTTTTTTTTTTTTTTTTGAGACAGAGTCTCGCTGTGTCGCACAGGCTGGAGTGCAGTGGCCGGATCTCAGCTCACTGCAAGCTCCGCCTCCCGGGTTCACGCCATTCTCCTGCCTCAGCCTCCCGAGTAGCTGGGACTACAGGCGCCCGCCACCTCGCCTGGCTAGTTTTTTGTATTTCTTAGTAGAGATGGGGTTTCACCGTGTTAGCCAGGATGGTCTCGATCTCCTGACCTCGTGATCCGCCTGTCTCGGCCTCCCAAAGTGCTGGGATTACAGGCTCGAGCCACCGCGCCTGGCCTTTTTTTTTTTTTTTTGAGACAGGGTCTCATTCTGTCGCTCAGGCTAGAGTGCAGTGGCACCATCATAGCTCACTGCAGCCTCAGCCTCCCGTGCTCATGTGATCTTCCTGCCTCAGCCTCCCGAGTAGCTGGGACTACAGGCTCGCACCACCACACCTGGCTGTTTTTCTACTTTTTGTAGAGACGAGGTCTCACTATGTTGCTCAGGCTGTTCTCAACTCCTGGGCTCAAGTGATCCTCCCACTTTGGCTTCCCAAAGTGCTGCGATTACAGGAGTAATATGGTTTGGGTCCATGTCCCCACCCAAATCTCATGTTCAATTGTTATTTATTCTTGGAGATGGAGTCTCAGTCTGTCACCCAGGCTGCAGTGCAATGGCGCTATCTCAGCTCATTGCAACCTCCACTTCCTGGGTTCAAGAGATTCTCCTGCCTCAGCCTCCTGAGTAGCTAGGATTATAGGCACTCGCCACCACTCCTGGCTAATTTTTGTGGTTTTAGTAGAGACAGGGTTTCACCAGGTTGGCCAGGCTGGACTCAAACTCCTGACCTCAGGTGATCCACCCGCTTTGGCCTCCCAAAGTGCTGGGATTACAGGCCTGAGCCACCACGCCCGGCCTCTCAAGTTCAATTGTAATCCCCAGTGTTGGAGGTGGGACCTGGTGGGAGGTGATTGGATCATGGGGGCAATTTCTCATGGTTTGACACCATTCCCCTTGGAGCTGTCATGTGAGTTCTTGTGAGATCTAGTTGTTTACAAGTGTGTGGCACCCCTCCCCTCTCTCTCATTCCTCTGCTGCCGCCATTTGAAGTGCTGACTCCCCCTTCACCTTTTGCCATGATTGTACGTTTCCTGAGGCCTCCCCAGCCATGCTTCCTGTACAGCCTGCAGAGACATGAGCCAATGAAACCTCTTTTCTTTGTAAATTACCTAGTCTATCGCAGTTCTTTATAGCAATAGAACTGACACAAAGCATGAGCCACCGCTCCCAGCCTCAGCTGTGGTTTTAATAGCAGCATTACTGCCTTCAGCCCACTCCAGGCACATAGAGGCTCAGTGGGAGCATCCATCAGCACCCTTCTGTACCAGGCTCCCTGCCAGCCCCTGGCGTGAGAGCTCAGGAGGAGCCCAGGAGGGCTTCCTGTGGGAAGAGACGGCTGAGGAAGTCCTGAGAGCCGCGAGAAGGGGAGCTCTGCCCAGTCACGGTTCAGTCCCTGCAGGTGGGTCTGTGCAGATATGGGGCAGGCCCAAAGACCATGTACTTGAATGGAGATGCTCTCGGCCTCACAGAATTCCAAATGCTCCTGATGCCTGGTAACTTTCCACATACCTGTGTCCCTGCCAGTGAGACACACGAAGGCTGAAGCCCAGAACAAGCTTCATGCCGATCACTGGGTGGGCCGGCACCCTCCTCACTGCCAGCACCCACCGTGGAGGATGGGCAGGAGCCAGGCAGACGATACTCCAGGAACTGCTTCATGAGTATGCTTGGGTATTCCCCCAGCCCCAATCCCACCAACTGCTCATAGATACATGACTGACATGGAAATTGTACTAGTGCAAAAAGGGTATGATTTACTTTTTTTTTTTTTTTTTTGAGACGGAGTCTCGCTCTGTTGCCCATACCGAAGTGCAGGGGCGCGATCTCGGCTCACTGCAACCTCCGCCTCCCGGGTTCAAGCGATTCTCCTGCCTCAGCCTCCTGAGTAGCTGGGATTACAGATGCCCGCCACCACACCTGGCTAATTTTATATTTTTAGTAGAGACGGGGTTTCTCCATGTTGGTCAGGCTGGTCTTGAACTCCCGACCTCAGGTGATCCGCCCACCTCAGCCTCCCAAAGTGCTGAGATTACAGGTGTGAGCCACTGCACCTGGCCCCTAATTTTTGTATTTTTAGTAGAGACAGAGTTTCCCCACGTTAGCTAGGCTAGACTTGAACTCCTGACCTTAGGTGATCCACCCGCCTCAGCCTCCCAAAGTGCTAGGATTACAGGTGTCAGCCACCGTGGCCAGCTATTTTATTTATTTTATTATTATTACTTTTTGAGACAGAGTCTCGCTTCTCGCTCTGTCACCCAGGCTGGAGTGCAGTGGCACAATCTCAGCTCACTGCAAGCTCCGCCTCCCAGGTTCACGCCATTCACCTGCCTCAGGCTCCCGAGCAGTTGTGACTGCGGGCCCAGCTAAATTTTTTTGTGTTTTTAGTAGAGACGGGGTTTCACCGTGTTAGCCAGAATGGTCTCAATCTCCTGACCTCGTGATCTGTCCACCTTGGCCTTCCAAAGTGCTGGGATTACAAGTGTGAGCCACTGCGCCTGGCCTATTTTATTTTTGAGACAGAGTCTTCCTCTGTCACCCAGGCTGGAGTGCAGTGGTGTGATTACAGTTCATTGCAGCCTCAACCTCTTGGGCTCAAGCAATCCTCTCACCACAGCCTCCTGAGTAGCTGGGACTACAGGCGTGCACCACCACACCCAACTAATTTTTAAATTTTTAGTAGAATCAGGGTTTCACTATGTTGCCCAGGCTAGTCTTGAACTCCTGGGCTCAAGCCATCTTCCTGCTCCGGTCTCCCAAAGTGCTGGGATTCCAGGTGTGAGCCATTGCACCCAGCTACTTTTTTAAAATGTTGTGTAGAGACAGGGTCTTGCTATGTTGTCCAGGCTGCTCTCAAACTCCTGGCCTTAAGCTATCCTCCTGCCTCAGCCTTCCAAAGTGCTGGGACTACAGGCATGAGCCAATCCTGGCCTGCTTTTTCATTACTTCCTTCTTCAAATGAGTCTGGGGAAATCTATCAAGACTGAGTTCAGTAGTGAGTGACAAGAAGGTCCAACTGAACTACAATTTATGAAAACCAATTGTCCTCAGGTCAGAGGCATCCTCAGGTGGCCCAGGCCTGGTCTAGCATTTCCCCAAAGCCAAGGACACCTAAGCCCCACCAGCTTCCTTCCTCTCCTCTCTGTCTCCTCAGCCCCTCAGCAGCACTGTTGGAGCAAGAAGCAAAAATCACTGGTAGGGCCCGGCGAGATGGCTCACACCTGTAATCCCAGCACTTTGGGAGGCTGAGGTGGGAGGATCACTTGAGCCTGCGAGTTTGAGACCAGCCTCAGCAACATAGTGACACACCATCTCTACAAACACTAATAATTTAAAAAATTAGCCAGGCATGGTGGCACGTGCCTATGGTCCTAGCTACTCAGGAGGATCACCTGAGCCTAGGAGGTCAAGGCTGCAATAAAGCTATGATCACATCACTGTACTGCAGCCTGGGTGACAGAGTGAGGGAAGGGAAAGGAAGGGGAGGGGAAGGGAGGGGAGGGAAAGGAAAGGAAGGGAAAAGAAGGGGAGGGGAAGAAGGGGGAAAGGAAAGGGAAAGGAAGGAAAAGAAAGGAAGAAAGGAAGGAAAGGAAAGAAAGAAGAAAGGAAAAGGAAAATTATCTGTGGATGAGGGAGAGGAAGAAATTGAGTCTCGGATTAGGTATCAGGTGAGGACAGACCAAGAGGAGATCTGAGGAGATGCTGGGGTGATTTGGGGTCCCTGCCTGACAGGGTGGAGGGATCTAAGGCCGGGATGGAGCTGCTGACTCTCTCTTACACACCCTCCTCCCCTGGGGTCCCTTGCCGTCCATATTACAGGTGGTTTTGGGCAATGGGCAGCACTGGGAAGTGACAGGGTGCAGGAGGGCAGGGTTGGGGTACTCTCTCCCCGCCACACTGTCCCTCCATAATCACAGTGCCCACAGTGTTCCCATCTTTATATCTCCATCTCCCTCCAGGTTTGACAACATCCTGCCCTTTCCTGCTCCTGCAGGGCTAAGGGTGGCAAAGGCCTGGTGCCTTCACATTCCAGCTGCTTCCCTTTACCTGGTGTATTAGTCTGTTTTCATGCTGCTATAAAGAACTACCCAAGACTGGGAAACTTATAAAGGAAAGAGGTTTAACTAACTCACAGAGCCGGGCACAGTGGCTCATGCCTGTAATCCCAGCACTTTGGGAGGCCAAAGTGGGCAGATCATGAGGTCAGGAGTTTGAGACCAGCCTGACCAACATGGTGAAACCCCATCTCAACTAAAAATACAAAAATTAGCCAGGCGTGGTGGTAGGTGCTTGTAATCCCAGCTACTTGGGAGGCTGAGGCAGGAGAATCATTTGAACCCGGGAGGTGGACGTTGCAGTGAGCAGAGATTGTGCCACTGCACCCCAGCCTGGGTGACAGAGCGAGACTCCGTCTCAAAAACAAAAAACAAAAAACAAAAAAAACTGACTCACAGTTCCGCTTGACTGGGGAGGCCTCAGGAAACTTACAATCATGGTGGAAGGGGAAGCAAACACTTCCTTCTTCACATGATGGCAGGAAGGAGAAGTGTGGCGCAAAAGGGAAAAGCCTCTTACAAAACCATCAGATATCATGAGAACTCACTAACATGAGAACAGCATGAGGCGAACTGCCCCCATGATTTAATTACCTCCCACCGGCTCCCTTCCACAACATGTGGGGATCATGGGAACGACAATTCAAGATGAGATTTCAGTGGGGACACAGCGAAACCATATCACCTGGCAACACTGCTTTTGGTTGTTAATTGTCCTACAGTCAGAGCCCTTCCTGGGAACCGCCTGGGGGCAACTGCGCCTTCCTACTGAACCTGACAGATCAGGTAGGGTGGAGAAGGGTCTAATCTAGGGATCAGGGTTCTAAAAGATACCCACAGGGGAGTCAGGCAGTGTCATTCAGATATGGGCCGGGAAGAAGGGGACAGGGAGTGATGGGCACTGAGGACCATGGCCAAGCTCAGTCCCACCCACAGAAGCTGGTTACTTCTCAGGCCCTACTGGCTGGTGCCCTGCAAACCAGGGGCCTTGTGTTGCCAGAACTTCTGATTTTTCAAATTTTATTTATTATTAGAGATGGGGTTTCAATCTGTTGCCCAGGCTGGAGTGCACCGGTGCTTCGACCAGTGCTCACTGCAGCTTCGACCTCCTGGGTTCAAGCGATCCTCCCACCTCATTTTCTCAAAGTGCTGGGATTACAGGTGTGACCCACCTCAGCCCCCTAGAGTGCTTAATTTATAGGTGTGAGATCCTGCATTAGAACCTGATTTTTCAATTTTATTTTTTAAACAAGAGTGGGACTCCTTATTTTAAAATATTATTATATTAAGACATTTTAAAACACGAAGAGCCAAGCAACATCACTGTGAGGGGTCTGATTCAAGGGGCTGGGGCTGCACCCCTCTGTAGGACTAAGGTTTGAGTCCTCCTCTATCTTATTACTATTTTTTTTTTTTTGAGACAGAGTCTCACCCTGTCACCCAGGCAGGAGTGCAGTGGCAATCTCGGCTTATTGCAACCTTTGCCTCCCGGCTTCAAACGATTCTCCTGTCTCAGCCTCCCGAGTAGCTGGGACTACAGGCGTGCGCTACCACAGCCGGCTAATTTTTGTATTTTTTAGTAGAGATGGGGTTTCACCCACCATGTTGGCCAGGCTAGTCTCGAACTCCTGACCTCGTGATCCGCCCGCCAAGGCCTCCCAAAGTGCTAGGATTACAGACACCGCGCCTGGACGAGTCCTCCTCTATCTCTTGCCCAGTCAGGCCTGAGGTTCCCACAGTAAAGCACCAAGAACAATGGAGCAAGCGGGCTGGGAGCTGGGGAAGGGGCCTGGGCCACACCATTCCAGGTGGAAGACAGACCCTGGACTGCACCGATGCCAGAGCTCATCCTGACACCCCAGCTGCACCTCTTGGGAGCAGGTGCAGACAAGCTTGGGGGTGAGGGCCTGGGGGTGGCCGCTGAGCGCACCGACCCCTCCCTGGGCTCCTGGGGTCGCCTGTCACTTCTGCCCCTACACTGGCCATTCCCTCTGCCTGGACATCGCTTCTCTGCCGGTGGCCCCATGTCCCTCCGAGTGCGGGCTCCACAACCCGTCTCCTCCCGCACTCAACCGCCACAGCCCACACATAAGACGTTCACCCTGCCTGTCCCTCCTCCCTCCCCGCCCACAAGACGTTCACCCAGCTAGGGCCCGGGGGTCTGGCGGAGTCGTGGACACCTGGCCTCCTCCCCACCACAGAGGTCGCCGCCTCCCTCCACCATCCTGGGGTCCGGGGCAGGCCCCGTGGACGGGCGAAGGGGCCCCAGCGCGAGGCCTGGTCCTCAGCGGGCGCCCCCTGATGAACGAGGCCGGGCTGGGGTTCGGGGAAGGGTTAGGCGGCGGGACCTCGGGGTCACCTCCCAGACCTGGCCGGGGTGTCCAGGAGCGGGGCGAGGTCGTGGGCGCCCCACAAGTGTCGAGGGCGCTCCCGTGCCCTCCCTGCACGCCCGGTCCGAGGCCCAGCTGGGCAAACCTCCGCGACCCGCGCTTCCCAGCTCCGCGCCGCGGTCCCCGCGTGACCGGAAGTTCCTCCCCCCGCGGGCGCGGGCGAGGCGGGGCCGGCCGGCGGCACTTCCGGTGCCCACGCGCCGCCGTCGCGCAGCTCCCGGGCCGTCACTTTGTGTAGCGCGGGGCCCGCCGCCGGCCCGCAGGCCCCGGCTCTGGTGTCCGGCCCGCGGCTCGGCCAGCCCGGCCCGCGCGGTGAGTGGGTCTCGTGGGGCCGGTGGGCGGCGGCGCAGGCGGCAGGTGCGGGCGGGCCGGGCTTGCGCTCGGGGGCGGCGGCGGCGGCGGGGCCGGGCTGGCCCTCGACGCCCGGCGCGGGGAGGCCGCGGGGAGGCGGCGGGGCCAGGGCCTGCGGGGTCGGAGCGGAGCGCGGGTCGGGCCTTCAGCGGCAGCGCCCCCGCCTCCCGGACCCCCGTCCGGGCCTGCGCGTTGCGGACCCCCGGGGCCGGTCCAGGCAGGAGGCGGAGGGGGCAGGCCCGGGAGGCCACGCGTGACACCTCGGGGTGCTCGCCCACGCCTTCTCGGCCGTAGCGGCAGGGGCTGGGCCGTGGCCGCCCCCAGGACACACCCATCCAGGAGGGGCTGTCACCGTCTGGGTCTCTGCAGGAGGAGGCGGCTCCGGACGCCCCCTGGGGGGCGGGAGGCGCCCGGCCCGTCGCCCCAGGAGCCCGCTTTGTGACCTTGGGGTCCTTGTCTGGGCTTTCCCTCATCTGCCGAAGGAGCCCCGGTGGCCTGCTCGTCTGTCTTCTCCTGCCGGCAGGTGGGTAGGGACACCCGTCCCTGAGATTGGATGGGGTCTGGGCTGTCCCGCGTGGCAGCAGAGGTAGGAAAGGGGCTGGGCTTTGGTCGAGGACCTGATGGGCAAGAGGAAGTGCAGATACCAGGAGGATGAGGCCCCCAGCTCTGCTTGTGTGGGGAGACCTTGGTGCTTGGTGTGGTTCAACAAGTGTGGGCAGGTCTGGGGAGCCAGGTGGGGTGGTGAGGGGGCTACCCTGGGGGACCTGGGATGGCCCCCATGGAAATAACCTGCACCAGGAGCAAACCCTGGAGAGTAGGGGGATCCAGAATCCGAGGACAGACAGTGAGGACTGTGGTGGTCGGGGAAGGAAGTCTTCCAGGAGGGCATGAAGACCCGAAGGGCTCTGAGGGCAGTGGGGGCCACCCAGAGGGAATGAAGGGGGCTAGACACAAGCACACCCCCACAGCTCCCACTCTCCGAGTTGGGTTTCCCAGGCTTTGGAGCTTTTGTGGAGAGTTTCTATCCACTTTCAAGCTTTTTCTCTTCTTCCTGTCCTTGTCTCCCTCCCTTTTTCTCTTGGAAGATATCTTGTCACCTCCCCTTCTAAATGTTGGCTGCAGCACCGTATCCTAGAGTGCAGTAGCCTGGTAGAAATGAGGGTTTGGGGCCGGGTGAGGTGGCTTACGCCTGTGATCCCAGCACTTTGGGAGGCCGTGGTGGGTGGATCACCTGAGGTTGGGAGTTTGAGAATTGAGGGTTTGGGATGAAGTTGGTGAGGCCCCCTGTGGCCTCTGGTTTGGGATTGATGCTGATGAGGCCCCCTGTGGCCTCTGACCCAGAGTTGGATGCCAAGGGAGAGGTGAGCAGTGTTTACAGTGGCCTGGCAGGCTGGCAAGAGGAGGGAAAGAGTGCGGGTCTGGGGGAGGCAGATGACCCAGGGAGAGTTGCTGGAATCTAAACTGCCCGGCCCGCTGTGGTCTGGTTTGCAAACCATTCTGTTCTGAATCTTGGGTTGGGGACGATGTCTGGCTGTGTTTCTGACCTCTGTAGGAGCTGGTCCTCCACCTTCTCTGGTCATCCGTGGGTGGACTTCTTGGGAGAAAGAACTCGGTGTCCTCTTTGGAGGCAGAGACTCCCCACTGCTTCTGGGGTGAGTTCCAATTGTAAGGGTCCCACCAACCAGCAGTGGTCAGCCTGTTCTGGAACAGGACAGTAGGGCCAAAATGCTGAGTTTTAAAAGTCCTGTGTCCGTCACACTGGCTGGCGACTTTAGACATTCTTTTAGTCAGTGACTGCTTCTTAAGTGTTGGTGTGGGGGGAGTCAGACATGAGCAAAGGGAGCTTCTGCCGCCCTGGGGCTGACCATACGCAGGGAGAGAGATGATAAGACAGTCTCATAAGTGTAGTTTTAAGATGTGGTAGGTGCTGCGAGGGAAGAAATACAGGGAACTGTATCACCACTGGGACCCAGGGGGCTGCCTCAGAAGATCACTCAGGAAGAGGGGAAGAGAGTTCGGGGATGGGGAATAGCACACATAGGGCCTGAGATGAGATGAACATGCAGCCACTTTATTTTAAAGCCATGAAGTGTTCTTCTGTTGTGTCCTCATATTGGTGGCCTGGCTCTGGGAGTTGAAAGTTGCTGCTTCAGGTGGTGGCCAGGCAGGAGACAGCTCTGCCGGGCTTGGCATGGCACCTAGGCCCAACCTGAATCTGCGGCCTGAGGCTTGAAAGAGAAAAGCCTTCCTCTGGGCCTCAAGTGGGTGGTGGTTGGGAAACCATTGCTGAGTGTACCCAGCGCCCTGAGTGCTGGGCAGGGCCGCGTCCTCCTGGAGGTGGCTAGCATAACACGCAGAGCATGCGTTTCCACACTTCAGGCATCTTCACGCGCCAAAGAGCTGTGGACACTGAGAAGGCCGGCTTCTGGGAGAGGCTGGAGATTGGGGTGGCGCTCCCAGGCATAGTTCTGTGACTTGAGTCTTTGGGGGTCAGTGATTCTGAAACTAGAAAGGGGGCTGGAGCCACTGAGGGGGCACAGGTGACCTTTGGGACAGAGGTGGCTTCTGGATGCCTGTGTGTCCCAGTCCTTGACTTGGGTGGGCCTGTGTGAACGCTCAGAGCTTCCTGGCTTTTAAAGCGGTGTGGATTGTAAAGCAGCTGCTCACAGCAGTTCAGGAAACGAGTGCGCGCCGCTGCTATGGTTTGGGTGTTTGTCCAGGTGTCAGGCTGTTCTTGCATTGCTGTGAAGAACTACCTGAGACTGGCTAATTTATAAAGAAGAGGTGAAATTGGCGTATGGTTCTGCAGCCTGTACAGGAAGCATGGTGCTGGCATCTGCCTGGCATCTAGGGGGCCTCAGGAAGCCTTTAATCATGGTGGATGGTGAGGGGGAATAGGCATGTCACATGGCGAAAACAGGAACAAGCAAGAGAGAGTGAGTGGGGAGGCGCCACACACTGAAAGACCATCAGATGTCCTGTGAACTCAGAGCGAGCACTCATTACTCACTGTCTCCAAGGGGATGGCCCGCCCCTATGATCCAGTCACCTCCCACCAGGCCCCACCTCCAGCGTTGGGGATTACGGTTCAGCATGAGATCTGGGCGGGGACAAACATCTAGGCTCCATCAGTCCCCTTCTAGTCTCACGCTGAAGCGTGATTTCCAGTGTTGGAGGTGGGCCTGGTGGGAGGGGATTGGCTCATGGGGGCGGATCCCTCATGAATGGTTTAGCACCATCCCCTTGGTGATAAGGGAGTTCTCAGTTCATAAGAGATCTGGTTGTTTTAAAAGAGTGTAGAGCTTCCTCTCTCTCTCTTGCTGCCCCTCTGCCTCCCTCCATGAGTGGAAGCTTCCTGAGGCCCTCCCCAGAAACAGATGCTGGTGCCCTGTTGGTACAGGCTGTTGAACTGTGAGTGAATGAAATCTCTTTTCTTTATAACTTACTCAGCCTCAGGTATTCCTTCACAGCAATGCAGAAATGGCCTAACACAGCTGCCTAATTGATAGAGAAGTGACGGGTTATGGAGGGAGAGGTAATCACGGAGCAGCTTTCTCCTGTGTCTGTAAGAACACCAGGTGTGGTGGTCTGGACTGTTCTCATGAAGGCCACTCAGTCTTGTAGGAGTTCTGTGGCAGACAGCGTCCACTGCTTGAGCTGGATGAACTAGGGGGGGCCCAGTGCTCTGTGTGGCCAAGTGCCTGACATTCCAGGATGCTTCTGGGGCTCATGGCCTCAGCCCCTGGATTCTGGGCTTGGCTCGCTGTGGAAATGGCCCTGTTCAGGCCGGAGACACTGATGGTGTGTGTCCTGGGTGACGGGCCGGGTCTCAGGTTTATACCCAGAAAGGAGCCACCAAAATGGACTCATCAACTCTGTGACTCTGCCCTGCCCTCGGGACCCCACAGGGGCTGGTGAAGGACACGCAGTGGGGAGGGGCCAGGGGTCCCAGGGCCAGCAGATCCCGTCCTGCCGTGTCCATGGCCTTGGACCCTGGACCCTGTGTCAGTGTGGCCGTCTCTCCCCTGAGCTTCTGGGCTGAGCTGTCCCTGATGTCAGTGAGAGAGTAGGACCCTGTAGCCTCTGGGATTTTGATAAGTCAGCCCTTAAGAGTCTCTGATCCCCAAACTTGAAATGTCACAGGCATTTCCTGTCCTCCTGATGGTCTGGCAATGAGCTGTGTGTCTACTATGCACTGCACTTTTCACAGAGTGAGGGCTGAGGGCACATGAAGGTGACGCTGGCTCGCAGCCCCCGCTCTCCCATGTCCTGCAGGAGGGAGCCTGACCTGCTGGCTTCTCGGCACCTGTCTCTCCTCCCAGCCCCGTCGTGCCTTGCAAGTGCCTGCAGCTTGTCTGTGCTGAGACCTCTTGGCGTTCCCTGCTGGCCTAGTTCATGTGTGTTGAGGACCAGGTAAGCGTCTCTTTGTTCTGTGTATCCTTCTGGCTAAACACGGGCCACCCTCGGGCTGTGTGATGCTTCCTTGTGGATAAAGACTGGGAGAAATGGCTGATTTACTCCAGAAAAGAGCAGCAGTTCACACCAGGCGTGTAGTTCTTGGTGAAAAGGAGTTGAGACTGGCATCCTAGGGCTCACGTGGAGGGGCTCCTGGGGCAGCCTTTCTGGGTATGGAATGTCTTGGTGGTGCGGGGGAAGACTGTGGGAAGGCCTGGTCCTCCCTCATCTCCATTGCCTTCAACTACATAACGGGAGGAGTCAGCCCTGCCAGGCTGTGGGCGACCCTGTGAGGGGACCTGTATGGTGTGCTGAGAGCAGCGCATCACTGGCGTCCATCTGCGTTTCAGGCCACGCGGAGGCTCACTCCCAGGGAGGATGGCGGCACTCCACACGACTCCCGACTCCCCAGCTGCCCAGCTGGAGCGGGCAGAGGACGGGGCAGAGTGCGACCCTGACCAGGAGGAAGAGGAGGAGGAGGAGGAAAAGGGGGAAGAGGCACAGGAGGTGGCAGAAGAGGAGGAGGAGATAGTGGTGGAAGAGGAGGAGGATGGTGTGGCAGAGGTAGTGGAGGACACGCAGGTGGAGGAGGTGGCCGAGGTGGAGGTGGAGGCGGACGTGGAGGAGGAGGACGTGAAGGAGGTGCTGGCAGAGGAGCAGCATCTGGCATTGGGGACCCAGGAGCGACTTAGCCATGGTGGTGATGCCAAGTCCCCAGTTCTTCAGGAAAAGGGTAAGAAAAGCAGCCAGCCTTGCGGAGGAGGTGAATGGGGCTGAAGTGGACCAGGCCAGGGACCTGGTCAAGTCAGGAGGGCTCTTGGGCCGATAGGGTGGAGCTGAAGTCCGGCTTTGCAGTGAGGGTGTTTCCGGGGCTCCTGGCCCTGCAGGCTGGGGGCTCAGGGCAGCTGGCCCTAAGAGATCTCTCCCCGCAGGCCTGCAGCCCTCCCGGGCTCCAGCCACTCCTAGGGATGATGACCTGGAGGAGGACGAGGAGGAGGAGGAGGAGGAGGATGAGGACGAGGATGATTTGCTGACGGCTGGGTCTCAGGTAAGCTGCCCTCTCCGTTTGAGGCTTGGGTAACCTAGGCAGGGTTCCCCCTGGGGCCTCGGCACCTGCTGTCTGGAGACATATGTTGGCAGCGGCCACAGCACTGGGGTCCCCAGGCTGGGCCCGGGCCCTGAGTTGGGAGGGGGCCACAGGAAGCGGCTGGGTGTCCAGCCCCAAGCCCAGGGGTGTGGTCCTGCTCTCCTGAGCGTTGGGTTGTCCTGATCGCTTTGGCTGCCACCCACTCAACGGCACTGTGCACAGCGACTTCAGAGGCCTGGCTGTCCCCCAAGGCTGGCCGCTCCCGCACCTGGAGTGCCTGTCACATGTCCAGGGTCTGGGTTCCTGCTGCCCAGTCAGGTCAGGTGCCAGTGCCCACGCTCAGTTTAGCTGTTCCTGCTTGTCCACACAGGAGTGGGCCCTCCATGGCTGATGTGGCCGTTGCACCGGCTTGAGCCACACTGCATGAAGAGGGGAACTGGGGCAGGGCTCCTTGTCTCCTGACCTCTCACGAGCCACAGCTCTGCCCTAGGAGCTGGGTCATTCAGCCTCGTTGAGCTTGAGTCCCCATTCTCTGGCTGGGATCTGGCCCCTGCTTTCCAGGGCTGCGGCAAGGCCTGACAGCCCTCAGTGCCATCTGGGCATCTGTGTCCCCCTGACACCCACGCTGGAGGGCCTCAGTGGCCTCAATCATCCGTGGCTCTTTGTAAAGGGCTCCCTCAGCTTCTCACCTGGGGCTGTTTCCCAGGGGCTGGTGACGTTTGAAGACGTGGCTGTGTACTTCTCCCTGGAGGAGTGGGAAAGGCTGGAAGCAGACCAGCGGGGCCTCTACCAGGAAGTCATGCAGGAGAACTATGGGATTCTGGTATCCTTGGGTAAGGATGGGACCTTTAGTCCCCAAGAGGCAGCCTGGTGTGATGGCTGCCAGGGGCTTAGCTGTCTGATGGGGGGCTTTCGAATCCCAGGGTCTTTGCAAAGGTGGATGCTGGGCCCAGTCCACCTCCCAGGGAAGCCCTAGGACCTCATGGCCTCTGGGTGGGGCGGGGGATGTCACTGGCCAGGCAGCGCCCTGAGCCAGGTGATACATCTGTGGAAGCAGTCTGACTCTAGTCTCTGCGGCATGGCCCCTGAAGCCTCTGGGGAGGGAGAGGGAGGAGGAAGAGTGTGGGCGTCTTGCAGGTGAAGGTGTTGGGGGGGCTTGGTGGGAGGAGAGCAGGGGAGGACAGGGAAAGGTTCAGAGGGAAGGGAATGCCTGGACCCTTCGGAGCAGGGAGGGGTGGGGAGGGCTGATGCTGGGAAGGTGGAGGTGGAGGGGCACTGAGCGGTGGCACAGCATGGGCCGTAGGGCAGCGGAGGGCCCACGGGAGCTGCCTATAGCCATTGTCTGTTCTCCTGGCAGGATACCCAATCCCCAAGCCTGATCTGATCTTCCGACTGGAACAAGGGGAAGAACCTTGGGTCCCAGATAGCCCCCGACCTGAGGAAGGAGACATCGTCACTGGTGTCTACACAGGTGAGCGCGGATGGAATTTCGTGGTTTGTGCCGACAGCTTCTCAGAGCTGTTGTCAAACTTTGGCCTTCACCGAGCTCTCTGCAGACCTGGTACCTGGTGCCTCTGACTGCGCCTCTGACCATCTGTGCTGAGGAGCGAGGTATGGAGGGGGCTCCGTGGATATGGTGGTGGCCGGCCTGTGCCAACCTCTGCCTTTGCTGCCTGGCTTCTGGTGGTTCAAGTTCCAGAGAGGTCTGAGGGCTATAAGGTCCTTAGAGAACCTAGAGGCTCCTCCTAGGAACCTTTAAAAATGATTCCCTGTCCCACGTTGGAGCCTGTGAATTTCTTTTTTTTTTTTTTTTTTGAGACGGAGTCTTGCTCTGTTGCCCGAGCTGGAGTGCAGTGGCCAGATCTCAGCTCACTGCAAGCTCCGCCTCCCGGGTTTACGCCATCCTCCTGCCTCAGCCTCCCGAGTAGCTGGGACTACAGGCACTAGCCACCTCGCCCGGCTAGCTTTTTGTATTTTTTAGTAGAGACGGGGTTTCACCGTGTTAGCCAGGATGGTCTCGAACTCCTGACCTCGTGATCCGCCTGTCTTGGCCTCCCAAAGTGCTGGAATTACAGGCTTGAGCCACCGCGCCCAGCCTGGAGCCCGTGAATTTCTTTGCATGTGAGGGGCCAGCTGTCAGGTGGTCGGCTGAGCCAGGGCAGGCGCAGGAGCCCAGCACCCCGTCACGGAGGCCCTTCTGATGACAGCGCTAGCTGGTCCTCCTGCTTCTCCGCCCACTTGGCCGCGTGTCTGGGAAAAGGCTCACCGCAGTCTCCCTTGCTCTCCCTGGAGCACCGTGGGAAGGACTGTGACCGGGGTGGGCAGCTTGGGGCATTCTGGAGAGGAGGTTTTGGAGTGATGGGTGCAGAAGGCGTTCAGGGTGGTGAATTTTCCTGGAAGCCTCAGGCCCAGCTCTGGCTCTGCTCCTTCAACTCTAAGGCTCCCTTTACTCATCTGAAGAAATTGAACTCAACTCAGGTTCCCACTGGAGGATGCCACACTGTCAGTTGCGTGGAGGTTCTTAGTGGTGTCTGAGGGGCTCCTAGTGTTAGAGAGCTCTGCAGAGGCCCCTGCCCCACAGGTGTCTGGTTTGGGGCTGGGTGATGCCAGTCAGAAGGGGCAATGGGTAGACTCAGAGCACCGCATAGATGTGTTTTCAAATGAAAATACTGGTGTGTGGTGGCTCACGCCTGTAATCCCAGCACTTTGGGAGACCGAGGCAGGCAGATCACGAGGTCAGGAGTTCAAGACCAGTCTGGGCAATATGGTGAAACCCCATCTCTACTAAAAATATAAAAATTAGCTGGGTGTGGTGGTGTGCACCTGTAGTCCCAGCTACTTGGGAGGCTGAGACAGAAGAATCGCTTGAACCCGGGAGGTGGAGGTTGCAGTGGGCCAAGATTGCACCACTGCACTCCAGCCTGGTGACAGAGTAAGATGCCATTTCAAAAAAAAACAAAAAAACAAAAAAAAACCCATCAGATCTCGTGAGAACTCCCTCATCATCACGAGAACAGCATGAAGGAAACGGCCCCCATGATCTGATCACCTCCCACCAGGTCCCTCCCTTGACATGACACTTGGGGATTACAATTGGAGATAAGGTTTGGGTGGGGACACAGAGCTGAACTATCATTGAAGCCTCCTCTCTGTGTCATTGTAGGAGGCCTTTCCTGCCGCCATTCTCCAGACACTTGGGGACCCTCTTGGAACATTTCCTAGGCTTCAGTCAGGAGTGTTCTGGTTGGCAAGAAAGATCACTGCTGCCCCGGGATGAGTGTGGGATGTGGGTGACGCTCTCAGGAGAAGGGGACACAGGCCTGTGGGGCCCATCCCTCAGCATGTGGTCTACTTGTGCTCCTGTTCTCTGTGCCTCTTGGAGGGTTAGGGGTAGAGCCTTGTGCAGGCTTGAGCCTGAATGGTTCCCTTTCAGTCCAGGCGACAGGACCCTTGTGGCCTGTGCACCTGGCTGGGGTTTGCAAGCTCCCTGGGGCTGGCTGTGCCAGTGCCCCCTGCGCCCCCTGTGGCTGCTCATCGTGCTGGGGCTGGTAGGCCTGGGATGCCCCTGGCCCTGAGTGGGTGTGTAAGGGCGGCCTCTGAAATGTGACCCATAGCCTGTGTACTGAGTGGCTACCCTCCCCTGGTGCTCCCCGCTCCCCCAGTGCTCCCTGCCTCCCCTGCATTCATTTCTGGTGGGCTGAGCTGGCTGAGATCGCTGGGGCAGGACAGAGGCTGACTGTGCCCAGGCTGGCAGAGTTTGTTTCTAGACTGGAGTCTTGCAAGAGCCAAGTGTGTCCCTCTCTTGGGCTCCTTAATGAGTTGGGCCACAATGACATCTGGGTTCTGGCACTGCGCTCATCAGGACCCACCCCTCCTGAGGGCTGCTGAAGCTCCCACCTGCCCTTCAGCCATGCTCCAGCCCCATGCTTCCCCTCCTGCCCCTTCCCTGCCCTGCCTTTCTCCTTACCTAGCTTAGATCCCCACCCTGGTTGAACCCTGTTTTCTGCCGGCTCTGGTCTGCACTGGAGCAAGAATGTGCCTGGAGAAAATTGTGGCTGTGGGTGCCTGCAGGCCTTACGTGGCTGCCAGTGGCCTTGGCCTGGCAGGCCAACCCTGTACTTGTGGGGCTGCCTCTCCACCCTCTGAGATGGACCCCCTCAGCCACTGCAGACTGACCCTTCTGAGGTCACCTGCCCCAGTGAGGAGCAGGACCAGTGCCTGTCCTCAGAGGAGGCCCCCTCCTTACAGACCTGGCAGCCTGGCCAGGGCCATGCAGCTGGTTCAGATCCCAGTGCAGCAGCTGTGCCCAAGAGCCCTACCTCCCCCAAGCACCAATGTGTGGGGCCAGTGCCACCCTCGTCTCCTTAACATTTTGCAGAAAGGAGGGCTGCTAATGCCTATGAATTTGGGCGTGTCACCCTTGTCCACCTCCTCCCTTTGCTGCCCCCCATGAGGGAGGGTCTCTCTGAGGCCATCTGGAGTTTGTGTCTGGATAGAGAAAGTTGCACCAGCCGGGGGAGGGGAGGGAGCAGGTGTTGGCCTCACTCAGAACTGACTTCCACAGCCTGCACTCCAGGCCAGGCCTTAGCGGATGGGTTGTCAGAGGGAGAGAAGCGGGGCTGTTCAGTCAGCTCACTCTGCAGATTCACCGTGGGGCCCAGGTCAGGTTGGGCCTGGAGGGCAGGTGCCAGACTCCAAGATGGGCAGAGGGTGCCCAGGGGTGGGAGTTGTAGATGGTGGTGCCTGCTGCCATGGGTGATGTGTGTGGGCTACACTGAGCAGCATCCCTGAGTGATGTGAGATGTGTGTGGCATCCCATGGCTGGTTGGGACCGTGTCTCCTGGGTCAGGCATGTGGCTGTGGGGCCACTGTCTTCCCCACAGCCCCTGTGATTAGTGTCCTACATAGGACCCCCACCCTGTGCCCAGGGCAAGGCACTTACCAGACGTGTTCCGGGGGCTCTGCTGCTGGGGACATTGGCTGGCCCCTGGGATTACCACTGCCTCCTGCACAGTTAAACCAGGGCCTGGGGATAGAAGCTGGAGAGGCTGCAGTTGTGTTGGTGGGATTCTGGGTCAATGCTCGGCTTTGGTGATGCCGATGACCACCTTCCCTAGGGATCTTTGTGCATCCAGGGCCTCCCTGAGGGCCTTGGCACTGCACCAGCCACTGGTGAGCAGGAAGGCCCTAGTGTGGGCTGGAGGGTGCCCCGCCCCTCCTGTGCAGTCCAGGAGGCAGCCTGCCCCCGGGGCACAGGGCTGGCCAGGGGCCTGTCTAGGGTTAGGGACTGTGGCCCAGCCTCAAGAGGAAAGGCCTTGGTGGGGATCTGTGGCCACCAGGGCCTGATGGCAGGAAAGGAGCATCACCTGACATTTGGGGGACAACTTGAGCGATGACCAACAGAAAGCATGGGATGGACAGCAGGGGCCTCGGCATCTGCAGGGACCCATGGTGGCAGCAGCACCACCTGACCCTGGGAGGTGCTTCTGCAGCCGCGTCACAGGTGTTTATGGATGTGCATTTCATCCTTGCAGCAGTCCCACCAAGTGGATTTATCCACTGGTGCTGTTATCGACCCATTTTATAGATGGGGAAACTCAGATTTAAGGCCTTGCCCAGGGTCCCATGGCCAGTGTGTCGTAGGAGTAGAATTCACACCCAGGCAGAGCCCAGGCCCTCCAGCTGCCTTTTGAGGTGAAGCCAAGGGAGAGATGGTGTAGCATCCTGGCCTGGCCCCTGCTGTCCTGATGGAACTGAGCAGATGTGGGGCTTCAGCCTGCAGGAGGGTTACTGTGGTGGGCGCAGTGGAGTAGTGAGCCCTTGAGGAACATCTCAGCATTAAGATTTGAAGGGAAGCCTCTAAAGACGCCAGTCATGCTAGGGAGCAGCTGTGCCCGGTGCTGGCGCCTGTGGAGGGAGGTGGGGGAAGATAGTTCCTGTGACAGCCCCAACCCCAGCCCTGAGGCCTTTCCTTCATTCCCTTGGCACCCAACCTGCTGGGGTGGTCTCCCCTCCATCAGCTCCTGTCACCTGCCGCTGGATGGCGGGGGGGTCTTAGTGTTCCCAGTTCAGGACACAGGCTGTGAAGGTCCTTGTGGCTACACTCTGGAAGCTTCTCCCTCCCTAGACAGCTAACTTTGAGCCTCTGGTCGGCCTCTGCTTTTGATCGCCGAGCCTTGTGGTCCCTCGGGATCTTCCTGGAAGCCTAGCTGAATGTTGCTAGACCAGAGTCCTCAGGCCTAAAGGTGAGGTGCAGGGGAGAGGGACCGCCAGCCCCAGGGTTTCCTCTCCTCCGCTGTCCCCTGCGTTCTGGAGGAAGCAGGCGTGTTGGGCACCCTGGGCTGCTGTCACATGGTTCATGCCCCAGTGCCCTCCAGCTGTTGAGAAACATGTGCCCACCCCTCCTAGTCAGCCTCCAGTCTTGGGTCTGATGAGTTGAGCTGTGAGGAGGCCTCACTTAGATCTGAGAAAAGGCTTTGGATCTGAGAGCCAGCAAACGCCCTTGGGGCCACGTCCCTGGAGTCCTGTTGGCTGAACACCCTCAGTCAAGGATGTTCCCATCCACTTCGACAGAGCCTGGCCTGGGGCAGGCTGGTCTCCCTCTGGGACCCTTCCACTTCCTGGGAGCTCCCCTCAGAGTGCAGCCAGCTCACACTTCCCAGGGACTTGGATGCCCTTCCTGTCCCACACTCGGTGTCAGTGGTGGCCTATCACCATGCCATATGCTGGAGTGTGGCCCACTCTTGTCCCAGTTGTTGGACAGGCAGCATGCCAGCTCCAGAGCTGGTGGGAGGTGCCCTCTCTACAGAGCCTACTGGGAGGAGGGCTCCCTGCCTACCTCCCCAAGTGAGAGGCTTCCTTGCTGCACTGAGGATCAAGGGAGAGGTGCTGGGAGGAGTCTCCCAGCCCTGGGCAGCTGAGACTTCTGTGGGCAAGGCCGCACTTGGCCTGGGAGTCCAGTTCTTTGAGGCTTATTGTACAGTAAATGCTCGTTGAGTCTCGGCTGGTTGCTGAGGTGCCGACGCATCTCGCTACAAAATCGTAGTTGTTCCTAGGCTTGAACCTTCCCCGTTTGGAGGCATCTCTAAACCCAAGACCTGCATCAGAGCCTGAGGGTCAGATCCTTTCCAGCTCTCTGCCAGCCTCCCTACCCCGTAGGGTTGGGGCTTAGGGCTGCGGTGCAGCAGCCTTCCCGGACCTGGGGAGCGTTGCTGCCCAACGGGAAAGGGTGACCACTGATGGGGACTGGGCTTTTCTTTGCTGCTCTGTGCACAGAGTGGCTGTGGGTGGCAGTTCGAGGTGGACTCAATTTAGTGACAAGAAACCTTGTTATTTCAAGCTTACGTTTACTATAATAGTAAACCGAGAAAGTATCATGAAATGGGAAAGATGAAGTAACCCATTTTCTGACCCTTTTCTATGATACCTGTTTTTTCACAGTGAAGCCAGGCCTGTGTGGGTCTGTTTTCCCGAGGCTCTAGGTCCCCATATGGAATGCATGTGGGACAAGGCAGTGCCAAGGCCATGTAGCCTGGTGGGGGCCAGCGTGCGACATGAGGGGCCACCTGAGGCGCACTGGGACCTCCTGGGCTCTGACTTCCCCCCTAGGGCAGGACTCAGTGGTCTAAGTTTATCCAGCTAGGTGATGGCTGAAATGGGCCAGTGCCTTGGCAGGGGACCCAGGTGGGGTGAGGACGAGATTCCCACACCAGCTGTGGGAGCTGGAACCTTCCAGATGCTGAGACTGTGGGGTGGACACCGGGCAGGGTCCATGAAGGTGCATATGGGGCCACAGGCCAGGTGTCATCCCTGTGTTCCCTGTGACTTAGTGCCTGCTCCATAGACATCAGTTCCCTCCTGGGTGTGTCATGGTGTCTTAGGTGTATCAGCCATCAATAGGAGCCTCACCAAGCCAGCTCCATCTGCATGCTCTTTGCTGCCCGCACAGGTGCCTCGGAGGGCCAAAGGGAGAGGGCAGGGGTGCAGCTTGGTGGGAGAAGGTCTGAATCGGGGAGGCTGAGCACACCTTAGAGCTGACAGGCCGGGCGTGGTGGCTCACACCTGTAATCCCAGCAATTTGAAAGGCCGAGGCAGGTGGATCACCTGAGGTCAGGAGTTCGAGACCAGCCTGGTCAACATGGTGAAACCCGTTTCTATTAAAAATACCAAAAAAAGTGGCCGGGTGCAGTGGCTCACGCCTGTAATCCCCAGCACTTTGGGAGGCTGAGGCGGGCAGATCACAAGGTCAGAAGTTCGAGACCAGCCTGGCCAATATGGTGAATCCGTGTCTCTACCAAAAATATAAAAATTAGCTGGGCGTGGTGGCAGGCGCCTGTAGTCCCAGCTACTCGGGAGGCTGAGGCAGGAGAATCACTTGAACCTGGGAGGTGGAGGTTACAGTGAGCTGAGATCACGCCACTGCATTCCAGCCTGGGCGACAGAGCAAGACTCTGTCTCAAAAATAAAACAAAACAAACAGCCGGGCACGATGGCTCACCCCTGTAATTCCAGAACTTTTGGGAGGCCGAGGCAGGCGGATCACCTGAGGTCAGCAGTTTGAGACCAGCCTGATCAACATGGAGAAACCCCGTCTCTACTTTAAAAAAAAAAAAAAAAAAAAGCTGGGCATGGTGGCATACGCCTGTAATCCCAGCTACTGAGGAGACTGAGGCAGGAGAATTGCTTGAACCTGGGAGGTGGAGGTTGAGTTGGGCCAAGATTCCGCCATTGCACTCCAGCCTGGGCAACAAGAGCGCAATTCCGTCTCAAAAAACAAAACAAAACAAAATTTTAAAAAGACTAGGCGTGGTGGGTCACGCCTGTAATCCCAGCACTTTGGGACGCTGAGGCGGGCAGATCACCTAGGGTCAGGAGTTCGAGACCAACCTGGCCAACATGGCGAAATACAAAAAATAGCCAGCTGTGGTGGTGTGCGCCTGTAATCCCAGCTACTAGGGAGACTGAGGCTGGAGAACTGCTTGAACCTGGGAGGTGGAGGATGCAGTGAGCTTTAAAAAACAAACAAAAAGCCAGGCATGGTGGCATGAGCCGATAATCCCAGCTACTCGGGAGGCTGATATGGGAGAATTGCTTGAACCCAGGAGGCGGAGGTTGCAGTGAGCCAAGATCGAGCCACTGCACTCCAGCCTAGGTGACAAAGTGAGACTCCTGTCTTTAAAAAAAAAAAAAAAAAAAAAAAAGCTTAGAGCTGACAAAGGCAGGTTCTTTGTGGAGGGGCCGCAGGCTGCGCTGTCTTCCAGGAAAGCCAGGGAGGGGGAGCTCTCGGGAAAACGGCCCCAGCGTCTCCACCTGGTTTTCTCAGCACAGGATCCCTGCTTGGGTCTCACCCCTTGCTAGAGTTTGCCCCATTCCTCAGCAGGTGGCAAGCCCTGGAGGGAGCCTGCGGTCTGCAAGAGATGTTGGACGGGAGCCCTGGCTTTCCTGGGAGGGACAGTTTCGTGTGCTGCGTGTCCCCAGGTTCCTAGCTGGGGGCGGCGGCTTTCCTGCCCTGTGGCTGTTCAGAACTGGCAGTGGGGCATGGGCAACCACTCACTTGGCGAAAGGAAGTGCCCTGTCCGACTGAAGGAAGGTCCTGCTGGTGGTGTCTCAGAAGCCCTGATTTCTCAGGGCAGGAACCTTCCAAAGGCTCCTGTCAAGTTCACTTACCTCTCTCTTCTGGCCTGCCTTTGTCGTCTTCAGGAGCCTGGTTCTGGACGGACGACATAGAGGACCACGATGAGGAAGACGACGAGGACTTCCTGGCGGAGGTGGCTGAGGAGGAGAACGAGCCCCCAGGGCTCTGGTCGGCGGCCTACGGCGTGGGGGACGTGCCTGGGACGTGGGGCCCCGACGACTCGGATTCGGCGCAGACTCCAGAGGGGTGGGGCCCCGACCAAGGCAACCTCGGGGTACTGGCCGACGGCTCTGAAGCGAAGCCTTTCCTGCACGGCCGGGAGCCGGGTGCAAACCTGCTGTCGCCCTGGGCGTTCCCCGCCGCAGTGGCTCCGCTGGCCGGGCGGCCAGAGACCACGTGCGACGTGTGCGGCAAAGTCTTCCCGCACCGCTCGCGGCTAGCCAAGCACCAGCGCTACCACGCGGCCGTCAAGCCCTTCGGCTGCGAAGAGTGCGGCAAGGGCTTCGTGTACCGCTCGCACCTGGCCATCCACCAGCGCACGCACACCGGCGAGAAGCCCTTCCCGTGCCCGGATTGCGGCAAGCGCTTCGTCTACAAGTCGCACCTGGTTACGCACCGACGCATCCATACGGGCGAGCGGCCCTACCGCTGCGCCTTCTGCGGCGCTGGCTTCGGGCGCCGCTCCTACTTGGTCACGCACCAGCGCACGCACACGGGCGAGCGGCCCTACCCGTGTCCGCACTGCGGCCGCAGCTTCAGCCAGAGCTCGGCGCTGGCGCGGCACCAGGCGGTGCACACGGCCGACCGCCCGCACTGCTGCCCCGACTGCGGCCAGGCCTTCCGCCTGCGCGCCGACTTCCAGCGCCACCGACGCGGCGGGGGCTGTGCGGAGCCGGGTGGTGACGGCCCCCGGCGGGAGCCCGGCGAGACGGCGGCCGCCGCGGGGCCAGAGGACACCGACCCTGGGCCAGAGGGGCCGGGGGGACCTGAAGCCGGCGAAGCGGACGGAGAGGCGGAGGCCGCGGCCGAGGAGAGAGAAGAGGCGGCGGTGGCGGCGCCCACCCCCAGCGGCAAGGTGGACCCCGCGCCGGACCGGCGCTTCCTGGAGCTGGGCAACGGCCTGGGAGAGGGCGAAGGCCCCTCTTCCCACCCGCTGGGCTTCCACTTCCCCGTGCACCCCAAGTCCTGGCTGCACCCGGACAGCTTCCCGCTCCTGGGCCTGCCCGACTTCCGAGAGCGGCTGCCGGTCGACGGGCGCCCGCTCCCGGCGCCCCTGGGGGGCCCGCTCTCCCTAGTGGAGGGGACCGGGCTGGCCTGCGACCCTTTCGGCGGCGGCGGGGCCGGGGGCGGCGGAGGCGGCCTGCGCGCGTTCGGGCCTGCAGTCGGGAGTCTGCTCGCGGAGCCTGCGCCGGCCGCGCTGGCGGAGGAGGAGAGCCCGTGGATCTGCTCGGACTGCGGCAAGACGTTCGGGCGCCGGGCCGCGCTGGCCAAGCACCAGCGCTACCACGCGGGCGAGAGGCCACACCGCTGCGCCGATTGCGGCAAGAGCTTCGTGTACGGCTCGCACCTGGCGCGCCACCGGCGCACGCACACCGGCGAGCGGCCCTTCCCGTGTCCCGAGTGCGGCGCGCGCTTCGCCCGCGGCTCGCACTTGGCGGCGCACGTGCGCGGCCACACCGGCGAGAAGCCGTTCGTGTGCGGCGTGTGCGGCGCGGGCTTCAGCCGTCGCGCGCACTTGACAGCGCACGGGCGCGCGCACACCGGTGAGCGGCCCTACGCGTGCGGAGAGTGCGGCCGGCGCTTCGGTCAGAGCGCGGCGCTGACGCGGCACCAGTGGGCTCACGCCGAGGAGAAGCCGCACCGCTGCCCCGACTGCGGCAAGGGCTTCGGCCACAGCTCGGACTTCAAGCGGCACCGGCGCACGCACACGGGCGAGAAGCCCTTCCGCTGCGCTGACTGCGGCCGCGGCTTCGCACAGCGCTCCAATCTGGCCAAGCACCGGCGCGGCCACACGGGCGAACGTCCTTTCCCGTGCCCTGAGTGTGGCAAGCGCTTTTCGCAGCGTTCGGTGCTGGTCACGCACCAGCGCACACACACGGGCGAGCGGCCCTACGCCTGCGCCAACTGCGGCCGCCGCTTTTCGCAGAGTTCGCACCTGCTCACCCACATGAAGACGCACCGCGGCGCCGCCGCAGCGCCGGGCTCGGGTTCGGCCCCAGCTCCCGCGCCCAAGCCCGAGGCGGCCGCCAAGGGGCCGTCCAGCGTCGGCCCGGGGGAGCGCGGGAGCGCCCTGCTGGAGTTCGCGGGCGGCACAAGCTTCGGCTCGGAGCACCAGGCCGCGTTTGCCGGGCCCTCTGGCGCCTACAGAGAGGGCGTCCTGTGAGGGGCTCGGGGCCGACGGCAGCGCAGCCTACAGGGCCACCGGCCCCTCGCTCCTCGGGCCCCGGGAGGCTGAGGGTCCCAGTCCTGGGTGCGGTGCCTTCCCTCAGCCCCCGCCCTGCGGCCCCGGGTCTCTTGCCCGCCGGGTCCGTGAGCTCAGCCGGAGACGTGGAGAGCTCTGGAGAGGAGAGCAGCGCGGAGGCAGCGAGGCCTGGGCGCCACCCCCACGGAGACTGCGATATCCCCTGGGTGGGCCCGGGCTGTGAAGCAGGGCGGTAGTTGGCGGGCGATGCTATTTATTTCACCCGGATTCCGACTTCGGTGGCCCAGGGAGCAAGGGACTTGTGCATTTGCAACCGGCTGTGGCGGCGAGGGAGGGGAAAGCCCTTGCTCCACGGGAGGGTGGGGTCCAGTCACCCAGGTGGGCCAGCGAGATGCCTGGGAGGCCGGTGGGTTTGGCTGACCACTTCCTCCCATTCCTCAGTGGGAGACTTAGGGCCTCCCGGTCATCCGAAGGTTTAATTGCGCGAGGTGAGGGGAGGCCTTGTAGGTTTCCAAAGGGCGGAGCTCCAATGGGAAAACTTGAAACTTGTCTGCAGATATTTATTTCCACCTCTCGTATGGCCTAAAGAATCTAGGAGGAGAAAAAAGCCAGATACCAAACTGACGGCCAGGCAGACGGGTCGCGGGTGTTGACAGGGTCCTGAGGGAGTTTGAAGCCGTATTCTCGAGCCGCCTGCTGTCCTCTCTCCACACGGGCACAGAGGGCACCCTGGCGCCCGCCGCACCGGTTGGGTTTTGGTCTCTGCTTCTCTCATTCCTTTGGTACTTTCACCTCCTTCAGCCGGAGGTGGCAAACTCAGACATCTTTGGGCGCCCGAGGCCCTCGCAGCCCTGAGCCCCAGCTTTCACTTCCCTGGGCTGCCCGTCTCCCGGAATAGGCAGACGCTCCGTCCTCGGAGCCCAGCGCTCACTTAGAGCGACTGAAGTTGGTTGAAGGATCTTCCCCCACATCCCATAATTAGGGCCCTAGGACACCCGCAGGTCCCTTTAACTCTGCTTCTGTCATTACACTAGAACAAGTAGTGTTTCTGTTTAGAGTCCCATTTCACAAATTGGTTAGTGGAGGCACCCGTGTCCTGGCAGCTTGCACAGTGGCTGTCCACCTCTAGGGGGTGTGGACCTGAGCCGTGGCTCAGTGACAAACCAGGCACCCAACTATGCAAGGCCCCTGCCTGGTGGGCGCCCCACCCTCCGCACTGGGCCCATGGAAGCCACTGGGCAGGCAGCTAGGGTGTAGTTCATGTGACGCCCCCCCTCCCCTCATGCTTTTGGGGCCACTGTGAGTGGGGCCAGGAAACGGATTTTTGGTGCAGCTGCATTTCCTTATAGACCTAGTTCCTTCCACGTTAGTGTAGACATGGCCTTGGGGGCTGAGCGCAGCAGCCAGGCTGCCTGGGCTGGGGGCGGGTAGGAGGCACGGTAGTTGGTGGGTGGGAAGAGGGCCTGGGTGGTGGCGGTCAGTTAGCCTGGCTGAGTGAGGTTGCGGGGCGGGGTGGTGAGGAGAGCAGGGGTCCCGGGGAGGCATCGGGGTGCTGGGTAATGGCCTCAACCCTGGGTTTCTCCTCTCCCTGCGGGACGGGAGTCTCAGAAAGGGCCAAGGGCAAGGTGGGCTCGGGGGCTCTGGGAATCTCAGCTCTAGCCCTATATGGCCAGGATCTGCTGTCCCGGTCCTTCCTGGGCCCCAGCAGTTGTCCTGCAGCCGTTGGCAGGAGGGCCTGGCTTTAATAAAGAGTGGACAAACTGAGCTTCTGACTGGACTCCATGCTGTTGCCACTTCTTGGAACCCGTAGGGGAGGCTTTGCGTGGCCTCAGGTCCAACTTGCTTCTGCAAATATTTTTAAAAGATTTTCTCTTTTAAGAAATTAGAGGCCGGGCGCGGTGGCTCAAGCTTGTAATCCCAGCACTTTGGGAGGCCGAGACGGGCGGATCACGAGGTCAGGAGATCGAGACCATCCTGGCTAACACGGTGAAACCCCGTCTCTACTAAAAAGTACAAAAAACTAGCCGGGCGAGGTGGCGGGCGCCTGTAGTCCCAGCTACTCTGGAGGCTGAGGCAGGAGAATGGCGTAAACCCGGGAGGCGGAGCTTGCAGTGAGCTGAGATCCGGCCACTGCACTCCAGCCTGGGCGACAGAGCCAGACTCCGTCTCAAAAAAAAAAAAAAAAAAAAAAAGAAATTAGAATTGGTCCTAGGATGGCCCATGAGGAGTCGGCCCCAGGCCAGTGTGGCCCTGTGCTGCCCATGCCCACCGTCTTCCTTGGTGGCCCTCACCCTCTTCACACTTGATGTAGTGCAAACACCTGTCTTGGGCCATTACTGTTTGTGAAGGTGTTGGCCAGGCTTCCGGAGGCCAGAGCGAGGGGCCAGGTACCCTTCCTGGTGGTCCAAACACATTCCCAGCCCTTTCCTCAGAGGCCCCTGCACCATGTGGCTCATCCAGGGCTCACCTGCTCCAGTACCAGGGCAAGGTGCACATCCCCAGGGCCCCAAAATGCCTTCCTTAAAGCTGATTTGTTGATTTCTTTATTATCACATGGTAACCCACGATCAGATCTGACTCTCCTGTCCTTTCTCTATGGATCTGAAAAATAAGAACTGCTGTAATCAGATGTGATCTGGAGGCATCAGAACAGAGCAACCTAATACTTCTTTTCTCACCCAGGCTGGAGTGCAGTGGCGCAATCTTGGCTCCGCCTCCCGGGTTCAAGCAATTCTCCTGCCTCAGACTGCCAAGTAGCTGGGATTACAGGCATGTGCCACCATGCCTGGCTAGTTTTTTGGTATTTTTAGTAGAGATGGGGTTTCACCATATTGGCCAGGCTGGTCTCGAGCTCCTGATCTTGTGATCTGCTTTCGTTGGTCTCCCAAAGTGCTGGGATTACAGGTGTGAACCCCCGTGCCCGGCCAGAGCAACCTAACATTTCAATAGAAAAAAAATAAAGCTGGGCGTGGTGGTATGCATCTGTAGTCCCATCTACTTGGGAGGATCTCCTGAGACCAGAAATTCAAGGCCAGCCTGGGCAACGTATTGAGACCCCATGTCTGAAACAGACTTTTGAGTGGCAGACAAATACAAAGACCTAGTTAAAAAAATGGAACCCCTTGAGGATCTTATAGTCTATTCAGAAAAGTTAAATGAGGCTGGGTATAGTGGCTCATGCCTGTAATCCCAGCACTATGGGAGGCCAAGGTGGATCCCTTGAGCTCAGGAGTTCGAGGCCAGCTGGGACAACATGGCAAAACTCTTATCTCTATAAAAAATACAAAAATTAGCTGGGTGTGGTGGCGCATGCCTGTAGTCCCAGCTACTCTGGAGGCTGAAGTGGGAAGACTGCATGAGCCTGGGAGGCAGAGGCTGCAGTGAGCTATGATCTCTCCATTGCACTCCAGCCTGGGTGACAGAGCAAGACCCTATCTCACCAAAAAAAAAAAAAAAAAAGTTTTCCTGATACAACTTAAAATTGACTGTCCAGCCAAATACTTACCAAAAAAAAAAAAAGTTTATAGGGAGAAAAATACCTACTACCCCCCCATCCAATGGTCATAGAAAAAATAAGTAGACACCCTTTATTGCCAAGGAAGAGTTAAACCCTAGTGACCTGTGAAATGTGAGTCACGAAAGGTGGCGCTTAGAGGGGTCCCTCAACCCTGAGCATCATTTTTTCCCTCCACCCACCTTTGTTACTTCCTTTCTTTCTTGCCGGTTTCCCCAGCCTTCTTCCTTTTCTGATTCCTTTTGTCCTGATCTTTTCACTTAACTCATCCAACATTTCCTTCTATCTCCTTTTTTTCTTTCTCTAATTGGCTACATATGGAATAAAGTATTTTGAATTACGGGGTTATATCTATTAAATAAAGCTTTATGATCTTTGCTCTCTTTTTTTTTTTTTTTTTCCCCTGATTTTAAAAATACATGCTAGGACCAGGCATGGTAGTTCACTCCTGTAATCCCGGCACTATGGGAGGCTGAGGCGGGTGGATTCCTTGAGCCCTGGAGTTCAAGACCAGCCTGGACAACATGGTGAAATTGCTACCAAAACATAAAAAAAGGTTAGCTGAGTGTGGTGGCATGCACCTGTGGTCCCAGCTACATGGAAGGCTGAGGCTGCAGTGAGTCAAGATCCCACCACTACACTCCAGCCGGGGCAACAGAGTGAGATCCTGTCTCAAAAACAAAAGCGAATTATCTAACTCAGTGAATTTGAGCACTTCTGACTCGTGATCCACAGTGAGAAACCCATTTTCCATCATTGAACCTGAGTGTGCGTACGTGCATACACACACTTAGTGCACCAAAACTTACCTTTACTGCCTTTTTAAATTCCACCTCTTTCCATCTATTTCATTTTCTTTAAAGCCAATCTCAATTCATGATGAGTCAGGATCTGCAGTGTGAAAGCCATGGTTTGAATCCCTGTAAGCTGTAGCTCATCACACCCCCTTCTGAGCAGGACCTGCACCCAGCTCCAGGAAGGGGGCTTGCCCAGTGTTCGGCAAAGACAGGCCAGGGTGGGACACATATCAGGAAATGCTTTGGTGCAGAAGCACCTCTGTCTGAGCTACCTGCATTTAAGGAGGTGCTAGCCATGAAGAGACGCGGGGCAGTCCTTGGTAAACTGGGGGAGTGAGGCAGCCAGGACAGTGCACCTTCCTGCAGGCCCAGAGCTCCTTTTCTCTCCAGGGACTGGGCATTGAGGTCGCTGCTGCTTCTGGGGACCCAGGAACTCGGGGCTCTTTGCTTTTCCCCCTTGTCCTCCTCCCTGCCCTGTCCCCACTCAGGGAGAGATTCCAGGACAGATAACAATGGCCGCTAACACGTGTGTCCCAGACTCTGTCCTGAGAGCTTTATGTGAGTTAATTCCATTTAGTTCTCACAATGTTATTGTCATTCCTGTTTTGCAGATGAAGAAACCGAGGCATAGAGAGGTTCAGTCATCTGCCCCAGGTTTGAATGACATGTGACCCCAGCATGCTTAAGGGCATTTCCGAATTTGCTCTAGAGGTAGCCGTGCAAAGACCAGGCTACTGCAAGCATGATGGTCGCATACAAGAGCCTGTGCAGCCAGGCTCTGTTGCTGCAGGCATGTAGTGGGGTGGAAGCTGTCTATTGTCTGTTTCAGTTCTGCCTGCTGTGTTACAAATGACACCTCCCCCAAAGCACACACACACACTTGGTGGTTTACTATCACAGCCGTCTGACAACGTGCAAAGATTCCAGGGATCGGGAATGCAGGTGGCCACAGCAGGGCTGGCTTTCTTTCCCTGTTTCTTCACTTCTAGGACCTCAGCAGGGAAGGGACTTAGCAGTCAGCATCATGCACCTGTAATTGGGGCTGCAGTAACTTGGCAACTAGGACTGTCCGCTGGCGTGCACACAGGCGTCCTCCTGTGTGGTGTGGCTTCCTCAGCGTACTTGGATTTCTTCTGTGGTGGCCCTGAGATCTGAGCATGTCCCACATACCAGGCAGAAGCTGTATGGCCTCGGGCCGTGCGCAGTGGCTCACGCCTGTCATCCTAGCACTTTGGGAGGCTGAGATGGGCAGATCACCTAAGGTTCAAGACCAGCCTGGCCAAAATGGTGAAACCCTGTCTCTACTAAAAATACAAAAATTAGCCGAGCATGGTGGTGCATGCCTGTAGTCTCAGCTACTCAGGAAGCTGAGAGGGAATTGCCTGAACCCAGGAGATGGAGTTTGCAGTGAGCCAAGATCACACCACTGCACTCCTGCCTGGGCTGCAGAGTGAGACTCTCTCAAAAAATAAAAAATAAAATAAAAGAAGCTGTATGGCCTCATCTTAGAAGTTGTGCACCACCATATCCACCATACTCTACTGACTGGAGCTGATTCAAAGGGTGGGACACAGACCCCAATTCTCAACGGTAAGAATGTCACAAAATTTCATGGTCATTATTATTTTTTTAAAGCACAAATACTTTTATATTCAGCCCCTGGAGAGCCATCACATGTTTGAAAAGTTAAAACATGAACCAAAGGATCTAGTTTTAAAGACACAGCAATGAGGCCAGGTGTGAGGTTTTGTCATCCCAGCACTTTGGGAGGCAGAGGTGAGAGGATTCCTTGAGCCCAGGAGTTCAAGACCAGCCTGAGCAATAAAGCAAGACCCTGTCTCTACAAAACAATAAACAACAACCGGGTGTGGTGGCATGCGTCTGTGGTCCCAGAGACTTGGGAGGCTGAGGTGGGAGGCTTGCTTGAGCCTGGAAGAGGGAGGTTGTAGTGAGCTGAGATCGCGCTGCTGCGTTCAAGCCTGGGTGACAGAGCAGGATCCCATCTCAAAACAGAACAAAAAACCCCGCTATGATTGGGTGAAATCCTGCCCATGTAATAGAATTATCCATATTAGTAACAAAGTATAAAATGAAAAGAGAGTCTCTTAGAAGTTTGAAATTCTTTTGCAGTTTTTTTTTTTTCCCCCTCACTCCGTTGTCCAGGCTGGAGTGCAGTGGTGCGATCTTGGCTCACTGAAAGCTCTGCCTCCCGGGTTCACGCCATTCTCCTGTCTCAGCCTCCCGATTAGCTGGGACTACAGGCGCCCGCCACCTCGCCCGGCTAATTTTTTTTTTTTTTGTATTTTTAGTAGAGACGGGGTTTCACCGTGTTAGCCAGGATGGTCTCGATCTCCTGACCTCGTGATCCGCCTGCCTCGGCCTCCCAAAGTGCTGGGATTACAGGCATGAGCCACCGTGCCCAGCCCAGTTCTGTCTTCTTTATTCAAGAGGTTTGTAGTCATTTTCAGAATTCACTCCAGAGCCAACTTTTTAATTTTAGTATCAGCAAGCAAGGCTGGTTGTGGTGGCTCATGCCTGTAATCCCAACCCTTTGGGAGGTTAAGGTGGGTGGATCGTTTGAGCCCAGGAGTTTGAGACCAGCCTTGGGCAACATAGCAAGACTCTGTCTCTACTAAAGATACCAAAATTAGCCAGGTGTGGTGGCACACCCCAGTAATCCCAGCTACTTGGGAGGCTGAGGCACGAGAATCACTTGAACCTGGGAGGTGGGGTTGCAGTGAGTCAAGATCACGCCACTGCACTCCAGCCTGGGTGACAGAGCGAGACTGTGACTTGAAAAAAAAGAAAATTAGTATCTTCCTTCTTTCCAGTGTAGACTAAAAAGATTTAGCATCTTCCGGCTCTGCTGTGATTATTTCACATTGCATACCTATATCAAAATATCTCATGTACCCCATAAATATATACACCGCCTATGTACCCACAAAAACTAAAAATTAAAAAGCAGTATCGGCCGGGTGCGGTGGCTCACGCCTGTAATCCCAGCACTTTGGGAGGCTGAGGCAGGTGGATCACCTGAGGTTGGGAGTTCAAGACCAGCCTGACCAACATGGAGAAACCCCGTCTCTACTAAAAATACAAAATTAGCCAGGCATGGTGGTGCATGCCTGTAATCCCAGCTACTCAGGAGGCTGAGGCAGGAGAATTGCTTGAACCCAGGAGGCGGAGGTTGCAGTGAACTGAGATCGCGCCATTGCGCTCCAGCCTGGGCAAAAAGAGCGAAACTCCGTCTCACAAAAAACGACAACCAAAAACAACAACAACAAAACAAAACAAAACAAAACAAAACAAACCGTATCTTCCAAGATTCATGAAGATATTGCCTGTGTAAAATCAGAACGGGATGGTGGGAAAAAGAGAAATCAAGAGAACAAGAAAAAACTTGGAAATTAAACATAATGGCCCGAAAGAAAAAGAAAGAACAGCAGGTAAAGTTTCTCTCTTAAAATACAGAGCAAAAAAGAGGAAGAGGCAGAAATAATGATACGGAGGACTGACACAAGAATCTCCACACTCAGGTAATAGGAATTCAATAAGGAGGGAGGAACAGAACACGTCTGTCGCCCAGGCTGGAGTGCAGTGGCACAGTCATAGCTCAACGCAGCCTTGACTTCTTGGACTCAAGCGATCCTCCTGCCTCAGCCTCCTGAGTAGCTGGGGCTATGGGAATGCGCCACCAAGCCTGGCTAATTTTTGTATCTTTTATAGAGATGGGGTTTCATTCACTATGTTGCCCAGGCTGGTCTCGAACTCCTGGGCTCAAGCAATCCTCCCACCTCAGCCTCCCAAAGTGCTGGGATTACAGGCATGAGCCACCGTGCCTGGCCAGATCCACCCTACTCTTAACTACTTACATCTCTAATGACTCTATTCCCAAATAAGGCCACATTCTGATACACTGAAAAGGGAGTTAGGACTTTGATAAATCTTTTGTTTTTGTTTGCGGGGGGGTGGGGGGTGGGGGGTGGGCTGCTGGGGGGCACAATCAACTGGTAACACAAGGGAAAGAAGCAAACCAGCCAAGAGACAGAACTAAATGCCATCCTGATGTTGCTGTTTGGGCCCCTAGATCTGGCTCTGTCTGAAGCTAGCAAGAGCCATCCCGGACTTTTAAAGTTACTTAAAGACAATAGTTTTACTTTTTTGGCGTAAGCTCATTTCAGTTGGGTTTCTACATTTGCAGCAGAAAAGGCCTTCGATGGCAAAGCATCCTTCAGAGTGTAGCCTAAGTATCTGTTTCCCTCAGGTCTTCTCTGTTCCCTTAATCTAATTTAGATTTCTCTGTTCTATTTTTTTTTTTTTTTTGAGATGGTGTCTTGCTCTGTTGCCCAGGCTGGAGTCCAGTGACATGATTTTGGCTCACTGCAAACTCCATCTCCCAGATTCAAGCGATTCTCCTGCCTCAGCCTCCGGAGTAGCTGGGATTACAGGCACCCACCACCACGCCCAGCTAATTTTTTGTATTTTTACTGGAGTTAGTAGAAATGAGATTTCACCATGTTGGCCAGGGTGGTGTTGAACTCCTGACCTCAAGTGATCCACCTGTCTCTGCCTCTCAAAGTACTGGGATTACAGGCATAGCCACTGTGCCCAGCCCCCCACCGCCTTTTGTTTGTTTGTTTGTTTTGAAACAGGGTCTCACTCTGTTCCCCAGGCTGGAGTATAGTGGTGCGAACTCAGGTCACTACAGCCTTCACCTCCTGGGATAAGGTGATTCTCCTATCTCAGTCTCCTGAGTAGCTGGGACTACAGGTGTGCACTACCACATCAGCTAATTTTTGTATTTTTTGTAGAGACAGGGTTTCGCCATGTTGCCCAGGCTGGTTTCGAACTCCTGGGCTCGAGCTATCCGCCTGCCTCGGCTTCCCAATCCCTGTTCTGTTCTTTCATAGTCCCCTGTGGACTCTGACTTTCATAGTTCTTAGCTTCGGTTATTACATTATTATGTGGGTTACTGATTGAATGACTGTTTCCTCCAAGAGACAGTGTGATCCAACAAGGAAGGTTCTTTTTTTGTTGTTCTTTCTCCCCATGGACCAGCACAGTGCCTAGTAAAAAAAAATAATTATCTGCATAATAAACATGTTTGAATGAATGGGTCATTGACTGGAGAAAGGTGACGTGTAGACCTAGAGACATCAGATTTGGGGCGGTCCCCAGCTAATGACAATTCCTTGCTGAACTGCAGAGCCTCAACCCGCTCCAACCTTTTTTTTGAGATGGAGTCCTGCTCTGTCGCCCAGGCTGGAATGCAATGGTGCGATCTCAGCTCCCTGCAACCTCTGCCTCCTGGATTCAAGGGATTCTCCTGCTTCAGCCTCCCCAGTAGCTGGGATTACAGGCGTGCACCACCACACTAAGGCTAATTTTTGTATTTTTAGTAGAGACGAGGCTTCACCATGTTGGCCAGGCTGGTCTGGAACTCCTGACCTCGGGTGATCCGCCAGCCTCGGCCTCCCAAAGTGCTGGGATTACAGGTGTGAGCCACTGCCTGTATGGGAGGGGATGTGGAGGTGGGGGCTGAAGGGGTGGGGGAGGGGATGTGAAGGTGGGGATGATGGGGGAGGGGGTGGCGATATAGACGTGGGGTGTGAAGGGGATGGGGAGAGGGTGTGAAGGGATGAGGCCCGCACAGTCCCCGCCCCCATATGGGCGGAGCTTCCTGGCCGGGCCTGTGTCGCGGCAGAGCCCGGCGGGCTTTGCGCAGGCGCTTATGCCCTCGCGGGGTTTCCGTGCACTTCGCCTGCGGGGTCGCGCTGTGGCCGCGGGTGAGCCTGGGGACTGCGGAGCGGGCGCAAGGCGCGTCCGGACAGTCGCAGCCCTGACCCCTGGGACCGCCTTCCCCACGTGGGCTTGGGCTCCGCGCCTAGGTGGGGCGGGGGCGGGGTGGTCCGCGCGCAGCAGGGGGCCGCCAGGACCGCATTCCGGTTTCCTCGACTGGCCGCGGCGGCGGTGCGCTGTCGGCCCAGCAGGTGCGGCGGGGGCAGGGTCACGGGTGTCGCGCGCCGCCCTGGGCCCGCCTCCGCGGTGCCTCGCGTGAGGCCCGTGCCAGGGCCCGCTGAGTCTGGCCAGCTCGTGGGCCGCCTGGCTACCGCCTGGGTCCTCCGGGCGCTGCACCCCGCAGCTTCTGGGAACCGTGCGCGCCCACAGGCGGACAAGGTTCTTGCTAAATTGAGTTGTCCCCTAGGCTTTGCTGGACAGAGCGGCTCCACTGCGTTGACAAGGAGGGGGCTCAGGGACAGGAATCTCAGCGGGAAGACAACCCCTCCTGCGAAGGGAGGCCCATCAGGGCTTCAGAGAAGGGGCCCAGAGACGCATAAGAGGAGCGTGTGATGCGGAGGGGCCTGGGCTTAGGGGAAGCCCTGAAAGACCCAACAGAGGAAGGGAGCTGGGCAGAGGGTGATAGCAGGGGCCAGACTGAGCGAACAGTGCCCAGGCTGGTGTCAAACTCCAGGCCTCAAGTGATCCTCCCGCCTTGGCCTCCGAGGGTGCTGGGGTTATGGGCATGAGCCACTTTGCCTGGCCTACTCAATTCTGTTTTAAATGTTTGTGTTTGTGAAGTGAGACAAAAATTGTTAAAGCAATGGGAAACATTGCAGGTTTAAGCGCCACTAAGTCATATTGGAGTCAAAAAGGGATGCGGGGATGTGGTTCCCTCCTTTCCTTCTGCGGGGTCAAGGTTACCCAGCGGACGGGGGTGCTTTTAGGAGAATTAGGCGGGTGCAGAGCTGCCAGATCGCTCATTCTGTTTCTTCCCCCTTTTTCCAGGTATACTATTTGAAGAACAGGTTTCTTTGCTCTTAGAGGAGCATCAGAAAATGAACAAACCCCAGGTGAGTTTCTTTTTGTCGATTCTTTTTCGTTTTCCAGGGGATTTGCTGGCTTTCATAAAATTCGTTGATTCAGATGGACATTTAGAAAGCTACTTCAGGGTAAATGGGGAGTGAGAGGCAGCTGAGCAGCAGGCAGAGGCAGCTGCGGATCCCTGTGGTCATGTGATCCTACAGTCGTCAAAGGGGAGTGGCAGATTGGTCTTTTTCTTTTGAGACAGTCTTGCTCTGTTGCCCAGGCTGGAATGCAGTGGCATGATCTTGGCTCACTGCAACCTTCACCTCTGGGGTTCAACCAAATCTCATGCCTCGGTCTCCCGAGTAGCTGGGACTACAGGTGCTCACCACTACACCCGGCTAATTTTTGTATTTTTTACAGAGACGGTTTTGCCATGTTGGCCAGTCTGGTCTCGAGCCCCTGACCTCCTGGCCTCCTGCCTGGGCCTCCCAAAGTGCTGGGATTATAGGCATGAGCCACTGCACCCGGCCCTGATTTGTCTTTTGTCTTCCTAATCTGCACTTCATTTTCACTGGCCACCAGAAGAAATGAACTAGTTACTCTTGGGACGGAAAGATTTCCTGGAGTCTGAAAAAATGTCTGAACATCTTCATGGAGCAAAGAACCTTTGCAGTCAACCTCCCTGTTGCCTGCAATTGTTCTTTGTTGGAAGTGGAGGGTAGAACTCAGGTTTTATTCATTGTCTGGATCGACCACATTTTCTTTACCTCTTCATTTGCAGATGGACATTTTGGCTGTTTCCACTTTTTCGTCGTTGTAAATAATGCTGCTAGGAGCATTGGGGTACAGGTATCTGTTCATTCATTCGCATGTTAGTCTGCTTTGTGTAATCTTGCCACTTCCCCGCCACCTGCCTGGGATGTCCTGATAAAGCCTAAGCGCAGTGCATGTTTTCCCAGCCTGGCCTTCCTAGAATATTCTGCTGCATTGGCATTGAACTGCTTTCACCTTCTAGAAAGGCCCCTCTCCCTGGTGTCTTGTGACATGCTTCTTGTGGCTTTATTCCTGCTGCTCAGGTTTCTTGGTGCCCCTCATTGTGTCTTCCTCCTGCTCATAGCCATGGCTTATGTCCAGATGTCCATCCTTGACTCCCTCATCTTTCTACTCTGCCAGTCTTTCCCAAGTATTTCATGCCCTCTGTAGTGGTAGGGACAGGAGGCAGGGAAATTCTGGGCAGAAGAGAGCATGTCCCTGGCGAGGGCCCCACCCTCAAGCTGAAAAGCCTGACAGTGTGGTCCAAAGTGAGAATTTACATCCCTGTTTTCCCGCTTGAATGTTGCCTTTTCCCAAACCACCCATGGCCCACCCCGCCCCCCCATCCTGTGCCCATAAAAACCCCAGGTTTTGTCTGTAGAAGCCCTTTGTATTTCCATATCAATTTTAGGGCCGGGCGTGGTGGCTCACGCCTGTAATCTCAGCACTTTGGGAGGCCGAGGCGGGCGGATCACCTGAGGTTTTAGCCTGGCCAACATGGTGAAACCCCATCTCTACTAAAAATACAAAAATTAGCCAGGCATAGTTGCATGCACCTGTAATCCCAGCTACTAGGGAGGCTGAGGCAGTAGAGTCACTTGAATCCAGGAGGTGGAGGTTGCAGTGAGATGAGATTGTGCCACTGTACTCCATCCTGGGCAACAAGAGCGAAACTCTATCAAAAACAACAAAAAAATTAGAACCAGCTTGTATATATCTACAAAGAAACATTTAGGATTAAGGTTGGAATTGAACTTGTAGATAAGTTGGGGGAGAATGGACCTCTTTATTTTTACATCTATTGAAGTCTTTAACTTACTGCAGGATTGTTTTGTAGTTTACAAGGCACAGGTCTGGCACATCTCTCAAATGTATCCCTAAGTGTTTCATTTTTTTTGATACTCTTGTAAATGGTATTGAATTTCAATTTATGATTGTTCATTGCTAGTATGTAGAAATGCCAGATTTTGTATGTTTATACTGTATCCTGCAACCCTATTAAACTCACTAGTTCTAGTAGCTTTCTTGTAGGTTCTGCAAGATTTTCTACATGGACAATTCTATCATGTCATTTACAAATAGTTTTACTTCTTCTCTAATCTGTATGACTTTTTGTTGTTTTATTGCATTGACGAAAACCGCCCATATAATGTTGAACAGAAGTGAGACGGGACATCTTTGCCTTTCTTATTTTAATTTTAGGAGGACAGCAGTAAGTCTTTCACCATTACTGTGATGGCATCTGTTGGTTTTTCATGAGTGCTTTTTATTAGGTTGAGAAAATTTCCTTTTATTCTTTTTTTTTTTTTTTTCTTTTTTTGAGACGGAGGCTCACTCTCTTGCCCAGGCTGGAGTGCAGTGGCGTGATCTCGGCTCACTGCAAGCTCCGCCTCCCAGGTTCACGCCATTCTCCTGCTTCAGCCTCCTGAGTAGCTGGGACTACAGGCGCCTGCCACCACACCCGGCTAATTTTTGTATTTTTAGTAGAGATGGGGTTTCACTGTGTTAGCCAGGATGGTCTTGATCTCCTGACCTTGTGATCCACCCCCGTCGGCCTCCTAAAGTGCTGGGATTACAGGTGTGAGCCACCGTTCCCAGCCTCCTTTTATTCTTAAACTGTTGAAAGTTCTTTTTTTTTTAAATCAGGAATCAGTGTTTTGTCAAATCCTTTTCTGCATCTATTGATAAAATTATATGGTTTTTCTTATCTGTTTGTTAGTATCATAAATTATGTTTGATTTTTAAATATTAGTGTTCACCTGGTACAAACTTGTTCTAATATTCTTACCCTGTCTTGTATCTGTGGAATTTCTAGTGATGTTACCTCTCATCCCTGATAGTGATAATTTGTGGGTGCTGCCTGCTCCTCTTCTCTGTCTTTCATCAGTGTAGCTAGAGGTTTGAAACATTTATTGATTTATTTTTTTAAAAACATATATTATTGATTTTTGATTTTCTGTTCTCCATTTTATTGTTTTTTGTTCTCAGTTTTATTACTTTTTTCTGACTACTTTGGTATAATTTGCTCTTTTTCTGGTTTCTAAAAAGGTAGAAGATGAGGTCACTGATTTTATTATTACTATTTTTTTGAAGTGTGGTCTCACTCTGTCACACAGGCTGGAGTGCAGTGGTGTGATCTTGGCTCACTGCAACGTCCACCTCCCAGGTTCAAGTGATTCTCTTGTCTTAGCCTCCCGAGTAGCTGAGATTATAGGTGTCCGCCACCACGCCTGGATAATTTTTCTATTTTTAGTATAGATGGGGTTTCGCCACGTTGGCCAGGTTGGTCTTGAACTCCTGACTTCAGGTGATCCACCCACCTTGGTCTCCCAAAGTGTTGGGATTAACAGGCGTGAGCCACCATGCCCGGCCTGCTTTCAAATTTTTAAGAAAATGTAGTTTAAGGGGCATGATTTGAAAAAGTGGTGTGTGTAGGGGGGTACATTTTCTGGAGGATAACTGAGTTTTTTGTGGAGCCAAAGCTGAAAAGCAAGCTAGTCGAGTGTAAGAATCTCTCTTAGACATGTGACTTGTCTTTGGAAATGAATATTTTAGAAGATATTTATTGTGGATTTTTGTAAAGATACTTTGAACTAATATAAACCTTATTTTATCTGTTGGCACATAGATAGTGGCACATAGATAGTGGGCTTTATCTATACAGGTTTTTTATTTTATTTTATTTTTTTTAGATGGAGTCTCGCTCTGTCACTCAGGCTGGAGTGCAGTGGTGTGATCTTGGCTCACTGCAAGCTCTGCATCCCGGGTTCACGCCATTCTCCCACCTCAGCCTCCCAAGTAGCTGGGACTGCATGCGCCCACCACCACACCTGGCTAATTTTGTTTTTGTATTTTTAGTAGACGTGGTTTCACCGTGTTAGCCAGGATGGTCTCGATCTCCTGACCTCATGATCCACCCACCTCGGCCTCCCAAAGTGCTGGGATTACAGGTGTGAGGCACCGCGCCTGGCCTATCTGTATAGGCCTTAGTCATCTGTTTTCTCTCACGTCTCAGCCATCCTGTGGTATTTCTCCTTAACAGCCATGTCTCCAAACACTGCTTTTCACTCCATTTCCTGCTCATGATTTCTGTTGGGCTGACCTCATTTTTCTGTCCTGCTTTTCCCTCAGTTAACTCTTCCCTATGTTTAATAATTTCACCTTTTCAGTTTTGAGGGTCGTCTTTTTAAAAATAGCAAATATATATGTGTTCCTCGCTAGTTTTTCCCTCCCTTTTCCACTATTGCAGGCGGTTTTCATTTTTTGAAACCAAGGTGAAATACATATTTGGGATTTCATCCCAGGAGCCTGGGCCTGAAAATAGAGAATCCATGATATAAATCACACGTACATAGGAAATGTGTTAACATTTTTTTTTTTTTGAGACGGATTCTCGCTCTGTCGCCCCAAGCTGGAGTGCAGTGGTGAGATCTCGGCTCACTGCAAGCTCCGCCTCCTGGGTTGATGTCATTCTCCTGCCTCAGCCTCCTGAGTAGCTGGGACTACAGGCGCCCGCGACTACGCCCAGCTAATTTTTTGTATTTTTTAGTAGAGACAGGGTTTCAGTGTGTTAGCCAGGATGGTCTCGATCTCCTGACCTCTTGATCCGCCCGCCTCGGCATCCCAGAGTGCTGGGATTACAGGTGTGAGCCACCACGCCTGGCCAACATTTTTAACATATACTTAATTTTTCTCATTTCTAGAAGTTGAGAAATTAAAGAGACCTGATAAAGGAAAGCCGGGAAAATCGAGATAAATATTTGTGGTACACTTCAGTCCTCAGTAACAACACACTGACTAAGAAAAGGGAATACGTTTTTGGGAAAACCCTTAATCTGGGTGCAAACCAGGTTTCTTCAAGAAAAATAGCCTGTCAGTTTGACTCATGTGGAATGAGTTTGAATATGTTTCAGAATCAAGTATTGGTGACAAAAATTACTCCAGTAATAATGCTGATGAAATTAATATAAGTGAGAAGTTGCCTTTTGGTAGTAATCAGGAAAACACTCATGCTGGAAGGAAATCTGTTGAATATAACCAAAGTGGGAAGTCACCAAGTCATAGTGAGGACCTTATTGAGGATCAGGAAATTCAAGCTTTGAGACCACCTTTGGAAGATAACGAACATGGAAATGTCTTCCTTGAGAAGGTAGCCATCATCACACAAGAGACAGCTCAAACAGGAGAGAAACCCGATGATTATAAGGAGCATGGAGAAAATGTCAGTGCCACGTCAACTCCCAAAGTTCATCAAGAAACTCACATAAGGAGGAATCACTCTGAAGTTAATGAGTGTGAGAAGTCAACCTTCTTCAAACATCAGAAAGTTAATACAGGGCTGAAAACCCATGGAGCTAATGAAAATGAGAATTGCAGTCACACGTCACATCTTACTGTGCCTCACAGAACTCACAGGGTAGAGAAAACTTTTGAATGTAGTCATTGCAAGAAATCTTTTTGCCAGGAGTCCCACCTCACTGAGCATCAGAGGACATGCACAAGAGAGAAACCATGTGAAAGGAATAAATATGGGAAAACCTTTCAGAAATTACAACTTATCAACTCTCAGATAGTACATCGAGAAGAGAAACCCCATGAATGTGGTAAAACCCTAGTGAAGTCAGCCCTCACTAATCACCAGATAATTCAGTCAGAAAAGAAGCTTTATGTATGTAGTGACTGTAAGAAACCTTTTTCTCATAGCTCAGTCCTAAGAGTCCATCAGAGAATTCACACAGGGGAGAAGCCCTATCAGTGTAATGGGAAATCCTAAGCAAAATGAAACTTCAGTCACCATCAGAGAACTCTTACACATGGGAGAAACCATATGAATATAAGGAATGTACGAAATCCTTCCATGTGAAACCAAACCTCACTAAACATCAGGAAACACATACAGGGGAGAAACCTTTCAAATGTACTGAATGAAGGAGAACTTCCTTCCAGAAATCACAGTTGGCTGATTATTACAGAAAACACACAGGAGAGAAACCCTGCAAATGTAATGAATTTGTTGGCCAGACGTGGTGGCTCACGCCTGTAATCCCAGTACTTTGGGAGGCTGAGGCGGGCAGATCACGAGGTCAGGAGATCGAGACCATCCTGGCTAACATGGTAAAACCCTCTCTGTACTAAAAATAGAAAAAATCAGCCAGGCGTGGTGGGCGCCTGTAGTCCCAGCTACTCAGGAGGCTGAGGCAGGAGAATGGCATGAACCCATGAACCCAGGAGGTGGAGCTTGCGGTGAGCCAGGATCACGCCACTGCACTCTCACTTGGGCGACAGAGTGAGACTCTGTCTCAAAAAAAACTTTTTTTTTTTTTTTGAGACGGAGCCTCGCTCTGTCGCCGGGGCTGGAGTGCAGTGGCTGGATCTCAGCTCACTGCAAGCTCCGCCTCCCGGGTTTATGCCATTCTCCTGCCTCAGCCTCCGGAGTAGCTGGGACTACAGGCGCCCGCCACCTCGCCAGGCTAGTTTTTTTGTATTTTTTAGTAGAGACGGGGTTTCACCGTGTTAGCCAGGATGGTTTCGATCTCCTGACCTCGTGATCTGCCCGTCTCGGCCTCCCAAAGTGCTGGGATTACAGGCTTGAGCCACTGCGCCCAGCCAAAAAAAACTTTTAATGAATGTGGAAGATCAATCCTACTATAAGGCAACCCTAAATGTACATCAGGGAAAGCACACAGAAGACAAACCCTATAAATGTACTGAGTGTGAGAAATCCTTCTCTTATAAATCAGCGCTAATTATACGTGAGGAAACACACACAGGTAAGAAACCCTATGAGTGTAATGAATGTGTGAAACCCTTTTGTGGGGAATCAAGTCTCAGTAAACATCAGAAAATTCACACCAGGGAGAATCCGTATGAATGCAGTGAATGTGGAAAATCTCTATGAATTCAGTTCTCATTGTGCATCAGAGAACTCACACTGGGGAGAAACCCTATGGATGCAATGAATGTGAGAAGTCCTTCTACAACAAGGATGCCCTCACTAAACATAAGAGAACTCACACAGGGGAGAGGCTACATAAATGTAATGAATGTAGGAAGTCCTTACAACCCTAGTTATACACCAGAGAACTCACACTGGAGAGAAACCTTACAAATGTAATGAATGTGAAAAATCCTTCTATCTGAAGTCACATCTTTTTTTTTTTTTTAATTTTTTGAGATGGAGTCTCACTCTGTCACCCAGGCTGGAGTGCAGTAGCGTGATCTTGGCTCGCTGCAACCTCCACCTCCTGAGTTCAAGCAATTGTCATGCCTTAGCCTCCCAGCTAGCTGGGATTACAGGTGCCCGCCACCACACCCAGCTAATTTTTGTATTTTTAGTAGAGACAGGGTTCCTTTTTTTTTTGAGACGGAGTCTCGCTCTGTCGCCCAGGCTGGAGTGCAGTGGCCGGATCTCAGCTCACTGCAAGCTCTGCCTCCCGGGTTCATGCCATTCTCCTGCCTCAGCCTCCCGAGTAGCTGGGACTACAGGCACCTGCCACCTCACCCGGCTAATTTTTTGTATTTTTTAGTAGAGACAGGGTTTCACTGTGTTAGCCAGGCTGGTCTCAATCTCCTGACCTCGTGATCTGCCCGTCTCGGCCTCCCAAAGTGCTGGGATAACAGGCTTGAGCCACCGCGCCCGGCCTGAGACAGGGTTTCACCATGTTGGCCAGGATGGTCTCAAACTCCTGACCTCAAGTGATCAGCCTGCCTCAGCCTCCCAAAGTGCTGGGATTACAGGCATGAGCTACTGCACTTGGCCTGAAGTCACATCTTAATATTCATCAGAGAATTCACACAGGAAGGAGACCTCATGTACGTAATGAATGTGGGAAGGCCTTTTCTGTGAAGTCAGACCTCACTGATCATCAGAGAACACACGGAGAAGAGAAACCCTATGAATGTACCGAATGTCAGAAAACTTTTCGCCATAAATCTACCCTGATGGTACATCAGAGAACTCATACGGGGAGAGGCCTTAAAAATGCAATGAATGTGGAAAATCTTTCTCTTTTTTTTATTTTTATTTTATTTTTTTTGAGACGGAGTCTCGCTCTGTCGCCCAGGCTGGAGTGCAGTGGTCAGATCTCAGCTCACTGCAAGCTCCGCCTCCCGGGTCTACACCATTCTCCTGCTTCAGCCTCCCGAGTAGCTGGGACTACAGGCACCCGCCACCTCGCCCGGCTAGTTTTTTGTATTTTTTAGTAGAGACGGAGTTTCACCGTGTTAGCCAGGCTGGTCTCGATCTCCTGCCCTCGTGATCCGCCCGTCTCGACCTCCCAAAGTGTTGGGATTACAGGCTTGAGCCATTGCGCCTGACCCGGAAAATCGAAAATATATGAAGTCAGCCCTCAGTCAGCATCAGAGAATAAATACATGGGAGAAACCCTGTGAATATAAAGAATGTGGGAACGCCTACCAGAGGTCACACTTTACTAAACATCATCAAACATACACCAGGCAAGAAACCCCATGAATGTAAGGAATGTGGAAAAACCTTCCAGAAGTCATGCTTCATTGAACATCAGAGGACACACCCAGGGGAGAAACCCCATGAATGTAATAAACGTGGGAAATTCTTCTGCTATAAGTCACCCTTAACCATTCAGCAGAGAACTCACATGGAAGAGAAGCCCTATCAATGTAGCAAATGTGATACGTATTTCTGTATGAAATCACACCTCCCTGTGCATCAGAGATCTCATACCAGGAAGAACCCTTTTGAGTGTAATGAATGTGAGAAAATGTTTTGTGTGAAGTCAAACCTCATCAGTCATCAGAGAACTCACACAGGGGAGAAGCCATATGAATGCAATACATGCAGGATATCCTGTGTGAAGTCATCCCCCACACAAGAGTGATACCCTGAATTGTAACAAATGTGGGAAATCCTCATGTGTAAAGTCCATTTGTTTTTCAAACCAGAATTCATGGTAGAAACCTTATGAATGTAAGTAATGTAGGGGTCTCCTTCTGTGTAAATTAAATCATTAGTTGGCATCAGAAAACACAAGATATAGGGGCTGGAGGCTTCTCCACAAATGAAATGGATATGGGAACATTTTGTGTTATCTTAGAAAATACTGGCCGGGCACGGTGGCTCAGGCCTGTAATCCCAGCACTTTGGGAGGCTGAGGCAGGTGGATCACCTGAGGTCAGGAGTTCAAGACTAGCCTGGCCAACATGGGAAATCCCATCTCTACTAAAAATACAAAAATTAGCCAGGCATGGTGGTGGGTGTGTGTAATCCTAGCTACTTGGGAGTCTGGGGCAGGAGAATCACTTGAACCCAGGAGGCGGAGGTTGTGGTGAGCCAAGATCATGATATTGCACTCCAGCCTGGGTGACAAGAACGAAAACTCTGTCTCAAAAAAAAAAAAAAAAAAAATTACAGAAAACTCAAATGGGAAGAGACCCGTGAGAACAGCTTGTATATTAGTATCTACCAATAAATCAAATATGGTATGTTTCACATAAATCACAGGGAAAGACCAACGTAACAGAAATATAAAAGCATTTACAAAGTTCCAGCACATTTACACGTCAGATGATTGATACTGGTGTAAAACTCTGTTTGCTATGCATGAAAGCTTTCAGGAAAAATTCAGATATAAGCAGAGAATTAATACTGAAGGGACATCTATTAATTTAGGAGATAGAGATACTTTTTTTTTTTTTTTTTTGAGAAGGAGTCTTTGTCACCCAGGCTGGAGTGCTGTGGCGCAGTCTTGGCTCACTGCAAGCTCCACCTCCCGGGTTCACGCCATTCTCCTGCCTCGGGCTCCTTCGTAGCTGGGAGCTACCACGCCCTGGCTAGTTTTTGTATTTTTAGTAGAGACAGTTGCACTATGTTGGCCAGGATGGTCTTGAACTCCTGGCCTCATGATCCACCCACCTCGGCCATCCAAAGTGCTGGGATTACAGGCATGAGCCACCGTGCCTGGCCCCCTTTTTATTTTTCTGTGTCCTTTTTTATTTTTATTTCTCTTTTTTTATTATTATTTTTTAAATGTATTTATCTTTTTTGAGACGGAGTCTTGCTCTGTCGCCCAGGCTGGAGTGCAGTGGCCGGATCTCAGCTCACTGCAAGCTCCGTCTCCCCGGGTTCACGCCATTCTCCTGCCTCAGCCTCCCGAGTAGCTAGGACTACAGGCGCCCGCCACCTTGCCCGGCTAGTTTTTTGTATTTTTTAGTAGAGACGGGGTTTCACCGGGTTAGCCAGGATGGTCTCGATCTCCTGACCTCATGATCCGCCCATCTTGGCCTCCCAAAGTGCTGGGATTACAGGCTTGAGCCACCGCGCCCGGCCTCTCTTTCTTTATGAGACAGGGTCTCTCGCTCTGTTGCCCACGCTGGAGTGCAGTGGCACGATCATAGCTCACCACAGTCTGCAACTCCTGGGCTCGAGATCCTCCTGCCTCAGCCTCCCAGAGTAGCTGGGACTACACGTGTGTACCACCACACCCAGCTACTTTTTAAAAAAAATTTTGTAAAGTCAGGGTCTCACCATCTTGTCCAGGCTGGTTTAAAACTCTTGGGCTCAAGTGATCCTCCTGCCTCAACCTCCCAAAGTGCTAGGATTACAGGCGTGAGCCACTGTGCCTGTCCTTGTCCTTTTTTATTGAGGCATATATTTCTTTTTTCTTTTTTTTCTTTTGAGATGGAGTCTTGCTTCTTTGCCCATGCTGGAGTGCAGTGGTGCGATCTCAGCTCATTGCAACCTCTGCCTCCTGGGTTCTAGCAATTCTACTGCCTCAGTCTCCCAACTAGCTGGGATTACAGGTATGTGCCAGCACGTCTGGCTGATTATTGTATTTTTAGTAGAGATGGGGTTTCACCATGTTGGCCAGGATGGTCTCAAACTCCTGACCCCAAGTGATCTGCCCACCTCAGCCTCCCAAAGTGCTGAGATTACAGGTGTGAGCCACTGCACTTGTCCTTGAGGCATGATTTATACACAGTAAAATAACGTGGGTTAAGGGCAGGATCTGATGAGTTTTGACTAATGGTTACACTCATGTGACCACTTCCCCATTGATAACACAGAACGTTCCCACTGCCTTTGGTTTTTTTGGTCTTTGTTTTGAAGACGTCTTACTCTGTCACCCAGGCTAGAGGGCAGTGGCACGATCATAGTTCACTGCAGCCTTGACCTCCTGGGCTCAAGTGATCCTCCCACCTCAACCTCCTGAGTAGCTAAGACTACAGGTGCGTATCACCACACCTGGCTAATTTTTTTTTTTTTTTTTTAGACGGAGTCTTGCTCTGTCACCCGGGCTGGAGTGCAGTGGTGTGATCTCGGCTCACTGCCAGTTCTGACTCCAGGGTTCACACCATTCTCCTGCCTCAGCCTCCCAAGTAGCTGGGACTACAGGTGCCCGTCACCACGCCTGGCTAATTTTTTTGTGTTTTTAGTAGAGACGGGGTTTCATCGTGTTAGCCAGGATGGTCTCAATCTCCTGCCCTTGTGATCTACCCGCCTTGGCCTCCCAAAGTGCTGGGATTACAGGCTTGAGTCACCGCGCCTGGCTGAGAGATTTTTTTTCTCTCTACAAATACTGAAATACTAGAAGTCACATTTCAGGTACCAAATTTAGGAAATGTAATATGTGATACATCTAATGCTAATGACGTTCATTGTTGGAATATGAAAGCTTTTGAAAAACAAGTTGCTGTCACAGGCTGACTGTATTACACATTTGAGTCCTTGAGGTAAGATGGGTACATTTGTTAGTGAGAAACATACAACATACGTACATGGCCTGTGTCTGATTTACACAGTGGAACTCCACAGAGTGGTCAGCAGGAAATCTCTCTCCATAGCTTAAGAACTGTTTTAACAGATCTACCACACGAAATGCCTCCAGTGTTTCTTTGTATCTTTTTGTTTGTTTGTTTTTGAGTCAGAGTCTCGCTCTGTTGCCCAAGCTGGAGTGCAATGGCACAATCTCGCTTCACTGCCACCTCTGCCTCCCGGTGTCTAGTGATTCTTCCTCCTTCAGCCTTAGGAGTAGCTGGGATTACAGGTGCCTGGCACCGTGCCTGACTAATTTTTGTATTTTTAGTAGAGACGGGTTTCTCCATGTTGGGCAGGCTGGTCTCAAACTCCTAACCTCAAGTGATCTGCCCGCCTTGGCCTCCCAACGTGCTGGGATTACAGGCATGAGCCACTGTGCCCGGCCTCTTTGTATCTTAATAGTACAGTATACTTGATACGTGACATGTATGACAAATTTGAAGTACACAATATGTTATTAAGTGAGAAATGCAGAGTACAGAAAACTATGTGGCTTGCTGTCTTTTGTGTGAGAATTGAGAGGAAGAAATAATATGTATTTACATAGATATTTTGTATATATATTTCTCTATTACATATGTTTATTTTTTTTTAATTCTAAATTTTTTGTAGAGATGGGGCTCGCTATGTTGCCCAGGCTGGTCTTGAACTCCTGGGCTCAAGCGGTGTTCCTGCCTCAGTCTCCCAAAGTGCTGAGATTACAGGCATGAGCTACTGTGCCTGGCCAATATATTTTATGTAATACATATATTTTGCAAATAAGTATAAACTACAAACTACAAACCTGAAGAGTAAGTTACAAACTAAAAAATGAATACGTATGGAGATGGGAGTGAACAGGGTGGCGGGGCTGAGGATAGAGACAAGGCTTCTTCAAGTATACCTTTTTGTGAAGTTTTGACTTTTGGATAAATATGAGTCATTTACATACTCAAAAGCACATTTTGAAATTGCAAGCGAAGAAGAAATCAACTGAAGTTTATAGCAAATGAGTAACTTCACTAAGCAGAAGAGCTCATTCTTTCAATAGACTTTTAAATGCAGTATTATGAGCAATTCCTTAGTGGGATTTTTTTCTGTTTTGAGACAAAAAGAACTTAAAAAAATGACAGGTGTCACTCATTAATTTCCACGTTAGTAATATCGGTGTTATTTCCAACCTATTTTGTGGGAATAGATTCAAATAGTTCTAAGATAAAGCAACAATAAATTGTGAAAGTTACTGGAGGGGACCAAAATTTCCACTTTAAGAGATGACTATAACAACTCAAAGTAGTTATGTAAAACTCCCCATAATGATGAATATATATTGAAAATATCACTCATGATTTTTAAAAAACATTTATATCCTAGGTCTGTTCATGGGAGGGCCCAGAACCAATGGTTCCCCTGTAGTGATGAGCAAATTCAGCCCTCAACATGGCCATTCAAGGAACCAGGACTCCTTGGAGCAACAGCTGGTCTAGGTCTGGGTCCTGAAGTGCCCAAGGTAAGCCTGGAACGTCCTGGGTCAGAAACCAGGGAAGCACTCAAAGATTCACAGTAATGTGAAAACGCGAACAGACGCTATAACTAGAAGGGGCTCCCCTGGTCAAACGTGAAGCACTTTGGTGAACAAAAACAATGACAGTAACTGACAATAACATTCTGAATAAAGAAAATTCTGGCCGGGCGCGGTGGCTCACACCTGTAATCCCAGCATTTTGGGAGGCTGAGGCGGGCGGATCACGAGGTCAGGAGATGGAGACCATCCTGGCTAACACGGTGAAACCCCGTCTTTCCTAAAAATACAAAAAAAATTAGCTGGGCGTGGTGGTGGGCCAGTCCCACCTACTCGGGATGCTGAGGCAGGAGAATGGCGTGAACCTGGGAGGCGGAGCTTGCAGTGAGCCGAGATCACGCCACTGCACTCCAGCCTGGGCAACAGAGCGAGACTCCATCTCAAAAAAAACAAAACAAAACAAAACAAAAAAGGCCGGGCGGGGTGGCTCACGCCTGTAATCCCAGTGCTTTGGGAGGCTGAGGCAGGTGGATCACCTGAGGTCAGGAGTTCGAGACCAGCCTGACCAACATGGAGAAATGCCGTTTCTACTAAAAATACAAAATTAACCAGGCACAGTGGCGCATTCCTGTAATTCCAGCTACTCGAGAGGCTGAGGCAGGAGGATCGCTTATACCTGGGAGGCAGAGGTTGCAGTGAGCCGAGATTGTGCCTTTGCACTCCAGCCTGGGCAACAAGAGCAAAACTCCACCTCAAAAAGAAAAAAAAAAATCTAAGTCTATAGTGATGCAAAAAAGAGAGAGACTAAAGGCATTTCCATGATTGGTGGGAGCTCTCACACAAACTCCTTACTTTTGGCCGGGTGCGGTGGCTCAAGCCTGTAATCCCAGCACTTTGGGAGGCCGAGACGGGTGGATCACGAGGTCAGGAGATCAAGACCATCCTGGCTAACCCGGTGAAACCCCGTCTCTACTAAAAAAATACAAAAATCTAGCCGGGCGAGGTGGCGGGCGCCTGTAGTCCCAGCTACTCGGGAGTCTTGAGGCAGGAGAACGGCGTGAACCCGGGAGGCGGAGCTTGCAGTGAGCTGAGATCCGGCCACTGCACTCCAGCCTGGGCGACAGAGCGAGACTCCGCCTCAAAAAAAAAAAAAAAACAAAAAACTCCTTACTTTTTAATTAGAGGGAAGGAATTAGATTTTCACCCTGTCCTTTTAGTAGGATCAATCGTTTATCTCCAGGGATGGAAAGCTACTTGTTATAGAATAATGTCAGCTAATAAATGCAGATGGAATGACAGATTTTGAAAAGCCACTAATTTGCAACCCTTAGTACATTTAGGCACTGATTAATGGATGCTACAGTCATTAGATGTGAGGGAAATAGGATGCTTGTGTAGTGCCAGAGTATCACCTGCAGATACGTCACTGAATGTGGAAAGAAAGGTGCCTTTACAATCAACGATTGTCCCACTTTGACCAGTTGAGCAAAAGATTATTAATGTTAGTGACATTAATAGTTAATGCCTCTTGATGAAATACAATACAAAGTAGTTGCATTTTCTGGTAGTATTTTGGCCAGAATATTTCACCTGAATTGAATCAAGTGTTTCAACCTCACTTTTAGTTTTCAGGAAATACAGGAGATAGAGGAACAACTGCAGTCGAGAAAACAAATCAGAATATGGGACATTTAGAAGACACCTGGCTAGGTCTCTTCAAAAAGCTGAAATCTTTTTTTTTTTTTTTTTTGAGATGGAGTCTGGCTTTGTTGCCCAGGCTGGAGTGCAGTGGCGCCATCTTGGCTCACTGCAAGCTCCGCCTCCCGGGTTCACGCCATTCTCCTGCCTCAGCCTCCTGAGTAGCTGTGACTACAGGCGCCTGCCACCGCACCCAGCTAATTTTTTGTATTTTAGTAGAGATGGGGTTTCACCATGTTAGCCAGGATGGTCTCAATCTCCTGACCTCATGATTCGCCTGCCTCGGCTTCCCAAAGTGTTGGGATTACAGGTGTGAGCCACCACGCCCAGCCGCTGACATCATTTTTTTAAAAAAGAGAAAACGTGGAGGCACTGTTTTTCAAGGGCAAACGTCCTGAATATAGAAAGATGAACTGGCTCGATGTCTGCAGCCTTGAAGTGGTTCAGGAAAAAGATGCATGCATAGATAAAGCAAAAATGGCAAAATGTAAGCAAGTGTTGATCTGGCAGGCACATGGCTGTTTTTCTTAAAAGAGTTGTGTTTGACAAATTTTATAATAAAAAGTTTTGGAGAAGTACTGCACCACTTAGCAATTCTGTTACTGTTCCTTGGCATATATAAATAGCTCTGCTCGTGGTTATTGATCTGCTTGTCAATAAAGAAGCCAAAGAGTACCTTTTAAAGTGTTCAGCTGTTTTGGGTTTTAGTCACTTCAATAAAAACAGAACGTAACCAAAGGCTGGTCATGGTGGCTCATGCCTGTAATCCCAGCACTTTGGGAAATTGAGACAGAAGGATTATTTGAGCCCAAGAGTTCAAGAACAGCCTGGGCAACACGGCGAGACCACCCTGTCTCTATAAAAAGTTGAAAAATTAGCCAGACATGGTGGTGTCCACCTGTGGTCCCAGGTACTTGGGAGGCTGAGGCAGGAGGATCTTTGAGCCTGGGAGTTTGGGTTTGCAGTGAGCTGTGGTCGTGCCACTGCACTCCAGTCTGGGCAACAGAGCAAGACCCTATCACAAAAAAAGAAATAATGCAAAGGCAGGGTATACCATTAACAACTCAAGCTTGTGTTAAGAACTAGGTGCAAACAGTAGTGCTCATTACACTGACAGTGAAAATAGTATTGTATAAAGAAAACACACTTCTCTTTCTACTGACACATTTCTAAGTGGTGCCTCCAGAGGTACATGGCATAGCCCAAGCGGTAGGAGCCCAGGAACCATTTGCCAACAGGGTGGCAGCTGTCGTGCTCTTATTCGTTCTCCCTCCTCTACCTGGATTTCCTTGCAGCGGGGGGCAGACTGCTCTCTGCTGCTTTGTTACGTGAAAGCCTTGATGGGGCCTGTTTTCCCCTCCGCAACAGGGATTGTTTGGGTTGGGCATACGACCAAGCCTTGACCTCTAGGATGTGTAGGGAAGTGTTCTGTATGATTTTTGGGAAAGGATTTATCATTGATAAAGAGACATGAGCTGAATCACATCGCCCTTCTGAATACATCCATTGGTTGCGTCTTGTGGCCCAGGGCTGTAGTTGGAGGCTGGTGAGCAGAGATGGAAGAGCTTGGCCACTGATGGTATGAAACACTGATTTAACCCACACCTAGGTGGCTCTGGATTAGGCATTTGAGGTAATTAATTTTTCTGATTGTGTAAGCCTGTTGGAGTTGAGATTTTTCTGTGACTTGGAGCTACAAGGCATCCTGACTTTGAAGAAGGACAGTTTTTGTTTGTAGAGATGGGGTCTCTATGTTGCCCAGGCTGGTCTTGATTTCCTGGGCTTAAGTGATCCTCTCGTCTTGGCCTCCTGAAGTGCTGTGATGACAGGATACATTTTTTAAAAGAAGTTGTGTAATTCAGAAGTGTTAGTTAGCCACAGTGATCTGGGGGCAAGAATGATTTTGAGAAAATGATTCAGCAGCTGCTTTCTGCTCTGTAAATGTAATGTAAATGTAATAAGGAAATACAGGTACCCTTGAACAATACAGGTCTGGACTGAGCAGGTCCACTTGTAAGTAGTGTTTCCCCCCCCGCCATAGGTGGCCCTCCTTATTTGCAGGTTCCACATCTGCAACCATATACAGCTCAAAACTATAGTATTCACAGAATGCAAACCTGAGAATACAGAGGGCCAACTTTGTATACAGGTTCCAAAGAGTGAACTTCAAAACTTTTGTATGCACAGAGTTTGGTATCCACAGGGGGTGCTGGAAACAATCCCCCCATGGATACTAAGGGACGACTGTAATGTCATTTCTTATTGGTAAGAATCCAGAGCAGAGGGTTGGGCGCGGTGGCTCAAGCCTGTAATCCCAGCACTTTGGGAGGCCGAGACGGGCGGCTCACGAGGTCAGGAGATCGAGACCATCCTGGGTAACACGGTGAAACCCCGTCTCTACTAAAAAATACAAAAAACTAGCCGGGCGAGGTGGCAGGCGCCTGTAGTCCCAGCTACTCAGGAGGCTGAGGCAGGAGAATGGCGTGAACTCGGGAGGCGGAGCTTGCAGTGAGCTGAGATCTGGCCACTGCACTCCGGCCCAGCCGACAGAGCGAGACTCTGTCTCAAAAAAAAAAAAAAAAAAAAAAAAAAGAAATCCAGAGCAGAAAATGTTCTTGTGGAAATTAGTTGTATATTAAGTATTCTTTCTCTTCACATCAAATGTCATTTTTAATTGATCAGATTATGCATTGCCTTTTTTTCTTGACAAGGTCTGGATTCACGTATGGATGTCATCTTTACTTTTGCAATGAATTACTAGTTGTTCTTACACCATTTAAGAAATCCATCTCTTTGTCCCTGGTTTGAAGTCCTTTTTTTTTTTTTTTTTTTTTTTTTGGTGAGATGAAGTCTTGCTCTTGTCCCGCAGGCTGGCATGCAATGGCATGATCTCGGCTCACTGAAACCTGCGCCTCCGGGGTTCAAACGATTCTCCTGCCTCAGCCTCCCGAGTAGCTGGAATTGCAGGCACCTGCCACCACGTCTGGCTAATTTTTATATATTTTCTTTCAGTAGAGATGGGGTTTCACCATGTTGGCGAGGCTAGTCTCGAACTCATGACCTCAGATGATCCACTCGCCTCGGCCTCCCAAAGTGCTGGGATTACAGGCGTGAGCCACCGCTCCCGTCCGAAATAGTATTTTTATCATGGGGTAGGTCATTGTTAGTAGTGTCTTTGCTTTTTGTGTGCTCAGCACTCTTTCTCACATCTTTGTAGAAGGAGAAGCTGCAAACCCCGGGAGCTGGAAGTTCTCTGGGTGCCCATTCATTCATTCTGCCATCCTTTTGGCCCATCTCGATTTTACCAGGGAAGGACATTCAATCTAAGAAAGGCTAATGACAGTTGTCGGGAGTTTGTAATGGGTCATTGTAGAGCCTTTTTTTTGTTTGGTTTCACTGGGGAGTTGTCAGCAGCTTGGTTTTATTGGTTTTTGTCTAATTTAGTTTTAGTTCTGCTTAGACATAGCTTGGGAGTCCCGTTACGCTTTGCTTAACAGGGCTATATTCTGAGAAATGGGAATGTCAGCGTGCTTACACAAACCTACATGGTAAAGCCTGCCATCTGGGCTGTATGGTATGGCCTTCCATGAAGGCTGGCAAAGGGCAAAGCTGCTAAAAAAGGCTACAAACCTCAACAGCATGTGACTGTACTGAATACGCTAGGCAACGGTAACACAGTTGCATTTGTGTATCTAAACACAGAAAAGGCAGTAAAATGCCGTATTATAATCTTACGAGATCACTGTTGTATATCTGGTCCATCACTCATCAAAATGTTATGTGGTGTGTGACCATACTCTAATTCTGAGTTTTATTCTATTTTACTGAACCATTAATACTTTATAATTATGCGAAAGAAGATCATGTTCCAATTCCTCTTGCTTTATCATCTTTTCCATACATCGAAGGACAATCCTGTTTTTCAAACTTTTTGGCTTTTCCTGCAATTCATTCTCAGAGATGACCTTTAGAATAGACTCACTAGGCTCTTCTTTCCAAAGCCTATGGGGATTGTGATTAAATTTGCATTTATATTTAACCTCAATGAACTGCCCACTGAGGGGGGCCACTCAATCCAGCTGGCTTGAACAATCCCTTGATGACCAGAGACTGGGGGGGTCACTCCAGCTGCTCTCCCGGAACCCAGGGACATCACCATGCCCCACTGAGCATTCCTGGGGCCCCAGGCCTGCCTCATCTTCCTTCTCATCTTCCTTCCAATTGTCTCCCTTCTAGCTTTCTTTGGGGAAGGTGGCACCTAATTTGAATGCCCTAGAGGTTGACTTTTTTACCTACCTGCTTTACCCAGGGACTTGCAGCTTCCAGATGGGGGAGGAGGAATTTTTTGTTGAAGTTAGAGGCATTTGCTGGATGCCTTCTCCATTGTTTGAGTGGTATTTCGTCTTAACAAATGCAAACGTTAACAGCTTACACAATAGAACTTCAGTTTTCAATCACACCAAGTCCAAAATCAGCACTCTTGTTCAGAGAGTGGCTTCCAGGGACTTCCGTTTTTCTGTCAGTGGCTTCTCAGTTCTCCTTCCTAAGGTTTCCAAGGTCAGTCTCCTCATTAGCAGAAAAGGAGAGAGGATGGAGAAGGCACACTGACTTTTTGGCCACCTCACCTGTGGCAAGTGATGCAACAATTCCACCCAACCCCACTGGTGACAATGTCATGAGGGCCCCATTTGTGCAGATGGCTGGCAGGTATCATATCTGCCCGGACAGTTGTCTCTGTCATCTTCCCCCCGCTCTGGTCCTGACAGGCATCTAGGCAACTCTGTCACATCCTAAGGCTTTGCTCTCCCATCTTACCTGTCCATTTGTCCAGCTGCCTCCTCATGTCCTGAGGGCCAAAACCGAGTCACCTGGCCACAGCTAGTTAAGAGGAAAGTGGAGAAATGAACTCCCCAGCTAGAGCCTGAACAACATAGTAAGACTCTTTCTCTACCAAAAACAAAACAAAAACTGGGCGTGGTGGCACACACCTGAAGTCCCAGCTATCTGGAAGGCTGAGTGGGGAGGATCACCTGAGCCCAGTAATTTAAGGCTTCAAAGAACTATGATCACACCACTGTGCTCCAGCCTGGGAAATAGAGTAAGTCTGCCTCTAAAATAATAAAAATAAAAGAAATCTCATTAGGTGCCCAGCTGAAACTTGAAGAAGGGGGAATCCTACAAAAGAGGGGGAACACTGTCATGCAATTAGCAGTCTGTTACAGAGTTCTGTCATGCGATGCAGATACTCATAGATGGGAGTATTTGTTCAACAAAGCAAGGATGTGTCCAGCAGTTTGAGCAGTCCAACCATTTTCCATGAAGGCTGGCACAGGGCAAAGCTGCTAAAAAAGGCACAGACTTCACTTAGGCACCTGAGCCATGAAAATCTGGCTAGAATTGAACAGAGTATTTATTATCAACATTGGTTACTTTTTTTTTTTTTTTTTGAGACGGAGTCTCGCTCTGTCGCCCAGGCTGAAGTGCAGTGGCCGGATCTCAGCTCACTGCAAGCTCCGCCTCCCGGGTTCACGCCATTCTCCTGCCTCAGCCTCCCGAGTAGCTGGGACTACAGGTGCCCGCCACCTCGCCCAGCTAGTTTTTTTTTTTTGTACTTTTTTCAGTAGAGACGGGGTTTCACCGGGTTAGCCAGGATGGTCTCAATCTCCTGACCTCGTGATCCGCCCGTCTTGGCCTCCCAAAGTGCTGGGATTACAGGCTTGAGCCACCGCGCCCGGCCCCCTTTTTTTTTTTTTTTTTTTTTTAAGATGGAGTCTCACTCTGTCACCCAGGCTGGAGTGCAGTGGCGCAATCTCAGCTCACTGTAACCTCTGTCTCTGGGTTCAAGCGATGCAATTCTCCTGCTTCACGCTGCCGAGTAGCGGGGACTATAGGCGTGCACCACCATGCCTGGCTACTTTTTGTATTTTTGGTAGAGACGGGATTTCACCATGTTGGCCAGGCTGGTCTTGAACTCCTGACCTCAAGTGATTCACTGAGCTCGGCCTCCCAAAGTGCTGGGATTCCAGGCGTGATCAACGAGGCTTCTGTGAGGACCTGGCTATGATTTGAATGGTTGTCCCCTACAGAACTAAAGGTGGCATTTTTGAGAGAGACTGGGTCCTCATGACCCAATGAGCTCTCATGGCTCTGCCCTATGAAGAAGTTAATGCATTAATGGGTTAATGGATTAATGGGTTATCAGGAGTGAGTAAGTGATCACTAGAAAAAGCCAGGTGGGCTCTCCTGAGCCCCCTCACAGTGTGAGGCCCTTTGCCCCTCAGGACTCTGCAGTCACCACCAGCATGAAGGCTGCTAAGAGACGCAGCCCCTAGACCTCAGACTTGCCAGTCTCCAGAACGGTTAAATCAATGTCTTTCCTTTATAAATTACCCAGTCTTTGATACTCAGTTACAGCAACAGTAGATTCAGACCAACCCCTCTCCTATTTTACCTGATTTTCTTTCCTCTTCATACCAGACCCCACCTCATTCCCTCCCCCATAGGCAATACATGAAATTGACGATGTTAAGTAGTGTTGTAAACCTATATAATAGATGTGTGTGTATGTATGAGAAATTCTGACATTTTGTTTAGTTACACTAAATCTTCTATCAATTTTCCCACTCGTATCTAAGAGATTTTTATCAAATGTGCTACATGCCCGTCGAGCATTTTACTTCTGACTGCTCACAGCTTTCTACTGCTTGTATCACATTTTACTTATCTCTGTTAAGGATGTTCACCTAGGATGTCTCACAAATCTTGTTATGAAGAAATTCCAGTCTATAAAGAAAAATTTGCAGCCGGGCATGGTGGCTCATGCCTGTAATCCCAGCACTTCGGGAGGCTGAGGCCACGAGGTAGGGAAATCAAGACCATCCTGGCTAACACGGTGAAACCCCATCTCTACTAAAAATACAAAAAGTTAGCTGGGCATGGTGGCAGGTGCCTGTAGTCCCAGCTACTCAGGAGGCTGAGGCAGGAGAACAGCGTGAACCCGGGAGGCAGAGCTTGCAGTGAGCTGAGATCGAACCACTACATTCCAGCCTGGGTGACAGAGTGAGACTGTCTCAGAAAAGGAAGGAAAAAAAAAGGAAAAAGAAAAATTTGCTTAATCTAAAGTAAAACCAACAAGTAGAATATATGAGGATATTCAGCAAATAATTAATAAAAGGGTAGTATAAAAAAAAAAAGGATATAATCTATACCTGAAATTAGTGGTTAGAAAATGCAAGTTGAAACAACAAAATACCCCATTCACATCCTTCAGAACAGCAAAAATTACAGGTACATATAGTAAATATTGGTGAAGATGTGAATGGTAATTGAAAAGATTTTGTGCTATAAAATGACACCCACTCTAAGGAAGTGACCAGGCAGTACCTTTTAAAATTAACGTTGGCCTGGCGCGGTGGCTCGTGCCTGTAATTCCAGCCCAGCACTTTCGGAGGCTGAGGCGGGCAGATCACAAGGTCAGATTGAGAGCATCCTGGCCAACATGGTGAAACCCCATCTCTACTAAAATACAAAAAATTAGCTGGGTGTGGTGGTGTGCGCCTCTCATCCCAGCTACTCAAGAGGCTGAGGCAGGGGAATCACTTGAACCCGGGAGGCAGAGCTTGCAGTGAGCTGAGATCCCGCCACTGCACTCCAGCCTGGTGACAGAGCGAGACTGTGCCTCAAAAAGAAAACAAAAAAAATTGGTATCTATGCCTTATGCAATGTACACCATCAGTTTATATGTGCCAGGGAAGTTCATTCACATAAGGATGTATATATAAGGAATTTCATCATAATGACAGGGTAGCAGTTAGAAGTGCTGGTTTTGCAGGTAGAACATTTGATAAAATCATTTAGGTTATGAATGAAAAAAAGGATGGAACAAGATTTTATTTTTCCATTTGGCACCACATCAATCTCTTCCAATTTGAGGTCTTTCATTCTTTTTTAATTACAAGAAAATTTTAATTCATATGTTTTCCTTGCATGTTGTCTCTTTTTTTTTTTTTTTTTTTTTGAGATGGAGTCTCACTCTGTCGCCCAGGCTGAAGTGCAGTGGCCGGATCTCAGCTCACTGCAAGCTCTGCCTCCCGGGTTTACGCCATTCTCCTGCCTCAGCCTCCCGAGTAGCTGGGACTACAGGCGCCCGCCACCTCGCCCGGCTAGTTTTTTTGTATTTTTTAGTGGAGACGGGGTTTCACCGTGTTAGCCAGGATGGTCTCGATCTCCTGACCTCGTGATCCGCCCGTCTCGGCCTCCCAAAGTGCTGGGATTACAGGCTTGAGCCACCGCGCCCGGCCTGTTGTCTCTTTTTCTTATGGGAATCCTAGTATATGGTTATTTCTACTATCTGCTACATCTCAGTTTTTGATTTTTCACTTTCCGTTTATTTATTTCTTCTGGTGCCGTGGAAGAAATATTTGCCATTAAAACAGAACCTACTAACTTGTTCTTTGAGTGTATTGCTTCTATCAGTCTCATCTATTATTTCCTTCATGTCAATTATGCATGCTCAACAATATACCTTTCTTTTGGTAACTATATTTTTACACACACCCCATTCATCTTTATATTTTTCTTCAAAGATACGTATTAAGGCTGGGCACAGTGGCTCAAGCCTGTAATTACAACACACTGGGAGGCCAAGATGGGTGGATCACTTGAGGTCAGGAGTTCAAGACCAGCCTGGCCAATATGGTGAAACCCCATCTCTACTGAAAATACAAACATTAGCCAGGCGTGGCAGCACGTGCCTGTATCCTACTCAGGAGGCTGGGGCAGGAGAATCGCTGGAACCTGGGAAGTGGAGGCTGTAGTGAGCTGAGATCACACCACTGCACGCCAGCCTGGGTGACACAGTGAGATTCCATCTCATGAAAAAAAAAAGATATGTATTAAGAACATTTTGAAATCTGTCTGGATGCCTGTATTTCATTATGTTAGGCCTTTTCATGTAGAGGGTATTGTGTACTGTCTCTTAGTCCCAATTCCTCATGTGTCTGACTACTTTCCTGAATTTTTACTTGGATACTGCAAATCCTGGCTGAGAATGAGTACCAGGGAGAAGGCCTAATCCTCCTGTTTCTTCCTCTTGGGTGGGTTTAAGTGGAGGAGTGTCTTACAGAAAAAAATCCCCTATCGCCACTGCATGGAATGAGACCACCCTCCTTGACTGACCCTCAGGATGCCACTTGACATGATCACAGTGAGCACTGCCTCCTTCAGATGTCTCCAGTCGGCTGGGCATGGTCGCTCATGCCTGTAATCCCAGCACTTTGGGAAGGCGAGGTGGGCAGATTACGAGGTCAAGAGATCGAGACCATCCCAGCCAACGAGGTGAAACCCCATCTCTACTAAAAATACAAAAATTAGCTGGGCGTGGTGTTAAGAGCCTGTAATCTCAGCTATTTGGGAGGCTGAGGCAGGAGAATCGCTTGAACCCGGGAGGCAGAATTTGCAGTGAGCTGAGATCATGCCAGCGCAAGGCTCAGTCTGTCTTTAAAAAAAAAAGTCTCCAGTTGCAGCAATGACTGGCTTTTTTTTTTTTTGAGACGGAGTCTCGCTCTGTCTTCCAGGCTGGAGTGCAGTGGTGGATCTCGGCTCACTGCAAGCTCCGCCTCTCGGGTTCACGCCATTCTCTTGCCTCAACCTCCCGAGTAGCTGGGACCACAGGCGCCCCCCACCACGCCCGGCTAATTTTTTTTTTTGTATTTTTAGTAGAGATGGGGTTTCACCATGTTAGCCAGGATAGTCCCAATCTCCTGACCTCGTGATCCACCTGCCTTGGCCTCCCAAAGTGCTGGGATTGCAGGCGTGAGCCACCGCGCCTGGCCATGACTGGCTTTGGAAGTGAGCAGAGGATGCTCTAATGCAACCTGCGTGCTCCCATAGCACCGAGCTGCTCTCCTAGCTTATGAAGGCACCGTGGTGGGCTATAATTTGCTGGGCACACTACAGAGGACCGTGAACGTATAGGGAAAAAGATTACAATTCAACTGCTCTTTCAGATTTGTTCTGTCTGCCATGACCTTTCCCACAGAAGGGCCCCATTCACGTCCTTAGTTCTCTGGACCCAAACACTGCCCTTATTTCCATGGCACCTCCAGGCTTGTGCTATCACAAGCCAGCAGCCCGTGCTAGTGCATCAATTTGGCAGGAAACATACACTTTATAGTCAATGAAGGGAAAAGCAATTTATTTTTGATGTAGTTATCTCTGTGATAGGAAGAAAAAGGCAACAAAATTTTAAGAATGTATTTCCTGGTGGGCCTCATTTTAAGATGGGCCAAAAATCCCTCAATTTATGAAAACATTGGCATCTTTTGAACTATAAACATGTTACTATGAACACTGACTATGTTACTGAAGAGGCAGTTTAGGACCACTTATATACGTATCAGAACCTTTGATGTGCAGGCAATCCATAGGAGAAGAAAATGCCAAGCCATTTAAAGTTTTCAGATATTTTACTGAAAATGCATACTGTACAATTAAGGTATAACGACACGCCAGTGTGGGAACCTCTGTAGGTATCATTTCCACAAATGTGCTATGAATACAGAGTTCCTACACAAAACTATACAACTTACCAGATGTAATTCCTGTTATGTACCATACTCACAATCATCTTGGAGAATATGGAGAAAAAGTGCTGGGTAACAAAAACAGGAGCCATGTGTGATTTTAATAAATGAAAAACATGGCATTTCAGCTCAGTGGTAAAGCAGTAAATAAATCAGATGATCAGCTATCAAGTCATCATGTGAGAGAAAACAAAATTAGACCCTTACCTCATACTATGTGTTGTCAGCTAACACTGTAGCAGTGATACATGAATCACATAAATTAAATTCTCTCAAACAAAATTTATCCCATGTATTAGAAAAAAGGAGGTATGCCTAACATTGTGTCACGTTCCAAAGGTGAATTTTGCAAGTCAACGATATGACAGTTCAAGGAAGCATACATTTAATTGTTTCAACTTGATTTCTAATGCTCAAACTATTTACGTCAAAATTTACAGAAAATAAATCTCTATATCAACAGCTTAAAATAAATGACTTACCTAAAGTCCACTTCTGAACTGTGTAACTCCTATAAAGGTTTAAGTCTGTACCAATTAGAATGTCTTCAGTTATTAGTAACAGAGCATCCTAAATCAACTGGCTTAAAAATAAGTTTAGTCTCTCACAAAAGAAACAGTCCAAAGGAGGAGTGGCTACAAGGCTGGTTGGTTTAGTGGCTCAAAGACATCATCCAGGTCTCAGGGTCTTTGGGTCTTTCCGCTCAGGCCATGACGAAACTATAATCCATTGTTGAAAGATGGTTTCCAGGCACCACATCCAGACAAGTTACTGTTCACCAAAATATTCCACTTCCCTTTGCTTGAATTCTTGGGCTTTTGAGAAAACCTTTTCTGGAAATGGTCTGTCAGGTATATAGTTTGTTTTATGTCTAGAATTGGGCCCTGTGACCACTGTAAACCAACTGCTGGCAATGAGAAGGGGAGTGTCATTGGTGAAAACTAATCAGGATTTATCTTACGTCCTTTTGAGGATAAATGGATAACCAGACTCAGCCAGTGGAGTGAGAAAGGAGTGACTAAGAAAGTCACTTGGCAATGTCTGCCACAAACCCTTATTAGAATGTGTTCTTATTTCATTCAGTAACAGGAAGGAGTAGAGAACAAGGTTTAAAAGCACTATGATATCAAATGAAAACACAGTTAATTCCTATGTTACACAGCATCGTGCTGTGCACTGCTATGTCAGTGTCCAAATAAAAAATAGTAGGAAAAAAAATAGATACAAATGGGAATATTTTACGTATGTCTTAAAACTGTATAGAGTACAATGATTGATTTTCTCACTCCTGGAGAACTGTGCATTAACAATTTTAAATTACCTAAACAAAGTTTTCTATCTATTTTTATACGTGGATATTTATCTCTCTGGCTGACTCAGGTACAGTTGAAAACATGATAAAAGCATTGGTCCTTTAGGGCTGATATTGTTCATTAAGAATGATCAAATGCATTACATCCTAGAGAAGAGTGCAAGAAAAAGTATACTTTATACCTATGAAATGATATTAACCTAGTGCTGTTTAGAATATTCTGACCATATGAATTACAAAATTAATAAGGATACAGTTTTTTTTTTCAAACATGATTCAAAGTGAACATACAATTCCTGTAAGGTAATGTGATAAAAATAAACAACCCTCTACCCCAAACATAAATCCTATGTTCTTTGGGAACTGCTTACATGAGTTTAAGGTTACCGACATAACTAGCTATCCTGATGACGTTACAGCTTCTATTTACACAAGGAGTATGTTTATTCACAGCAGGAATCTTTTCTTTTTTTCCTTTTCAAATTTGCTGTTGTATCAGAAACACATCTTTTAGTATTAACAGTTTTCAAAGGTTTCTGTCTTCCACATTCCTTATATTGATAGATTTCCCCTTGGCTATGAATTCCCTGATATGCAAAACAGTTCCAATCCATGGCGACGTGTATATACATTCTTAATATTTATAAATTTTCACTTGTCTGTAGTCTAGTATTGTTATACCATGTGGTCTTGTTATAATCATGGTTTCCATTCTGTGAGTCTTCAGATTATGAGTCCAACACACAAGGGGATGTCCACAGTAACCTGTGTGAGCTCTCTGATGTACATGGTGTTTGACTTCAGGCAGGAGTTTCTGATTCACTATTTTGAAAGGGTTCTCTGTTATAAAGTGAGGTCTGACTTCAGAGAAGCCTTCCCACATCTATTACGTTCATATTCCCTCTCCGGTGAATTCTCTGATGGCTGTTGAATGCTGATTTGTGGTAGAATTTTTTTCCACATTCAGTACACTCATAGGGTTTCTCTCCTGAATGAGTTCTGTAGTGTACAGTGAGGTATGACATCCGAGAGAAGGCTTTTCCACACTCATTACATTCAAAGGGTTTCTCTCCTGAATGAATTCGATGATGTATAGTGAGATAGGACATCTGAGAGAAGCACTTCCCACATTCATAACATTCATAGGCTTTCTCTCCTGTGTGTGTTCTCTGATGTCGATTAAGGGCTGAATTCTGGCAGAAGGTTTTCCCACATTCACTACATTCATAGGGCTTCTCTCCTGAATGAATTCTATGATGTATAGTGAGGTATGACATCTGAGAGAAGAATTTTCCACATATATAACATTCATAGGGCTTCTCTCCTTTGTGTATTCTCCGATGTCTACAAAGGGCTGAGTTCTGGTAGAAGGTTTTCCCACATTCACTACATTCATAGGGTTTTACTCCTGAATGAGTTCTATGATGTATAGTGAGGTATGACAACTGGGAGAATAACTTTCCACATTCGTTACATTCGTAAGGTTTCTCTCCTGTGTGCACTCTCTGATGTCTCATGAGGGCTGAATTCAGGTAGAAGGTTTTTCCACATTCATTACATTCATAGGGTTTCTCTCCTGAATGAGTTCTATAATGTACAGTGAGATATGACAACCGAGAGAAGAATTTTCCACACTCATTACATTCATAGGGTTTCTCTCCTGTGTGGGTCCTCAGGTGGGTCGTGAGAGTAGACTTGCGGCAGAAGCATTTCCCACATTCACTACACTTGTAGAGTTTCACACCTGTGTGAATTTTCTGATGGTCATTAAGTGCTGACTTCTGCGAGAAGGTTTTCCCACAGTCATGACAAACATAAGGTCTCTCTCCTGAATGTGTTCTCTGATGTTGTGTGAGGTGTGTCTTCTGGCAAAAGGATTTTCCACAGTAACTACATTCATAGGGCTTCTCTCCTGAGTGAGTTCTCTGATGCTGAATGAGGTGTAACTTCTGGTAAAAGTTTTTCCCGCATTCATTACATTCATAGGGCTTCTCCCCTGTGTGTGTTCTCTGATGCACAGTAAGGGTTCCCTTCTGGCAGAAGGACTTCCCACACTGATTACATTCGTAAGGTTTCTCTCCTGTGTGAGTCCTCTGATGTATAATAAATTTTGACTTTTTACAGAAGGATTTCCCACATTCACTGCATTCATAGGGCTTCATTTCCATATGAGATGCCTGATGTACAGTGAGGTCCGACATCTGAAGAAAGGCTATTTCAGATCCATTCCACTTATAGGGCTTGTCTTCCATGTGATTAACAAAAACAGTGTCCTTTTGGAAGGCTTTCTGGCATTCAATATATTCAAAAGGCTTCTCCAAAATATGAATTTTCTGATAAAGACTTTCTTCGTTTAGAGTATAAGGTTTCCCATTTTGATTAAATTCATAAGCTTTATCTCCTGGATGAGTTTTCTCAAGCTTAATATGGAGGAGCGATTTCCCACATCCACTACATTCATCAGCTTTCATTCTTGCATAGCTTCCATCGCTACTAATATATTCTGAAACAGACGCTAAACACTTTTCACAGGAGTCACAGAGGCTATTTCTATAGGCTGTTTTTCCTGAAGGAACAGCGTTTGTTTCTACATCAAAAATTTTAACAGGAACATTACCTCTCTCTTCAATCAGGGTCTCAGTGAACACAGTTTGTCTTGAAGGTTTATTTTCGCCTTCCTGGATTCTCTCTATTAGGTCATCAGCTTGCCAGACTTCATCTAAAGAGAGATAAAATTAACCAACTTTTGTACATCTTCCTATGTATGAGATATGGAATGAGACTCATATGACTTGTGCACAAGCATCTCATTGTGAGTAGATGCTAGCTTCATGAACAGATGAAAATAATTCCAAGTATACTTTTCTCCTTTATTCTTTTGCTTAAAATTACACACACACACACACACACACACACACACACCCCTCTAGGAATGGAGAAAGAGGGAAGTAAACTGACAAAAACACATGCGCTTTTGATCTACTTTATATTTTGTTCAAAACTGGGTATAGAAGATAAAATATAGCACAGAACAATGACTGGTAGGCGAAGAATGCTGGATGAATGGCTGACGGGGTAGATACCGACAGAGCGATGAGGAGTGCTATTGGACAAGGAGGGTCAAAAGATGTATTCAATCAGGGATTTCTTTAGGGGGTGGGAAAGCTGTACTTTATACCATATCACTTGATACCAAGTTGAGAGAGATTACAACTGAAGGCGTTAGCACTGTATATTAAGATTTTTGTGGTAGCATTTTCACTAGACTACATCCCTCCAAACTATTATGGCTTCTTTCCTCATTCCATGTAGTAGAATAAACTAAATCTCCTCATGTTTAACGGAAGAGCCCTATAACCAGGGCATTCGCCCTGTAATTCTGTTTCACTTGGATGAAGAATCTCAGGAATATATATATATCCTACAGGAAATATAAAAGAGTCTGCAGTGCTATAGACTTCTCTTGTGAGGGTAGCGATGAGATCAGCTGGAAACTTTACTATTCTAATGATGCTATGATTGAATGCTAAACTCATTCTGACCATGACATTCTACTTGTTCCTATTTGAACAGTATATTTAATAGCATGAAATCTGGTGAGGTGGCCTAGAGCAAGCTACTTAGCAATTCCCTGTAGTCAGTATCCTTCACCTGCCAAATGGAGATAATGGCACCTACCTCAGAAGGTGGTTGTAAGATTGCAGAAGTTAATGAAGTGCTCAGAGCAGCATCTGGCACAAAACACATGCTTGATAAGCTTAGCAATTATTCTTCCCATCTTTCAATCTCCTGACCATTTCCTTAAGCCAGTCCCACCCTGACATACTACCATCACTTAATTCTCAATATGAGTGCTTTCCCACTCCTGAGTAGCATTTAGTGTACAAACCTTACGAATCAGATCCCTGGCTGGGCATGGTAGCTCATGCCTGTAATCCCAGCACTTTGGGAGGCCAAGACAGGCGGATCACTTGAGGTTAGGAGTTCGAGACCAGCCTGGCCATGATCGTGAAACCCTGTCTCTACTAAAAATACAAAAATTAGCCAGGCGTGGTGGTGGGCGCCTGTAGTCCCAACTACTCAGAAGGCTGAGGCAGGAGAATCGCTTGAACCCAGGAGGTGGAGGTTGCAGTGAGCCGAGATGGCGCCAGTACACCCCAGCCTGGGCAACAGAGTGAGAATCTGTTCTCAAAAAACAAAACAAAACAAAACAAAACAAAAAAAGCCAAAACAAATCAGATCCCTTACCATGCTCCTAAAATAGCAATGTTATTTTTACTTATCTTAGAAGTGTCTGGATGAACCTGACTACCGTACTTGCTATCATGCACATTCAGTGAAAACGGTATCAACCGTATCCTCTATAACCTGTGCTTTCTCTGAACCCACTGCCAAAGTATCAACAGACCCAACAAGAAAAAAATCTGAGAAACAATACTTTTTGCCACCTGGGATCATTATATGATTCCAAGCTAGGATGACAGTCATCTACCAAAAATATTCTGTTGCAGGAAAAGCAAGCTATTTGTTGCACAAGGAGGGTCCTAAGATACATCCAAGTAGAGAGGTGTTTTGGAGGAGGTGGGTCTTCACTTTATACCTTCTCATGTTACATCAAGTTGGCAGAGACAGGTCACGATCTAAGGCATCCTTGCCTTATGCTAAGATCACTGTGTGTCTGATCAATGCCCAGCGCATTTCACCTCCAGTCTCCACCCTTATTGTTTCACTCAGTTTGCTTGACTTCCTGCCTTCATCTTCTCAAAACCTACCTTTGTAGGGGATTTCCATGCTTAAAAAAAAATACTTCTCAAATCCTTTCTCACCTCAATTAATTCCATTTCCCCTTGAAGTTGAGAATACTGTCTACAGAATCATTTTAGTACAAAGTGACAGCCTTGCATTGGGACATCAGCACTCCATGTAAAATGCTGAGTTTTAATTACTTCATGCAGCCCTGTTCTCTTTTTATTTTTATTTTTTTGAGACGGAGTCTTGCTCTGTCACCCAGGCTGGAGGCAGTGGTACGATCTCAGCTCACTGCAACCTCTGCCTCCCGGGTTCAAGCGATTCTTCTGCCTCAGCCTCCTGAGTAGCTGGGATTACAGGCATGTGCCACCAGGCCTGGCTAATTTTTGTATTTTTAGTAGAGACACGGTGTCACCATATTGGCCAGGCTGGTCTCAAACTCTTGACTTCATGATCCGCCCCCCTCGGCCTCCCAAAGTGCTGGGATTACAGGCATGAGCCACCGCACCCAGCCCTTGTTCTCTTAACCACAACCTTTCACCTAGGAAGGATGGTCCTATTTCCTTTGAACCTCTGAATAAAAATCAGATGAGCTGTTCTTAATCTGAATCATATAGGTGTTTTTCCACTACTTGCAAAATATATGGGGATGTGACCCAGGCATGTATTATTTCTTTTTTCTTTTTCTTTTTTTTTTGGTAGAGACAGGGTTTCACTATGTTACCCAGGCTGGTCACAAGCGATCCTCCCACCTCAGCCTCCCAGGTTTGGGATTATAGGTGTGAGCCACTACATTTGGCCCAGGCATGCATATTCAGAAATATCTGCCTGCAAATTATTTCTGAATGGATGGACAAGAAAGTTCTTTCACCTGCCTAGCTTCTCAGATAATCAAAGAAAGAAATAAATGTCTCTCTATGTTACACACTACATCAAGGGATAACATGCCCTTTTCCTTGCAGGACTATGATCCAAGAGCAAAACAGCTCAAGCAAAACATAGACACTATCAAATAACAGATTACTTAATCAGACTCACTTCTTTATCATATCACCCCTGGGTGAAACTGAAGGTGAGGGAAGGGAGATACAGAAGTCATGATAAAAGTCAGGAAGGAAAAACTTCAGGGAGGGGTTGAAGATTTGAGATCAGACTTAAAGAATGTGTTATCTGGGGAAAGAAAGCACACCTTAATTTAAGGAAATGTAAAGCTGTAGGGACAATAGTCTCATGAAGAGAAGACATTAGGAGTGTGGACCAAATGGAGTTTAGTGAGAGTTTTGGGGAACAACAGAAAATTACTTTTTCCAGGCAATATAGGGCCAATATTGTTGAGATCCTTAAGGGACAAGAAATTAAATTCCCTTTAGGAAGTAAAATGTAACCAGCTATAGGCTTATCTTGGGAGGCTAGCGGTGATATCACCAGCTATAGGCTTATCTTGTGAGGCTAGTGGTGATATCACCAGCTATAGGCTTATCTTGTGAGGCTAGTGGTGATATCACCAGCTATAGGCTTATCTTGTGAGGCCAGCGGTGATAGCAACTAGAAACTTTAGATGAAGACATACTGCACATCCAACTAGGACTCATAGTAATCCAGGCATGAGAGAATCTAGTCCTTGTTTACATTAACTCAAAGGAAACTGAGGATATACAGAGGACAACTGAAGACATTTCACAATGGACAAAATCCAGTAATCCAGAGAGATTAGTAATATCTGATGAGAATTTCAGTGGTTTCACAGGGACCACTATAGAAAAAGAAGAGATTAGTATAGTTTAGTAAATAAAGGGAAGTGGAAAGGTGATTAGGAATTATAATTCGGAATAGGTCATGATCAGTTTCCAGGCCTGATGAGAACAAGAGCAGCTCTGTAACTGCTATCACAGAAAAGCCCAGACTTTGGTGGTAGAGACGTCATCCCGGGTGCAAGCAACATAAAATAAAAAACAAACCCTAACAACTTGGCACTGGAGGCACCCTTTGAGAAACTCATAATGCGAGGAAATCACAGTAGTTAGACCCTTTAAAGACATTTCTAGAGGTGGTGGAAGCATAAACCAGACTTCATTTATGTATATAATACTTACTAAGCACCTGCCATGACAGGGTATCATTCAAGGCATTGGAAACAGAACAGAAAATAAGAAACAAGATGAAAACGAGCACTTGGTTAAAGAGGGAGACCCAGGTACTGCAGTCACCAAATTTCAGGGGGGCTGGGTCTCAGGAATGAGCAGCACTGTCCAATGAAGTACAGGTGCACATGTCAAGTGGCAGACTCCACTGGCTTAGGCACAGGATGGGGACTTTGGAGTCTAACCTCAAAGAAAGAAAAGTACAAAGTAGAACAGGGGCCAGAAACAAGTCTCAGGCACTGCACGGTAAAGATAAAAAAACCCAGAAGTTACGAAGAACACAAGAATCGCATAAGTTATTTTTAAATGTCAGACTTATAACACCTAAAGTATAATCCATGATAACGGCTTCTGAAAATGCTAGAAGAGCAAGCAAAGACCCAAAGTTTAAGAGAACAACGGATGTGACTGGAATTGTATTCTGGGGAGTGGCAAGCACAGAAAAGCTCCATCAATGTAAGTTCTTACAGGGAAGGAAGGCGGCTTTGGGAGTGAGATTTAGGTTCATAGAGCATATAAGCAACTATCTCTAGTCACTTCTGAAGGTTTGGGACCATTAAAAAATCCCTGGGAAAAACACTCCCAAGTTACCGATCTCCTCACTGCCTCCACTAACACACCTGGATAGCTCTGAAGTAGGAATTCTCCTTCTACTATCCATGGCTCTTCTCCTTGCTCCAACTTGCTGATAACATCCGGTTTGATAATGTGATACCCTGTTAATGAGAAATGAAAGAGAACTTGAGCCCAGCCGGTTGGCTTCAGGGTCTCTGTCACAGGGGGAAAAGGCCATTTGTGCTTTATCAAAATCAGAACTTTTCACGGGGAAAATCAAGACCAAAATGCCCTGCCTGGTGCCCAAAACAGATTACTCACATTCGTCCCATCAAATTTTAAGTTAAAGTCATTAAATTTGTGAGAAATCCCATGTATTTTAGCAACTGAGAAAGCAAGCTATCCTCACCCACGGAAACTAGATTGCTGTAGTTCTCCAGCATCACATCCCTGTAAGTTATCTTCTGCTCAGGGTCCAGCTGCTGCCACTCCTCCTGGGTGAAGTCCACAGCCACATCCTTGAATGACACTGGCCCCTGAAATGGCACCGTGATTGGAATTGGGTGACGTGAAAGAGGCACATAGGGACAAGATCTTACCATGCTCACTGGCAAAATTAACCATGAACATTGTATACCTTTATTTTATGTTACAGACTGTCGAAGGAAAACAAACATATCAGAAATACACTGTTCTGGGGTTCATTCGGTATACATCAAAAAAAAAAAAAAAAAAAAAAAAAAAAAAAAAAAAAACCACTGGGATTGCATGGTGAGCCAGGAACAATCCTGGCTGCTGGGGACTCTAACACCAGCAGGCACGAATCTCACCCCTGAGGAGCACAGGCCTGGGGACACTCACAGAACCCCAGGATGCACCCTGTTCCTTTGCACATTCTTCAATTTGCTTGTGGAACATTAATAATGTTGGTTCTCCTCTTACCTCCCTAGTCACTCCTTCTCAGCCCTTTGCTGGCTCCTCTACTCCAACTCATCCTGAGTGTTGTGGGCCCTACGGCTGTGTTGAGTCCTTTTCTCTTTGCTGTCTATAATTGCTGCTTTCATGGTGAGCCCACCTGCTTCCTGGCTAATTTAATTACCATCTATACACCAACATTTTCCAAATTGACATCATCAGCCCAGGCCTCTCTCCTAAATTCCAGAAACATACGTCCGAGATGGCAAACTCAACATCCCTGAAATTCAATTGCTGTTCCTGTTCAAACCTGCTCCTCCTATGGCTACTACCGGAACCAACCCACAGTATTTGCCACAATTACCAAAATAACCAACAGGCTGGGCAACACACGTTCTAGTTTTGTATTTTACTGCCGAGTTACCAAGCCTACAGCAGTTCAGAATGCAGCCTGCTACATGAATTATCAGTAATAGCTTGGTTCACCAGGTTTTCCTAATTCCCAGCTGGGAACCCCAAATTTCCTTTCTTCCCATGGTACACGTTCTAGGAGAAAGGAACATTCCTGAGGAGGAACAGACAGATGACCTGGAAACTGTCAAAACCGCATCTAGAAATGTGTATCTTCTGAATAAAGTGTCCCATTCACAAGTACTCACACTAGCCATTAGAAGTGTTTCCTTTAATATCACTCTTCTAAAATAAAGAGAATAAGGCTACCTATACATAATACCAGTATGAAATGGACTAATCCACAAAAAGCACTTAGCATAGCTTTTTGGATAAAACACATACTTATCAATGAAATCTACTGTTATTGTCAACTTTCTATGGTGCCTCTGACCACTTTCCAAATTAGGACAGAAAATTAACCATAAAACACAGAATTTTAAACGACTGAAGGTTATGTGGTTATTTATGTAACTGGCAAGAAAGAATCATAAAACAGTACCTGTGTGTTAAAAACAAAGAGGCTGAGAGGATTTCAAGAAAATATGGTAGCAGGAATGGTATAGAAGATGTGGAAGGAAAGGCTATGTCATGTTCAAAGCTATGTAAGATGATGACAAACTCCTGATGTAGACTGAACATCTTAGGTTTTATATGTGGAATGATCCATGAGTGCAAGATGGGGTTTACTGACTCCCTGAGACGCCATGCCATTCTCTCCCAGCTCTAGATACAGCGGTATCCACAGACAGGCCTGGCTGGCCTGGGAAGGATCAGGGCTGAGAGCATCCAGCTGCTGATGGGACACACACTGGGGGAAGAAGTGGGTCCCGCCCCAGCCAGATGAATCCAGGTGCAAGACTGTCCCAGCAGGTGATGAGAACCTCCTGGAGAGCAATAGCTGAGCTTCCAGAAACTCTGTGCACGCTTTGTTCAGACGTTGCCTGCCATGATGAGGATCAGGGGAGTCTGGAAGTTCACGTATGGCATTGCCCTGCCTTGCTGAGCAATAGCAACTTGTTTATTTCTTAGGAAAAAAGCCTGGTTTCCTTTATGCAAGTGGTAGACCCCTGCTTACTGTGTCCACCTGGTATCTGTCAGGATGGTCACTGTGCAATGGTTGAAAACGGGCAAAGGACTTTCCAGAAGGACTCATAAGGGGAAAAATGGGATGAAAGTCATCAGCTCAGGAGAAGTCACAAAAGCAAAGCAAACAAATGAAAGTAGAGGAGTAACGAGACCACATGTATCTATGACTACAGTAAGTGTGAACACATAAAATCTCTATTTTATTTTTTTATTTTCATTTTTTTTTTTAATCTTTATTGTAAACCAGAATCCCTCTTACAATAAAAATATGCCAGGGACACAATCTTGACCAAAAACATACTTAGAAATAAGCAAACCATTTCAGTCACACTTCTGTCCTATAGATTGTATATAATGTATTTGTTTTTGAGTCTTTCCATTAAGAGATTCTAAGCGATCTTCCTAATATTTAATTCTTTTTAGAATCCCCTTAGCTAGGAGAGTCCTCCTCTTTCTGGCATTTCAGCTAGACACCCTTGAGTATCCTTGACTCAATCCCCTCAAACCCCCACTGCATTTCTGGTTTTTCAAATTGTCAGTCTCTCTTAATTTCATCCTTTCAACAGATGACACGCTTTCCCAATTAGAAGGCTTGGAATTCTCTGTAGGACAAAACCACAACTCAGTCCAGCACTGGGGGCTCCTGGGTCCATCTGAGTATTTATCTGCATTCCCATCCCTCAGTCCCTTAACAGGAAGTTCAAATTCTAAGGAAGCAAAAATCGCACCAGCCCTCCAGGACTCCCACTCAGGCCACTAATGCTGGTCTCCTGAGTGCCTTTACAAGCCTCTGCCACTAACCCAAATTATTCCAGGGTTGGTAAATCCCTTCCTTGAATGACTGAATCACAATACTTTGATGGTGCATTCATTTGTTCATTCTTTCATTCGAGATAGGATCTTGATCTGTTGCCCAGGCTGGGGTGCAGTGGTACAATCATAGCTCACTGCAGCCTCATATTCCTGGGCTCAAGTGATCCTCCTGCCTCAGCCTCCCAAAGTGTTGGCATTACAGGTGTGAGCCACTATGCCCAGCTTAGGATGCATTTAAAATCAGACTTCTACTTCATCATCACTTCAGAGTTTCCCAGGCATTGACCAGAACAACTCCCACGATCTCCCATAATTATATTCACGAATTACCTCCTCCAAGGAGAACATAAGCACCTTGAGAGAAATAAGTGCCTCTTAAAATCATATCCCAAACTCCAAGACAAATGATGATGTTAGCGTCTAAGAAAAAAAAGACAAAATGCTAGCTGAGGAGAAGGTCACAGAGCCAAGCATGGCGGGAGCTTCCTCTAGGACTCCTGAAGCCCCAGAACAGCAGGTGTCTGTGTGGCAGACTGGCTGCTGCTCTCATCGCTTTCAGCTGAGAAGCACCAGTATCATGACACAAGCTCCCAAAAGAGTAGGACGTTACATTTACATGGCAAGAAATGAGATGGGATTTCAAACACAAGGAAAGGATGGTCCTCGCGGCTGGCTGAGCACGTGTGCGATGGTCGGGACGGAGCTGCTCTCTCCGAAAACCCGGCCCTCACCCCTCACTGTTGGCTGATGAGCTATTTCCCTGAGAAAAGAAGCAAACAGGGATGCTATGTCTACCCTCTTCTCTAACCACCTCCTGGGACGCCTCCAGCTGTTTGCACCTCTGTCCCCTCTAGCTGACTTGAGGCCCCGCAGCCATTCCCACTCCACGAGCAACAACTATTTTTCATTCTCGACAGAATCACCAGCGCTATTTCTCAGTCTTTCTTGGGCTGGACTCTTAACAGCATTTGACACAGTTGAGCACCTGTCACTGAAGCTTCTCATTCCCTTGGCTTCAGAAACTACACACTCCTGGTTCTCCCTCTAGCCTGACCAGTAGCACCTTCCCAGTCCCCACTTCTCTACCAGACTGCACATGGGAGAGCGCCAGATTCATCTCCCAAACTCCACAAACACACACAACCAGATTCGTCTCCCAGACTCCACATACATACACACACCTGCCGCCTTGATGCTGCCACTCATGGCATACTGACAGCTCCCAAACTACACACACGTGTGCGCGCGCGCACACACACACACACACCTGCCTTCCTGATGCTGCCACTCACTGCATACCAACACAGCCCAAATTTTAAACATCTGAAACCTAATTCTGGCCTTTTCTCAAGCCTGCTTTACCCACAGTCTTCCTCATCCCAGCTTGAGGCAACCTCATTTTCGTAGTAGCCACTCTGGGAGCCTTGCAAGTGCTTTTCCCATGGGAGAAGCATGATATGGTGAAAACTTTAGGAGAAATACTCGACATGGGAAATGCAATATGCCTGGGCTCGTGGAGGAAAGTAGCGGCATAGAAAAAAAATCTCTACAACAGTAGAGAAACCAAAAAATAAACTATTTTAACGACAGCGGAGAGGGGATAGGGGACAGGATAAAAACCATCTAGATTCTGCTGGGCGCGGTGGCTCACACCTGTAATCCCAGCACTCTGAGAGGCTGAGGTGGGCGGATCACGAGGTCAGGAGATCGAGACCATCCTGGCTAACAAGGTGAAACCCGGTCTACTAAAAATACAAAACCAGAAATTAGTCGGGCATGGTGGCGGGCACCTGTAGTCTCAGCTACGCGGAAGGCTGAGGCAGGAGAATGGCGTGAACCTGGGAGGTGGAATTTGTAGTGAGCCAAGATCGTGCCACTGTACTCCAGCCTGGGTGACAGAGCGAGACTCCATCTCAAAAAAAAAAAAAAACCATCTAGATGTGACATTAACAAACTGAAACAATCACGAGGTCAGAAAATGGACAAGTTTAGAAAGAATCCCATCTTTCTCGATAGGGCTACAGGCTGGACGATGGAACAATGAACCAATAGGAACAAGAGAAGGCATAGGTGGGGGGCTCCAAATAATGATTCTGAACCTGCTGCATCTATGACTTTGAGGGGTCCTTTGGACCCACTCCAAAGAAATGCTGAGCAGGTGGCTGGCCAGTTCTATGTGGGAAAACCAACACAGAGCTGGTGGTCAGAAGCACAGGAAGGTGACATCAGATAGGTACAGAGTCGTGAGCCAAGAGTGGACACTAACACCTGAAGAAGACCAAAGAAATCATCAATTTCAAGAAGCAGGCAAGAAGAGAAATGGCACTGAAACTGACAGAGCAAACTGCAGAGTGGGCCAAGGCAAAGACACAAATGTCCACTAAGAGCGTGTGCTAGACTACTGGCAACATTTACTCTAACAAGGTTAGGGGAGTGATAGGGACAGGACCAAGACCACAGGCTATGGGATAAAATGGGCATCTATGCCAGAGATTTATTATGGTCCTTTCTGCTGTGCAACCCAGATAAACTAAGAGAAAATAGATATTTAGGGAGATGGCTGGGCATGGTGACTCACACCTGTAATCCCAGCACTTTGGGAGGCCAAGGTGGGCAAATCACTTGGCACTTGAGGTCAGGAGTTCAAGAACAGCCTGGCCCAAGTGCTTCTGAAACCCCGTCTCTAATAAAAAAAAAATTGAAAAATCAGCTGGGAGTGGTGGCAGGTGCCTGTAATCTTAGCTACTTGAGAGGCTAAGGCAGGAGAATTGCCTGAACCCGGGAGGCAGAGGTTGCAGTGAGCTGATAGCACCCCTGCACTCCAGCCTGGGCAACGGAGTGAGACTCCATCTTTTAAAAAAAAAAAAAAAAGAAAAGAAAGAAAGAACTATTTAGGGAGACTAATTTAAGGGTGAGAAGGCCATTTCTGCAAAGGAGAGAGCAGTAAAAAGAATCTACCTTTGGCCAGGCGCGGTGACTCACACCTATAATCCCAGCACTTTGGGAGGCTGAGGCAGGTGGATCACGAGGTCAGGAGATCGAGACCATCCTGGCTAACACGGTGAAACCCGTCTCTACTAAAAATACAAAAAAATTAGCTGGGCGTGGTGGCGGGCACCTGTAGTCCCAGCTACTGGGGAGGCTGAGGCAGGAGAATGACATGAACCCGGGAGGCAGAACTTGCAGTGAGCCAAGATCGCGCCACTGCACTCTAGCCTGGGTGACAGAGCAAGACTCTGTCTCAAAAAAAAAAAAAAAAAAAAAAAAAAATCTACCTTTGAGACAACACTGTTTTAGTTACTAGAAATATTACGGGCTGGGCACAGTGGCTCATGCCCAGCACTTCGGGTGGCCAAAGCGGGTGGATCACCTGAGCTCAGGAGTTCAAGAGCAGCCTGGCCAACATGGCAAAACCCCGTCTCTACTTTAAAAAAAAAAAAAAAGGCCGGGTGTAGTGGCAGGTGCCTGTAATCCTAGCTACTCGACAGGTTGAGGCAGGAGAATCACTTGAACCTGGGAGGTGGAGGTTGCATTGAGCTGACAGCGCCACTGCACTCCAGCCTGGCGACAGAGCGCAAGACTCGGTCTCAAAAAAAAAAAAAAAAAAAAAAAAGGAGGTAAGATTTGCGGCGGTTCAAGGGTTATTATTTAGGAAGGCTGTTGATAATGATCTCAAAGGAATCTTTAAAATTCATGCAAAAACAAAAGTGATTCTGCTTACGGTCAATGTAAGTCAAGGAATGGATGGTATTTATCATTTTTTGTGATAAATGCCGAGAACATGAGAGGCTAGTACTCTGGCTTCAAGAACTCTTTAAGGATCACGCTATCTGTGCATATGAATATGATAAAAAGGCTTGGTGCTGATGGCTACACTGTTTTGTCTGACCAAATCTTGTATCTATTTCTACTTTCTCATTTTAAAATTTGAACCCTTAATCTCCTCCTAAGGTGTATTGTAAATCCGAGTAGAGAATAAATACATGAACAGAAACACTCACCAGGGATTTATTCATTTTCTGCTGCTCCTGGAAAAATCTGGAGGACTGTAAAAGCGGAGGCAGGTCTGGGGAAGGAAAACCCAAAACATGAAGTTACGAGAGGTCTCGCCTGCCAAGGCAGTCATCTCCCGCCTAAAACCTATATAGAAAGTTCCATGAAGGACATCCTATGGGAGACTGTCCCTTTAAGCCTTCAGAAGGGACTGGAAAATGATCAGGAGGAGGACCCATCTGCACACTGGTAACTCTCACATGGCTACCTTGTGACAGAGTGAATGAGATTGTCATGATGAATGAACACTGGATCCTACTGAAATAATCTGCCATCATTAAATGTAAGATTTAAAAAGGAATTCTGGTAACCAGCCCGGCCAACATGGTGAAACCTCATCTCTAGTAAAAATACAAACATTAGCCGGGCATGGTGGCGGGTGCCTGTAATCCCAGCTACTCGGGAAGCCGAGGCGGGAGAATCGCTTGAACCTGGGAGCGGAAGTTGCAGTGAGCTGGGATAGCCCCGCTGCACTCCAACCTGGGCAACAGAGCGAAACTCGTCTCAAAAACAAACAAACAACAAAAAAGGAATTCTGTAATACTCATCTATTAGTCTTTTAAATAAAGATCAGAAAATCCACAGGATGCCCTAAATAAAGGAATACATTCGGCATGATTAGGTCTTTATTTGCAGGAACTTCAGTGGGCTGCTCAAAAGGATCTTTTATTGAAGAACTTACTCTCGACTAGGATACAGGGGACAGAACACTGGCCTGGGAGATAAAACTCCTGAGTTCTACTATGAGCAACTCCACCCACAAAACCTCGGACAAGTCACCCATCTGCTACGGCCCAGTCTCTTCCCCTAGCAAATGAGGCAGCAAGAGAATCCCTGCAGACTGTTCCTGTGCTACAATGTATGACTCCGTAAGAGCAGACTTAAGGGGGAATCAGCACTTAAATGAGAGAACACAGGTGCTCACGGACGTTTAGATACGGTCGCAATCTGGAGCCGGGAGAGGAGGAAGGGCTGTTGGGGTGAGGCGGGAGTGGAGACAACGTCCGCAGCTGAAGCTGGTGACACCCCCCACCCCCCGGTCCCTGTAAGCCTCGTCCTCGCCGGACCCTGCCCTCAAACCCTCAAACCCAAACACACGTCTGTCCTGCAAGCGATCGAGACCCTCTGCTGCCCCTCACTCTAAAGTCCCCGCCACGCGGTGACTTCACCCAGGCCCTTCTCGCCCCTGGCCCGCGAACCCACGACCTACCCTCCTGGGGCTCCGCAGCCTCTACCCCACGGCTCCCGAGAGGCCGGGGCGGGACTGCTGTCGCGGGCGCGCGTCTGTTCGCGAGGTCCCCTCCTCTCCACCTCAGCAAGGCCGTTCTGCTCCCGAGGGGCCCGTGCCGGGCCTACGGGACAAATCCAGGCGGGGCGTCCCTCCTGGAGCCCAGATCCGGCTCCTTGGGGCTCACCGTCTTGCGGAGCCGGGGCCGGGCCGTCGAGGACGCACACGAATCGGGTCCGGGTCCCGCCGCCCCTTCGCTTCCGCCGCCGACACAGCCCGGCCGGCCCCTCGGGCCCCAGAGCCGTCGGCTCTGGGGGTCGTGCTCGGGGATCAACGCTTGAGCCTCCGCCTGGCACGCGCGAACCCTGGCCCGCACAGCCCCGCGCCCGCTAGGGTGCCGGCCCGGCTCTTCCGCGCCCAGCCTCGCAGACTCCGCGATTCTCGCCCACCGGAGGCCAAAGCCTGGGAACTAGGGCGAGCGGTGACCCGGGGACGCACAGGAAGCGAGGGCAGTGCGGCGGCGACACGCATGCGCGAACACGCACACAGAGCGGGGTGCACACGCGCAGGAATGCATCGGAAGTCCGCCTCCAGGGGCCCACCGCAGGTCCCAGGATAAATACCGTGACTCTATTTCCCATGAGCCTACGCGCTCCCCAAATTTAGGAACCGTCTTAAATGTCTCTATCTGGTCTAGCGGTTGAAAGGCTCTATGCTAAGAGAACTGGCAACCCGGTACCCCAGACTCAAATTTCTCCTTAGTTTAAGGGAACGTCTTCATGGGGATGTCTTGACTATCTTTAAGGGAAGGTCTAGAAAGTCTCTGCTTCAAGTAGCGTCTTGTAAACGGTGCCCTGGCCAGTCCTGCCTTACCGGAGAGCTCAAGGCTTAAAATCAATGTCCATGTGCAACCATGACAAGTGGAACAAGAGGGTGCATCATGCTAGCTTATGATTACAATGACACATTTAACGAAAACATTAGTAAATAGAGCCCATGGATGAAATAATAGATTAGCCTGGGGCAGGATACCATCCTCGCCCCAACAAGGAAAAAAGGAATTCCAGCTTTTCCCAATGACTTTGAATTTGTGGTAGCTAGAAAACTCAGGGAATATGTACAGAATTGAAAGAAGAAAAAAATTACCCAGAACTCTACTTCCTGAAGAGGATGAGGCAAGCAGAAGAAGAAATTTGCGTTTTAATGGAAAACGAAGGACATTTAGAAAGCCATGTTACTTGATTCCAACCCTGTTCATTATCTTTGAGGTACTTTACACCTCTTTGAAAACTGTAAGTAATTGATGCAAGTTATGTTCTGTCTAGTGGAAGTTGGTTGACTTCCGACAATCCCCACTAGAGAAAATCCAGTTTTGACTGCATTTCTCCATTTACATAATCATTTCAATATTCCTGATCTGCAAGTATGTCTGTTTCTCAGATTCTCTCTCTCTCTCTCTCTCTTTTTTTTTTTTTTTTTTAATTTTGAGACAGGGTCTCACTCCGTTGTGCATGCTGGAGTTTAGTGGTGAGATCTTGGCTCAGCGGTTCAAGCAATTCTCCTGCCTCAGCTTCCCAAGTAACTGGGATTACAGGTGCACACCACCACGCCCGACTAATTTTTGAATTTTTGGTATAGATGAGGGTTTCACCATGTTGGCCAGGCTGGTCTCAAACTCCTGACCTCAAGTGATCCACCCGCCTCAGCCTCTCAAAGTGCTGGGATTACAGGCATGAGCCACCATGTCCAGTCCTCAGATTCTCTTTTGAACCAGTTGTAATATCTGCCGGTTTCCTCTTGAATTAAATAAAATCTTTAGCATGTGTTCATTTCTTTTTTTTTTTTTTTTTTTTTTTTTTTTTTGAGACGGAGTCTCGCTCTGTCGCCCAGGCTGGAGTGCAATGGCGCAATCTCGGCTCACTGCAAGCTCCGCCTCCCGGGTTCACGCCATTCTCCTGCCTCAGCCTCCCGAGTAGCTGGGACTACAGGCGCCCGCCACTGCGCCCGGCTAATTTTTTCTATTTTTAGTAGAGACGGGGTTTCACCATGGTCTCGATCTCCTGACCTTGTGATCCGCCCGCCTCGGCCTCCCAAAGTGCTGGGATTACAGGCATGAGCCACCGCGCCCGGCCGCATGTGTTCATTTCTATATATCTGTATGAGAGTCATGATTTTACTTTCATGTTTTAAGGTTTTCCAGGTCTTCAGAGAAGTCGCCGATGGAATCACATGACTGAGCCAGGAAAACCTCAGGATTGGAGTGCCTCATGAACGGTTGAAGCCCAGGTGAATCTTTTCTTGGCTCCCAGGAATGAGTCCAAAGTGCCAATAGAAATTTGCTGGCTTCTCATTTTTCAGTAATTTCCCCAGTTACCAATTCTGTGTTTTACTTTGGTTTGGATTTGTTTACAGTGCTAGTATCACTGATTGGTAAATTGTTTTTGTTGTTTCAAGGCAAAGTCTTGCTCTGCCACCCAGGCTGTAGTGCAGGGGTACAATCTCGGCTCACTGCAACCTCTGCCTCCCAGGTTCAAGTGATTCTCCTGCCTCAACCTCCTGAGTAGCTGGGACTATAGGTGCATGCCACCATGCCCAGCTAATTTTTATATTTTTAGTAGAGACAGGGTGTTTCCATATTGGCCAGACTGGTCTCGAACTCCTGACCTCAGGTGACAGACCCGCCTTAGCCTCCCAAAGTGCTAGGATTACAGGCGTGAACCACGGCGCTGGGCTAGGAATTTGGTTTTATGGTCTGAACACATGGTGATCTCTGTAATGAGATCAATGTTTGCAGAGATTTAGTCTCTATTGGATGAGAGACCACAGAGTTTGATTTGTTATTCTATTTGTCTGTTTACTTTGAGCTGAAATCAATTAAGAATTTCATGCCCACTGGGAGGAGAAGAGCTCTTTGATATCTGGAAGGGTGAGTTTTTTGCATTTTTGTGTTTACTCTTTGAAGGGGTGGCCTGCCCCTCCACACCTGTGGGCGTTTCTCGTTAGGTGGAACGAGAGACTTGAGAAAAGAAATGAGACACAGAGACAAAGTATAGAGAAAGAAAAAGTGGGCCCAGGGGACCGGCACTCAGCACACAGAGGACCCACGCCGGCACCGGTCTCTGAGTTCCCTTAGTATTTATTGATAATTATCTTTACCATCTTAAAGTTGGCCGGGCGCGGTGGCTCATGCCTGTAATCCCAGCACTTAGGGAGGCCGAAACGGGTGGATCACGAGGTCAGGAGATCGAGACCATCCTGGCTAACACGGTGAAACCCTGTCTCTACTAAAAAATACAAAAAATTAGCCGGGTGTGGTGGTGGGCACCTGTAGTCCCAGCTACTCGGGAGGCTGAGGCGGGAGAATGGCGTGAACCCGGGAGGCGGAGCTTGCAGTGAGCCGAGACTGCGCCACTGCACTCCAGCCTAGGTGACAGAGCGAGACTCCATCTCCAAAAAAAAAAAAAAAAAAAAGATAAGGGAGTGGCAGGACAATAGGATCATTGTAGGGAGAAAATCAGCAGTAAGACATATGAATAAAGATCTCTGTGACATGAACAAGTTTAAAGGAAAATGCTGTGCCTGGATATGCATATGCAAATATCTCCATAAACCTTTTAGCAGCATTGCGCCAGCAAGTCCCACCTCTTGACGTAAGACGGTTTTCTCTTATCTCAGTAAACAGAGCATACAATCTGGTTTTACATCGAGATGTTCCATTGCCCAGGGACGGGCAGGAGACAGATGCTTTTCTCTATCCCAACTGCCAACAACCGCCAAAAGGCCTTCTTTCCTCTTGTGCTAGTCCTCCTCAGCACAGACCCTTCACGGGTGTCAGGCTGGGGGACGATCAGGTCTTTCCCTTCCCACAAGGCCATATTTCAGACTATCACATGGGGAGAAACCTTGGACAATACCTAGCTTTCCTAGGCAGAGGTCCCTGCGACCTTTGGCCGTGTACCTGTCTCTGGGTACTTGAGATTAAGAGAATGGTGATGACTTTTAACTAGCAAGCTGCCTTCAGGCACTTGTTTAACAAAGGCACATCCTGCACAGCCCAAAAACCTTGAGTCACCACAGCACATATCTCTTGCAAGGACAAGGTTGGGGGTAGGGTCACAGATTAACAGCATCTCAAATACAGAACAAAATGGAGTCTCTTATGTCTACTTCTTTCTATATAGACACAGTAACAGTCTAATCTTTCTTTCTTTTCCCCACACTCTTGACCCATGTGTGAAATTTTAGAACTGAAGCTCTAAGCTCTATTTCTTTGTATGTCTATGTGTCTGTAATTTCGAAAGGTCTTTACCTCTGATTGCATGACTGTCTAATGTTTTTCCGCCTCTAAATGGTATTAAAGTAGATACAGAGTTAGTTTGTTTGCTTTTAGACAGGGTCTCACTCTGTCACCCAGGCTGAAGTGCAGTGTGTGCGATCACAGACCACTGCAGCCTCAACCTACCTGGGCTCAGGTGTTCCTCCCACCTCAGCCTCCCAATTAGCTGGGACTACAGGTGTGCACCACCATACCCAACTAATTTTTGTATTCTTTATAGAGATGGGGTTTTGCCATGTTGCCCAGGATGGTCTCGAACTCCTGGGCTCAAGCAATCCTTTCACCTCAGCCTCCCAAAGTGCTGGGATTACAGGCATGAGTCACGATATGGAGTTTTTAAAAGTTCGCTGTTCTGATTGGCTTGTAGAGGTGTGTATGTATTTATATAAATTGAATTTACCCAAATTCTTTTTTTTTTTTTTTTTTTTTGAGACGGAGTCTCGCTCTGTCGCCCAGGCTGGAGTGCAGTGGCCGGATCTCAGCTCACTGCAAGCTCCGCCTCCCGGGTTCCCGCCATTCTCCTGCCTCAGCCTCCCGAGTAGCTGGGACTACAGGCGCCCACCATCTCGCCCGGCTAGTTTTTGTATTTTTTAGTAGAGACGGGGTTTCACCGTGTTAGCCAGGATGGTCTCGATCTCTTGACCTCGTGATCCGCCCACCTCGGCCTCCCAAAGTGCTGGGATTACAGGCTTGAGCCACCGCGCCCGGCCGAATTTACCCAAATTCTTAGAAAAAAGAGAAATGGAACTTCTATTGCTTTAATGTGCTAGAAAAGTATTTTTTACTGAAACCAAATCAAATGTTTTGGAAATTCAAGTTCACACATAGTTCACATATATGTTACTGAGCAGTCAATGCACTCGCTGCCCAGTGTGTACAGAGGCCAATACCATGGCTCCAGTTTTTGAGAAATAAAGCTTTTTTGTAAGTCAACCAGCAAGGACACAGGAGGAAATGCTCAAATCTCCCTTTCCCAGCTGGGGGCTGTGTCAGGTTTTATAGGCACAGGGTAAAGAGGTGTGATTTGATTGGATCTTACAATGAAGTAATGCTGGGAGCTGTGATCTGACTGGATCCTGCCACGGGCATGACACCACAACTCAATCTGATTGGTTCCTGGCTTCTGCCACAGGGTGTCTGGTTCTTAAATGGGTCCCAGCTCCTCAGTCTGAGCACTTAGGTTCCACTTCGTGGTTGCATGCTTGGTTAATCTGGGCATGCTCAGAGTATATGACTTTCAACCTGTGGATCCATGGCAATTGAAAAACAACTGCCAACTACGTTACATAAAAGTTGAAATGAGGGTGGGGCTCACGCCTGTAATCCCAGCACTTTGGGAGGGTGAGGCGGGCAGATCAAGAGGTCAGGAGTTCCAGCCCAGCCTGGCCAATATGGTGAAACCCCGTCTCTACTAAAAATACAAAAAATATCCAAGGGTAGTGGTGTGCTGAAGCAGGAGAATCCCTTGAACCCAGGAGGCAGAGGTTCCAGTGAGCCGAGATTGCGCCATTGCACTCCAGCCTGGGTGACAAGAGCAAAACTCCGTCAAAAAAAAAAAAAAAAAAAAAAAAGTTGAACTAGATTTAGTCTGATACAGTTACAGATTTACAGACCGCACCCCCACCCGCCTGCTGACACCTTCCACCCCTCGTTCTTGAGGGATTAGGGATGGAGGTCATGCTTCTGTATCTCCTTCATGCTGACCAGGGGCACTGAGTCCCCTAAAGTTAGAGGAATTGAAACTCATGGGCTGCTGAGTTCAAATGAGTTTTGGGGTTACCCAGAGTTGCTTGAAAGGCTCGTATTGTTGTCGTAACACAAGTTGAAGGTGGAGGACAGACAACTTACCATCAATTTAAATATATGGGACTGAAAAGTACCAGGAGAACAGTGACTGCGAGGGGCCCTGACAAAGGAAGAAACCAGGTGAGGTGCGGTATAGTGGACTCGACTGCTTTCTTTTTTTTTTTTTTTTTTTTGAGATGAAGTCTCGCTCTGTCGCCCAGGCTGGAGTGCAGGGGCGCGATCTTGGCTCACTGCAAGCTCCGCCTCCTGGGTTCATGCCATTCTCCTGCCTCAGCCTCCTGAGTAGCTGGGACTACAGGCACCTGCAACCACACCCAGCTAACTTTTTGTATTTTTAGTAGAGACGGGGTTTCACTGTGTTAGCCAGGATGGTCTCGATTTCGTGACCTTGTGATCCGCCTGCCTTGGCCTCCCAAAGTGCTGGGATTACAGGCGTGAGCCACCGTGCCCAGCCTGGACTCGAATGCTTTCTAAATCTCAGTGGTTGGTCAGGCACCATGGCTCACACCTGTAATCTTAGCAAAAGTGAGGCCGAGGCAGGCAGATCACCTGAGCTCAGGAGTTGGAGACCAGCCTAGCCGACATGGTGAAGTCCCATCTCTACTAAAAATACAAAAATTAGCCAGGCATGGTGGCGTGTGCTGTAGTACCAGCTAATTGGGAGGCTGAGGCAAGAGAATCACTTGAACCCAGGAGGCGGAGGTTGCAGTGAGCCGAGATTGTGCCACTGCACTCCAGCCTGGGAAACAGGGCAAGACTCCATCTCTAAATAAATAAACAATAAATCTCAGTGGTTGAACTACCCTTGATATAGTTTGGCTCTGTGTTCCCACCCAAATCTCATGTCAAATTGTAATTCCCAGTGTTGAGGGAGGGACCTGATGGGAGGTGATTGGCTCATGGGTGCCGACTCCCCCTTGCTGTTCTCGTGATAGTGAATGAGCCCTAGTGGGATCTGGTTGTTGAAAAGCATGTAGCTCCTCCCCCTTCACTCTCTCTGTCTCTCCTGCTCTACCATAGCCAGACGTGCCTGCTTCCCCTTTGCCTTCTGCCATGATTGTCAGTTTCCTGAGGCCTCCCCAGCTATGCTTCCTGTACAGCCTGCAGAACTATGAGTCAATTAAACCTCTTTTCTTCATAAATTACCTAGTTTCCGGTAGTTTTTTATAGCAGTATGAAAACACACGAATGGACCCTTCTGGTTGAAGGAATGCAGCCATTCTGCTTGTTTGACTGTTTCCTTTCTCTTAACTTCTATTTCCTGGGAGGTGTTTATCCAAGTGCAATAGGAGGTATTGGTGACCGCACAGTCCCCTCCATGTTCTGCTAGTAAATAGCTGAAAGTTGATCAGTGATCTCCTGCATTTTCAGTCTGGCATGGAAAAGCCCCCGTGTAACTGGTAAAGGTATTAATGAGCACCAGGAGGTATCTAAATCCTCCAGGAGCCATAGGCATCACGTTGACGTCCATTTGCCAGTCTTCCCTGGCAAGATTCTTCTGAATTGTACTGCCTTGGCCAAAACAGGTATGGGAGGGGCTGGGCGCAGTGGCTCACACCTGTAATCCCAGCGTTTTGGGAGACCAGTTCGGGTGGATCATTAGAGGTCAGGGGTTTGAGACCATCCTGACCAACATGATGACATCCCATTTCTACTAAAAATACCAAAAGTTAGCTGGGTTTGGCAGTGGGTGCCTGTAATCCCAGCTACTCAGGAGTCTGAGGCAGGATAATAACTTGAACCTGGGAGGAGGAGGTGGAAGTGAGCCGAGATTGTGTCATTGCACTCCAGCCTGGGCAACAAGAGCGAAATTTCATCCCAAAAACATGAAAAAATAAGTCCGGGCGCAGTGGCTCACACCAGCATTTTTGGGACGCCAAGGTGGGTGGATCTCAAGGTCAGGAGTTCAAGACCAGCCTGGCCTAGATGGTGAAACCCTGTCTCTAATGAAAATACAAATATTAGCCAGGCATGGTGGCACGCACGTGTAATCTCAGCTACTCAGAAGTCTGATGCAGGAGAATTGCTAAAACTCGGGAGGGAGAGGTTGCAGTGAGCCGAGATCGCGCCACTGCGCTCTAGTCTGGGTGACAGAGCAAGACTCTGTCTCAAAAAAAAAAAAAAAAAAAAAAAAATTAAAAGAGAAGAAAAGAGGAAATTTCCCAGGGAAGTGCCTCGGCTTATTTCATAAAGAGGTACTGAAGGAAGCAGAGGCATGTGGAGGACTTCCCCACCCCGTGCAGCTATTTGGGGCATGGCGTCTGAAATTTATTATTTCAGAGTCATCCCTTTGATGACCTTGGAAATGGACTGATTACAGTCATATGCTTAGGCCTCTCCATGGCCCACATCAATGTCAGTATTTCTGTTTGTTGCATATTTGATTTCCTTGTTGTTGGCAGTTAGAAGGCCCCGTTTTCCAGATCGCACCATGGGCATGGACCACAGAGATTGCGTCTTGCGAGTCTGTAGAAACAGTCAAGGCCTTGTCCTCTCTTAGGCCCAGGGCTCAGGTTAATGCAGATTTTCCCGGCTGCCTGTGCTGAAGTCCCTGTGGGAGGCTCCTGGCTGGTTTCCTAGGAGTAGGTAGACAGCTACACGTCCTGCCCTTCATTGGCCTCTTTTCATGAAGTTCCTATCATCTACAAACCATGTCTTCCTTTTCTTCTTGAACCACATCTGTGTTATTGAAACTCTAGAATTCAGCCGGGTGTGGTGGCTATGCCTGTAATCCCAGCACTTTGGGAGGCCAAGGTGGGCAGATCACCTGAGGTCAGGAATTCAAGACCAGCCTGGCCAACATGGCAAAAATCACGTCTCTACTAAAAATATAAAAATTAGCCAGGCGTGATGGTAGACACCTGTAATCCCAGTTTCTGGGGAGGCTGAGGCAGAAGAATTGCTCGAACCCAGAAGGCAGAGGTTGCAGTGAGCTGAGATTGAGCCACTGAACTCCAGCCTGGGCGACAGCAAACTTCATATCAAAAAAAAAAAAAAAAAAAATCTGGATGTCTGCCTCTATTAACTGGGAGGGGTTAATATCAGAGCCTACAGCCCTTTGTGGAGTTTTCTGGAGCTATCTGGGGATACTCTGAGATATGAAGTCGGTGCTGAGGACCACGTGACACCTTTTGCCTTGGGGTCCCAGGACATCAAGTCCTGGAGAGGTTTTTTTTTTTTTGAGAGGAGTCTCCCTGTGTCGCCCAGGCTGGAGTGCAGTGGCGCAATCTTGGCTCACTGGAAGCTCCGCCTCCCGGGTTCACGCCATTCTCCTGCCTCAGCCTCCCGAGTAGCTGGGACTACAGGCGCCTGCCACCACGCCCGGCTAATTTTTTGTATTTTTTAGTAGAGACGGGGTTTCACCGTGTTAGCCAGGATGGTCTCAATCTCCTGACCTTGTGATCCGCCCATCTCGGCCTCCCAAAGTGCTGGGATTACAGGCATGAGACACCACGCCCGACCAAGTCCTGGAGGCACTTTCTCAGTCATTCTAGAAATGCTGACATGGTCTCATCAGTTGAACCTCCCCCTTAGCGTACTCCCGTTAAAAGGGGGTTTGTTCATTTCTTTCATTTCTCTCAACAACATATCCTAGCAGTGTTCTAAAGATTCCCTTGCTGTTCTGACATTGGGTCGACACTCGAGAAGGATCGCACTGCTTTTCTCTAGACTGGGGATGTCTCTCAACCTCCCAGAGCCGAAGACAGACATTGCTGTTTGCCCAGCCACCTGCAATCCAGGAAGAGAGGCCTCCACAGACACCAATTCTGATGGTGCCTGGGTCTTAGACTTCTAGCCTCCAGAACTGTGAGAAAATGAATTTCTGCTATTTAAGCCGCCTAGTCATGATATTTTGTTATGGTAGCCCAAGACCCCCCTCCCCAGCACCACCACAAGCACATGTGTTTCCTTTATAAATATAAATATAGACAGGAATTTGACCAGGCACATTGGCCCACGCTTGTAATCCCAGCACGTTGGGAGGCCTAGGCAGGTGGATCACATGAGGTCAGCAGTTCAAGACCAGCCTGGCCATAATAGTAAAACCCCATCTCTGCTAAAAATACAACAATTCGCCGGTCGTGGTGGTGGGTGCCTGTATTTCAACCTACTCGGGAGGCTGAGGCAGGAGAATCGCTTGACCCTGGGAGGTGGAGGTTGCAGTGAGCCGAGATCGAGCCACTGGCATCAGAGCAGCCTGGTCATCAGAGCGAGACTCCAACTCAAAACTAAACAAATAAAGAGGGATATTTATATATTTCTACTTATATTTACAATATTTATATATATAAGTTATATATAAATATGTCATATTTATATGTATAAAGCAATCTCTATATTTGATACGTTAATACATTAAATATCTATTTTACATACATTATCTATGTGGACATATAAAAAGGAATTTATATGTCTCTTTGCTGTTCAGACACTTCCCTGCTCTTCTTTTCCCAGTGGTTTCTGGCCTTTGTCTCTGATTCCTGGAGACAGCCTCTAAATCCTTGGAATTTCCTGGCTGATGGGCATGTCTGTTACTCATGGTGACCCCCCCGCAGGGTCACACCTGAGTTCACGCCAACCAGAGGACCTGTGGTTGATTCTGGTCACCCACACCAGAACGACCAATCATGTGATTTGAAGGTGGGGACTTTGAGCCACATGGTATCAGTCCGACGTCCCGAAAGGAACTGGGGAGGCTGGAGGATGACTCCACTGCCTGGCCAATGATTGAGTCAACCAGGCCGTTGTAATCAAACCCCTGGACGTGGAGGCCCAGGCAAACTTCCCTGGTCAGTGATACACATCAATGTGCTGAGAGGGTGATGCATCCTGAGGACGCAGAAATGTCATCTTTGGGATCCTCTCAGAGTTTCCACTATGTGTCTCTGCTTTTGTCCGGTCTTGACTTTTGTCAGTGTTCCTCTTATATGAAACTGTAATGAAAGTATCATGCTTGGTTGAGAACAGTGGCTCACGCCGGTAATCCCAGCACTTTGGGAGAACGAGGTGGGCAGATCACCTGAGGTCAGGAGTTCGAGACCAACCTGGCCAACATGGTGAAACCCCGTCTCTACTAAAAATACAAAATTTAGCCGGATGTGATGGCATACACCTGTAATCCCAGCTACTCGGGAGGCAGAGGCAAGAGAATCGCTTGAATCTGGGAGGCGGAGGGTGCAGTGAGCCAAGATCGCACCACTGCGCTCCAGCCTGGGTGACAGAGCGAGACTCCATCTCAAAAAAAAAAAAAAGAAAAAGAGAAAGTATCATGCTTTTCTGAGTTCTGCGAGTTGTTATAATTATCAAATCTGAGGCCACTGTGGGAATCTCCAAATTTGTAGCCAGTTGGTGAGAAGTACATGTGGTCTGAGGACACCCAAGCTTGCAGCTTGCGTCTAAAGCAAGGGCAGCCTAGTGGGGGCTTATGGCCTTAACCTGTGGCCTTCGATGTGACATCAGGGAGTTGACATCAGAATTGCGTCACACAGGCCAGGTGCAGTGGCTCATGCTTGTCATCCCAGCACTTTGGGAGGCAAGGTAAGAGGATCGCTTGAGCTTGAGTCTGAGGCCGCAGTGAGCTATGACTGCACCACTGCACCCCAGTCTGGATGACAGGACAAGACCCCGACTCCAAAAATAGAAAAGAAACATCACAAAGAATTGCATGGCAGACTGCCTGTCTTTAACAGCTTTAACTGTTGCAGGAACTGCTTTTTGTTTTGTTTTGTTTTGTTTTGTTTTCGTGGGGTGAGACGGAGTCTTGCTCTGTTGCCCAGGCTGGAGTGCAGTGGTGCAATCTCTGCTCACTACAACCTCCACTTCCCGGGTTCAAGTGGTTCTGCCGCCTTAGCCTCCCAAATAGCTGGGATTACAGGTGTGCACCACCACGCCTGGCTAATTTTTGTATTTTTACTAGAGACAGGGTTTCGCCAGTTAGCCAGGCTGGTCTCGAACTCCTGCTGGGATCACAGGCGTGAGCCACCCCATCCTGCCACCTTTAGAGTTTTCTTACCGCCTGGTTTTCCTCTCTCAATATCTTTCCCTCATTTCCTGCTTTAAAACTCTAGCTTGGGGTCTGGACGCAGTAGCTCATGCCTGTAATCCCAGCACTTGCCTGAGACGGGCGAATCACTTGAGGTCAGGAGTTGGAGACCAGCCTGGCCAACATGCTGAAACCCCGTCTCTACTATTTTTACAAAAGTTAGTCGGATGTACGGTTGGGTGCCTGTAGTCCCAGCTACTTGGGAGGCTGAGGCAGGAGAATTCGCTTGAATCCAGAGGTGAAAGTTGCAAGGAGCCGAGGTTGTGCCACTGCACTCCAGCCTGGAGTGAGCACGGCACCCAGCCTTGTTTTTTTCTACAAAAAAAAAAAAAAAAAAAAATGCAGGATTATCTTCCAGAGCTAATTAATATGTTCAAATAACCACAATCCCATTAAGGAAAAATGTCACTCGACAGTAAATAATCAATGCAGACCAATATGATCACACTTGCTGTGAAGGTGAGAAAAGTTCATCTTTATTACGTTTCCCCAAGAGACGCACTGCACGGTTCTCTTGAAAACGCACGGCTCATGTCCTCCTTTAGAACACACATCCTCTTTAAAGTAACATACAAACATGCCAATACAAGGTAAAAAATTACATCTGAATTCTCACATTTCAAACGTACACTAAATATCAAATAAAAATTTACTTCTACAAGAATTTAGGGGAACTATCATGTAGCTATAAGTGTAATACATATATTAAGTATCATAGATAAAAAGAATGCTCCATTCAGCAGCACAAGTAATAATAGATACAAAGACTTAAAGATAAAAGATTTAGCATAAAAAGAATTCTCTCTTAAAAAGGAAAACAAAATTGTATTTATGTATATATAGCAGCTATAACACCCATCTCACAACTTTATAGGAACAATGTCTATTCAAAAATACCAGTATTTTCAAAATATTTTAAACAAATATAGTAATAATTCTATGCCCATCTTTATCAAAATAAACCAATAAAATATATAGTCTATATTAGACATGTTAATATATATATCTAAGACATGTTAAAAATCACAACTGAATTCTGACAATTCAGTCACAAGTCTAAACAGCAAATAAAAAATTCTGTTATGAGAACTTAGGGGAACTACCAATAGCTATAAATAGAAGAGATTATTATGTAAGTATCATAGATAAAAAGTGTACTTGCCCCAGAAGTACATGTAATAATACAGAAAACAATTTAAAGATAATAAACGATTTAGGATAAAAAGGATTCTCTCTTAAAATGAAAATAAAGTTATCTTTTTGTATATATAACAGCTATAACTCATCAAAAAATCTACAGGAACTGCATGTTTTCAAAAGTACAACAATTTCCAAACTATTTGAAGTAAACCTATTAATAATTCAATGGCCCACATTTTCCAAACAAACCAATAAAATGCATAGTGTGCATGAAGCTATCTGTTACGGTCTATGGCACTCATATTTCACAAAGAATTCCGTGCCAATCTGAGTGTCTGCCGTGTGCCTTCAAATGCTCCAGGACTGCGGCAGCCAAGTCCGTAGGAAACAGGACCTCCAGGTTCGGCCCCAGGGAGATTGGAATTCAGCAATATCAAAAGGGAGGTGGTGCCGCAGGAAGGGGTGGAACCAGAAACACCCCTGGTTTCTCACTGTTCTCTATGGATTCCTAGAAGTAGCCCCCCCATCCCCCCCGCCCCCCCCCCCAGTCCTAAGAGGACAACGTGATCACTGTATTCAGCTCCTTCTAGAACAGTCCAGGTTCTTCTAGATGATCTGCACAAATGGCTGCTGTCCTCCTTCGTGGTGTCTCCCATTAGCATTGGAATAAAGTTCTTGCTGAAAATCCGCATCTCCCTGGGCCCGGTGTTCTGGAAGTGAGAGAGAGGATGTCACACTTCAGGGAGGCAGCTCTCTAGACAGGAAGGTTATTCATGTCCCACGTCAAGGCTAACTAGAGTTCAGAGCAATTGAGAAATGCAATTTTATCTCCTACCTTTCATTCTATACCCTGCTTCTGAACCATTGTGTTCAACTGTGATACTTACACTTTGGTGACCCTGACTCCAAAACTCACTCAGTACACCCAAGGTCAGCCCCAGTGATCTTCATAGCAAGGACTTTGGGTGGGTCTGCCCAGGGAGTAGGGCATCCTCAGAGAATGTGGCTTTGGACCTCATCACAGCTGGGGCTTTTGTGTCACTTCAGAGCTAAACTTGTAACCATGCTAGATCCGTTTCTAATGTGACAGCATCACGAACCACGAGTCCAGAAGCCTAATCCATCATCCTACCTCCTCATGATGAAGTCTCATGCTCTGCTCAACGTGGTCAGCTGCACAAGATGTAAACCAAAACTCCACTGAACCCTCAACCCAAATCGGTAACTCAAGTGCATCAATCATCATGAAGCTCCCCAAACTCAGTATTTGTGATTATTTTTGAGTCAGGGTCTCACTCTGTCGCCCAGGCTGGAGTGCTGTGGCAGGATCAGGGCTCCCTGCAGCCCCAACCTCCCAGGCTCCAGTGATCCTCCTGCCTCAGCCTCCTGAGTAATTGGGAGTAGAGATGCCTCCCACATCGCGTAGCTAATTTTTGTTATTTTTGTGGAGAGGGGATCTCGCCACGTTGCCCAGGCTTGAAGCTGGATCAAGCAATTGGGTTCCTCAGATTTCTGAAATAGACCCCAGTAGTCTTCCTTTGCCCCAGAGGAAGCAGATGTACCTTCTCTCAGGCCGATGACTTCAGGCCTTCATGGTCCATGGAGCTCCAGGAAAGGTGGCTCGATCTCGCGCCCACACCCAGTGCTCTGGGTCATAAGCCTGGATCTGGAAAAACAAACATCCTTTGAGAAGATGGGGACTCGCCAGGATACCCCTCCCTGCCCTCCTCCAGCCTCCAGCCCACCCGATTCCTCCCCATCTCCACCTCCCCATGCCCCACCCACCTCTTCCAACTCCTCCAGGGAAACCCAGGCCCTGAAGCGCATGGAACGGAAGAACCGGAACCGAAGCTTATGGAACAAGGCTTTCTGAGAGCGGGTCTTCCTGGCCCTCCAGCGTATGGAATGGAAGAACTGGAACCGACGCTTACGGAACCAGGGTATCTGAGAGCGGTTCTTCCTGTACAGGAAGTAGATGATGTTTTGTTTGGGGATCTCGCTGTCCTCCTCCATGTCATTGGCCAGGTAGCTGGGGACAGAAATCAGGTTACTGCTTAGGGGCACCACCAGGAGAGACCTCCGGCTGAGGTCAGCTTCCCAGAGGAGGGCAGGGGACCGTCCTCCGCTCAGGACTGACACCCACCCTGCAGAGAGTCACGCCTTCCTCAGAGGGCTCTGGTGGACAGAGACCTGCTGAAGGGCGTCTCCCACTCCTTCAGGATAGAGACAAAAACCCAACTGGTGACCAAGAGTGATGGCTTATGCTTGGAATCCCAGCACACTGGGAGGCCGAAGCAGGAGGATCACTTGAGGCCAGGAGTTTGAGATGGGGCTGGGCAACATAGCAAGACCCTCGTCTCTATTAAAAATATAAAATATATGCTGGACATGGTGGCTCATGCCTGTAATCCCAGCACTTTGGAAGGCTGAAGCAGGTGGATCACTTGAGACCAGGAGTTCGAGACCAGCCTGGTCAACATGGAGAAACCCCATCTCTACTAAAAATACAAAGATCAGACTGGTGCAATGGCACGCCCATTAGTCCTAGCTACTCAAGAGGCTGAAGCGCAAGAATTGTGTGAACCCAGTAGGCAGAGGTTGCAGTGAGCCGAGATTGGGCCACTCCATTCCAGCCTGAGGGGCACAGCAACACTCTGTCTCAATAAGTAAATAAATAAATAAATAAGCTGTCTAGGTGTGGTGGCACAGCCTTGTAGTCGGAGCTAATCAAGAGGCTAAGGTGGGAGGATCCCTTGAGCCCAGGATATGGAGGCTGCACTGAGCTATGATCTCAACACTGCACTCCAGCTTGTGGGACAGGGCAAGTCTGTCTCAAAAAAATAAAAGAAATTGAATACATTGATATTTTGCCAGGACCCTGCCTTCTACATTCATCTAGTCTAATGAGACTGGGAGTAATCAGGGCGGATGACCTAATCCCAATGTCACATTATCATAGGATGTAACTGGAGAGCTACGGGCATGCCGAAGTTGGAAGATGAGGGAAGGCACAACAGAGGCTGTGGGGTGAACTGACTTCAAGGACTGTCCTTCCCTTCAGAACCACATGTGTGCGGGACACCCAGACAGAAAACACAAACGCAAAGTCAGTGGAGGGCATTTGGAAGGAGCAGTGAAGCCAAGCCAGGAAACACCAAGATGGCGAGCCAGTGTGGTTGTAGAGATTGTAGAGAGGGTGAAACTGGCAGTGTGGACCCTGGCCTCGATTTAGAAAGACGTCTGCTAAGGAAGTTGTTCAGGTGGGCAGTGAGGGCGTTGTGCTTTGGAAAGATGCTCAGGCTGCACTAGGAAGCCCCCTGGCTTGGGGAGAGACTCCAGGAGACCCCGTCAGGGAGCATTTGACAGTGGATTCGAGTGATGCAGGGGGGACCTGAACTGTGATCTCCATCATGGGAACCCGGAGGAGGTCGATGGCGTTTGCGGTTGATGTGGGAAGGAGAGAGAGAAGAACCAGAAAGGCTGCTTGCTGGGGGAAGTGTCGTGTCCGCTCCTCTGCTCCTTTTCCCTTTTCTTCTCCCCTTAGGAGTGGTTTATGGTTCCTTTTGTTTTATTCTTTTATTTGTTCACCAGCGTTGGAGTTTGTTTTTTTGGCTTTATTTATTTATTTTTTTTTGGGAAAAAGTCTCGCTCTGTCACCCAGGCTGGAGTGCAGTGGCTCAACCTTAGCTCACTGCAACCTCCCCCTCCTGGGTTCAAGAGGTTCTCTTGCCTCAGCCTCCCGAGTAGCTGGGATTACAGGTGCACACCACCGTGCCCGGCTAATTTTTCTATTTTTAGTAGAGACAGGGTTTGGCATGTTGGCCAGGCTGGTCTCGAACTCCTGACCTCAGGTGACCCGCCTACCTCGGCCTCCCAAAGTGCTAGGATTACAGGCATGAACCACCGCGCCCAGCCTGAGTTTCTTTTTAGAAACAACAGTCTAAGAACAAGATAGTATAATCCTGTCTTTTTTGTACACAGAGTAAAGAGGACAAACAGGTGAAAGGATAAATGAAAGGCTGGAATCCCACTTCCCCCACTGTCCCAGGGCATTGGATATTGACGGATAGGAGGAAGCAAACCACTCACAGAGCCAGGAAGAAATGAATGCGTTGGTATTGCCAGGAGAAGAGGCCGGCCCGGCTAAAATATGCTATGACCATAGCCAGGAGATACTGATGGAGAGAAAGGAACACAGAGAGGGAGAGGTCACATCTTGGAAGAGGAAGATTGTGGAGAGGGGGAATGAGGGTCTGGGGAAGGGCTGCACCTCAGAGAAGGGACCTCAGTGTTGGGGTAGCTGTACTTATTTGGAAATGGCGGGGTGGAGGGATATTCGAAGGTTGGATGCAAATCTGAGAAGCCGGAGGAAGGGTTTTCGGTGATGCTCCCAGGATGGTGGACTCCAGATGGGATCTTTGGAGGGGGTGTGTCTAGGTGGGCTGGTGTCAGGAGGGTCTTTTGTGTGCCAGGCAGAGAAGTGTCCCAAAGAGCTGAGAGTAGAGGGGCCAGGAGCTCCAGGACTGCGGCCAGACTGTGGCCCAGGGCTCAGATCCCAGAGGACCCGTAGGAGAGATGGGCTATTCATTCACTCGGCAAGAGACCCGCAGAGTCCTGAGAGATGCTGACAAATCATAAAAAGACCAAGAACAGCTGGGAGTGGCGGCTCAAGCCTGTGATGCCGGTACTTTGAGAGGTGGAGACAGGAGGATCATGTGAGCCCAACAGTTCGAGAACAACCTGGGCAACAGAGAGAGACCCTGTTTCTACAAAGATTTCAAAAATTCGTTGAGCATGGTGGCATGTGCTAGTCCCAGCTCCTCAGGAGACTGAGGAAAGAGGATTGCTTGAGCCCAGGAATTAGAGGCTTCAGTGTGCTGTGATCATGTCACTGCATTCCATCCTGGGGAGCAGAGCTAGACTCTCAGAAAAAAAAAATATTTGAGTGCCAAGACTCAAGACTGTGGGAGCTGGTCGGGCACAGTGGCTGACGTCTGTAATCTCAGCACTTTGGGAGGCCAAGGCGGGTGGATCACCTGAGGTCAGGCGTTCAGGACCAACCTGGCCAACATGGCAAAACCCCGTCTCTACTAAAAACACAAAAATTAGCCAGGCGTGGTGGTTCACGTCTGTAATCCCAGCTGCTTGGAGGCTGAGGCAGGACAATCACTTGAACCTGGGAGGCGTCGGCTGCAGTGAGTCAAGATCAAGACACTGCCCTCCAGCCTGGGAAACAGAGCAAGACTCTGTCTCTCTCTCTCTCTCACACACACACACACACACACACACACACACAAAGACTAGGAGTATCTGGTGGGAGGTGGTGGAGGGAGAACTGTGGGTTTGGAAGCGGTGCCCTCCCCCGGGCCGTGCATTAGAACAGGAGCACAGTTACGTGGAGAACAACCTTACCTTGTCCGACACCCTCAGATCTTTGTCCCAGGCCAGGAATCTTTTAATGACAGGATCCTCTGTGATTAGAGAGCAGATGTCAGTGTGAGAAGCAGGGCAGGGTTTCCGTGGGGGCAGCAGGGCAGCGAGGAGAAGTGTGCCTCCCAGGGGGAAGTCTCAGGATTGTGGCCCCGGGTGAGGGGGATGGGAGAGGGGAGAATGACTTTCACTGGGCAAGGGGGAGAGGCTCCTGCTCTGAGACCCCCCTGGGAAGAGGCCGAAGGAGGCCCTGGGTGTGAGAATCTGCAGGATGTAGGGCTGAGAAGAAGCCAGGACACCCTCCCAGCAGACCCGGGGGGACCGCTGCAGAGTCATAAAGGAATTCCCAGCATTTCCTCATGAGACGGTCACATCAGGGTGTGACCATGGCCTTGGTATCCCCCACTATGGATGGAGACACTTAGGTTTAGAAAAGTTAGTAAGAGACATTAAGTTTCAGAGGGCACAGCTGAAACCGCTGTCTTTGTTTATTGATTTTGTTTTTCTTTATTAGATTGTTATTTATTTATTAATTTATTAATAAATAATTTTAATCTCAAATAATAAATAATTTGAGAAAGAGTCTCACTCTGTGGGCCAGGCTGGAGTGCAGTGGCACGATCTCGGCTCACTGCAACCTCTGCCTCCCGGGTTTAAGCGATTCTCCTGTCTCAGCGTCCCGAGTAGCTGGGATTACAGGCATGAGCTACCATGCCCAGCCTTGGTTTTTCTTTTGAGACAGGGTTTTGCTCTGTCACCCAGGCTGGAGTGCAGTGGTGCAGTCATAGCTCATTACATCCTCAAAGTCCTGAGTTCAAGCAGTCCTCTTGCCTCAGCCTCCCAACGTGCTGGGATCTCAGGCATGAGCCGCCGCGCCTGACCCGAAACCAAAGTTTCTTATCCCAAGCGCCGACCTTTATCAAGTCTAGCCTAATCCTCTATCGTCTCCTAAGCGTCCCTCATTAGTGATCACTTCAGAGTCCTCCCGCATGGAGAGCTCACCCACTGGGGGCATATTTTTCCCATTGGAAAAGTGTGGTTATTGGAAGTTTCCTCTTTTTAGAAAGAACAGGATTGGAGGTGCTCTCTGGGGTATCCTCCTACCAAGCAGCCTGTTGAAGGCTTCATGGTGTTCGGGGAGCACGCGCGACACTCGCCGTCGTTTCAGCTTCATCTTGAGGCCACACAGCGTCTCCGCCACCCAGATCTCCTCAGGTTCAGGGGAGAGCTCCTTCTCTGGCTCCTCCTCAGACTGGTCCGACCACTCCCTCTTCCTTTTCCAGCAAAGGGACCTACATGAGGGGCGAGGATCTACCCCAAAGACTGAGTAAAGAAACCAGACCACCGTGTAATGCTTCTGCAACTGATCACCTTAGATCCCGACCCGGAACCCCAAAGCACTCTCCATCCTCCCCAGCCTTGCAGACTGTTGGCTTCTCCATGCCATCTTTCCTTCTGTCAGTCTCCTCTCCTGAGCCCCATGTGCCGCTCCATCTCCTCCCCTTTCTCCCATTTCTCTGTCCTCAGAAGACTTTGTCCTTCCCTGGTCCCTGGCTCTCTGAGTCCCTTCTTTTTTTTTTTTTTTTTTTTTTTTTTTTTTTTTTTTTGAGACACAGTCTTGCTTTGTGGCCTAGGCTGGAGTGTAGTGGTGCGATCTCGGCTCACTGCAACCTCTGTCTCCCCAGTTCCAGTGATTCTCCTGCCTAAGCCTCCCAAGTAGCTGGGATTACAAGTGCCCGCCCAGCTCATTTTTGTACTTCTAGAGGAGACAAGGTTTCAACACGTTGGCCAGGCTAGTCTCAAACTCCTGGCCTCAAGTGATCCACCTGCCTTGGCCTCCCAGAGTGCTGGGATTACAGGTGTGAGCCACTACACCCTGCCTCAGTACCTCCATTCCTCCCACACACCCTCCTCACATGCTCCTTCTGGGCCCTTCCTTCTTCTTCTTCTTTTTTTTTTAAGACAGGTTCTCACTCTATCACCCAGACTGGAGTTCAGGGATGCTATCTTGGCTCAAAGCAACCTCCACCTCCCGGGTTCAAGCGATTCTCCTGTCTCAGCCTCCCGAGTAGCTGGGATTACAGGCGTGCACCACCACGCTTGGCTAAGTTTTGTATTGTTAGTATAAATGAGGTTTCGCTATATTGGTCTGGTTGGTCTCGAACAACTGACCTCAAGTGATCCACCCATCTCGGCCTCCCAAAGTACTGGGATTACAGGCATGAGCTACCATACCCGGGCTTTGTTTTTCTTTTGACACAAGGTTTTGCTCGGTCACCCAGGCTGGAGTGCAGTGGTGCAGTCATAGCTCACTGCAGCCTCAAAGTCCTGAGTTCAAGGAGTCCCCTTGCCTCAGCCTCCCAATGTGCTGGGATCTCAGGCGTGAGCCATCGCGGCTGGCCTGAAACCAAGCTTTCTTTTTTTTTTTTTTTTTTTGAGACGGAGTCTCACTCTGTCGCCCAGGCTGGAGTGCAGTGGTGCGATCTCGGCTCACTGCAACCTCCGCCTCCCATGTTCACGCCATTCTCTTGCCTCAGCCTCCTGAGTAGCTGGGACTACAGGCGCCCGCCACCACGCCTGGCTAAGTTTTTGTATTTTTAGTAGAGACGGGGTTTCACCATGTTAGCCACGATGGTCTCGATCTCCTGACCTCGTGATCCGCCCGTCTCGGCCTCCCAAAGTGCTGGGATTACAGGCATGAGCCACTGTGCCCGGCCGAAACCAAGCTTTCTTATCCCAAGCGCCCACCTTTATCAAGTCTAGCTAATCCTCTATCGTCTCCTAAGCGTCCCTCATGAGTGATCACTTCTGAGTCCTCCCGCATGGAGAGCTCACCCACTAGGGGCATATTTTTCCCATTGGAAAAGCGTGGTTATTGGAAATTTCCTCTTTTTTAGAAGAACAGGATTGGAGGTGCTCTCTGGGGTGTCCTCCTACCAAGCTGGCTACTGAAGGCCTTGTGGTGCTCGGGGAGCACGGGCGACACTCGCCGTTGCTTCAGCTTCATCTTGAGACCACACAGGGTCTCCACCACCCAGGTCTTCTCAGGCTCAGGGGAGAGCTCCTTCTCTGGCGCCTCCTCAGATTGGTCCGACCACTCCCTCTTCCTTTTGCAGCAAAGGGACCTACATGAGGGGCTGGGATCTACCCCAGGGGCTGAGTAAAGAAACCAGACCACCGTGTAATGCTTCTGCAATTGATCACCTTAGACCCTGACCCCAAACCCCAAACCACTCTCCATCCTCCCCTGATCACCTTAGACCCCGACCCCAAATCCCAAAGCACTCTCCATCCTCCCCAGCCTTGTAGACTGCTGGCTTCTCCAAGCCATCTTTCTTTCTCCTCTGTTCAACCCCATGTGCCACTCCTTCTCCTCCCCATTCTTCCATCTCTCTGTCCTCGGAACACGTCCTCATGTTCTTCCCTAGTCCCTGGCTCTCTGAGTCCCTCCTTTTTTTTTTGTTTCGAGACAGAATCTTGCTTTGTTGCCCAGGCTGGAGTGTAGTGGTGCAATCTCAGCTCACTGCAACATCTGTCTCGCAGATTCCAGTTATTCTCCTGCCTCAGCCTCTCTGGTAGCTGGGATTACAGGTGCCTGCCACAATGCCCAGCTCAGTTTTGTATTTTTAGTAGATACAGGGTTTCACCATCTTGGCCAGGCTGATCTCAAACTCCTGGCCTCAAGTGATCCTCCTGCCTTGGCCTCCCAAAGTGCTGGGATTACAGGTGTTAGCCACTGCATCTGGCCTGAGTTTCTCCATTCTTCCCACACACCCTCCTCAGATTCTCCTTCCTGACCTCTGACCTTTTTTTTTTTTTTCTTTGAGACAGTGTCTCACTCTTTCACACAAACTGGAGCGCAGTAGCGCGATCTCGGCTCACTACAACCTCTTCCTCCCAGGCTCAAGCGATTCTCTTGTCTCAACCTTCCAAGTAGCTGGGATTACAGGCACGCACCATTACCGCCTGGCTATTTTTTCTACTTTTAGTAGAGATGGGGTTTCACCATGTTGGCCAGGCTGGTCTTGAACTCCTGACCTCAGGTGATCTGCCCGCTTTGGCCTCCCAAAGTGTTGGGGTTACAGGCGTGAGCCACCGCACCCAGCTCCCTTCCTTCGAGTTAGTCAATCCTATCCCACCTCTTCTTCCTCCAGTCCCCTCACCTGATGGTCCCGACACTTCATCATCCACCACTTCCTGGAGGGAGAACCCCGAGATGTTCGGCTGGGGGCTCTCCTCCTTATCCTCGGGGAGCAGGGTTGTGATCTTCCCCAAAATCTGTTCCATCCCACGGAACCTAGTCTCTGTTCTGTCCAAGGCCTTTTTCTGGACTCTGCTAGGAGCCAGAAGTGTGTTATGAATTCTCGAGGCTGGGAGAAGTCAGGAGTGGCGAACAGCTCTGAGAAGATGCTGTTGTCCACCTCAGTTTCCAGGCGCCCACGGAGTCCGGTCCTCCAATCAGGAAGGTTGGAATCTCTGATGTCATTGGCCATTCCAACCTGGCAACCAGTTTGAAGAAAAACACATGTAACTGTCAGGCTGATCTCTTGTCCTGGAGATGCTGGGTGAATGGTATCTCCTGCCACTGTCCCGACCTCAGACCACTGTCCACAAGCATCTTCAGGGTCTCCGCATCCCTCTGTTCCCTGTCCCAGCAGAGGCTGTGTCCTCTCCACTGAAAGCCTGAGGCATGGTGGGGTCTCCTCTTCTCTGTACATGCCCATTTCAGAGTCCAGTGTGGTGGGAGAGGGAACAGGGTGGGAAAGAACTAGGGTAAGCAGAAACGATGAAACCTGACAAGAGTGAGATGATCATGTACAAGAGATCCCAGGAACCTTGACTTGATGAAAAAGTCACATCAGAACACTCAATTTGGCAGAGCTTTTCTGCCGAATGTCCACTGACATTCACTGTCCGAGATTCTGTACTGGGGGCACACGCGTCCTCTGCCCTAAGAGGAGACATTTTGAGGCCTGAAAATCATAGGAATCTGCCCATGAGCTCACACGTTTCCACTGGTGTCCCCAGTTTCAGGGAGTCCGTGGATTACTTAAAGCCAGCCCCTCCAGTTCGGCTAAGAAACTCTAGTTTATATATCAAGTTTTGTATCATATGTATTGCTCTGAACTCAGAAATTTCCCTGCCGTTTATGGATTCTATGAATAAAAGATCGCATGTACAAAAAGACTAAATCGAAAAATCTCAGCTCTGTGCAGTGGCTCGTGCTTGTAATCCCAGCACTTTGGGTGGCCAAGGGAGGAAGATTGCCTGAGGCCAGCAGTTCAAGACCAGTGTAGGCAATATAGCAAGACCCCATCTCTAAAAAAACAAAACCAAACCAAATTAGCCAGGTGTGGTGGCTGGCACCTGTGTTCCAGCTACTTGGGAGACTCGCGACAGGAAGACGGCTTGAGCCCAGGAGTTGGAAGCTGCAGTAAGCTATGATCTGGCCTCCACACTCCAGTCTGGGCAACACAGCAAGACGTTGTGTCAAAAAAATTTTTTTTGATAAAAAATAAAAGAGTTGCATGACATTCAGAGACCATCCGGAAAACCTGTGGGTTCCTGGCCAGCCTCAGTGGCTCACGCCTGTAATCCCAGCACTTTGGGAAGCCAAAGTGGGTGGATCACTTGAGGTCAGGAGTTTGAGACCAGCCTGGCCAACATGGTGAAACCCCATCTCTACTAAAAATACAAAAACTTAGCCAGGCATGGTGGCGGGTGCCTGTATCCCAGCTACTCGGGAGTGGTGGGCTGGAGAATCACTTGAACTCGGGGTGCAGAGGTTGCAGCGAGTCAAGATCGCACCATTGCACTGCGGCCTGGGCAACAAGAGCAAAACTCCGTCTGAAAAAAAAGAACCTGTGAGTGAGTCCCACACGGCTTCCTAGCGGGCTGCGGCTCTCCTGGGAGTCTCTCGCTCATGGCAAAGGCACAAACGGAACGAGGAAGCAGATCCCAGTGCTGTGGAAGTCCCATTGTTAGGAAGCTCTGCTTTTCTAGAGTTCAAATTTGCATTCATGACCCTTTAAACCGTCAGAGCTGGGTGGGTCTTTCTACAACAAAACAGTTTGCTGTCTCTCTCCTAGTTAAAAGGCTTTCAAAGATTAGAAGATCAATGTTCTGACGCCATTAAAATTTCTCTTTTGTGGAATGAAACGCTCTGATTTAACTCATCTTCAAGCCTGGTTTGCATATTCCTCTCTCTTCTGGCCACCTTGTCTAGACCCACTACACTGAGGCAGTGCCCATCTTACATGATGTTGACACATTGTCAAAAAATGGGCAAACCAGGCACAGTGGCTCATGCCTGTAATCCTACCACTTTAAGAAGCCAAGGCAGACAGATCACCAGAGGTCAGAAGTTCGAGACCAGCCTGGCCAACATGTTGAAATGCATCTCTACTAAAAATACAGAAAATATTGGCTGGGCATGGGGGTGCACATCTGTAATCTCAGCTACTTGTGAGGCTGAGGCAGGAGAATCACTTGAACCTGGAAGGTAGAGGTTGTAGTGAGCCGAGATCGTGCCACTGCACTCCAGCCTGGGTGACAGAGCGAGACACCATCTCAAAAAAAAAAAAGGCTAGCCCAGATTTGGTCTGATACGTTCAGAAGAAAGCAAAACAGCCACCTCTGACCTTTTCTTTTCCTGCAATGATGCAGTTTCATACAACAATGGCTGTAGGTATGCTGCCGAAGTATCATTCAAGTGAAACAGAAGGGCTTTCCTGGCCGGACACAGTGGACACAGTGGTCTCAACACTTTGGTTGGCCAAGGTGGGAGGATTTGTTGCGGCCAGGAGTTCAAGGCTGCAGTGAGCTCTGATCCCACCACTGCATTCCAGGCTGGGCATCAGAGTGAGGCCTGTCTCTAAAAAACCCTTCGCTCCCCAAAAGGATTTGCAAATACCAGCCTTTCGGGATGACACGGAGGGACATTAAGATGCAGATGCTGGGACCCAGCCCTGTTGATTGTAGTTCAGAAACTGAGGTGGGGCCTGATTTAACTCCATCACTGGAATCCATTCAGGTTTGGAACTTTCTGGGTTGGACAGTGCAAGAGAGATCAAAAAGAAAGCAAAGTCACTGTGGACTGAAATGAGCAGACAAGGTTTTCTGAGCGTGGTGAAATATGATTTGGGCCTCACTTGGGAGGGCTGTGGCCAGGCCTTGAGTCCTCGGTTCAGTGGGACCTTCTGAAACAGCCTCCAAACCGCGCCCCCGCTTCCTTTGCTGTTGGATGACCCCCTCCAGCGGCTTTGGTGCCGATGGGAATAAGTCGACCTGCAGCAGAAGTTCAGCCCGAGTCTCAGCCCAGCAGCCTCTGGTCATGCTGCCGTCTCTGCGGTTCTCTGCGGAGTCATGGTTTCTGTACCTTGAAGAGAACTTCCCCTTCTGGGACCCAGAAACCCTGGAAACCCTGAGGAAAAAAGCGAATGAAATTACTGAAGACAACTCCGTGGCGGGGAGATGGAAAAGAGGCTCTTTGTGTTTTTTTGTTTTTTTTGTTTTTTAATTTTTTTGAGACAGAGTCTCACTCTTGTTGTCCAGAGTGGATTGTAATGGCTCAATCTCAGCTCACTGCAACCTCTGCCTCCCACGTTCAAGCGGTTCTCGTGCCTCAGCCTCCAGAGCAGCTGGGACAATAGGCGCAAATCACCATGCCCAGCTAATTTTTGTACTTGTAGTACAGATGGGGTTTCGCCATGTTGCCTGGGCTGGTCTCGAACTCCTGGTCTCAAGCAATCCACCTGCCTTGGCCTCCCAAAGTGCTAGGACTATAGGTATGAGCCACCGTGCCCAGCCCTCACTGTATGGATTTTCTAAAAAAAAAAAAAAAAAAAAAAAAGATTAAATTTATCTTATTTGGCCAAAAGGTAAATTAACCTTTTCTCCTCTCCTTTTTTTTTTTTTCTTTTTTTGAGATGGAGTCTTGCTCAGTCACCCAGGTTGGAGTGCAGTGGTGTGATCTTGGTTCACTGCAACCTCTGCCTCCTGGGTTCACACTGTTCTCCTGCTTCAGCCTCCTGAGTACCTGGGACTACAGGTGCCCGCCACCATGCCCCGCTAATTTTTTTTTTTTTTTTTGGTATTTTTGTTTTGTTTTGTTTTGTTTTGCTTGAGACGGAGTCTCGCTCTGTCGCCCGGGCTGGAGTGCAGTGGCCGGATCTCAGCTCACTGCAAGCTCGACCTCCTGGGTTTACGCCATTCTCCTGCCTCAGCCTCCCGAGTAGCTGGGACTACAGGCGCCCGCCACCTCACCCGGCTAGTTTTTTGTATTTTTTAGTAGAGACGGGGTTCACCGTGTTAGCCAGGATGGTCTCGATCTCCTGACCTCGTGATCCACCCGTTTCGGCCTCCCAAAGTGCTGGGATTACAGGCTTGAGCCACCGCGCCCAGCCTTTTTTTTTGTATTTTTAGTAAAGATGCGGTTTCACTGTGTTAGTCAGGATGGTCTCCATCTCCTGACTTCATGATCCACCCGCCTCGGCCTCCCAAAGTGCTGGAAATACAGGCGTAAGCCACCATGCCTGGCCTCTCCTCTCCTTTTTAAAGAGTATTTCCTTGATAAACCTTGTAATATAAATAACTTTTGTGCCTTTGATATGTATCTAAATCTTTTAAAAAGGTAAATGAACTTCTTGCCAACATTGCAACCCAGTTACAACCCAGGAATTTTTTTTTTTTTTTTTTTTTTGAGTCATAATCTCGCCTGTCACCCAGGCTGGAGTGCAGTTGTAGGATCTTGGCTCACTGCAACCTCCACTTCCGGGGTTCAAGCAATTCTCCCATCTCAACTTCCTGAGTAGCTGAGACTACAGGCACCTGCCACCATGCCTGGCTAATTTTTGTATTTTTATTAGAGACAGGGTTTTACCTTGTTCGTCTGGCTGATCTTGAACTCTTGACCTCAGGTGATCTACCTGCCTTGGCCTCTCAAAGTGCTGGGATTACAGGCCTGAGCCATGGCGCCCGGCCACAACCCAGGAATTTTTTTTCTTAAGAGCCTGTGAGTCGGCCGGGCCCGGTGGCTCAAGCCTGTAATCCCAGCACTTTGGGAGGCCGAGACGGGCGGATCACAAGGTCAGGAGATCAAGACCATCCTGGCTAACACGGCGAAACCCCGTCTCTACTAAAAACACAAAAAATTAGCCAGGCGAGGTGGCGGCGCCTGTGGTCCCAGCTACTCGGGAGGCTGAGGCAGGAGAATGGCGGGAACCCGGGAGGCGGAGCTTGCAGTGAGCTGAGATCCGGCCACTGCACTCCAGCCTGGGCAACAAAGCGAGACTGCATCTCAAAAAAAAAAAAAAAAAAAAAAAAAGAGCCTGAGAGTTTTGTCTTTGAAATGTAAACCTCGAGGAAGATAGTGTCCGTATCCTCCTGTTGCCTAGGGAGTTTAGCCTAGGCACCCTGAGCTGTTACTACCTGCTCGTCAAGGAGATATAAGTTTTATTTTTTCATCAGATACAGGTAATTAACTAGCATGGATGGCCACCTTGATTTCCAGGTGAATTTAGAATGAGCGTTTAAGAATGCATAGCAGGCCAGGCACAGTGGCTCACACCTGTAATCCCAGCACATTGTGAGAGGCTGAGACGGGCGAATCACTTGAAACCACACAGAAATCGAAAGAAGGAGTTTGAGTCCAGCCTAGCCAATATGGTGAAACTCTGTCTCTACTAAAATACCAATATTAGCTGGGCATGATGGCACATGTCTGTAATTCCAGCTACTTGGGAGGCGTAGGCATGAGAATCACCTGAACCCAGGAGATGGAGGTTACAGTGAGCCAAGATCATACCACTACACTCCAGCCTGGATGACAGAATGAGACCCTGTCTCAAAAAGAAAAAAAAAAAAAATGCATAGCAAGTCCTTTTACATGAGGATGAGTTACTGTTTATCTTGAGAGCGTGTATGCAATGGATTGTATCTGCCAGGCTATATAAAATGGAGGCTTTGGCCAGGTGCCATGGCTCACGCCTATAATTCCAGCACTTTGGGAAGCCTATGCGAGCGAATTAGGAGGTCAGGATTTCAAGACCATCCTAGCTAACATGACGAGACCCTGTCTCTACTAAAAATACAAAAAATTAGCCAGGCATTGTGGTACGCGCCTGTAGTCCCAGTTACTTGGGAGGCTGAGGCAGGAGAATCACTTAAACGGGGGAGGCAGAGGTTGCAGTGAGCTGAGATTGTACCACTGCACTCCAGCCTGGGTGACAGAGTGAGACTCTGTCTAAAAAAAAAAAAAAAAGGAGGCTTTATTTCTCTTTGCATCTCATTAATGGATCACCTGTGATGGGCATCACAGTCTGGTTTAATGTTTATTCAACAATAAAATTGTTTTCTTTATTTTCTTAATTTGTGGAGAGAATATTCTAGGTTAACAGAAGAATTGATTGATTGATTGATTGATTGATGGAGTCTAGCTCTGTTGCCAGGCTGGAGTGTAGTGGCGTGATCTCGGCTCACTGCAATCTCTGCCTCTCTGGTTCAGGTGATTCCCCTGCCTCAGCCTCCCAAGTAGCTGGGACTACAGGGGCACACTAACATACCCAGCTAATTTTTTGTGTTTTAGTAGAGACGGGGTTTCACCATGTTGGCCAGGATGGTCTTGATCTCCTGACCTCATGATCCGCCCGCCTTGGCCTCCCAAAGTGCTGGGATTACAGGTGTGAGCCACTGTGCCTGGCCTCAGAAGAATTTATTTTTAGTCTTTTCCTTACCAGTTTTTATGAAACAACTGGGCAAGAACACTTTTAGATTTCACCAAAAAATTGTGATGAATCATTGTCCTTATGATCCCATGTTTGAAAATTGACATTTTAATTGTAAACCAAAAATAAAATTCTAACCCCCACAACTGACTGACTGGACTCCGCTGTTCGCCAACAGGATTCAAAATAAACATGAAAAACTGGCCGGGCGCGGTGGCTCAAGCCTGTAATCCCAGCACTTTGGGAGGCCGAGACGGGCGGATCACGAGGTCAGGAGATCGAGACCATCCTGGCTAACACAGTGAAACCCCGTCTCTACTAAAAAAATACAAAAAACTAGCTGGGCAAGGTGGCGGGCGCCTGTAGTCCCAGCTACTCGGGAGGCTGAGGCAGGAGAATGGCGTAAAATCCGGGAGGCGGAGCTTGCAGTGAGCTGAGATCTGGCCACTGCACTCCAGCCTGGGCCACAGAGCGAGACTCTGCCTCAAAAAAAAAAAATAAATAAACATGAAAAACTAATTCAGGTCATGACGGGAAGGAGGGGATCGGACATACCTTGTCATACTCTCCTCCCGTCAGAGTTTAGACACAGCTGACTGACATTAACATTAGAATACAGATCATAAGACTGACAAAACAGGGTTTTTGTATCAGTAAGATACCCAACTCCAACAGACTCTGATACAGCATCACGTGACAGATAGCAGTCCCTGAAGGGAATCATAGTATTTTACCCCATAATATATTTTCTTTGACACACTTTAAAATAGTCCTGCAAAGTCATCTCTTTGGGGGATATTTGCATTCTGTAGAGAATCTCCTTCCCTTACAGAAAAGACTCCAGGTCTCTTCTGGAGAGTCTGACACCTTTTAAGATCCAATAAGAGATATTTATCATCTATTCTCTCTGAAGCCTGTTCTGAGGCTTCACCTACATAACAAGAACCTTGGTTTCCACAATCCTGATTATCTTAACTCACGCTTTTCTTTTCTCTTTTCTTTTCCTCCTTCTTTTCTCTTCCTTCCTTCCTTCCTTCCTTCCTTCCTCTCTCTCTTTCTTTCTTTTCTTCTCTGTTGCCCAAGCTGGAGTGCAGTGGCACCATCATTGCTCACTGTAGCCTCAACTTCCCAGGCTCAAGCGATCCTCCCATCTCAGCCTCCTGAGTAGCTGGGGCTACAGGCAGGCACCACCACACCTGGATAACTTTCTTTTGGTAGAGGTGGGGGTCTCGCTGTGTTGCCCAGGCTGTTCTTGAACTCCTGGCCTCAAGGGATCCTCCCAGCTCCCCCTCCCAAAATGCTGGGATTACAGGTATGAGCCACCGCAATGGCCCATTTCTTTATGTAGTCTTCCAACTCTTCAGCCAACGCTTAACTCTGAACCAACTGCCAATCTTTGAATCTACTAGTGACCTGAAACCTTTTCCTGGCTGACCCAGTGTATACCTCCCATGTATTGATTGATGTTTTTGCCTGTAACTGCTGTCTCCCTGAGATGTATAAAACCAAGCTGTAACCCAACCACTTTGGGCTCACGTTCTCCGGACCCCCTGAGGCTGTGTCACCAGCCATGGTCACTCAAACAGGCCCAGAATAAAACTCTTTACAGACTTTGACCCTTTTTAGTCAACATAACCTAACCCTAAACATAATCCTCCTGGGGAAGGTAAGATCACAGGTATCTCTTTTCTTCGTTCGATTTGTGTGTGTATTTCCTGATTTCTCTACAGTTTTTAGGCATTCGCTGTGTGATCTAGAAAAGCTACGTTGTCTCGCTCCATCACCAGGCTGGAGTGCAGTGGCGTGATCTCGGCTCACTGCAACCTCTGCCTCCCGGGTTCAAGCGATTCTTCTGCCTCAGCCTCCCCGAGTAGCTGGGATTACAGGCACGCGCCACCATGCCCAGCTAATTTTTGTATTTTTAGTAGAGACGGGGTTTCACCATATTGGCCAGGCTGGTGTCTATCTCTTCACCTCGCGATCCGCCCTCCTTAGCCTCCAAAGTGCTGAGATTACAGGCGTGAGTCATCGCGCCCGTCCACCAATTCTATTTTCTTTTTTTTTTTTTTGGAGACGGAGTCTCTGTCGCCCAGGCTGGAGTGCAGTGGCCAGATCTCAGCTCACTGCAAACTCCGCCTCCCGGGTTTACGCCATTCTCCTGCATCAGCCTCCCGAGTAGCTGGGACTACAGGCGCCCGCCACCTCGCCCGGCTAGTTTTTGTATTTTTTTTTTTTTTTTTAGTAGAGACGGGGTTTCACCGTGTTAGCCAGGATGGTCTGGATCTCCTGACCTCGTGATCCGCCCGTCTCGGCCTCCCAAAGTGCTGGGATTACAGGCTTGAGCCACCGCGCCCGGCCATCTATTTTCTTTTTCTTCCTTGGAAAGCATCGCTGGGCATTTATCCTGTCCTAGTATTTGAGTGAAACTTCTCTTAGCATTTCAGCGCAGTGACCATGATACTCCCTTTCCTTTCCTTCTCGTTATGGGAAACTCGGTTCTAACCCAGAGGCCTTGGGCTCCAGGATCCAGTCAGGCAGCCCTGGACTTGACCCTAAAAGGGAGTAAAGACAAATGCGAAATTCAGTCCAGAGTTCAGGGATTCCAAAGCTCATAGCCTAGAGCTTCTTAACCTTTAGTCGAGGTAGAGACATTTAAAACAGCCCCTAAACTTGAGGAGCGCGTAGGCTCACGGGAAATAGAGTCCGGTACTTGTCCTGCGACCAGCGGCTGGCCCTGGGAGGCGGACTTCCGGTGCACTCCTGTGCGTGTGCACCTTTCTCTGTGTGCAGGTTCGCGCATGCGCGCCGCCGCCACACTGCCCTCGCTTCCTGTGCGTCCTCAGGTCACCGCCTCTGGTTCCCAGGCTTTGGCCTCCAGTGGACGGGAATCGCGGAGCTTGCGGGGCTGAACGCTGACCGCCAGGGCCAGCACCTAGGCGGGCGCGGAGCTGTGCGGGGCAGGGTTCGCGCGGGCCGGAGGGAGGCTCGAGCGGGGATCCCGGAGCGTGAGCCCCGGAGCCGGCGGCGCTGGGGCCACAGAGGCCGGGCGGGAGGTGGCGGAGGTGGCGGAGGCGAAGGGGCGGCAGGACCCGGGCCTGGCCCGTGTGTGTCCTCGGCGGCTTGGACCAGGCCGCTGCTGTACGGTGAGCCCCAGGGAGGCGGATCTGGGCCGCGGGAAGGACACTCCTGGATTTGCCCCTAGGCCCGGCCCGGGCCCGTCGGGAGCAGAACAGCCTTGGTGAGGTGGAGAGGAGGGGACCTCGCGAGCAGACGCGCGACAGCAGGCCCGCCCCGGCCTCTCGGGAGCCGTGGGGCAGAGGCTGCGGAGCCCCAGGCGGGTAGGTCTTGGGTTTTCGGGCCTGGAGCGAGAAGGGCCTGGGTAAAGTCACCATGCGTTGGGGACCTTAGAGTATGGGGCAGGGGGAGGGTCCAGATCGCTTGCAGGAGAGACGCGTGTTTCGGTTTGAAGGCAGGGTCCGGCTGCACCGAACAGGCGCTGCATGGGAAGATCTGGGAGGACGAGGCTTACGGGGACGTGCAGGGTGTCACCAGCCTCAGCTGCGGACGTCGTCTCCACTCCCCACTAACCCCTAACAGCCCTTCCTCCTCCTCTCCGTGCTCCAGATTTCTACCGCCTCTAAACGTCTGTCAGCACCTCTGTTCTCTCATTTAAGTGTCTGCCAATTCCCCCCTTAGATCTGCCCTGGAGAATGGTAGTAATGCAGGAACAGTCTGCAGGGATTCTCTCTTGCTGCCTCAGTTGCTACGGGAAGAGGCTGGGCCTTAGCAGGTGGACGACTTGACCAGGTCACCGGCTTTGTGGGTAGAGGTGCTCATAGTAGAACTCAGGAGTCTTATCTCCCAGGCCAGTGTTCTTTCTCCCGTATCCTAGTTTTCTTAATAGAAGATTGTTAGGTGCAGCAATAACCAAATTCAGTTAGATAATTTAGAAACAAAGCCATATTTTATACACATTCCTTTCTGAGAGCTCACATACTCAATTCGTATGGCTTTTTTGATTTTAAGCAGTTTAAAGAGACAATAAGGAAATGCGGGCGGATACAGTGGCTCACACCTGTAATCCCAGCACTTTGCGGGACTAGGGCAAGAGTATCCCTTGAGACCAGGAGTTAGAGACCAGCCTAGGCAACATAGGGAGACCCTGACTCTCCAAAAAATACAAAAGTAGCCACACGTGCTGGGATGCACCTGTGGTCCCAACTACTCAGGAGGCTGAGGTGGGAGGAGATGGAGCCCAAGAGGTCGAGGCTGCAGTGAGCTGTGAATGCAGCACTGCACTCCAGCCTAGGTGGTAGATTGAGACCCTGTCTCAACAAACCACAAAAAACACTAGCCGTATGATGGGATTTCTTTTTTCTTTTTGCACGTTGTATTTGATGATGGCAGACTGTTTGTAAAAGGAGTCATGTTACTCATGAGAGTCTAACTCATCTAATTACTACCTGATTATCTTAGAGTTACAAAGTTATAAGTGCATGCTTCCCCATCACTCTCTCACCCAGTTTGGAGTGGAGCAGTGTGGTCTCGGCTCACTGCAACCTCTACCTCCCAGGTTCAAAGGATTCTAGTGCCTCTGCCTCCTGAGTAGCTGGGACTACAGGCATGTGATACTACGCCTGGCTAATTATTTTGTTATTTTTAAGTAGAGAGGGGGTTTCACCATGTTGGCCGAGGCATGCGGATCACTTGAGGCCGGAATTCGAGACCAGCCTGGCCAACATGGCGAAACCCTGTATCACTCTTTTAGGCCCTTCTGAGTGTTTGCAGGCTGAGTGTTCACAGGCTGAGTGTTCACAGGGTGTTAGCCTATTGAGCTTTCTTTCGTGGTTCTTACACAGGAGATTCCTGCCTTTGCAAGCCAGAGCACTTATGACTTCAATGACCTGCTTCTCCCCCTCTAGGTCTACCAGCCACAGTCTCTGCACGTTTCCAAGAGCAGCAGAAAATGAACACATTGCAGGTGAGTTTTTCCTGCTTGTGTATATGTTCCACTACTTTATTTTATGATGCATTTTCAGAGGTTTGTAAGAATTCATTCTTTTGTTTTTCTTTTTTTTTGAGATGGGGTCTTGCTGTGTTGCCCAGGCTGCAGTGCAGTGGCATGACCTGGCTTCACTGCAACCTCCACCTCCTGGGGTCAAGTGATTCTCCTGCCTCAGCCTCCCAAGTAGCTGGGATTACAGGCGTGCGCCACCATGCCCAGCTAATTTTTTGTATTTTTAGAAGAAACAGGGTTTCACCATGTTGGCCAGGCTGGTCTCAAACTCCTGACCTCAGGTGACCCCGCCTCAGCCTTCCAAAGTGCTGGGATTACAGGCATGAGCCACCGCGCCCAGCTAGGATTCATACTTTAAAATGGGAATGTGGAACTAGACATTACCCTGTAAAATGTAGTGAGTGTGGCAGATCAGCACCAAAAGTGATTTGTGAAGCTTGTATGTATGGGTAGTATATTTTAAGGCTGTTGAAATTGAGCCGCACCCAGGGCTGATATTCTTTGCAGTCATCACAAAAGGAAAATGCCATTTGTATTAGTCCATTCTCACACTGCTATAGAGAAATAACCGAGACTGGGTAATTTATAAAGAAAAGAGGTTGAATTGGCTCCCACCTGCAGGCTCTGTCATAGGAAGCGGGGCTGGGCAGGCCTCAGGACACTTAGAGTCATGGAGAAGGCGAAGGGAAAGCAGGTACATCTTCCATCACCAGCACAGGAGGAAGAGGGAGGGGGAGGTGCTACACATTTTTAAACAACCACATGTTGTGATAACTCACTCAGTATCAGGAGAACAGCACCAAGAGGGAAATTGCCCCCATGATCCAGTCACCTCCCACCAGGCCCCACCTCCAACATTGGGGAATACGATTGAACGTGAGATTTGGGTGGCGACACAAACCAAAACCCTATCACCATCCGTGACATCGTTTGCATTGTCACCATCCGTGACATTGTTTGCACTGATTATAAGGAGAAACCGATTTTGTTACTTGTGGATTTAAAAGATTTTCTAGGACTTGGAAAAATTTCTTCATTCAAGTTGATATAATTATGGATAGCTTTCCTGATAACAACCATTAAATTACCGTAACTTATGGCTTATTCTTGGTGCTTAGGTAAGCAGAGGGCCTGCTGCCCAAGGAGAACTTGGTGCATATCATTTTTCCAGGGACGGAAATTCTGTGGTCCAAGTAGACAGAATTCTGTTTTTACTCTTGAGTCCTAGATCATGGGGGGAATGAATGACGGGATCATCCTTCAAATATTTGTTCTTCTTTTTGTTTGGGTTGCACAGCAAGCAATATAGTTACTCTCTTGTGAAGATTTCCTCATTTCTGTTTCTCATTTCCGTTCTCAGTGTTTTAGTTTTGTCCTTTTCACGTTGCTGAGTCAGTCAGTAAACATTACCCGTGATTTAATTGCAGTCAAATCCAGCGGGCATTTCCTAGCCCTACCTCACAGGACCCTTTGTCTGCCTTTGACATCTGTTACTTCCAAACTGATATTTCTCCATGGAGGCTCTCTTTTCTTGGCTTTTAAAGAGATTCATCTGTAAGTATTTCTGTTTGTCTTTAAATGATGAAGTCTGTTTTGTTTTGTTTCTTTTTTTCTTTTTTTGAGATAGGGTCTTGCTCTGTCACCCAGGCTGGAGTGTAGATATGTGATCACAACTCACTGCAGCCTCAATCTCCTGGGCTCACACGATCCTCCTGCCTCAGCCTCCCACGTAGCTGGGACTACAGGCACACGCTGCCATACTCGGCTAATTTTTTTTGTATATTAGTAGAGACTGCGTTTCACCGTGTCACCCAGGCTGGTCTTGAACTCCTGAGCTCAGGCAATCTGCCCGCCTTGGCCTCCCAAAGTGCTAGGATTACAGGCGTAAGCCACTGCCCCCGGCCTAGAGATGTATTCTCAGTGTATTGCTTAGGCTAGTCTCAAACTCCTGGCCTCAAGCGATCCCTCTGCCTCAGCTTTCCAGAGTGCTAGGATTACAGGCTCATGCCTGGCCTGGACCCAGTTTTTTTTTTTTTTTTTTTTTTTTTGAGACGGAGTCTTGGTCTGTCACCCAGGCTGGAGTGCCTGGCTCACTGCAAGCTCCACCTCCTGGGTTTACACCATTCTCCTGCCTTAGCCTCTGGAGTAGCTGGGACTACAGGCTCCCGCCACCACTCCTGGCTAATTTTTGTATTTTGTTTAGTAGAGATGGGGTTTCACCGGGTTAGCCAGGATGGTCTCGAGGCCTAGATCCGCTTTTATCCATGTCCAAATGGTGTTTTTCCCTGAGCTGTTTTTGATTTTCTTCCACCTCATGTGAACTGTAGTGTCAGCTTATCTAGTTCCAGGAAAAAGCTTTTTGGTATTTTTATTGAGATTGCATGTTTATAAAGTAATTTAGGGTAACTGATATCTTTGTATTATTAAGTTGACCTTACAACTAATTTTTTTTTTTTTTTTTTAAATAGAGATGGGGTTTCACCATGTTGTCCAGGCTGGTCTCGAACTCCTGACCTCAGGTGATCTGCCCGCCTCGGCCTCCCAAAGTGTTGGGATTACAGGTGTGAGCCACCGTGCCCGAGCACTTTTACTTTTTCTTATATTCCTCTAATTGTTTTCTCTAATTGTAGATAATGAGCATTTTATTAATATCTTGTTCTTGATCTTAGTGGGAGGTATGTAGTTTTTCCATGTTAAGTAAAATCCTGACTTTTGGACCAAGAAGACTGAGGCATAAATGTGTGTGTGTGTGTACACGCAAACTGTATCTATGTGCTTGTGTGTACTTGAAATACATATGTCACACATATATCATGCGTACTATTGCATATTGGGTGTCATATTTGTATTTGTGTATAATTGAAGTTAATGAATGTTAATGAATGTTAATGAATGTTAATGTAGTCCCAGATGCTCACTCGGGAGGCTGGACAGGAGGATGGCTTGAACCCACGAGTGTGACGCTGCAGTGAGGTATGACTGAGCCATTGCATTCCAGCCTGGGCAATAGAGGGAGACCCTGTCTCAAAAACCAAAACAAAAAAAAGATTCTTTTAATTTTTTTGTGCTCGTAATGTGGATAGCTTGACTAGGAAAGAAAACAAGTCTGTCTTTATTAGGAAGTAAATGTGAATTTGTTTGTTTTAGTTGCAAAGCCTCATTCCTTTTGTTCAGCTGCCCCCTAGTGACTCCGTGTGTGAAGAGTATGGTCTGAGCTGTTCGGATGCTCTGCATAATCTTTTTTAGTAAGTATTGCTGGCAAGAGAACTACAATTGAAGATTTTATCCTGAAAGTTTTTTTTTTTTTTTTAAAGATAGTGATTTTAAGGCTAATCGTTTCATGTCTTTTTTTTTTTGGCTTTTTTTTAAGAGACGGAGTCTCACTCTGTTGCCCAGGCTGGAGTGCAATGGCGCTGTCTCCGCTCACTGCAACCTCTGCCTCCTGAGTTGAAGCAGTTCTCCTGCCTCAGCCCCCTGAGTAGCTGGGACTACAGGCATGTACCACCACGCCTGGCTAATTTTGTATTTTTAGTAGAGACGAGGTTTCACCATGTTGACCAGGCTGGTCTCGAACTCCTGACCTGACATGATCCACCCACCTTGGCATCCCAAAGTGCTGGGATTACAGGCATGAGCCACCGCGCCTGGCTAATTTTGTATTTTTAGTAGAGACGAGGTTTCACCATGTTGACCAGGCTGGTCTCGAACTCCTGACCTGACATGATCCACCCACCTTGGCATCCCAAAGTGCTGGGATTACAGGCATGAGCCACCGCGCCTGGCTAGGGATAATAGTCTTTTATGTCCTTTATAAAACTGTGAGCAGTGCTATTGCTAAGAGAGATGATTTATACAAAGGACTCAGTTACTTAATTCAAACCATGTTCCCAGTAACTGGTACATTTCAGGTGGTTTTCCGTTGAGTTAGTCTTCTTTAAGGCTCTGTTTAGTTAGACTAACTTTTAAATTATTGTATCATTTTAAATGGTTTTGACTTTTCTAGCCAGTGATGAAGGCAGTTTAGTGTCATTAGTTTTAGTATAAGAAAATAGACACTTCCATAAATAGGATTGGTCCTGTAAAAAGAGAAATCTCTCTATATATATTTTACATATATATCTCTCTACCTATAGATATATATATAAATATATATCGACATATAGATATATATAAATATATAGAGATGGATATATAGCTATATACAATATCTATATATAAAAATACATATCTGTGTGTGTGTGTACATATATATACATATATATATATTTTTTGAGATGGAGTCTCGCTCTGTTGCCTAGGCTGGAGGTCAGTGCTGTGATCTTGGCTCACTGCAACCTCCACCTGCCAGGTTTAAGCGATACTCCTGCCTCAGCCTCCCAAGAAGCTGCGACTACAGGTGTGCACCACCAGGCCCGGCTGATTTTTTGTATTTTTAGTGGAGATGAGGTTTCACCTTGTTGCGCAGGCTGGTCTTGAACTCCTGACCTCAGGTGATCTGCCCCCCTTGGCCTCCCACGGCTCTGGGATTTCAGGCATGAGCCACCGCACCCAGCCTAATATCTGTATTTCTTTTTGTTTGTTTTTTGCGTTTAGATCTATATTTCTTATTCTTCCTTCACTTGCCTTTGGCCTGTGCCTGAGCTTGTAAACACGGAGCTTCGTGTCTTCGTGTGAAGGTGGTGTTCTTCCGGAAACGCCAGTGTCCCCGGGGTGGGTCTCATGTGAAGCAAGCGCTTTACCAAGACGTGAGATACAAGCTTCCTAACCGGGAGACTGTGAAAGCGGAGGGAATGTGGGCAGAATCCTGAGCACAAGTGGTGACATTGACAAACCAGGGGCGGCAGTACGGAGGTTCTGAGAATGCATGTGAAGTGAGACCCACTCCTCTTACGGAGGATTTATCAGGAAGGATAAGGAGAGCTCCAGCACATCAGTGTTGGACCCACTGCATCGCGTGTGGTGCATTGCTTGACTGTAGGAGCTTCAGAGCATTCCAGGAGGTCTGGTTCTTTGATGACTCATCAAGATTTGGAGCACAGATACCCATGCACTGCAATAGTGACGCTTTCGTCCCCTGGGGTTTTATTTTCATTTCACTTTAAGAATGTACCATGTGATCGTATTTCTAATCCTTTTCACTCTGGAATCCTGTCCTCACCATATTAATGTTGAATAGCATCTCAGGTTTCATTTCACAATGCGCGCATGGAGTTGGAAGGAGTTCAACAGACAGACAGTTTTTCTTTATCAACCGGCGGCCTTGTGACCCAGCAAAGGTATTTACAAGTTTTTTGTATTAGTTTATCCTTTATGCCTTTGACTTTTAATGGATAACTTTTTTTCTGATAATAGGCAGAAAACATGGAACTCGGGACTTTGAGAAACATGGCTTTAATGTTATCTCGTTTTGGGCATTTACAGAAGTCTACTGCAGATGGCCCCCAACTTAAGATGTCTCAACTGAAGATTTTTCTGGCTGGGCACAGTGGCTCCTGCCTGCCATCCCGTCACTTTGGGAGGCCAAGGCGGGTGGATTGCTTAAGACCAGGAGTTCGAGACCAGCCTGGCCAACATAACAAAACCTCCTCTCTACTAAAATACAAAAAATAGCCAGGCGTGGTGGCCCATGCCTGTAATCCCAGCTACGTGGGAGGCTGAGGCAGGAGAATCGCTTGAACCTGGGAAATGGAGGTTGCAGTGAGCCGAGATTGTGCCACTGCACTGCAGCCTGGGTGACAGAGTGAGACTGTGTTTCAAAAAAATCTGTATTTTTCTACTACTTTACCTTGTTGCAAAAGTTATTTTTGCCTTAGATACCATCCTTCAAATACCTATGTAACCATTTTTTTTTTTTTGGTATAGTATTCAATAAATTACAGAAGATATTCAACATTTTATTATAAAATAGGTGTTGTGTTATTTTGCCTATAGAGTAATGTAAGTATTCTGAGGTAAGGTTGAGATAGGTTATCACAAAGGCATTTTTGGCATACAATATTTTCAACTTATGGGTTTATCAGGGCATAACCCTATCATAAGTCAAGGAGCGTATCTATCTGTGTACAGTTTTTTTTTGTTTGTTTGTTTGTTTTGAGACAGAGTCTTGCTCTGTTGCCCAGGGTGGAGTGCAATGGCGGGATCTTGGCCCACTGCAACCTCCACCTCCTGAGTTCAAGTGATTCTCCTGCCTCAGCCTCCCAAGTAGCTGGGATTACAGGTGCACACCACCACACCTGGCTAATTTTTTGTACCTTTAGTAGAGATGGGATTTCACCATGTGGCCAGGATGATCTTGATCTCCTGACGTTGTGATCTGCCTGCCTTGGCCTCCCAAAGTGCTGGGATTACAAGCATGAACCACCGCGCCTGACCTCTGTGTATAGTTTTTTAAATTGCATATACATGAGTGTGTTTGTATGTGAATATATACATTATATATGTTGTATGTATATATACATAAATATATAAACACTTGTTAATTACTAGTATGTTTATTATTGTGAAAACTAAAACTATTTGAAGAAACTAAACATTTTATAACATTCTGTGTCACCTTTCAGTATAGACTGATTACATGGTTTCTATATTTTCTATAGATTTCTATATTTTCTCTTCTTTCTATTTTCCTAGGAAAATAAGGGTTCAGATTGCTTCTGCCTCAAATGTAAACCGATCATCTTGATATGATTACAACACAACATTGTACCTCAGTAATATTTTCTGTTTTTCTTTTTTTTTTTTTTTTTTGAGACGCAGTCTCGCTCTGTTGCCCAGGCTGGAGTGCAGTGACGTGATCTCAGCTCACTGCAACCTCCACCTCCCAGGTTCAAGCAATTCCCCTGGCTCAGCCTCCTGAGTAGCTGGGATTACAGGCGCATGCTGCCATGCCCGGCTAATTTTTTGTATTTGAGTAGAGATGGGGTTTCACTGTTCGAGAACTCCTGAGCTTAGGCAATCCACCTGCCTCGGCCTCCCAAAGTGCTGGGATTACAGGCACGAGCCACCGCTCCCGGTCCCTGTTTTTTAATGATGCTTTAGAGTTCGCGTGTAATCTGCCAGATGTGGTTGATCTTTTAAATTTTTTAACCTATAGTGTGATGGATTCATAATTATTCATTATAACTATTAATAATTAATGTGATATTTTGGTTTATTTCTAATGACATTTTAATGTCATAAATATGTTTCTATGTACATTGATTGTGTTTTATAAATATGTAAGCTGTGCCCGCATTTCACTAGAATTTCTCATAGAGCAACTTTAGGTTGGAAAAAGATTCAGTTTTAGGAATCTATGATTAGCGAAATACCACTTTATGAGTTGTGAGGAAACTTTTGGTGATGGATATATTCATTATCTTGATTGTGGGGATAGTTTCACAGGTGTTTGTGTATATGTCAAAATTTGTGAAATTGCAGACTTTAAATATGTGTAGTTTATTCCATGTTAGTCATATCTCAGTAAAGCTGTTAAAAGATGTATCCTTAGGCCAGGGGTAGTGACTCATGCCTATAATCCTAACACTTTGAGAGGCCAAGGCGGGCCAATCAACTGAGATCAGGAGTTCGAGACCAGCCTGACCAACGTGGTGAAACCCTGTCTGTACTAAAAATACGAGAATTATCTGGTTGTGGTGGCGTGTGCCTGTAATCCCAGCTACTCTGGAGGCTGAGTCAGGATAATCACTTGAGCCCTGGAGGTGAAGGTTGCAGTGAGCCAAGGTCGTGCCATTACACTCCAGTCTGGGTAACAAGAGTGAGACCCCATCTCAAAAAAAAAAAGAAAAAAGAAATCCTGCCTGTAGTCCAAGCTACATGGCAGGCTGAGGCGGGAAGATGACTTGAGCCTGGGAGGTTGAGGCTGCAGTGAGCCATGATTGCTCCACTGCACTCCAGCCTGTGACAAGCCGATACCTTGTCTCATTAAAATAAAAAAAATTCCCTTCTAAGAACATGCTGGTTGCTGGTTGGTTAGAATAGTATGTTCTTAGAATGTGGGGGGGCCGGGAACATTCGTCATTTATTCTTTCCTCCTCCTTGTATTTTGTGAAGGTCTCCAGACTTGTGAACGAGGTCTACCACATGTATAATCGACATCAGTATCCATTTGTTGTTCTTAACATTTCTGTTGATTCAGGTGAGTTCCACTGGCATTTCAGTACAACTAGTGACTAATGCCTCGAAGAATAAAATGAGGCCGGGCGCGGTGGCTCACGCCTGTAATCCCAGCACTTTGGGAGGCCAAGGTGGGCAGATCACAAAGTCAGGAGATCGAGACCATCCTGGCTAACACAGTGAAACCCCGTCTCTACTAAACAAAATACAAAAAATTAGCTGGGCGTGGTGGCAGGTGCCTGTAGTCCCAGCTACTCAGGGAGGCTGAGGCAGGAGAATGGCGTGAACCCAGGAGGCAGAGCTTGCAGTGAGCCAAGATTGCGCCACTGCACTCCAGCCTGGGCAACAGAGCGAGACTCTGTCTCAAAAAAAAAAAAAAAAGAATAAAATGAAATTATACAGCTCTGCTCTGACCGGAATGAGATAACAATTTATGGTCATGTAAGTTTGTTTGTGTTTTTTTTTGAGACAGGGTCTTGCTCAGGGTTTCACCATCCATGTCCTGTAATCCCAGCACTTTGGGAGGCTGAAGTGAACGGATAAGTTAAGGTCAGGAGTTCAAGACCATCCTGGCTAACACGGTGAAACCCCGTCTCTACTAAAAAGACAAAAAATTAGCCGGGCGTGGTGGCGGACGCCTGTAGTCCCAGCTACTTGGGAGGCTGAGGCAGGAGAATGGCGTGAACCCGGGAGGCGGAGCTTGCAGTGAGCCAAGATCACGCAACCGCACTCAAGCCTCGGAGACAGAGCGAGAGTCCGTCTCAAAACAAACAAACAAAAAAACCGTAACAATATAGTTTAATCTGTTTTTAATTTGAAGTTATTCAGTCTGTCCTTTTCTGTGATTTGTTGCTTTCTCTCATTATTTTGTTTGTGAGATTCACCCAAGTCATGTGGCAAAATTCGTTTTTTCGTTCGCTATACTGTGTTCCATTATAGTCAGATACCATAATTTGTGAATATTGGAATTGTTTCCAGTTTGGGGCTATAATGGAGAATGCTGTCATGAACATCCTTATCCATGTCTTTTAACGAGCATGCATAGGTAGTTCTTCTTTTTTTTTTTGCGAGGGAGTCTCACTCTGTCGCCCAGGCTGGAGTGCAGTGGAGTGATCTTGGCTCACTGCAACCCCCGTCTTCCAGGTTCAAGTGATTCTCCTGCCTCATTCTCATCCTCCGTAGTAGCTGGGATAGTGTATTCCACTATGCCCTGCTAATTTTTTTTTGTATTTTTAGTAAAGACGAGGTTTCACCATGTTGGTCAGGTTGGTCTTGAACTCCTGACCTCAAAGGGCTAGGATTATAGGCGTGAGCCACTGTGCCTGGCCGATAGGCACTTCTGATAGTAGTGGCTATGCTGGGTTGCAGGTGTGCATCCATTCAGATTTAGGAGGTATTCCCAGAGAGCTTTTCAAAGCAGCTGTACCAGGTTCATTCCTACCAGAGGTATTCAGTCATTCCCCTCGATCCTGATCTTTGTGAGAATTTGTTGTTTTTTAATTTTGCCCATTCTGGTGAGTATATGGCCACATCGTATTGTGTTGGGTTTTTTTGTTTTGTTTTGTTTTTTGTTTTTTGTTTTTTTTTGAGACAGTCTTAATCTGTCACCGAGTCTGGAGAGCAGTGGCGGCATCTGGCTCGCTGCAACCTCTGCGTCCCGGGCTAAAGGGATTCTCGTGCCTCAGCTTCCCAGGTAGCTGGGATTACAGATGTGCCCCACCTCACTCGGCTAATTTTTGTATTTTTAGTAGAAACAGGGTTTCGCCGTGTTGTCCAGACTGGTCTCGAACTCCTAGCCTCATGTGATCCACCTGCCTTGGCCTCCCAAAGTGCTGGGATAACAGGCGTGAGCCACCACACCTGGCCCATATTATAGTTTTATTTTGAACATTGAACCATGTTTGTCTGTGTAATTAGCATGTGGATCTCCTCTTTTGTGAAGTATCTGTTCACATAAGCACGTCCTCTCACCATTTCAGGATAGTCCCTGACCCTCTTCTCCGTTCACCTTTGCTTAGGTAACTTAGTAAAAATGCATGCAGTGGATTTGGAGAAGCCCCTGGGAGAAAAGCAGGATCATTCCCCTTCATTAAGGACTCGAGCAGAAAAAAGGGATGTGTCCATTTCCAGACTGCGAGAGGCCTTTTCTCTTCATCACACAACAGAGAACAAGCCTCACAGCCCAAAGACTCCAGAAGCAAGAAGGAGCCCTCCAGGACAGAAAAGGGGTATGCCATCTTCTAGCACTTCAGATGCCGTCTCTGACAGAGGCTTCCTGAGACCTCAGAAAGAGGCAACAAGTTCCGGTCAGGGACCCAGGGACCCTACGGACGGAGCGGAGGTGGAGAAGGACTCGGGGCACGGCAGCACTTCCGTGGATTCTGAGGGGTTCAGCATCCCAGACACCGGCAGTCACTGCAGCAGCGAGTGTGCGGCCAGCTCCCCAGAGGACAGGGGCTCACAGGAACACGCGGACTCTCATGGGAAAGCGCCTGAAACTGACGACTCTTTTTCAGATGTGGACTGCCATCCAAACCAGGAAGACACAGGGTGTAAATTTCGAGTTTCGCCTCAGCCAACTAATCTCGCATCCCCAAACACAAAGCGTTTTAAAAAAGAAGAAATTCTTTCCAATTCTGACATTCATCAAAAGTTAGTAAATACTCAGAACGTGTCAGCCTCTCAGGTTGATGTAGCCGTTAAAATTAATAAGAAGGGGCCAGATGCGGTGGCTGACGCCTTTAAATCCCAGTACTTTGGGAGGCCGAGGCGGGTGGATCATGAGGTCAGAAGATCGAGACCTTCCTGGCTAACACGGTGAAACCCCATCTCTACTAAAAATACAAAAAAATTAGCGGGGCGTGGTGGTGGGCGCCTGTAGTCGACTCCAGCTACTCAGGAGGCTAAGGCAGGAGAATGGTGTGAACCCAGGAGGCAGAGCTTGCAGTGAGCTGAGATCGAGTCACTGCACTCAGCCTGGGTGACAGAGCAAGCCTCCATCTCAAAAAAAAAAAAAAATGAATAAGAATGTTGCGGCCCTGGACTTTTCTATGAGTTCTTTAGCTAAACGAATAAAGCAGTTACATCGTGAAACACAGCAAAGTGAAGGTAAACAGAATTATAGGAAGTTTAGGGCAAAGATTTGCCCTGGAGAAAATCAAGCAGCTGGCCGGGCGCGGTGGCTCAAGCCTGTAATCCTAGCACTTTGGGAGGCCGAGTCGGGCGGATCACGAGGTCAGGAGATCGAGACCATCCTGGCTAACCCGGTGAAACCCCGTCTCTACTAAAAAATACAAAAAAAACTAGCCGGGCGAGGTGGCGGGTGCCTGTAGTCCCAGCTACTCGGGAGGCTGAGGCAGGAGAATGGCGTAAACCCGGGAGGCGGAGCTTGCAGTGAGCTGAGATCCGGCCACTGCACTCCAGCCTGGGCGACAGAGCGAGACTCCGTCTCAAAAAAAAAAAAAAAAAAAAAAGAAAATCAAGCAACTGAAGATGAACTAAGAAAAGAGATAAGGTAACGTTTTAATTTTTTACTTTTTTACTTTTGTTTTAAATTTTTATTTATTTTATTTTTTTGAGACAGAGTCTCGCTCTGTCACCCAGGCTGGAATGCAGTGGTGCGATCTTGGCTCACTGCAGCCTCCACCTCACGGATTCAAGCAATTCTCTTGCCTCAGCCTCCTGAGTAGCTGGGATTACAGGTGCGCATCACCATGCCTGGTTAATTTTTTGTATTTTTAGTAGAGATGGAGTTTCACCATGTTGGCCAGGCTGGTCTCGAACTCCTGACTTCAGGTGATCCACCCACTTCGGCCTCTGAAAGTGCTAGGATTACAGACGTGAGCCACTGCCCCCGGCCAGGTGAAGTTTTTTCTTAAGAGTATTTTGAAGCTGGGTGCGGTGGCTCTCGCCTGTAATCCCTGCACTTTGGGAAACCAAGCCGAGAAGGGAGGATCACTTGAGCCCCAGAGTTCAAGACCAGCCTGGGCAACATAGGGAGACCCTGTCTCTACAATAAAATTGGCCGGGCGCGGTAGTGCACAGTTGTAATTCCAGCATCTGCGCCTGGCCAGATACTGTTCTCTGTGGCAGGACATAGACTCCAAGGACATGGAAGACTTGGGTCTTTTAGGCCAGCACCAACTTTTGAGCAGATTATCTGTGTACTGGGAACCAGGGCACATTCAGACAATTCCCGGGAGAGCCTGGGATCGGCACCAGGGGAGGTGGTATTTGTGCTGGTATCTGGGATGCTTCTGGGATGTCCTTTCCCTTCCCTCCTGCGGTGCAGGAGTTCCTGCATCATCACTCACTCTGGCAGCTTCTCTTCATCCAGCAGGCTGCAGCCACTCCTGCTCCAAGGAGATCTGAAACTCAGCCTGAGTGGGGAGGGGCCTTTTACAAGAGTTCCTTTTCTGCCGGGCCTGGTGGCTCATGCCTGTAATCCCAGCACTTTGGGAGGCGGAGGCAGGCGGATCACCTGAGGTCGGGAGTTCGAGACCAGCCTGACCAACATGGAGAAACCTTGTCTCTACTAAAAATGCAAAATTAGCGGGATGTGGTGGTGCACGCCTGTAATCCCACCCTCTAGGGAGGCTGAGGCAGGAGAATCACTTGAACCTGGGAGGCGGAGGTTGTGGCAAGCCGAGATTGTACCACTGCATTCCAGCCTGGGCAACAAGAAGCGAACTCCATCTCAAAAAAAAAAAAGAAAAAGAAAAGAAAAAAAAAAAGAGTTCCTTTTCTGAGGACTCTCCCTCTTCCCTAGAGGTAGTAGCATTTTCCATTCCTGTATTTATTAGCATAGTAGTTAACCACCTTTTACTAGTTTGTGTAATGCTTTATTATACATTTTTCCTCCTCAGGCCTGGCATGGTGGTGCACACCTTGTAATTCCAACACTTTGGGAGGCTGAGGCAGGAGAATCACTTGAGGCTAGGAGTTTGAGACCAGCCTGGGCAATATAATGAGACCCCATCTCTAAAAAAAAAAAAAAAAGCCAAGTACACTGCTGCACGTCTGTAGTCCCAGGTACTCAGGAGGCTGAGCCAGGAGGCTCACTTGAGCCCAGAAGTATGATCATGCCATTGTACTCTAGCCTGGGCGACAGAGCAAGATCCTGTCTTTTTTAAAAAAAGAAAAAGAATCCCTGTTAAAATCGCTGGTGTGGTTTTTGTCTCTTGATTGTACTCTGACTCATCTGGAATTGGTACCAGGAGACAGACCCTCGAAGATAAGATTTGGGGATTGGTTTGGTTATGACTTGGATTTGAGCTCTGTGTGGAGCCCCCCACAATAGGAAACGTGGGCTCAGTAATCCATGCCATGTGGAGGTCTCACAGTTCACCAGACTGTCCCCTGTGGTTGATTGTGATGGTGACAAGCATGGTGGCATGGGACCGGGTCTTCCTGGAGCGCTTACAGAAAGAAACAACAATATCAGCTCCTTTATTTATTTTTTTTTTTTGAGACAGAGTCTCGCTCTTACCCAGGTTGGAGTGCACTGGTACGATCTTAGCTCACTGCAACCTCTGCCTCCTGGGTTCAAGCGATTCTTCTGCCTTAGTTTCCCAAGTAGCTGGGAGTACAGGTGCCCACCACCGTGCCTGGCTAATTTTTTTATTTTTAGTAGAGATGGGGTTTCACCATGTTGGCCAGGCTGGTCTTGAACTCCCAACCTCAAATGATCTGCCCACCTTGGCCTCCCAAAGTGCTGGGATTACAGGCGTGAGCCCCTGTGCCTGGCCTAATCTCAGGTCCTTTCATCCTCAGCTCAGGCCACCAGGTGAGAACCAGAAAACATCCATGGCTGCTTTAACAGAGTCATTTCTTATAGTCACAGCACCGATACTGCGGAAAATCCATTTTCACCGCGTTTACTTGTGTGGGACTGAGAGTGACAGTGTCAGTTTCTCGTGTGAAGGTTGGGGGCGGTGTCTGTCTTTTGTCTGGATTGACTAAGATAGTATCTATGACATTAGATGTTGAAGCCACCCAGCAAAGGACCCAGGGGTCGGCCTGGCAGAGGTTAGAAGGATTGATATCCAGTATTGGCAAAAGGTACCCTTAGACACCATTGGCGGGAGTGTGCATTTTCTCAGATTTCCCATCAAAAAGTACATATGTGATTCTCCCTCTAGCGTCTGTCTCCCGGAAATGCACCCACAGATGAGCAGGTTTATGCACAGAAGTCTTTGCTGCAGCTTTGAGCGCACGATTGAAATTGGAAACAACCGAAATGTGCTTTAGTCGGGAATTTGACAGACAAATTACCGTACATCCGTGCAGTGACTTCCTATGCGGCCATTAAAAAGAATGAAGTAGGCCGGGTGCGGTGGCTCACGCCTGTATTCCCGGCACTTTGGGAGGCTGAGGCAGGTGGATCACTTGAGGTCAGGAGTTCAAGACCAGCCTGGCCAACATGGTGAAACCTCGTCTCTACTAAAAATAAAAAAATTAGCCGGGTTTGACGGTGCATGCCTGTAGTCCTAGCTACTCAGGAGGCTGAGGTAGAAGAATCGCTTGAACCTGGGAGACAGAGGTTGCAGTGAGCTGAGATCGCACCACTGCACTCCAGTCTGGGCAACAGAGCGACACTCCATCTCAAAAAAGAGATTTAATAGTTTATATTAAACTATTAAATAGTGTGTCTATATGTGTATATGATGTATGTATTTTTCCATAAGTATTCATAGAGCAGATTTTTTTTTTTTTTTGAGACGGAGTCGCTCTCTATCACTAGGCTGGAGTGCAGTGTCGCGATCCTGGCTCACTGCAACCTCTGACTCCCTGGTTCAAGTGATGCTCCTGCCTCAGCCTCCCGAGTAGCTAGAATTACCAGCATACGCCACCACGTCCAGCTAATTTTTTTTTTTTTTTGTATTTTAATTGGAGCCAGGGTTTTACCGTGTTAGCCAGGATGGTCTCCATCTCCTGACCTCATGATTCGCCCGCCTCGGCCTCCCAAAGTGCTGGGATTACAGGCGTGAGCCACCGCGCCCGGCCTCAGATGTTCACTCTAAGTAGCTTTCAAGTGAAACGTGTCTCTCAAGTCATGGGTTTTTCTCAAAATTGTATTCTTTTAGCTCCAGTCACTGAAAGGGCTAAATTGATTTCCTTGTCAACTAGTAAAAACTGGACCTTCGGACCCCAGGACATTGATGAACTGATCTTTTTGCTAAGTGACAGCCCTGGGGTCATGTGCCGGCCGTCCCGAGTCAAGCAGATGTTTGCCTCCAGAGCCTGTCGGAAGTCGGTGAGTAAAGAAAGCCCGGCTGTCAGCTCAGCCGCTCCAGCTTGCAGTCTGAGGCGGGTCTCAGCCCAGCTCCTGAGTTGGTCAAGGCTGTTAAACACCCTTGTGATTGCCAGGGGTCGTTTTACACAGAGCTACGTGGAACATCGTGGCCGAGCATCTATGTAGCTGCATTCTTTGGGACCTTGAACTCATAATTATTGCTCTTTTGTTACCTCAGTTAAACAGTATTCCTGGCTGGGCACAGTGGCTCATGCCTCTAATCCCAGCACTTTGGGAGGCCGAGGCAGGAGGATCACAAGTTCAGGAGATCGAGACCATCCTGGCTAATATGTTGAAATGCCATCTCTACCAAAAAATGCAAAAAAATGAGCCGGGCGTGGTGGTGGCCACCTGTAGTCCCAGCTATTTGGGAGGCTGAGGCAGGAGAATGGCAAGAACCCAGGGGGTGGAGCTTGCAGTGAGCCGAGTTCACACCACTGCACTCCAGCCTGGGCAGCAGAGCGAGACTCCATCTCAAAGAAAACAAAAAAACAGTATTTTTTTTTTTTTAAGACGGGATCTCCCTCTGTCGCCCAGGCTGGAGTGTAGTGGCGCAATCACAGCTCACTGTAGCCTTGACCTCCCAGGCTGAAGCGATCCTCCTGCCTCTGTCTTCTGAGTAGCTGTGACTACAGGCATGTACCACCATGCCCAGCTAATGTTTAAATTGTCTGTAGAAACATGGACTCCTTTTGCCCCTTGCCTCAGCCTCCCAAAGTGCTGGAATTACAGGCATGAGCCACCGTGCCCGGCCAGTATTCTATCTCAGAGCTTTCATTGACTCCAACGCAGTTAGTGGTTGAGGCACCTTGTTCGTCTATGGACCTCATGGGTCCTAACAACACTGGTAGATAGAGATTTGCTGCTGCCAGGACTTGGCGACATTAGACAAGGTTCTGCAGAGTCATCGAGGCAGCGGGTGCTTCACGGGGTGCTGTGGTTGTCGTTGCACGTGGCACCACTGCTGCTGCTCTGGTTGGTGTTGGAAGGTGGTAGCAGGGGCTACGCCTGCAGTGGGGATTAGCCTGATGTCCAAGAAAAGTGACTCTGTATCAGCTGGCCATTGGTAAAGGCCAGGATGCCATTCCTTTACTTATTCAGCAGATGCTCCTTGAGCCCCTGCTGTGGGGCCGCCCTGCTCCAGGTGCTGGGGACACAGAGGTAACAAGGCGGCTGCGGCCCCTGCCCCTGTGGAGCGGACAGTGGGGAGAAACAGACATCACCACAAATAAACGACACCCATTAGATGCCAGTGAGCACAGCCAAGAGATTCAAACAGCGCTTTTGTTTGTTTTTGAGACGGAGTCTTGCTCTGCTACCAGGCTGGAGTGCGGTGGCATGATCTCAGCTCACTGCAACCTCCGCTTCCCGGGTTCAAGCGATTCGCCTGCCTCAGCCTCCCGAGTAGCTGGGACTACAGGTGTGCACCACCACACCTGGCTAATTTTTATATTTTTAATAGAGACGGGGTTTCACCATGTTGGTCAGGCTGGTCTCGATCTCCTGACCTCGTGATCCACCCGCCTAGGCCTCCCAAAGTGCTGGGATTACAGGCGTGAGCCACCACGCCTGGCCTAAAACAGCGTCTTGGGACAGGAAATGACTACAAAAAAACATGGTGACCAGGTGAGATGGTGGTCAGGGAACAGCATCTGGGCAGGTGGCATCTCAGCTGCCATCTAAAAGGTGGGGAAATTGAAAGATTAACCAGGCGTGGTGGCAGGTTCCTGCAGTCAGCAGCTACTCAGGAGGCTGAGGTGGGAGGATCACTTGAGCTGGGGAGGTCGAGGTTGCAATAAGCGAAGATCACGCAACTGCACTCCAGCCTGGGTGACAAAGTAAGACCTTGTCTCAAAAAAAAAAAAGTAGGCTGGAGCCCTCTTGGGTAAGAACTTTCCAAGTGGAGGAAGTAGCAAGACTGAAGCCAGAGGCCGATTGTGTCCCTGGAGAGGGGAAGGGAGTGAGCAGAGCGGCGTCCAGAGGCGTCCAGAGTATTGCCGGTCATGCCTAGACCCTGGGGGTCTGTGCTGTGTGTGGCTGGAGCCACTGGAGAGAACAGACTCGGAGTCCCATGATTGCAGCTGCTGGAGAGAGAACAGACTGGAAGGGGTGCCATGACTGGGGCAGCTGGGGAGAGCAGCAGCTGGGGGCCACGTGGGGAGTGGGTGGGAGGGAGGGAGCCTGCTGTGGGAGCATCAGGTGTAACTTACAGCCCTGAGATTAGATGAAATGACCAAAGGCAGAGTTTAATTAGAAGAGGGCCCAGAGTCTGCGTTCTAGCCATAGTGTTCCAGTCTGGGAGACAGAGTCCCACCACCAGCCCCTGCCTCGCAAAAAAAACAACAAGACCTAATATGGACCTTCCAGTCTTGGCATCTGTGAGTGAGAGTGTGGAGCTGAGCTCACAGCTGGTCAGTTTTGACGTCCTGAGTCTTTAGTGTGACTCAGGGGCTCGGGGAACCACAGGCTGCTCCTTCCCTCCCGCCCTGGCCTACTCCTCCGTCTCCGGTGTTATCACTGCCTGCCCACCCTTCCAGCCCCATCTCCTCCCTACCACGCTTCCAGCCCCACCTCCTCCCCACCATGCTTCCAGCCATGTGGCCACCTTCCAGTTCCACACTTGCCCAGTCTCCTCCCCGCCTTACACCCGTTCTCCCTACGCTCCTCTCTACCTGGGTTTGCCACCTTCACCCTTCACCCCCTCCCCACACCTGAGCAGGCCTCCTCTCCTGGGCGCCATCTGTCTTGGTTCTCTGTTGACTTGTTGATTATCTGTCCTCCTCCGACCTGGTGGAACCCTGCCGTCACTGCTGTTGCCGCTTTCCGACTGTGCTTGGCACATGGCGAGCCCTCAGTGCTGCAGGAAGAAGGGAGGTGACAGAGCGCTTCAGGCTTGTCTCCTCTCTTCCTGTCAGAGGACCCATGGCAGGGAGGCAGCAGGGCCAGGGCTGGAGTGCCCTGCCAGGGCAGCAGGGTGGAGCTCAACAGAGGGGGAGTGACGCCTGCACCCACTGGGGGAGAGGGTCCCGGGAGTGCCACAGCCCCGAGGCAGGTGTTTGCTTGATGGAACTGTGCAAGAGGAAGGGAGTAGCAGTGCAGCTGAGGTGAGGAAGGGAGGCATTCGTGCTTGGAGGTGGGGGTGCAGGCACAGCCCAGTGAGGGCCAAGTCAGGGACAGACGGGGGCTTTTGTTCAGGTGAGGGGGAAGCCGTGGAGCGGAACGACATGACCTGACAGCGCTTTAGACGTAATCACTGGCTGCTGAGTGGAGAGCGGCTCGGAGGGCTCGCAGTGGGGCGGGGAGCCCAGCTGGGAGGCTGCTGCACCTGCCAGGGCGAGAGGGCAGGGTGGCCGCTGAGAGTGGCTGCATTCGGGACAGGTGTGGTCGCGTCTGGAGTGGAGGCGGTGCCACCTTGAAGCAGCCACAAGAGGCCTGATGTCACAGAAAGGTGGAGGGCTGAGATCTAGAACCTAGGCTTCTCTGGGGGAAGGTTTTTCAGGGAAGGTGGTTTTTGAGCTGTAATCTTGTCCAGTCTCATTTTAGAGAACAGTACTTCTGAAGAGCTGCCATTCTGATGTCAAAAAAAAACCGATTAAAACGTTGAACCATTGTGTCTCGTCCTCAGGTGATGATTGGGACTGCTCTCAACACAAGCGAGATGAAGAAACTGATCACCCACATGGGGGAGATGGACCACCCCTGGAACTGTCCCCATGGAAGGCCAACCATGAGACACATGGCCAACCTGGGCGTCATTTCGCAGAACTGACAGGAGTCACTGTATGGAATCATCGGTTTTATTGCAGATTTTTATGTTTTGAAAGACAGGGTCTTCACTAACCTTTTTTGTTTTCAAATGAACCTGCTACTTAAAAAAAATACACATCAGACCCATTTAAAAATGATCTTGAGAACCTTTTCAAACCAGATGGAGCTACTTGCAAAATTTTTTTTTCTGTTTGCATGTGCTCGTGTGTGTGTGTGTCCAGGCAGGAACATATTTTATAAAAACAAGAACACGGCCGGGCACGGTGACTCAAGCCTGTAATCCCAGCACTTTGGGAGGCCGAAGCGGGTGGATCACGAGGTCAGGAGATTGAGACCATCCTGGCTAACATGGTGAAACCCCGTCTCTACTAAAAAATACAAAAAACTAGTCGGGCGAGGTGGCGGGCGCCTGTAGTCCCAGCTACTCGGAGGCTGAGGCAGGAGAATGGCGTGAACCCGGAAGGCGGAGCTTACAGTGAGCCGAGATCGCGCCACTGCACTCCAGCCTGGGTGACACAGCGAGACTCCGTCTCAAAAAAAAAAAAAAAAAACAAGAACACTTGGGCCGGGCGTGGTGGCTCATGCCTGTGATCCCAGCACTTTGGGAGGCTGAGGCAGGAGGATCATCTGAGGTCGGGAGTTCGAGACCAGACTGACCAACACGGAGAAACCCCGCCTCTACTAAAAATGCAAAATTAGCCAGGCGTGGTGGCGCATGCCTGTAATCGCAGCTACTCGGGAGGCTGAGGCAGGAGAATCTCTTGAACCAGGGAGATGGAGGTTGTAGTGAGTCGACATCGCGCCATTGTACTCCACCCTGGGGGATAGAACAAGACTCCGTCTCAAAACAAAACAAAACAAACCGCTGTGGAAGTCACTCAGCCCTCTGCTCTGGCTGGACATAGTTTAGTGTATAACTTTCAACCCTTAATAATTAAATTCATCTTTAATTTCATAAATTTAAAATTAGGGTCCTTTTGGGTTAGTGATTCTCAGTCCTGATTGACATTAAATTTTTAAACAAGGGGGACTGTCTGCCCGGCTGGAAGAAAATGACTGGATGGGACAGGGTCACTATTTTTAAACGTTCCTGTGTGCGGCCAAGGTAGCAAAGTACCGTCCTCGCAGGGGAACAAAAAGAGTTTGATTTTCCCATAATTTGATGCTGTGATTTGGTTTCCTCAGGGTGTGAGCTATAGAACATTCCAGTTACTGGCCTTGAGTGGTTCTGGGAATATAAGGATCCTTGTCTGTCTTTTCAAGTAGTTTTCATGGAACCTTGTCCTGTTTGAACTGGGCTGAAAATGGAAGTAAAGATGTCCTCTTGGGGGCCCAGAGAGGACGGATGTGACTCCCCCTGCTGCCCACCCCTTCCCCAGATTGGGCTTCAAGGAAGAGAAGTCTCCCCTTCCTGCTTCAGAATCCCTTGGAGGAGGCAGTACAGTAGTAACTGTGCCATCGTGTCTGGCACTGTGCTGGCATCTGCAGGATCCCACTTACGAACGCTGCAGACTGGCAGCTGTGGCAGGATAACAGCCCCCAAGACAGCTGTGTCCTAATCCCCAGAACCGTGACCACGCTGCCTCACATGGCAGAAGGGACTCGGCAGGTGTGATTGAGTGAAGAATTTTTTTTTTTTTTTAAAGTTTCGCTCCTGTTGCCCAGGCTGGAGTACAATAGCGTGATCTGGGCTCACTGCAGCCTCTGCCTCCCAGGTTGAAGTGATTCTCCCATCTCAGCCTCCAGAGTAGCTGGGATTACAGGTGCCCACAACCACAACTGGCTAATTTTTGTATTTTTAGTAGAGACAGGGTTTCAACATGTTGCATGCTGGCCAGGCTGGTCTCGAACTCCTGACCACCTGCCCCGGCCCCCCAACGTGCTGAGATTACAGGTGTGAGCCATATTGCCTGGCCGAGTTAAGGATCTTGCAGTAGAGAGATTATCCTGGATTGTCTGGGTGGGCCCAGTCCATTGGGTGAGTCCTTCGAAGGTGGAGACCTTTCCCTGCTGGCCAGAGAGCGGCGGCCATGCTGGTTTTGGAGATGGAAGGACGTACCACTAGTCAAGGATTGCAAGCAGCCTCTGGAACAGGGATTCCAGCACTCCAGCCACAGACCAGTAGTGGTCTATGGCCTGTTAGGAACCAGGGTGGGGCGCGGTGGCTCAAGCCTGTAATCCCAGCACTTTGGGAGGCCGAGACGGGCGGATCACGAGGTCAGGAGATCGAGACCATCCTGGCTAACACGGTGAAACCCCGTCTCTACTAAAAAATACAAAAAAAAACTAGCCGGGCGTGGTGGCGGCGCCTGTAGTCCCAGCTACTTGGGAGGCTGAGGCAGGAGAATGGCGTAAACCCGGGAGGCGGAGCTTGCAATGAGCTGAGATCCGGCCACTGCACTCCAGCCTGGGCGACAGAGCCAGATTCCGTCTCAAAAAAAAAAAAAAAAAAAAAAGAAGAAGTCAGTGGAAGGCCCAAGGTCTCTCTGACTGTGGTCTAAAAGGTTATTTATCACTTCCCAGATTCCACAAGGACCAAGGGCCAAAATTGCTTTTAGTGATGTCACTATTGGGAAAATGTGTCCTTTCTTAGGTTAAAAAAAAAAAAAAAAAAAAACAATTTCAAGGAACCAGGGTGCACAGCAGGTTGGGGCGGGCAAGCCAGCGAAACTTCATCTGTATTTAGATCCACTCCCCATGGCTGGTGTTACCACCTGAGCACCGCCTCCTGTCATATCAGCGGTGGGCATTAGATTCTCATAGGAGCACAGACCCTATTGTGAACTGCACACGCGGGGGATGGAGGTTGCACACTCCTTAAGAGAATCCGATGTCTGATGATCTGTCGCTGTCTCCCGTCACCCCCAGATGGGACCGTCTAGTTGCAGGAAAACAAGCTCAGGCTCCTACTGAGTCTATGGTGGTGAGTTGTATAATTATTTAATTATATGTTACAATGTAAAAATAATAGAAATAAAGTGCACAGTAAATGCAACGCGCTTGAATCATCCTGAAACCATCCCCTACCCCCATCCGTGGAAAAATTGTCTTTTGCGAAACCGGTCTCTGGTGCCAGAAAGGTTGGGGACCGCTTCTGGAAAAGCTGGAAAAGGCAAGGAAACGGATGCTTCACCGGAGCCTCTGGAAGGAACCAGCACTGTGGGCCTAATTTACAGACTGTAGGATAATAAATTTGTGTTGCTTCAAGCCACTAAATTCATGGTAATTTGTTTGCAACAGCAGTGGGAAAACTAATGCCTGCGTTATTCCTATTTTATGATGAAGCAGTTAGCAGAGCTGGGAAACCCCTGGCCTGCTGCCTCCAGCGCCCAGCCTTTCCCCCTGGCCTTCAGGACCAGCAAGGGCGGGACACTTGCTTGGCGCTGGCGCGCGGCCCCTTTAAGAGCACAGGGCGGGCCAGGCGGCGTCCGCGGTTGCCTGGAGACCAGAGCGGGATCTGGGACGCGGAGAGCCCTGCAACACCTAGCCCGAGCCCGGCGAGGTCTCTGGGCTCCTGGAGCGAGGTGAGCGCCCCAGGCCGCGGTCATGCGTAGCCAGGACAGCGGTGGCGACCGAGTCCTGCTCCTTCCCGGCCGGCCGGACTGACGCGGCCTCCCAGGACCCGAGCACGTGCGTGATGGGCGAGGAGGGCCTAGGCCGGGCCGACCAGTGCAGGGAGCCCATTCTTCCCGCCTCACCGTAGACACCGGAGAGAGATGGCCTCTCCTTAAGCCCCGGAGAACAGAGAGGAAACATTAGGAAACACGCACTGAGAAACGAAAATTGGCTTGATTTGTAGTTCACTTATTTGTAGGTCACTGACAGGACCGTAAACCTCGTAGTAAAGGTCCCTCTAGATTTAGAGGTGAGAGTAGCTTGGGCTAGGTGACCCAGGGGCGGCTTCGCTGAGACAGTGGTCGGGCGTGTGAAGGAGCAAGGTAGTGTTTGAAGGAAGAGAGAAAGCTTGGCCGGGCGCGGTGGCTCAGGCCTGTAATCCCAGCACTTTTGGGAGGCCGAGGTGGGAGGATCACCTGAGGTTAGGAGTTCGAGATTAGCCTGACCAACATGGTGAAACCCCGTCTCTACTGAAAATACAAAAATTAGCCAGGAGTGCTGGCGGGCGCCTGTAATCCCAGCTACTTGGGAGGCTAATGCAGAAGAATAACTTGAACCTGGGAGGCAGAGGTGGCAGTGAGTGGAGATCGCACCACTGCACTCCAGCCTGGGTGACAGAGCGAGACCCTGTCTCAATAAATAAACAATGGAGGAAGAGAGAAGGCTGGAGGTGGGTTCAGCTGGAGGCTGGGGTGGCCAGAGGATGGCATCCAGGAAGAAGAGGGCAAGAAGGGCTCACTGCACCCCTTGGGCCTATGAAAAGGGACCAGACCTGGCCTTCACCACATGGCTCACCTATGCATCCTGCCTGATGGACCAGGGTGCTTTCGGTGGGGCCAGATTAGGAAAGTCGTGAACTATGGCTTTGAAACCCTGCACCGCAGCTCATATGCCAGACAAGCAAAGATATGAGCTGGAAACGGAGCTCGAGCAACGACGCGCTGGAAATACAGCTCAAGCAATGATGTGCTGGAAACGCCACTCCAGCACACTGTTCCTTGCTTGTCTCGCATATGAGAGGGGCTCAATCGATGGCAGTGCTAGAGGGAGTAGGAAACCAATGATTTCAAGTTTGAAAACAGGAAAGGGACGAGATAATCACTCAATTTATTGCCTTTGCTCTGTACCCTGTACTTAGGGATTTTTCTGTGTGTCATCGATTTAATTCTTATGATACAAGGTACTGTTATTTCTATTTGTGAGGCAGAGGAGATTAAGCAACTTGCTTTAGAACACAGCACTTGACCATGCTCTGTGGCTCATGCCTGCAATCCTAGCACTTTGGGAGAAGGTGGGAAGATTGCTTGAGGCCAGGAGTTCAAAATCAGCCTGGGAAAAACGTAGCAAGACCCACGTCTCAAAAAAAAAAAAAGGAAAACCGGCGGGGTGTGGTGGCTCACACTTGTAACCCCAGCACTTTGGGAGGCCAAGGTGGGCAGATCACAAGGTTGGGAGTTCGAGACCAGCCTGGCCAATGCAGTGAAACCCCATCTCTACTAAAAATACAAAAATTAGCTGAGTGTGGTGGCAGGCGCCTGTAATCCCAGCTACTTGGGAGGTGGAAGCAGGAGAATCGCTTGAATCCGGGAGGCGGAGGTTGCAGTGAACTGAGATCCTGCCACTGCACTCCAGCCTGGATGACAGGGCTAGACTCCATCTCAAAACAACAACAACAACAACAACAAAAAACCCAAAAACACAGAACTGGGCCAGGCACCCACGCCCAGTGGCTCACGCCTATGATCCCAGCACTTTGGGAGGCCGAGGCAGGCGGATCACCAGGTCAGGAGATAGAGGCCATCCTGGCTAACACGGTGAAACCCTGTCTCTACTAAAAATATGAAAGAAATTAGCCGGACTTGGTGGCAGGTGTCTGTAGTCCCAGCTACTCTGGAGGCTGAGGCAGGAGAATGGCGTGAACCCAGGAGGCAGAGGTTGCAGTGAGCTGAGATCGCGCCACTGCACTCCAGCCTGGATGACAGGGCTAGACTCCATCTCAAAACAACAACAACAACACAAAACCCACAGAACTGGTAATGGACAGTGCAGGACCCTGAATCCAGCTCTTGCACACTTTACAATGCTGACCTATAAGGAGAGGGTTTTTTTTTAAGACAGAGTCTCGCTCTGTTGCCCAGGCTGGAGTGCAGTGGTGCAATCCCAGCTCACTGTAACCTCTGCCTCCTGGGTTCAAGTGATTCTCCTGCCTCAGCCTCCTGAGTAGCTGGGATTACAGGCATGTGCCACCATGCCTGGGTAATTTTTTGTATTTTTAGTAGAGATGGGGTTTCACCGTGTTAGCCAGGGTGGTCTTGATCTCCTGACCTCATGATCTGCCCGCTTCCTAGAGGTTAAGTAGCCTTTTTCATGTGTAGGGATACCTTTCAAGAAACCATGCTAGACAATGGTTCCAACTTAAATAATTTTTAGGGCCAGGTGCAGTGGCTCACACCTATAATCCCAGCACTTTGGGAGGCTGAGACAGGCGGATTGCTTGAGCTGAGTTCCAGACCAGCCGGGGCAACATAGCAAGACCCTGTCTCTACAAAAAATTAGCCAGGTGTGGTGATGCATGCCTGTGGTCCCAGCTACTTGGGAGGCTGAGGTGGAAGGATCGCCTGAGCCTGGGAGGTGGAGGCTGCAGTGAGCCGTGATTGTGCCACTGCACTCCAACCTGGGTGACTGAGTGAGACTCTGTCTCAAAAATAAAAAAATTTTGGGAACAACCAATGCAGTGTTGAGGTTGTATATTTATAAACTGATGGTGCTTGAAACTTGTAATTATTATTATTTTTGAGACAGAGTCCTGCTCTGTTAGACTGGAGTGCAGTGGTGTGATCTCCCGACCTCCCAGGCTCAAGCAGTCCTCCCACCTGAGCCTCCCTCGTAGCTGGGACTACAGGCATGTGCCACCACGCCTGGCTAATTTATTTGTATTTTTTTAGAGAGGGGGGTCTCACTACGTTGCCTGGGCTGATCTCGACCTCCTGGACTCACATGATCTCCCGCCTCGGCCTCCCCAAAGTGCTGAGATGGCAGGTGTGAGCCACCACACCCCCCCGGTAACTAATTTTTCAGACTTTGGCAGGAGAATGATAATGACATTGTGTTGTAAAACTGAAATTTTAACTACAAATGAAAACCCCGGCCGGGTGCGGTGGCTCAAGCCTGTAATCCCAGCACTTTGGGAGGCCGAGGCGGGCGGATCACAAGGTCAGGAGATCGAGACCATCCTGGCTAACACCGTGAAACCCCGTCTCTACTAAAAAAATACAAAAAAAAAAACTAGCCGGGCGTGGTGGTGGGTGCCTGTAGTCCCAGCTACTTGGGAGGCTGAGGCAGGAGAATGGCGTGAACCCGGGGGGCGGAGCTTGCAGTGAGCCGAGATCGCGCCACTGCACTCCAGCCTGGGGCACAGAGCAAGACTCCGTCTCAAAAAAAAAAAAAAAAAAAAAAAAAAAAGAAAACCCCAAGTGTTTGGAGACGTAATTTTTATTTTTCAGATAAAACTCATCAGTGCTTTGAAACAACCAGCTCTGAACCAAAGGAATCATTTGATTCAAGTAACCATTGGATCTTCCCAAGGCAATGGTGAAAGAAAAGAAAAAAGCAGACAAAAGAGGGGACAAGTCGGCCCGCTCTCCCTCATCTCTCTCTGATAATCTAGACTTTTCCAAACAAGATGGCAACACCACTAGGCAAGAGATGTCCCCAGCTGCCGTCCCATTGCTGGGAATGCAGCTTAACGAAGCGAAACCCAAAAAAGACCCCCGAAACGTTCAGCAGAATGAAGACGCCACCCAATACGAAGAGTCCATTCTGACCAAACTCATCGTGGAAAGGTGATTTTAATGGGGGTGCCATAGGGTATCACACTGCCAGTCAGGCGGTGTATTTTATTTGAGATGGAGTTTCACTCTGTCGTTCAGGCTGGAGTGCAGTGGTGCGATCTTGGGTCACCGCAACCTCCGCCTCCCGTGTTCAAACAATTCTCCTGCCTCAGCCTCCTGAGTAGCTGAGATTACAGGCGCCCGCCACCACACCCAGCTAATTTTTGTACTTTTAGTAGAGACGGGGTTTTACCATGTTGGCCAGGCTGGTCTCGAACTCCTGACCTCAGGTAAGCCACCTGCCTCAGCCTCCCAAAGTGCTGGGATTACAGACATAATGTGTGCCTGACCTGAAGGTAATTTTATGTATTTTAAAAAATTATTGTATTTTAGATTTAGGGGGTTACATGTGCAGGTTACAAGGGCATGTTGTGTGATGCTAAGATTTGCGCTTCTAGTAAGCCCATCACTCAAGTGGCAAACGTAGAGCCCCATGGTGTATATATAGAGAGAGAGTTTATTGTGGTAAAACATATAACAAAATGTACTATCTTAATTATTTTAAGTGTGCAATTCAATGGCATTAAGTACATTCACAGTGTTGTACAACCATCTATTAAATAGTAACTCCAGGCCAGGTCCAGTGGTTCAAGCCTGTAATCCAAGCACTTTGGGAGGCTGAGGCAGGTCAGGAGGTTGAGACCAGCCTGGCCAACATGGTGAAACCCCCTCTCTACTGAAAACACAATAATTAGCTGGGCATGGTGAGATGCGCCTGTCATCCCAGCTACTCAGGAGACCGAGGCAGGAGAATCACTTGAACCCGGGAGGCGGAGGTTGCAGTGAGCCAAGATCACGCCACTGCACTCCAGCCTGAATGACAGAGTGAAACTCCATCTCGAAATAAAACCCAAAAAAACAAAACAAAAAACCCCAAACTCCTTCATTCCTCATCCCACCTTCAAACCCCTGGTGACCTATTCCACTTTCTAGCTATGTGTGTGTGGTGTGTGTGTGTGTGTGTGTGTGTGTATATATATATATATATTTTTTTTTTCCGACTTCATTCTTCCCATTACGTAGTTATATATTTTAACCCACTGTCACCTGGTTGTATTCACATTGTTCATTACCTTGAATTCCCTTTATTTCTCTGTAGCTATGAAGGGGAGAAAGTTCGTGGACTGTATGAGGGAAAAGGCTTCACAGTCTTTCGAGGCGGTTGTACCTATCGTGTGAGTTGCGCATTTGAGAACCTGCAGGAGGGGGAGGAAGGTGTGGGGTGATGGTCGGAGATTTGCGAATCTTCAGTAAAATCCACTGATGCTTCAAAAGAAATTGGAAGCTCTTCATGCTGATTTTATTCTGAACCCTGATTACCTATTTAAGGTAAAAATAATGCTCAGTATAATACAAGTTATTTTAGATTTGTTTCTTTTCCTGATTATTTTATTTTATTATTTCTTGAGACACGGTCTCACTGTCACCCAAGCTGGAGTGCAGTGGCACAGTCATAGCTCACTGTGGCCTTGACCTCCTGGAGTCAAACGATCCTCCCTCCTCAGCCTCTTGAATAGCTGGGACTACAGGTGTGTGCTACCACGCCTGGCTAATTTTTTTTTTTTTTTTGGTAGAGACAAGGACTTGCTGTGTTGCCAGGGCTGGTCTTGAACTCCTGGGCACAAGTGATCCTCCTGCCTCAGACTCCTAAAGTGCTGGGATTGCAGGTGTGAGCCCCCACACCCAGTTGAGAACACATTTTTGTAGCTGAGGTCATCCTTAGGTCATGAAGATGAGGACCTCTTAGATCCTTTTTCCAGAAGGATGGATCCCAGCGTGGAGCCAGCTCAAAGTAGGACTCAGTAGGACGCAGCTGCTGCTGAGTGCGCAGACAACCATCTTCACACACGGGAAACTGGGATAAGGCAGCTGTGGGAGACCGTCAGCAGCGGCCGGCCAGGCGCCGTGGCTCCTGCCTATAATCCCAGCGCTTTGGGAGGCCAAGGTGGGCGTGTTGCTTGAGCTCAGGATTTCAAGACCAGCCTGGCCAACACGGTGAAATCCCGTCTCTACAAAAAATACAAAAACTAGCTGGGCATGGTGGTGGATGCCTGTAGTCCCAGCTACTCGGGAGGCTGAAATGGGAGGATTGCTGGAGCCTGGGAGGTCGAGGCTGCAGTGAGCTATGATCACACCACTGCACTCCAGCCTGGTGACGAACCAGACCCTATCTCAAATATATATATATGTATATGTGTGTGTGTGTGTGTGTGTGTGTATATATGTATATGTGTGTGTGTGTATATATATATGTATATGTGTGTGTGTGTGTATATATATGTATATGTGTGTGTGTGTATATATATATATGTATATGTGTGTGTGTGTATATATGTGTGTGTGTGTGTATATATATGTGTGTGTGTGTATATATATGTGTGTGGGTGTGTGTGTGTATATATATGTGTGTGGGTGTGTGTGTGTATATATGTGTGTGTGTATATATATGTGTGTGGGTGTGTGTATATATATGTATATATGTGTGTGGGTGTGTGTGTGTATATATATGTGTGTGGGTGTGTGTGTGTATATATATGTGTGTCAGCTGCATTCTAAGCATTTGTCATTGCTTTGTTTTGAAGGGTATGTTTTCAGAAGGACTCATGCATGGACAAGGGACGTATATTTGGGCCGATGGATTAAAATACGAGGTGAGGCCTGTGACCAGCTATAGTTCTAAACTGAGACTGTTGGATGGAACAATCAGTTTCCCACAATTGAACAGCCTGTTTTCATGGATGTAATTCAGCAGATGGGTTAAGAGAAATTCACAAAACCAGAGGATCTAGTAACTCATGACTGCACCGGACCCAGGAGAAATTGTTACTGGTTTCATTGTGTGTTCTAGAGGTATTCCACGCCTTCTCAGCACAGAGAGCACACAAACATGTATGCAGCTTGTCCTACTTTTTTTTTTTTTTTTTTTGGAGACAGGGTCTTGCTCTGTTGCCCAGGCTGGAATACAGTGGTGCAATCATGACTCACGGCAGCCTGGACCTTCTGTAGCCTGTCTTGCTTTTCACAAACACACAGTTTATTACACACTCTCTTTGGCACATTTACTTAGTTCGTTAGTCTGACATGGGGTCTTGCTCTGTCACCCAGGCTGAAGTACAGTGGTGAGATCATGACTCACAGCAGCCTCAAACTCCCAGGCTCAAGCGATCCTCTCGGCTCAGCCTGCTGAGTAGCTGAGACTACAGGTGTGCTCCACGGCGCCCGGGTAATTTATTTTTACTTTTTTTTTTTTTTTTTTTTTAGAGACAGGGTCTTGCTGTGTTGCCCAGGCTGGTCTCGAACTCCTGGGCTTAAGCAATCCTCCCACCTCAGCCTCCCAAACTGTTGGGGATTATAGGCGTGAGCCACCGCACCTGGCCTGTACCTTTAATTTTGAGATGAAACCATATCCATGGATGCAGATCTGTTTTTCCTGGCTGCGTGTATTCCATTATGTGGCTTTCATTTCACCTGTCTTGCGGGGTTGAGGAGAATGTGTATTTTTAAATTGATTGCAAGGACCAAATTGTTCTCCACGGGATTGTACCAGGCTCAATTCCCACCCACAAAGTGAGTGAGCGCCTGAAATGCTATTCTAAAATTCCCAAATGCAGAGCTTCTAACAGATGGTGTTTATAAATGGTAATGATGACATTTAAAACACATGCGCATAATGCACTTATTCAAATAACACCCAGGCAGTGATGGAAACGGAGTCAAGTTTGGGCCGGGAAGCCAACTGCAGCTGGGCGGTGAGAGGAGACGGAGGGACTGACCCTCACTGGCCGGGCGAGGAGGATCTCCAAGTTTCAGGTGAGCCTGAGGATTGGGCCCCCTCCTTGGATTCATGCCAGCTCCCTTCCCATGCGACAGCGACTGACATGCAAGGTTTCTGGTCCTTATTTTATTCTATTTATTTTATTTCATTTTTGAGACAGAGTCTTGCTCTGTCGCTCAGGCTGGAGTGCAGTGGTGGGATCTCGGCTCACTGCAACCTCCACCTCCTGGGTTCAAGCAATTCTCCTGCCAGAGTAGCTGGGATTACAGGCGCCCACTACCACGCCCGGCGTGGCGGGCGCCTGTAATCCCAGCTACTTAAGAGGCTGAGGCAGGAGAATTGCTTGAACCTGGGAGGCAGAGGATGCAGTGAGCCAAGATGGCGCCCTTGCACTCCAGCCTGGGCAACAGAGTGAGACTCTGTCTCAAAAACAAAAACAAATTAAATAAATATTTTTCTAGAGACAGGGTCTCCCTAGGTTGCCCAGGCTGGCCTCAAATTCCTGGCCTCAAGCAATCCTCCCACCTCGGTCTCCCAAAGTGCTGTGATTACAGGCGTGACCACTGCGCCCTGAATCTGAAGTTCTAAGAATCTGAAGTTCCCCGGGTCAGGATTGGAAGCCAGCACTTTCCAACGTCACCTGCTCGCTCCTTCGAGCTCGGTCGACCTGCAGCCTCCCAGATATTTCCTCCTGCCTGAGCTTCCGCCCAGTGGTCGGGTGGGATGAGAGGATGGGAAATGCAGACAAGGAAGAGAGAGAATGTGAGGGGGATGTTCAGTGCGTGACCACAGCTCGAGAGGCAAGAACAGAGTCAGAGGTCAGGCAGCTCCTGGAACCGTCCACAGGACCAGGGATTCCCGACACCACCCCCAGCGCTTCCTTCTGTCACCCCATGGCCGTTCTGCTTCAGGGCGACTTTGTGAAGAATGTCCCGATGAACCACGGCGTGTACACGTGGCCGGACGGCAGCATGTACGAAGGCGAAGTGGTCAACGGCATGAGGAACGGGTTCGGGATGTTCAAGTGCAGCACCCAGCCCGTGTCCTACATCGGCCACTGGTGCAATGGCAGGCGGCACGGGAAGGTGGGCGGGGCGGCCCCGTGGAGGGCGGGGGAGATGGGCGGGGGAGATGGGCGGGGGAGATGGGCGGGGGAGATGGGCGGGGGAGATGGGCGGGGGAGATGGGCGGGGGAGATGGGCGGGGGAGATGGGCGGGGGAGATGGGCGGGCGGTGGGGGGCCGGCCGTGTGGAGGGCAGTGGAGGGTCTGGGGGGCCACATGGAGAGAGAAGCGGGTAGGGGCTAGCGGCGCTGTCCAGGGCATATTCACTTTTTGTTTATTGAGGTGAAATTCACATCGTGTACATTAAGCATTTTATTATTATTATTTTTTTTTTTTTTTTTTGAGACGGAGTCTGTGGCCCAGGCTGGAGTGAAGTGGCGCCATCTCGGCTCACTGCAACCTCCGTCTCCTGGGTTCAAGCAATTCTGCTGCCTCAGCCTCCCGAGTTGCGGGGACTGCAGGTGTGCACCACCACACCCAGCTAGTTTTTGTATTTTTAGTAGAGACGGGGTTTTGCCATGTTGGCCAGGATGGTCTCCAACTCCTGACCTCAAGTGATCCACCCGCCTCGGCCTCCCAAAGTGCTGGGATTACAGGTGTGCGCCACGGTGCCTGGACATATGCAGGCTTTAACAGGCTGTTTATTGAGTTGTTGTTGTTGTTGTTGTGTGTGTGTGTGTGTGTGTGTGTGTGTGTGTGTGTTTTAGCTTACACAGATTGCTTGAGACATATTGGAGGGACTGGGCACTGCTTCCAGACAGCAGCATCTGAATGGCTGCAGGAAGGAATGAGTTTGCCTGATCATGAGAGAGAAGATAGAAACATTCGCTCTCTCTTTCTGTCTCTCACACACACAGATAAACCTGTGAAAAAGCCTTTTGAGGCTTTTCAGTGTAGATCAAAGGGCACACTATGCTCACTTATACTCAGAGGCAGTAAAATGCGTAGGATGTCCAAATGGGTAAAACAATAATGGTTCTGGTGCCTAAGAGAGAGTGACCTTCCGTTACATGGAAGGCTCAACTGTTCACTCCAAGTGGCAACAGACAGGATTTCTTTAGGTACTTAATTGACTAATAGTTACTAGATATAATGAATAGACTTGAATGTGATGAGTGCAGTCATTCTGTGCCTTAATATGACACTTTTTATTTTATTTTATTTTATTTTATTTTATTTTATTTTATTGTGAGGTGGAGTCTCGCTATATTGCCCAGGCTAGAGTGCAGTGGCACGATCTGGGCTCACTGCAACCTCTGTCTCCCAGGTTCAAGCGATTCTCTTGCCTCAGCCTCCCAAGTAGCTGGATTACAGGCGCATGCCACCACATCCGGCTAATTTTTGTATTTTTAGTAGAGACGGGGTTTTACCCTGTTGGCCAGGCAGATCTTGAACTCCTTACCTTGTGATCTGCCCACCTTGGCCTCCCAAAGTGCTGGGATTACAGACGTGAGCCACTGTGCCTGGCCAATAAGGCGCTTTATTAAGGAGAAATTGATTTGTGACATTATCTCATTTCCCCTTGTGCAGCAGTTTTACCATTTTCTTAACAGCAAAATGGAAAAATAACAGGTTATATGTCTTGCTTACATATGGCATTGACCTCTGTGTAGGTTCTAGTTTTTAAGTTGATATCCTTCCATTTGACAAAGCGTTTGTGTCGTGAGGTTTGATGGTTATAAAGATGCTATTATTTGTTTCAGGGCTGCATTTATTACAATCAAGAGGGTACGTGTTGGTACGAGGGAGACTGGGTGCAAAATATCAAAAAGGGCTGGGGAATAAGATGGTAGGTATGACCACGGCTGCGCTTGGGGTGTGGGCAAAGAAGTGTCTGTGGGCCCAAATAATGTTCACTTCGGATATTTAAAAGTAAGGTGCAAAAGTGGCACAGAACATTTTCTCTCTAAGCAGAGTGAATTTTTTTTTTTTTTTTTTTTGAGATGCAGTCTCACTCTGTCACCCAGGCTGGAGTGCAGTGGTGCCATCTCAGCTCACTGCAACCTCCACCTTGTGGGTTTAAGCAATTCTCCTGCCATGATCGCACCACCGCACTCCAGCCTGAGTGACACAGTGAGATCCCATCTCAAAAACTGGCCAAATACTAACTAATCATGATACGATAGGGAATTATTAAAAGATTTTAAAAACCTGGCTCTTACCCACTTTGTCACCTTATTAAATAGTCAGAAGGTTTAATAAAGTGACTCATTCTGCTCCCTTAGGACCTCATGCCTGCCTATCAATCGATCGATCGATCGATCTATCTGCCTACCTACCTATCTATTTATTTGACAGTCTCACTCTGTTTCCCAGGCTCGAGTGCAGTGGCATGATCTTGGCTCATTGCAACCTCCACCTTCTGAGTTTAAGCAATTCTCCTGCCTCAGCCTCCCGAGTAGCTGGGATTACAGGTGCCCACCACCAAGCCTGGCTAATTTTTGGTTTTTGTTTTTGTTTTCGAGATGGAGTTTCACTCTTTTTGCCCAGGCTGGAGTGCAAGGGTGCAATCTCAGCTCACCACAACCTCCACCTCCTGGGTTCAAGTGATTCTCCTGCCTTAGCCTCCCGAGTAGCTGGGATTACAAGCATGCGCCACCACGCCTGGCTAATTTTGTATTTTTAGTAGAGAGGGGCTTTCTCCTTATTGGTCAGGCTGGTCTCGAACTCCTGACCTCAGGTGATCCTCCAGCCTCACCCTCCCAAAGTGCTGGGATTCCAGGCGTGAGCCACCGCTCCCGGCCTCAATTTAAATACAGAGAAGATTGCATAGGTACAAGGGGTGGATTTCTTCAAAGGAGCTCAAGGGGAGTGTTTAAAAGAATGTCTTAAAGGTAAACGTTGTGTAGGAGGTAACTGATAGCTTTTCTTCAGTTTCTTTCATCCTAGTTATAAATCTGGAAATATATACGAAGGCCAGTGGGAAGACAACATGTGCCACGGGGAGGGGAGGATGAGGTGGCTGACCGCCAACGAAGAGTACACCGGACGGTGGGAGAGGGGCCTCCAGGTACGCCCGGGCGAGGGAGCAGTTTATACCCAGCGGCGGACGCTCCACTGATTCTCAACACATGCATTATGTCTTTTTGGGTTTTTTTTTTTTTGAGACGGAGTCTCTCTCTCTGTCGCCCAGGCTGGAGTGCAGTGATGCAATCTCGGCTCACTGCAGCTTCCACCTCCCAGGTTCAAGCAGTTCTCCTGCCTCAGCCTCTGGAGTAGCTGAGATTACTGGCACCCGCCACCATGACCTGGCTAATTGTTGTTTTTGTATTTTTAGTAGGGACGGGGTTTCACCATGTTGACCAGGTTGGATTCGAACTCCTGACCTCAAGTGATCTGCATGCCTCAGCCTCCTAAGGTGCTAGGATTACATGAGCCACCACACCCAGCCTGTTTGTTTGTTTTTAGAGACAGAGTCTTGCTCTGTTGCCCAGGCTGGAGTACAGTGGCGTGATCTCAGCTCACTGCAGCCTCCACTTCCTGTGTTCAAGCAATTCTCCTGCCTCAGCCTCTGGAGTAGCTGAGATTACAGGCACCCACCACCAAGGCCCGGCTAATTTGTTTGTTTGGTTTTTTTTTTTTTTTTTTTTGTATTTTTAGTAGAGACGGGGTTTCACCATGTTGGCCAGACTGGTCTCGAACTCCTTTGTATCTAAGCTGAGGGGCAGGTGTTATTTCTGTTTTACGGATGAGGAACTTACAGGGCTTAAATCATCTGCCTTAGTTCAAAAGACTTGTTAATAAGCAGCTGAGCTGAAATTGAACCCAAGTCTGTGCAGCTCCAGAGTCCAAGTTCTTTGCCCTTTCCAGTTTTCATTGCATTTATCCTAATTTTGAGGGGATTCGGGTAAAGAGAGAAACTGCTTTGCTCATTTCTGACGGCCGTCTGCTTTCTTTCCAGAATGGCTTTGGAACACACACGTGGTTTCTAAAGAGAATCCCCAGTTCCCATTATCCTTTGAGAAACGAATACATAGGGGAGTTTGTAAATGGACATCGTCACGGGCGTGGCAAGTTTTATTACGCCAGTGGAGCCGTGTATGACGGAGAATGGGTTTCCAACAAGAAACATGGCACGGTGAGTACAGACCTGGAAAGATCACATTTCAAACAATGATGTAAAGCCGTTGAAATGATGTAAAGCCATTGACATGTCCCAGTATAATTCCAGATTTGTCTATTTCTGCTTTCAGTTCTGTCAGTTTCGCTTCATATATTTGAAGTTTGTTGTTCGGGGCGCACACGTGGAGGGTCATTATGCATTGGTGCTCTGGCTTTTTTGATCATCAAGTAATTTCCTATTAACCCTGCTAATTTTCTTTCTTTCTGAGACGCAGTCTTGCTCTGTTGCCCAGGCTGGAGTACAGTGGTGCGATCTCAGCTCACTACAACCTCCGCTTCCCGTATTCAAGTGATTCTCCTTCCTCAGCCTTATGAGTAGCTGAGATTACAGGTGTGGGCCACCATGCCTGGCTAATTTTTGTATTTTTAGTAGAGACCAGGTTTCGTCATGTTGTCCAGGCTGGTCTCGAACTCCTGGCCTCAAGTGATCTGCCCACCTCAGCCTCCCAGAGTGCTGGGATTACAGGTGTGAGCCACCACACCTGGCCAACCCTGGTGATTTTTATTTCTATTTTTATTTCTATTTTGTCTGTGGTAAATATAGGCACTCTAGATACCTTTTAAATTTTAATTGTAGTAAAGTACACATAAGATTTACCATCTTAATCATTTCTAAGTGCTCAGTCCAGTGGCATGAGGTACATTCGCATTGTTGTGCAGCCATCACCATCCGTCTACAGAACTCTTTTAGACAAAAGGCATGTCATTCTCTATTAAATTGCATTATCTATTTTGTATAGGATAACTTACTGTTTTGCTAAGGTGATTACATGACTTTTTTTCTTTTTCTTTTTTTTTTTTTTGAGACAGAGTTTCACTCTGTCACCCAGGCTGGAGTGCAGTGGCGCGATCTCGGCTCACTGCAACCTCTGCCTCCCGGTTCAAGTGATTCTTGTGCCTCAGCCACTAGAGTGGCTGGGATTACACGTGTGCGCCACCACGCCCGGCTCTTTTTTTTTTTTTAAAGTAGTTTCAGGGGTTTTGCCACGTTTGCCAAGCTGGTCTCCTGGTCTCAAGTGATCCTCCCGCCTTTGCCTCCCAAAGTGCTGGGATTACAGGCATGAGCCACTGTGCCCAGCAAATATTTTCAGTGGTCACTGATTTCCTGTATATTTAGTGGTTATTTAATCAGTTTTCGGTGTGTGTGTGTGTGAGCGCACGTAAGAGGGTGGTTTTAGTTTGCCAGTAACAGACAATCTACTGTTGTCTGCCATGTGTAATACAGAATACTGGAGGCTTCAAGGTTGGTTTAATTCAGTGTCTCAGAGCTGTTGGGATTTGTCTTTCATCTATCCACGATACCTCCCACCATGTCACTTTCACCCTCGTGTTTTTCTTCCCTCGTGATTGCAAGTCGGCTGCTGTGGTTCCAGCCTTCACATCCGCATACCATACTAACTAGAAGAAAAGGAGGAACTTTTGATAGAAGCTCTCTAAAAAGGTCTTTCATTTCACAGAGCCAAATAGGGTCATTTGCCCACTTCTGAATCAGTAACTGACTATTGGCCTGGGTTTGACAAATCTCAGGGAGTCTTGGCCAGGCATGGTGGCTCAGGCCTGTAATCCCAGCCCTTTGGGAGGCTGAGGTGGACGGATCACTTGAGGTCAGGAGTTTGAGACCAGCCTGGCCAACATGATGAAACCCCGTCTCTACTAAAACGACAAAAATTAGCTGGGCGTGGTGGTGCACGCACGTAATCCCAGCCACTCAGGAGGCTGAGGAAGGAAAATTGCTTGAACCCAGGAAGCGGAGGTTGCAGTGAGTCAAGATTGTGCTACTCACTCCAGCCTGAGTGACACCAAGGCTCCGTCTCAAAAAAAAAAAAAAAAAAAAAAAAAGGAGTCTCTATTGTGTGATGCGTGTTCTGCTGGTCACTAGCCTAGTTTAATAAGACACATTCTGTGGCCTAAAGGTGCTTAAAGTTGGGGAAAGATTGTGGGGGAGATAGAGGGGAGGAGGAGAAATAGGAGAAGGAGGAAGAGAGAGAGAACTTACACAGTGCGTGAGACCCAGGAGTCTGACTGTATGTGGAGTAAGTGCGTATTTTCACAACAAAAAGCTCCAAACCCTTGAAAAAACTATCAATGTACATATACCCATGTTTTTCTTTCTTTTTTTTTTTTTTTGAGACAGAGTCTCACACTGTTACCCATGCTGGAGTGCAGTGGCGCAATCTCGGCTCACTGCAACTTCTGCCTCCCAGGTTCAAGCAATTCTCCTGCCTCAGCCTCCCGAGTAGCTAGGATGACAGGTGCCTGCCACCATGCCCGGCTAATTTTTGTATTTTTAATAGCGATGGGGTTTCACCATGTTGGCCAGTCTGATCTTGAACTCCTGACCTTGTGATCCGCCCGCCTCAGCCTCCCGAAGTGCTGGGATTACAGGTGTGAGCCACTGCACCCGGCCTACCTTCATCTGATTTTACAGCCATTCCCCATCGCTGGCGTTACTGCCTGTAGATCAGCAGGGCATTAGATTCTCACAGGAGCGCAAATCCTCCTGTGAACTGGCACGCGAGGGATGGAGGTTCACGCTCCTTAGGAGAATCTAATGCCTGATGATCTGTCACTATCTCCTGTCACCCCCAGATGGGACCGTCTAGTTGTAGGAAAACAAGCTCAGGCTCCCACTGAGTGTATATGATGGTGAGTTGTAGAATTGTTTCATTATGTATTACAGCGTCATCGTAATCGAAATAAAATGTGCAGTAATTCGAATGTGCTTGAATCATCCTGAAACCAACAGTCCCCTCACCCCTTCCCACCATTCATGGAAACATTGTCTTCCATGAAATCGGTCCCTGGTGCCAAAAAGGTTGGGGACCGCTGGTTTAAAGGACAGTATCACAGTGTCACCTGGAAAGCAGTTAGGAAATGCGGAGGGAGTGGTGAAGGCCCAGGTTGGGAGAAGAGTGTTCCAGAAATCAGCACGTGGTCTTGTTCCCCCCGTGATTACGATGTACTTGAAGAGACAGTCTCGTGACGTAACAGCAACAGTACGAGGTCACCTACAAAAACAGGGCCAGCCATGCATGGTCCCAGGGTGAAATCCAGTCCGCCCTGGTTCCCCTACATCATGCTTTACTGGAACACAGACATGCCCATTTGCTCACATGTTTGTGGCTGCTTTACCCCAAAGCACCACCGCGGAGGGGTTGTGGTGTAGACTGTCTGGTCCCCCAAGCCTAAAATACTTACTCTCTGGCCCTTTACAGAAAGTTTGCCTCCCTCTCTCCCCCCGACCACCGATCTACAGTGAAAAAGCACTGACTTGTCAGGTCAGAGATGGGGAGGCGGCCAGGCCTCGCGGCGCACACCTGTAATCCCAGCTCTTTGGAAGGCCGAGGTGGATCACTTGAGTCCAGGAGTTTGAGACCAGCCTGGCCAATGTGGTGAAACTCCGTCTCTACTAAAAACACAAAAATTAGCCAGGCGTTGTGGTTCATGCCTGTATTCCCAGCTACTTAGTGGGAGGCTGAGGCAGGAGTAGAATCGCTTGAGCCTAGGAGGTGGAGGTTGCAGTGAGCCAAGATTTCCATCCTGGGTGACAGAGTGAGACTGTCTCAACAACCAAAAAAAAAAAAAAAAAAAAAAAAAAAAGGCTGGATGCAATGGTTCACACCTGTAATCAGCCCTTTGGGAGGCTGAAGTGGGCAGATCATGAGGTCAGGAGTTCGAGACCATCCTGGCTAACACGGTGAAACCCCGTCTCTACTAAAAATACAAAAAATTAGCTGGGTGCGGTGGTACATGCCTGTAGTCCCAGCTACTCGGGAGGCTGAGGCAGAAGAATCGCTTGAACTCGCAAGGTGGAGGTTGCAGTGAGCCGAGATCACGCCACTGCACTCAGGCCTGGGCAACAGAGTGAGACACTGTTCTCAAAAAAAAAAAAAAAAGAAATGGGGAGAATCAGCACTGGCTTGGAAGAGTCTAGAAAAGGCCCTAAGTAGTCTTAGGATTGGTCTTGATTTCAAATTAGGAAGTTGAAGTGATAAATTTTAACAACTTTGGAAGTTTGACTTCTTTCAGCCAAATTCTGGGAGGCAGAGCTGCAAGCTTCAAATTATCCACTTGAAAAATAAAGTATTAGAAAAAATGCCCATTTACGTCAAAGTTTAGTGTTTGAAACATACTTAAAATCCATTCAGAATTAGCAGCATTCATCAGATTGTGTCTCAGACTACTCTGGAAAACACTGGGACAAGATACCTCGTCTTGTAAAGGAACAAGGTTGACTTTTTTTTTTTTTTTTTTTTAGACGAAGTCTCGCTCTGTTGCTCAGGCTGGAGTGCAGTGACTCAATCTTGGCTCACTGCAAGTCCTGCCTCCTGGGTTCTGGCAATTCTCCTGCCTCAGTCTCCCGAGTAGCTGGGATTACAGGTGCGCACCACCACACCTGGCTAACTTTTTGTATTTTTGGTAGAGACAGGGTTTCACCATGTTGCCCAGGCTGGTCTCCAACTCCTGACCTCAGGCAATTTGCCTGCTTCAGCTTCCCAAAGTGCTGGGATTACAGGCGTGAGCCACTGTGCCTGGCTTTCACGGAGTTTTAAAATTTTAGTTGGATGCTTATACATGTTCAGAGCATTTTGAAATAAGTACGCTCTCATATTCAGTTCCTCAAATTGTATACCAGGAACAAATAAAATGGAAGGTTCTAGCAAATATCAGACATCCTCTCCAATTTTCTTATTTTAGCCAATAATGACATACCAGTTGAAGAAATTCATTCTCCATTTTCAACACTACTTCTGAGAACATTTTTGAATTACCTCCTGCGTTTGGCGTACCACATTTATCACGAAGAATTCCAGTAAGTACTATTTCTGGACCCTCACTGGGGGACGGAGCACGGCTAAGTTGTACTATTGTCATAATGCCTTCTTTTCTTCAGCAGTCATTTTTATTTTTTTGGAGACAGAGTCTTGCTTTGTTGCCCAGGCTGGAGTGCAATGGCACAATCATGGCTCACTGCAACCTCTGCCTCCCAGGTTCAAGCAATTCTTCTGCCTTAGGCTCCTGGGTAGCTGGGATGACAGGCGTATGCCACCATGCCTGGCTAATGTTTTTGTTGTTGTATTTTTAGTAGAGATGGGGTTTTACCATGTCGGCCAGGCTGGTTTCGAACTTCTGACCTCAGGCAATCCACCTGCCTCAGCCTCTCAAAGTGCTGGGATTACAGACGTGAGCCACTGTGCCCAGCCTCAGCAGTCTCTTTTTTTTTTAACATACCCTTGAAATGAAGGACTCAGAACACAACCTTTCCACAAATATTAACCACAAAGCCATGAGACACTTGATCAAAACTTTGAAAACCCTCATATTTGAATCTGTTCAATACTGCAAATGTCTCTTGGGGTTTTTAATGCAGAAACAAATAGTCACAACCAACTCTTCTTTCTTATGTCAGAATTTCTTGTCTTTCTTACAGCAAAAAGGGTTTTATATCTTTTTTCAAAAAACTTTTATTTATGTATTTATTTTTTTGAGATGGAGTCTTGCTCTGTCACCCAGGCTGGAGTGCAGTGGCACAATCTCGGCTCACTGCAACCTCCACCTCCCGGGTTCCAGTGATTCTCCTGCCTCAGCCTCCCAAATAGCTGGGATTACAGGTGTCCACCACCAAGCCCAGCTAATTTTTTGTATTTTTAGTAGAGATGGGGTTTCACCATGTTGTCCAGGCTGGTCTTGAACTCCTGACCTCAAGTGATTCTCCTGCCTCAGCCTCAGCCTCAGCCTCTCAAATAGCTGGGATTACAGGTGTCCACCACCAAGCCCAGCTAATTTTTTGTATTTTTAGTAGAGATGGGGTTTCACCATGTTGTCCAGGCTGGTCTTGAACTCCTGACCTCAAGTGATTCGCCTGCCTTGGCCTCCCAAAATGCTGGGATTATAGGTGTGAGCCACTGACTCCAGCCTTCCCTTTCTATACTCTATACATTAGAAGCAAATTATTAAGTCTAGCCTGTGCTCAAGGAGAAGGGAATTTCCCTCTTTTGGAGAAGTAATTATTGTATCTTTTGATCATTATCACAGAAGGAGAAGCCCATTGCTTTTCTTGTGTTTTACAAAACTGATGATCGAGAACATTCATCCAAATGCCTGCCAGATAAAAGGTAAATACAAAACCAACAGGATTCTATTTACCGCCCCATTTTTTTTCCTCAAAATATAAATCTGGGCTGGGCGCAGTGGCTCACTCCTGCAATCCCAGCAGTTTGGGAGGCCGAGGCGGGCGGACCACCTGAGGTCAAGGAGCTCAAGACCAGCCTGGCCAACATGGCAAAACCCTGTCTCTACTAAAAACACAAAAAATTAGCCGGGCGTGGTGGTGCATGCCTGTCATCCCAGCTACTCGGGAGGCTGAGGCAGGAGAATCGCTTGAGCCTGGCGGGCGGAGGTTGCAGTGAGCCAAGATCGTGCCATAGCACTGCAGCCTGAGCAACAGCAAGACTGTCTCGGAAAAAAACAAAAAAAATAGGAGTGTATTTACCACTATTCTTTTTTCTCAAAATATAAATCTGTAATCATTTTCCGAACATTGTATTTTTAGGCAATTTATTCCGTGAGCAACAGCGGACGCTCTACTCTATGAATTACATGAATAAATGCTGGGAGATTTATCTAGCTTACTGCAGACCCCACGCAGCGCCTCCCCACGAGCCTACGATGAAGATGAGGCACTTCCTCTGGATGCTGAAAGTAACCACCTAAGTTCAATACTGGCTTTCTATTTACAGGCACTTTGATTTTAAGTAAAGAGAGGCAAGATATTCCAGCTATGATATGCAAATAATCAGGTGAAGATCTGGGCTGGATTTTCAGAACCACTGAATGTTTACGGAGTCTCTTGGCAGCACAGTGGTCTGTGGTCGTGGAAGGAACAGAAACAGCCGTCACCTGCCCAAGGTGCTCACAGGTTAGGGCACGACAATGGCCTATGGCCTATAACAATGGCCCATGGCGCATACACACACACACACACACACACACACACAGACACACACACACACAGACACAGACACACACACACAGACACACACACACACACAGACACACACACACACACACACACACACATACATACATATATTTATGCTGCAATCCCAGCCTTTGAGAGGCCGAGGCAGGTGGATCACCTGCAGTCAAGGAGTTCAAGACCAGCTTGGCCATATATATATATATATATATATATTTTTTTTTTTTTTTTTTTTTTGAGACGGAGTCTCGCTCTGTCGCCCAGGCTGGAGTGCAGTGGCGCGATCTCGGCTCACTGCAAGCTCTGCCTCCTGGGTTCACGCCATTCTCCTGCCTCAGCCTCCTGAGTAGCTGGGACTACAGGCGCCCGCCACTGTGCCCGGCTAATTTTTTGTATTTTTAGTAGAGACGGGGTGTCACCGTGGTCTCGATCTCCTGACCTTGTGATCCACCCATGTCGGCCTCCCAAAGTGCTGGGATTACAGGCGTGAGCCACCGCGCCCGGCCGGCCATATATATTTATATATACCATTGACCATTGTCTTAAAATAAATATATATATTTTTATATATATACACTGGCCATTGTCTTAAAATAAATATGTATATATTTTATATATATACACTAATATATTTTATATATATATATAATTTTATTTTTTTTGAGACGGAGTTTTGCTCTTGTCGCCCAGGCTGGAGTGCAATGAGGCGATCTTGGATCACTGCAACCTCCACTTCCTGGGTTCAAGCAATTCTCCTGCCTCAGCCTCCTAAGAAGCTGGGATTACAGGTGCCTACCATCATGGCCGGCTAATTTTTGTATTTTTTATAGAGTTAGGGGCTTGCCAGGTTGCCCAGGCTGGTCTCAAACTCCTGACCTCAGGTGATGCACCTGCCTCGGCCTCCCTACGTGCCAGGATTGCAGGCGTGAGCCACCGCGCCTGACTGGCCTACGGTATGTTTATTCACGCAGATCCGGTCATTTAAAGGAAGATGGGGCCGAGCGCGGTGCTGCATGCCTGTAATTCCAGCACTTCGGGAGACCGAGGCAGGAGGGTGACCTGAGCTTAGGAATTCAAGACCAGCCTGGGCAACACAGTGAGATCCCCCTCTCTACAAAAAATAAAAAAAACATAGCCGGGCGTGGTAGTGCACACTTCTAGTCCCAGCTACTTGGGAGGCTGTAGTAAGCTGTGATCATGCCACTGTATTCCAGCCTGGTTGACAGAGGGAGGCCCTGTCCCCAGAAAATCCCCCAAAAAACAAAAAAGGAAAACGGAGGAACACCTTACTCTGTTTGATGGACCAACGTGTTGCCTGATCCTAGAATAGCAATAAAGCCAACTGAAATCTTTTTACAAAGGAAGGACTTTGGAAGGCTGAGGCGGGTGGATCACCTGAGGTCAGCAGTTTGAGACCAGCCTGGCCAACACTGTGAAACCCCGTTTGTACTAAAAATACAAAAAAAATTAGCCAGGTGTGGTGGTGGGAGCCTGTAGTCCCAGCTACTTGGGAGGCTGAGGCAGGAGAACTGCTTGAACCCGGGAGGCAGAGGTTGCAATGAGCTGAAATCGTGCCACTGCACTCCAGTCTAGGCAACAAGAGCAAAACTCTGTCTCAAAAAAAAAAAAAAAAAAAAAAAAAGGAAGTGGGGAGGATGAATGTCATTTAAAACAATTACAGTTTATTGAAAATGGAATTTTCAAAAGTTATTACTTGGGAAAATAGTGACAACATCTTATTTATACAATGTTCTCATACTATTGGTTGTTTTTGTTCCATGATATATATATATTTTTTAAGACAGAGTCTCACTCTTTCGCCGGGCTGGAGTGCAGTGGTGCGATCTCGGCTCACTACAACGTCTGCCTCCTGGGTTCAAGCAATTCTCCTGCCTTAGCCTCCCGAGTAGCTGGGACTACAGGCATGTATGACCATATTAAGCTGATTTTTGTATTTTTAGTAGAGACGGGGTTTCACTGTGTTAGCAAGGATGGTCTCGATCTCTTGACCTCGTGATCCGCCCGCGTTGATCTCCCAAAGTGCTGGGATTACAGGTGTGAGCCACTGTGCCTGGCCTGTTCCATGATACTTTTAATTTGTACTTGTGGGAATACAAATGATTAAACAGAATCAAATACTAATGCTAAGGAGTTTTTACAAATTTCGTAACGTCGTATACATAAGAAAAATGGATGGTAATCTAGTGTGTAACTGTGGAAAAATAGTTTGTTGTTTTGAGCGAGGGTCTCGCTCTGTCACCCAGGCTGGAGTGCAGTGGTGCGATCTTGGCTCCCGGCAGCCTCGACCTCCTGGGTTCAAGTGATCCTCCCACCTCAGCCTCCTCAGTAGCTGGGACTACATGTGTGCCAACATACCCAGCTAATTTTTCTATTTTTTGTACAGACGTGTTATTGCCATGTTGCCCAGGCTGATCTTGAACTCTTGGGCTCAAGCAGTCCTGTTGCCTCGGCCTCCTGAAGTGCTGGGATTACGGGAGTGACACCTGGCCCTTTTCAGTTTTTCGTTTGTTTCAAGCATGTTTGCAATTGCCCATTGAAGTTTTTATTTTATTTTTATTTTTGACAGAGTCTTGCTCTGTCGCTCAGGCTGGAGTGCAGTGACATGATCTTGGCTCACTGCAACCTCCGCCTCCTGGGTTGAAGTGATTCTTCTGCGTCAGCCTCCCGAGTACCTAGGATTACAGGTGCACGCCACCACGCCCGGCTAATAGAGACAGAATTTCACCATGTTGCCCAGGCTGGTCTCAAACTCCTGAGCTCAGGTGATCCACCCATCTCGGCCTCCCACAGTGCTAGGATTAGAGGCATGAGCCGCCACACCCAGCCTCATTGAAGCGTTTTTGTGATGACTGTCTTATGGTCTCTGTCCGTCAATTGTAACATCTCTGTTGTCTTAGTGATGGCATCTGTGGACTCTCTTTTTTCATTCAGTTTCAGATCTTCCTGGTTCTTAGTATGAGTGTGTTTTTGTGTTTTTTGTTTTTTTGCTTTTTTTTTTTTTGGAGGCGGAGTCTTGCTCTGTCTCCCAGACTGGACTGCAGTGGCATGATCTCGGCTCACTGCAACCTCTTCCTCCTGGTTCAAGGGATTTTCCTGCCTCAGCCTCCCAGGTAGCTGGGATTACAGGCGCCTGCCACCATGCCAGGCTACTTTTTATATTTTTAGTAGAGATGGGGTTTCACCATGTTGCCCAGGCTGGTCAGTATGAGTGATTTTTAAAAAAATATTGAAACTTGAACATTTGAGTACAGCAAGTCCTCACTTAACGTTTTTGTTTTTTACTTTTTTTTTTTTTTTTTTTTTTTTGAGACAGAGTCTTACTCTGTCGCCAGGCTGGAGTGCAGTGGTGCAATCTCAACTCACCGCAACCTCTCCCTCCCGGGCTCATGTGCTTCTCCTGCGTTAGCCTCCCAACTAGCTGGGATTATAGGTGCCTGCCACTACGCCCGGCTAATTTTTGTATTTTTAGTAGAGACGGGGTTTCGCCGTGTTACCAAGGCTGATCGATATGAGTGATTTTTTAAAAATAATATTGAACTGAACATTTGGGTACAGTAACTCCTCACTTAACATTATTATTATCGAGATGGAGTCTTGCTCTATCACCCAGGCTGGAGTACAGTGGCGCGATCTGAGCTCACTGCAACCTCTGCCTCCTGGGCTCAAGTGATTCCCCTGCCTCAGCCTCCCGAGTAGCTGGGATTACAGGCACCCACCATGCCCAGCTAATTATTTTGTATTTTTAGTAGAGCTGGGGTTTCCGCATGTTGGCCAGGATGGTCTCGATCTCTTGACCTCATGATCCGCCTGCCTCGGCCTCCCAAAGTGCTGGGATTACAGGTGTGAGCCCGGTCCCACTTAACATTATTGATAGGTTCTTGGAAACTGTGACTTTAACCAATGCGAAGAGCGTAACTCTTCATGTCAATTACTCTGTGGTAAAACCGGTTTCGTTGTGCAGTACGTTGTTTCCCCAGGTGCTTTTCAGCCTACAGCGTTGTGTTCATATTTCACACCTGGACCGTGTTCTGTTCTCCCATGTTCTATGTCCTGTTCTGATGCCAAAAAATACTTTACTGTTATTTTGGAGGTGCTAGAGAAGGGATAGAGAGGTAAACTGTGTGTGTGTGTGTGTGTGTGTGTGAGAGAGACAGTTTGCTCTGTCACCCTGGCTGGAGTGCAGTGTTGTGATCACAGTTCACTGTGGCCTCAAAGTCCTGGATTTCAGTGATCCTCCCACCTCAGCCTCCTGAGTGGCTGGGACTGCAGACATGCACCGCCATGCTTGGCCTACATTTTTAATTTTTGTAGAGACAGGGTCTTGCTCTGTTGCCCAGGCTGATCCCCAACGCCTGGGCTCAAGTGATCCTCCCACCTCAGCCTCACGAGGTTCTGGGATTACAGGTGTGAGCCACCAGGCCTGGCCGTACATACCAATGTTAATCCAGAATGCTTTTCAAAATTATCAGTCTTTAAGATATTAATTTATGGCTGGGCGCAATGTCTCACGCCTGTAATCCCAGCCCTTTGGGAGGCCGAGGGAGGTGGATCACTTGAGGTCAGGAGTTTGAGACCAGCCTGGCCAACATATAGTGAAATCCCATCTCTACTAAAAAATAAAAAAATTAGCTGGATGTGGTGGTGTGCACCTGTAGTCCCAGCTACTTGGGAGGCTGAGGCAGGAGAATCACTTGAACCCAGGAGGTGGAGGTTGCAGTGAGCTGAGATTGCACCACTGCACAGCAGCCTGGGCGACAGAGCGAGATTCCATCTTTCAAAAAAAAGAAAAAAGATATTAATTTCTGGTACACTTTCTTAATTATTGTATTGATATAAATTGACATTAAAGTATGTAGCTGTTTACAATTATAGGCAGTTATGGTTTGATTTTCTTTTTTATAGGACTTTAAAATGATAAAGAATTAGCAGCTATATTTATGGAGGTCATAGCAGAGGATAATCCTTTCATATATGATGGAACTGACAGCAGCTTTGAACCTGAGGTTTGTAAAGAGCCGTCGTCACAAACGGTACAGATCCAATTCAGGCTGTTGGTTTTGCCATGGATACCAAGAACAAAGAACCAAGATTTTTTTTCTTTTTTTCATTAGCCTTTTCGTTGACACTTTTTTTTTTTTTTTTTTTTTGAGACGGAGTCTTGCTCTGTCGCCCAGGCTGGAGTGCAGTGGCACAATCTCGGCTCACTGCAAGCTCTGCCTCCCGGGTTCACGCCATTCTCCTGCCTCAGCCTCCCGAGTAGCTGGGACTACAGGTGCCACCACCACTCCTGGCTAATTTTTTCTTTTTTTTGGTATTTTTTTTAGTAGAGATGGAGTTTTACCATGTTAGCCAGGGTGGTCTCGATTTCCCGACCTCGTGATCTGCCTGCCTTGGCCTCCCAAAGTGCTGGGATTACAGGTGTAAGCCACCACACCGGGCCTTCAGCTGATTTTTTAAAAACAATTTTTTGTACAGAACGGGTCTCACTGTGTTGCCCAGGCTGGTCTCAAACTACTGGGCTCAAACGATCCTCCTGCCTCAGCCTCCTAAAGTGCTGCGATTACAGATGTGAGCCACTGTGACCAGTCTAAGAACCAAGATTTGATTGAAAGCAGTCTGAACACAAGTACAGAATATATGTGTGTGTGTGTCTGTGTGCGTGTCTGTGCATGTGTGTGTCTGTGTGCACGTGTCTGCATGTCTGTGTGCAAACGTGTGCATATTCAGATGTCAGGAAATAATGAACGCCAATCCATCAATGCTCTGTCTCCAGGTGTGTCCGAATGATGGAAACTCTGTGTTTTCTTTTATTTCAGCTGGTTTTCCTGGAATTCTTTGAAGCTCTCTTAAGCTTTGCATTCATCTGTGTTACTGACCAAATGACTAAATCCTATGCGAATGTTCCAACTGATGATGTGTCTGGAAATAAACAGGAAACTATTTATACAATACTAAATCAGGTAACACAATGTCTTAGAATTAGGTAATCTTAGAAGTACAGAGCAAGGAGGGCCGGGTGCGGTGGCTCACGCCTGTAATCCCAGCACTTTGGGAGGCCGAGGCGGGCAGATCACGAGGTCAGGAGATCGAGACCATCCTGGCTAACATGGTGAAACCCCATCTCTACTAAAAATACAAAAAAATTAGCCAGGCGTGGTGGTGGGCACCTGTAGTCCTAGCTACTCGGGAGGCTGAGGCAGAAGAATGGCGTGAACCTGGGAGGCGGAGCTTGCAGTGAGCTGAGATCGCACCACTGTACTCCAGCCTGGGCGACAGAGCGAAACTCCATCTCAAAAAAAAGAGCAAGGAATGACTTTATTCTGGAATGGTTAAACCATCATCAAAACTATCTTGGTTTTACTAACCCTTCCAGAAAGTAATTTAAGAAGTCTTTCCTTTTTCCTTTTGAAATTTTGTTTTATGTATTTTGAGACAGGGATTCACTCTGTCATCCAGGCTTGAGTGCAGTGGTGCAGTCACGGCTCACCGCAGCCTTGACCCCCTGAGCTCACGCGCTCCTCCCACCTTAGCCTTCTGAGTAGCCAGGACTACAGGCTTGTGCCACCACACCCAGCTAATTTTTTTTTTTTTTTTTTTTTTTGAGATAGAGTCTCACTCTGTTGCCCAGGCTGGAGTGCAATGGCACAATCTCAGGTCACTGCCACCTCTGCCTCCTGGATTCAAATGATTCTCATGTCTCAGCCTCCCAAGTAGCTGGGATTACAGGCATGTGCCACCACACCTGGCTAATTTTTTGCATTTTAGTAGAGACGGGGTTTCACCATGTTGACCAGGCTGGTCTTGAACTCCTGACCTCAGTTGATCCACCCGCCTCGGCCTCCCAAAGTGCTAGGATTACAGGCCTGAGCCACTGTGCCCGGCCTTTTTGTATTTTTTTGTAGAGATGGGGTTTTGCCATGCTGCCCAGGCTGGTCTCAAACTCCTGAGCTCAAGTGATCCTCCTGCCTCAGCGTCCCAAAGTGCTGGGATTATAGGTATGAGCCACCGTGCCCGGCCAACATGTCCTTTTCACATTTTGGAAGTGTGTACAGATTTTTTTTAAGTTTGGGAAAATGAGTTTCCTGGCCGTGACCCAGAAAGTGGACTCCTAGCCACAGCAGATTTCATAATGAAGGTCACAGTGCTACCGACATGCTGGGGGGGCCACTAGACCACACATGAGAAAATCAGAGGTATTGGCTGGGCGTGGTGGCTCACGCCTGTAATCCCAGCACTTTGGGACGCTGAGGCCAGCAGATCATGAGGTCAGGAGATCGAGACCATCCTGGCTAACATGGTGAAACCCGGTCTCTAATTAAAAAAAAAAAAAAAATATATATATATATATATACACACACACACACACACACACATACACACACACACACACACACACAAAATTAGCCGGGCATTGTGGCAGGTGACTGTAGTCCCAGCTACTTGGGAGGCCGAGGCAGAATGGCATGAACCTGAGAGGTGGAGCTTGCAGTGAGCCAAGACGGCGCCACTGCACTCCAGCCTGGGCGACAGAGCGAGACTCCGTCTCAGAAGGAAATCAGAGGTATCTTACTAGGAGATGTTGTGTTACATGGATCCAGTGTTTCTAACAGTGGACGGCCTGCTCAAGAGCAGATCCGTCGGGGAACAGTTCCTGAGTGTGCGTGGGATGCTAAACAGGTCCCCAGGGCTTGCTCACAAGGATGGACACCCCGGCCAGGCACAGTGGCTCACGCCTGTAATCTCAGCACTTTGGGAGGCCAAGGTGGGCGGATCACTTGAGGTCAGGAATTCGAGACCAGCCTGGCCAACCGTGGTGAAACCCCGTCTCTACTCCAAGTACACTGGAACCTGAATGTTCATGTCATGCTCCAAGGCAATCACTGCTCCCTTTTGACCAACAGTTCGGGAGTGTGATTTAGAGATCACAGAGGCTCAGCTTCAAACTTACTAAAGCTGATCCTTCTTGTTCAGCTCACGGTAGCTTCGCACACTCCGGTCATGTGGGGAGGCAAAGGTAGAATTTTGTTCCACGGAGGAAAGTGTGCTGTGAAGAGGGACAGCAAGCTCCAGAGACGGGCAGAAGGCTGTCCTTGAGCCCTCAGCTGAGTGCGCCCGCGTGTGAGGGAACAGCTGGGACCTAAAGGAAGGGCTGCTTCGAAGAAGGGGAGGAAGCTCAAGGACTCACTCAGGGCTGGGAGTAGTTTGCATTCCCGGTCGCCAGCGTGGAGGAGCCTTCATATCCATGACGGGCGTCGGGCTGGGTTCCTAAAAGTTCACTGTGTGGGTGTGTGTGGGTGTGAGTAGGGGTGTGTGTGAGTGTGAGGTGTGTGGGGTGTGCGTTTGTGGGTGTGGATGTGTGTGTGGGTGTGTGGGGGTGTGTGGGGGTGTGTGTGGTTTTGAGACAAAAAATCTTGCTCTGTTGCCCAGGCTCGAGTGCAGTGGCACTATCTTGACTCACTGAAGGCTCTGCCTCCTGGGTTCAAGTGATTCTCCTGCCTCAGCCTCCCAAGCAGCTGGGATTATAGGTACGCACTGCCAAACCCGGCCAATCTTTGTATTTGTAGTAGAGACAGGGTTTCACCGTGTTGGCCAGCCTGGTCTCGCACTCCTGGCCTCAAGTGATCCACCCGCCTCATTCTCTGAAACTTCTGGGATTACAGACATGAGCCAACGCGCCTGGCCTGTTATTTATTTTTTTAGAGATGGGGTCTCACTGTGTTGCCCAGGCTGGTCTCAAACTCCTGGGCTCAGGTGATCCGCCCACCTTGGCCTCCCAAAGAGCTGAGATTACAGGTGTGAGCCACTGTGCCTGATTCTGTTCACTGTCTTGACTGAGGCGATGGTTTCACAGGTATAGACATGTGAAAACACATTACACTTCGTGTGTAGTTCATTGTAAATCAGTTACACCCCATTAACATAATGTGTGTGCGCGCGTGTGTGTGGCTGTGTGGATCTCTGTGGAAACCAGAAGCCCTCTGACTCGTGTGTTTGTTCTTGCTTAGGACGCCCAGAGCAAGAGTCCCAGCGCGGTCCTGAGCCACGAATCGGATGCTGCTCACTCTGACAGTGCCAGGTCATCTTCCAGCAAGTTAGAGCTCTGGCCTGATGTTAACAAAATAAGGAAATCGGAGGTTTGTCTTGGCAACTAACCGTGTAGAGACCTGGTACCGAGTGCCCGCTCTGTGAAGAGCTCTTTACCATGCGCTGGGGGCCTGGCACCGAACAGAAACCCACGCCCTCATGGACACTACGTTCCAGTGCGGAGGGGACACGGCAGGGAGGAGGGGACACGGCAGGGGGAGGGGACACGGCAGTGAGGAGGGGCACGGCAGGGGGGAGGGGACACGGCGGGGGGAGGGGACACGGCGGGGGGAGGGGACACGGCGGGGGGAGGGGACACGGCGGGGGGAGGGACACAGCAGGGGGGAGGGGACACGGCGGGGGAGGGGACACGGCGGGGGGAGGGGGCACGGCGGGGGGAGGGGACACAGCGGGGGGGAGGGGACACGGCAGCAGGTGAACAGCACTAATAGCGTTTTTGGGTGTTTACCTGGCGCCCAGCCGTCCCCAGGGACCAGCTCAGCGTCCCGATGACCTTCAGGTACTGCGATTCTCTCTAGGAGGGAAGCCAGGCCCAGGAAGGTGAAATAACTTGGCCACGGCTGCATTAGCAGTAAGTCGTGGAGCGGGGGTTTGTGCCCGGGCAGTTTGACTCCAGAATCAGCACCGGTTGCCGCAAGCGCTGCTTCTTCTCACACACGAGGTCTCAGTGACAGGAAGGGCGTCTGGCCGGGGTGGGGCCCTGGCGTTTATTCTGGGTGAGGTGGGATGGGATGGGACAGTGTCTGAGCAGAGGCGTCAGGAGGCTCTGTGGCTTCACTGTTGAGAAACCAGCGAGGAAGCTCTTGGAACCATGCCGGGGGGAGGTGATGGTGACTGGGACTAAGGTGGGCTGAGGTCTGAGGTGTTTTGAAGGCTGTGGGGGTTGAGAGGGGAAGAGAAGGCAAAGATGAGTCCAGGATGTTTTGGCTGAGCCTTGGAAGAACAGAGTGGCCATTTAAGATGATGTGGAAGAGGGAGGCAGGGGGCTGAGTTTGGGGAGCAAAATTAAGTGGTTGATTTTGGACAAGTTAAGCTTAAGGTGCCTGAATTGAGGCCCAAGTAGCACGGCCAGAGGCAAGACTGGAGTTCAAGGACTGCTGGAGGTGGAAATGTGGGCGTTAGGGCATACACATAATTAGAGCCATTAGGTCGGGCGCGGTGGCTCATGCCTGTAATCCCAGCACCTTGGGAGAGGTGGGTGGGTCACTTGAGGTCAGGAGTTCGAGACCAGCCCGGCCAACATGGTGAAACCCTGTCTCTACTAAAAATTACAAAAAATTTTAAAAAACACAAAAAATTAAAAAATAAAAAATAAAAATAGCCAGGCCTGGTGGCAGGTGCTGTAATCCCAGCTATTCAGGAGGGTGAGGCAGGAGAATTGCTTGAACCCGGGAGGCAGAGGTGGCAGTGAGCTGAGATCCTGCCAGTGCACTCCAGCCTGGGCAACGGAGCGAGATTCTGTCTCAAGAAATGTAATAATTAAAGCCATTAATACATGAATCTATGGTTAACTTCATACAATAAGTACTGTGCCAACAGACCCGGGAACATTTTCAAGTCTTTGGGTTTTTTATTTTATTTTATTTTGTTTTTTTTGAGAGCCTTTCAGTAAATACAATAATTCTGTTATTCATTTCCTTAATAGTATAAATGTTAATATTTTATTCAGGTTAAAAATAGTCAAATTGGCTGGGTGCGTGGCTCACACCTGTAATCCCAGCACTTTGGGAGGCCGAGTTGGGCAGATCACCTGAGGTCAGGGGTTTAAGACCATCCTGGCCAACGTGGTAGAACCCCGTCTCTCCTAAAAATACAAAAATTAGCCAGGTGTGGTGGCACATGCCTGTAGTCCCAGCTACCCGAGGAAGTTGAAGCAGGAGAATCGCTGGAACCCGAGAGGTGGAGGCTGCAGTGAGCCAAGATCGCTCCATTGCGCTCCAGCCTGGGCAACAGAGTGGGACACTGTCTCCAAAAAAAAAAAAAAAAAAAAAAAAATCAAATGAAAGGCAAATTAGCTCAAGGAGAACAGCCTCATTAATAATTTTCTAATTAATTAGAGTGTAAACAAGTAGTTATAAGCCCACAATGATGTAAAAGTAACATTTTGCTTCATGATTTTTTTTAAATGTAAAAGCCCAAGATCAAGAAGTCTCTAAGTGATGAAAGAGTCTCCAAAATGAATTTTCAATCTACTGGAAAAGGGGTCACCTTTTTTTCATCTGAGAGTGGTGAGTGTTTTAATGATAGAACCTTAATATTTACAAACTGTTGCTTATGAATGACATAATGTCTAGACAGTTTTACAACCATCTTTTTAAAATTTTTATTTTCTTAGAGGCAGAGTCTCGCTATGTTGTCCAGGCTGGTCTTGAACTCCTGGGCTCAAGCGATCCTCCCACCTCGGCCTCCCGAGTTGCTGGGATTACAAGTAGGCGTCACCACACCCAGCACAACTGTCTTTTTAAACAATGAGGCTGGTCTAGCTGCTTCCATTTCTCCTCCCTGGTTTGGAGTTCAAGTTCAAGGCGTGACCTTGCTGCGCTGACTCAAGTCTGTGAGGGCAGAGGCGGGGATGGGACAGCTGGGCCTCCCCTGGGCCCCGCACGGCCATCTCAGAGTCTGCTGCTGTTGACTGTATTGTTTTCCTCCAGGCGACTTTTCTCTCTCCAGGGTCTCATTCTCTCTGAGTTTTAAAGGTGCTCCAATTAAAACCAACAAACAATCCTTATTCACTTCCTCATCCTCCTCTTTCATTATGTTTTCCTTTATCCTGGGAAGATGGCTCTTGAGGCCTCTCTGCTGACTGCACTTCCTCCCTTCTGGTTTCATTCCTCAGCCCTGTCCGCATGAACTTCCAACCTCACGCCTCTCCTTTCCTCAGGGTCATCCAATGATGATCAGTGTCATGGGAATTTTCCGCTGTCACTTTGCTGGCCTTGCCAGTTGCATGTGGCCTTGTTTCCATGATTAAACAAGCCCTGGTGTTTCCCCTTTTCTTTTTCTTTCTTTCTTTTGGAGACAAGGTCTTACTTTGTCAACAGGATGGGAGTGCAGTGGTGCCATCACAGCTCTGCAACCTCCGCCTCCTCAGTTCAAGCAATTCTCCTGCCTCAGCCTCGATAGTAGCTGGGATGACAGGCACCCGTCACTGCGCCTTGTATTTTTAGTAGAGAAGGGGTTTCGTCATGCTGGCCAGGGTGGTCTCCAACTCCTAACCTCAGGTGATCTGCCCACCTCGGCCTCAAAGTGCTGAGATTACAGGTGTGAGACCAACCACGCCTGGCTTTTTTTTTTTTTTTTTTAAAGAAGTGAGGTCTTGCTATGTTGCCCAGGCTGGTCTTGAACTCCTGGATCCAAGAACTCCTGGGTCTGAACGCCTCGGCCTCCCAAAGTGCTGAGGTTACAGGTAGGAACCCAACCACGCCTGGCTTTTTTTTTTTTTTTTTTAAAGACAGAGTCTCGCTCTGTCGCCCAGGCTGGAGTGCAGTGGTACAATCTCGGCTCACTGCAAGCTCCGCTTCCCAGGTTCCCGCCATTCTCCTGCCTCAGCCTCCCGAGTAGCTGGGACTACAGGCGCCCGCCACCGCGCCCGGCTAGTTTTTTGTATTTTTTAGTAGAGACGGGGTTTCACCGTGTTAGCCAGGATGGTCTCGATCTCCTGACCTCGTGATCCGCCCGCCTCGGCCTCCCAAAGTGCTGGGATTACAGGCGTGAGCCACCGCGCCCGGCCTTTTTTTTTTTTTTTTTTTTTAAAGAGGTGGGGTCTTGCTGTGTTGCCCAGGCTGGTCTTGAACTCCTGGGCCCAAGTGATCCTCCCGCCTTGGTGTCCCAAAGCCCTGGGCTTACAGGTGTGAGCCACCGTGCCTGGCCTTCCCCCTTTTCTGACGGTGTCTCTCTCTGGCCGGCCACCCACTCAGTGGTGAACTTTTTTTTTTTTTTTTTTTGAGACAGTCTTGCTCTGTCTCCCAGGCTGGAGTGCAGTGGCGCGATCTCGGCTCACTGCAAGCTCCGCCTCCCGGGTTCATGCCATTCTCCTGCCTCAGCCTCCCGAGTAGCTGGGACTACAGGCGCCCACCGCCTCGCCCGGCTAATTTTTTTGCATTTTTAGTAGAGACGGGGTTCCACCGTGTTAGCCACGATGGTCTCGATCTCCTGACCTCTATGATCCGCCCGCCTCGGCCTCCCAAAGTGCTGGGATTACAGGCGTGAGCCACCGCGCCCGGCCTCAGTGGTGAACTTTTAAAGGCTCCATCCCAGGCCCTTGTCCTCTCTGAGGCCTCCCCCGTGTATCAGTTCTACAGTGCCTGTCATTTCCCATCACTCCTCCTCTAATGGATCGTTCCCGTCGGCACACATGTGCTCCATATGCCCAGTGAGGAAAATCTCTTCTCTCGGCCGGGCGCCTTCTCATGCCGCTGCCCTCCAGCCTGGGCGACAGACTGAGCTGAGACCACGCCACTGCACTGCAGCCTGGGCGACAGCGTGAGCTGAGACCACGCCACTCCCCTCCAGCCTGGGTGACAGAGTGAGCTGAGACCATGCCACTCCCCTCCAGCCTGGGTGACAGAGTGACCTGAGACCATGCCACTCCCCTCCAGCCTGGGTGACAGAGTGAGCTGAGACCATGCCACTGCACTGCAGCCTGGGCGACGGAGTGAGCTGAGACCACGCCACTGCACTCCAGCCTGGGCGACAGACTGAGCTGAGACCACGCCACTGCACTGCAGTCTGGGCGACAGACTGAGCTGAGACCACGCCACTCCCCTCCAGCCTGGGTGACAGAGTGAGCTGAGACCATGCCACTGCACTGCAGCCTGGGCGACAGACTGAGCTGAGACCACGCCACTGCACTGCAGCCTGGGCGACGGAGTGAGCTGAGACCACACCACTCCCCTCCAGCCTGGGCCACTCCCCTCCAGCCTGGGCGACGGAGTGAGCTGAGACCACGCCACTCCCCTCCAGCCTGGGCGACGGAGTGAACTGAGACCACGCCACTCCCCTCCAGCCTGGGCGACGGAGTGAACTGAGACCACGCCACTGCCCTCCAGCCTGGGCGACAGAGTGAGCTGAGACCACGCCACTGCCCTCCAGCCTGGGCGACAGACTGAGCCGAGACCACGCCACTCCCCTCCAGCCTGGGCGACAGAGTGAGCTGAGACCATGCCACTGCACTCCAGCCTGGGTGACAGAGTGAGACTCCATCTCAAAAAAAAAAAAAAGAAAGAAAAGGAAAATCTCTTCCCTCACCTTCCCCTCTAGATCCCACTTTCCTTCCCTGCTCCCTTTGCTGATGCATCTTAGGGAGCTGTATACATGCAACGCCTTCTCCAGGTCCTCTCCTGTGTCTTCTTAGCTTGCTCCACGTGGCACTGCCCTCCCCAGGCCACTGAAGGCCCCTCTTCATCAGCAGTGCCTCCATGTTGCCACCCCCAGGAATCCTGCCGTCTCTTGAACCGATCTCTCCATAGTTAGGAAAACCGTCAGCTTCTTGAAACACTCTTCGCGTTCGGCCTCTGCGACCCCTTGACGTCCTTGGTTTCTTCTCCCTCTGGTGCGAGTCTGGGTTGTGTCATTTTCTCCCGCAGAGCTCGGCATCCCAGCAGAGACAGGGCGTTCCTGCAGTGCTGTAACAAGATGCACAGTTCCTGGAACAGAAATAGAACTGGAAGTGGAACCCCAGCTAATGTGCTTTCCTGTTGATCTGATTATCTCTAGTCCCAGCTCCAGCTGGATTTTGCCCTGGATCTCTCTGGTCATTCCTTAAGTCCGGTGTGCCATTCACCAGACCTGTGGCTCCTGCCCTGTCTCCTGTCAAGGGCCCCTTTGACCCACGTGGCATCTCTTCCAGTACCATTTCATCTGATTGTTGCATGTGGCAGCCGTGACCGACTGTCCTCCAGCTTGTAGGTGTCTAGTTGAGAGTTCATGAATGAACATAAGACAATGTTGCCGCCAGGTGCAGTGGCTCACAGCTGTAAGCCCAGAACTCTGGGAGGCCACGGCAGGAGGATCACTTGTGCCCAAGAGTCTGAGACCAGCCTGGGCAACAGAGCAAGCCCCTGTCTCTACAAAAAAAATATCAATTCACCGGGCATGGTGGCACGCTCCGGTACTCCCAGCACCTTGGGAGGCCGAGGCAGGATATTCTGTCTCATTCCGACCTTAGAGTCCTGGATTGCGTATAATGTGATTTCTGAATTTTAAAACCTTCCAAGTGACTGGATAACCAAAATTGCTTAAAAAGATGGAAAAAATTGTGGTAGTTTAAGATTTAGAGATTCTTTAGCCTAGACAAGAAAGAGAGAGAGAGGGATAACTCTAACTACTAGGAAATTCCTTTTGTGAGAGTGACCGGTTGTCTAGTTCTCCGGGAGAGAGGATCCACTCAGGTACATAGCTATCCTTGTCTTAAAGGGGTTTCAAACTCTGAATAAATACAAGATGTAGAATATTTTGTCCCCAAGACCTAGGCCAGGTGCAGTGTGGCTCACGCCAGTAATCCCAGCACTTTGGGAGGCCCAGATGGGAGGATCACTAGAGTTCAGGAGTTTGAGGTCATGGGCAACATAGCAAAACCTTGTCTCTACAACAAAAACAATGATTAGCTGGGCGTGGTGGCATCCGCCTGTGGTCCCAGCTACTTGGGAGGCTGAGGTGGGAGGATCATCTGAGCCCAGGAGATGGAGGCTGCAGTGAGCCATGATGGTGCCACTGCACTGCAGCCTGGATGACAGAGCGAGATCTTGTCTCAAAACTAAAAAATTAGCCTTGTGTGGTGGTGCATTGCTCTATTCTCAGCTATCAGGGAGGATAAGATGGGAGGATCACTTGAGCCCAGGAGTTCCTCCAGGCTTCGGTGAGCCATGGTCATGCCACTGTACTCCAGCCTGGGCAAGAGAGTGAGACCTTTTCTCAAAAAAAAAAAAAAGCAAGAAACAAGGATTTATTATTCTTGAAAACATGGAAAATTAAAATATCAGAAAACCCACATTCTTAAGATATTTAGAAACAAAAAGAGGTGGCCAGGCGCAGTGGCTCATGCCTGTAATCCCAGCACTTTGGGAGGCTGAGGTGGGTGGATCACCTGAGGTTAAGAGTTCCAGACCAGCCAGGCCAACATGGTGAAACCCCATCTCTGCTAAAAATACAAATATTAGCCGAGTGTGATGGCGCATGCCTGAAGCTACTGGGGAGCTCGGGAGGCTGAGGCATGAGAATCACTTGAACCCAAGAGGTGGAGGTTGCAGTGAGCTGAAATCATGCCACTGCACTCCAGCCTGGGCGACAGAGTGAGACTCTGTCTCCAAAAAAAACCAAGGCAGCAGGAAACTCAAAGGGAAGGTTGATAATCCCAGCCAGGGTCTGCTGAGCCCCTGCCTTGTTCCAGGCAGTCATGGGAGCAGCGTCCTTTCTCCTCTCCCCTCTCCTGGCCGAGGAGCAGGGGGCCCACCGCAGGGAGGCCAGAACGAGAAAAAGCACGCAGACTCCCAGTTTACAGCAGGATTGTATTCATGTTCAGCTTCATGAAACTCTATTCCAGAGAAATACGAGAGACCCAAGGATGATCAAAAGGAAGAGTTCATCACGTGGGTGAATAGTATGTACGTCTTCCTTGTGAACACGCTCTTTTACGCGTATAAACGTGAAGAAGTTATCAAGGAGAAAATAAGGGAAGAGAGGTTACGCAGCACAGCACGGGCCCAGCAGCGGAAGATGGAAGATGACGAACTGGAAGCAAGGTAACTTACGAGGTCCCTCCGCTCCTTCCCGAGCTGCTCTCTCTCCATCCTGTGTTCTGTAGCTGCCACAGTGCATCAGGACCCAGGCTTTCCGGACAGGCCTATCATTTCCTAAGGGCATCTTTGACATAAAAAGGAATGAGTATTTGGTCTCTGTTCCTGGCAGAGCACCTGAAGCCTTTGTAACTTCCTGAGTAATGGGGTAATGGGAGCATCTTTGGTTCTAATATTTGGTCTTAGTTTCTAGTTTTTTATTTTTTTTAGACAGGGTCTCACTGTCGCCCAGGCTGGAGTGGAGTGGTATGATCTCAGCGCACTACAACCTCTGCCTCCTGGATTCAAGTGATTCTCTTGCCTCAGCCTCCCGAGTAGCTGGGATTACAAGCGTGCACCACCACGCCTGGCTAATTTTTGTATTTTTAGTAGAGACAGGGTTTCACCAGGTTGTCCAGGCTGGTCTCGAACTCCTGACCTCAAGTGATCCGCCCGCCTTGGCCCCCCAAAGTGCTGGGATCACAGGGGTGAGTCACTGCACACAGCCATTTTCTAGTTCTTGCCCCAAGAGCTTCAAAAGCTGTGGACTCTCGGGGTAATGACTGGCTTTTGTATGATGAGATGACTGGGGGCCAGGGAAGGGGCCCTCGATAGCTTCTTGCTGGAGCTGTTTGCCAGGGAATCAACCAGGAGATTAGAGGATTGGGACTTTCAGCTCCAGCCCAACCTCCCAGGAAGGAAGAGGGGCTGGAGCTTGAGTTCAATAACTGATAGCCAGTGACTTAATCGGGTCTACATATTGGACCCTCCATAAAATCCCCAAACGAGCTGGGCATCATGGCGCATGCCTGTAACCCCAGCACTTTGGGGGACCAAGGCAGGGGAATCACTTGAGTTTGAGACCAGCCTGGGTGATACAGCAAGACCTCAGCTCTACAAAAAATACAGAAATTAGCCAGCTGTGGTGGCAGGCGCCTATAGTCCCAGCTACTCTGGATGCTGAGGCAGGAGGATTGCTTAAGCCTGGGAGTTGAGGCTGCAGTGATGTGTTTGTGCCACTGCACTCCAGCCTGGGCAACACAGCAAGACCCTATCTCAAAATTATGTATATTATATGTATATACACACACGCACACATACGTAACTTCAGGAGGCCGAGGCAGGTGGATCATCTGAGGTCAGGAGTTTGAGACCAGCCTGGCCAACCTGGTGAAACCCATCTCTACTAAAAATACAAGATATTAGCTGGGCGTGGTGGTGGAAGCCTGTAATCCCACTACTCAGGGGGCTGAGGCAGGAGAATCACTTGAACTGGGGAGGTAGAGGTTGCAGTGAGCCAAGATTGCACCACTGCACTCCAGCCTGGGCAACAAGAGTGAAACTCTGTCTCAAAAAAAAATTTTTCTTTTCATAGATACATGAAAAGTTTACTTTGGACTATGTGGACATGGCATCAGTTATTTCAGGCAAAGCGTAGCAGCTTAGTTCTGTTTAACACGCTGCTGAAATGGAGGTCTGAAGGGCCGTATACTACAAATAGCATCAAACTGTTTTTGCCGTTTTGAGGGGGACTGAAAAAAGCTCCCACCTTCTCATGTTTGCTTTCAGGCTGAAGATGTTTATCTTCAGAGAGGAAGAAGCCAAGAGACAAGACTGTGAGGTGGACATCATGGTGATCAAGGAGCCAGTGGACGTGTCATCCTCTCACCTCACACGGGACCCTCCCAAGGAGGACGTGAACGTGTCCCCATCCAGCAAGACCATCACCAGCAAGAAGAAGAAAAAGTAGCGAGCCACGAAGACACACACAGAGGCTTAGGACGGCACATGCTGTAAGATTTCCTGAGCATTACAGTTCTTAGCACTGTACTCGTTGCAGTGTTTTAAAATACCGCCTGGCCCACTGCATCTCAGGTTTCCTACATGGCTAGATTATGGGAGTTTGAGACCAGCCTGGGCAACACAGTGAGACCCCATCTCTGCAACATTAAAAAATTAGCCGAGCGTGGTGGTGTGTACCTGCGGTTCTAGCTTCTTGGGAGGCTGAGGCGGGAGGATTGCAGTGAGCCCAGGAGATTGAGGGTGCCGTGAGCCACTGCATTCCAGCCTGGGTCACGGACCTGGTGGCTGGTGTAATCTACAAATAGGCAGCAGGAGACTCAACATAAAACCAGAATTTTAAAAACTTTAACAATTTATTAATCTTATTTTCTAGTAAAATATTCACATAATGTCAAAAGAATGGAATGATAGAGATAGAGTCAACTACCTTTAATTAATTCCACATAAATATTTAAAATCTAAAAACCTCAGGAGAGCAGGAGACCGAGTAGAAATGTGAGTCTTCCAAGCAGGTATTGCTTTTCCCTTGTCCTGAATGTAGTCCGTCATATGACCAGTAACTTGCATATGACCAAATGTTTGCCGAATGTCTTTTAAATACGCTTTCGGTGAGCCATCATCAGTCAATCCAAGAAGAAGATGTTGTTGAACTGCGTTGCACAGAGTTTCTTGACCTCTTCTGCAAAAAGGACAGACAACAGTGAGGAAGGAAGAGGCGCTCACTTAAAAGGTTATGTGACATATAATTAAATTCTTCTTGGGTAAAATTAGGAATAGATATTTGCATTGATTTTGACCTTACATCCCAGAAGACTAGGCAAGAACCTTTTTTTTTTGAGACAGAGTTTTACTCTGTCACCCAGGCTGGAGTGTAGTGGTGTGATCTGGTGTGATCTTGGCTCCCTGCAGCCTCCACCTCCCAAGTAGCTGGGACGACAGGTGCACACCACCACACCCGGCTAATTTTTGTATTTTTGGGTAGAGAGAGGGTTTCGCCAGGCTGGTCTTGAACTCTTAACCTCAGGTGATCCGCCCACCTTGGCCTCCCAAAGTGCTGGACTGCAGGCATGAACCACTGTGCCCAGCCAAGAAATGTTAACAAGAGGGGAGAAAACCACCTAAGAAACCGACCAGGCCTCAGTAGTTCTGAGCATGTAATACTGCTGCCCGGGGCCTGAGGAACTGCAAGCAAAGTGCCCAGGACACCCGGGGAGGGGGTTAGAAGCACGAGGCTGGCACTGTTGTCATCCTGGGAGAACTGATGGAACAACAGAGAAACTGACAGTGACCCTGAGCTGCAGACCCAGCGCCCCGCAGACGTGTCAGGATTTTGATCTTATCGAATTCAGTTTAGATCAGGCTTGTATTAACTGATGTTTCTATTGCACACAATTACTAATACAAGTGTTAATAATAGAAAAATTTAGTATGCCCGAGAAGATACAAGGGGGAAAAAAAGACGCTTACACTGAATTTCCACACAGTGTACATTTGTATGGGGCATCGCCCAAGGGGGCAGCTCTGCCAAGGCGAGGTCCCCTCTCTCCAGGGCAGCCGAGCTGTCAGCAGAGCAGCTGCCGGGTCACCCTGTACGGTGGGCATGGCTGGCCGCTTGGCGGGAGGGCAGGAGAAAATGCCTTATTCTGCCGGTGTTCAGAGGGATCGTTGTAAACGGCCACATGAACCTGGCAGCTTCTCCCTACAAAAGATACGTTTATATCACAGGATATTAAAAAAGGACATTTGGGGCTGGGCAAGGTGGCTCCTGCCTGTAATCCCAGCTCTTTGGGAGGCCAGAGGATCGCTTGAGGCCTGGAGTTTGAGCCCAGCCTGGGCAACAGAGCAAGACTCTGTTGTTATCCAGGTATGGTGATACATGCCTGTGGGCTCAGCTACTCGAGAGGCTGAGGTGGGAGGACTGCTTGAGCCTAGGAGTTGGAGGCTGTGGTGAGCTATGATTGCACCACTGCACTCTAGCCTGTGTGACAAAGTGAGACCCTGTCTCGAAAAAGGGGACATTTCTTAATACACAGTAAAGTTTTTTTTTTTTTTTTTTAGCATTGTAGAAAATAATTTTCTTTGGGCCATTGTCAAGTTTCCTGTGCTACAGGAAAGTCTTGTCACAGTTTTCCAAGGAAGAGAAAAGGGACCAAATGTTGAAAATGTTGAGTAGAGGCACCTGCTTACAATCTCAGCAGACATGATTTGTTCTATTTCTCATGTTTCTATTTTTTAACCAGGTTTAATACAGTGAAAAAACAACTTTTCCATATCAGCAGCATTAAAATTCTCCTGAAATACCAAATCCTACTTACCGTTTACTTCAATCAGGTTTGCATTTTTTTGATTCAAAATTACATAGAGCTCCCGCCGATCAGACTTCTTTCCAACAACCCAGTAATCACTCATGGCCTTCACGATGATCTCCTCATCCTCATCCACTCTGCAAGAGGAGAGTTCAGAACGCGCCATTCGTTATTCACATGGCTAGACGGGGAAAGCAAGCATTCCAAAACGAGAACAGGAAATGGAACGGGCGCACATGGCATTTAAAAGGCTCAGGAAGTCCTGGGCGAGGGAACCAGTGACTTAGGGGCTCCCAAGTGTGTGTCTGGAAGTAGCGCCCATGAAGGTGGTTCAAGCTTGAACCCCATGGAAAGGGCTCTGGGTCATTTGGCTTTGAAGGGACTTTCCGTGTCTTTTTTCTTAGAAAGGGGACACCTGATTGGAGAAGTGGCTGGAATCACCTGGTGAAGTCACTGTTGATGTCACCAAGAATCTTCATTAAATCCGGGTGCACGGAAGTGAGTGACACACTGGGCGTTTTCCTCATGTGAACTGTGCTCTTCTCGGCCAGATTCATGTGGTTGAAGTAAATAAACTTAAACTGGGGTTCTTTCTCAGACCTGTACAAACATGTCACAAAGACGGTAATACCCTGGATGGATATAACCAAACAATACAACTAGATTCTTTTTTAAAATTTTTTTGAGATGGAATCTCACTGTCACCCAGGCTGGAGTGCAGTGATGCAATCTCGGCTCACTGCAATCTCCACCTCCTGGGTTCAAGCGATTCTCCTGCCTCAGCCTCCTGAGTAGCTGGGATTACAGGTGCCTCCCACCATGCCCGGGTAAGTTTTGTATTTTTAGTAGAGACGGGGTTTCACCATGTTGGCCAGGATGGTCTTGATCTCCTGACCTTGTGATCCACCCGTCCCGGCCTCCCAAAGTGCAGGGATTACAGGCTTGAGTGCCCACGCCCGGCCCAGCCCTCTTTTTCTAAACAAAGTTTCACGGGAGTATCGCCATCGCCACACGTTCATGTGTTGTCTGCTTTCCTGCCAAAATGACAGTTGAGTAGTTGTAACACATATATCTACATACAGCCTGAGACGTCTGAAATGCTTCTTATTTGGTCCTTTACCGAAAAAGGCTGCCGACCCCTGCGTTAGGAGAGTAACATCTCATTCCTCCCCCAGTGCAGGGAAGGAGCGTCCTGTGGAAATGAACCTGCCTCGTGACCGAAGCCCACGACAATATGTATGTAACAAAGCTTTTCCTTCTATCATCCCCAGTGGAAATCACTGTAAAACGCAGTTGACTTTTCCACTGCAGTCTAATGAACATTTTAAATGGGATACACCTTTTTATTTCTTGAACTGACTAGGCAGTGCTGTGACACTGCCTCCCAGGTCAGCGTCTGTGACCTCCTCGGGGACCTAGTGGGAAAAGCTAGCCTCACCCCTCCCAAGGGCCCTCCCTCCCCTCACTGCACTCCCTGGGGCCTGGGATGGAGCCTGAGCACAGCCCCGCCCCTGGGCTCAGAAGCCACCTCTGCTTGCTTCGGGGTTAGCAGCCATGTTCTGGAGGGCTGGGGGTGCCGGAAATCCGACCTCCGGACAAGTGGGGTACTACTGAAATACTCTACATCTAGGCAAAGAAAGAACGTGGAGGATTTAGTTTCCAGGAACGTGAAAAGAAACTTCTTATAAAACCAGAATTTGTTTTCAGTAGCTCCCTAAGGCTAAGGAAAGTATAATGACAAGAAAAACTGGAAAGAGTTACAAATTTAGTCGTCTGCATAGACAAGGAACTTAAATTGGTGTAAGCTTCTATCCTCAAAACCCTCTCTGGGGCCAGGAGCGGTGGCTCACGCCCGTAATCCCAGCACTTTGGGAGGCCAAGGAGGGAGGATTGCTTGAGCCCAGTAGTTCAAGACCAGCCTGGGCAACATGGCGAAACCCTGCCTCTACCAAAAAATACAAAAATTAGCCAGGCGTGGTGGCGCACACCTGTAGTCCTAGCTCTATAGCCGGGAGGCTGAGGTGGGAGGATCACTTAGAGCCTGGGAGGTCAAGGCTGCAGTGAGCCATGATTGCGCCACTGCACTCCAGCCTGGGCAACAGCAGGAGACCCTGTCTCCAAAAACCCACACACAAAAAAACAGGTGATACGTTCTCTATGGTCACTACACTTTGTCACTTTCCATCTGTTAGTTGATAACCTGCATGATCCAAATCGATTTAACTCACTTATGCCTCCTTCACAAAGGAAAACCTGGTATTTTTATGGTCAAAGAATTTAATGATTCAGCAGCACTGTCAACATGTAAGCTACTGGCCAGGCGCGGTGGCTCATGCCTGTAATCCCAGCACTTTGGAAGGTCGAGGTGGGTGGATCACCTGAGGTCAGGAGTTCAAGACCAGCCTGGTCAACATGGCAAAACCCCATCTCTACTAAAAAATACAAAAATGAGCTGGGCATGGTGGCACCTGCCTGTAGTCCCAGCTACTTGGGAGGCTGAGGCAGGAGAATTGCTTGAACTCAGGGGCTGGAGGTTGCGGTGAGCTGAGATCGTGCCACCACACTCTAGCCTGGGTGAAAGAGTGAAAGAAACTCTGTCTCAAAAAACAAAAACAACCAAAAACCAATGAAGATGTAAGCTGTTGACAGCAGTAATCCACACACCAAAATCTACATGTGCTTTCACCTTCGCTCGCTTCTGCACTCTCAGAGGCCCACGCTTATACAAGACCACACAGAAATAACATATGGGCCGGGCGCGGTGGCTCACACCTATAATCTCAGCACTTCGGGAGGCTGAGGCGGGCGGATCACAAGATCAGGAGTTCGAGACCAGCCTGACCAACGGTAAAACCCCATCTCTACAAAAATACAAAAATTAGCCACGCATGATGGCATCCAGCTACTCAGGAGGCTGAGGCAGGAGAATCGCTTGAACCTGGGAGGGCGGAAGTTGCAGTGAGCTGAGATCATGCCATTGCACTCCAGCCTGGGTGACCGAGCGAGACTCCGTCTCAAAGAAAACCCAAAAAAACAACGTATGAACACTAAGAACATGAGCTTATGCCGAAATACACAACATTTTAGTAACTTTTCCAATGTGTAGAGAGCCCATTTAAAAGCAGGACTCAACTTCGCAAAGGGCTTTCCATGACCTCACTTTTTACTTTATAGTAACTATTTTATATTGAGAAAAGATAGGGAAGGCTGGGTGCGGTGGCTCACACCTGTAATCCCAGCACTTTGGGAGGCTGAGGCGGGTGGATCACTTGAGGTCAAGACCAACCTGGCCAACACAGTGAAACCCCGTCTCTACTAAAAATATAAAAATTAGCCCGGCATGGTGGTACACGCCTATAATCCCAGCTACTCGAGGGGCTGAGGCATGAGAATCGCTTGAACCTGGGAGGCGGAGGCTGCAGTGAGCTGAGATCAGGCCACTGCATACTCCAGCCTGGGTGACAGAGTGAGACTTTGTCTCAAAAGCTAGGGAGGAAGAATTCAAGGATGTTTCAGTGTCTAGAGAGTTGGAGGAGCAAATCCTGCCTCTCCCACTCAGTGTAGACCCTTCAGGCCGCCACATTGAGTACCCAGGCCCAATGCCCCACATCCCAGCCGGTTTCCCCTACACATTTTCACACAACGAGAGGCAAATTGCTTTCAGTCTGTGCACACCAAAACCATGCTGAATACTGCACATGTGAACGTAACCATCTGGGCCAGTGAAATGGGATGTTCCAATCAGCGGGGAGCTGAGGGAAGGTATTTAACAGAAGACCCAGCCCCAGCTGCCATTATGGGGCAGAAAAACTCAGGTCGGCTTCCCCAGGACCCTTTCCGACAGGCCTGAATGGCACGTATCACCATTCTCTAGATTCCACAAGAGCACAGGACTGTTACCACCACCCACATCTGTAAGGAAAACTACGCGTGTTTTAAAAGCCGCTCAATGCGTGAACGTGAACAGAAAGCAAAGTACAAACCCAGACATCCTCTTGTTGATGTTAAACTGCTCGCAGATGTCAGAGGCCAGCACCGTGAGCTGGGGCCCGACGACGCTGTCCAGTCTTCGGCAAAAATCCAGTGTTGGCTGGATAGAGGCTGGCAAGTCATGACAAAACAAACCGGTAAGATTCACGTGACTGTCCGATGCTGAACAACTGTATTCAAACGAAAACGTCACTGATCTGGGAAAGCAAACGATGAAACACTCAGGCCCCTCCTGCTCCTCAAATACAAGAGAAACAAGATGGAAAACAGGTTACGTTTCAGATGGAAAAAGGCAAAGACCTCTCACTGTGCAAAGGTGACTGAGGTGCACCCTGTGGGGTGGTAAACGGCTGCCGACCCCAGAAATGCCTCAGAAGGTCGTGTGTTTATTTAACAAACATTACACAGCACTCACGGGCCAGGTGCTGTTTGGTGCTTCACACACATGACCTCATTCAATCCTCAGAGCCCCCCGGGAGAGGTGCCACTGCTGTCTCCAGCTCGCGTGGCGGGGCACAGAAAGATGCCCACATTCTGCTGACAAGTGGGACGACTAGGACTTAAAAAATACGAGCAATGGCTAGTTCAGGAGCCAGGGGGGTCCCAGATGGGGAACAGGCTCCTCTCTGTGCCTCTACATTGCTGACGACAACACATGTATCATTTAATGGGCTGGGTGTGGGGGTTCCCGCCCGAAATCCCAGCACTTTGGGAGGCTAAGGTAGGGGGATCACTTGAGCCCAGGAGTTTGACACTAGCCTGGGCAACACAGCGAGACCCTGTCTAAACAACAACAACATTAGCTGGGTGCAGCCGTGTGGGCTGGCAGGTCCCAGTGACCTGGGGGGCTCAGATGGGAAGATCACTTGAACGCAGGAGGTCGAGGCTACAGTGAGCTACGATCGTGCCATTGCGCTCCAAGAGTGAAACCCCGTCTCAAACAGAAAACCCCCAAACAACTGAAACCCCCAAAACATATAAGAATAGGATGCAGCAAAGTACAAAAAGCTTAGGCTGAAATGAGACGAAGGCGCGTACCCACCGTCGATCATAAAGCACACAGCCGCACTCATGGCCTGGGAAGAGAACAAACCTAAGGTTATGAAACGGTAGAAAAAAGGAGACTTTCATATAATCACAATCTGTTCAAAGTCGACGGGGACAAATCAATGGTAAAAAGATGTTTTTCAGTCAACCAGAGCCATCTGGACACAGGCTGCCCATTCCGTGATGCGAGGGGAGCGCTGTGCACCTTGTCAGGTGTGACAGTGCCTGTGGGGAGGTGACCACAGACGTCCTCCTCAGAGAGCACAGGGAAGTGTCCGTGACTGACGTGAGGACTTAAAATGCTCTTGCAAACCCAACAACACAACACGGAGAGGCAACAAAATCAGAATCTTATTCACTTGTGTGATGGGGACTTAGGGGCTCACGGTTTTCGTCTCTCTGTGTATATTCCAGAGAGAGAATTGGCAGAAAGTGTCAATTATTCTGTGACGATTTCCACTGACACAAGTTTACAAAGACAATAAATGGATATCACCTTGTCTCACTTTATTATAGCAAATAATTGCAGTGATGACATAGACATAGCAACCTACAACAACCAGGACCACAGATAAGCAAAAATGTGTAACATTCATCCAAGCCATTGTGGTTAAAAAAGGCTCAGCAGGCCGGGCGCGGCGGCTCACGCCTGCAATCCCAGCACTTTCGGAGGCCGAGACGGGCGGATCACGAGGTCAGGAGATCGAGACCATCCTGGCTAACACAGTGAAACCCCGTCTCTACTAAAAATACAAAAAACTAGCCGGGCGTGGTGGCGGGTGCCTGTAGTCCCAGCTACTCAGGAGGCTGAGGCAGGAGAATGGCATGAACCCGGGAGGCAGAGCTTGCAGTGAGCCAAGATCCCGCCACTGCACTCCAGCCTGGGGGACAGAGCGAGACTCTGTCTCCAAAAAAAAAAAAAGGCTCAAAAGAACATCAAGCCTATCAAGCCTGACGATGAAAGCCACAGACTTCCTTCTCTGAGCTCTCCTCCCCGGCAACCACTTTAAACTGTTTTTTTTTTTTTTTTTTTTTTTTTTTTTGAGACGGAGTCTCGCTCTGTCGCCCAGGCTGGAGTGCAGTGGCCGGATCTCAGCTCACTGCAAGCTCCGCCTCCCGGGTTTACGCCATTCTCCTGCCTCAGCCTCCCGAGTAGCTGGGACTACAGGCGCCCACCACCTCGCCCGGCTAGTTTTTTTGTAGTTTTAGTAGAGACGGGGTTTCACCGTGTTAGCCAGGATGGTCTCGATCTTCTGACCTCGTGATCCGCCCGTCTCGGCCTCCCAAAGTGCTGGGATTACAGGCTTGAGCCACCGCGCCCGGCCTTAAACTGTTATTAGACAACAGGCTTATCCTAACTCTTTAGGTATCCTCTTTAGACATCGTATTTCCTGCTCATGTCATGACGTGTGTGACCCCTCATCTGCCTTCCCCCCTCCTCCTCTATGGTTTACAGCCATTCTATTTCCTCCGCTGGCCGCCTTCCACCAGCCACAGGCCTCCGCTCCTGAAATCACATTCCCACCTGCCCCAGTACCTCTTCCCACTTCCGAGAGCGAGATCCTGTCTCAGAGATGAAAGATCTCAAATCAGTGACCTGACCTTTCGTCTTAAGATCCTGGACAAAGGAGTCAACTAAACCTAAAGCAAGTGGGGCTGGGTGCGGTGGCTCACACCTGTAATCCCAGCACTTTGGGAGGCGGAGGCTTGTGGATCACCTGAGGTCAGGAGTTTGAGACCAGCCTAACATGGTGAAACCCCGTCTCTACTAAAAGTACAAAAAAATTAGCCGGGCGTGTTGGTGTGCACCTATAATCCCAGCTACTCAGGAGGCTGAGGCAAGAGAATCGTGTGAACCTAGGAGGCAGAGGTTGCAGTGAGCCGAGACTGTGCCAGTGCACTCCAGCCTGGGTGACAGAGTGGGACTGTCTCAAAAAAAAAAAAAAAAAAAAAAAAACCCTAAAGCAAATGGAAGGAAATACTAAAAGGTGAGAGCAGAAACAAACTCGACAGAGAAAAATCATAGAGAAAATAAATGAAACCAAAAGTGAGTTCTGTGAAAAGACCAACATTGAAAACCTTTTCCTTTTTTCTTGTGAAGATTCCAGAAATATGAAGAACCTTCAGCTAGACTGTAGAACAAGAAACAAACAGAGAAGACTCAAATTACTAAAACCAGGAATGAAAGAGGAGACATCACTACTGACTTTACAGGAAAAATGAAGGAATATCTGGCTTTACCTGTAATACCATGAAAACTCACATGCCGACAAATCAAATCAAACTGAAGCAGACAAATTCCTAGAAAGACACAAACTACCAAAGCTGACTCAAGAAGAAACAAAATCAAAATAAACCTCTAACAAGTAAAGAGATTAACCCATTTATGCTGGAGGTTGTAAATCTTTTCTGTGAAAAATGAGACCTTGGCGATGACCTTCAGCAGGATATAAATAACTCCCACAAGCTTAGTGTTCCAATAATGGAACGCTACGCACAATTAATTAACTTTAAAACTTCCCACAAAGAAAAGCCCAGATGCAGAGAGCTTGACTGTGAATTCTATGAAACATGTAAAGAGGAATTAACACCAGTGCTTCACTGTCTTCCAAAAAAATAGGAGGGAACACTTCCCAACACATTCTATTGGGCCAGCATTGCCCAAAGATATCACAAGAAAACAAAACTGCAGGCCAATATCCCTTACAGCCCAAGCCCGTACAGCACCCACTCCACCTCTGGAGGGCTGGAGACTAAGGCCGGCCACACGGGGCCAGCTGTGTCTCTGTGGCCAATCCCCAGTAAAAACTCTGGATCTCGAGGCTCAGGTGAGCTTCCCTGGATGGCAGCACTCCATAGAGACTGCCATACATCCTCGATGGGGAAACAGGCACTGTGCTGTCCGCATGACCCCAGCGGGAGAGGACAGCCGGAAGCTCACACCGGAGCGGGACTCCATCTCAAAACCAAAAACCAAAAACCAAAAACCCAGAAACCCAAAAAACCAAACAAACCTAAAGCAAATGGAAGGACTCCTGGTCCTTCCATTGGTGGCTCCTGGGCCCTGCCCCATGTGCCTCTTCCCCGGGCTGATTTTAACCTGTATTCTTCTTTCACCGTAATAAACCACAGCTGTGCGTACATTCTTCCTTATCCCTGCTTTTGCTTCCCATGGTTTCGGTCACGTGAGGGACAGTGTAATAAAATACTGCGGTAAGGGGGAAGCAAACCACATTCTCATTACTTTTATTGCAGTGTATTGTTATTGTCCAATCATGATTACTATCACTTTTTGTGAGATGGGGTCTCACTCTGTTGTCCAGGCTGAAGTACAATGGCACTATCTTGGCTCACTGCAACCTCCACCTCCCAGGTTCAGGCGATTCTCCTGACTCAGCCTCCTGAGTAACTCGGATTACATGTGCATGCCATCATGCCTGGCTGAGTTTTATATTTGTAGTAGAGGCAGGGTTTCACCATGCTGGCCAGGCTGGTCTCAAGTGATCCACCTGCCTCAGCCTAAGTGCTGGGATTACAGGTGTGAGCACTGTGCCCAGCCTTATTATTGCTATTCATCTCTTACTGTACTGAATGTATAAATTAAACATTATCGCAGGCATGTATGTACAGGAAAAACACAGTATGTACAGGGTTTGGTACTGTCCCTGGTTTCAGGCACCCCCGGGGGTTCTGGAACACATGGCCTTTGGCTCGCGCGTACTGCTGTAGAAAGCCTTTTCTGAGTCCTGAGGTACTTCTAGTGAACTCTTACCCTAAAGGTGGTCATGGGGACTCCCAAACTCGCAGCTGGTGTCAGAAGTGAGGATGGTCTTGGAGACTCATGAACTTTGCAACTAGAAATCACTAAATTGTACATTTTAAATGTACAAGGGTGAGTTGTATGGTACGTGCATTGTATCTCAAAGTCATTAAGAAAAAGATTAAGGACCCTTTAACACAGCCACAATCCCATTATCACACCCCAAATTATGTCTATAGATTGACTTTAAAAACAGAAATGCCATGAACAGCATATTACACACCAGGCTTATGGAGATTTCAGAGTCATTACCTGGGTCATTCAAAGGGGAATGATTTTTTTCTTGAGATGGGGTCTCAAATTTTTGCCTGATCCACAAATGGACATTCTTCCTACTCCAATTCCTGCTCTAAATTACACCTCCAACATTTTGGGTTTGCTTTTTCGACCACATCTTTCTGTAGGCTCTTCCTGGAATCTCCCCTTCCCTGCCTCTGTCACAGCCCAACTTTGACTCTCTCAAGCACACCACGTGATGAACGAAACATCTTTTTATTTTGGCGGCTTGAACCCTGGAGCCCTCCCTCCTCCTGCTTGGTCACGGAGCTGCTGGAGGTGGGGTGTCGCCAGCAGACCTTAAGAGCCTGATCACCCCAAGATTTCCTTGTACCGTCTCATGCGTGAGAACTACTGCTCTGGATTCCCAACTGTTCTTTCCTGGTTTGTTCACTTATTCTGCTGACGCATGACCCTGTGTGACACCCTGAGGAAGGGTGCATGAGGGTAAACTTTTTGAGGCTTTTCATATTTAACGTTTTTTTTTTTGTTTTTTTTTTTTGAGACAGAGTCCTGCTCTGTTGCCCAGACTAGAGTGCAGTGGCGTAATCTCAGCTCACTGCAACCTCCACCTCCCGGGTACAAGTGATTCTCCTGCCTCAGCTCCAGAGTAGCTGGGATTACAGGCATGTGCCACCATGCCCGGCTAATTTTTTGTATTTTTAGTAGAGACAGGGTTTCCCCATGTTGGCCAGGCTGGTCTCGAACTCCAGACCTCAGGTGATCCGCCCACCTCGGCCTCCCAAAGTGTTGGGATTACAGGCGTGAGCCACCGTGCCTGGGATAATGTCTTCCTTTTGTCTCATCTGTGGTTGACAGCTTGGCGTGGCAAAGAACTCTATGCTCAAATTCATCTTCTCCCAGAACTCTGAAAGTCTCTCTTCCACTGTCACATAATGTCTGGTGTTAGATATGAAACTGTTGATGCCAGTTTCATTATTTTTGAGACAGGGTTTCACTCTGTCACCCAGGCTAGAATGCAGTGGTGTGATCATAGCTCACTACAGCCTCCAACTCTTGGGCTCAAGTGGTTCTCCTGCCTCAGCCTCCTGAGCAGCTGGGACTACAGACGAGCACCACCACGCCTGGCTAATTTTTAAACATTTTTCTGTCGACACAGGGTCTACTATGTTGCCCAGGCTGGCCTCCCAACTCCTGGCCTCAAGTGATCCTCCCACCTTGGCCTCCCAAAGTGCTGGCACTGCACCTGGCCCATTTCAATTTTTTATTAATAGATACAACTCTTCTAATTAGTGGATACTAATTTTTTAAAGTTCTTGTCTGTCCTGGGAATCATTTTTGTTTCTTTTGAGACCTCTAGTTTTGGTTTTGCAGCCATATTTAACAATGAGGGAACGAGAAGGCTCACCAGGCTTCACTCTGAGTGGAGGATGAAGGTCTCAGTTCCGTCTGGGAGACAGAAATGCCAGAATGAGCAGGGCCTCATTCTCAGGGGCAGACATCCACGTTAGCCACTCGGGGTCTCTTCAGACTGTTTCCTTTCTTTAAACAGACCCTCACTTGTCACCCAGGGATGGATGCTCAGCCGCGGGACTGTATGTGCAAGGATGGGGGAAGGGGAGGCTGACTGGCCTCTCTGCCATACTTTACTTCACTTCCCCACCTTTCCAGGCCCAGTCCCCACTCTGACAACTCAGGTGACCCCTCCTCCAAGTCAGGAGCTTCTCTGGGCTTCCACAGGGCTGTGGGTCCTTTGCCTTAGCACAGGGTTGCCACTCGTATTCCAGGCCTGTTCCGGCACCGCCCTCCATCAGGCGTGGCTGACAAGTCCCGTCTACCTTCCAGAGAGGGACAGGACTCCCTCATCCTGACACACCCCGCTCCTTCCTATTCCCCAACAGCATCATTTCTGAGCCTTTATGAATGAAAACTTCTCCGCAGCCTCAGGCAGGAAAGAAGAGAAGCACATATGCATGCTCGACTTCTTTCTTGAACCAAAAACTGCCTTTAATTAGAAACACAACCTGAGTATATATCCTTACAAGATGATGTCCTGACAGAAACAAATACGATCCTTATGGAATTAGCAAGCCTATAGCCTTAAAATCAGAGCAAAAGCAACATGCACAGACACGTGGCCACGGCCCCCATCTGGAGCCATTTCGAGAACAGGCAGCACCAACCTCTGACAGCCTTTGGTTTGAGAGCACGTGGGACTTCACACGTTTATGAATCACCATCTTAAACAGTTCCTCTTTCACTAATAACAAAACTGTTTAAAAGGAGCTGAAAATAAACTTATTATTCTAGAAGAACACCCATTTTGACTTTTACCATAATCAGAACTTCCAACATCTTTTCCAAGAAACATTTAAGAGGTTTGCATATGCACTCGTGTACACGTACAAGAAAGATCGACTTCAGTAATAATCAGTAACGCTGGAGGGAAAAAAGTTGTTACCTTATAAACAATTAAATGGAGCTCTTCATAAGCGTCATCTGTATTTACAAAAATTTTGGGGAATCTGCATTTTGCATCTGGATCATTAAGGTTCAAGGGTCCGGTAAGAAATCTTAAAAGCAAGAACAGACATGACTTGATTCAATGAGGTGAATTAGAATCAGGAATCTAGAAACAGAACACATTCCTACTTAATATTCACCAGTTGCTTTTGATGCCAGGTGCTATTTGGATAACACCGTATCAGAATATGCTGGCCGGGCATGGTGGCTCACGCCTATAATCCCAGCACTTTGGGAGGCCGAGGTGGGTGGATCACCTGAAGTCAGGAGTTCAAGAGCAGCCTGGCCAACATGGCAAAACCTCGTCTCTACTAAAAACACAAAAATTAGCTCGGCGTGGTGGTGGGTACCTGCAATCCCAGCCACTCGAGAGGCTGAGGCAGGGGAATTGCTTGAACCCGGGAGGCGGAGTCTACAGTGAGCTGAGGTCGTGCCACTGTACTCCACACTCCAGCCTGGGCGACAGACACTCCATCTCAAAAAAAAAAAAAAAAAAAAAGGAAGGCGGGGTATGCTAAAGTAAGTTTTAACTCATTGGAAACATAAACTTTCCTTGTTGGTTACTGTCAATCAGATGGCACAAAGATATTTCGATGTCCATATTATCTTTACCAAAAAGATAACAGGCCAGGCATGGTAGCTCACACCTGTAATCCCAGCACTTTGGGAGACCAAGGTAGGTAGATCACTTGAAGTCAGGAGTTCAAGACCAGCCAGGCCAACATGATGAAACCATGTCTCTACTAAAAACACAAAATGAATTAGCCAGGCATAGTGGCTTGTGCCTGTAGTTCCAGCTACTGGGGAGGCTGAGGCATGAGAATCGCTTGAGCCTGGGAGGCAGAGGTTGCAGTGAGCCGAGATCTTGCCACTGCACTCCAGGCTGGGTAACACAGCCAGACTCTGAGTCAAGAAAAAAAGAAAGGAAAAGGAAGAAAGAAAAGCCAGTATCATAAATCAAAGAACAGAAGTCCTACCTTCCATAGTGCTGAAGATTTCCTGGCATTTCTGCTCTGATTGGAGAATCCCTTCCTGCTAACTGCAAATAAATTTAAGGTTGAGAATGACTTATCAGACTTTTTATTTATTTTCCAAGCTTTGAAAAACAGCATTCATTATCTACTAGTTGGTTCCATGCCATTTGTCTTTTTCTTTTAGAGACAGGATCTTGTTCTGTTGCCCAGGCTGGAATGCAGTGCGGCATGATAATGACTCACTGTAGCCTTGAACTCCTGAGCTCAAGCAATCCTCCCACCTCAGCCTCAAGATACAGGCATGTGTGATCACACCCGGCTAGGTTTTCAATTTTTGGCCAGGTGAGGTGGCTCACGCCTATAATCCCGGCACTTTGGGAGGCCGAGGCAGGCAGATTACTTGAGCCCAGGAGTTTGAGACCAGACGAGTCAACGCAGTGAGACCTTGTCTCTAAAAAAAAAAAAAAAAAAAAAAAAATAGGAGGAGGACAAGAGGGAGGGAACGAACAAGCAGAGTTCAGCTGAGCCAAATGATTTTGGTGTGTTAAGCTCTGAAAATACTTTCGGGATAACACAGCGGTATCATTTACAAGTTCTCTGGGAAAACCGGGAAATTCAGTACTAGAGTGGAAAGCCAGGTCGGCAGTAAAACATCTACTGAAAATTAGGTCTCATGTTGATAGAGGGGAAGACGACACAGGTCGACTATTTTAAAGATCACTGGCATTTTAACCTGATCTAAACCTGATTTTAGAACCTGATCCAATATCCAATTTTTCAGCCAGGAGCGGCAGCTCACGCCTGTAATCACAGCACTTTGGGAGGCTGAGGAGGGTGAATCACCTGAGATCAGGAATTCAAGACCAGCCTGGCCAACATGGTAAAACGCCGTCTCTACTAAAAATACAAAAATTAGCTGGGCGTGGTGGCAGACGCCTGTAATCTCAGCTACTCGGAAGCCTAAGGCAGGAGAATTGTTTGAATCCAGGAGGTGGAGTTGCAGTGAGCGGAGATTGCACCATTGCACTCCAGCCTGGGCAACAAGAACAAAACTCTGTCTCAATAAATAAATAAAATATATAAATTAAAAGTAAAATAAAATCCAATTTTTCCTCTACTCAATGACTCACTCCTCTTAAAAACATGCTTTCTGGACTGGGGGCGGTGCCTAATGCCTGTAATCCCAGCACTTTGGGAGGCCAAGGTGGGCAGATCAAGAGGTCAGGAGTTCGAGACCAGCCTGGCCAACATAGTGAAACCCGTCTCTACTAAAAATACAAAAAAATTAGCTGGGCGTGGTGGCGGGCACCTGTAAATCCCAGCTACTTGTGAGGCCGACGCAAGGAGAGTTGCTTGAACCTCTCCACCCCCGGCAAAAGTTCGAGACTCCTCTCAAAAAAAACCCAAAAACACGGGCCGGGCGCGGTGGCTCAAGCCTGTAATCCCAGCACTTTGGGAGGCCGAGACGGGCGGATCACGAGGTCAGGAGATCGAGACCATCCTGGCTAACATGGTGAAACCCCGTCTCTACTAAAAAATAAAAAAAAACTAGCCGGGCGAGGTGGCGGGCGCCTGTAGTCCCAGCTACTCGGGAGGCTGAGGCAGGAGAATGGCATGAACCCGGGAGGCGGAGCTTGCAGTGAGCTGAGATCCGGCCACTGCACTCCAGCCTGGGCGACAGAGCGAGACTCTGCCTCAAAAAAAAAAAAAAAAAAAACCCAAAAACACACAAAACCAACACACACACACGAAACGATGCTTTTTGCGTCACATCGGAATGTCACACACTGGAGGAGAGCTGCATGTGGTTTTCTGTGCTAACTGATACACAATGACATAAATATTACACTAAGTCAAAATATACATCAGCAATGATCAGAAACGCTGTCACGCACCACCATCGCACTCCACCCGCCCCCCCCGTGTCCCTGGATGTGAGTAAGTGTGTGCAGCTACGGTCCCCATCGTACCTCAGGCTCCATGTGCCTTGGAAAAAGGGAGGTGGTAAGGTATTTGTATAAAATTCTCATGTCGTCTTGTTCTAATCCACTCCTGGAACATCAGAAAAGCACTGGGTTAAACGTTTTGGAATTGTCTTCCGTCTTTCCACTGCTGTGATAAAGCTCATTTAAAAAAAATTTTTTTTCAAGTCATTTTTAGTGACACAGAATAAATTCTAACTTTTTAAAGTCTAAAGCTACATAAAACTCAAAACAATCTATTTTTCTACCTGAGATCAAAATGAGTTTCCTTTTCCCTAATTCTTAGCACTGAGGTAAATTTGAATTTACGTGGTATACTTTGTCAAACTTCTCCAAAAAATTTTAAGCTCTGGATAAAGCTCATTTTTTATTTAAAAAAAAAAAAAAAATTTTTTTTTTGAGACATCTTTGCTTTGTCACCCAGGCCGGGTGCAGTGGTGCGATCACAGCTCACTGCAGCCTCGGACTCCAGGGCTCCAGTGGTCCTCCCATCTCAGCCTCCAGACTAGCTGGGACTACAGGCGTGCACCACCATGCCCAGCTAATTTTTCTACTTTATGTAGAGATGGGCGTCTTGCTATGTTGCCAGGTTGGTTTTGAACTCCTGGACTCAAGCAGTGCTCCTGCCTCAGCCTCCTAAAGTGCTGGGATTACATATGTCAGCCACTGTGCCTGGCCTCACCTTTTTTCACTTTTCAAGAGATGAGTCTCGTCTGTTGCCCAGGCTGGATTACAGTGGGGTGACCACAGCTCGCTGCAGCCTCAGATTCCTAGGCTCAAGCGAACCTCCCACCTCAGCGTCCTGAGTAGCTGCGACTACCGGTGCTTTTTTCTTTAACATTATATCAAGAGGCTTACCTCCTGACTGCGAAGTTCAGGAAGGCAAAGAGTTAAACTGGAGTCCAGGCACTGGAACTTCATCCTGACCTGCAAAAGGCTACTCCTACGTAGTCTTGTATTTTACAAGCCATTTGAGATAAAAAGTCACAAGGGATCGGACTGCTTGAATTCCATGTAGGATTATGCAGGAAACCTCCAAAGCCACACTGTTTCACTTTAGGAGCAGATGTCTCTTAGCTTCCTGGGTTATACAGTAACCCCACATTCTCTCCCCTAGTCCCCCGGGAAAATATGGGTGTGCTGTAGACAGGGAACGTGATCCTAGGTCTCAGAAATGTACGTGGATTTTAATTCTCTGGATCTCGGTGTAGAAAAAGGAGAGGAGGAGAAAAACAAGCTTTCAGGCAAACCATCTGATCTGAAATGAGGCAGGAAGGAGCAGCACGTGGAGAAAGCAGAGAAACTAGCCGGCATCAGACTCTGGAATCAGTTTTTTAAAAGGAGAGACAGACAGACAGTGAGGCTGGATCTGGGGGTTTTCTATTCAAGATCACTGAAATATCCTGAAGGTGCCCAGGCGCAGTGGCTCACACCTGTAATCCCAGCAGGTTTTGGGAGGCCAAGGTGGGCAGATCACCTGAGGTCAGGAGATCAACACCAGCCTGGCCAACATGGCGAAACACCGGCTCTACTAAAAAATACAAAATTTTGCTAGGACTGATAGCACACGCCTCTAATCCCAGCTATTTGGAAGACTGAGGCATGAGAACCGCTTGAACCTGGGAGGCGGAGGTTGAAGTGAGCTGAGATCACGCCATGACACTGTAGCCTGGGCGACCGAGCAAGTGAGACTCTGTCTCAAAAAAAAAAAAATCAAAACAATATACTAAGTAAATACATAAGGATAATATTTACTCTGCTTGTGACAAATTCTTTTATTTCCCCTTTTGGTGGAGACAGAGCCTCATTATATTGTCCAGGCTGAGACAACATAATGACAATATAATGTCCAGGCTGAGACAACAGAGCCTCATTATATTGTCCAGGCTGGTCTCCAAGTAACTCCTGGCTCAAGCGATCCTTCTGCCTCCTCCTCCCCAGTAGCTGGGACTATAGGTATGCGCCACGGCACCTGGTTTAAAAGTCTTTCTTGGCATTTAAATATAACAGCTTCAGAATGAGCAATTCCGTCAAAACGTGCTGTTTTTTTATTCGACAGGGTCTTGCTCTGTCACCCTGGCTGGAGTACAGTGGTACTATCATAGCTCACTGCAACCTCAAACTTCCGGGCTCAAGTGATTCTCCGGCCTCAACCTCTGTAGTCTCTGTAGCTGGGACTGTCAAGTGCGCACCACAGTGCCCAGCTGATTTTTTTTTGCATTTTTTATAGAGATACAGTCTATGTTGCCCAGGCTGGTCTTGAACTCCTGGTCTCAGGTGATCCTCCTGCCTCAGCCTCCCAGAGTGCTGGGATGACAGGTGGAAGCGATCGCAACTGGAGTAACATGCTGTTTTTCTTGAAGGTTCTTTTTGTTGCTACTTCCTGGGACTGACCTTTCCCCCACGAGCACACTGGAGGTGACAACAGAACAGTTCTGTGCAGCCACCAGAGCTGTGCCCTGCTCTACCCCTCGGATGCTATTCCAAGATGACGATGCCAGCGGGATCCCCAGAGCTGGGCACCAGATTGTCCTGTGACTCCAGGCTTCCACGGGCCAACGCTGCTGGTCACTCTGGCTCCAGGGTCTCCCAGAATGAGCTCCTGGAGGACCTTCTGCTCTTTCATTCTTCCTCAGTCTCAGGAGTTTGCACCCACAGCAGGGCTTGTGTTCCGTCCCAGAGATCAGAATCTCAGCTGCTCTTCTCTTTTCGGTGGAGACAAGGCCATGGGCCACTGCTGCTGGATTCCGGCTTGTCACACTACATCTCCCTATCACCGTGGATGCATGTCACTTGCAAGCACCTCCTGTCATTTTCATCTTGGGAGGAGCCACTCCCTCTACAGACCTGATGCTACAGGAGCACAACTATCCTCCCATCTCCTACATTCCACGGCAGTATTTCACTTTACTAACATCGTGTGCGTATCACAGAAAGCAACTACAGCAGAGTCAGTACAGTGGAAGGTTGCCTCATAAACAATTTGTCAAATTAAAAAATAGGTGGAGGCCGGGCACGGTGGCTCACGCCTGTAATCCCAGCACTTTGGGAGGCTGAGGCAGGCGGATCACTTGAGGTCAGGAGTTCGAGACCAGCCTGGCCAACATGGTGAAACTCCATCTCCACAAAAAAATTAGCTGGGTGTTGTGGTACGCACCTGTAATCCCACCTGCTCAGGAGGCTGAGGCAGAATCGCTTGAACCCAGGAGGCAGGGGTTGCAGCAAGCCAAGATCGATCATGCCACTGCACTCCAGCCTGGGCAACAGAAAGTGACTCCATCTCAAAAAAAAAAAAAAAAAAAAAAAGTAGGTGGGTTTTCACCAGAAATTTGTGTTGTCTTCCTAGGAGATAACAAAGTTCATGTGGAAACCCACCAAGTTGTTTATTAACTGGATTCAAATTTCTTTACAGTAACTTGTTTCTCTCCTTAAAATGGAGCTACAAGATTTTGGCAGGGAAGGTAAATTTCAGGGGAACTAGTTTGGCCTTTTCTATTAGCTGACCTCACGTTATAGTAGTAAAATATGGCCACACCCCTAACTAAGAAACGGGGCTAGGCCAGGTGCGGAGGTTCACACCTGTAATCACAGCACTTTGGGTGGCCAATCCAGGCAAATCACCTGAAGTCAGGAGTTTAAGACCAGCCTGGCCAACATGGTGAAACCCCGTCTCCACTAAAAATACAAAACAGCTGGGCATGGTGGCACGTGCCTGTTATCCCAGCTACTCAGGAGGCTGAGGCAGGAGAATTGCTTGAACCCAGGAGGTGGAGGTTGCAGTGAGCCAAGCAAGATTGTGCCATTGTACTCCGGCCTGGGCAAGAGAGTGAGACTCTGTCTCAAAAAAAGAAAAAAAAAAAGAAAGAAAGAAAGTGGGCTATAGTCAATGGGAACATAAAACCTGAGGGTCCTGGAACAGCTGCGGGAGGGCCGGCCACTCCCTGCTATGCCTCCACCGCTTCTGTCCATCTAACTCTAGGCCAAAAGTGTGCGGCCTCGGTTGCCATCCAGCTCTCAGTGGTCACGTATGCTGGGCAGTCTTGTGACCACCTTGTTCTTACTGCAGGACACAAACAGTTTGACGATAGCAGGTAATTTCCTGGTTTATATAACACTTTGGATTTCTTGGATTAAAAAAAAGAACAGTAGCTTCTTTAAAAGAAGGCAGGTGCAGTGGCTCATGCCTGTAATCCCAGCGCTTTGGGAGGCCGAGGCGGGTGGATCACTGAGGCCAGGAGCTTGAGACCAGCCTGACCAACACAATAAACCCCGTCTCTAAGAAAAAAAAAAAAAGCTATAAAAATTCCGCTTCTCACATTTGTCATTTTGGAAAAAACTCCAAAAGAAAAATAGGATTCCTAAACCTTACTTGATAGGAACTTTTTTTTTTTGGAGACTGAGTCTCTCTCTGTCGCCAGGCTGGAGTAGTGGTGCCATCTTGGCTCACTGCAACCTCCGCCTCCCGGGTTCAAGCGATTCTCCTGCCTCAGCCTCCCGAGTAGCTGGCATTACAGGCATGAGCCACCACGCCCGGCTAATTTTTGTATTTTGAGTAAAGACGGGGTTTCCCCATGTTGGCCAGGCTAGTCTCAAACTCCTGACCTCAAGTGATCTGCCCGACTCAGCCTCCCAAAGTGCTAAGATTACAGGCGTGAGCTACTGCGCCCAGCCTTTCATCTTTCATGCAACCAGTTTTAAACTCCTCTGCTTGGAAATTTTAACCCAAATCACCCTAGTTCTGCTTTAAATAATCACTGCTTTATTTTGACAATATCTATGAAGATGCTTCCTACCCAGCCTCCCCCTACAAGTTCCTGTTTGACAACCTGCCATCAATCCAGTCACTGCTGTTTTTATTATCTCAATTTCTTCTTTTAATACCATGCCTCGGGGTGTACCTACCAGATGAGCTGATCGTTATAGAGAAACGCAGTGTATTTGACTATATTCAGGCTTTCCTCCATTCTATTAATAAAGGACTGGATTTTCAAATAAGTCATTTTATCCAACGGGAAGAAGCTGATTCCACCAAAAATGTCAAGTAGGTCACATGACTGCAAATGTAGCGTTTGCAAATACTGTGGAAAAAAATGCATAAAATTTACTAATAGTACACTGAATATAATGCTCCTTGATAACTGAAAATAATCTTATGTCAGACTCGTATTTATGGTACAATTACACACTAGCAAACAGCACAACAATGAGGCCATGGCGAAAACATGGGTAACCGAGTGTGAACTCAGTACCAATTCCAAGATACAAAGTTCAAACATATCTAGTTAATGTTTATTCAGTATTGTGTTTTACCTCTTTTTAAAGTTAAATTTTTTTTTTTTTTTTTTTTGAGACGGAGTCTCGCTCTGTCGCCCAGGCTGGAGTGCAGTGGCCGGATCTCAGCTCACTGCAAGCTCCGCCTCCCGGGTTCACGCCATTCTCCTGCCTCAGCCTCCCGAGTAGCTGGGACTACAGGCGCCCGCCACCTCGCCCGGCTAGTTTTTTGTATTTCTTAATAGAGACGGGGTTTCACCGTGTTAGCCAGGATGGTCTCGATCTCCTGACCTCGTGATCCGCCCGTCTCAGCCTCCCAAAGTGCTGGGATTACAGGCTTGAGCCACCGCGCCCGGCCAAAGTTAATTTTTTTTTTGAGACGGAGTCTCACTCTGTCACCCAGGCTGGAGCGCAGTGGCGCAATCTCGGCTCACTGTCGGCTCACTGCAAGCTCCGCCTCCCAGGTTCACGACATTCTCCTGCCTCAGCCTCCCGAGTAGCTGGGACTACAGGCAGCTGCCACCATGCCCAGCTTTTTTGTATTTTTTAGTAGAGACAGGGTTTCACCATATTGGCCAGGATGGTCTCGATCTCCTGACTTTGTGATCCACCCACCTCGGCCTCCCAAAGTGCTGGGATTACAGGCATGAGCCACCGCGCCCAGCCCAAAATTTTTGTTTTTTTGGGTATAGATAGGGTCTTGCTATGTTGCCCAGGCTGGTCTTGAACTTCCAGCCTCTGTGATTCTCATGTCTAGGTGTCCCAAAGCGCTAGGAATACAGGCATGAGCCACTGTGCCCAGCTAGCACTTTAAAGTATTTCATTCTTTGCCGGGGGTGGTGGCTCACGCCTGTAATCCCAGCACTTTCAGCACTTTGGGAGGCCAAGGCAGGCAGATCATTCAAGGTCAGGAGTTTGAGAACAGCCTGGCCAACACGGCGAATCCCTGTCTCTACTAAAAATACAAAATTAGCCGGGCGTGGTAGCCTATAATCCCAACTACTTGGCAGGCTGAGACAGGAGACTCACTTGAACTTGGGAGATGAAGGTTGCAGTGAGCCAAGATCACACACTGCACTCCAGCCTGGGTGACAAGAGACAGACTGTCTCAAAAAAACCAAAAAACCAAAAAAAAAACAAAAAAAAGGTATTTAATTTCTTATAGTAGTGCCCTTCAAATTAGATTAACCTAATGAGGGATCTATCCATTAATACTACAGACAGTGCCATCTTTCTTTCCCCCGGAGATGGAGCCTGCTCTGTCGCCCAGGATGGAGTACAGTGGTGCAATCTTGGCTCACTGCAACCTCTGCCTCCTGGGTTCAAGCGATTCTCCTGCCTCAGCCTCCAGAACAGCTAGGATTACAGGCATGCGCCACCACACCCAGCTAGTTTTTTTGTATTTTTAGTAGAGGCGAGGTTTCACCATGTTGGCCAGACTGGTCTTGAACTCATGACCTCATGATCTGCCTGCCTTGGCCACCCAAAGTGCTGGGATTACAGGCGTGAGCCACCACGCCCAGCCGAGAGTGCCATCTTATACTAAAATCAGGTCTAAATGATACGTAGTCAGGACAACAGTTGTATCCATATATTTATGGGTAAGAGAGAAATGAGGACAAGAACAGAAATCAGGAGATAATATGCGAGTGGATAATTGTGGTCATTAAAATGACAAAACAACAAAGAAGTAATTCAGAGAAACAAAAAATTCGAAAATAGTTATGAAAGCTGTTTTAGAGAGAAAAGTTGAACTCAACAATAGACAGAGAAGGTATTTTCAGAAGAAAATAAATTGAGAATTGTTTCAAGGGAAACTGGGCTGGGCGAGTTGGCTCATGCCTTTAACCCCAGCACTTTGGGAGGCCGAGGAGGGAAGATCGCTTGAGACCAGCCTGGGCAAAACAGCCAGGATAAGATCCTCTTTTTTTTGTTTCCTTTTAAAAAAAGATAAACTGAGCTTGACAAGGTCGGGTGAAATACGCACAGTTCCATTACAATGGAAGAACAGCACTTGGGACAAATGTCCCTAATGGCTCACCTGACCGAGTCCCACAGCCAGTAACTCAGTAACTCCTCCTGCATCGACACAGCTTATGCCTGTTCAGTGAACAGAGCCCATCCCTAAGAATGTGCGACTCCAATAATCACGTTTTCCTTATCAACTCATCCATCACACAAAAGACGGCTGTTGAGTAAGCCCAGGACAGATGCAGGTAAAACACAAGGAGGCCAAACGATGACTCCAGGACTCTTTAAGAGCCCCGGGCGAACGCAGGAAGCTCTGCCTTACAGCTGGAGGGAGGGTCCAGAGCGCCCGCCTCACGCGTTTCCTCGCTGCTCCAGTTTTACGAGGGTCCGTCTCAGGCTCTTTGCCACTTTCAAGTTCTGGGTTTTTTGTACATAAGAAACTTGTCTGTCGATATTTCTCTAAAAATCTGCTGAATGCTCACTGAAGTTATAAACGAAATTCAAAGTACTTACCCGATGGAAGAATTTCTCTAATCTTTCTTTCAGAAGCTCGACGCCTCCGTCTTCCATGGCTTTCAGAAATGTTCCATTAAAAAGCTATGAGGTAAAGGACGGCAGAAAAAAAAATCAATTTCCCATGCTCACATTTTCAGTAGAACAAGTTTTTTTTTTCCTTTAGATTATTAATTCAGCTCATTAAATCTCCCAGTTCTTTTCAACAGAAAAAATATTTACATGAGAAAAGTTGAGTTAAAAATAAATATAAGTTACAAAAAAATACTGTTAAGTGATGCTGTCTTATTTATGAAACCACCTAATTGCTCTAGGCATCTTTCAAAAATTTCAACTCACCCTGAAGTTTCAATTTACATAAATAATATCACCCAAATTTTTATTTTTCAGTTTTCTTTCAATGAATGGAATCACCATTTTTATCCTTTTTTTTTTTTTTTGAGACGGAATCTCGTTCTGTCACTCAGGCTGGAGTGCAGTGGTGCAATCACAGTTCACTGCAGCCTCGACCTCCCTGGCTCAAGCAATCCTCCCACCTCAGCCTCCCAAGTAGCTGGGACTACAGGCATGCACCATGACACCTAACTTTTACAGAAATTTTTTGTAGAGATGGGGTCTTGCTATATTGCCCAGACTGGTTCTGAACTCCTGGGCTCAAGCAATCCTCCCGCCTCAGCCTCCCAGAATGCTGAAATTACAGGTGAGATACACTATGCCCTGCCTCACTGAAATGTTTAAATCATAAAATTATCTGCATTCTGTACGTTCCTTGAGGACAGAGACACACTTTTTCATCAGTGGGGACATATTCCCACTATGAGGCTGAGAGAGAAAAGGGAGTTCAATACTTGCTGAATAAATGCGGGCATAAATCTCACTACCTGTTTCCAAGGGCTCATTATTTTCTTCTCTAAGACAAATACACAGTCACTTTAGTCATTTAAAGATTTCTCTTTAAACAACCCTGGAGCCTATAAATAGGGGTAACTGGTCGGACTCTCAGTTCGAAATGAATGCCAGGCTTACCTTGTACATGCTGTAGCACTGCTGTAGCACTGAACTATAAACCTTGTCCTGCAAACACAAAAACACAGCACAGATCTCAATTCAAGGGAAAACAATGTCTATCGGATAGATGGCAAAGCTACACTGACTCTTGGCCAAACGGTATAATGTTTATAAACTTGGTCCCCCCAATAGTTGTGTGCTGAAAAAAAGTGTTTACTTTTTTTTCTTTTGTGAGATGGAGTCTCTGTTGCCTAGGCTGGAGCGCAGTGGTGCAGTCTCAGCTCACTGTAACCTTTGCTTCCCTGGTTCAAGCAATTCTCCTGCCTCAGCCTCCTGAGTAGCCGGGATGACAGGTGTGCGCCACCATTCCTGGCCAATTTTTATAGTTTTAGTAGAGACAGGGTTCCGCCATATTGGCCAGGCTTGTCTTGAACCCCTGACCTCAAGTGATCTGCCCGCCTCGGCTTCCCAAAGTACTAGGATTACAGGGGTGAGCCACTGTTCCCAGCCAGAAGTGTTTAAATTCTAATTTGTGAATCAGTAAGCCTTACTTTAGGAGGGCTTTCAATGTAGATGAAGAGCAGAAGGTATTAGTGAGACAAGGTGCATATACATTTTAAAAAGACTGTGCTCATGTAAACGATAAACATAAACCTTTGCTATATACCCTGAGAAACTTCCACAAAAGCCACCGAGTTTAAATCCGACCAATTGAGGGATTCAACATACTCAGTAATATATCTAAAATAAATAAATAAATAGTGACACATTACCAACAACTCCTCCTCTTGATATTCGATAACTGGTTTTCCATCTTTACTCTGTTTTTCAATTATAGGATTCCGAACAACCTGCCAAGTTTGATAAACTGAAATTATACAATGAATTCATTATACCATGCTTTTAATTTTGCCTTAATTTAAAAACTTTGAACGTGCTATAGCACCAGAAACACAACTTCTTAAAACGGCCCCAAGAACAAATAAAGCAAATACGAAGAACTTGATTTCAAAATTCCAACTAATTTTATTTTAATGTTACTTGGACGCAATAGAGAACTTTCCCAAACTCTGAATAGTAAAGATCACCCATAACTTCACCGTACAATTTCAGAAAGATACACCGTGTATGTAAATACCATGACCATCCAGAAATGTTCTTCTGGTTCATTGAAGAACTGTCTATTCTTCTGGGTATGTAAAGATTTTGCAGGTTTTGATGGGCTAAAGGTCCTACAAAGGTTAAAAAAATACGTTTGGGACAATTCTCCAGCAGAAGTTTTAAGAATTCACTGAATTCTAAAAGGCACACTTAGAGGTATTACCTTGTAAACTGTACAATAGCTTCACACAATCCGACATTTCTAATCTTTTCATTCTTTTCTACCTCATTTGGATGATAAAATAAAATCTTATTTTCCTCCTGAAACATGAAGAAACAGAAGCACATTAATATAAACATTTCATCTTAGCTACTGAAAACGCTAAGTTCAATGTCCACCTCTTGTGTCACACATGCTAATGACAAAACAAAACAAAGACCAGTTTTAGAAACACAGGGATTGTAATCCTAGCACTCTGAGAGGTCAAGGCGGAAGGATCACTTGAGCTCAGGAGTTTCAGACCAGCCTGGGCAACACAGTGAGATCTCGTCTCTATTACTAAAAATAATAAGAAAAACAGGAATTATCTCGTCATGTGCAAATACTGCCCACTAGCCAGAAAGGCAGTTTCGATATTCAATAAGTCACGTTATATCTGAAGCAGCACCAGGTAATTTCTATGAAAACTCAGTCTCTAGATTTCTTTCCTAGTGCTAACTTGTAATACACCAATGCTTGTAAGAAATAAAGGTGTGCACATCTGCAGACACACAGCTCCCTGAAAATTAAATCTAGCCAGGTCCCAGGCATTTGAACTGACAAGTTTTTTTTTTTTCTTTTTCTGGAGATGTGATCTCTGTGGCCCAGGCTGTAGTGCAGTGGCACAATTACAGCTTCCCTGCAGCCTCAACCACTCGGGCTCAAGCGATCCTCTGGCCTCAGCCTCCTGAGTAGCTGGAACTACAGGTGCGTTCCACCACTCCAGGATCATTTTTCGATTTTTTTTTTTTCGGGGGTGAGTAAGAGATGGGGATCTTGCTAAGTTGCCCAGGCTGGTCTGGAACTCCTGGTCTCAAGCAATCGTCCCATCTCGGTCTCCTGAAGTGCTGGGATTACAGTCTGTCTCTCTCTGTCTCTCTGTCTCTGTCTCTCTCTCTCTCTCTCATTTGGCCGAAAACTTTTACAGGGTCCTCCAGGCTTGCATCGCTTGAGGGCTAGCGTCTGCCACTCTGCTTCCACGCTTCTAGCTGGAGACTACCCACTTAACAAAGCCAAGTCCAATGTTTATTTCCCAGAAGTGAGGCAAAGCAAAGCGCAAAGAGCCTCAACCTGGGGTGTGGAGAGACAGACCGGACAGGGCTTTATTCCATAGACAGGCATCGACCCAGGACCTGAAGCGGTCCCTGCCTGCTGTCTGGTCCCCGCCGCAGTCCCTGGCTCAGACTCGCACCTGGCGCAACGCAGGCTAGGTCAGTGCCACTCGAGGTGAGCAGAACCACAGGACCGTCTCCCTGGGGGGGTACCGACCCCGCGCGCCGCCCCCTCCGCATACCTCTCCTTCGCGCGGCCCGAAGCGCGGGTTGTAGATGAAGAAACTCAGCAGCGCGGGCGGGAACTGCTTCTCCTGGGCAGCCCAGGGCCCGCTCCCGGCCCCGGCCGCCGCTGCAGCCATCCCGACCCGGCCCCCACCTCGGGAGCCTCCCACGGTCGGCCCACAGACAACAGCCACCTGCCAGGACACCGCACTTCCGCCTCCCTCGCCGCCGCCCCGGAAGCGCTCGCCGCCGGCCCGGAAGAAGAACCTGCAACGCGGTGTCCTCTTCTGGCACCCCTGGGTGGGCTTGTCCGTTTCCTGGCGGAGTATGTGTTTTGCTGGCCCGCGGCGTTCTCTCCTGGCTACAGGCGAGGGCTGCGCGTTTCTGGAAAAAGTGAGCGGGGCACTTTTTTTTTTTTTTTTTTTTTTCCTAATAGGGTCTCAGTTTGTCATCCAGGCTGGAGTGTAGTGGCGCGATCTCAGCTCACTGCAGCCTCAACCTACGGGACTCAAGCGATGCCCCTGCCTCAGCCTCACAAGTAGCTAGGATTACAGGCGCGCGCCACCAAGGCCAGTTTTATTTTTTGTAGAGGTGGAGTCTCACTATGTTGCCCAGGCTGCCCTCGAACTCCTGACCTCAAATGTTCTCCCACTTCGGTCTCCCAAAGTCCTCCGATTACAGGCGTGAGACAGCACCGCCCAACCTGTTGTTGTTTTGGTGATATTGTTTTTAATTTAATTTAGAGACAGGATCTCGTTTTGGCACCCAGGTTGGAATGCAGCGGTGCCATCATAGCTCACTGCAGCCTCCAACTTCTAGGCTCAAGCGATCTTCCCACCTCAGCCCGAGGAGTAACTGAGACCACAAGCATGCACCACCATGCCCAGATAGTTATAATACACACACACACACACACACACATACATATATATACACACATACAAATAATAGAGACAGGGTCTCACTTTGTTGCCCAGGCTGGCCTCGAACTCTTGGCATCAAGGGATCCTCCTGCCTCTGTTACTGGATGGAAGGTCTTGACCATGGATTGTCTAGGTTCTTGGCGTGTTGAACAAAGAATTGAACGAAATGCACAAATAAAGTAACAAAAAAACAAAGCAACGAAAGACAAAAAACAAACCCGAGTAAGGAGGAGACAGATGTATTAAAGCGAAAGTACAATTTACAGAGCAGGAGCGGGATAGAGCAAACGGCTCAATAGCCCCCATTAGGATTTTTATTAAGCTAGAAGAATTAGGTAACGCCCCTAGGTGCCCGTTAGAGGCCTCCAATTGGTTACACCCTCTGAAGGATTGGCCTGTGACCAATTAGAGGTTGCAGTGGAGACTTGCGGCACACACCCCCCCGCCCCCCTCGTCAATCAGAGTCTGACACCCCACCCGACTCTGATTCCCTGACTGAATCAGCGTCTGATTGACGGAATGAGCACGTGGCCTCTACGCTGCCTAATCCTGCCTAGAACTGGCTGCACCTGCTGCTCTTTTGTTTATGCCTTAACCCTTGGTTAAGGTTAACCTTACCCTCATTCCCTATTCTGCCTCACCTGGCCTCCCAAAGTGCTGGGATTACAGATGTGAGCCACCCACATCTGGCCCATTGAATTTTTAGTTTATTTAAAAAGTATTTTATTCTGAGACAGCACTTTGCTCTGTTGCCCAGGCTGGAGTGCAGTGGCCAGATCGTACCTCACTGCAGCCTGGAACTCCTGGCCTCAAGTGATCCTCCCACCTCAGCTTCCCAAATAGCTGGGACCACAGGTGCGTGCCACCATGGCTGGCTAATTTTTAAATTTTTCATAGAGCTGGGGTCTCACTATGTTAACTCAGGCTGGTCTCCTGGGCTCAAGTGATCCACTGGCCTTGGGCTCTCCAAGTGCTAGGATTATAGGCATAAGCTCCTGTGCCCACATGGCATAGTTTTTTTGTAGAAGGAAATGTTAAAGACACAAAGGAAGTCTCATTTAGAAAGAAACAAGGCTGGGCACGGTGGCTCATGCCTGTAATCCCAGCACTTTGGGAGGCCAAAGTGGGTGAATCACTTGAGGCCAGGAGTTCGAGACCAGCCCTGTCTCTACTAAAATACAGAAAATTAGCCAGGCGTGGTGGCACATGCCTGTGGTTCCAGCTCCTTGGGAGGCTTGAGGCAGGAGAATTACTTGAACCCAGCAGGTGGAGGTTACGGTGAGCCAAGATCGCACCACTACACTCCAGCCTGGGCAACAGAGCAAGACCCTGTCTCAAAAAAAAAAAAAAAAAGAAAAGAAAAGAAAACAAACACATTTAGGAGTAGATGTGCATTCCGTTTGGCCCATTAACATCATCTACAGAGTCCCTGCTTGAGAGGCCTCAAGTGACCATTGGATCACCTACGTTTACAAAGTTTGCCCCTTCCCCCCATTCCTTCAGCACAGGTCTGGAGGCAGATGGGGCACTGTGTGTGCCACGGGAGCAGGATCAGAGGCGGCAGACTCCCCAGAGTGCCTGTTCCTGGACTTTGTCGCCTGGGATTCCCTTGCCTTTGAGTCATGTGGGTTGTGGCATAGTTGGGATGGCCTGTTACGGTTATTTGGATTTGAGCCGTGGCAGCATATGGTTTGGCCAAACTCAAGAAGACTTTGGTTTAGGTTGCCTCATCTGTCACATATTAAGTTTGGAAGCAGAACCACTTCCCTTATCCAGCCTGGCAGAATAGACCACATTTAGGGAAGTGATGAGTTGGAGTTTGGACTTGAGACAGATCTGGGTGCATATCCACTTCTGCCATTCACCGACTGCACCAATCTCCTTGCACCGAAGAAGAGGTAGAGACCCTCTTGTCTCTATCTCTTATTTGGAAAATGGCTCAGAGTAAATTCCTCCCAAGTGGGAATTTCACTTGAAGAATTAAGTGGGACTGTGAGTGTGCATCAGCTGCCACCACCTCATCGTGATTTCATGAACGCTTGCTACTGCTCCTTGCCATTGACGCTCCCAATTAGCTTGCTCTGGTGCTTGAAATTATCCCATTAGATGGCTGGGCGCGGTGGCTCACGCCTGTAATCCCAGCACTTTGGGAGGCCGAGGCGGGCGGATCACAAGGTCAGGAGATCGAGACCATGGTGAAACCCCGTCTCTACTAAAAAATAGAAAAAAATTAGCCGGGCGCAGTGGCGGGCGCCTGTAGTCCCAGCTACTGGGGAGGCTGAGGTAGGAGAATGGCGTGAACCCGGGAGGCGGAGCTTGCAGTGAGCCGAGATTGCGCCACTGCACTCCAGCCTGGGCGACAGAGCGAGACTCCGTCTCAAAAAAAAAAAAAAAAAAAGAAATTATCCCATTAGAAATCCATGTTTTGGCTGGGTGTGGTGGCTCACGCCTATAATCCCAGCACTTTGGGAGGCCGAGGCTGGCAGATCACTTGAGGTCAGGAGTTTGAGGCCCACCATGGTGAAACACTGTCTCTACTAAATAAATAAATAAATAAAATAGCCGTGCGTGGTGGCAGGCACCTGTAGTCCCAGCTGCTCAGGAGGCCGAGACAGGATAATTGCTTGAACCCGGGAGGCAGAGGTCGCAGTGAGCGGAGGTTGCACCACTGCACTCCAGCCTGGGTGACAGAGTGAGACTCTGCCTCAAAATAAATAAATAAAATAAAGTACAAGGTGCTATACAAGTGAGTGAGATTCATATTTTATAGTAAGAGTCACAGTTTCTCCAGGATACCTCTGTGTCCTTGTACACGTTTGCCTCTCCCTTCCTCCTACACACAATTCATTGCACGAGGCATCGAAAGATGGAGCTGACAAAAAAACAAAATGAAACATCCAGAGATCAAAGAAAAGAACACGCTTTTCCGGTTTTCAAGTTAAGGATGCAAGAACGCTTAGACATCAACGCATCCGACTCTCCTGACACAGTCCTCGGGTGTGCACGGGTACGAGGCAGGAGTGGTAGTGATGACAGACACCCACACAGGTTTGGAGGTCTCAGAGGGGAGGGTACGTGTCTTTCTCCCTTGGGAAGCTGGCGGAGGTGGTGAGCTTCGCAGAGTTCCTCTCGGGGTCAAGCATGGTGCAGTCACAGTCGAGTAACCATGGAACAGGAGTATCTGGGTGAGAAATCCTTACTGGTTCAGGAAGAAGCTGAATGATTTACTTGTGCACAGAAGGAATTCAGAGAAAGTCAGTGCTGAGACGCCTCAAGGTCAGGACCAGGAGGAGGTAGCAGTGGCCCCTCAAGACCACGAGAGTAGAGAGGATTGAGGGTGACTCTGTGTTCCGTGTTCGGACTGAGAATACTGCAGTCCCATCTGGGGCCTCGACTCTCTCCCCCAGTCTATGGTAAGAAGGGAGAAGAGGTTGCTTAATTACCTGATGTAATTAGGATTCTGACACCCAGCACAATGGGAATTGAAATCAAGTTCAGTTATAGAAATAGAAGTTAGATGTTTTGCACAAAGAATTTGCGAACGCGAAGTTCCAACGGAATGAGCTGTGAGAGACACATTTTGGTTTTGGAAAGGGAGCTCAGTTTCAAGGAGAAAGTCACAGTTCCGGCCGGGCGCAGTGGCTCATGTCTGTAATCCTAGCACTTTAGGAGGCCGAGCTGGGTAGATCACTTGAGGTCAGGAGATTGAGACCAGCCTGGCCAACATGGTGAAACCCCATCTCTACTAAAAAAAAAACAAAACAAAAATTAGCCGAGTATGGTGGCAAGCGCCTGTAATCCCAGCTTCTTGGGAGGCAGAGGCACGAGAATCACTTGAACCTGGGAGTTGGAATTTGCAGTGAGCCGAGCTTGTGCCACTGCACTCCAGCCTGGGCTACAAAGTGAGACTTTGTCTACAAAAACAAAAAAGAAAGTCACAGTTCCAGGCTAGGTGGTTCTGGACATAGGTTGTCACATATGTCTGTCTCCTCCCTATCAAGAGTGTGTGTGTGTGTGTGTATATATACACACACACACATATATACGCACATATACATATACATTATATACACACACACATATATACACACATACATATACATTGCATATACACACACATATATACACACATATATACACACATATACATATACATTATATACACACACATATATACACACACACATATATACACATATATATACACACACATATATACGCACATATACATATACATTGTATATACACACACACATATACACACACACACATATCTATACACATATATATATAGGTTTGAGACAGGGTCTTGCTTCGTTGCCCAGGTTGTAGTGCAGTGGTATGATCATAGCTCACTGCAGCCTCTAACTCTTGGGCTCAAGCGATCCTCCTGCCTCTGCCTCCTATATAGCTGGGACTACAGGTGCGGGCCGCCATGCCCTCTTTGCTATCAAGGAAAGTGAACTTCTTGAGGCCAGGACTCTGTTGGAGTCATCTTCTGGTTCCCGTTGTCTAACACAGTGCCTGTGTTACAGGACACAGTAAATGTGTGTTGAATGAATGAATGGAGGAGGCAGGGGATGGGGAGGAGGGGGCAACAGACGTCAGAGATGGGCTTTCATCCTTCAGAGCTCAGCTACTGCATATCCTATGAATGGAGCTCAGTCCACAGGCTGATCTGACATTCAAGTGAGTTCTCTACTCCGCTCAGCATTGAGCTCTAAGAAGCAGCTGCGGGGTAAAGGTTTGGGTGCAATGTACAGCTCTGAGACAAAGGGCCTCTTCATCCTATTCTGTTGGCAGAAATACCAGACCAGTGAGTCGAGTGACCAATCTTTTCTCTGTTGATTTAGAGCCCAGAGACACTGTGTCAGTCAGAGGTGACCTCTACTGTGAGGGTACATCTTTCTCCTGCAGTTAAAATTGTCCTTGACTTCCATCTCCTCCTCAGATCACTTGTGAAGGAGCTTCAAAAAACCTGTTTTTTTTTTGTTGTTTTTTTTGAGACAGGTTCTCACTCTATCGCCCAGGCTGGAGTGCAGTGGCGTGATCTTGGCTCACTGCAACCTCTGCCTCCCAGGCTCAAGTGATCCTCCTGCCTCAGCCTCCTAAGAAGCGGAGACCACAGGTGTGCGTCACCATGCCCACATTCTTTGCATTTTTGGTAGAGATAGGGTTTATCCATGTTGGCCAGACTGGTCTCAAACTCCTGGGCTCAAGTGATCCTTCCTGGGCCTCCCAAAATGCTGAGATTACAGGTGCGAGCCACCACGCCCGGCCTTGTGACTTTTTTTTTTTTTTTTTGAGACAGAGTCTCACTCTGTGGCCAGGCTGGAGTGCGCAGTGGCACGATCTTGGTTCACTGCAACCTCCGCCTCCCAGGTTCAAGCGATTCCCCTGCCTCAGCCTCCCAAGTAGCTGGGACTACAGGGGTGCACCACTTCGCCCAGCTAATTTTTGTATTTTTAGTAGAGACAGGGTTTCATCATATTGGCCGGGATGGTCTCAATCTCTTGACTTCATGATCCACCTGCCTTGGCCTCCCAATTGTGACCCTTTTTATTCAAAAATTTCAAATGGGCACAATTTCTATCAGTCATGGTTTAATTGGAGAAGCAGAACCACTAGAAAATATATATTTATATATGTATATTATATATGAGAATGTAATTTTAGATGTTAATGTCAGATATTGTGCAATTATGTAATCCTGTAATACATGTCAAGAATTGCAGGTCTTGGCTGGGCATGGTGGCTCATTCCTGTAATCCCAGCACTTTGGGAGGTCAAGGTGGGTGGATCACCTGAGGTCAGGAGTTCGAGACCAGCCTGGCCAGATGAATGGCCACCCAGCACTGGCCTCCCAAGAGTAAAGTACTATGGCTACTGCTTCGTGCCACCCTTCAAGTCCCAGGCCAACTGGCTCATGGCCCATCCTAACTACATATCTAAAACCTAAGCAAGTTGACATATGAAAAAGCCATCACACAAGTAATACCACGGCTTGATAAAGTGAGGTGGCAGGTGCACAGGTATTAAGTTGCTCAATATTCTCCTTATGTTTGAAATACTTTATGATTTAAAAATAATTTAAGAGCCAATTGCAGTGACTCACACCGCTAATCTTAGCACTTTGGGAGGCTGAGGCAGGCAAATGGCTTGGGCTCAGGAGTTGGAAACCAGCCTGGACGACATAGTGAGACCTCATCTCTACAAAAAAAGAAAGAAAGAAAGGAAGACAGAAATGTAAAAACCTCAGCTGGGCATGGTGGCATGCACCTCTAGTCCAAGCTATTCAGGAGGCTGAGGTGGGAGGATCACCTGAGCCTTGGAAGGTCAAGGCTGCAGTGAGCCGTGATCACTCCCCTGTAGGCCAGCCTGGGCAACAGAGCAAGACCTTGTCTCAAAAACATGATAATTTAAGGTGAATAGATTTACATTCATTGTAGAGCCCCTAGGAAAACAATGTCAAAATCTATCCCCCCACCACCAAAAAAAAAGTTGACTTTGAAACCCGTGAAAACATATGCAAATGAAGAGTCTTTCCTGTGAATAAATTAACAGGCCAGGTGGAAACCATCCTGGTGATTCCAATTTCATCTGTCTTCTTAGTGTTTGCAAAGTAATCCCATACCTTAACATGAGCAGAAGATATAAGATAGGTTTTTGCTTGCAATTGGATTCCTGAGTGCTCATCACATAAAATTAAACTAAAGTCACGGCACAGAATTAACTATGTAGCCTGTAAACCTGTACAAATAGACAAGTATTTCCTGTCTTCACTGTTTTGCTACCCTTTGCTTATGAGCTAGAAAGAATGACTTTGTAAATACCGCTAAGTCTTTACTAATTACTACTACTTAGTAAATAACTACTTACAAAATACTAAAGCATTTAACTGAGTATCAGTACTTAGCAAATGACTACCTGCAAAATACTAAAACATTTACTGAATAGCTGTACTTAGCAAATGACTACTTACAAAATATGGAAGTGTTTACTGTGTAGCAGTACTTAGCAAATGACTACTTACAAAATATGGAAGTGTTTACTGTGTAGCAGTACTTAGCAAATGACTACTTACAAAATAGGAAAGTGTTTACTGTGTAGCAGTACTTAGCAAATGACTACTTATAAAATGCTAACATATTTACTGAGTAGCAGTACTTAGTAAATAACTATTACAAAATACGAATTAATTACAGACTTGTGCAATTATGTAGTAGTGCTAAATATTAAAATACTTAGTATTTATAAAATACTAAAGTATTTACAAATTACTGAAGTATTTACTAATTAGTAGTACTTACAAAATAGTATTTACAAAAAAGTACTTACATAATCCTACTTTATAGGATTATGTAAATACAAAATCTTATAAATACTTCATAATGTACAGATGCTGAAGCAAAATACTAGATAATGTTTGAAGTATTTTAATAATTCTTTTGTTGTTGCTGTTGTTGAGACAGAATCTCCCTCTGTTGCCCAGGCTGGAGTGCAGTGGCCGGATCTCAGCTCACTGCAAGCTCCGCCTCCCGGGTTTACACCATTCTCCTGCCTCAGCCTCCCAAGTAGCTGGGACTACAGGCGCCTGCCACTTCACCCGACTAGTTTTTTGTATTTTTTTAGTAGAGACGGGGTTTCACTGTGTTCGCCAGGATGGTCTCGATCTCCTGACCTCGTGATCCGCCCGTCTCGGCCTCCCAAAGTGCTGGGATTACAGGCTTGAGCCACCGCGCCCGGCCGTATTTTAATAATTCTTATTAGTCTCAACCACTAAACATTCACAAAGCTGGTTTTTAAATTTTTATTTTTTTATGCTAATCTCTGAATTGTTCCAATTTTAGTATACGTGCTGCCAAAACAAACACACAAAGCTGGTTTTAAGATCATGTTCTGGACGGGCGCGGTGGCTCACGCCTGTAATCCCAGCACTTTGGGAGGCCAAGGTGGGTGGATCACCTGAGATCAGGGGTTCAAGACTAGTCTGGCCAACATGGTGAAACCCATCTCTACTAAAAATACAAAGATTACCCGGGTGTGGTGGCAGACACCTGTAATCCCAGCTACTTGGGAGGGTGAGGCAGGAGAATTGCCAACCCGGGAGGCGGAGGTTGCAGTGAGCCAAAATCGTGCCACCACACTCCAGCCTGGTGACAGAGTAAGACTCCATCTCAAAACAAAAACAGAAACAAAAACAAAAAAAATCGTGTTCTACCAAAATATGAACTACTCTCCCAAACTATAAGCCAAAATTATAATTAAGTAAAAATAGTCAAAATAAAAGCCACAGTTCCAGCCCTGTTTTATAAGCAATTAGGGAAAATAACAGGATGCTTGTTTTTTCAGCTCTGTGACCTATGTTGCAATCTAGACCTTCATTTCTTTCTTTTTTCTTTCTTTCTTTTTTTTTTTTTTTTTGAGATAGGGTCTTGGTCTGTCATCCAGACTGGAGTGCAGTGGTGCGATCACAATTCACTGCAGCCTCCACCTCCATGGGCCAAGGCGTCCTCCTGAATGGCTGGGACTACAGCTGTGTCACCACACCCAGCTAACTTTTACATTTTTTGTAGAGACAGGATCTTGTTATGTTGCCCAAGCTAGTCTCAAACTCCTGGGCTTAAGTGATCCTTGAATCTTGGCCTTCCAAAGTGTTGGGATTACAAGTGTGAGGCACCACACCTGGCCATAGACTTTCATTTCAAAGTCAGCATATGCCAGGGCGCGGTGGCTGGCTCCTGTAATCCCAGCGCTTTGGGAGGCCAAGGTGGGCGGATCACCTGAGGTCGGGAGATGGGGACCAGCCTGACCAACATGGAGAAACCCCGTCTCTACTAAAAATACAAAATTAGCCAGGCGTGGTGGCGCATGCCTGTAATCCCAGCTACTCGGGAGGCTGAGGCAGGAGAATCGCTTGAACCCGGGAGGCGGCGGTTGCAGTGAGCAGAGATTGCACCACTGCACTCCAGCCTGGGTGACAAGAGCGAAACTCTGTCTCAGCAACAGCAAAGTCAACATGCGTCGTTTGGGTGCTGAGAACAAGCTCTCTTGAGGTAGACCTGTGGTCATCTGCAAATTAGGTAAAAATAGAGACGGCAAGCACAAAGATAAAGTTGGCTGTATGTTTGTCAATCCCTTTTCTGGACTGTTACAATTTTCTCTAGAGTTTTGATTTCATTTGGGGTATGTTATATTTAACATTTTCCTTCAGTACATAAAAAGACATACAAACGAGTCAAACAATGAATAGAAATCTTGGGAACAGAACGGCGTGCCAAGCTTTCATTAATTTGCGTGTGGGACACACTCTTGGCATGACAGATTTTTTTGAGATCAGAATTTATTACTACTTTGGGCCAGGTGCAGTGGCTGCCTGTAATCCCAGCACTTTGGGAGGCTGAGGCGGGTGCATCACCTGAGATTGGGAGTTTGAGACCAGCCTGGCCAATATGGTGAAACTCCAACTCAAGTAACAATACAAAAATCAGCTGGGCATGGTGGCGGGCGCTTATAATCCCAGCTACTTGGGAAAGTGAGGTGGGAAGATCACTTTAACCTGGGAGGTGGAGGTTGCAGTGAACCGAGATCATGCCACTGCACTCCAGCCTGGGGGCAACAGACCGAGACTCTGTCTCAAAAAAAAAAAAAAAAAGAATTTATTACTACTTTGGTTTAGTGATAATAATTGGGCAAACACTGCATCTCTTTTCATTTTATTTATTTTATTTTATTAATTTATTTTTGAGACAGGGTCTCACTCCGTCACCCAGACTGGAATGTAGTGGAGTGATCATGGCTCACTGTGGCCTCAACTTTCAGGCTCAAGAGATCCTCCCACCTCAGCCTCCCGAGTAGCTGGGACCACAGGTGCATGCTACCACACCCAGCTAATTTTTAAGGTTTTTTTTTGTAGAGACAGGGTCTCCCTATGTTGTCCAGACTGGTCTTTTTAAAATTTTAAATTTAACTTTTTTCCTTCATTTTCTGTAGTTACCATGCTGCCTTTTTTTTTTTTTTTTGAGATGGAGTCTCTCTCTGTCACCCAGGCTGGAGTGGCAGTGGTGTGATCTCAGCTTGCTGCAACCACCACCTCCTGGGTTCAAGCAATTCTCCTGCCTCAGCCTCCCAAGTAGCTGGAATTACAGGTGCTTGCCACCACACCTGGCTAATTTTTGTACTTTTAGTAGAGACGCGGTTTCACCATGTTGGCCAGGCTGGTCTCGAACTCCTGACCTCAGGTGATCCGGCCGCCTCAGCCCCCAGCACTTTGGGAGGCCGAGGCGTGAGCCAATGCACCTGGCCCAGGCTGCACTTTTATAAAGGCTCCAGTCTTCTCTCACTGTTCTGTACTCCTTCCAGCCAGCGATAACTAGTATTACCATTTTACTACATCTCCTTTTATTCTTTTCATTGTGAGATACACGTTGAATAGGAAATTTGTATGAAATTTATGTAATGACTCAACTCGGGTAACTTAAAAAAATTATTTTCAAATTATACTTCCCATCAAAGACTTGGAAATGCTAATTTTTTAAAACAAAATGCAAACTTAGAAAAATAACAACTAAATAAAAAAGTGCTAATTAATGAATATGCTCAGATGTGCAAAGAGGCCGGCCATGGTGGTTCATGCCTGTGAACCCTGCACTTTGGGAGGCTCAGGTGGGAGGATCACTTGAGGCTAGGAGTTCCAGACCACCCCTGGCAACATAGCAAGACCCTGTCTCTACAAAAAATACAAAGATTAGCTAGGTGCAGTGGCGACCACCTGTAGTCCCAGCTACTTGAGAGGCTAAGGCAGGAGAATCACTTGAGCTCAGGAGTTGGAGGCTGCAGTGACCTATGGTTGCATCACCACACTCCAGCCTGGGCAACATAGCAAGACCCCATCTCTAACAAATTTTTTTCTAATCCCCAAAGTTTTACTTGTAGGCACACATGGAGTAAATCCCCCCTCAACCCCAGCAGAGCATACTCAGAATCCAAATAACATAATTAAAATTCAGTACGAGTATAGATGAAATTATCAGGTTTCATGTAAGTGTACCACCTGACACTTCTTGGGTGTTAGAGATAGTGCTTCATTATTGCTACTTATTAGCTGTTGAGAGAGACTCTGAAATGACTCCCTAAGATCAAGTTGGAAGAATGAAAAAGTAGTATAATGTTATTTGAAATGGACAAAAATAATTATCCATTTACATTGTACTTTTGAAACAGTAGAAGGAATAAAATTTATGAGTAACCAACTATAATTCTACCTATTGAAAATCCAGCCAGGTGCAGTGGTTCACGCCTGTAATCCCAGCACTTTGGGAGGCCAAGGCAGGTGGATCACTTGAGGCCAGGAGTTTGAGACCAGCCTGGCCAACATGGCAAAACCCCGTGTCTACAAAAAATACAAAAATTAGCTAGGTGTGGTGGCGCGCGCCTGTAATCCTAGCTCTCGGGAAGCTGAGGCAAGAGAATTGCTTGAACCTGGGAGGTGGAGGTTGCATGAGCTGAGATCGCACCACTGCTCTCCAGTCTGGGCTACAGAGCGAGACTCCGTCTCAAAAAAATAAATAAATAAATAAATAAAAAATAAATAAAGTTTGTCCCTGTCCCCCTAAAGTCATCCTGAGGCCCCCTATTAGTATGTGCCCCATACTTTGAGGAACTACATTTAACATGACCCTCCGGAAAACAGAGTTCAAAAGCCACTAAGCTGGTTAGTGTGCCAGAAGCCATCTGGAAGAGCCCCAGACCTCTTGTGAGGTGGAGGGTTTAGTAAAAAGTGTGAGCTTTTACACAAGCGCTCCAGAAAATGCCTCAATTGCTCCCAGGAGTCCTCCACTTGCAGGGTTAGCCAGCGAGAAGAGCTTTAATGTGCCATCTGGAAACCAGCCTGGTGAGAATTTCCTGGCTTGAGGCTGCCCAGCCCTCATGACAGCCCACGTCACAGAACCCCGGAGGCTATAGCCTCAAATGCGAAGGCGAGTCTAGGTGTGCTGGGCTCAGGTGAATCGCCTTAGAGCCAGGAAACCAGTGGCTGAGAAAGAGAAGGGGGAGCTGTCAGAGGATGGGCGAGAGCAGGTGAGCCTCTCTGAGAGCTTTTTCTCTCTCTCGCTCGCTGTTTTTGTTTTTGTTTTTGTTTTTTGTTTTTTGTTTTTTGAGAGCTTGTTTCTCAAAGAAGAAGAAGATGGCCAGGTATGGTGGTCATGCCTAAGACGCCTTTGGGAGACCTAGGCGGGCGGATCACCTGTGATCAGGAGTTCAAGACCAGCCTGGCCAACATGGTGAAACCCTGTCTTTAAAAATACAAAATTAGCCACACGTGGTGGCAGGCACCTGTAATCCCAGCTACTCGGGAGGATGAGGCAGGAGAATCGCTTGAACCTGGGAGGCAGAGGTTGTAGTGAGCCAAGATCATGTCACCGCACTCCAACCTGGGTGACAGAGTGAGACTGTCTCAAAAAAAAGAAGAAAAAAGACTTGAAAATAGGTCTGTGGTGGCTCACACCTGCAATCCCAGCACTTTGGGAGGCTGAAGTGGGAGGATGGCTTGAGACCAGCAGTTCCAAACCAACCTGAGCAACATAGCGAGACCCTCCCCCACCATCTCTAATAAATAAACAATAAAAAGTAAGGCTGGGTGCGGTGGCTCATGCCTGTTATCCCAACACTTTGGGAAGCTGAGGTGGGAGGATGGCTTGAGCCCAGTAGTTTGAGATCAGCCTGAGCAATATAGCAAGACCCGCCCCCACCATCACTAATAAATAAACAATGAAAAGTAAGGCCAGGTGCGGTGGCTCATGCCCGTTATCCCAACACTTTGGGAGGCTGAGGTGGGAGGATCGCTTTAGCCCAGCAGTTCGAGATCAGCCTCAGCAACATAGCAAGACCTCACCTCTACCAAAAGTATAAAAGTTAGCCGGGTATGGTGGTGCATGCCTGTAGTCCCAGCTACTCAGGAAGCTGAGGTGGGAGGATGGTTTGAGTCCAGGAGGCAGAGGTTGCAGTGAGCTGAGATCATGCCACTGCACTCCATCCTGGGCGACAGAGCCGGACCTTGTCTCAAAATAAATAAATAAATAATAAAGAGGAAATGGGTCCATTTCTACTAACCTGGAAACGCAAGTCTCTCCTGAGCTTTACAGACCGCTACAGACACGTGTTCTGTTTTATCTTAATTAAAAGCAAAGTGGCTTTCTAACTAACACATGGCAGAAAACACACTGGTAAGAGTGATTGGCTGGGCGCAGTGACTCGCCTGTAATCCCAGCACTTTGGGAGGCCAAGGTGGGCGGATCACTTGAGGTCAGGAGTTTGAGACCAGCATGGCCAACATGGTGAAACCCCATCTCTACTAAAAATACAAAAATTAGCCAGGCGTGGTGGTGTGCGCCTGTAATCCCAGCTACTTGGGAGGCTGAGGCAGGACAACAGCTTGAACTCGGAAGGCAGAGGTTGCAGTGAGCCAAGATTGAGCCACTGCACTCCAGCCTGGGTGACAGAGTGAGACTCTGTCTCAAAAAAGAAAAAAAAAAAAAAAAGAGTGATTTTATGCTGGCTAAAATCCCTTTTTTTAAATTTCAGTGTCAGAAGATTTGCTGAGAAAAATCCTAGCATGACAATGGCATTTATTTGTAACTTTGAAGAAACAACCAAAAAAATCCTCCAAAACCTGATTTCCTCGTTTGCTCAAGCGTAACACCAGCGTGGCCCGCTTCAGGCTTGATGGGACCAGAAATCTGACGAAAAGCCCTTGGTCCCAGCTTGCTTGAGTGTCGTGCTGAGAAAAAAACACGCCCACACATCGGCAGATGATGAGAAGCCTGTCTTTATTGGGTGATTTTTAGAGGCATTGCCTGTTGGGGGAAGGGGGCTTACAGCAGTCGTCAGGGCATATCCACCACCGAGAACGTCGTGAGCGACTCTCTCATGACCTGGCTGAAACAATGAGCAAACTGCAGAAGGTTTCCGGGAAATTAACAAATTAGGTAGGGGTAGGATGTGGGGTTCCCCATTCCCAGGGCTTTGGAATCCTTCCAGGTGATCATTCCTTTCTCTCTTTTCTCCAGACACTGGGGCTTTTAAGAGTGCACCATTTCCTGGAATTCTAGAACAGAAGAGGTGAGAACAGGGTCAGTGGAGGTGGCTTGGTTCTTTACAGACATGCCGTGGCCAATGAGAATTCCAAAGAGGGAAGGAAGTGAAGAAAATTGTCAGATGATGGGCATGGCCCCCTTGGAGGAGACAAAAGAAAGAAAAACCGGCCGGGTACAGTGGCTCACGCCTGTAATCCCAGCACTTTGGGAGGCCGAGGCAGGTGGATCATGAGGTCATGAGATTGAAACCATCCTGGCCAAGATGGTGAAACCCTGTCTCTTCTAAAAATACAAAACTTAGCTGGGTGTGGTGGCGCGCGCCTGTAATCCGAGCTGCTCGGGAGGCTGAGACAGGATAATCGCTTGAACCCGGGAGACGGAGGTTGCAGTGAGCTGAGATCATGCCATTGCACTCCAGCCTGGACGACAGAGCCAGACTCCATCTCAAAAAAAGGAGAGGGGAGGGGAGGGAAGGGGAGGAGAGGAGACCTGGGTATCAATGACTATATCTCGAGGGAGTCCACAGGGTTCCATTTCTCCGAATAATGTTATTTAACAAACATCTTCAGCTTTGCAATAGAGGCCTTTGAATTAGAACTTGTCAAGCCCATGACTTCTATTCGTTCATTTTGAATGAATGAATGGATTCAGTGTAATTACCTGTGGCCATCTGTGAACATTTAACTTATTGTCTGGTCAATTTCAGACAGCAAGGGGAGGTTTCCTTTCTCTATTCTGTAGTTGGGTATTGCATTTTTAGGATATATTTGATAGGGTGGGACTTTGAACTGACTCTCCTCCATTGAACCTACCTCCAAAAGTTTCTGTTACTAAAAGAAGGATAATAGTAATAATAACAAGGTATGCATGTTACAGATTGATATAAAAAACTGGGCATTTGCTTTATATTTATTGGTAAGCTTTGTTTATTTGGAAATCTTTCATGGTTATGTTTATCTTTTCTTTTTGAGACAGAGTTTCGCTCTTGTTGCCCAGGCTAGAGTGCAATGGTATGATCTTAGCTCACTGCAACCTCCGTCTCTTGGGTTCAAGCGATTCTCCTGCCTCAGCCTCCCGAGTAGCTAGGATTACAGGTGCCCACCACCATGCACGGCTAATTTTTTATATTTTTAATAGAGACGGAGTTTCACCATGTTGGTCCGTCTGGTCTTGAACTCCTGACTTCAGGGGATCTGCCCGCCTTGGCCTCCCAAAGTGCTGGGATTACAGGCTTGAGCCACCAAGTCCAGCCCGTGGTTATGTTTAAATAAGTCAATCCCCCCTTACCTAATCTGTTTTTATGAGCTATCTATCTGCATTAACTCCCATGTAGTAGGCAATAGTGGTGTAATTTTGAACAGGTTTTTTTTTTTAAATAAGCATCTAATGTAGCAGTTTTAAACTTCAAATTGGCACCACCAGAAGGACCACCATACGTTCTGCTGAGTTGGCAGGCACAAAGTAGCTCAAAAGCACGCTAGCAACATGACAAAAGCAAGTGAAAATAGTCCTACAGCTGTGCTAGTATATACTAAAGCTCAAACCTAGGATTCTGCCTATGGAAGATGCAGTAAATGAGGTTGGCTTATTTGTTCTCAGTTTAATATTATCCACTTGGCGGGCTAATGTCCAATAAAACATATTTGTCTAAACGCTTGAAAATGAAGAGCCCTTCCTACGCACGCCAATGGACTCTGGTCTGAGGATGTAAATCTTCCCCTTATTTTGAGGGGTTCAAACCCACTGGTGGAAATTCCTTATGCTATATGCAGGTGCATTACGGCATCTTGCAAATAACTGGCCAGGTGGCTAGCTAGTCCTCTAGTCAGGTGAAGGATATTTTGCAGCTCCTAGACAATGACCAGTGTGACCAGCTTCTATAGCACCTGCCGAGCATTATGCCAGGGTTTTTATACACATCATTTGCATCCTTACTTTAGCCCCATTTTACAGATGAGAAGACTGAGGCTCGGTAAGGTTAAGAAAGGGAGATTTTAAGCCACATCGGTTGGATCTCACAGCCCAAGCTCTCACAGATGCTTCCTGAGCTAGAGTGTTTTATGCTACGTACAGGCGCAGACGTACCCTCTGCTCCAATTTTTCCATCTCCATCGTTATCCGCAGCAGCCATCAAGGACTTGGTTTCTGACTCGGTCAGTTCTCTGGCACCACTCTCAAACTTCTGGAGGAAAAACCTACAGGAGAATAAAGATCCATGGGGATTTTCTGAAAGATCATGCATCTCTGTGTTTACACTTTTGTTCTTCCTTTAAGCAAATCATCTGTTTCCAGCACTTGCAATAATTAGCCAAGGTCTTAGCAAGCAGAGGTTTCCTTAAGCTGTAGAAACCAATGGTGGGCATTTCATTTTTAAGGGTTTTTTTTTTTTGTTTTGGTTTGGTTTTTGGGTTTTTCTTGAGACAGGGTCTTGCTCTGTCACCCAGGCTGGAAGGCAGTGACACCATCATGGCTCACTGCAGCCTCCACTTCCTGGGCTCAATCAATCCTTCTGCCTCAACCTCCCAAGGAGCTGGGACGACAGGTGCTCCCCAGCATGCCCCCACTAACATTGTTTTTTTTGTTTGTTTCTGAGACGGAGTCTTGCTCTGTCACCCAGGCTGGAGTGCAGTGGCCGGATCTCAGCTCACTGCAAGCTCCGCCTCCCGGGTTTACGCCATTCTCCTGCCTCAGCCTCCCAAGTAGCTGGGACTACAGGTGCCCGCCACCATGCCCGGCTAGTTTTTTGGTTTTTGTTTTTGTTGTATTTTTTAGTAGAGACGGGATTTCACCATGTTAGCCAGGATGGTCTCAATCTCCTGACCTCGTGATCTGCCCATCTCGGCCTCCCAAAGTGCTGGGATTACAGGCTTGAGCCACCACGCCCGGCCAACATTTGTATTTTTTTGTAGAGACAAGGTTTTGTCATGTTGCCCAGACTGGTCTTGAACTCCTGGGCTCACGCAAGCAATCCGCCCACCTCAGCCTCCCAAAGGGCTGGGATTGTAAGTGTGAGCCACAGTGCCTGGCCCATTTTTAAGCTTTTAGTGTTTTAAATTTTTATTTATTTATTTATTTGAGATAGAGTCTCTCTCTGTCACCCAGGCTGGAGTGCAGCTGCACGATCTTGGCTCTGCCTCCTGATTTCAAGCGATTCTCGTGCTTCAGTCTTCTGAGTAGCTGGAATTACAGGCGTGAGCCACCACATTTAGCCAAAGTTTTAGTTTTTTAAAGTCCATTTGCCAAAGGAAATCCCTTACACCAAAGAATCTTTGCGGCGGGGTGTGGTGGCTCACACCTGTAATCCCAGCACTTTGGGAGGCCAAGGCAGGAGGATCACCTGAAGCCAGGAGTTTGAGACCAGCCTGGGCAACATGGTGAAACCCTGTCTCTACTCAGAATACGAAAATTAGCTGGACATGGTGGCATGCACCTGTAATCCCAGCTACTTGGGAGACTGAGGCATGAGAATCACTTGAACTTGGAAGGCGGAGGCTGCAGGGAGCTGAGATCATCCCACTGCACTCCAGCCTGGGTGACAGAGCAAGACTCTGTCTCAAAAAAAAAAAAAAAAAAAAAAAAAAAATCTTTGCACCTGCAGTCTTCACTGCCCATGTTGAGGGCTTTGCCTGGGTAGATGTGTGGTCAACTGACTCATGTCCTTTGCTTTAATGATGCTTGGCTGAATGACCAACACTGAGGCTGGCCATTGAAGAAATACCGAGCATCCTGGCCCCCATTGCACCCCAGGGCCACCCAGCAGTGCCGGGTACCAGACAGACTCAGGACAAAGCTTACTTAAGCTCTTCTTCATCCAGGTACCCGCTCTGGTCGTTGTCTATGAACCGGAAAACGTCCTTCACCTGACTGGCTGACATCTTGGAGAGGCCTGACGTCTGGAAGAATTTTTGGGGTTCAAAAGTGTCTGGGTCTGAAGAACAGAGAATGAGTTATTCTGACACTCATTGGATCACATTCTATATTGGGGCCAAGGTACTGAAAACACAGATGATTAAAAATACTTCAACAATATCCCTGAGCTACGGGGATGCTCAACTGGTCCAAGATTTTGGGACAGCCGAGACTTGATGGCTCTGTGATGGCATCCTATGTCCCCTCTGCCCCAGCCTTCCCTCCTCCACTTGGTTTTGTCCATTTCCCTTTTCCCTTCTCCTCTCCTCTGCGCCTCCCCCTCCCCCTGGCCCACTTCACAGGCTGTGTAGCCGAGCCCACAACATCCCTGGTCTAATTGGTAGGGGGAAATGCAATCACTGGATTTCAACAGGCTAAACGGCCTTTGGCGATTTCTTTCTCTTTTTTTTTCTTTTCTTTCTTTCTTTTTTTTTTTTTTTTTTTTTTTTTTTTTGAGACAGTCTCACTCTGTCACCTAGGCTGGAGTGCAGTGGCATGATCTCGGGTCACTGCAATCTCTGCCTCCCGAGTTCAAGTGATTCTCCTGCCTCAGCCTCCCGAGTTGCTGGGGTTTACAGGTGTACACCCCCATGCCCAGCTCATTTTTGTATTTTTAATAGAGACAGGGTTTTGCCATGCTGGCCAGGTTGGTCTTGAACTCCTGACCTCAAGTGATCCACTGGCCTCAGCCTCCCGAAGTGCTGGGATTACAGGCGTGAGCACCACACCTGGCCCTTCAGTGATTTCTTGCTTTCATGTGTTTTGTAGGTTTCTTTTGTCTTACAGAAGTGTACTTGTGTGCTCAGATCCCAGATCTCTATAATTTTAGTTATCTAATAAATAGTAGTTTTCTTCTCCAATTCCACGAAATTTCCAGCCAAGCTCTTATTTATTTATTTATTTATTTAGAGACAGAGTTTCACTCTGTCGTCCAGGCTAGAGTGCAGTGTAGTGATCATAGCTCACCACAGCCTAAACCTCCTGGGCTTGAGTGATCCTCCTACCTCAGTCTCCCTAGCAGCTGGGACCACGGGCGCATGCCACAATGCCATGCTAGTTTTTGTTTTTATTTTTATTTTGTAGAGATGGAGCCTTGCTATGTTGCCCAGGCTGATCTCAAACTCCTGGGCTCAAACAGTCCTCTCACCTTAGCCTCCAAAAAGTGTTGGGATTACAGATGTGAGCCACCATGCCTGGTCTACATTTGTTTTTTTTTTTTTTTGGCAGGACAGAGTCTCGCTCTGTCTCCCAGGCTGGAGGGCAGTGGTGCGATCTCACCTCACCGCAACCTCCGCCTCCCAGGTTCAAGCAATTCTCTGCCTCAGCCTTCTGAGTAGCTGGGATTACAGGCGCCCGCCACCACGCCCGGCTAATTGTTTTGTATTTTTAGTAGAGATGGGGTTTCACCATCTTGGCCAGGCTGGTCTCAAACTCCTGACTTTGTGATCCACCCGCCTCGGCATCCCAAAGTGCTGGGATTACAGGTGTGAACCACTGCATCTGGCTGCGTGGCCTACATTTTGATTTTGTGTTGCTTCGCTGAAGGTGCAAAGCTGTGAGGAAATCCCATCCCGCCCCACGTCCCCTCTACCTTGGCATTCCTGGAGGGCTGCTGCAATGTCGTCAGCACTGAGCACGTCCGTGATGCTCATTTTCTACCTACTCACACAGAACAAACGAGATGCGATAAGCCACAAGCAGGAATGTGCACATCCAGGAGAAACATATGTTCTCAGGCCCACTGAAACGGCCTGTGTGTCTAGATTTTTTTTTTTTTTTTTTTTTCAATTGAGATGGAGTCTCACTCTGTTACCCAGGCTGGAGTGCAGTGGCACCATCTCGGCTCACTGCAACCTCCGCCTCCTGGGCTCAAGTGATTCTCCTGCCTCAGCCTTCCGAGTAGCTGGGATGACAGGTGCCCACTATCACGCCTGGCTAATTTTTGTGTTTTTAGTAGAGACGGGGTTTCGCCATGTCAGCCAGGCTGGTCTTGAGCTCCTGACCTCAGCTGATCTGCCTACCTTGGCCTCACAAGTTGCTGGGATTACAGGCATAAGCCACCGAGCCAGGCCTGTCTAGAATTTTAAAAATGTGATAAGCATGGTTTTGTATTAAGTGACGGGACAGAATATCCAAATTAAAACCAGATATCAAAAAGACCCCAGCCCTTTTTATCTCAGAACCTTCTTTTGAATATATGCCAGAAATGAAAAAAAAAAAAAAAATACATGACCTAAAGAAGGATTCAGTTGTTTTGTTATAAAAATTATACTGACATAATCAGTCATTTCCACAGGCAGCTACAAACCATGCTACAAATGCACTGGCATTTTCCTACACCAGCCCAAGAGATGCAATGTTGCAATTTCCACGCGGGAAGGGATACAGTTTGGCCGATTCTGCGGAAGAAGGCCTGCTATCTGACCTGAAAAGCGGAAGCAGATGGAGGAAAAGCCCATCTCCCAGAGACTAAAATCCTTCCAGGTGTCAAAGCCATGGGAAAAGAGGAGTCTAAGCACCTAAGCCTAATACGAATGCACGCAGTGAAGAAGAGTCTGGGGTCTGGTGAGTCCACCAGTTACTTACCGCACGCAGTGAAGAAGAGTCTGGGGTCTCGTGGGCCCACCGGTTACTCACCGCATGCAGTGAAGAAGAGTCTGGGGTCTGGTGGGCCCACCAGTTACTCACCGCACGCAGTGAAGAAGAGTCTGGGGTCTCGTGGGCCCACCGGTTACTCACCGTTTTAGGTTCCCCCCAGGAAGAATCAGGAAAAAGAGCTGAAGGAGCAAAACAACAGATGGGCTTTTGCTACCTTGCTGACCTACCTTATATAGGCTAGAAAAAGTGATAGTTACAACCTCTTAGATTTCCTTTTCAAGGATCAAGTGGATGTAGCTCAAATGTCTTACTCATGAAACCTCTTTTTTTTTTTTTCTATTTATATCTCAAGGGAATGTGGGTGGGAACAGCCGATTATAAAAACAAAAAACAAAAAACAAAAAAAAGCCCTCAATGAACCTTAACTAAGGTTTCAATTCTGCAAACGAACTCTGTTGGCAAAGTGTGAAGAAGGTTCTGGATGCCTGGTAAGGTGGAGATGGTGGCCTGAACTAAGACAAACACATACAGGGGTGCTCCGTAAGCTGAAAGGGCTCCCCAGATGTTAGCAGGTACCGTTTGAGGCAGGCCTGTTTTCAGGTTTGGGATCTATGGGTGTGTAACGCTGACCTCAGTCTGGAGTTGACAGACTCAAAGCCATTGTCACCAAGCGCACACACAGGACTCGTCCGGCACAGGAGATGGGGCTAAGTGATGTGATTTTCCTACAAATGTCTTGACTTGGACATTTCCCAGCTATACCATAAATTGCACACACTCAAAAGGCAAAAAGGAGGAAATCAAGCCAGCATTCCCAACCCACAAAACTAACATGTTCGGAAAAGAAAATTCTGAGGCTGAGGCCAGGACTAGACAACTCAAGATTTTGTTTCTGTTGTGACAGGGTCTTTCTCTTTTGCCCAGGCTGGAGTGCAGTGGCACGATCTCAGCTCACTGCAGCCTTGACCTCCCAGGCTCAAGTGATCCTCCCACCTCAGTCTCCCTAGTAGCTGGTACTACAGGCACACACCACCATGCCTGGCTAATTTTTTAAATATACATTTTTTTTGAGAGACAGGGTTTTGCCACGTTGCCCAGGTTGGTCTCAAACTCCTGGGCTCAAGTAATTCTCCCACCTCAGCCTCCCAAAGTGCTGGGATTACAGGGGTGAACCACCATGCCCGGCCTTTTTTTTTTTTAATTTTCAGCAAACATTTATTGAGCCTTTATATGGCCAGCACTGTGCCAGGCTCTTCTTTTTAATTATTGTGGTAAAAAATTCCATAAAATATATAATCTTAACCATTTGTAAGTGTATGTATAGTACAATAGTGTTAACTCTTGGTGCATTATTGAACGAGAGATCACTATAATTTATTCAGCCAGAAAAACGGAAACTCTGTATCCACTGAGCTTCCACCACTCCCCTGTTCCCCCACCTCCCAGCTCCTGGTAAGCATTGTACTTCCTGCTTCTAAGAGTTTGACTACTGGCTCACACCTGTAATCCTAGCACTTTGGGAGGCTGAGGCAGGCAGATCACGAGGTCAGGAGTTCAAGACCAGCCTGACCAACATGGTGAAACCACATCTCTACTAAAAATACAAAAATTAGCTGGGCGTGGTAGCCTGTAAACCCAGCTACTCAGGAGGCTGAGGCAGGAGAATCGCTTGAATCCAGGAGGTGGAGGTTGCGGTGAGCTGGGATTGCGCCATTGCACTCCAGCCTGGGTGACACAGAAGTCTTTGTTGCAGCTTTGAGTGCACTATTGAAATTGGAAACAACTAAAATGGGCTTTAGTCAGGAATCTGTCAGACAAATTATGGTACATCCATGCAATGACTTCCTATGTGGACATTAGAAAGAATGAAGTAGGCTGGGTGCAGTGGTTCACGCCTGTAATCCCAGCACTTTGGGAGGCCAAGACAGACAGATCACCTGAGGTCAGGAGTTGGAGACCAGCCTGGCCAACATGGTGAAACCCTGTCTCTACTAAAAATACAAAATTAGCCAGGCGTGGTGGTGTGCACCTGTAATCCCAGCTACTCTGGAGGTTGAGGCAGGAGGATCGCTTAGAATCCGGGAGGCGGAGGTTGCAGTGAGCTGAGATCGTGCCATTGCCCTCCAGCCTGGATGACAGAGCGAGACTCTGTCTCGAAAAAAAAAAAAAAAAATCAGCTAGGCATGGTGGCGCATGCCTGTGGTGCCGGCTGCTCAGGAGGCTGAGGTGGGAAGATTGATTGAGGCCGGGAAGTAAAGGCTGCTGCAAGTTACAATTGCACCACTGCACGCCAGCCTGGGCGACATAGCAAGAACTTGTCTCAAAAATAAATAAATAAATAAAAAGAAAGTTTCTGAAAATAAGTCTTAAGAGTTTTGAAGGCCGGGCGTGGTGGCTCAAGCCTGTAATCCCAGCACTTTGGGAGGCCGAGACGGGTGGATCACGAGGTCAGGAGATCGAGACCATCCTGGTGAACACGGTGAAACCTCGTCTCTACTAAAAATACAAAAAAAAACTAGCCGGGCGAGGTGGCGGGCGCCTGTAGTCCCAGCTACTCGGGAGGCTGAGGCAGGAGAATGGCGTGAACCCGGGAGGCGGAGCTTGCAGTGAGCTGAGATCCGGCCACTGCACTCCAGCCTGGGCGACAGAGCGAGACTCCGTCTCAAAAAAAAAAAAAAAAAGAGTTTTGAATTAGGTTTCTGACATTAAGTTGCCATAGAAACTAGCTAAGCCGTTTCTTTTTCTTGGGAGTGTTTACAATTGTCCACAGAGATACAACATTTTTTTAAAATCTCCTCGTTTAAATCAAAGTAGCATAGGGGTTAAAACAAGATACTTTTTATGTTCATGCTATTTTTCTGATAGAAAATAAAGATACTAGAGACCAGGCCAGGAGTGGTGGCTCACGCCTGTAATCCCAGCACTCTGGGAGGCTGAGGTGGGCGGATCACCTGAGGTCAGGAGTCCGAGATCAGTCTGGCCAACATGGCGAAACCCTGTCTCTACTAAAAATACAAAAACATTATCTGGGCATGGTGGTGGGCTCCTGTAATCCTAGCTACTTGGGAGGCTGGGGCAGGAGAATCGCTTGAACCTGGGAGGTGGAGGTTGCAGTGAGCCGAGACTGTGCCACTACATTCCAGCCTGAGTGACAGATCAAGACTCTGTCTCAAAAAAAAAAAAACTATATATATATATATATAGAGAGAGAGAGAGAGAGAGAAAGATTCACACAAACAGACAATATTGTATAATTCCACTAATACAAGGCACCTAGAATATTCAAATCGACACAGACAGACAGAATGGTGGTTAGCAGGGCTGGGGGGAGGGGTAATGGGAGTAAGTGTTTAATGGGGACAGAGTCTCAGACTTGGAAGATGAGAAAGTTCTGGAGATGGATGGGGTGACGGTTGCACAATGTGAATATATTTAATGCCACAGAACTTCAAAAGGGTTAAGATGGGTCGGGTGCGGTGGCGCACGTCTGCAATCCCAGCGCTTTGGAAGGCCGAGGCGGGAGAATTGCTTGAAGCCAGGAGTTTGAAACCAGCCTGGGTTACAAAGCAAGACCCCATCTCTACAAAAAAATAATAAAAAAGTTAGCCAGGCACTGTTGTGTGCACCTATGGTCCCAGCTACTTGGGAGGCTGAGGTGGGAGGATTGCTTAAGCCCAGGAGTTTGAGGCTGCAGTGAGCTGTGATCACACCACTGCACTCCAGCCTGGTTAACAGAGTAAGACCCTGTCTCTCCAAAGAGAAAAAAGGAAAATGATTAAGAAGGTAAATTTCATATTATGTATTTTATGTTGCATATCATGTTATACATATGACATACGTTGCATATGCATAATATGTTGTTTATCATATTTGCATATTTATGTAATGTGATGTATATGTATATCGTGTGTGTGTGTGTGTGTGTGTATATATATAAAAACAATTTGTAAACGTTGATTCCGTAGTCTTCATTATTTTGGCCACCAATTCCTAATTGCTCCCAGGAAAGAATAGGAGGAAGATGTGGAAGTAGATCGGTTTGGTTTTTTTTTTTTTTTTTTTTTTTTTTTTTTTTTTTTTTTTTGAGACGGAGTCTTTGCTCTGTCGCCCAGGCTGGAGTGCAGTGGCACGAACTCGGCTCACTACAAGCTCCGCCTCCCGGGTTTACGCCATTCTCCTGCCTCAGCCTCCCGAGTAGCTGGGACTACAGGCGCCCGCCACCTCGCCCGGCTAGTTTTTTTTTTTTGTATTTTTTAGTAGAGACGGGGTTTCACCGTGTTCGCCAGGATGGTCTCGATCTCCTGACCTTGTGATCCGCCCGTCTCGGCCTCCCAAAGTGCTGGGATTACAGGCGTGAGCCACCGCGCCCGGCCGGTTTTTTTTTTTGAGACAAGGTCTCACTCTGTCACCCAGGCTGGAATGCAGTAACATGATCTCAGCTCACTGCAACCTCCACCTCCCAGGTTCAAGCGATTCTCCTGCCTTAGCCTCCTGAGTAGCTGGGATTACAGGTGCCTGCCACCATGCCCAGCTAATTTTTTTTTTTTTTTAGTAGAGACGGGGTTTCGCCATGTTGACCAGGCTGGTCTCCAACTGCTGACCTCAAGTAATCTGCCCCCCTCAGCCTCGCAAAGTGCTGTGATTACAGACGTGAATCACCGTGCCCAGCCTGGCTGCCATTGTGGGGATGAAACTGTTGAATGCATGGGAGACCCTCCTTCCATCATGTATGATGGGCTGGTTGAGAGCACAGTGGACCCACTTCCATGTTCTCCCAACAGATGTCACTTCCTAAATATCTCTCAACTTCATCTTCTCTTCACGGACCACTGTCACTACCTGAGCCCAAGCTGCCAGCATCTCTTTTGGGAAAGGAAACAACAATGGTGGACTCCTAACCTTTATCCACTCGGGGTCACCTCCAACCTAGCCAGGTGGGTTTTCAAAAAACCCAAGCATGGCTGGACTCGGTGGCTCATGCCTGAAATCCCAACATTTTGGGAGGCCGAGGCAGGAGCATTGCTTGAGCCCAGAAGTTTGAGACCAGCCTGGGTCACACAGCAAGAACCCATCTCTACAAAAAATGGAAATAACTAAATAATTATCCAGGCTCCTGGGCTTGAGCGGTCCTCCTGCCTCAATCTCCTGAGTAGCTGGGACTAGAGGCACCTGCCACCACCCCAGGCTAATTTCTAAATTAAATTAAATTAAATTAAATTAAAATTTTCTTTTTTTGAGATGGAGTTTTGCTCTTGTTGCCCAGGCTGGAGTGCAATGGCAAGATCTGGGCTCACTGAGACCTCTACCTCCCAGATTCAAGCAATTCTCCTGCCTCATCCTCCCAAGTAGCTGGGATTACAAGTGTGCACCACCACGCCCAGCAAATTTTTTGTAGTTTTAGTAGAGACAGGGTTTCACCATGTTGGCCAAGCTGGTCTTCAACTCCTGACCTCAAGTGATCCACCTGCCTCGGCCTCCCAAAGTGCTGGGATTACAGATACGAGCCACTGCGTCCAGCCTTCATTTTTTAATTTAATTTTTGTAGATTCAGGGTCTGGCTCTGTCATGCAGGCTACAGTGCAATGATGCGATTGTGGTTCATTGCAGCCTTGACCTCTTGGGCTCAAGCCATCCTCCCTTCTTGGCCTCCCAAAGTGCTGGGATTACAGGTGTGAGCCACCGCGCCCAGTTCCATCGTCCATTTTTATCTTTGGTCTTTCATTGGCACATTTCTTGTCACAGGGTAACTATCCAATGAACACATTTGTGCAATGAATGAACTAGCTCTGAATCTGAATGTCTGCATCCAGCTGTCTCTGCACGGTGACATGGGGGATGGGGTGGGATCTAGAGTTACGGGCGTGTTTATTTATGAATGAGACACTTCTCTAGGACTGGATTTCCTTTCCCACTCACAGACTGAGCAATCATTTGTTAAATAAGTTTACAATGGGGGGTTGGGACAAGCTCCTTTGTGAGTCGAAGTGACTGCTGTTTACAAACGAAGACGGTAAAGTGTCTTAGGGCTGCCTGAAAAGGACAGCTTGTGTGTTTACCAATGGAATGAATGAATAACAAGGATGGGGGATCCCCAGGAGCACACAGCCCCTGTCTACAAGAGCTGACCTCTCCTGGGTTTACAGTTTTGATTACCCATGGGGCAGGGCGAAATGCATCCCTTGTGACCTACTATGGGTGTGGAAATGGCACAAGTCCCCTAATTACTGTTGGCTCTGTAATCTGTGGGCTCCGGTGCACAGGGAAAATGCGAGTCCTGACGGGCGCCGTGGCTGGTGTCTGTAGTTCCAGCTACTCTGGAGGCTGAGGCAGGAGGATTGCTTGAGCTGGGAGTTCTGGGCTGCAGTGCACTCTGCCAACTGGGTGTCTTCACTAAGTTTGACATCAATATGGTGACCTCCTGGGTGCAGGGGACCATCAGGTTGCCTAAGGAGGGGTGAACCAGCCCAGGTTGGAAACGGAGCAAGTCAGAACTCCTGTGCTGATCAGTAGTGGGACTGTGCCTGTGAATTGCCACTGTATTCCAGCCTGGGCAACATAGCAAGACCCCATCTCTAAAAAAAGAAAAGAAAAGAAAAAAGAAATGCAAGTCCTCTTGTTCAAAGAATTTCCATGTGAGTGCCTCAGCAGATTAAATCAAGTGTGCAGGCTAAGTGCAGGACCCTGAAGACTAGAGGTCTCACACCCATGAAGCCTGCCCTGTTCACATCAGGTTTGTACAACACTGCCCAATTCACCAATATGATGTCGTGTCATTTAACCGTGGTAACAACTCTGTGCATTTTTTTTTTTTTTTTGAGACGGAGTCTTGCTCTGTTGCCCAGGCGGGAGTGCAGTGGCTAGATCTCAGCTCACTGCAAGCTCCGCCTCCCGGGTTCACGGCATTCTCCTACCTCAGCCTCCCGAGTAGCTGGGACTACAGGCGCCCGCCACCTCGCCCGGCTAGGTTTTTTTTTTTTTTTTTGTATTTTTTAGTAGAGACGGCGTTTCACCGTGTTAGCCACGTGTTAGTCGATCTCCTGACCTCATGATCCGCCCGTCTCGGCCTCCCAATGTGCTGGGATTACAGGCTTGAGCCACCGCGCCCGGCCCTCTGTGAAATATTATTATCCCCATGACGAAAAAGGGAGAGATATCCCAGGTCAGGCAGGGTGCGGTGGCTCAAGCCTATAATCTCAGCACTTTGGGAGGTTTGCTTGAAGCCAGGAGTTTAAGACCAGCCTAGGCAACAGCGTGAGACCCCTATTGTCAGGTGTCTGAGCCCAAGCCAAGCCATCGCATCCCCTGTGACCTGCACGTACACACCCAGATGGCCTGAAGTAACTGAAGAATCACAAAAGAAGTGCAAATGCCCTGCCTCGCCTTAACCGATGACATTCCACCATAAAAGAAGTGAAAATGACTGGTCCTTGCCTTCAGCGATGATATTATCTTGTGAAATTCCTTTTCCTGGCTCATCCTGGCTCAAAAAGCTCCCCCACTGAGCACCTTGTGACCCCCACTCCTGCCTGCCAGAGAACAACCCCCCTTTGACTGTAATTTTCCTTTACCTACCCAAATCCTATAAAACAGTCCCACCCTTACCTCCCTTCGCTGACTCTCTTTTCAGACTCAGCCCGCCTGCACCCAGGTGAAAGAAACAGCCATGTGGCTCACACAAAGCCTGTTGGCCTCTTCACATGGACGCACAAGACACCTATCTCTTTACTTTTTTTTTTTTTTGAGACAAAAAGAAAAAGCGGGAGGAGGAGGAGACAAAGCCAACACATATAAAGGGCACATTATTATAAAATTGTTTAAAACCAGTGATAAAGAGAAGATGAAGATCATAAAGGCAGCCAGAAAAAAGAGACACAATATGTTCAGAGGAACAAAGATAAGATTGATATCAGACTTCTCTCTCTCTCTCTTTTTTTGAGATGGGGTCTTGCTATGTTGCCCAGGCTTGTCTTAAACTCCTGGGCCCTGAGTAGCTGGGATTACAGGTGCACAGCACTGCGCCCAGTGACATCAGACTTCTGGTCAGAAACAATACAGGCCAGAAGGCAGAGGAGGGATTTTTTTTTAAAAGAACTGCAAGAAAAACAAACTAACTAACTATTGTGGATGGACACAAAGATTTTGTTTCTCTTCACAATTGGAAATCACCTCAACGTCCGATGTGCGGGGATTTGTTAATTGATGGGCCATAAAAAATAAAAGGGTAGTCTAGAAGTCTGTTTAATGATATGGAAAAATATCCACCATATATAGTAAAGTGAAACAGGCACTATGCTCAATGTATTTTGTAAATTGGAAAATATATATTTATAGACACAGGACGGCAGTTAGAGTGACTGGACCTTACACAGTTGTGGGAGCGGGTTACATGGTAACCAGTGCCAACCTCCACCCTCCACAGATATGTCTTCTTACCCACAATAAACTGGAACTAGGCAGGGAGGGGAATTTTAAGAAATGCAGTCCCAGTTTTGCTAAATTGACACAATACAAATTCACCATGTATCAGTAAAAGGCTACAGAGAAATTCACCCAGATGGTTTTAGCAGTAATTACTGGGAGTTGAGTGGGTTTAAATTCTCAGTACACAGGTCAGATGTGAGAAAATCAAACAATACATTTGGTTTTTTAATATGATAAATCTACCTAATTTTCACTCCAACCCCTTCCATCCTGTCAAGGAGGAAGGAAATCCACCTTCCTCCTTCCCTCCCTCTCTCCCTTCCTTCCTTCCTTCTTTCCCTCCTTCCTTCCTTTCTTCCTTCCCTCCCTCCCTCCCTCTCTCCCTTCCTTCCTTCCTTCTTTCCCTCCTTCCTTCCTTTCTTCCTTCCCTCCCTCCCTCCCTCTCTCCCTTCCTTCCTTCCTTCTTTCCCTCCTTCCTTCCTTTCTTCCTTCCCTCCCTCCCTCCCTCTCTCCCTTCCTTCCTTCCTTCTTTCCCTCCCTCCCTCCTTCCCTCCCTCCCTTCTTTCCCTCCCTCCCTCCCTCTCTCCCTTCCTTCCTTCCTTCTTTCCCTCCTTCCTTCCTTTCTTCCTTCCCTCCCTCCCTCCTTCCCTCCCTCCCTTCGTTCCCGCCTTTCGTCTTCCCTCCCTCCCTTCCTCCCTCTCTCCCTCCCTTCCATCCTTCTTTCCTCCCTCCCTTCCTCCTTTCCTCTCTCCCTCCCTCCCTGCTCCTCTTTCCTTCTGTCATTCATCTCATTCTGTTGCCCAGGCTGGAGTGTCGTGGCACAATCATAGCTCACTGTCACCTTGAACTATGATTTGGGCTCAATGTTAGCCCTGGGCTAACATTGGCTCCTTCTCACCTCAGCCTCTCAAGGACCTGGGACTACAGGCGCACACCACAACACACAGCTAATTAAATTTTTTTTTTTTGTAGAGATGGGGGTCTTGCTATGTTGCCCAGGCTGGTGTTCAACTCCTAGCCTCAAGTAATCCTCCTTCTTCAGCCTCCCCAAACAGTAGGATTGCAGGCATGAGCCTCTGCACCTGGCAGAAAAATACTGGATTTTTGTACAAATACCTATATTATTCATGAATAAACTTTAAACTGCCCTGAAATTATGGGACTGAAGTGATTAAAATCTTTATCCAAATGAAGACAACTACACTATTATCAAGAGTGTGGGCCGGGCGCGGTGGCTCAAACCTGTAATCCCAGCACTTTGGGAGGCCGACACGGGCGGATCACGAGGTCAGGAGATCGAGACCATCCTGGCTGACACAGTGAAACCCCGTCTGTACTAAAAAATACAAAAAAAAAAAAACTAGCCGGGCGAGGTGGCGGGCGCCTGTAGTCCCAGCTACTTGGGAGGCTGAGGCAGAAGAATGGCGTGAACCTGGGAGGCGGAGCTTGCAGTGAGCTGAGATCCAGCCACTGCACTCCAGCCTGGGCAACAGAGCGAGACTTTGCCTCAAAAAAAAAAAAAAAAAAAAAAAAAAGAGTGTGGCATATTTGACCTACATCTAGATGTGTATATGCATTTTCTTTTCCAAAAATGAATAAAATAACAAAAGATTTCAGTGTTGTTATTTATCTATTAAATACCCAGTTAAACTCACTGTTTCTAAATGCACAGGGTGTGTGTTGCCCAAGTCCAGAACAGTCCAGAACAGTACAGAATAGTCCAGAACAGCCCAGAACAGTTCTCTGGAACTTCTAGGTCACAGCTGAGCATGTTTTATTTCCTGAATTTAGTGTTCTCCCATCGCTAGAGGTGATTCATGTTTATTAATTAGGTTTGTGCAAAAATTATTGTGGTTTTTGCAATTATTGCAATTATAATATAATTTTGCAATTATAACTTTTGCACCAGCCTAATAAAAAAACACCTTGGCTGACAAGCTATGGGAATGGTATGGCCGCCAGAAATGACCTTCACAGTGTTCTAAAAAGCAGTGGCTTCCAGTTCAGAAGGGGTTTGCTGCTCTCCGTCTAATGAGTTGGGGTTCTCTTTTCTCCTCCACGTTCTGGGTTTTGATGCCTCTTAGCAGCACCAGCTCTCATTTGGGAAGCAATTATGAATCGTTAGTAAAAGCTCAACTTTTTTAAGAAGCAAAACCAGCAAGAAAATTCAGCACGTCCCGGTTTTCTAGACAGCATGCTCGAAGACCACACCCAGGCACTTAATAATTTAGCCTTTTGGGCAAATTTCTCATTAGAGTAGATCGAAAACATGAATAATGCAGGCATTTGTGAATCACACTGCTCGGCGGTGCCCGCACTGGCTAGGAAACACCTGAAGCAGTTGCAGAGGGGCTCAGGGTGACCAGATCCGGTGACTGGGTCATGATGACACCAAATTTGGTTAATGGGAATCCCAGGTCATGTCCGATGGTATCAAACCACAGCTGCTGCCTGCTGCCTTCTGCAGGTCTTTCAAGTCAAATGTCTCATGCCAGTCAAAATGCCTGCCAGGAAATCAGACTCTATTTCCCTAGTTCTTTTTTTTTTTTGAGAGGGAGTTTCACTCTAGTTGCCCAGGCTGGAATGCAACGGCACGATGTAGGCTCACCGCAACCTCCGCCTCCCGGGTTCAAGCGATTCTCCTGCCTCAGCCTCTCGAGTAGCTGGGATCACAGGCATGCACCACCACGCCTGGCTAATTTTGTATTTTTAGTAGAGATGGGGTTTCTCCATGTTGGTCACGCTGGTCTCAAACTCCCGACCTCAGGTGATCCGCCTGGCTCGGCCTCCCAAAGTGCTGGGATTACAGGCGTGAGCCACCGTGTCCAGCCTATTTCCTTAGTTCATTTTTCTTCCTTTTTTCTTTTTTTTTTTCTTTTTTTTCTTTTCTTTTTTGTTGAGACAAGGTCTCCCTCTGTCACCCAGGCTGGAGTGCAGTGGTGCAATCACAGCTTACTGCAGCCTCAGCCTCCTGGGCTCAAGTGATTTCCCCCACCATAGCATCCCCCGTCACCAGTAGTTGGGACCGCAGGCGCGCACCACCATGCCTGGCTAATGCTTTATTTTTTGTAGAGACGGGGGTCTCATCAAGTTGCCCAGGCTGGTCTCGAACTCACCAGCTCAAGCGACCCTCCTGCCTCGGCCTCCCAAAGTGCTGGGATTTCAGGCGTAAGCCACAGCACCTGGCCTCCTCTTTTCCCCCCTTGTTCCCCAGATCATTCTTGCATTCCTAATCTCCTCAAACCCCAACACGTCTTCATCCTCAGCCAATGACCTTGCCTTCTTCTTAAGAAACTAGTAATGACCGGAGGAGAGTGTCCCCAAGTTCCCTAGATGACATCGTCCCTCTCCCAGCCTCTGCATCCACTCACTCTGCCTTCCTGCCTTAGCTATAAAATGAATCAGCAGGTCGGGTGCGGTGGCTTATGCCTGTAATTCCAGCACTTTGGGAGGCCAAGGCGGGCGGATGATGAGGTCAGGAGTTTGAGACCAGCATGGCCAACATGGTGAAACCCCGTCTCACTAAAAATACAAAAAATTAGCTGGGCGTGGTGGTGCATGTCTGTAGTCTCAGCTACTCAGAAGGCTGATGCAGGAGAATAGCTTGAACCCAGGAGGTGGAGTTTGCAGTGAGCTGAGATCATGCCATTGCACTCCAGCCTGGGCGACAGAGTGAGACTCCGTCACGAGGAAAAAAAAAAAAAAGAAGCATCCACAGAACCATCCACAGCCTATCTAAAGCCAGCCCCTCCACCATCTAAACTGGATGCCGTTCCTGCCACCCTCTCAACACATCACTCCACGTACTCTCCCCTCCCTCTCCCGTGCCATCAATTTCTCTCTCCCTAATAGATCTTTCCATTAACATAATATAACCGAAAAAGGGACTGAGGCAGGAGTCCCCATTGACTGAGGCTGATGCAGCAGTTTGAGGACACGCCAGGGAGGAACACCAGCCACGGGAGCATCTGTGACCTGTGCGTTTCCAGAGAGGGTTTGGGAACTTCACTCTTTTTTTTTTTTTTTTTTTTTTTTTTTTGAGACGGAGTCTCGATCTGTCGCCCAGGCTGGAGTGCAGTGGCCGGATCTCAGCTCACTGCAAGCTCTGCCTCCCGGGTTCACGCCATTCTCCTGCCTCAGCCTCCCGAGTAGCTGGCACTACAGGCGCCCGCCACCTCGCTCGGCTAGTTTTTTGTATTTTTTAGTAGAGATGGGGTTTCACCGTGTTAGCCAGGATGGTCTCGATCTCCTGACCTCGTGATCCGCCCGTCTCGGCCTCCCAAAGTGCTGGGATTACAGGCTTGAGCCACCGCGCCCGGCCGGGAACTTCACTCTTTAAAGGGGAAAGAGTAAGCAGGAGGGATAAAGGAAGGGAGGGTAGGCAGAGAGGCAAATGGTCACATTCTCTCAAGGCTCTGATTAGCGATTAATAAATCTACATTTTACATGCCAATGAGGCATTCGTCTCCAGCTCAGGAAATCTACATTTTACATAAGGTAAACATGTGAAAAAAGGAGTAAAAACTAAACGATGCATTCATCCTGAGCTCAGTAAATCTACATTTTACACAAGATAAACATGTGAAAAGAGGGAGTGAGGAGTCCATGGTGCATTCATCTCAAGCCCAGAGAATCTACATTTTATATAAGATTAAACGTGTGAAAAGAGGGAGTAAAGACTCCGTGATGTGTTGATCTGAAGCCCAGTGAATTTACATTTTACATAAGATAAAGGTGAAAAGAAGGAGTAGAGGAAAGACTCCATGACGCATTCATCTCAAGCCCAGTGAATCTACATTTTACATAAGATAAACCTGTGAAAAGAAGGAGTAGAGGAAAGAGTCCATGATACATTCATCCTGAGCTCAGTAAATCTACATTTTACGTAAAAGACAGTAAACTTGAAAAGTAGTAGTAAAGACTCTGTAATGCTTTCATCGTAAGCCCAGTGAATCTACATTTTATATAAGATAAACATGTGAAAAGAAGGAGTAGAGGAGTCCATGGTGTGCTCATCTCAAGCCCAGTGAATCTACATTTTACATAAGATAAACATGTGAAAAGAAGGAGTAAAGGGTTTATTCTGCATTCATCTTGAGCTCAGTAAATCTGCATTTTACGTAAGATAAACATGTGAAAAGAGGGAGTAAAGAGTTTATGCTGCATTCATCTTCAGCTCAGTAAATGTACATTTTACATAAGATAAAGTAAACATGTGCAAAGGGGGAGTAGGGGAAAGGGGCCATGCTGCATTTATCTCAGGGTAGGTGGAAGGATGATTTATGGTCTTGTGCTTGTCCTATCCATGTGAAAATAAGCTGGTAATCGACATTGTCAGTGTGAGATTTAGCAGAACTTGCTTTTAGGGCTAGTTTATAGGGGGAGATGTATCCTGAAAGAATTAGGGGCTCACTTTGTGAGCAACTTGTGAGGGAGACCATCTGGGAAAATATGTAAACTTCTATCATGATGGGCACCTGGCTTATGCATGAGGCTAGAACACAGGGTTATGAAAATATAGATCTCCGTGGCCGGGTGTGGTGGTTCACGCCTATAATCCCAGCACTTTGGGAGGCGAGGGTGGGAGGATCACGAGGTCAGGAGATCAAGACCATCCTGGCTCACATTGCGAAACCCCATCTCTACTAAAAATACAAAAAATTAGCCGGGCATGGTGGCGTGCACCAGTACTCCCAGCTACTCGGGAGGCTGAGGCAGGAGAATGGTGTGAACCTGGGAGGCAGAGCTTGCAGTGAGCCGAGATTGAGCCACTGCACTCCGGCCTGGGTGACAGAACGAGACTCTGTCTCCAGAAAAAAAAAAAAAAAAGAAAGAAAATATAGCTCTCTGCTTGGGAACAAAAGGGAAGGCAGTATTGCATGACTGTTTCCAAGCTTGACTTTCTCTTTGGCAGAGTGAGTTTGGGGTCCTGAGACTTTATCTTCTTTCACAATACAAACATGCTGGCGTATGGATCCTATCTTTTAAACAAATTTTCAATATGGGTGGCAAACACAGGAAAAGATGCTTAACATTATTCATCATTAGAGAACACAGATTCAAGCCACCGTGAGGGCCCAGTGGCACACGCCTGTAGTTCCACCCACTCAGGATACTGAGGCAGGAGGATCACATGAGCTCAGGAGTTTGAGGCTATAGTGTGCAATGTTCGTGCTTGTGAATAGCCACTGTACTCTAGCCTGGGCAACATAGCAAGACCCTGTCTCTAAAATTTTCTTTTAATTAAAAAAATAGGCCGAGTGTGGTGGCTGACGCTTGCAATTTCAATGCTTTGGGAGGCCGAGGCAGGACGATCACTTGAGCCCAGGAGTTTGAGACCAGCCTGGGCAACATAGTGAGACCCCGCCTCTAACAACAACAATAAATTACAAATAAATAAACAAAACCACAATGAGATGCCAATACCCATTAATGAAAATGCCCAGAATGAGGAAGGCTGACCCATGCCAGGCATTGGCGAGGGCATGGGAGGAACTGGAACCCTCCTTCCCCGCTAAACTCACTTTCCTCGGAATAACAAATGCATTGCTCAAGTACTGAGCAACTCTCTTGGCTCTCCTTCCACTCTTCAACGTGTTTTCCTTCCTGAATGTACATTTCCTTTGGAAAACACAGTGGAAGTGTCGATCACATGACCCAGATGGTTCTATGCCAACTTCCTCCCCAAGAACTGGGATTCTTTTTTTTTTTTTTTTTTGAGATAGAGTTTCGTTCTTGTTGCCTAGGCTAGAGGGCAATGGCGCGATCTCGGCTCACCGCAACCTCCACCTCCTGGGTTCAAGCCATTCTCCCACCTCAGCCTCCCGAGTAGCTGGGATTACAGGCATGCAGCACCAAGCCTGGCTAATTTTGTATTTTCAGTAGAGATGGGGTTTCACCATGTTGGTCAGGCTGGTCTCGAACTCCTGACCTCAGGTGATCCACCCGCCTCGGCCTCCCAAAGTGCTGGGATTACAGGCGTGAGCCACCGCCCTCGGCCAGAACTGGGATTCTTAAAGGACACCTCCGTCCCATCCTGCTAAAAACCAGCCACAACTATAACCACCACCACCTGTGGCGCACACATTTGGTGTCAGCATTAGTGAAGCACCTCCAGGCTACTACATTTGAGGACTTCTTGCCAAGAAGTTCTCCAGCAGTTTTCACCCAAAACCTATTCTTGCTGTTTTTGCTATCTGGCCAACCCTGTGGTCACTAAATCAATGTTTCAGTTTTTGAGCAGGGGCAAAAATATATATAGATATATAGATAGATATAGATACAGATATAGATACATATTGGGAGAGCCCCAAACTGCTTAGGCACGTGTGAAATGCTATAGCAGAAAAGAAACAAAACGCTATAGGACGCTGATTTTTTCATGAACAAGAAATGTGAGCGGCTCCGTCTCAACTTACGGATGAGCTGGAGGCAACATTTAATGAAGACTTAAGTGAGTTAATTAAGGAGAAACTGCAACTAAACCGCACATAATAGGAGAACCAGCATCTCTGGCTCCAGAGCCCCGTATTTTTCTCTGTCTGCACTTGTCCATGATGTGGGTTCCCTGGCGGGGCGGGGGTCTCCCTGTATTGGTCAGACGGCCCCATGAGATTCAGATCCCAGGAAAAACCATCCAATAAAAAAAACATTGGCCGGGCGCTGAGGCTCAGACTGTAATCCCAGCACTTTGGGAGGCCGAGGCGGGCGGATCACGAGGTCAGGAGATCGAGACCATCCTGGCTAACATGGTGAAACCCCATCTCTACTAAAAAATACAAAAAATTAGCCGGGTGTGGTGGTGGGCGCCTGTAGTCCCAGCTGCTCGGGAGGGTGAGGCAGGAGAATGGCGTGAATCCGGGAGGCAGAGCTTGCAGTGAGCTAAGATTGCGCCACTGCACTCCAGACTGGATGACAGAGCCAGATTATGTCTCAAAAAAAAAAAAAAAAAAAAAAAAAAAGCTTCAAGACCTGGGACAGATGTCGGAGTTGAATTCAGAGGATTGTTCCAAAGCCTCAAGAACTCTCATGCTGGCCGGGTGCAGTGGCTCACGATTGGAATCCCAGCACTTTGGGAGACCGAGGTAGAAGGATTGCTGCAGGCCAGGAGTTTGAGACCAGCCTGAGCAGCATAGTGAGACCCCATGTCTACAAACATTTAAAAAGTTAGCTAGGCCTGGTAGTGCGTGCCTGTAGTTCCAGCTACTTGGGAGGCTGGGGTGGGAGGATTCCTTGAGCCCAGGAATTCACGACTGCAGTGAGCTACTATTGTGCCACTGCACTCCAGCCTGGGTGACAGAGCGAGAACCTGTCTCAAAAAAATAATAATTTCAAAAAACCCTCATGTTCTTATCTAGATATGACCTTGAATTGACAGAAAGAAGCTCAGGAGACAGGAGATCCCATCCTGCCTTTGGCTTTTCTAGCTGTCTGACCTGGGGAAATTGACTTAATCTCTTAAACATCAGTTTTCTTATTTTTATTTTATTTATTTATTTTTTGAGAGACAGAGAGTCTGGCTCTGTGCCCCAGGCTGGAGTACAGTGGTGTGATCTTGGCTCACCGCAACCGCCACCTCCTGGGTTCAAGCAATTCTCATGCCTCAGCCCCCCGAGTAGGTGGGATTACAGGCCCATACCACCATGCCCAGCTAATTTTTATATTTTTAGTAGTGATGGGGTTACACCATTGCTACATTTCACCTGGCCATCGTTAGCCAGGCTGGTTTTGAACTGCTGACCTCAAGGGATCCACCCACCTTGGCCTTTCCAAGTGCTGGGATTACAGACGTGAGCCACTATGCCCAGCCTGATGTCAGTAAATTCTTTTTACCAACCCTGCAATCGACCACTTCCTGGTGCTGGGGCTCTGAGACCTTGCTCACCTCAAGTGATCCACCTGCCTCGGCCTCATGAAGTGCTGAGATTACAGGTGTGAGCCACCACGCCCAGTGAGTTTTCTTTTTTCTTTCTTTTTTTCTCTTTTGAGACGGAGTTTCACTCTTGTTGCCCAGGCTGGAGTGTAATGAGGCGATACTGGCTCACTGCAACCTCCGCCCTCCAGGTTCAAGCAATTCTCCTGCCTCAGCCTCCTGAGTAGCTGGGATTACAGGCATGTGCCACCATGCCTGGCTAATTTTTGTATTTTAACTAGATACAGGGTTTCATCTTGTTGGACAGGATGGTCTCAAACTCCTGACCTCGTGATTCGCCCGTCTCAGCCTCCCAAAGTGCTGGGATGACAGGTGTGAGCCATCATACTTACCCATAACATGCTCACATTTTCATTTACCTTCTTGAACATATCAAACAGTTACAGTAGCTGTTTTAATCTCTTTATTAATTCTATCTTTGTCATTTCATTTCATTGGTTTTTCTCCTCTTCCTGGGGTATAATCCTTGCTTCTTGGCATACCTGGTGATTATTATTTTTTAGAGACAGGATCTTGCTGCGTGGCCCAGGCTGGAGTACAGTGGTGCCACCATAGCTCCCTGCAGTCTCAACCTCCCGGGCTTCAGCGATCCTCCCACCTCAGCCTCTCAACTGGCTGGGTCTACACGTGTGCACCACCACCCCTGGCTAATTTTTTAGTTTTACTTTTGTAGAGATGATGTTTTCCAGTCTGGTCTTGAACTCCTGGCCTCACTATGTTGCCCAGTCGGGTCTTGAACTCCTGGCCTCCAGCTGTCCTCCTGCCTCAGCCTCCCAAAGTGCTGGGATTATAAGTGTGAGCCAACACTTCCTTCCATCTGGTATTTACTGGATACCAGGTATTGTGAATTTTACCTGGTTGGGCGCTGAATATTCTTCTGTTTAAAAAATATATTCTTGAGCTTTGTTCTGGGACATGGTTAAGTGACTTGGAAATAGCATAATCCTTTTTCTTTCCTTTTTTTTTTTTTGAGAGGAAGTCTCAGTCTGTCACCCAGGCTGGACTGCAGTGGCACAATGTCAACTCACTGCAACCTCTGCCTCCTGGCTTCAAGTGATGCACCCACCTCAGCCTCCCGAGTAGCTGGGACTACAGGTGCGCACAACCACGCCTGGCTAATTTCTGTATTTATAGTAGAGAGGGGGTTTCACCATGTTGGCCAGGCTGGTCTCAAACTCCTGACCTCAGGTGATCCGCCCACCTCGGCCTCCCAAAGTGCTGGGATTCCAGGTGTGAGCCGCCACGCGCAGATGCGTGATCCTTTTGAGACTTGCAAAACTAGAGCAACCCTTAGTCTGGGGCCAATTCCGCCGCCCCACGAAGGCAATGCCCCTCTGAACGCGTGACTCAATGCCCCAGGTATTAAGAGGCTTTTCACTTTGTCTGCTGGGAACATGAACGGTTCTCAGCCTTTTGTGGGCTTTGGAATTATTCTGCCTGTTTCTATTGTGTGATTCTTTCCCCTGACCTTGCTTGGGTAATTTCCTCCTGTGCGTGAGCTGATCCAACTCAGCTCCAGAGTCAAGAGGTATCCTTCGCAAAGCGCCAGAGTTTGTTTTTTTGCACATCTCTCCCGTGGGATTCCATCCTGCAAATTCCAGCTGCTTTGGCCTGCTCAAACTTTTTTTCTTTTTTTTTTGGAGACGGAGTCTCGCTTTGTGGCCCAGGCTGGAGGGCCATGGTGTGATCTTAGCTCACTGCAACCTCCACCTCCCAGGTTCAAGTGATTCTCGTGCTTCAGCCTCCTGAGTATCTGGGATTACAGGCATGCACTACCATGCCCAGCTAAATTTTTTGTATTTTTAGTAGAGACAGGTTTTCAACATGTTGGCCAGGCTGGTCTCGAACTCCTGACCTCAAATGATCCACCCACCTCAGCCTCCCAAAGTGCTGGGATGACAGGTGTGAGCCACCGTACCTGGCCAGGCCTGCTCACACTTTCAGCTCTGTCTCCTGCACTCAGGGAGACCACTGGGCTCTGCCCGGCTGCCCTCCTCCCGTGGCACCTGGAAAATTTGCCTCATTGGTTTCTCCTGTGCCAGAGATCACGGTCTTTAGTGCTGTCTATTGACTGGTGTCTAAAAACTCCTTTTCGTATGTATTGTACAGTTTTGTAGGTATTTAAAGCCAGAGGGTTAATCCATCTTGGCCATAAGTTGGGGAAGTCTCCACAATTTTTAAAACAGTTTGGGAGGCTGTGGTGGGAAGATTGCTTGAGGCAGGAATTCGAGACCAGCTTGAGCAACTCAGCAAGAACCCCCATCTCTACAAGAAAATAAAAATACTAAAATTAGCCGGGCGTGACAATGTACGCCTATAGTCTCAGCTACTCGGGAGGCTGAGGTGGGAGGATTATAGTCTCAGCTTCTCGGGAGGCTGAGGTGGGAGGATCGCTTGAGCCCAGGAGATCAAGGCTGCAGTGAGCCATGTTCACACCACTGCACTCCAGCCTGGGTGACAGAGTGAGACCTTGTCTAAAGAAAAAAATAAAACATTTTAAGTTCCTGGAAGGGTGAGTTAAAGGCTATATAAAGAATTAAAGCTTTTTTAAAATCACATTCCCAAATTATTGGTCAAAAGGGAGCAGTTGGCAAGGTGTGGTGGCTCATGCCTGTAATCCCAGCACTTTGGGAGGCCGAGGCGGGTGGATCACCTGAGGTCAGGAGTCTGAGACCAGTCTGGCCAACATGGCAAAACCCCATCTCTACTGAAAATACAAAAATTAGCCAGGCATGGTGGTGCACACCCGCAATCCCAGCTACTCAGGAGGCTGAAGCAGGAGACTCACTTGAACTGGGGAGGCAGAGGTTGCAGTGAGCTGAGTCAGCGCCTCTGCACTCCAGTCTAGGTGACAGAGCAAGACTCCATCTCAAAAAAAAAAAAAAAAAAAAAAAAAAGAATTAAAGCTTTTGGTGGCTCACGCCTGTAATCTCAGAACTTTGGGAGGCTGAGGTAGGCAGATCGCTCAAGCTCAGGAGTCCAAGACCAGCCTGGGCAATGTGGTAAAACCCCATCTCTACAAAAAAATTAAAAACTTAGCCAGCCTTGGTGGCTCACACCTGTAATCCCAGCTACTCAGGAGGCCGAGGTGGGAGGATCACTTGAGCCTGGAAGGTTGAGGCTGTAATGAGCCCTGATTGTGCCACAGTACTCCAGCCTATACAGCAGAGCAAGACCCTTCCCAAAAACAAAAACAAACTGCTGTTTCACGTGTTTTGTACAGTTGTAGGTATTTAAGGCAAGAAGGGGAGATGTCCACAATTTCTGTAAACGTTTCAAGTTCCTGGAAGGGGAGGTGTGGGTTAGAGGCTATAATAAGTATTAGGGTTTTTGATAATAAGAAAATATGGGCTAAGCATCGTGGCTGTAATCCCAGCACTTTGGGAGGCCGAGGTGGGTGCATCACTTGAGGTCAGAAGTTCGAGACCAGCCTGGCCAACATGGCGAAACCCCATCTCTACTAAAAATACAAAAAAAAATTAGCCAGGTGTGGTGATGGGTGCCTGTAATCCTAGCTACTCAGGAGACTGAGGCAGGAGAATCGCTTGAACCCAGGAGGAGGAGGTTACAGTGAGCCGAGATCATGCCATTGCACTCCAGCCTGGGCAACAAGAGCAAAACTCCATCTCAAAAAAAAAAAAAAAGAAAAGAAAAGAAAAAAAAAGGGCATATATGTGTGCGTGCAACAGAATACAGAATATTTATTTCCAGAGGAACCCTGACTTCTCCAGGCTCCTCGGTTTATCCTTCCTTGTGGGCATGAATTACGCAGCTGCCTATAGATGTCACCAGAGGAAGGCACGTTGGAGGGAATAAAAATCCCAGAACGAGAACCACAGCACCACGGCAGAGGGCCAGAGCATGAGTGGAAAGGCCGGTGTCAAACGCAGAAGCGGGTTTTGTTTTAAATCACGACATCTAATGGCTCACACCCGCAATCCCAGCATTTTGGGAGTCTAAGGTGGGAAGATGGCTTGAGCCCAGGAGTTGGAGACCAGCCTAGGCAACATAGCGAGACCCTGTCTCTACCAAAAATAAAAAAAAAAGTCGGGTGTGTGGCATGCATCCACGGTTCCAGCTACTCGGGAGGCTGAGGCAGGAGGATCGCTTGATCCCAGGAGTTTGAGGCTGCAGTGAGCTCTGATCACACCACTGCACTCCAGCCTGGGTAACAGAGACCCTGTCTCAAGTAAAAAATAAAATAAAATGAAAAATAAAATTAAAATAAATAAATAAAATGAAATAATAAAATAAAATGACATCAACCCACAGAACCCAAATCTTTCCCCAGGGTAGAGTGATGCCGTCACTGAAACAAACATGACCATCAGCAGCCAAATTAAACGTGGGCCAAGGGGAGAGTGCGTGAGGAAAGATTCGGTTATGCTTGGGGATTTGGACCAGTTTAGTTGAGGTCAATTTTTTCAGATTTTTCTTTTCCAAAGCTGGTTCTGGAGCGGAGTTCAGGAGCACGCTCTTCACAAAGAGGCTCTCTGTGGGTCGGCCCTGCTCGGTGGGATTTCATTAACGTCACCAACTTCATTCTCCAAGATGCTGAATGTGCAGCGTCCATCAGTGAACGAGATCCGAGGTCTCATGAAGTCAGCTTTCTGGTGAAGGAGAAAAGAAACACAAATAAACAAGCAAATAAACGCCCGAGGCGGAAACAAGATGGCGTGAGGGTCAGGTTCCTTGAACTCATGTTCTTTTTTTTTCTTTTATTTTCCTTTTATTTTCTGAGACAGAGTGTCATGCTGTCACCCAGACTGGAGTACAATGGCACGATCTCAGCTCACTGCAAGCTCCGCCCCCCAGGTTCAAGCGATTCTCCTGCCTCAGCCTCCTTAGTAGCTGGGATTAGAGGCACCTGCCACCATGCCGGGCTAATTTTTGTATTTTTAGTAGAGATGGGGTTTTACCATGTTGGTCAGGCTGGTTTCGAACTCCTGACCTCAAGTGACCCACCCACCTTGGCCTCTCAAAGTGCTGAGATTAGAGGCGTGAGCCACCGCACTCGGCCAAGCTCATGTTCTTGAGTCACCGTCTGTCCTTTATAGAGAAGCAGTTTGGAGATTTCATCATATGTGTCTGAGGCCGGGTGCTATGGCTCACGCCTGTAATCCCAGTAATCCCAGTACTTTGGGAGGCTGAGACTGGAGCATTGCTTGAGCCCAATAGTTCGAGACCAGCCTGGGCAACATAGTGAGGCTCTATCTTCTCAAAAAATAAAAATTAGCCAGGTGTGGTGGTGCATGCCTGTGGTCCCAGCTACTTGGGAGTCTGAGGCAGGAGGATCACTTGAGCCCAGGAGGTCGAGGCTGCAGTGAGCCATGATTGCATTGCTGCATTCAGCCTGGGTGACAGAGCAAGACCTTGTCTCAAAATAAAATAAAATAAAATAAATTGTCTGAATCTCTTTTTGGCAAAGCAATCTGACAATGTTTCTTGTTTCAGAGAATCAAGAATATTCTCTGAAAGAATCAAGCTTATTTTCAACCTAAAAGCCAACTAACTCTCTCTCACAGGGGAATACTGTGCGTGGTGATTACTGCAGTGTGTGTGTGTGTGTATGTGTGTGTATGTGTGTATGTGTGTGTATGTGTGTGTATGTATGTGCATGTATGTGTGTGTGTATGTGTGTGTGTGTGTGTGTGTGTGTGTTAAAGACTGCTTTGTCATGCAGACTACAGCTCCAGCCTCACCTCACTGTAATTTACTGTGGATATTTTGCATTATGTAGGCAGCACCTTGTACAAAACAGGAGATTTGCGGGGGGCAAAAAAAAATCCAGTCCCAACTCAGGTGTGCTATAAACTGGCTGACCTCAGATGAACCTTGTTATCTTGCTGAGCCCAGGTTTTCTCAACTACAACCATAATAATAAGACTTTGCCTCTAAGTTCAGCATGGGGAATAATGACCGTATGAAAATACAGACTCAGCCTGGGCAACATCGTGCGACACCTGTCTCTGCCACAAATTTAAAAATTAGCCAGGCACAGCGGCTCACGCCTGTAATCCCACTGCTTTGGGAGGCAAGGAGTTTGAGACCAGCCTGGGTAACACAGCGAGACCCCATCTCTGCGAAAAAGTCAAAAAGTTAGTGGGGCATGATAGCGTGCGCCCGTAGTCCCAGCTACTTGGGAGGCTAAGGCAGGAGGATCGCTGGAGCCCAGAAGTTCGAGACTGCAGTGAGCTATAATTGCACCACTGCACTCCAGCCTGGGTGACACAGCAAGACTATGTTGCCTCTGCTGGTCTCGAGACACCCTTGTAGTCTGCTGTCCCCTCCATGTAGGATGCAGTTACATTGATAATCTTCATCGTTTTACAGATGGGGAAATTGAGGCTTGAATGATTTACCCAAAGTTAGCAAATGGTAGAGCTGAGACTTGAAGCAAGCTGACTCTGGCATGTTCATCTTAACTCCCTGGAGACAAGGAGCTCAGAACCCAGTGGCCTGGCTGCCGCCAGGAGTGAGGAAAGGGAAAAAAAAAATTGCAACCTGGCTTACTCTTTTGTCTCCAGTGGAAAGAAAGAGGCAGAAGTGGATATTTCAAGATGTTGTTGTTGTTATTATTATTACTGAGGCAGCGTCTCACTCTGTCTCCCAGGCTGGAGTGCTGTGGTGCAATCTTGGCTCACTGCAACCCCCACTTCCCAGGCTCAAGCAATCCTGGCACCTCAGCCTCCCGAGTAGCTGGGACTGCAGGCACGTGCCACCATGTCCGGCTAATTTGTTTTGTAGAGACGGGGTTTCACCATGTTGCCCAGGCTGGTCTCGAACTCCTGAGGTCAAGTGATCTGCCTGTCTCGGCCTCCCAAAGTGCTGGGATTATAGGCATGAACCACCATGCCCAGCCAAGACATTATTCTTTTGTAAACATAGTTGCTCTTAGCATATGGTTCTCAACTGATGGGCGTGTGTGTGTGTGTGTGTGTGAAGTTCTCTCTGGAAAACTTTTCTCTGGGAGAAAATTCTAGATTTCACTGTTTTACATTTCAAAGTTGCCAGTTTGTTAAAAAATCAGGCTGAGAAGGAACACATTAGGACAAAAATGTGACAGACTGTCATTAAAGCAAGCAAGACTAAGGATGGAATTTTACAGACTTTGCAGAGAATTCTCGGATCAACCTATGGACGCGGCGGCTGATTTTAACAGGAGCTGCAAGAAGAGTCTAATCCCTTTTGTCACAAATGTATCTGGGGCCAGAGCCCGATTTCCTGCTGCCCTTGGGGGACTTTTTAATCATTTTTTTCCTCCAAGCTTAGAGTATACATCAAATCCCAGGTCCACACTGACCCCCACTCTGGGCTGGAAGGGCCTGAACTCTCCCAAGAGAGTGGGGGTGGAAGAGAAGCTGGGAAATGCAAAGTCATTTGATGGGTGTGACACCGGGCACAGGTTGACCATCAAGCCAGGGAGGAGGCCTTTATGCCCGAAAGTCCCTGAGCCTGTTCCAGGGATGGGGTGAACCACTCCTGTACCCACCCAGGCTAGCCTAGGTGTGCTGTGTGCCGAGGAAGCTTCAGGGAAGAGAGAGGGAGGACAGAGGGAGCTTGGATGCCCAGGAGTTGTTCAGTAAAGCGAACGGAAAGCGAATATTCCAGTCTGGGACAGTCAAATCACATGAGAGAGGAAAGCCGATTGTCACGGAAGGTTGAGGGCCAGGGCTAGGGAACGGAAAACCACACGCTCAAAATCCTGGTCAGTGCGTGTCCACCTTAATGGGTGCGTGTCCACCTTCCTCCACTGTGGGGCCAGCGCGGGGCCAGAGCCCCGGCTGGGAGGGGATCCTACACTTATTTTTTTTTTTTTAATTGTGGTAAAATATGCGTAACATGAAATTTGCCATTTTAGGCCGGGCGCGGTGGCTCAAGCCTGTAATCCCAGCACTTTGGGAGGCCGAGACGGGCGGATCACGAGGTCAGGAGATCGAGACCATCCTGGCAACATGGTGAAACCCCGTCTCTACTAAAAAAAAATACAAAAAACTAGCTGGGCGAGGTGGCGGGCGCCTGTAGTCCCAGCTACTCGGGAGGCTGAGGCAGGAGAATGGCGTAAACCCGGGAGGCGGAGCTTGCAGTGAGTTGAGATCCGGCCACTGCACTCCAACCCGGGCGACAGAGCGAGACTCTGTCTCAAAAAAAAAAAAAAAAAAAAAAAAAAAAAAAGAAATTTGCCATTTTAGCTATTTTTGAGGGTACAATTCAGTGGCATTTGCTACATCAAAAATATTGTGCAACCGGGCTGGGCATGGTGGCTCACGCCTGTAACACCAGCACTTTGGGAGGCCGAGGCAGGCAGGAGGTCAGGAGTTCAAGACCAACCTGGCCAACGTGGCAAATGTCTGTCTCTACTGAAAATACAAAAATTATCTGGGCATGGTGACGGGCACCTATAATCTCAGCTACTCAGGAGGCTGAGGCAGGAGAATTGCTTGAACCTGGGAAGCAGAGGTTGCGGTGAGCCGAGATCATACCACTACACTCCAGTTTGGGTGACAGAGCGAGACTCTCAAAAAAGAAAAAGAGAGAGAGAGAGAGAAAAAAAATATTGTGTAACCGTCACCACCACCCATCTCCAGAACTCTTCCATCTTCCCAAACTGAAACTGTCCCCATTAAACCCTCACGCTCCATCCCCCTGACCCCCAGGCTCTGATAACCAATATTTCACTTTTTTACTGTCTCTATCAGTTTGACTATTCTAGGTACCTTATATAAGTGGAATCATGCTGTATTTGCCTTTGTTTTTTATTTTTTTATTATTTTTTTTTAACGGAGTTTTGCTCTTGTTGTCCAAGCTGGAGTGCAGTGGCGTGATCTCAGCTCACTGGAACCTCCACCTCCCATGTTCAAGCGATTCTCCTGCCTCAGCCTCCTGAGTAGCTGGGATCACAGGCACACACCACCACGCCCGGCTAATTTTTTTGTATTTTTAGTAGAAACGGGGTTTTGCCATGTTAGCCAGGCTGGTCTCGAACTCCTGACCTCAGGTGATCTGCCCGCCTTGGCCTTCCAAAGCGCATGAGCCACTGTGCCCGGCCTTTTTGTTGTTTTTCTGAGACAGAGTCTCACTCTGTCACCCAGGCTGGAGTGCAGTGGCACAACGTTGGGTCACTGCAACCTCTGCCTCCTGCGTTCAAGCAGTTCTCACGATTCAGCCTCCCAAGTAGCTGGGATTACAGGCGTGTGCCACCACACCCAGCTAATTTTTTGTATTTTATCAGAGATGGGGTTTCACCATGTTGGCCAGGCTGGTCTCAAACTTCTGACCTCAAGTGATCCACTTACCTTGGCCTCCAAAGTTCTGGGATTACGGTGTGAGCCACCACACCCGGCCATATTTGCCTCTTTGTGACTGACTTATTTCCTCCCCTCCCCCTACTCCCTTCCTTCCCTTACTTTCTTTTCTTCTTTTTCTTTTTTTTTTTTTTTTTTGAGACAGGGTTTGCTTTGTCCCCCAGGCTGAAGTGCAGTGGCATGATCTCTGCTCACTGCAACCTCTGCCTCCCTGGCTCAAGCAGTCCTCCCACCTCTGCCTCTCTAGTAGCTGGGACTACAGGAACACACCACCACACTTGGCTTTTAAATTTTTTGGTAGAGACGAGGTCTCACTTTATTGCTCAGGCTGGTCTTGAATTCTTGGGCTCAAATGATCCTCCTACCTCAGCCTCCCAAAGTGCTGGGATTATAGGTGTGAGTCACTGCGCCCAGCTGTGACTGTCTGATTTCACTGAGCATGATGTCCTCAAGGTTCATCCACACAGCAGCAGGTGTCAGCATTTATTTCCTTTTTAGGGCTGCATAATATTTCATTGTGTGGATAGACCACATTTTGTTTATCTATTCATTGGTAGGTGGACTCCCGGGTTACTTCTACCTCTTGGCTATTGTGAATAATGCTGCTATGAACATGGGTGTACAAATATCTGTTAAGGACGGGTACAGTGGCTCATGCCTGTAATCCCAGCACTTTAGGAGGCTGAGGTAGGAGGATTGCTGGAAGCCAGGAGTTTGAGACCAGCCTGGCCAACATAGCAAGACCCTATCTCTACAAAAAAACAAAAAACTTAGCTGCACATGGTGCGGAATGCCTGTAGTTCCAGCTACTTGAGAGGCTGAGGCAAGAGAATTGCTTTAGCCTGGGAGGTTGAGGCTGTAGTGAGCTATGATCTAGCCACTGCACTCCAGCCTAGGGGACAGAGTGAGACCCCATCTCAAAAAAAAAAGGTTAAAAAAATCTCACAAATATCAGCTGGAATTCCTGCTTTCAATTCTTTGGAGCATCTACCCAGAAGTGGAATTGCTGGATCTACTTTTTTTTTTTTTTTTTTGAGACAGAGTCTTGCTCTGTCACCCAGGTTAGAGTGCAATGCCAGGATCTCAGCTCACTGCAACCTCTGTCTCCCAGGTTCAAGAAGCAATTCTTACGCCTCAACCTCCCGAGTAGCTGGGGCTACAGGCGCCCACCACCACGCTTGGCTCATTTTTGTATTTTTAGTAGAGACAGGGTTTCACCATGTTGGCCAGGCTGGTCTCGAACTCCTCACCTCAAGTGATCCACCCGGTTCGGCCTCCCACAGTGCTGGGATTACAGGCATGAGCCACTGTGCCCGGCCTACTTTTGTTTTTGAAGTGGGTTGGGCTGGGCCTGGGTTGCTCAAATCCCAGTATAGCACTGGCATAGGATGTATCACTGTCCTCAGTTCCCAGCACTTGGGTCTCCTCAGCTGTGAAAAGGGATAGTGATAATAGTGGCAATCACAGGGTTGTTGTGAGAGATACTTAAGATTTTGTAGAAACACCCACACAGGCTGGGCGTGGCGGCTCACATCTGTAATCCCAGCACTTTGGGAGGCCAAGGTGGGAGGATCACTTGAGTGCAGGAGTTCAAAACCAGCCAGGGCAACACAGTGAGATCTCGTCACTACAAAAAAGTATAAATTGGGCGGGCGTGGTGGTGTGCACCTGTAGTCCAAGCTACTTGGGAGGCTGAGGTGGGAGGATTGCTTGAGCCTGGGAGGCAGGAGGCCGAGGCTGCAGTGAGCTGTGATTGCGCCACTGCCTTCTATCCTGGGCAACAGAATGAGACCCTGTCTCAGAAAACCAGAAAAAAAAAAAAAAAAGAAAGAAATTATGATTTCAAGACCCAAGGAAATTGCTTGTTAATTTTTTAAAATAATCTTTTAAATAAATAATTTAAAAACGAAACACCCACATATTGTGCACATTGAACGGTGCCTGGCACCCGCTCAGCTTTGAATCATTTCTGCCATGATGGTGCCATCAAATCCCCAGGGAAGGGGAAGCAGGCGCCCTCACGGCCACCAGGGGGCGCCGCTGCACAGCTCTGAGTCCTGGCTGGGCCAGGCTGGCATCTCCACTGCCCATCACCTCCCACCATTGTCCCCCTCCGTCTTCAGGCCGGGCCTCCACTTTCTCCTCTCACCCATTCTGCTATTACTTCACACTCTCATCCCTCCTACGTCCTTACTTTCACCCAGGATCAGAAAGTGCCCCACAGTGTCCAGGCCACATCATCTTGTCCCATGCCCTATGTCCCTTCCCTCCCAAGGGAAGCTTTAGCCCATACCTTGCACCATTTATCCGGCCAAGGGCTCTCCCTCCGCAGGTAATGACCTTGTCCCTTCTATCTCTGGATGGTTTCTCTGAGGGTCAGGTGAAGTCATGTGTGGGGAAGTCGCTCATAGAGACACACCAGGGTCTGGTGCAACGGCTCACACCTGTAATCCCAACACTTTAGGAGGCCAAGGCAGGAGGATCGTTGGAGGCCAGGAGTTCCCACCCTGGGAACAATGGCAAGATCCCATCTCTACAAATAACTTAAAAATGAGCCAGGTGTTGAGGCATGAACTTGTAATCCCAGCTACTCAGGAGGCTGAAGTGAGAGGGTCGTTCGAGGCCAGGAGTTTGAGGCTGCAGTGAACTATGATCACGCCACTGCACTCCAGCCCAGGTGACAGAATGAGACCCTGTCTCAAAAATAAATAAATAAATAGGTAAATAAAAATTAGCCAGGTGGGGTGACACAAGCCTATAATTCCAGCACTTTGGGAGGCTGAGGCAGGAGGATTGCTCGGGGTCAGGGGATCGAGACCAGCCTGGGCAATATCTCTATAAAAAAATTTAAAACTGAACCAGATGTGGTGGTGGGCATCTATAGTCCCAGCTACTCAGGAGGCTGAAGCGGGAGGATCACTTGAGGCCAGGAGTTCAAGGCTGCAGTGAGCTATGATTGCACCACTGCATTCCAGCCTGGGTCACAGAGTGTAACTGTGTCTCTAAAACAAAACAAAACCAAACCAAACCACAGCCCGGAGGTGGTGGCAGCATTGGGGCAGCTGCAGTGAGCCTCAGGCCAGAGGCCCATGCCTTCCTCAGGAGCTCTGAGGAGTCCTTCCCGGTCAGAACGCACTCCAGGAATTGCACTTTTCCAGCAGGGCTGGTGAGGTGTCCACAGACCTGAGCAGACCTGGCCCCTGGGAGAGAGGCCTGTGGGCATCGAGGCCAACTCTAAAGGGGTAGCTGCATTTGTAGCCCAGCTCCTGGGCACTTACTAGGCCCGAATGTGGGCTCCGCGTGGCCAGAGAACAGGAAAATGCAGATTGTTTTTTCACAGGAAATCTCCAAATGTTTGAGTATTGGCAGTTAGTTACAATTATTTTCAAACTCTTCATGGGCCAATCAAGGCAATCTACAGCCAGGCTTGGCCTGTGGGTACCATTTTGCAGCCTCTGATGGAAGCTTTTTTGTTTTGTTTTTGAGACAGAGTCTCGCTCTGTCGCCCAGGCTGGAGTGCAGTGGTGCAATCTCGGCTCACTGTAAACTCCGCCTCCCAGGTTCATGCCATTCTCCTGCCTCAGCCTCCTGAGTAGCTGGGACTTCACGCACCCATCACCATGCCCGGCTCATTTTTTGCGTTTTTGGTAGAGACGGGGTTACACCGTGTTAGCCAGGATGGTCTTATCTCCTGACCTCGTGATCCGCCTGCCTAGGCCTCTCAAAGTGCTGGGATAACAGGCGTGAGCCACTGCGCCCGGTTGACGGAAGCTTCTTGAAGACACTGGTCAGTGCTAATGGTCAATGCCTTGTAGCACTGACTACAGGGATAACCTGAGTTTTAAGCTGCCTGGGTGATCTTTATTTTATTTTTATTGTTAATGTTTTAATTTTTTTTTAGGGGCAGGGTCTTGCTGTGTTGCCCAGGCTGCAGTGCAGTGATGTTATCATAGCTCACTGCAGCCTTGACCTCCTGGGCTCATGCAATCCTCCCGACTCAGCCTCCTGAGTAGCTGGGACCACAGGAACTTGCAAACATGCTAGGCTAATTTTTTAATTTTTGGGGGGTGTGTGGGAGGGGTTGGTTCTCACTGTGTTGCCCAGGCTAGCCTCAAACTCCTGGCCTCAAGCAATCCTCCCTCCTCTGCCTCCCAAAGTGCTGGGATTATAGAGCTGAGCCACTGTGCCCGGCTGAGCCTCACTCCTTCTCATGGAAGACTTTTTGCCCGAGCACTGATAGACACTTGGTAACCCCACTATAGCGTGGGCACTGGGCTCTTATAAACAGGGGGCATCACATTCTCCCCTTGGTCACCAGGATGACATTTCTGGGTGCACACAAGAAATGTCAACTGTGCTGGGTGTGGTGGCTCATGCCTGTAGTCCCAGCTCCTTGGGAGGTTGAGGTGAGGGGACCGCTCGATCCCAGGAGTTTGGCATTCATTGGTGACCTCCCAGGAGCAGGGGACCACCAGGTTGCCTAAGGAGAGGTGAACCGGCCCAGGCCAGACACGGAGCAGGTCAAAGCTCTCGAGCTGATCAGCAGTGGGATGACACCTGTGAAGAGCCTCCGCCCTCCAGCCTGAGCCACACAGTCTCTACTGAAATTCAATTAATACAATTATGCTTTAATATAATCTAATAATGTCAACTCGCACACAGATTCTTCAACCACCCAGGAAAGGCTGACCTCACACTGCACATGGATGGCGTGACATCTCCTGAATGCGGGGAGAGCGAGCTTGTCCTCGCAGCCACATCAACAGAAGCCAGAGACTGGGGCCAAGAAGAAAGACCCTGCGGGGCTGGGCTGGAAAGCCCTGGACGCCCAGCTCTTCACACCCACTCAGTGCGTGTGATCACAGCTGTAGGATCTCGAACAGATGCGCTTGGCAGATGGCCTCTGAAGGTGGTGAAATGGGGCTTCACGTGGCCAGCTGGTATCTGCATGCAATAAGAAGCCGGGTGCTGCCACCGCCCTCCCCCTGTTTGTATCCAGGGGACGGGACTTCTTGTGGAGGTCCCGGTTAGTCTTTTCTTCTGACCCCAAGCAGGCAGCTGGATCAAGTTGTCCTGAGAAGGTGATCCATTTCCCTAGTTGGGGGTGTGCAGTGCTGAATGCAGCTCTCCCAGACACATTTATTCCATATACACCCCCTTCCCAAATTCCATGGAATGAACGAAGTCAGATTTCAACAAGGATGACTACAGCCCAGGGCGAAATAACTCTGGTCTTCCCTCTCTGTAGCACCCCAAACTGTTTATGTTTTATTTTTTATTTCTTCCTTTTTGAGACGGAGTCTTGCTCTGTTGCCCAGGCTGGAGTGCAGTGGTGTGATCTCGGCTCACTGCAACCTCCGCCTCCCAGGTTCAAGCGATTCTCCTGTCTCAGCCTCCCGGGTAGCTGGGATTACAGGCGTGCACCACCACGCCTGGCTGATTTTTGTATTGTTAGTATAAATGAGGTTTCGCTATATTGGTCTGGTTGGTCTCGAACAACTGACCTCAAGTGATCCACCCGTCTCAGCCTCCCAAAGTACTGGGATTACAGGCATGAGCTACCACACCCAGGCTTCGTTTTTCTTTTGAGACAGGGTTTTGCTCGGTCACCCAGGCTGGAGTGCAGTGGTGCAGTCATAGCTCACTGCAGCCTCAAAGTCCTGAGTTTAAGCAGTTCCCTTGCCTCAGCCTCCCAATGTGCTGGGAGCTCAGGCATGAGCCACCACACTTGGCCCAAAACCAAGCTTTCATATCCCAAGCGCTGACCTTTATTAAGTCTAGCCTAATCCTCTATCGTCTCCTAAGCGTCCCTCATGAGTGATCACTTCTGAGTCCTCCCACATGGAGAGCTCACCCACTAGGGGCATATTTTTCTCATTGGAAAAGCATGGTTATTGGAAATTTCCTCTTTTTTAGAAGAACAGGATTGGAGGTGCTCTCTGGGGTGTCCTCCTACCAAGCTGGCTATTGAAGGCCTCGTGGTGCTCGGGGAGCACGGACGACACTCACCGTTGCTTCAGCTTCATCTTGAGCCCAAACAGCGTCTCCACCACCCAGGTCTCCTCAGGCTCAGGGGCGAGCTCCTTCTCTGGCTCCTCCTCAGATTGGTCCGACCACTCCCTCTTCCTTTTCCAGCAAAGGGACCTACATGAGGGGCTGGGATCTACCCCAGGGGCTGAGTAAAGAAACCAGACCACCGTGTAATGCTTCTGCAACTGATCACCTTAGACCCCGACCCCAAACCTCAAAGCACTCTCTATCCTCCCCAGCCTTGCAGACTGCTGGCTTCTCCAAGCCATCTTTCTGACTTTCTCCTCTGTCAACCCCACGTGCTTCTCCTTCTCCTTCCCATTCTTCCATTTCTCTGTCCTCAGAACATTTCCTCATGTCCTTCCCTGGTCCCTGGCTCTCTGAGTCCCTCTTTTTGTTTGTTTGTTTGTTTCGAGACAGAATCTTGCTTTGTCTCCCAGGATGGAGTGTAGTGGTGCAATCTCAGCTCACTGCAACATCTGTCTCGCGGATTCCAGTTATTCTCCTGCCACTCTGGTAGCTGGGATTACAGGTGCCTGCCACAATGCCCAGCTCAATTTTGTACTTTTAGTAGAGACAGGGTTTTACCTTGTTGGCTAGGCTGGTCTCAAACTCCTGGCCTCAAGTGATCCTCCTGCCTTGGCCTCCCAAAGTGCTGGGATTACAGGTGTGAGCCACAGAACCCAGCCTGAATTACTCCAGACTGGAGTGCAGTAGCGCAATCTGGGCTCACTGCAACCTCTTCCTCCCAGATTCAAGCGATTCTCCTGTCTTAGCCTCCCGAGTAGCTGGGATTACAGGCACGCACCATTACCGCCCAGCTAATTTTTGTACTTTTAGTAGAGATGGGGTTTCACCATGTTGGCCAGGCTGGTCTTGAACTCCTGACCTCAGGTGATCTGCCTACCTCGGCCTCCCAAAGTGTTGGGGTTACAAGCGTGAGCCACCGTGCCTGGCCCCCTTCCTTCGTCTTAGTCAATCCTATCCCACCTCTTCTTCCTCCAGTCACCTCACCTGATGGTCCCAACACTTCATCATCCACCACCTCCCGGAGGGGGTACCCTGAGGTGCTCACCTGGGGGCTCTCCTCCTCATCCTCGGTGAGCAGGATGGTCATGATTTTTCCCAAAATCTGTCCCATCCCATGGACTGAGTCTCTGTTCTGTCCAAGGCCTTTTTCTGGACTCTGTTAGGAGCCAGAAGAGTGTGTTATGAATTCTCGAGGCTGGGAGAAGTCAGGAGTGGAGAACAGCTCTGAGAAGATGCTGTTGTCCACCTCAGCTCCCAGGCACCCACGGAGTCCGGTCCTTCCAGTTAGGAAGGTTGGAATCTCTGATGTCATTGGCCATTCCAACCTGGCAACCAGTTTGAAGAAAAACACATGTAACTGCCAGGCTGATCTCTTGTCCCGGAGATGCTGGGTGAATGGTAGCTCCTGCCACTGTCCGGACCTCAGACCACTGTCCACAAGCATCTTCAGGGTCTCCGCATCCCTCTGTTCCCTGTCCCAGCAGAGGCTGTGTCCTCTCCACTCAAAGCCTGAAGCATGGTGGGGTCTCCTCTTCTCTGTACATGCCCATTTCAGAGTCCAATCTGGTGGGAGAGGGAACAGGGTGGGAGAGAAAACTAGGGTAAGCAGAAACGATGAAACCTGACAAGAGTGAGATGATCATGTACAAGAGATCCCAGGAACTTTGACTTGATGAAAAAGTCACATCAGAACACTCAATTTGGCAGAGCTTTTCTGCCGAATGTCCACTGACATTCACTGTCCGAGATTCTGTACTGGGGGCACACGCGTCCTCTGCCCTAAGAGGAGACATTTTGAGGCCTGAAAATCATAGGAAACTGCCCATGAGCTCACACATATTTCTACTGGTGTCCCCAATTTCAGGGAGTCCGTGGATTACCTAAAGCCAGCCCCTCTAGTATGGCTAAGAAACTCTAGTCTATATATCACGTTTTATATCACATGTATTGCTCTGCACTCAGAAATTTCCCTACCATTTATGGATTCTATGAATAAAATATCACATGTACAAAAAGACTAAGTCGAAAAATCTCAGCTGTGTGCAGTGGCTCATGCTTGTAATCCCAGCACTTTGGGTGGCCAAGGGAGGAAGATTGCCTGAGGCCAGCAGTTCAAGACCAGTGTAGGCAACATAGCAAGACCCCATCTCTAAAAAAACAAAACCAAACTAAATTAGCCAGGTGTGGTGGCTGGCACCTGTGTTCCAACAACTTGGGAGACTGAGGTGGCAGGAGGATTGCTTGAGCCCCGGAGTTAGAAGCTGCAGTGAGCTATGATCTTATCACCGCACTGCAGTCTGGGCAACACAGCATGACTTTGTGTCAAAAAAATTTTTTAATAAAATATATGAGTTGTATGACATTCAGAGACCACCCAAAGAACCTGTGGGGTCTTGCTCTGTCGCCCAGGCTGGAGTGTAGGGGTGCAATCTCAGCTCACTGCAACCTCTACCTCTCAGGTTTGAGCCATTCTCCTGCCTCCGCCTCCCAAGTGGCTGGGACTACAGGCATGCGCCACCACATCTGGCTAATTTTTAGATTTTTAGTAGAGATGGGTTTCACCATGTTGGCCAGGCTGTTCTCGAACTCCTAACCTCAAGTGATCTGACCACTTCAGCCTCCCAGAGTGCTGGAATTACAGATGTGAGCCATCACACCTGGCCAAGGTCTTATTAAAACAATTTTTGCCAAGACCAGTGTCCTGAAGTGTTTTCCCTGTGTTTTCTTCTAGTAATGTCATAGCTTTGGGTCTTACATTTAAGACTTAAATTCATTTCGAGTTTATTTTTGTACATGATGAGAAATAGGGATCAAGTTTCATCCTTCTGTTTATGGATACCCAGTTTTCCTACCATTTATTGAAGAGACTGTCCTTTCCCCAATGAATGTTCTTGGTACCTTTGTCAAAAATGCATCCACCATCCTGGCTAACACGGTGAAACCCCGTCTCTACTAAAAAAAATACAAAAAACTAGCCGGGCGAGGTGGCGAGCGCCTGTAGTCCCAGCTACTCAGGAGGCTGAGGCAGAAGAATGGCATGAACCTGGGAGGCGGAGCTTGCAGTAAGCTGAGATCCGGCCACTGCACTCCAGCCCGGGTGACAGAGTGAGACTCCGTCTCAAAAAAAAAAAAAAAGGCATCTACTGGCCAGGCACAGTGGCTCACGCCTATAATCTTATCACTTTGGGATGGTGAAGTAGGTGGACTGCTGGAGCCAGGAGTTTGAGACCAGGCTGGGCTCCGAGGTGAAACTGTGTTTCTACAAAAAAATACAGACACACACGTGTGCGCGCACACACACACACACACAAACATAGCTTGGTGTGATGGTACACGCCCGTGGTCCTGGCTACTTGGGAGGCTGAGGTGGGAGAATCACCTGAGCCTGAGGAGGTCAAGGCTACAGAGAGCTGAGATTGTACCACCGCACTCCAGCCTGGATAACAGAGTGAGATCCCATCTCAAAAAAAAAAAAGACTTCACTGTAGATGTATGGATTTACTTCTGGGTTCTCTGTTCTGTTCCATTGGTCTTTGTATCTGTTTTTATGACAGTGCCATGAGGCTTTAATTCCTGTAGCTTTGTAGTATATTTTGAAGTCATTTAGTGTGACGCCTTCAGCTTCGTTCTTGCTCAGGACTGCTTTGGCTATTTGGGGTTTTTTGTGGTTCTATACGAATTGTAGGATTGTTTTTGCTATTTCTGTGAAGAATTGGTATTTTGATAGGGATTGCATTGAATCTGTAGATTGCTTTTGGTAGTCTGATCATTTTCACAGTATGAATTCTTGCAATCCATCAGCATAAGGTATCTTTCCGTTTTTCTGTGTGTCCTCTTCAATTTATTTCACCAGTGTTTTATAGTTTCCCTTACAGAGACCTTCTCCTCCTTGGTTAAATTTACTCCTAGGTATTTTTTTATAGCTACTGTAAATGTGATTGCTTTCTCAATTTATTTTTCAGCTAGTTCACAGTCAATATACAGAAGTAGTGTTGATTTTTGTCTGTTGATTTTTATATCCTGCAACTGTACTAAATGTATCAGTTCTAAAAGTTTTTTTAGATCCAGGCCTGATGGCTCACACCTGCAATCCCAGCACTTTGGGAGGCCGAGGTGGACAGATCACAAGGTCAGGAGTTCGAGACCATCCTTGCCAACATGGTAAAACCTCATCTCTACTAAAAATACAATAATTAGCTGGGCATGGTGGCACGTGCTTGTAATCCCAGCTACTCAGGAGGCTGAGGCAGGAGAATCGCTTGAACCCAGGAGTCACAGGTTGCAGTGAACTGAGACTGCGCCATTGCACTCCAGCCTGGGTGACAGAGGGAGACTCCATCTCAAAAAAAAAAAATTTTTAGTAGAGTTTTTAGGATTTTCTATATATAAGACCATGTTGTCTTAAAACAGGGATGATTTGACGGCTCTTCTCTAGTTTGAATTCCCTTTCTTTCTTTCTCTTGACTAACTGCTCCGTCTAGGACTACAGACCTCCGTCTAGTACTATTGAATAAGAGTGGTGAGGGTGGGCATTTATACCTTGTCCCAGTTCCAAGAGAAGAAACTTTAAGCTTTTCCCGATTCAGTGTGATGTTAGCTGTGGATTTGTTACATGTGGCCTTTATTGAGTTGACATACATTCCTTCTCTGCCTACTTTTTTCAGAGTTTTGTCATAAAGCAATGTTGAATTTCATCAAATGCTTTCTCCTCATCTCTTGAGATGATTACATGGTTTTTGTCCTTTGTTCAGTTGATGGGATGCATCACATTTATTGATTTGCAAATGTTGAACCATCCTTGTATCTCTGGGATAAATCCCACTTGATCATGGTGAAGGATCTTTTTAATGTGCTGCTGGATTTGGTTTGCTAGCATTTTGTTAAGGATCTTTGCATCTATGTTCATCAGGGATACTGGTCTGTAGTTTTCTTTCTGTGTTGTGTTCTTGTCTGGTTTTCATATTAGGGTAATGCTGGCCTTGTAGAAAGACTTTGGAGGAATCCCTTCCCCTTTAATTTTCTGGAAGAGTCTGAGAAGAATTTGCATTGGTGCTTCTTTAAATATCTGGTAGAATTCAGCGGTGAATCTGTGGTTTTTCTTTGACAGACTTTTTTTTTTTTAGTTTCTCTCTTTCTGCACAGGCTGGAGTGCATTTGCATGATCTTGGCTCACTGCAAGCTCCACCTCCCAGGTTCAAGTGATTCTCCTACCTCAGCCTCCCGAATAGCTGGGATTATAGGTGCGTGCCACCACGTCTAATTTTGTCTTTTGTTGTTTTTTGTTTGTTTGTTTGTTTTTTGAGACAGAGTCTTGCTCTGTCGCCCGGACTGGAGTGCAGTGGTGCTACTTCAGTGGTGATTTCCGAGATTTTGGTGCACCTGTCAACCAAGCAGCCTACACTGTACCCAATGTGTAGTCTTTTATCCACTCTCATCCCAACCTTGCCTCTGAGTCCCCAAAGTCCATTTTTTTTTTTTTTTTTTTTTTTTTTTGAGACAGAGTCTCGCTCTGTCGCCAGGCTGGAGTGCAGTGGCGCGAACTCAGCTCACTGTAACCTCCACCTCCAGGGTTCAAGTGATTCTCCTGCCTCAGCCTCCAGAGTAGCTGGGATTACAGGCGCCTGCCACACTGCCCGGCTAATTTTTTGTACTTTTAGTACAGCTGAGCTTTCACCATCTTGGCCAGGCTGGTCTTGAACTCCTGACCTCAGGTGATCCACCCGCCTCAGTGTCCCAAAGTGGTGGGATTACAGGCATGAGCCACCACGCCAGGTTGACTATGCTTTTCTTAAGCCACCAAAGTGGTAGAATGTCATCCCGATATGGGACCTCTGCCTAGGGGGGCGTCGGGTTTCGATTGAGGGCTGTCTCCCTGGGGATGTCCTTCCTAGAGGCTCGGCGACCTCGTGCTGTGACTCTGTGATGACCCCGCGGCCTCTTCACCCGTGCAGCTTCTCCCTCGTGTGGATCCGGTGATGGCGGATGAGGTTCGCCTTCTGGGAGAAGGTCTTCCCGCAGTCGGAGCACTGGTACGGTTTCCCCCCAGTGTGGGTCCGCCTGTGCGGCAGGAGGCAGGAGTTCTGGGAGGACGCGTTCCCGCACTCCGCGCGGCCGTGGCGCTTCTCCCCGGTGTGAGTCCTCCGATGCAGGATGAGGTGGAACTTCTGGAAAAAGGCCTCTCCGCAGTCGCCGCAGCCGTACGGCTTCTCCCCCGCGTGGATTCGGAGACACGATTTCCGGGAGAAGGACGGCCCGCATTCCCTGCAGCCGTACGGCTTCTCCCCCGCGTGGGAGCGATGGTGCTCGATGAGGCGCGACTTGTGGGAGGTTTTCTCACACTCGGAACACCTGTAAGGCTTTGCTCCCGCGTGAACTGTCCCGGGGACACAGAGGCCTGTCTTCTGGAAGATCGTTTTACCCCTTCTGCCGTCTCTACCGGGTTTCTCCTTTGTGTGAGTTCCCCGTTTGTCGGGCAAACCTTCTCCCTGGAACCACGCCCCCGTTCACTGCACGCAAAGGATTTCTCCGCGGTGTGGACCCCGTGATGCACCATGAGGGCCGATCTGCAGGAGAAGGCTTTCCCACGCTTGGTGCATGCGTGGGGTTTCTCACTACTGGCTCCTTGATCTGCAGGAAATCCCTCGTCACAGCTTAAAACACTTCTACACTGGTGACATCCGCGTGCATTCGCTCCTGAAGGTGGAGTTTCAAGTTTCGAATAGAGGAACAAGTTTCCACCGCCGTCGCACTCAAATCTCCTCCTTGCCAGGTAGGCGTTAGGAGTGAAGTCCAGGTTACACATCAGACTCTTTCCGCACAAGTCACCTGTGTGGACCTGCTGTTTTGATGGAACGAGGTTTGGGCTCTGATGGAGTTTTTTTCCTAGTTGATTACATTCATGAAGCTCATTTCGGGTCCAGTCTTTCTTGTCTATGAATGTATCACTCAAACGTTGGTCTTGGTGTTGCTGTTGGCTACCTGGCTGGGTAACAACTTGCCAAACTTCTAGAAAAAGATAACACAAACTTTTTGTTTTGTTTTGTTTTAGATGGAGTCTCACTCGGTTGCCCAGGCTGGAGTGTACTGGCGTGATCTTGGCTCACTGCAATTTCTGCCTCCCAGGTTCAAGTGATTCTCCTGCCTCAGCTTCCAGAGTAGCTGGGATTACAGGTGTTGGTCACCATGCCCAGTTAATTTTTGTATTTTTAGTGGAGGCCGGGTTTCACCATGTTGGCCAGGCTGGTCTTGAACTCCTGACCTCAGGTGATCTGCTGGCTTCGGCCTCCCAAAATGCAGGGATTACAGGCATGAGCCACAATGCCTGGCCATAAATTTGTTAATCTTGGAGTATTGTATCACAAAACTACTGCAGAAAAGCTTGAAGGGAGGATTCATTTTGTGGTTTCAAGTCTTAATTGCCTGTAATCCGAGCTGCTCAGGAGGCTGAGGTGGGAAGATCGTTTGAGCCTGGGAGGTTGAAGCTGTAGTAAGCCATGATCACACCACTGCACTCCAGCCTAGGTGATGGAGTGAAACTCTGTCCCAGAAAGTAGCAAAACCAAGTGCCCGGTACCTCCCTTGAGGCCCAGGTTACACGAGGCCTTCGCTCTCCACACTTCCTACGTTCTCCTGACCTATGCTCCCTTTCATTCCGTATACCAAATGGATTTTCTCAAAGCATGAGGCCCTTTTTGTTGTTGTTGAGATGGAGCCTCACTCTGTCGCCAGGCTGGAGTGCAGTGGTGCAATCTCAGCTCACTGCAACCTCAGCCTCCTGGGTTCAAGTGATTCTCCTGCCTCAGCCTCCCGAGTAGCTGGGATTACAGGCACCCACCACCATGCCCAGCTAATTTTTTGTATTTTTAGTAGAGACAGGGTTTCACTGTGTTGGTTAGGCTGGTCTCGAACTCCTGGCCTCAGGTGATCCACCCACCTCGACATTCCAAAGTGCTGGGATCACAGGCGTGAGCCACTGTGCCCGGCCATGAGATCTTTATTATTAAAGGAATTATCTTGGAGCTAGAGGCATTTTCTGCAGTGACTTATCCTCACATGGACCTATGGATCTTTAAGATGTCCAACAGAAGAATACTAGAGTCCACACAAGCCATCCTGTCCTCAGAGTCAGACTCCCTGCTGTCTCCTGATGCCTGTATTACCACTTTGTTTTTGTTTTGGGGACACGGTCTCACTCCGTTATGCAGGCTGGAGAATGGGGGTATAATCATGGCTCACTGCGGCCTCAAACTCCCTTGCTCCAGCGATCCTCCCACCTCAACCTCCCAAGTAGCTGGGACTACAGGTGCATGCCACCACATCCAGCTAGTTTTTAAAATTGTTTTTGTAGATATGGGGGTCTTACTATGTTGCCCAGGCTTGTCTTGAGCTTCTGGCCTAAGGCGATCCTTCTGTCTTGGCCTCCCAATTAGCTGGGATTATAAAAATTAGCCAGGCACAGTGGCTCATGCCTAGTTTCTTTTTTTGTAGAGATGGAGTTTTGCTATGTTACCCAGGCTAGTCTCGAACTCCTGGCCTCAAGCGATTCTTTTGCCTCCGCCTCTCTAAATGCTGAGATTACAGGCATGAGCCACCACACCTGGTGTATCTTCATTTACATTTTAAACCAAAGACGCTACCTGCTGCCTCACCTCTGAGGCTCATGTCCAACTCAAGGGAGTCACTCCTCTGTTTAGAAGTTCCCGGCTGTGTGCAGGGGCTCACGCCTGTAATCCCAACACTTTGGGAAGCCAAGGTGGGCAGATCACCTGGGGTCAGGAGTCTGAGACCAACCTGGTCAACATGGTGAAACCCCATCTCTACCAAAAATACAAAAATTAGCCAGGCATGGTGGTGCATGCCTATAATCCCAGTTACTTGGGAGACTAAGGCAGAACTGCTTGATCCCGGGAGGCGGAAGTTGCAGTGACCCAAGACTGTGCCACTGCACTCCAGCCTGGGTGACAGAGAAAGACTCGCTCTCAAAAAAAAAAAAAGTTCATGGCCAGGTGCAGTGGCTCACGCCTGTAATCCCAGCACTTTGGGAGGCCGAGGCAGGCAGATCATCTGAGGTCAGGAGTTCAAGACCAGCCTGACCAACATGGAGAAACCCCATCTCTACTAAAAATAAAAAAAAATTAGCCAGGCATTGTGGCACATGCCTGTAATGCCAGCTACTATGGAGGCTGAGGCAGGAGAATCACTTGAACCTGGGAGGCGGAGGTTGTGGTGAGCTGAGATTGTACCATTGCACTCCAGCCTGGGCAACAAGAGCAAAATTCCGTCTCAGAGAAAAAAAAAGAAAAAAGTTCCAGAGTCGAACTGCTGAATTTCTGAGGTGAAGACCACCTGTTCATTTCCATCAGATTTCTAGGGTGAGACCCAGCCAGGGCTATTTTTAAAGTTCCCCAAGTAATTTCAGTGTGGATCATCAATTAATTAGCAATGTCCTTAACAAATGCTTGACAAAGAATCCTTGTCCTGATCCAAAGAGGGTTTAAAGGAGTGTCCCCCAGAGCTTCTTGAAGAAACATGGACAAATGAAATAACAGCTCTTCTCCCCGTGGGGTTATACTGAGTACAGCCCATTAGGCAGAATGGAGCCGTATTACACCGTCTTAAAAGAAGAATGTAAAAGTCATATAAAAGGTCATACACCAGGCTGGATAGTAGAGTAACCAGATGCATGAAGTAGACAAAGCTGACACTAACCTCTAAGATCGGCCAGGCACAGTGACTCACACTTGTAATCCCAGCACTTTAAGAGGCCAGGGTGGGACGATCGCTTGAGCCCAGGAGTTCAACACAATCCCGGGCAACATTGTGAGACCCCATCTCTACTAAAAAACCTGGAAGATAAGCCAAGTCTCTTTTTTTTTTTTTTTTTTTTTTTGAGAGATGGGATCTCGCCCAGGCTGGAGTGCAGTGGTGTGATCATAGTTCACTGCAACATCGACCTCCTAGACTCAAGCAATCCTCCAGCCTCAGCTTCCCAAAGTGCTGGGACTACAGGTGACAGCTGCCATGCCTGGAGGGTTTAATTACTTCTGATTCCATTACTGGTGCTAGCTGATCTTTCATTGTTGTTTTTCTGAGATGGGGTCACGCTCTGTTGCCCAGGCTGGAGGATCCACAGCTCACTGTAGCCTCAACCTCCTGGGCTCAAGTGAACCTCCCTCCTCAGCCCCCTGATTAGATGAGACTACAGGCGCATGCCATCATACCTGGCTAATTTTGTGTTTTTAGTAGAAACGGGATTTCACCATGTTGGCCAGGCTGGTCTTGAAGTCCTAACCTCATGTGATCTGCCTGCCTTAGCCTCTCCAAGTGCTGGGATTACAGGCGTGAACCACCATGCCTGGCCCCTGAATGAGCGTTTAATAGAAAAGATGCTGCCAACTCCAAATAACCCAGCCCCTTCATTTTCGACAGCAGAAACTTGGTGATCAGCATGAACCAATGCCACGCGAAGGTGAGCTGGGAGGGAGACAGCAGTGATTTAAAGCTGTCAAGTTGGCCAGGTGCAGGGGCTCACGCCTGTCATCCCAGCACTTTAGGAGGCCAGGGTGGGCGGATCACGAGGTCAGGAGATCGAGACCATCCTGGCCAACATGGTGAAATGGCACCTCTACTAAAATTACAAAACTTAGCCAGGTGTGGTGGCGCGCACCTGTAGTCCCAGCTACTTGGGAGGCGGAGGTTGCAATGAGCTGAGATTGCGCCACTACACTCCAGTCTGGGTAACAGAGTGAGAGTCCATCTCAAAAATAAATAAAGTCATTAAGTACACTAAAGGACAGGAATGGCTTTCACCAGTTTGTGGGTGTGAAGAAGACAATGGGGACTAAATTATACATGTAGCAAATATGTTTTTGAGGCATTTCACAGTGAAAGAAAAAGATGAAAAGAACAACAAATGGTACAAAATAACAGCTGTTTTAACAAAGGGCAGATGAATGAATCTCTGAACAGAGGAGAAAGCCTGTTTTATAACCACAGGGAAAATACTGAAAATTCTACCTGAAGACTTAGCAATCGAGGTCTTAGTGGGGACAGCAGAGCAGAATCAAAGGACAAAGGAAAATAGACGGTCAGGCATATGGCTCATGCCTGTAGTTCCACCTACTTGGGAGGCTAAGGCAGGAGGATCACTTGAGCCCAGGAGTTTGAGACCATCCTGGACAACATAGGAAGACCCCATCTCTACAAAAATGAAAAAAAAAAAAGAGCTCAGTGTGATGGCATGTGTCTGAAGTAGCAGCTACTCAAGAGGCTGAAGTAAGAGGATCACTTGAGCTCGGGAGTTGGAGGCTGCAGTGAGCTACGATCACTCCATTGCATTCCAGTCTGGGTGACAAAGCAAGACCCTCTCTCAAAACAAGAAAAAAGAAGGCCAGGTGCGGTGGCTCATGCCTGTAATCCCAGCACCTTGGGAGACAGAGGTGGGAGGGTCATCTGAGGTCAGAGGTTCAAGACCAGCTTGGCTAACATAGTGAAACCCCATCTACACTTTAAAAAAAAAAAAAATTAGCTGAGCATGATGGTGGCATGTGCTTGTAATCCCAGCTACTCAGGAGGCTGAAGCAGAACAGCTTGAACCTGGGAGGCAGAGGTTGCAGTGAGCCGAGATCGTACCACTGTACTCCAGCCTGGGCAACAGCCAGACTGTCTCAAAAAAAAGAAAAAAAAAAATAGAATATGCCTTTCTCTAAAATCCAGGGACAGAAAAGGAATCGTGTAGTGATGTGTGCAGGTGGCAGGATCACTGAGGCATCTCAGGGTTCAGGGCCAAATGTCCACACCTGCTTGCAAAGATGCCAGGCTTTTTTTTTTTTTTTTTTTTTTGAGATGAGTCTCGCTCTGTCACCAGGCTGGAGCACAGTGGCGCAATCTCGGCTCACTGCAACCTCTGCTGCTTCCCAGGTTCAAGCGATTCTCCTGTCTCAGCCTCCCGAGTAGCTGGGACTACAGATGCGCGCCACCACACCAGGCTAATTTTTAGTAGAGACGGGGTTTCACTGTGTTAGCCAGAATGGTCTCGATCTCCTAACCTCATGATCCGCCCGCCTTGGCCTCCCAAAGTGCTGGGATTACAGGTGCGAGCCACTGCGCCCAGCCAAGATCCCAGGCTTTTAAGCCCAGTTGCCTGAAACAAGAGGACATCCGGCAGGGTGTCATGGCTCACACCAGTAATCCCAGCACTTTGGGAGGCCAAGGCGGGTGGATCACCTGAGGTCAGGAGTTTGAAACCAGCCTGACCAACATGGTGAAACCCCGTCTCTACCAAAAATACAAAATTAATCAGGCATGGTGGCACGCGGCTGTAATCCCTGCTACACAGGAGGCTGAAGCAGGAGAATGGTTTGAACCTGGAAGGCAGAGGTTGCAGTGAGCTGAGATTGCACCACTGCACTCCAGCCTGGGCGACTAAGACTCCATCTCAAAAAAAACCAAAAACAAACCAAGAACATCCATGGGTTCTCCTTTGTAGACTTCCAGGAGCCTCATCCCGCAGCCCCCTGCAGGCCACTCACTCACCTGGGAAGCTCCACGTCCTTATCTCTTCCTCCTCCATCCATGGCTCCTTCCCCTGCTCCAAACTGGAGATCACAGCTGGTTTGCTGACTTGACACCCTGTTCAGGAGAAACAGTTAAAGGATTTGTGCTGAGCCAGCTGGGCCTTCCAAGCAAGCAGACAGTTCAGCCTGCAAAACAAACGGTGGACGTCTCAGCCACAGAAGAGCTGTTTCGCTTGGCCGGTAACTTCACAAGGACCCCAGGTGGGATCGAGACTCTTTGACCACTGAAACCCAAGGCCAAGCACTTTTATTTTTGACACAGGGTCTTGCTCTGTTGCCCAGGCTGGAGTGCAATGGCACAATCACAGTTCACTGCAGCCTCAACCTCCTGCACTCAAATGATCCTCCCGTCTCAGCCTCCCAAGTAGCTGGGATTACAGGCATGCATCACCACCCTCAACTAATTTAATTTTTTTTTTTTGTAGAGATGGGGTTTTACTCTGTTGCCCAGCTAGTCTTGAACTCAGGCCTCAAGTGATCCTTCCATTTGAGACTCACAAGTATCTGGGACTGCAGGCACATGCCACCATGCCTGGCTCATTTTTTAATTTGTATAGATCAGGTCTTGCACCTGTGGCTCAAGCAATCCTCCCACCTCGGCCTCCTGAAATGCTGGGATCACAGGCATGAGCCACCATGCCCAGCCTAGCACTTTTAGTGTGTGAGCAGTTCCCCAGTTTTACACAACTAAGGAAAAGAGCTCATGTAACCCGAGGACCACAGGGAAGTCTTCCTCACCCAGAGAGAGCAGGTGGCTGTAGTTCTCCAGCATCACATCCGGTACAGGGTCCTCTGCTCCAGGTCCAGCTGCTGCCACTCTTTCTGGGTGAAGCCCACAGCCACGTCCCCGAATGACAGTGACCCCTGGAACAGCACGTGGCTGATGAATGTGGAGTGGCTGGCACTGGGTACGACGGCAAAGGCGTAGAGGAGATTGCTCTTACCACCTTCTGAGGTCAGCTCTCCCCCTGTTAGGTTAGGTAGGAAGCTGAGCACACCCCTAACTTTGTACTACACTTTGTGGAAGAGAAAACAAAAAAATCTTTAGAAAAAATATCTCGACCGGGTGCAGTGGCTCACGCCTGTACTCCTAGCACTTTGCGGGGCTGAGACGGGCGGATTGCTTGAGGTTAGGAATTTGAGACCAGCCTGGCCAACATGGTGAAACCCCGTCTCTACAAAAAGCAGATTACCTGGACGTGCTGGTGGGTGCCTGTAATCCCAGCTACTAGGGAAGCTCAGGCAGGAGAATCGCTTCAACCCAGGAGGCGTAGGTTGCAGTGAGCTGAGATCCTGCCCTTGCACTCCAGGCTGTACAACAGAGTAAGACTCCATCTCAAAAACAAACAAACAAACAAACAAAATCTCACTACTGGATCTCTTCATTCCTACTGGATCTCTTCATTCCTTCAACAATCAAGCACCTTTCAAGGACCTGGCACGCTGCTGGTGTTCTACCAGGTGCGTGGGGTCAAGGGCTGAACACAAAATCGTTCCTGTTCTAAAGGTGCTTAGAAGTGTTGCTGCAGATGAACACATGAAGAGAGCTGTACCGTAAGACTACACTGTAGGCGGTGGTAGACATGTGGTTACATACAGAATGGGCACGAGGAAGACAGCAGCCAGATCCAACGTACTGTCAAGTGAAGCTTCCTAGGAGGTCACGGGCGAGCAGAATCACGAAAGATAAACAGAGTGATCTGATGTCTGAAGGATATTCCTAGCAGGAGGCCTGGCATGGGCAAAGGAGGCACGGAAAAGTCTGGTAGGAGCCACAAAGAGAATGAAAATGCAGGGTGTAAGGTGTGTGCGGGAGAGGGAGAGAGTGTGCGTAGAAGTGACTGTTTTTTTTCCCTGTAGGAAATGGGGACTCCCACCTCACGGTATTTAAGGAGGGGAACTACAGATGATCTGATGTGGAAGAAAGGTGGGAGGCGCCAGACGAGAGGATAGCAGGAGCTAAATTAGCGCAGGATTCTAATCCTCAATGTAAGCTATGCTCAACATTAAAACAGCAAGAGAAATGCAGAGAAGGGATTCCACAGATGCAGCACAGGGCTTGGCCTCCTTCACCCCTCCCATCCCCTCTCTCCGTGAATTAAAGACCCCCATTTAAACATTTTTAATTTATGCCTTTTAGAAGAAAATATGAGGGTATATATATATATAAAATACATATATATTATCTATTATATCTATATATTATATATAGACATATAGAGACAGAAAGAGAGTTTTTTTTTTTTTTTTTTTTGGAGTGTGTTTTGCTCTTGTCACCCAGGCTGGAGTGCAGTGGCGCAATCTTGGCTCACCGCAACCTCTGTCTCCCGGGTTCAAGCGATTCTCCTGCCTCAGCCTCCTGAGTAGCTGGGATTACAGGCATGCACCACTACGCCTGGCTAATTTTGTATTTTTAGTAGAGACAGGGTTTCTCCACGTTGGTCAGGCTGGTCTCGAACTCCTGACCTCAGGTGATCCGCCTGCCTCAGCCTCCCAAAGTGCTGGGATTAGAGGTGTGAGCCACTGCCCCTGGCCTTAGATCTTTTTGAGACAGAGTCTCTCTCTGTCCAGGCTGGAGTGCAGTGGCGCAATCTTGGCTCACCGCAACCTCTGTCTCCCGGGTTCAAGCGATTCTCCTGCCTTAGCCTCCTGAGTAGCTGGGATTACAGGCATGCACCACTACGCCTGGCTAATTTTGTATTTTTAGTAGAGACAGGGTTTCTCCACGTTGGTCAGGCTGGTCTCGAACTCCTGACCTCAGGTGATCCGCCTGCCTCAGCCTCCCAAAGTGCTGGGATTAGAGGTGTGAGCCACTGCCCCTGGCCTTAGATCTTTTTGAGACAGAGTCTCTCTCTGTCCAGGCTGGGGTGCAGTGGCGCAATCTTGGCTCACCGCAACCTCTGTCTCCCGGGTTCAAGCGATTCTCCTGCCTTAGCCTCCTGAGTAGCTGGGATTACAGGCATGTGCCACCACACCCAGCTAATTTTATTTAAATTTTTTGTAGAGGTGGGGTCTCACTATGTTGTTTAATGAATTTTAGTTTAGATAATTTGAGGCCGGGCAGGTTGGCTCACGTCTGTAACCCCGGCACTTTGGGAAGCCGAGGCAGGTGGATCACTTGAGGGCAAGAGTTCAAGACCAGCCTGGCCAACATGGTAAAACCCCATCTCTACTAAAAATACAAAAGAATTAGCTGGGCATGGTGCCGGGCACCTGTAATCCCAGCTAGTCAGGAGGCAGGAGAAACACTTGAACCCGGGAGGCGGAGCTTGCAGTGAGCCGAGATCGCGCCACCGCACTCCAGCCTGGACCACAGAGCAAGAGTCTGCCTCAAAAAAAAAAAAAAAGTGAGGGTTGGGGGCGCTTTTGTCACCGCGGTGGAGCTCAAGGGGGGATGCTGGGTAGAAAGGGCTGCAGTGGGCGCCCCGGACACAGGCTGCTGGGGTGGTGAGGGATGCTCACAGGCAAATGGGTGACCCAAAGTGTCCCCAACGGTGGGACAAGCATGTGCAGAGGAGGGGCAGGAAGCAGGGCACAACCCGGGGGCAGCAGCAGGGACCGGGAGCTATGTGGGAGGGGGAGAGGCAATCCACAAAGAAGCCCAGATCTCCAATCACCCTGAGGAGCCTGGGTTCTCTTCCAAACTCCGATCTCTAGAAAACTTATCACCAAGAGCTAAAGGCTGCTGAAGCCAGTGACTTTTTTTTGTGGGGGGGATGGGGTCTCACTGTGTTGCCCAGGCTGGAGTGCAGTGGTGCAGTATCGGCTCACTGCAACCTCTGCCTCCTGGGTTCAAGTGATTCTCCTGCCTCAGTCGCCCAAGTAGCTGGGATTACAGGCACACACCCAGCTAATTTATGCATTTTTAGTAGAGACAGGGTTTCGCCATGAGGCCAGGCTAGTCTTGAACTCCTGACCTCAGGTGGTCTGCCCACCTCAGCCTCCCAAAGTGCTGGGATTACAGGCATGAGCTATCATGCCTGGCATCTATGTAGTATATGTACATGTACATACATATAAATATATAATGTAGTTTACATACACGTCTAGTATATATAGACACAATGTCTAGTTTTATACATATACAATGTCTACATAGTTAATACGTGTCTTTGTAATTTCTATGTAATTTATTCATATATAATTTCTATATAAATATATAATGCCATGTAAATATATAATTTATATAGATATGCCTCTCATGGGTGTATACATGAAATAACATATGAAAAGCACAGAGACTACAAAAGTGCTGGACAGACAGCGCTGAAACGGGTCATTGTCATCTTCAGTGCACAGATTGTCCTAACAGGGAGTCATTCCCAGTGGCACTTGGCTTCCTACAAAACAGTGGCTTCTGTCCGGGCGTGGTGGCTCCCTCCTGTAATCCCAGCACTTTGGGAGGCCGAGGCGGGCAGATCACAAGGTCAGGAGATCGAGACCAGCCTGGCTAACATGGTGAAATTCCGTCTCTACTAAAAATACAAAAAAATTAGCTGGGCGTGGTGGCGGGTACCTGTAGTCCCACCTACTCAGGAGGCTGAAGTAGGAGAATGGCGTGAACCCAGGAGGTGGAGGTTGCAGTGAGCTGAGATTGTGCCACTGCACTCCAGCCTGAGTGACAGAGTGAGACTCCACCTAGAAAAAAAAAAAAAAAAAATAGTGCTTCCAAGGAACACAGCAAGTGAAATGTCCAGCTTCACAGACAGGGCAGGTGTGGCTCGCCACCTTGTTCTAGCCTCTTCCACTGCTCTGAGATATTTCTGGTGTGAAACACCCAGACATCCCTGGCTTCACAAAGCACAAAGAAACCCAGGTTCTGTGAGCGTTTTCCTTCCTGGAGTGGACAGTGGTAAAGTTCACGAGGCCTCGTCTTCCTCTGGGACCAACCCCTTCCTGCCCTGTACACAGCTGCCCGGACAGAGGGCCTAATACACCTGAGCCAGGCTGGACCAATGGAATCCTCCCCAGAGAGCTTTCAAACTGGATCAGCGAAAGGAGGTTCAGTCCCTCACCACGGCAGAACTTGCAGCTGTCAGGAGACGAGCTGTGGCTACACTATTTCTGGCCACATAGACAAAGTCAGCCTGAGAAGAAAGTTACAGAAGCAGAGAACAGGGAACAAGAAAGATTCCTGGCGATACCTGGGTTGCCAGATGCCTCTGGAGCCCGACTGCACACCTGCTCTTCCCAAGGCTTGCGTGCTGCCTTATAGAATTTTTTTTTTTTTTTGAGACAGGCTCTCCATCTGTCGCCCAGGCTGGAGTCCAAAGGCATGATCACAGCTCATTGCAGCCTCGACCTCCTAAGCTCAAGTGATCCTCCCACCTTAGCCTCCCGTGCAGCTGCGAATACAGGCATGTGCCACCACGCCTGGCTAATTTTTGTATTTTTTGTAGAGACGGGGTCTTGCCACATTACCCAGGCTGGTCTTAAACTCCTGGCCTCAAGCAATCCTCCTGCCTCCGCTTCCCAAAGTTCTAGAATTACTTTTTGTTTTTTAAATCCTAACCTACTTCTAGTTGGATTTCTGGCTCTTACAACTTCAAGATTAGAACTTGAATTAGAACTTCTGACCAGTGCACTCCACACTCACACATTCCTAGAACCCAGGGTGAAGAGCGGAAGAAGGAGAAAGCTTCCAGACTGATGGAAAACACTGATGTCACCCACATGCAAAGAGAGCTAGCAGCCAAGGGGGGCGGATCACCTGAGGTCAGGAGTTTGAGACCAGCCTGGCTAATACGATGAAACTCCATCTCTAAAAATACAAAAATTAGCCGGGCGTGGTGGTCCATGCCTATATTCCCAGCTACTCGGGAGGCTGAGGCAGGAGAATCACTTGAACCCAGGAAGTGGAGGTTGCAGTGAGCCAAGATCGTGCCACTGCACTCCAGCCTGGGCGACAGAGCAAGACTCCGAATCTCAAAAAAACATTTTTTTAATTTAAAAAATAAAAACCATCATGGCAAGCAATTTCAGACAAGATCAGGCACGTTCCGGGGGGTGTGGCGGTAGACAGGGCAGGCCATTTCAAGAACACGCAGTTCATTCATTCGTTCCTCTAGGTAATGCAGTGTTACATCCAGGTCACTTGGCGCCACACAAGGCTGTCTCTGTAGGCCTGAGTGTTCTGCATCCTCAAACCAAACAAGCAGAACCACAGACGGCAGCTTTGGCATAATACCTGCTGTTTACACAGAGGGGAAGAAAACTCGCAGGAGATTTGCTGTGGTGTTTCTTTCAAGGTGGTTGTTATTGCGGATGGGTCTGCTACATCTCGCATACAAGGATCAAATATATCTTTAAATGCCTGAAAGAGCTGTATTTCCTCTGAGAAGTAGACACAGTTGTCCAAAACAGACAAGACAACACAAGTCGTATATTAGATGTAATCTGTCTGCTTTTTTTTTTTTTTTTTTTTGAGACAGAGTCTCGCTGTCGCCCAGGCTGGAGTGCAGTGGCGCAATCTCGACTCACTGCAACCTCTGCCTCCCAGGTTCACGCCATTCTCCTGCCTCAGCCTCCTGAGTAGCTGGGACTACAGGTGCCTGCGACGCCCGGCTAATTTTTTGTATTTTTAGTAGAGATGGGGTTTTGCAGTGTTAACCAGGATGGTCTTGATCTCCTGACCTCGTGATCTGCCTGCCTTGGCCCCCCAAAGTGCTGGGATTACAGGCGTGAGCCACTGCACCCGGCCCTCTGCCTGCCTTTTTAAAGTGACAGGAATGTCAGATATAAATTTACAAGCATCAGGCTGGGCGCGATTGCGCAATGGTGCAATCTCAGCTCACTGCAACCTCTACCTCCTGGGTTCAAGTGATTCCCCTGCCTCAGCCTCCCCAGTAGCTGGGATTACAGGCACCTGCCACCACACCTGTCTAATTGTGTGTTTTTATTTTATTTGTTTTTATTTATTTATTTTTTTTGAGACAGAGTCTCACTCTGTTGCCCAGGCTGGAGTGCAGTGGCGTGACCTTGGCTCACTGCAAGCTCTGCCTCCTGGGTTCATGCCATTCTCCTGCCTCAGCCTCCCAAGTAGCTGGGACTACAGGCGCCCGCCACCACGCCCAGCTAGCTTTTTGTATTTTTAGTAGAAACGGGGTTTCACCATAGCCAGGATGGTCTCCATCTCCTGACCTCATCATCCGCCCGCCTCGGCCTCCCAAAGTGCTGGGATTACAGGTGTGAGTCACCGCACCGGGCCATAGTTTTGTGTATTTAGTAGAGACAGGGTTTCACCACGTTGGCCAGGCTAGTCTCGAACTCCTGACCTCAGGTGATCTGCTCACTTTGGCCTCTCACAGTGCTGGGATTGCCAGTGTGAGCCACCACGCCCAGCCTTTATTAGTCACGTTCTTATGAGCATCCGAAATCCCTGCTGAAAAAGCGCAGTAGAAAGAAATGCCACACTCACCTGGGCCATGGTTATTCTTTGCTGTTGTGGGAAAGCAGACACCTGTGAAGGCAGACGTCGGGGTGGGGAGAGAGGATGTGAGAGGCCACGCTTGTCCAGGAGCTCCTGATCAACTTCTGGGACCACCCCACACCCCACCCCTCATGGGCACAGGTGGGAGAAAACCTTCTCTGAAGGGTCCCCATTATCAGAGCAAAGCCCTTACCTTGGAAATGTCATAGGGACTCACTCTTGTGAGGCCTGACTTGGATTTTTGTTTTGTTTTTTGAGACGGGGTTTTACTCTGTTGCCCAGGCTGGAATGCAGCGATACAATCATGACTCAATGCAGCCTTAGACTCCCAGGCTCCAGCGATCCTCCCACCTCAGCCTCCTGAGACACTAGGACTATAGGTGTGTCACATGCCCAGCTAATATATATATATATATATATATATATTTTTTTTTTTTTTTTGAGACAGAGTCTCGCTCTGTCGCCCAGGCTGGAGTACAGTGGTGTGATCTCTGCTCACTGCAAGCTCTGCCTCTTGGGTTCACGCCATTCTCCTGCCTCAGCCTCCCAAGTAGCTGGGACTACAGGTGCACGCACCACACCCGACTAATTTTCTGTATTTTTAGTAGAGAAGGGGTTTCACTGTGTTAGCCAGGATGGTCTCGATCTCCTGACCTCGTGATCCACCCACCTCGCCCTCCCAAAGTACTGGGATTACAGGCGTGAGCCACTGCGCCCAGCCATGCCCAGCTGATTTTTAAATTTTTTGGTAGGGACAGGGTCTCACTGTATTACCCAGGCTGGTCTCAAACTCCTGGGTTCAAGCAATCTGCCTGCCTCAGCCTCCCAAAACCTTGGGATTACAGGGGTGAACCACCACGACTGACTGTTTTTCTTAATGAGTATGTGTATCTGTGTCTCAGTAATCAATGTGCAATTTTCTACAACCCCCATCCATTACCCAAAAATGTAATTATTAGAAATTTATTCTGAAGAAACAGGCTGGACACAGACGCTCACGCCTGTAATCACCACACTTTGGGAGGCTGAGGCAGGTGCATCACCTGAGGTCAGGAGTTCAAGATCAGCTTGGCCAATATGGTAAAACCCCGTCTCTATTAAAAATACAAAACTCAGCCAGATGTGGTGGCACGTGCCTGTAATCCCAGCTACTCAAGAGACTGAGGCAGGAGAATCTCTTGAACTTGGGAGGCAGAGGTCACAGGGAGCCGAGATTGCGCCGTACCACTGCACTCCAGCCTGGGCAACAGAGTGAGACTCCATCCCCCCAAAAAAATTGTAAGAAAACTTTTTCAAGGGGATGGGGTCTTGCTCTGTCGCCCGGGCTGGAGTGCCGTGGTATGGCGCAATCTTGGCTTCCTGCAACCTGTTCCTCCTGGGTTCAAGTGATTCTCACATGCCTCAGCCTCCCATGTAGCTGGGATTACAGGCACACGCTAGCACGCCTAGCTAAATTTTTGTATTTTTACTAGAGATAGGGTTTCGCCATGTTGGCCAGGCTGGTCTCCAACTCCTGACCTCAGATGATCCACCCATCTTGGCCTCCCAAAGTGCTGGGATTACAGGCATGAGCCACCATGCCTGGCCTGTTTTTATTTTTTGTAGAGGCCAGGCACGGTGGTTCACCCCTGCAGTCCCAGCTACTTGGGAGGCTGAGACAGGAGAATCACTTGAGCCTCGGAGGTGGAGGTGACAGTGAGCTGTGATTGCACCACTATACTCCAGCCTGAGCAACACAGTGAGATTCCATCTAAAAAACTTTACATATATATACACACACAAATACACACACACACACACACATATACATATATGTTTTCTGTAGAGTCAGGGTCCCACTATGTTGCCCAGGCTGGTCTCGAACTCCTGGCCTCAAGTGATCCTCCCGCCTTGGCCTCCCAAAGTGCTAGGAAGACAAGCATGCACCACTGTGCCCGGTCTGTTTCTTGTTTGTATACATCCACTACAAACTACAGCACATGTAATAAGTTTGTAAACATACATCTATAAAGAAAAAATTCTGGGCCAGGCACAGTGGCTCAAGCTTGTAATCCCAGCACTTTGGGGGGCCAAGGTGGGTGGATCACTTGAGGTCAGGAGTTTGAGACCAGCCTGACCAACATGGTGAAACCCCATCTCTACTGAAAATACAAAATTATCCGGGCATGGTGGCTCACGCCTGCAATCCCAGCTGCTTGGGAGGCTGAGGCAGGAGAATCACTTGAACCAGGGAGGCGAAAGTTGCGGTGAGCCGAGATCGCGCCATTGTACTCCAGCCTGGGCAACAAAGCAAAACTCCGTCTCAAAAAATAAAATAAAAAAATTTCTGAAGAAAACACAGGGAATATTAACAATGATTATCTTTGCATGGTAGGATTTTGGTTTGGTTGGTTTTGTTTCTTCAGATAGGGTCTCACTCTGTCACCCAGGCTGGAGTGCAGTGGCACGTTCACAGCTTGCTGCAACCTCTGCCTCCTGGGCTCAAGTGATTCTCCAGCCTCAGCCTCCCAAGTAGCTGGGACTACAGACACATACTACCATGCCCAGCTAATTTTTGTATTTTTTCTGGAGACAGGGTTTCACCATGTTGCCCAGGCTGGTCTCAAACTCCTAGGGGCTCAAGTGATCCTCCTGCCTCAGCCTCCCAAAGTGCTGGGATTACAGGCATGAGCCACCTCACTGGGAGGATTTTTTTCTTAACATATTTTTTCTAATTTCTTCAACGATAAACTGGTGCTGTTTCATATGCAAATATTTCATAAGAATATACATGCATTTTACTGGGTTTTCTCCTCATGGGCTCCTATCAATGTCCTTCCCCTGGCGACAGGAAAGCCATGGGGAGGGCTAAAGGTGGAGAAGGTGGGACAGGGCAAGTCTTAGCCATGATTGTGGAACAGTGCAAGAAGCCCCTGACTGGTGCTCCGGAGCCCTGGGCATGAGTGCCGGCTCGCCCTCTACTGAGCCTGGCGGTTCTGAATGTCTCTCTCACACCCATTTTGTTTAGTCTTTGACATGAGAAGGAGAAGCAAAAAACTCAGGTTAAGAAAGCAAATTCTGGCCAGGTGTGGTGGCTCACGCCTGTAATCCCAACACTTTGGGAGGCCAAGGCAGGTGGATTACCTGAGGTCAGGAGTTTGAGGCCAGCCTGGCAAACAGGGCGAAACCCCATCTTTACCAAAAATACAAAAATTAGCCAGGTGTGATAGTGGGCGCCTGTAACCCAGCTACTCGGGAGGCAGAGGCAGGAGAATTGCTTGAACCCAGGAGGCGGAGGTTGCAGAAAGCCGAAATCGGTCGCTAAAAAAAAAAGGAAGCAAATTCTATGGCTTATCATAGTGTAAGAGTTTATTTACTCAAGCTTGTTCAACCCACCTTATTTTGTTGTTGTTTTGGTTTTGTTTAGCAGCCTGAGGCCATGGCTTTTAGTTTCTGTCTCTACTGCTAAGTAGAAAAGAGGGATGAGGAAGGGGCTTTACTGGCCCAATCAGAAACACAAACTAAGAAGCTATGACTGTGTTCTCTCCCTTGCACACCCCTGGTTCCATCGTGGTATAAGCCAGGTCCGGAGGTGCCAGTGGGATGGGCAGAGCGGACGCTTGGGCTGCGCAGGCAGGAGAGGATGATGGGAATTGCAAATGATCCAGAGACAGTGTGGGCCGGGCTTGTCCTCTGAGCACCAGGGACATGCTCTGGCCCTGAGTCCGCAAACTTGCGCTCCCTAAAGCAAGATCCTCTTTCTCTTCCTAGCAAGGCTTCCACTCAATTGAAACCTAGATGATCCCTTGACGTGACCACCCAGGTTTACTCTGTCCCCAAGCAGGCTGGGGCCATTTCAGGTACATGGACCTTGGGTTTTTTATGGAGTTTCGCTCTTGTTGCCTAGGCTGGAGTGCAGTGGTGTCATCTTGGCTCACTGCAACCTCCGCTTCCCGGGTTCAAGCGATTCTCCTGCCTCAGCCTCCCGAGTAACTGAGACTACAGGCAGCCGCTACCACACTCAGCTAATTTTAGTATTTTTAGTAGAGACAGGGTTTTGCCATGTCAGGCTGATCTCGAACTCCTGACCTCAGGTGATCCGCCCACCTCGGCCTCCCAGATTGCTGGGATTACAGGCATGAGCCACCGTGCCTGGCCCCAGGTACACGGACGTTGGGAGCTGCCACCCTCCACGTGGCCCTCTGGCTTCAGCCCTAAGCTATGTGAAGAGGTCTCAGAACTGGGGTCTCGCTTTCCAAAGCAGATTCCTGCTCCCCGCTGCCAAGTTCTTCTTCACAGGAATGTTTTACTCCCGGCATGCCTGGGCCTCGAACACTTGGGCAAATGCACTTGGCTGCCAAGGCTCCGCTCCCCTACTGAGAACTTACCTTCAGGTGGGGACTCCAGCTCCAGCCTCTGCAGACCGGGGTAGAAACAAGCTTGAGGTGCTGAGAGGAGGGACCCACCTTCCTGACAAAGTTCAGTCCTGAGCTTCTGCAAAGACACGAGGAAAACCCGAAATTACAATGACGCAGTGAGGCTCACAAGAAAACATTAGCACACCTGTCACCTCAGCACTTTGGGAGCCTGAGGCAGGAGAATCGCTTGAGGCCAAGGAGTTTGAGACCAGCCTGGTCAACAAACACCCCGCCTCTACAGGGGGAAGAGAAGACATTAGCAGGGTACCTTTACCCCGATAGAGAGAAACCAATCGGTGGCAGAAGGGAAAGTCAGAAAGCCTGGAACATAAGACGGAGTCCATGCGGTTTCCGACTTTGAAAATGGAGGGACCAGCTGGGCACGGTGGTTCATGCCTCTAATTCCAGCACTTTGGAAGATTGAGACGGGTGGATCGCCTGAGGTCAGGAGTTTGAGACCAGCCTGGCCAACATGGTGAAACTCCGTCTCTACTGAAAATACAAAAATTAGCCAGGTGTGGGGGCGCCCACCTATAATCCCAGTTACCAGGGAGGCTGAGGCAGGAGAATCACTGCAACCCGGTAGGCAGAGGTTACAGTGAGCCGAGCTCACACCACTGCACTCCAGCCTGAGTGACAGAGCGAGACTCTGTCTCAAAAAAAAAAACAAAACAAACAAACAACAAAAAAAACCATGGGGGACCCCGTTGGAAAGCAAGCTGGTGGGCTTAGGGAGCTGAGTGTGGCCCCCAGCTGACAGCCAGCAAGGAATCAGGGACCTGAGTCTTAAAACAGAATTCTGCAAACCACCTTAAATGCACTTGGAAGCAGATTCTTCCCAGAGCCTTCAGCTAAAAGCCCAGCCCCAGCCTACACGTTCCTTTGATCCGGAGGCTACCTGGAGCGTGGAACCCATAGGCGAGGCCTCCAGGATTTCTGACCTCCCAAACTCTGTGTTATTAAGTGGGTGTGGTTTTAGTCACCAAATGAGTGGCAATCTATCATACAACAATAGAAAATTACTACAGGCCAGGTGTAGTGGCTCACGCCTATAATCCTAGCACCCGAGGCAAGTGGATCACTTGAGGTCAGGAGTTTGAGTCCAGCCTGGTTAACATGGCGAAACCCTGTCTCTACTAAAAATACAAAAATTAGCCAGGCATGGTGGTGCATGCCTGTAATCCCAGCTACTTGGGAGGCTGAGGCATGAGAATCGCTTGAACCCAGGAGGCAGAGGTTGCAGTGAGCCAGGACTGCACTGCTGCACTCCAGCCTGGGTGACAGAGTAAAACTCCATCTCAAAAAAAAAAAAAAAAAAGCAAGCATAAAAGCAAACCTGAATACCAAAACAAAAATATATACATTGCATAGATCCCACTAACTCAAAAAACAATAATATTAGAAAATAAAAAGAATGCAAAAAAATATTTAAACCCCTAAATATGAAATGAATCCATACTTGAAAATATTCCCAAAGAAATACCAGGCCTATATGTTTTTTAGGAATTTTATCAAACTCTCTTCAAGACTTTTGTAATGTGTAGAAGTGGTTTATTCTGGTTTTCTATGTCAGTCAATTTTAGCAATTTACAATTTTCTGCAAATGTGTCTTACTTAATTTCAGATTTATGCCATTAAATGATTTATAGTAACATCTCATTTTTAAAAAATCTACTGGCCAGGCGTGGTGGCTCACGCCTGTAATCCCAGCACTTTGGGAGCCCGAGGCGGGTGGATCACCTCAGGTCAAGAGTTCAAGACCAGCCTGGTCAACATGGTAAAACCTTTTCTCTACTAAAACTGCAAAGAAAAAAAATTAGCTGGACATGGTGGCACATGCCTGTAGTCCCATCTACTCGGGGAGGCTGAGGCAGGAGAACTGCTTCAACCCAGGAGGTGGAGGTTGCAGTGAGCCAAGATCATGCCACTGCACTCCAGCCTGGGCAACAGAGCGAGACTCCATCTCAAAAAAAAAAAAAGCCCAGGCACGGTGGCTCACGCCTGTAATCCCAGCACTTTGGGAGGCTGAGGCGGACAGATTGCCTGAGGTCAGGAGTTCGAGACCAGTCTGGCCAACACAGTGAAACCTCATCTCTACTAAAAATACAAAAAAATTAGCCGGGCGTGGTGGCGTGTACCTGTAATCCCAGCTACTCCAGAGGCTGAGGCAGGGGAGTTGCTTGAACCAGGGAGATGGAGGTTGCGGTGGAGCCAAGATCGTGCCACTGCACTCCAGCCTGGGCAACAGAGCAAGACTCTGTCTCAAAAAAGAAAAGAAAAGAAAAGAAAATCTACTGTATCTGAAATCATCTTGTCTTCCATTCTAAAAATAGCTTATTTCTATTCTCCCTTGATCAGTGCAGACTGAAGTTTGTCTAATTTATTAGTTTTAAATACAAACCAAATGTTTTTGGGGAGGTAGTTTAAACAAATCCTTTCCAATAAGTGATTTTAGCTTTTTAACTTTTTACTTGAGTGACTTGAGACTCAAAGGAAAGTCTCAAGAATAGTACAAAGAATTTCCAAATACCCTTCTCATCTAGATCTTCCAAATACTAACATTTTACCACATTTGTGCAGGCGGCTGGAGGGACTTCAGGGCTGATGAAAAACGTCCCACCACAAGGTGGCAGAGCACACACGAGCGGCACCTGGGCGAGGCTTTGTGCGGGCAGGAAGCCCCTCGTGCTAGAGTCCATCCCAGGGCTGTGGCATGGCTGGCGTTCATGACCCAGAAGGAGAGGGGGCAGGGCCAGCTCCTGGGTATCTCTGAGAGCTTTAGGGTCTTTTTTTTTTTTTTTTTTTTTTTTTGATATGGAATCTCACTCTGTCACCCAGTGTAGAGTGCAGTGGCACGATCTCCAACCTCTGTCTCCTGGGTTCAAGCGATTCTGCCTCAGCCTCCTAAGTAGCTGGGATTACAGGCCCCTGCCATCATGCCTGGCTGATTTTTGTATTTTTGTAGAGACAGGGTTTCCCCATGTTGACCAGGCTGGTCTTGAACTCCTGACCTCAGGTGATCTGCCTGCCTCAGCCTCCCAATGTGCTGGGGTTAAAGGCATGAGCCATCACGCCCAGCTAGCCTTGGGGTCTTGATAGTCACATGGTTTGTCTCATACATGGCCGGCAGATGTTAGGTGCATTTTCCCAGGTATGCACAGCAAGAGATCTCTAAATAACTACAAATCTGCATGTACTTGGGCTACGATTAAAACCACTGGGGCCAGGCATGGTGGCTCACACCTATAATCCCAGCACTCAGGAAGGCCAAGGCGAGAGGATGCCTTGAGCCCAGGAGTTCAAGGCCAGCCTGGGCAACATAGCAAGACCCCTGTCTCTATTAAAAAATAAAACAGGCCAGGCGTGGTGGCTCATGCCTGTAATCCCAGCACTTTGGGAGGCCAAGGCAGGTGGATCACCTGAGATTAGGAGATCAAGATGAGCCTGGCCAACATTGTGAAACCCTGTCTCCACTGAAACTACAAAAATTAGCCGGGTGTGGTGGTGGGCGCCTGTAATCCCAGCTACTAGGGAGGCTGAGGCAGAAGAAACACTTGAACCCGGGAGGCAGAGGTTGCAGTGAGCCGAGACAGTGCCACTGCATTCCAGCCTGGGCAACAGAGTAAGATTGTCTCAAAAAAAAAAAAAAAAAAAAAAGAACATTACTCAATTTAGGTTTAATATCTCATGATTAGATTCAGGTGATACATTTGTGGCAGAAATTTCTTTTTTAACCTGTTCTTTTTTTTAAGTGGAAAAACACTTTATTCCATAAAACAGAGTAAGTATTCCTCTCTTCTTTTTAATTTCTCCTCATATGCTTTTATCTTTGGGGGTTTGTGCTTTTTTTTCCTTTTTAAATGTCTTTTTCTGGGAGACACAGACTGGACAAATGGGGGTGGATGCTCCCTATTCTTTTTTCCATGCTAGTCACCTCAGCTGAATGTTATTACGCTTCACTTTTTATTTAATACATATATCAGGACTACAATAATAAGTTAAAAAGAAAAAACTTAATTCTTGGAAAGGTTTTATTAAAACTAATAAAATAATTGGCTTGTATTTAAGATTAATAAAACCGACCAGAATCCAGGCACAATTGAGCAAGAGAAGATATGAAAAAGACAATTTCAGATACAGTCGAGGTTTGAATTTTTTTTTTTTTTTTTTTGAGATAGGGTCTCACTCTGTCACCCAGATGAGACTGCAGCGGCATACGCTTGACTCACTGCAACCTCTACCTCCCAGGCTCAAGCGATTCTCTTGCCTCAGCCTCCTGATAGCTGGGTTTACAGGCGTGCGCCGCTACTGTCCAGCTAATTTTTTTTTTTTTTGGTAGTTTTAGTAGACACGGGGTTTCACCATGTTGGCCAGGCCAGTATCCAACTCCTGACCTCAAATGATCCACCCGCCTTGGCCTCCCAAAGTGCTGGGATTACAGGCGTGAGCCACAGCGCCTGGCCATGGTCGAGTTTTATAATTGTAAGATTACTATAAATAATTGCCACAAATTCAAAATTAAATGGGACACTTTCCTAGAAAATATAAATTACTAAAATTGGCAAACACAAAACCAGAATAAACCACTCAACATTAAGTTGATCCATCCTAAAAAATACAGCCATTGGAGAAACACCAGGAATTTATCACATTCTACTCAAGATTTCTGCAATGTCCACAACTCAAAGTGAATTTATATCTAAAATATATGAAAAAAATGCTAAAAATAAGAAAAAGACAACCCTGAAAGAAATACAGGCAAAGGTGATGAACATACAAAGCAATCTTACACTGATTATGGCTACACTCCTGTCTAGTAAATAAACCAAAACATAGATGTACAGCAATGTTGGCCGGGGGGGTGGCTCACACCTGTGATCCACTTGAGGTCAGGAGTTTAACACCAGCCTGCCCAACATGGGGAAACCCCGTCTCTACCAAAAATATAGAAATTAGCCACGTGTGGTGGTGGGCGCCTGTGATCCCAGTTACTCAGGAGGCGGAGGTTGCAGTGAGCCCAGATTGGGCCACTGCACTCCAGCCTGGGTGACAAGAGACTCAACCCCCGCAAATAAAAGATATATAGCAATTTTAAGTTTCAGTTTAATCTCAGTGAGGGAGAGTACAAAGGGTCAACGGTATTTTTTTTTTTTTTTTTGCCGCCACCTCGCCCGGCTAGTTTTTTGTATTTTTTTAGTAGAGACGGGGTTTCACCGTGTTAGCCAGGATGGTCTCGATCTCCTGACCTCGTGATCCGCCCGTCTCGGCCTCCCAAAGTGCTGGGATTACAGGCTTGAGCCACCGCGCCCGGCCCGGGTCAACAGTATTTATGAGGTTTTAGTTCTGTAGAAAATCTGAACCCAGCATACTTTTTTTTCCCCCACATCCATTCGGCTCAGAATGAAGTAAACTTTTGACATCTGCTCAATCTGGATCATGAGTACAAAGGTTTCTTTTTCTTTTACTTTGCTATGTATTTAGATCTCTTCTAATATTACTAATCAAAAATAGCAAAAAAGAATTACGGACATGTCATAGGAAAAACCTCCTTCAGGCCGGGCAAGGTGGCTCACGCCTGTAATCCCAGCACTTTGGGAGGCCAAGGTGGGTGGATCACGAGGTCAGGAGTATGAGACCAGCCTGACCAACATGGTGAAACCCTGTCTCTACTAAAAATACAATAATCAGCCGGGTGTGGTGGCGCCTGCCAGTAATACCAGCTACTCAGGAGGCTGAGGCAGGAGAATTGCTTGAACCCGGGAGGTGGAGGTTGCAGTGAGCTGAGATCGTGCCACTGCACTCCAGCCTTGGTGACAGAGTGAGACTTGGTCTCAAAAGAAAAGAAAAGAAAAACCTCTTCCAATAAGACCCAAGGGAAACTCGTGATAGAAAAACCACCACCACAAAAACATTTGGTCTTATCAAGATTTAAAACTACAGTACCAGTTTCATTCTTTCCCCAACTCAAGTCAGTTTCATCTTAAAAAAAAGCATCAAAGACAGACATCCTCCACTAACTCCATCACCTCCCACCACCCCGAGTGTTGCTCACTTTTCTTCACTAAGGGCTGGAAAAGAACAGTCTACATGGAACTGGCGCAGCTGCCGCCGCCTCCTCCAGTCTGCAATAGAGGTGCTGGCACTGTCCTGCCTTCATCAGGCGTCTCACATCTCCCTACTCAATTTTCTCACACCCTCGGTCCAACCCTCATAACTCTACTTCCTGCAGGGATGCTTTGACCAACACCCAAATATGATCGTACCTCTGCCTTCAAGTACTGCATTTGCAGCTGGAGCAAGAGGGAGACCCCAGCCTTGGACCCTGCCAGTCAGCCCCCCACCCCGCCCCAGCCTCACGGCCCCGGGCGCCTCCCGTGCCAAGTCCTCAGTGTCACCCATCATTACTTCTCAGGGATGCTCCTCACTGGTCCTGAAAGACCCTATTGCCCTTTCATCTGCAACATCTTATTTTTCTTTAAGTCTGACCTGAAGTCACTCCTTTCCCAGTTTAAACTGACCCTCCCTCCTCTGGGTGTCCATGCATCCTGATAGTTGGGGTAACTGAGAGGGCGCCTACCCCTGGATCGCCCCCACGTTAACGTGACCAACACCTCCGTAGGACTGCATCCAACGAGGGACCCCAGCTCTTTGCTCCGCCAGATTGGACCCAGGCACTCAGTATGTTTTGAATGAGCCCAGACGCCTGAAATAACCCCTCCACACCCTGCCTTCGTTTCCCTCCTAGCTCAGTGCCCACCAATGGCTGCGATCGGAGGGAGGTCTGTATGAGCCAGGTTAGAGAGAAAGAAGGGGGTTACCCTCTGCAAGAGACGGGGACTTTCCCCAACAGCCCCCCTCTTCCCCCTAGACACCCAGGCACCGGAGTGCAGTGGAGTTCAGGGAACTGGATGGGCAGAGAAGCTCCAGGGGAAGGGACGGCAACAAACCCACTCTTGGGGAAGAGCGGGGTCCCCTGTGCAGAGAACGAGCCCCCAGGTCACCTGCATCCAGGTGGTCACAGCGGCAGGTGCCCTGCGCGAGCTTCCAAGGGACGGTGGGGTCCGAGGAGGCAGAGCTGCGGGGGGGGGGGGGTGGGGGGGGCAGTGAGATAAGGGGCCAGCCGCTGCTCGGCACCCACTACCTGTAGCGTCCCCCAGCCCAACTCAGCAGCACCCGACAACCCGCGGACACGTCGGGAGGAGCCGCCCCAGGACCCCAGTGCAGTGCCGGCTCTGTAGCAGGTGGGTGCCGACCACGCTCGCGCGCACTCAGCACAGCCCCATAGCCAGCGCGCCGCCCCTCCCACGCGTGTCTGAGGTGTCAGTCGCCGTGGGAACAGCCTGGGGTCCAGAAGAGCGCGCATTGCAGTCCTGCACCCCAAAACACTGCATAAAAGAACTCCCCGGGACTACAACTCCCAGAATCCCCCACGACGCCATGCTTCCGGTTAGGCCACGCTGCACTTCCAGCCACAGCCGCGGCTGCAGTCACGTGGGATGTGGCCACGGGCTGGCAGGGTGTGGCCCCGTGGCTCTGATGACACAGAGCTGGGGGTGAATGCGCCCTCTTACACGTCCCCCATGGCCAAGGGTGGCCCTCATGGGTCCCACGTTTCTGATCTGATCTGCCCCAAGCCCTGTTCCATCGTGTGGGGCGGGCTATGGCTGGCCCGAACTTGGAAGCCCCACCTGGGTCTGGCACTGCGCCTCCTTCCTAGAGAGTCTGTTGCCTGGGGAGCTTATCGTAAGAATTTTTATTTAGAGATGGAGTTTCGCTCCTTGCCCAGGCTGGGGTGCAGTGGCACGATCTTGTCCCACTGCAACCTCTGCCTCCCGGGTTCAAGCGGTTCTCCTGCCTCAGCCTCCCTATTAGCTGGGATTACAGGCACCCGCCACCATGCCCAGCTACTTTTTGTATTTTTAGTGGAGATGGGGTTTCACCATTGTGGCCAGACTGGTCTCGAACTGCTGACCTCAGGTGAACCGCCCACCTTGCCCTCCCAAAGTGCTGGGATTACAGGCGTGAGCCACCACGCCTAGCCGAGAATTTTTAAGACTATGCTCTGGCTCTGTCGCCCAACTGGAGTGCAGCTGCACGATCATAGCTCACTGTAGCCTCCAACTCCTGGGCTCAAGCCATCCTCCCCCATCAGCCTCCCCAGTAGCTGAAACTGCAGGCCTGCACCACCATGCGGGCTAAGTTTTTTATTTTCTATTTTGTAAAGATGGGGTCTCCCTATGTTGCCCAGGCTAGACTTGAACGCCTGGGCTCAATGAATCCTCCTGCTAGGATTACAGGTGTGAGCCACAGTGCCTGGCTAAAAATTTTATTTTTATATTAAGGCCTATGCTTCAGTCCTCATGATAGTCCCCAAAACAGATATCATGACTTCCATTTCATAGGCAAGGAGTGAGAGGTACCCCATCTCAATATTTACCTTGGAGGAACCCCTGCATAAAAATGATGTCTGGGACCCAGGCATGGTAGCTTGCTCCTGTCATCCCAGATACTCGGGAGGCTGAGGCGGGAGGATCACTTGAGGTCCGAAGTTGAGGCTGCAGTGAGCCAGGATTGCTCCACTGCACTCTAGCCTGGGAAACAGTGAGACTCCCATCTCTTTTTTAAAAAAAAATTTACCTGTAGGCCGGGCGTGGTGGCTGACGCCTGTAATCCCAGCACTTTGGGAGGTCAAGGCAAGTGGATCACTTAAGGTCAGGAGTTTGAGACCAGCCTGGCCAACATGGCTAAGTCTCATCTCTACTAAAAATACAAAGCTTGGCATGGTGACGGGCACCTGTAATCCCATCTACTCAGGAGGCTGAGACAGGAGAATCACTTGAACCTGGGAGTGGACGTTGCAGTGAGCTGAGATCCTATCATTGCACTCCAGCCTGGGTGACAGAACAAGAATCCGTCTCAAAACAAACAAACAAAAGCCCAGGCACGATGGCTCACGTCTGTAATCCCAGTACTTTGGGAGGCTGAGGCGGGCGGATCACGAGGTCTGGAGTTTGAGACCAACCTGGCTGACATGGTGAAACCCTGTCTCTACTAAAAATACAAAAATTAGCCGGCCGCGGTGGCGAGTGTCTGTAATCCCAGTTACTCAGGAGGCTGAGGCAGAAGAATCACTTAAACTCAGGAGGCGAAGGTTGCAGTGAGCCAAGATCATGCCATTACACTCCAGCCTGAGCGACAGTGAGACTCCATCATAAAATAAAATAATTTAAAAAATAAATGTATTCAAAAGTTACAAAGTGAGAGTAAAAGAAATTTAATAAAGTTTAAAATGGGCCGAGCGCGGTGGCTCAAGCCTGTAATCCCAGCACTTTGGGAGGCCGAGGCGGGTGGATCACGAGGTCAGGAGATCGAGACCATCCTGGCTAACATGGTGAAACCCCGTCTCTACTAAAAATACAAAAAACTAGCCGGGCGTGGTGGCGGGCGCCTGTAGTCCCAGCTACTCGGAGGCTGAGGCAGGAGAATGGCGTAAACCCGGGAGGCGGAGCTTGCAGTGAGCCGAGATCGTGCCACTGCACTCCAGCCTGGGTGACACAGCGAGACTCCGTCTCAAAAAAAAAAAAAAAAAAAAAAGTTTAAAATGATGCTTTGTGTATGCTTGACCATTTCTACCTTTGAAGTTATTGTTTAAAACTTTGGGATATCCTAGTTTATATAACTTAGTAAATTAGAATTCCTATTTTACAAGGTTAATGGAATTGCCTGTAGAGTTCAAACAAAGTATGATATTTGTCTAAAATTGATATTCCTTATGGTTTAATGTATAATGGAGGGGGACACTGAATGTTTCTATGTGATTTTATTTGAAAATTACCAATGATCATTTTAGTTATTAACATGTTTAAACAGTAAGCTTCGTATCAATCTATTTTGAATTATTGGACACAGCCACTGAGACTTTTAAAAATTTACTCTTAGATCCAGCTTATGGTATTTTATTGTTTTGAGCCAGGGTTTCACTCTGTTGCCCAGGCTGGAGGGCAGTGGCATGATCACGGCTCACTGCAGCCTCGACCTCCCCAGGCTCAGGTGATCCTCCCACCTCAGCCTCCTGAGTAGCTGGAACTACAGGCATATGCCACCATGCCCAGTTAATCACGCTCTTTGAGTGGGAGGAAAAACAATCCTTTTCTTTTATAACATGGGATTGCTTTTTTTTTTTTTTGAGACAGGTTGGAATGCAGTAGTGTGATCTGTAGCCTCGATCTCCAAAGCTCAAGAAATCCTCTCACCTCAGCCTCCTGAGGAGCTTGGGTCACAGGCACATGCTACCATGCCCGGCTAATTTTGTTCATTTTTGTAGAGATGTGGTCTGTGTTCCCCAAGCTTGTCTTGAATTCCTGAGCTCAAGGGATCCTCCCATCTTAGCCTCCCAAAGTGCTGGGATTAAAGGCATGAGACACCATGCCCAGCCGCCCAGCTGACTTTTCCTTTTGTTTCTACAAAAAGATTTTGTGTCTTTGTAAAAGGTTCTGTATCTGGTTTCCTTCATGAGGTTTGGACATCAGGAATTGGAGTCCTTTGCACATTCAAATACATAGATTTCTACCTTGTGGTAGATTTCTACCTGCGGTTTCTACCATGTGGTTCTAGAGAGAATTACAAACAGTAGGCCAGGCGCAGTGGCTCACGCCTGTAATCCCAACACTCTGGGAGGCCGAGGCGGGCAGATCACAAAGTGAGGAGTTCGAAACCATCCTGGCTAACACGGTGAAACCCTGGCTCTACTAAAAATACAAAAAATTAGCCGGGTGTGGTGGTGTACACCTGGTAATCCCAGTTACTGAGGAGGCTGAGGCAGGAGAATTGCGTGAACCCGGCAGGCGAAGTTTGCAGTGAGACGAGATTGTGCCACTGCACTCCAGCCTGAGTGATAGTGCATGATTCCATCTCCAAAAAAAAAACAGTAGAAATAATCTCCATAAAAATGACTCATTTACAAATCTTATGGGTGTAGACTCTTTTTAGAATAATCCTTTTGGGACCGGGCACGGTGGCTCATGCCTGTAAACCCAACACTTTGGAAGGCCAAGGTGGATGGATCACCTGAGGTCAGGAGTTTGAGACCAGCTTGGCCAACATGGTGAAACCCCGTCTCTACTAAAAATACAAAAATTGGCCGGGTGCAGTGGTTTATACCTGTAATTCTAGCACTTTGGGAGGCCAAGATGGGCGGATCACCTGAGGTCAGGAGTTCCAGACCAGCCTGACCAACATGGCGAAACCCCATCTCTACTAAAAATACAAAAAAAATTAGCCAGGTGTGGTGGTGCGTGCCTGTAATCCCAGCTACTCGGGAGGCTGAAGCAGGAGAATCGCTTGAACCCAGGAGGTGGAGGTTGCAGTGAGCCTAGAGTGCACCATTGCATTCCATCCTGGGCAACAGGAACGAAACTTTATCTCAAAAATAAAAATAAAAACATAAAAAACATTAGCTGGGCATGGTGGTGGGTAACTGTAATCCCAGCTACTCAGGAGGCTGAGGCAGGAGAATTGTTTGAAAAATAATCACTTGAACCAGGGAGACAGAGGTTGCAGTAAGCCAAGATCGCATGATGGCACTCCAGCCTGGGCGACAGAGCAAGACTCTTGTCTCAAAAAAAAAAAAAAAAAAAAAAAAAAAAAAAAAAATATATATATATATATATATATATATATATATATATATATATATATATAAGAATAATCCTTTTGGGGTTTTATGTCATTTGTTCCCTTCTTCCTATTTAGGTCATTTTGGTTATACATATTTTCCTCCAAATTGTCCTTTAATCATGACACGTTTTTAACTCAGATATTTGTTATGCCTATTACTTTTTCAATATTTCTCTATAAATTTCCATTTTAGATCAGTGGGGGAAAATACACTACATAGACCCTCAAACACCCTGGGTTTGAACTTCGAAGGTCCACTTATATGCAGGTTTTTGTTTTTTTTCAACTGAACTCAGAAAACACAGTATTTGAGGGGTGTGAAACTCAAATATATAAAACCCTAACTTTTCGTACACACAGTTCTGCAAGGCCAACTGTGGGACTTGAGTATGGCAGATTTGGGTATGAGGGTGATATGGTTTGGGTCTGTGTCCCCGCCCAAATCTCACGTTAAATTATAATCCCCAGCTGGCCGCGGTGGCTCACGCCTGTAATCCCAGCACTTTGGGAAGCCGAGGCGGGCGGACCACCTGAGGTCAGGAGTTCGAGACCACCCTGGCCAACATGATGAAACCCCGTCTCTACTAAAAATACAAAAATTAGCTGGGTGTGGTGGTGCATGCCTGTAATCTGAGCTACTTGGGAGGCTAAGGCAGGAGAACTGCTTGAACCCAGGAGGCAGAGGTTGCAGTCAGCTGAGATTGCACCACTGCACTCCAGCCTGGGCAACAAAGCAAGACTCTGTCTCAGGAAAAAAAAAAATATATATATATAATCCCCAGTGTTGGAGGTGGGTCTGGTGGGAGGTGACTGGATCATGGGGGTAGGTTTCCCCTGTCGTGCTGTACTCATGACAGTGAGTGACTTATCACGAGAGCTGGTTGTTTAAAAGTGTGTAGCACCTCCCGTCTTTCTCCCTCTTCCTCCTGCTCTGGCCATGTAAGACATTCCTGCTTCCCCCTCACCTTCCGCCATGATTATCAGTTTCCTGAGGCCTCCCCAGCCATGCTTCCTGTATAGCCTGCAGAACTGTGAGTCAACTAAACCTCTTTTCTTCATAAATTACCCACTCTCGGGTAGTTCTTCATAGCAGTATGAGAATGAACTAATACAAAGGGGTTGTGTCCTGGAACCAATCCCTTCCAAATATGAAGGGCTGGCTTTATTTTATAGTGGTACAAAGGCTAGCACAGTGGCTCCCACCTGTAACCCCAGCACTTTGGGAGGCCAAGGTAGAAAGATCGCCTGAACCTGGGAGGTTGAGGCTGCAGTGAGCTCTGATCACGCCACCGCACTCCAACCTGACCAACAGAGCAAGCCCCTGTCTCAAGAAAAAGTAATAATAGGCTGGGGGAAGGGGCTCATACCTGTAATCTCAGCACTTTGGGAGGCCAAGGCGGGTGGATCACAAGGTCAGGAGTTCAAGATCAGCCTGGCCAACATGGTGAAACCCTGTCTCTACTAAAATACAAAAATCAGCTGGGTGTGGTGGCAGGCATCTGTAATCCCAGCTACTAGGGAAGCTGAGGCAGGAGAAGTGCTTGAACCCAGGAGGCAGAGATTGCAGTCAGCGGAGATGGCGCCACTGCCCTCTAGTTTGGGCAACAAATTGAGACTCCTACTCCAAAAAAAAAGAAAAAAAGAAAAAGTTTTCCTTCCCAGTAAATTCATGGTTGCTATGAAACAGTAACAACAATAACAAATTAAATTCCTAGATCTATTTTTAGAGAGTTTTCCAACAATTTGTTTCTCTTTAATATTGATTAGTGTCACCAGAGATTTGTCTATCACTAGTTTATTTTTCCAAAGATAAAATCTTTGTTTATTAATTTTATTTTTTCCTCTCTTCCCTAGTAAGAGACAATAAAACTCTCACAGCTATCATCTTCTAATATCAAGATAACATGAAAACTCCTATAAAATGAATGGGAAGGGGAACATTCCAATTTGAATTACAGAACGAGAGCTGGAAACGTACGCAGCTCTATTATCTAGGACATGGATAAACCTGCTGTCAAGAGTCCCCAGAAAAAAAGGGCCCTAAAAATTACTGATAAAGCCGAACATGGTGGCTCATATCTGTAATCCCAGCATTTTGGAAGGCTGAGGTGGGTGGATCACTTGAGACCAGGAGTTTGAGACCAGCCTGGGCAACATGGTGAAACCCTGTCTCTACGAAAACATACAAAAATTGGCCGGGAGTGGTGGCTCACACCTGTAATCCCAGCACTTTGGGAGGCCGAGGCAGGCAGACCATGAGGTCAAGAGATCAAGACCATCCTGGCCAACATGATGAAACCCCGACTCTACTAAAAATGCAAAAATTAGCTGGGTGTGGTGGTGTACACCTGTAGTCCCAGCTACTCGGGAGGCTGAGGCAGGAGGATTGCTTGAACCTGGGAGGCAGAGGTTGTAGTGAGCCAAGGTCGCACCATTGCACTCCAGCCTGACCACAGAGTGAGACTCATCTCAAAGAAACAAAAGCAAACCAGAAAAAATTGCCAGGTGCGGTGGTGCACACCTGTAGTCCTAGCTATTTGGGAGGTTGAGGCAGGAGGATTGCTGGAACCCAGAAGGTGGAAGTTGTAGTGAGCCAAGATCATGCCACTAATTCCCAGCCTGGGCAACAGAGTGAGACTATCTCAAAAAAAAAGAAAAATCGCCAATGATTATTTCTCATAAAAAAAACCCACGTGGCTCCAAAGGAGTCAGAAAACTAGACTCCTAAATTAGTGCTCTAGCTGGGCTTGGTGGTTCACACCTGTAATCCCAGCACTTTGGGAGGCTACGGTGGGAGGATCAATTGAGCCCAGCTGAAGACCAGCCTGGGAAACATGGTAAGACATCATCTCTAAAAAACATTTTTTTTCCTCACGCCTGTAATCCCAGCACTTTGGGAAGCCGAGGCGGGCGGATCATGAGGTCAGGAGATCAAGACCATCCTGGCTAACACGGTGAAACCCCGTCTCTAATAAAAATACAAAAAATTAGCCAGACGTGCTGGCAGGCGCCTGTAATCCCAGCTACTCGGGAGGCTGAGGCAGAAGAAAGGCGTGAATCCGGGAGGCAGCGCTTGCAGTGAGCCGAGATCATGCCACTGCACTCAAGCCTGGGCGACAGAGCGAGATACATGCACACGTATGTTTATTGCAGCACTATTCACAATAGCAAAGACTTGGAATCAACCCAAATGTCCATCAGTGACAGATTGGATTAAGAAAATGTGGCACATATACACCATGGAATACTATGCAGCCATAAAAAAGGACGAGTTTGTGTCCTTTGTAGGGACATGGATGCAGCTGGAAACCATCATTCTTAGCAAACTATCACAAGAACAGAAAACCAAACACCGCATGTTCTCACTCGTAGGTGGGAACTGAACAATGAGATCACTTGGACTCAGGAAGGGGAACATCACACACCGGGGCCTATCATGGGGAGGGGGGAGGGGGGAGGGATTGCATTGGGAGTTATACCTGATGTAAATGACGAGTTGATGGGTGCAGCACACCAACATGGCACAAGTATACATATGTAACAAACCTGCACGTTGTGCACATGTACCCTACAACTTAAAGTATAATAATAATAAATAAATTTAAAAAAAAAAAAAATTTTTTTTTTTTTTAAGTTAGCCAGCCATGGGGACATGCACCTGTACTCCCAGCTACTCGGGAGGCTGAGATGGGAGGATTTCTTGAGCCTAGGAGGTCAAAGCACTACAATGAGCCATGATCATGTCACTGCACTCCAGTCTGGGCAACAGAGCAAGACACTGTCTCAAAAAAACAAATGAACAAACAAACTGCTCTACCATCCCTAGAGCAGGTATGGTTCAAGACGGCCACATCTGTATTTCAGCCAGCAGTAAGAGGGGAAAAGGAAGGGGATAGGATGCCCCCTACCCCAACTTTTTTTAGTTTGTTTTTTGAGATGAACTCTCGCTTTGTCGCCCAGGCTGGAGTGCAGTGGTGGGATCTCAACTCACTGCAACCTCCTCCTCCTGAGGTCAAGCGATTCTCCTGCCTCAGCCTCCCAAGTAGCTGGGATTACAAGTGCCCGCCACCACGCCTGGCTGATTTTTGTATTTTTAGCAGAAACACGGTTTCACCATGTTGGCCAGGCTGGACTCGAACTCCTGACCTCAAGTGATCTGCCCACCTTAGCTTCACAAAGTGCTGGGATTACAGGCATGAGCCACCATGCCCAGCCCGAATGCCCTTTCTTTTAAGAGCTTGATTCAGAAAAGGCACAAGTCACTTCTGCTCATATCCCATTGAACAGATCTCAGTCACATGGCCACCTCCATCTACAAAGAAGGCTGGAAAATGGAGTCTTCATTCTGGGAAGGCAACGTTCCCAAGCTAAAAATTGAAGGCTCTGTTGCATTAGAAGGAGAGAACAGATATTGAGAAATAACCAGAGGTCTCCGCCACAGGGAAAAGATAGGGTGCAGGGGATGCCAGCCAAAGAAGTGAAACAGACGAGTGATACTAACCAGGAGTTCCCTCCCACCTGCGTTAAACTATGCATAGTGTTGAAGTTAATGTATTCATTTTCTCCATTTCACCAGAGGATAAACCTTTGCTGTTCTAGGGATGGGAAAATAAATAATAAGCAGTAAGAGCTCCCTGGATATGCTGCATAGGGCTGGAGACGAGGGACTCTAATTGCCCTGCTTATTGGCTGGGCACGGTGGCTCACGCCGGTAAACCCAACACTTTGGGAGGCTCAGGCAGACCTCACCTGAGGTCAAGAGTTCAAAACCAGCCTGGCCAACAGGTGAAACCCTGTTTCTACCAAAAAAATAGAAAAATAAGCCAGGTCTGGTGGTGGACGCCTCTAGCCCTACCTATTCAGGAGGCCGAGACAGGCGAACTGCTTGAACCTGGGTGGCAGAGGTTGCACAGTGAGTCAAGACTGTGCCACTGCACTGCAGCCTGGGTGACAGAGCAAGACTCCATCTCAAAGAAAATAATAAATAATAAAAACACAAAAGTTAGCTGGACATGGTGGTGCATGCCTGTTGTCCCAGCTACTCAGGAGGCTGAGGCAGGAGAATTGCTTTAACCAGGAGGCGGAGGTTGGAGTGAGTCAAGATCGCACCACTGCATTCCACAGAGTGAGACTCTGCCTGAAAAAAAAAAAAAAAATATATATATGTATATATATTGCTGCGCTTATAGATGTTCATTTTTTCCATTTCCTTGAAAAGCAGAATAAACCTATGTTGTAATAAATCGATGTAAACATAAAGTATCATCCTGATACTATGCAATCATATAAAATCATACTAAGACATTCACATGTAATATGATTATTAATATTGTTGGTCCCACCTACTGGGGAGGCCGAGGCAGGAGAATCACTTGAACCTGGGAGGCGGAGGCTGCAGTGAGCAGAGATTGTGCCACTGCACTCCAGCCTGGGAGACAGAGCAAGACTCCATCTCAAAAACAAACAGACAAAAACACCCTTAGGTAATGATCACCAATGACTGCTGACATTTTTTTTTTTTAAAAAAAAAGAAAACCAGACATCTTGTCCATCTATATGGCTGTACACGATATCACCTATGAGTAATCCTGGAAAAAAAAAGAACTTGAATCTACGCCTCTTGATCTAATTAACAAATTACAGGACACACAAGGGCAGCAGAAAAATATGTCAAATGATTCCACAACGAGACAATCTGCAAAATCCAGGCTGTAAGAAATTCTGTACTTTTTTCTACAAATCAAATACAGAGAGAGGGAGGGAGGAAAGGAAGAGAGGGAGAAGGAATCCATGGATCACAAGAGAATGAAGGAACAGATCACTGGTGATATATGGATCCTATTATCTAAACAAGAGCTCACTGAACTTTCCAATTCATGTGCTTCCCCTTGTTAACTGCACTGGCTCATCCCAGGTCTTCTGTGCCACCCTGTTTCCAAGTCTCCGCTGCGACAAAAATAGCGATAGGAAAAATGGCATTTTATCAGGGGCCATGTACTGGGAAAATGCTTAACATTGTCTCCATGGTTTGATATTTTATATAGATATAATGAATACATATATTTGTGTAATATAAAAATATATTTGTATGTAAAATATAAAAATATGGATACATAAAATATGAATATAAAATAGGCCAAGCATGGTGGCTCACGCCTGTAATCTCAGCACTTTGGGAGACCAAGGTGGGTGGATCACCTGAGGTCAGGAGTTCAAGACCAGCCCGGCCAACATGGTGAAACCCTGTCTCTACTAAAAATACAAAAATTAGCTGGGTGTGGTGGCGGCTGCCTGTAATCCCAGCTACTCAGGAGGCTGAGGCAGGAGAATTGATTCACCCAGGAGGTGGAGGCTGCAGCGAGCTGAGATCGCGCCATTGTACTCTAGCCTGGGTGACAGAGTAAGACTCTGTCTCAAAAATATATACATATATATAATATATTATATATATGCATATGTAACATGAAATGTTATTTATATGTAATATATTGCATATATTTATATGTAATATAAAAATATATAAATATAAAACTATATAAATTACAATATATTTTATATAATATGGTTTGTATATTATATATTATATAAAATATAAATATATAATATAAAATGTTTTTATATATAAAGATTTTTATATCATATAGTTTATAAATGTATATTTTATATCATATATAATATGTAACAGACAAATCTTTTTTTTTTTTTTTTGAGACAGTCTTACTCTGTCGCCCAGGCTGGAGTGCAGTGGCATGATCTCAGCTCAGTGCAAGCTCTGCCTCCCGGGTTCACACCATTTTCCTGCCTCAGCCTCCCGAGTAGTTGAGACTACAGGCACCTGCCACCACACCTGGCTAATTTTTTGTATTTTTAGTAGAAACGTGGTTTCACTGTGTTAGCCAGGATGGTCTTGATCTGACCTCATGATCTGCCCGCCTCAGCCTCCCAAAGTGCTGGGATTACAGGTGTGAGCCACTGTGCTCGGCCACTTTTTTTTTGAGACAGCCTCACTCTGCCACCCAGGCTAGAGTGCAGTGTGGCAGTCTGGGCTCAGGGCAGCCTCTGCCTCCCAAGTTCAAGTGATCTCCCCACTTCAGTCTCCCAAGCAACTAGAATTATAGACATGTGTCACCATACCTGGCTAATTTTTTTTGTTTTTTTGAGACAGTCTTGCTCTGTCGCTCAGGCTGGAGTGCAGTGGCGTGATCTTGGCTCATTTCAACCTCTGTCTCCCAGGTTCTAGCGATTCTCCTGCCTCAGACTCCCGAGTAGCTGGGACTACAGGGGCCCGCCACCACACCCAGCTAATTTTTGTATTTTTAGTAGAGATGAGGTTTCACCATGTTGGCCGGGACCGTCTCAATCTCTTGACCTGGTGATCTGCCCGCCTCGGACTCCCAAAGTACTGGGATTACAGGTGTAAGCCACTGTGCCTGGCCATTTTTTTGTATTTTTAGTAGAGAAGGGGTTTCACCATGTTGGCCAGGCTGGTCTTGAACTCCTGACCTCAAGTGATCTGTGTACCTCAGCCTCCCAGAGTGCTGGGATTACTGGCGTGAGCCATCGCACTGGGCCTATAATACATATTATATATTACATATAAATAAAACATTTTTACCTTACAATGTTTTCCTTTTCACTTTTTAGAGGCAGGGTCTCACTCTGCTGCTCACGCTGGAGTACAGTGGCATGGTCAAAGCTCACTGCAGCCTCGACTTTCTGGACTCAAGAGATCCTCCCACCTCAGCCTACCAAGTAGCTGGGACTACAGGCACCCGCCACCACGCCTGGCTAATTTTTCTATCTTTTGTAGAGACAGGGTTTTACTCTGTTGCCCAGGCTGGTCTTGCACTCCGGGCTTCAAGCAATCCTCCTGCCTCAGACTCCCGAAGTGCTAGGACTGCAGGTGTGAGCCACCAAGATGAATTTCTTCATTCCCCAAAAATAGAAGCCATGGAGGCTTCTGCCTGCCTGGTGGCTGCCAATATTTTTTCACCAACAATCACCCCCCTTAGCCTTTTTTTTAAAAATATCATAAGGCAGCCTCCTGTCTCCTCTGCAGAGCACCTATTTCACATTTGTATACAGGACACCTCCAGTGAGCTTTGTCCCCTCATGGTAGCCCTGACAGCAACTAACCCTGTTCTGCTCCTGGGGAAACTGTAGCCCAGATTGTTTAGTCAATGTTCAGTAAGTTAGTGACCAGGTAGTGTATTAGTCCGTTCTCGCGCTGCTATAAAGACATACCCGAAGGCCGGGCGTGGTGGCTCACACCTGTAATCTCAGCACTTTGGGAGGCCAAGACAGGTGGATCACGAGGTCAGGAGATCGAGACCATTCTGGCTAACACAGTGAATCCCCATCTCTACTAAAAATACAAAAAATTAGCCAGGCATAGTGGCGGGTACCTGTAATCCCAGCTACTCCAGAGGCTGAGGCAGGAGAATCACTTGAACCCAGGAGGCAGAGGTTGCAGTGAGTTGAGATCACACCACTGCATCCCAGCCTGGGCAACAGAGTGAGACTCGGACTCAAAAACAAACAAATAAAATTTAAAAAAAAGAAAAGAAATAAACCAGAGACTGGGCAATTTATGAAAGAAAGAGGTTTAATTGACTCACAGTTCCACATTGCTGGGAAGGCCTCAGGAAAATCACTATCATGGCGAAAGGCAAAGGAGAAGCAGGCACCTTCCTCTCAGGAGGCTGGATGGAGTGAGTGCAAGCAGGGGAAATGCCAGTGCTTATAAAACCATCAGATACCTCAAAACTCACAATCACGGGAGCAGAATGGGGGAAACTGCCCCCATGATCGGACCTCCACCTGGTCCAATTACCCCACCTTGACATGTGGGGATTATGGGATTACAATTCAAGATGAGATTCTGGGTGAGGACCCAAACCCTAACCGGATCAGGTAGGGACGAGAAATCTGCTTCCCAAACTCCTACTCTAATGCTGTGCTCTCTGGACACTGTGTCCCAGTCCTGGAAGGAAGGAGGACAAGAAACTCAGACGGCCTGGACTGAGGGCAAAGGAGGGTGAGGCTGGCACTGACATCCTCAGAGGCCCCTGCAGGGTTGTGTATATGAAACCCAAGCCCAAGCTTCATGCCCTGCCCCCAACAAGCAGGAAACGCACACTGTAGCAAATGCTAAGCCAGCTCTCTAGCATGTGAAACAGGCTCCTTCAGAGACAGGAGAGGGCTGCTCTCTCCCTGCCTAGTCTGAAGCATTGCTTTCTCTTTTCTCCAGTTAGTATTTTTGGACTGCGGTTGACCTCGGGTAACTGAAACTGTTAATAAGAGGGGAGACAACCGTAATTTAAAACTCTGCTCTTTGTGGGGCGCTGTGGCTCAGGCATGCAATCCCAGCACTTTGGGAGGCTGAGGTGAGAGGATCACTTGAGGCCAGGAGTTCCAGACCAGCCTGTGCAACATAGCGACATCCCATCTCTACAAAAAATTTAAAAATTAGCCAGGCATGGTGATGTGTGCCTGTTGTCCCAGCTACTTGGGAGGCTGAGTGGGGAGGATTGCTTGAGCAAACCTCCTCCAAACCATGAGTTCAAGACTGCAGTGAGCTATGATTACACCACTGCACTCCAGCCTGTGCAACAGAGTGAGACTGTCTTAAAATAATCAGTAAATAGGCCGGGCATGGTGGCTCACGTCTGTAATCCTAACACACTGGGAAGCTGAGGCAGGAGGATCATCACATTCCCACTTCTGTCCTCATCGCCCATCCCTCACCTCCTTTCTCATCCTAAAAGAGCTGAAGGATTGCTTTTATGGATGAAATTACATTGTCTGCGAACACATGGAGCCTAAGTGTGCAGTTTAATGGGTTTAGACACCCATGTAACTGAAATCCAATCAGGATACAGAAGTGTCCATGCTCCCAGAAAGTTCCTTCAGGTCTCTTTTTACTCAATCCCCTTCCCCCTTGATCTGGAAATGTGAAAGGTTCTGATACTTCCCGGAGCACCCACATTTTCCGGGTCTCTCTGCCAGCCAGTGGCTCTGGGCAAGCCATCCGTCCATCAGACCGTCAGGTCCCTGTGAAACAACAGTCACTGGCCACTTCCCTGAAGACACAAGTCATCATGCTGTCCACTTTGCTGGCTGTCACCGTGCGGTCACCCAGGTCAAGCAGCAACAGCAAGTATACTTTTTTTCTTTTTTAAAGACTTCCTCTGGCCGGTGCAATGGTTCACACCCGTAATCCCACCACTTTGGGAGGCTGAGGCAGGTGGATCACCTGAGGTCAGGAGTTCGAGCACTGGCCAAGATGATGAAAAAAAAAAAAAATTAGCTGGTTGTGGTGGCACATGCCTGTAATCCCAGCTACTTGGAAGACTGAGGCAGGAAAATTACTTGAACCCAGGAGCCAGAGGTTACAGTGAGCTGAGATCACATCATTGTACTCCAGTCTGAACAACAGAGTGAGACTCCATCTCAAAAAAAAAAAAAAAAGAAACGAAAAAGAAAAGAAACGGCAAACTTCCTCTAAAACTTTCCACACAAAGCTTATTTTTCCTTCTCTGTCTGTACCCGAGACCTCATGCTCAGTTCATCCATGGCAAAGCCAGCCCTGATGGAAAGGGTGAGGGTGCCTGTAATTACCTTAGCAACAGAACATGTGGTGCATTTGAATCATATCATCTCATCCCTATAGCAACAGAGAATCTCAGAATTACGGTGCTCTGGAGCCAAGTGGCAACAGCACTGAGTCCAACCTCTTAGATTAAAACGAAACCCAACAGAAACAAACAAACAAAAAAAGTCTTTTACCATTCAGATAGCTTTCATAGCCTTGTACGTATTTTTTGTTGTTGCTTGGAAATACAATGGAACTTTGATACCAACAAGATAGCAGGGAACATCCACTTGGGCTGCTGGGCTTTTGGCTGATTTAATCAGAGGCTCTGTCCTATGTCATTAGGAATAAAAAATAATTTTTTGATTGATGGAGAAAGAGAGAGTTGGCCAGGGATGAACGCAGAGATGTTGATATCAGAGACCACAGAGCTGTGGCAAGAATTCCTCATTTATTTAACGTGTCTTCCTGAGATTGCATCATTCTCTGCCTCTGAGGTCGGCGTGCAAAAATGACTTCCTCTTTTATCAGCTGGGGACTGTAAAGGGGAAATATCTGCCGGGTGCGGTGACTCATGCCTGTAATCCCAGCACTTTGGGAGGCTGAGACAGGAGGATCACGAGGTCAGGAGACCAAGACAATCTGGCCTAATGCAGTGAAACCCCGTCTCTACTAAAAATACAGAAAAGCCGGGCGTGGTGGCGGGCGCCTGTAGTCCCAGCTACTCTGGAGGCTGAGGCAGGAGAATCGCTAGAACCCGGGAGGCAGAGCTTGCAGTGAGCTGAGATTGCAGCACTGCACTCCAGCCTGGGCGACAGAGCGAGACTCCGTCTCAAAAAAAAAAAAAAAAAAAAAAGGGAAAGATGTTGTCTGCAGTCTCCTGACACCAACTCCTGGCCTCAAGGAAGTTCTCCAGGGCAGAGGGTAACAATATGAAATGTAAACATGGGATGTGGGGAGGTTCGGTACCTCATCCTGATACCGGCTCTACCTTTTGGATGCGTCGTGGTCTAATTCAAAACCATGAACTCGGGAACAGGGGATATCTCAGTAGCCTCCTTGGGAACATGCTTCAAGCTGAGATCAACAGAGCAGGGGGCATTGGACGCTGCGCTTCAAAGATGAATGGGGGCCAGGAGCGGAGGCTGATGTGTGTAATCCCAGCACTTTGGGAGACTGAGGCAGGAGGATCACTTGAGCCCAGAAGTTTGAGACCCACCTGGGGCAACATGGTGAAACCCTGTCTCTACAAAAAATTAGCCAGGCATGGTGGCACATGCCTGTACTCCCAGATACCCAGGAGGCTGAGATGGGAGGATAATCTGCCCCTGGGAGGTCAAAGCTATAGTGAGTCTTAACTGAGCCACTGCACTCCAGCCTGGGCAAGTGAGACCTTGTCTCAAAAACAAAACAAAACAAAACAAAATCTTAAAAAAATAGATGGGGGGCCAGGTGTGCTAGCTCATGCCTATAATCTCAGTACTTTGGGAGGTCGGGGCGGGAGGATTACCTGAGGTCAGGAGTTCAAGGCCAGCCTAGCCAACGCGGTGAAACCTTGTCTCTACTAAAAATACAAAAAAATTAGCAGGGCATGGTGGCACTTGCCTGTAGTCCTGGCTACTCAGGAGGTTGAGGCACAAGAATCACTTGAACCCAGGTGGTAGAGGTTGCAGTGAGCTGAGATCCGGCCACTGCACTCCAGCTTGGGTGACAGAGCAAGACTCCATCTCAATAAAAAAAAAAATACACACACACACACATATACACAAAACTTAGCTGGGCATGGTGGTGGACACCTATAATCCCAGGTACTTCAGAGCCTGAGACCGGAGAATAGCTTGAACTCGGGAGGCGGAGGTTGCAGTGAGCCAAAATCACGCCAGTGCACTCCAGCCTGGGCAACAGAGCGAGACTCCAACTCAAAAAAAAAAAAAAAAAAAAGAGAGAGAGAGACTGGATTTGCCATGTTGCCCAGGCTGGTCTCAAGCTCCTGGCCTCAACTGATCCTCCTGCCTCAGCCTTTCGAAGTGCTGGATTACAGGCTGGAGCCACCATACCGGGCCCTGAAAAAACTACATCTTCGTGTTACAGGAGCATATTTGACAGGCTCATTTAAATATCCCCACTTCCATCAAGAACCGACCAAAACTATCCAGGGTCATGGGGGAGAAATCCACCATGCCTTGTCAAATCCCCACAAACCTACATTTTCACATACGGGTGGACCAAGTGCCTACAAACAGCCAGACAGGACTTGCAGTTTGGCACAGAAGGATCTTGGAAGTCACCATGCTGAGTTCACAAGTAAATAGCTGAACAAACTGAAACGTCAACAACTCCTCTGAGATCTGTCCGCGGAGGTTGGTCACAGGGCAAACTCCGAGCCACAAAATTGGAGAGACAGGAGGATACAGAGAATTAAAACTTACCTGAGTAGAAACCCACGGGCAGAAGCCCCACACAGGACCCAGTGAAGAGGGGTGGGAAGAGCCGAGCGGCTGACGAGCTGAATTGCTGTACCGGCTGAAGAAGCCCGAGACATAGAAACTCCCAGCAGGGCCGGGCGCGGTGGCTCACGACTGTAAACCCAGCGCTTGGGGAGGCCAAGGCGGGCGGATCACGAGGTCAGGAGTTCAAGACCATCCTGGCTAACACAGTGAAACCCCATCTCTACTAAAAATACAAAAAATTAACCAGGCATGGTGGCGGGCGCCTGTAGTCCCAGCTACTCGGGAGGCTGAGGCAGGAGAATGGCGTGAACGTGGGAGGCGGAGCTTCCAGAGAGCAGAGATCGTGCCACTGCACTCCAGCCTGGGCGACAAGAGCGAAACTCTGTCTCAAAAAAAATAAAATAAAAACCGAGAGGACTGAGACAGGGCGCCCTGTGCTCTTGTGAGTTTTACCTTCAGGGTCTCAACCAGGTTCTCAGAATGAATATTAGAGAAAAATCCCCTCGTGCCTCCAGCAAGGGGAGGGGAAAAGAGACAAGCCCAGCTTTCTGTTCTTAACAAGGTCAACCCTCAGGAGAAACTACTTAACCACAGCCCAACCTGGGGGGCTTCATCAGCGCCTACCTGACCTGGGGGAAGGAAAATCCCCAACTCCAGCTGGCCCCAGCCGTCCACCTGGAGCAAAGGAAAACCCAACCCCAGCCCCGGGACCCATCCTGTCCTGCCTAAACGGGTGAGTTGGGGGTGTTAATAAGCACTTACGAAGTCCAGTCCAGAGGCACAGGCTCACTGAAAGACTAAGATCTGGCCGGACATGGCCGGGCACAGTGGCTCACGCCTGTAATCCCAGCACTTTGGGAGGCCGAGGCAGGCGGATCACGAGGTCAGGAGATCCAGACCATCCTAGCTAACAAGGTGAAACCCCGTCTCTACTAAAAACACACAAAAATTAGCCGGGCGTGCTGGCAGGCTCCTGTAGTCCCAGTTACTCAGGAGGCTGAGGCAGGAGAACGGCATGAACCCGGGAGGAGGAGCTTGCAGTGAGCTGAGATCGCAACACTGCACACCAGCCTGGGCAACAAAGGGAGACTCCGTCTCAAAAAAAAAAAATCTGGCCAGGCACAAAGGCTCATGCCCAGAATCCCTGTACTTTGGAAGGTTGAGGTGGGAGGATTCCTTAAGCTCAAGAGTTGAAGAGCAGCCTGGGCAATATAGTGAGACCTCATCTTTAAAAAAAATAATAATTTAAAACAAAGATTCAGACCTGCTCAGAGGACTATTACAGAGGCTTCTCCTCCCACCACACCTTCCCACCACTTTCCCCCAGGTCTATTTATAGCAGCGCCTTTTACTGATAAATTATGTCCAGTTATCAGGGAAAAAATTACAAGGCATAATAAAATGCAAAAACTATCCAGAAGCTTTGTAGAAGGTGTTTTTTAAAAAAGTCAGCCAGGCGTGGTGGCTCACGCCTGTAATCTCAGCACTTTGGGAGGCCAAGGCGGGCGGATCACCTGAGGTCGGGAGTTCGAGACCAGCCTGGCCAATATGGTGAAACCCCCGTCTCTACTGAAAAAATACAAAAATTAGTCGGGCATGGCGGTGTGTGCCTGTGGTCCCAGATACTCAGGAGGCTGAGGCAGGAGAATCATTTGAACCCGGGAGGCAGAGGTTGCAGCGAGCCAAGATGGGACCACTACACTCCAGCCTGGGTGACAGAACGGGATGCCGTCTCTAAATAAATAAATACGTGGAGAAAGCTATACCAAGATAATACTAAACAAAAAAGACTTCAAAGCTAAGAAAGTTATCAGAGCTTAAGAGCGGCATTACAGCCAGGTGTTGTCACTCACATCAATAATCCCAGCACTTTAGGAGACCAAGGTAATGGGGGATTGCTTGAGCCCAGGAGTTTGTGATCAACCTGGGCAACATAGCAAGACCCTGACTCTGCAATAAATAAATATATATAAATATATATATATCAGCTGGTCACGGTGGTGAATACCTGTAGTCCCAGCTACTTAGGAGACCAAAACAGGAGGATCACTTGAGCCTGGGAGCTCCAGACTTCAGTGAGTCGTGATCACACCACTGTACTCCAGCCTGGGTGACAGAATGAGACCCTGTGTCAAAAAAAAAAAAAAAGAGGGACATTACAGAATGATAAAGGAGTCAATTCTCCAAAAACACATAATTAATCCTTAATGTATATGCAACTAACAAAAGCATCAAAATACACGAAGTTAAAAGTGGTAGAACTAGTCCAGGCGCGGTGGCTCGTGCCTGGAATCCCAGCACTTTGGGAGGCCGAGGCGGGTGGATCACCAGAGGGCAGGAGTTCAAGACCAACCTGGCTAATGTGGTGAAACCCTGTCTCTACTAAAAATACAAAAATTATCCAGGTGTGGTGGCAGGCACCTGTAATCCCAGCTACTCAGGAGGCAGGAGAATCGCTTCAACCAGGGAGGCGGAAGTTGCAGTGAGCTGAGATCGCGCCATTGCACTCCAGCCTAAGCGACAAGAGCAAAATTCCATCTCAAAAAAACAAAGAAAAAAAACAGTGGTGGAATTGCACAGAGACATTGATAAAGTACTATGGTACTTCAAGACTTACTATAAAGCTACGGTAATCAGGACAGTGTGATATTAGTGAAAAAACAGATAAATAGATCAATGGGCCAGGTGTGGTGTCTCACACCTGTAATCCCAGCACTTTGCGAGGTCAAGTCAGGTGGTTCACTTAAGGTCAGGAGAATGAGACCACCCTGGACAACATGCTGAAACACTGTCTCTTAAAAAAAAAAAAAAAAAAGATCAATTGAATAGAATAGAGATCTCAGAAACAGACCCACATAAATAGAGTCAAGTGATCTTTGACAAAAGAGCAAAGGCAATACAGCGAGCAAAGACAAAGATGGTCTTTTTAACAGATGTTGCTGAACAACTGGACATCCACATGCAAAAAACTGAATCCAGACTCTGACCTTACACACTTCACAGAATTAATTCAGATGGATCAGAGACCTAAATGTAAAGCTCAAACCCATAAAAATTTTAGAAGGTAACATAGGAGAAAATCTAGGTAACTTCAGATTTGGCAATGACTTTTTAGATACAACACCAAAGGTAGGATTCATGCAAGAAAGAATTGGGCCGGGCACGGTGGCTCATGCCTGTAATCCCAGCACTTTGGGATGCTGAGGCGGGCAGATAACCTGAGGTTGGGAGTTCGAGACCAGCCTGACCAACATGAAGAAACCCCATCTCTACTAAAAATACAAAATTAGCCGGGTGTGGTGGCACATGCTTGTAATGCCAACTACTTGGGAGGCTGAGGCAGGAGAATTGCTTGAACGCGGGAGGTGGAGGTTGCGGTGAGCTGAGATCGTGCCATTGCACTCTAGCCTGGGCAACAAGAGTGAAACTCCATCTCAAAAAAAAGAAAAAGAATTGATAAGTTGGACTTCATTGAATTCAAAAATTTCTTCTCTCTGAAAGATGTTGTGAAGAGAATGAAAAGACAAGCCACAGACTGGGAGAAAATATTTGCTAAAGATATAGCTGATAAAGAAGGACTATTAACCAAAATATACAAAGAACTCTTAAAACTCAACAATAGGAAAACAACCTGAGTTTTAAATGGGCCAAAGACCTTAAGAGACATCTTTCCAAAGAAGGCAAATAGGCAGATGAAAAGATGCTTCATATCATATGTCACTGGGAAAACGCAAATTAAAATAATGAGATACCACTACAAACCTATCAGGATGACAAAAATCCAGAACACAGCAGGGCACGGTGGCTCACGCCTGTAATCCCAGCACTTTGGGAGGCCGAGGCAGATGGATCACCTGAGATCAGGAGTTCGAGACCAGCCTGGCCAATATGGTGAAACCCCATCTCTACTAAACACACAAAAATTAGCTGGGCGTGGTGGCAGGCGCCTGGAATCCCATTACTCTCGAGGCTGAGGCAGAAGAATCGCTTGAACCCGGGAGGCGGAGGTTGCAGTGAGCCGAGATCGTGCCATTGCACTCCAGCCTGGGGGACAAGAGTGAGACTTCATCTCAAAAAAAAAAATCCAGAATACTTGGCCAGGCATGGTGACACATACCCATAGTCCCAGCTACTCAGAAGGCTGAGGTGGGGGGATCGATTGAGCCCAGGATGTTAGGTCTGCAGTGAGCTATGACGGTGCCACTGCTCTCCAGCCCGGGTGACAGAGCGAGACCCTGTCTCAAGGAAAAGAAAAAATGAAAAGCCTGTATGCTGTATGATTCCTACTATATTACATTCAGAAAAGGCCAAACTATGGAAACAGTAAAAGGAACCATTGCCAGGGTCTGGAAACAAAAGGTTGCCAGGGACTGAAGGGACGGACGGAAGAGGCAGAGCACGGAGGATGTTTCCGGCAGGCAAACTCCTCTGAGACAGTTGTAACAGTGGATGCATGTTATGACACATCGTTCCAAACCCGTGACATGCACACCACCAAGACGGACCCTAATGCACACTGTGGACTTTGGGTTAAAATGATGTGTCAGTATAGGTTCCCTAATTGTAACAAATGTACCACTTTGGTGGAAGATGATAATGGGAGAGGCTATTAGCAGGGACAGGGAACATAGGAGAACTCTCTGTACCTTCTGCTCAATGTTGCTATGAATCTAAAACTGGCCTAAAAAAGTAAAATCTATTAAAAAAAAAAAAAAAAAGACGCAGTGAGCATTAGGAAGAAAGGGACAGGGCACATGCATTCCTCATGGAAATCCTGCAAACATATCTTCTGAAGAAGACCCCACCCTTTTTTTTTTTTTTTTTTTGAGATGGAGTTTCACTCTTTCACCCGGACTGGAGTGCAGTGGCGTGATCTTGACTCACTGCAACCTCCAACCCCCAGGTTCAAGCTATTCTCCTGCCTCAGCCTCCCGAGTAGATGGGGTTATAGGCGCCCGCCACCACGCCTGGCTAATTTTTGTATTTTTTAGTAGAGACGGGGTTTCGCCATGTTGGCCAGGCTGTTCTTGAACTCCTGACCTCAGGTAATCCACCTGCCTCAGCCTCCCAAAGTGCTGGGATTACAGGCATGAGCCACCATGGCCAGCCAGACCCTACTTTTGAGTGGGGTCTCCTGCAGATGAGCCTGAGAGAGCCAGCAGGATTCGGTGACAAGGAAGGAGAGAGATCTTTGCATCTTCAGACGTAGGGGAGCAACGCTCATGGCAAATCTGAACATGAGCAGCTCCAGGAACCATAAAGCGGGCACAGGAAGATCAAAAGAGACTGAAAAATCTTTTTTTTTTTTTGAGATGGAGTCTAGTTCTGTCACCCAGGCTGGAGTACAGTGGTGTGATCTCAGCTCACTGCAACCTCCACCTTCCAAGTTCAAGCAATTCTCCTGTCTCAGCCTCCCGAATAGCTGGGATTACAGGCATGCATCAACACGCCGGCTAATTTTTGAATTTTTAGTAGAGATGGGGTTTCATAATGTTAGCCAGGCTGGTCTCAAACTCCCAAACTGCCACAGCCTCCCAAAATGCTGGGATTCCAAGTGTAAACCACTGCGCCTGGCCAAATCTTACACAGTGCTGAAGGCTTTTAAGTATCATTTTCCCTCTTCCCCTGTGACTGACACCTGGGGAAGTTGATAAGAAGCCTCAGTGCTCCCTCCTTTGCCGCCAAGGGGAGGTTTAAACCACACAAGCGCCTGAGCGCACACAAACCCTCACCCAGTCACACCCACCAACCACCATAAAAACCCAAAGCCAGTCTCCTTTCCCTGTTCTCGCAAGACATTTTTTTTTTTTTTTGAGACAGAGCCTCACTGTCACCAGGCTAGAGTACAATGGTGTAATCTTGGCTCACTGCAACCTCCACCTCCCAGGTTCAAGGGATTCTTCTGCCTCAGCCTCCAGAGTAGCTGGGATTACAGGTACCCACCACCACGCTCGAGTAATTTTTGTATTTTTAGTAGAGATGGGGGTTTCGCCATGTTGGCCAAGCAGGTCTCGAACTCCTGACGTCAAATGATCTGCCCACGTTGGCCTCTCAAAGTGCTGGGATTACAAGTGTGAGCCACCGCAGTAGGCCAGTTGTATTTATCTATTTATTTATTTATTTATGGTGGTTTTTTTTTTTTTTTTTTTTTTGAGACGGAGTCTCGCTCTGTCTCCCAGGCTGGAGTGCAATGGCCGGATCTCAGCTCACTGCAAGCTCCGCCTCCCGGGTTCATGCCATTCTCCTGCCTCAGCCTCCCGAGTAGCTGGGACTACAGGTGCCCGCCACCTCGCCCGGCTAGTTTTTTGTATTTTTTAGTAGAGACGGGGTTTCACCGGGTTAGCCAGGATGGTCTCGATCTGCTGACCTTGTGATCCGCCCGTCTCGGCCTCCCAAAGTGCTGGGATTACAGGCTTGAGCCACCGCGCCCGGCCGATTATTTATGGTGTTTTTTTAAAAAACATTTTTCTTTTAGACTTCTAGGTCAGCAGTATGTCTTTAAAAAAAATAGAGACAGGGTCTCGCTATATTGGCCAGGCTGGCCTTGAAATCCTGGCCTCAAGCAATCCATCAGCCTTGGCCTTCCAAAGTGCAGGGATTAGAGGTGTAAGCCACCATGCCTGGCTCCAGATGGCATTTGATTTTGTTTTTGTTTTTTGAGACAGAGTCTTGCACTGTCACCCAGGCTGGAGTACAGTGGTGTGATCTCGGCTCACTGCAGCCTCTGCCTCCCAGGTTCAAGCGATTCTCCTGCCTCAGCCTCCCGAGTAGCTGGGTGCATACCACCATGCCCAGCTAATTGTTTGCATTTTTAGTAGAGACAGGGGTTTCACCATGTTGGCCAGGCTGGTCTTGAACTCCTGACCTCAGGTGATCCACCCACCTCGGCCTCCCAAAGTGCTGGGATTAGAGGCATGAACCACCGCTCCCAGCCTAGGATGGCAGTTTTTGGTGTTCCCTTGATTGAGAGAGAGCTCTGCAGCAGGTTCTGGTGTGCTCCAGATGGTCCCGCTGCCTAAAGCCATATTATGTGGTATATCCTACGGTGCCACATATACCAACGGAAGATGCCACGGTGCTGGAGATAACAATGGTACGTGGAGTCTCTGGCGAGCACTAATAGAAAAGCTGCAACTCTGGGCATGGTGGCTCAGCCTGTAATCCAGCACATTGGGAGGCTGAGATAAAGGACAGTTTGAGCCCAGGAGTTCAAGACCTGCCCGGGCAACATAGGGAAATCCTTTCTCTACAAAGAATACAAAAAATTAGCTGGGTGTGGTGGCACATGCCTGCAGTCCTAGCTACTCAGGAGGCTGAGGTGGGAGGATCACCTAAGTCCAGGAAGTGGAGGCTGCAGTGAGCCGTGATTTTACCACTGCACTCCAGCCTAGGAGTCGGAGTGAGGCCCTGTCTGGAAAGAAAGAAAGAGAGAAAAGAGGAAGGAGGGGAGGAATGAGGGAAGACGGGAAGACAGCAAGGCAGGAAGGCAGGGAGGGAAGGAAGGACGGAAGGATGGAAGGGAGGGACGGAGGGATGGTGGAAGGGAGCGAGCGGGGGTAGGAGAAGGGAGGAAAGGAGAGGGAAAGAAAGAAAAGAAAGGCTGATGCCACAGTGGAGATGCTGAGGATTATAGAACAAAGCCCCATTTTTTAGCACATTTATGATTCAAAATGCAGCTCTTTGGCTGGGCGCACGGTGGCTCATACCTGTAATCCTAGCACTTTGGGAGGCCGAGGTGGGCGGATCACGAGGTCAGGAAATCGAGACCATCCTGGCTAACACGGTGAAACCCCATCTCTACTGAAAATACAAAAAAATAGCCGGATGTGGTGGTGGGTGCCTGTAGGCCCAGCTACTTGGGAAGCTGAGGCAGGAGAATGGCGTGAACCCAGGAGGCGGAGTTTGCAGTGAGCCAAGATCGTGCCACCACACTCCATCCTGGGCGACAGAGTGAGACTCTGTCTCAAAAAAAAAAAAAAAAAAAAATGCAGCTCTTTGCATGCCACAGGGTCCTGGAAGAGACTAAGCACTTGACCATGGGGCATCAAGAGACAACCAGACTGCAGCTGTGCGTTACCAGAACCATCAAATCATAATGTTGAATGAGCAAAGCAGCAATCCGTTATGCAATGGAGATGGCATATTCTACATAAATCCTCTGTCCAGAGGGCAAAATAAGTTACATAAATAGGGAACCTGGACCTCCATGTCATTTACCTTCAATGGAACAATGCTTCTCCAGGCTGGGCATGGTGGCTCACACCTGTAATCCCAGCACTTTGGGAGGCCGAGGTGGGTGAATCACGAGGTCAGGAGTTCAAGACCAGCCTGGTCAACATGGTGAAACCCCGTCTCTACTAAAAATACAAAAATTAGCTGGGCGTGGCGGCGTGCACCTATAGTCCCAGCTACTCAGGAGGCTGAGGCAGGAGAACTGCTTGAACTCGGGAGGTGGAGGTTGCAGTGAGCCAAGATCATGCCACTGCACTCCAGCCTGGCAACAGAGCAAGATTTCGTCTCAAAAAAATAATAATAATAAAAATAAAAATTAGCCAGGTGTGATGACGGGCGTCTGCAGTTCCAGCTACTCGGGAGGCTGAGGCAGGAGAATCACTTGAACCTGGGAGGCAGAGGCTACAAAGAGCAAAAAAAAAAAAAAAAAAAGAAAAGAAAGAAACAGTGCCTCTGAAACTCTGCAACTCAAATTTATAATCTCTCTCTTTTTTTTTTTTGAGACAGGGTCTTGCTCTGCCTTCCAGCTTGGAGTGCAGTAGAGTGATCTCAGCTCACTGCAACCTCCGCCTCCCAGGTTTAAGCAACTCTCGTGCCTCAGCCTCCCGATTAGCTGGAATTACAGGTGTGAGCCACAGCGCCCGGCCAGCCAGCAGTTGGATTTTTAAAGGTCAAACCTCCCCAGACTCCAAAGAACACTAGGGCCAAACAACACCACAGAGGATCACCTGGAACCAACTAACCAGGCCCAACCCTGCTTAGAAAAACAACATAGAAGCCTGAATACATGGAACTCCTTCCCGCTTTCTCATTCAAACGCAAACTTCAGATTCCAAAGAATATTGGGGCCAAACACTATTACAAAACAGTATCAGTTTCTCTGGCCAGGCAAGATGGCTCATGCCTGTAATCCCAGCACTTTGGGAGGCCGAGGCAGGCAGATCACCAGAGGTCGGGAGTTTAAGATCAGCCTGGCCAACGTGGTGAAACTCTGTCTATACCAAAAATACAAAAAACTAGGCGGGAGTGGTGCCACACACCTGTAATCCCACTTACTCAGGAGGCCAAGGCAGGAGAACCACTGGAACCCAGGAGGCAGAGGTTGCAGTGAGCCAAGATCACGAAACTGCACTCCAGCCTGGGGACAGAGTGAGGCTTCATCTAAAAAAATAATAATAATTAAATAATAAAATCAAAACCAGCTAGGAGTGGTGGCACAAGCATGTAGTCCCAGCTACTTGAGGGGCTGAGGTTAGACCATCACTTGAGCCCAGGAAGTCAAGGCTGCAGTGAGCCAAGATCACCCCAGTGCACTGCAGCCTTGGCGACAGAGTGAGACCCTGCCTCAACCAAACCAAACCAAACCCGAGCCCCGGAAGTAGTTCAGCATCCCTTCTGCTGCATTCCACTGGTAAAGCAAGTCACAAGGCAAGCCCAGATTGAATGGGAGGGAAGATACAGACCCCACCGCTTTTGGGAGGCAAGCCAAAGTAACATTGTAAATTGCATAGATACAGGGAAGGCATGATGGGGGAGGGAGGTTCTTATTGTAACAACCTACTGCCCCTGTCTCCGTTTGCACAGCTGAGTCCACTCTAGGAACCTGGCAGAAGACTCTTTTACCATCCTCATGGTCCAGCCCACTGTGCAGTTCTTTTTTTTTTTTTTTTGAGACGGAGTTTCACTCTTATTGCCGAGGCTGGAGTGCAATGGCACGATCTCGGCTCACCTCAGCCTCCGCCTCCCGGGTCCAAGCGATTCTCCTGCCTCAGCTTCCCAAGTAGCTGGGATTACAGGCATGCGCTACCACACCCAGCTAACTTTTTATTTTTAGTAAAGACGGGGTTTCACCATGTTGGTCAGGCTGGTCTCGAACTCCTGACCTCAGCCTCCCAAAGTGCTGGGATTACAGGCGTGAGCCACCGTGCCCGGCCTTAATTTTTGTATTTTTTACTAGAGACGGGGTTTTGCCATGTTGACCAGGCTAGTCTCGAATTCCCGGCCTCAAGGGATCCACCCGCTTTGGCCTCTCAAAGTGTTGGGATTACAGATGTGAGCCACTGCACCCAGCTTGGCTAATTTTTATTTTTTTAATTTTTATGTATTTATTTTTTTAGATGGAGTCTCACTCTGTCACCCGGGCTGGAGTGCAGTGGTGCAGTCACTGCAACCTCCACCTCCCGGGTTCAAGTGATTCTCCTGCCTCAGCCTTCCAAATAGCTAGGATTACAGGTGCACTCCACCATGCCCAGTTATTTATTTTATTTTTATTTTTATTTATTTATTTATTTTTTGAGACAAAGTCTTATTTTGTTGCCCAGGCTGGAGTGCAGTGGCACAACCTTGGCTCACTGCAACCTCTGCCTCCCAGAGTTAAAGCGATTCTCCTGCCTCAGTTTCCCAAGTGGATGGGACTACAGGCACATTCCGCCACACCCAGCTAATTATTCATATTTTTAGTAGAGACAGGATTTCACCATGTTGGCCAGCATGGCCTCGATCTCCTGACCTTATGATCCGCCTGCCTCAGCCTCCCAAAGTGCTGGGATTACAGGTGTGAGTCATGGCACCTGGCCTATTTTTTTAATTTTATTTTTAGTAGAGACGAGGTTTCACCATGTTGGCCAGGCTGGTCTCCAACTCCTGACCTCAGGTGATCCACCCACCTCTCCCTCCCAAAGTGCTGGGATTATAGTCATGAGCCACTGTGCCTGGCCAATTTCTTGCATTTTTTATTTTAAATTTTATTTATTTATATTAATAGAGATGGGGGTCTCACTATGTTGGCCAGGTTGTTCTTGAACTCCTCGCTTCAAGCAATCCTCCCGCTTTGGCCTCCCAAGGTGCTGAGATTACATGCCTTCTTCTATTTTTTGTAGAGAGAGGGTCTCGCTCTGTCACCCAGGCTAGAGTGCGGTGGCCCCATCATAGCTCACGGCAACATCTGGGTACATGCCCCCCGCCCCCCAGCACCTTGGCACATTCACCAACTCAGGAAGTTCTCTGAATCCCATTCCCCCGATTTTTTTTTTTCTTATGGTGGCTTCATTTCCTGGGCATGATTGGTTAAATCAATGGGGCATTTGTGATTAGCCCAACCTCCAGCCCTCTAATGACATGATTTTTTTGTATTTTTTAGTAGAGACGGGGTTTCACCGAGTTAGCCGAGATGGTCTCGATCTCCTGACCTCGTGATCCGCCCATCTCAGCCTCCCAAAGTGCTGGGATTACAGGCTTGAGCCACCACACCTGGCCTACTTTTTGTATTTTTAGTAGAGACAGGGTTTCGCCATGTTGGCCAGGATAGTCTTGAACTCCTGACCTCAAGTAATTCGCTAGCTTCAGCCTTCCAAAGTGCTGGGATTACCGGCATGAACCACCACACCCAGTCCTCCCTGGAGCCACGGCAAGAGCCTGGGACAAAAACCAAATTTATGATGAAAGATGATCCTATCGCTCTTACCACTTAGGAAATTACACGTGTTTTAGGAGCTCTGGCCTGGAGTAAAGACCAAAATACACATTTCTTATTATATCACAAGATCACAGCAGCTTTTTCAAATGTTGACGCATTTCATCAAATATCAGAAAATCATGTTCATTACTATCACCACCCATCACATCAGAAACATTTTCTAGTAATGGGAGACTGTGAAGCTCCCAGTGGTGGATATAAATTTTCTAAAATTCTAATCTTCTCTTGAAAGCTCAAACGTTATCATTACACAGTCATTTTCCTTGAAGTGATAGTTTCAGTTTGTTCAATTTTGAGAAAGTGTCTGCGAACTCCCAAATCTGAATTATCCCAGTTTGTCAGTCAGTCATTCTCTCAAGATGATGTCCTAGAAAGAAAGTGGCCAGTCCAGCCCCAAACACAAATAATCGCACCGGGCCCATCTCATCATTCAGACTATTTAAAAGACAGGTACTCACAGATCTAGATTGAATAAAATTACAAAACTTTACTGCTGATTGGGGGGACATTCTTTTTTTTTTTTTTTTTTTAAGATGGAGTCTCGCTCTGTCACCCAGGCTGGAGAGCAGTGGTACAATCTCAGCTCACTGCTCCACCTCCCGGGTTCATGCAATTCTCCTGCCTCAGCCTCCCGAGTAGCTGGGATTACAGGCATGCATCACTACATCCTGCTAATTTTTGTATTTTTAGTAGAGACGGGGTTTCACCACGTTGGCGAGGCTGGTCTTGAACTCCTGACCTCAGGTGATCCACCCGCCTCAACCTCCCGAAGCGCTGGCATTACAGGCGTGAGCCACTGCGCCCGGCCCATTTCAGCAATTATCTGTTTTCACAGGAATGCAAATAATACTAGTATCATATAAAGTGCATTATTTTAAAAACACTATTGCTCAGGAGAAGCTATGGCCACTTTGGAATAAACAGTTTGGTCCTCACTATATGATTCAGCAATTCTACTTACTTAACTACTGCTGCTTAAGCAACAGCATTGGGCCTTCCTCTTCCTATATCGGTGGAGTAATAACAACCAGAATTTGGCCGGGCGCGGTGGCTCACGCCTGTAATCCCAGCACTTTGGGAGGCCGAGGTGAGTGGATCATTTGAGGTCAGGAGTTCTAGACCAGCCTGGCCAACATGTCGAAACCCCATCTCTGTTAAAAATACAAAAATTAGCCAGGTGTAGTGGCACACACCTGTAATCCCAGCTACTCAGGAGGCTGAGACAGGAGGATCGCTTGAAAGTGGGAGGTGGAGGTTACAGTGAGCAGAGATCATGCCACTGCACTCCAGCCTGGGTGACAGAGCAAGACTCTGTCTAAACAAAAATAAAAAAATAAAAATGGGCAAAAGATTTGAATACACATTTCTTAAAAGAAGGCATACAAATGATCAACAGGTTTAAGAAAAGGTATGCAGCATCATCGATCATCAGAGAAATGCAAATCAAACCTACAAAGAGATCTCATCTGACCACAGTTAAAATGGTTTCTATCCAAAGACTGGTAATAACAAATGCTGGCGAGGACGTGGATAAAGGGAACCTTCACACAGTGTTGGTAGAAATGTAACTTAGTACAACCAGCACGGACAACAGTTTGGAGGTTCCTCAAAAAACTAAATGTAGAACTACTATAAGATCCAGTAATCTCAATGCTGGGTATATACCCAAAAGAAAGGAAATCAGTATATCAAAGAGATGTCTTCATTCCCGTATTTATTGCAGTGCTATTTACGATAGTCAAGATTTAGAAGCAACCTAAGTGTCCATCAATGATCAGTGTGGATAAAGAAAATGTGCTATGTATACACAATGGAGTACTACTCAGCCATGAAAAAGATTGAGATCCTGTCATTTGCAACAACATGGATGGAACTGGAGATTATTATGTCAAGTGAAATAAGCCAGGCACAGCAAGACAAATACTGAATGTTCTCACTTATTTGTGGGACCTAAATATCAAAACAATTGACCTTATGGGCATAGGGAGTAGAAGGACGTAAAGCTACCACAGGCTGGGAAGGGTAGTACGAGGATGGGTAGGGGGTGGGGATGGTTAAAGGGAACAAAAAAATAGAAAGAATGAATAAGACCTAGTATTTGAAAGCATAACAGGGTGACTGTAGTCAATAATAACTTTTTTTTTTGAGGTGTAGTCTGGCTCTGTCACCCAGGCTGGAGTGCAGTGGTGCAATCTCGGCTCCGTGTAGCCTCTGCCTCCCTGGTTCAAGAAATTCTCCTGCCTCGGCCTCCCAAGTAGCTGGGATTACAGGCACACGCCACCACGTGGCTAATTTTTGTATTTTTAGTACAGACAGGGTTTCACCATGTTCGCCATGCTGGTCTCAAACTCCTAACCTTAGGTGATCCACCCACCTCAGCCTCCTAAAATGCTGGGATTACAGACATGAGCCACCACACCCAGCCTCTTTTATTTATTTATTTATTTAGAGACAGAGTGTCACCCTGTGGCCCAGGCTGGAGTGCAATGGTGCGATCTCGGTTCACCGCAACCTCTGCCTCCTGGGTTCAAAGGATTCTCCTGCCTCAGCCTCCCGAGTAGCTGGGATTATAGGCGCCCTCTATCCACCACCACACCTGGCTAATTTTTTGTATCTTTAGTAGAGACGAGGTTTCACCATGTTGGCCAGGCTGGTCTCGAACTCCTGACCTTGTGATCCGCCCGCCTTGGCTTCCCAAAGTGCTGGGATTACAGGCATGAGCCACCGCACCCGGACTCTTTTAGTTATTTTTAAATGTACAATTCGGCCAGGCATGGTGACTCACGCCTGTGATCCCAGTACTCACTATGTTGCTCTCATCAAAATCAAGAGACTCCATCTCTACTAAAAATATAAAAATTAACTGGGTGTGGTGGTGCGTGCCTGTGGTCCCAGCTACTTGAGAGGCCTAGGTGGGAGGATTGCTCGAGCCTCGGAGGTTGAGGCTGTGGTGAGCCAAGATTGCACCAAGCACTCCAGCCTGGGTAACAGAATGAGACCATGTCTCAAAAAAGAAAGGAAAAAGGAAAAAGGAAAAAGGAAAGGAAAGGAAAGGAAAGGAAAGGAAAGGAAAGGAAAGGAAAGGAAAGGAAAGGAAAGGAAAGGAAAGGAAAGGATGGCATAGGACAGCCTTGGAAAATAAAAAATTAAAAACAAAATTAAAAAAATAAATGAAAAGTAAGCCAGAGACGAAGAGGAAATGTATGCAATACTAAAACCTTGTATCCAAACTATAAAAAGAACTCTTACAAGTCAACTATAAGATGACAAAAAAAATTCAATTTTTAAAATGGGATTTTAAAAATTTGAACAGAAATTTTTTTTTTTTTTTTTTTTTTTTTGAGACGGAGTCTCGCTCTGTCGCCCAGGCTGGAGTGCAGTGGCCGGATCTCGGCTCACTACAAGCTCCGCCTCCCGGGTTTACGCCATTCTCCTGCCTCAGCCTCCCGAGTAGCTGGGACTACAGGTGCCCGCCACCTCGCCCGGCTAGTTTTTTGTATTTTTTAGTAGAGACGGGGTTTCACTGTGTTAACCAGGATGGTCTCGATCTCTTGACCTCGTGATCCGCCCGTCTCGGCCTCCCAAAGTGCTGGGATTACAGGCTTGAGCCACCGCGCCCGGCCTGAACAGAAATTTCACAAAAGAAAGTATACAGGCCGGGCGCGGTGGCGAAAGCCTGTAATCCCAGCACTTTGGGAGGCCGAGACGGGCGGATCACGAGGTCAAGAGATCGAGACCATCCTGGCTAACACAGTGAAACCCCGTCTCTACTAAAAAATACAAAAAACTAGCTGGGCGAGGTGGCGGCGCCTGTAGTCCCAGCTACTCGGGAGGCTGAGGCAGGAGAATGGCGTGAACCCCGGGGGCGGAGCTTGCAGTGAGCCGAGGTCACGCCACTGCACTCCAACCTGGGCGACAGAGCGAGACTCTGTCTCCAAAAAAAAAAAAAAAAGAAAGTATACAAAAGGCCAGGGCTGGGCACAGTGGCTCTTGCTTGTAATCCTAGTGCTTTAGGAGGTCAAGGTGGGAGGATCGCTTGAGGTCAGAAGTTTAGCCTGGGCAACATAGCGAGACCCTATCTCTAAAAAAAAAAAAAAAAAAATCATATAAATTAGCCAGGAGTGGTGGCATGTGCCTGGAGTCCCAGCTACTCAGGAGGCTGAGGTGGGAGGATCGCTTGAGCTCACGAATCCAAGGCTTCAATGAGCTATGATCACGCCACTGCACTCCAGCCTAGACAATGCTGTGTCTAAAAAGGAAGATATTCAAAAGGCCAATAAGCACAAGAAAAGATACTCAACATCATTAGCCACCAGGGAAATGCAAATCAAAACCACAATGATATACCATCACACATCCGTTACAACAGCTGAAATTAAAGACTAGAGATACCAAGAATGGCAACTGGACTCTCATTCAGCACCAGGGGGAAAGTAAACTGATGTACCAGTTTGGGAAACAGTTTGGTTCTTACCATATGATTTAGCAATTCCACACTTAGAGAATTAACATGTACTCACCCAACAACTTGTACATGAGTGTGCATAGCAGTTTTATTCATAACTGCCCCAAAATGAAAGAAACTCAATGTGCATCGACTAGTGAATGGATGAATGGTGTCATATCCTTGTGGTTTAATACTACTCAGCAATAAAAAGGAATGAACTACCGATACACGTAACATAGAGGAATCTCAAAAGCATGCAGAGGGCATGCACGGGGCTCATGCCTGTAATCACAGCACTTTGGGAAGCTGAGCTGGGAGGATCGCTTGAGCTCAGGCGTTCGAGACCAGCTGGGCAACATAGCAAGACCTCATCCTTATTAAAAATAAAAAAAAAATTAGCCAGGCATGGTGATGCGTGCCTGTAGTCCCAGCTCCTCAGGAGGCTGAGGCAGGAAGATGGTTTAGGTCTGGGAGATCAAGCCCGCAGTGAGCTAAGATCATACCACTGCACTCCAGCCTGGGCAACAGAGTGAGACCCTGTCTCAAAAAACAGAAAACATGCTGAGCAAAAGAAACCAGACACAACAGTGCATGCCATATGATCCCATGTATGTGAAACTACAGAAAGAGAAATTCTAGTCTAAAATGAGAAAAAAGGCCAGGCGCGGTGGGTGGCTCATGCCTGTAATCCCAGCACTTTGGGAGGCCAAGGCAGGCGGATCACCTGAGGTCAGGAGTTCGAGACCAGCCTGGCCAACTTTAGTTGGCCATCTTTTTAGTAGAGATGGCAAAACTTCATCTCTACTCAAAATAAAAATATTAGCTGGACACGATGGTGGATGTCTGTAATCCCAGCTACTCGAGAAGATGGCAGAGAATCCCTTGAACCTGGGAGGTGGAGGTTGCAGTGAGCCAAAATCACACCACTGCACTCCAGCCTGGACAACACAGTGAGACTCCATAACAAAAATAGAATAAAATTTAAAAAAAAAATTGGCTGGGTGTGGTGAGGGCTGCCAGCTACTCAGGAGGCTGAGGCAGAAGAATCGCTTGAACCAGGGAACTGTGAGCCCAGATCGCACCACTGCACTCCAGCCTGGGTGACAGAGCGAGACTCCATCTCTAAACAAATAAATAATATAAAGTGACAAAAAGCAGGTGCCCAAAAGCAGGTGGTTGCCTAGCACCAGGGATGGGGGTTATGGATGGACTGGAAGGAACAGGAGGGAACAGTTTGGGGTGATGGAATTGATCTCTATCTTGATTGTGGGGGGTTATGAGGGTATATAAATATGTCAAAACTGATAGAAACGTATACTTAAACGGGGTGCCTAGTACCACATATAAATTACACCTCAATAACATTGATTTTTTTCTTTTTAAACAAATAATGGGCCAAAATGGCAGGAAATTACTGCTTCTGAAAGCAGACTGAGTTCGAGAATAATGTCCTCTATGACAACACCAGCACACCGTCATGTAGATACGGCTGATGACAGTTCTCGGGAACAAAATGATGATGGACAAATTGTGAATAACGGCGGTCCTCCACTACCGTCCATGATTTCACAGGTCAGATGCACATGAAACTAACTGTAACGAGAAAATGCAATGAAGCCATGCTGTGATGACTCATGGGGCGGGGAGTTACAGCCTCGGCTTTCTGGCAGGCTCAAGGGGTGAGCGCATGTTGCACGCCTTTGGCCGTAACTGCATGGAATTACAGCCAGCATGCATGATACGGATTTTCATAGATGGAACTTCCATGCTCTTCCCAGGAAAACAGCAAAACATCACTTGTTGACAGTAGTTTACTCTGCAGGTAGCTATCTTGCCCTTTCTGATTCTTGGTGCTGGTTAACATTAAGATAAAGAAAACAGGCCAGGCACGGTGGCTCTCGCCTGTTATCCCAGCACTTTGGGAGGCTGAGGCGGGTGGATCACCTGAGGTCAGGAGTTCAAGACCAGCCTGACCAACCCTGAGAAACCCTGTCTCTATGAAAAATACAGAATTAGCTGGGTGTGGAGGCGCATGCCTGTAATCCCAGCTACTTGGGAGGCTGAGGCAGGAGAATCACTTGAACCTGGGAGGCAGAGGTTGCAGTGAACCGAGATCATGCCATTGCACTCCAGCCTGGGCAACAAGAGCAAAACTCCGTCTCAAACAAACTAACAAATGAACAAAAATAGGCCAGGTGCGGTGGCTCAAGCCTATAATCTCAGTACTTTGGGAGGCAGAGGCAGTGGAATCACTTGAGACCAGGAGTTTGAGACCAGATTGAGAAACATAGCGAGACCCCATCTATACAAAAAATTTTTTACATTAGCCAGCCATGGTGGCACACACCTGCAGTTCCAGCTACTCAGGAGGCTGGGGTGGGAGAGTCACTTGAGCCTGGGAGGTCAAGGTTGCAATGAACTAATGATTGATTGAGTCCCTGCACTCTAGCCTTGGTGACAGAGACCCCAACCCCACCACTCACCCCCCCCCAAAAAAATAGGGCCAGGCACAGTGGCTCACACCTGTAATGCCAACACTTTGGGAGGCCGAAGCAGGCAGATCACCTGAGGTTAGGAGTCCGAGCCTAGCTTGGCCAACATGGTGAAACCCTGCCTCTACTGAAAATACAAAAATTACGCGGATGTGGTGGCGGGCACCTGTAATCTCAGCTACTTGGGAGGCTGAGACACGAGACTCACTTGAATCCGGGAGGCGGAGGTTGCAGTGAGCCAAGATCATGCCATTGCACTCTAGCATGGGCGACAAGTGAAACTCCATCCCAAAAAAAAAAAAAAAAAAAAAAGGTCAGAGACTTCAAAAATAACCAGAATGATTCCAGACAACCTAGAAGGAGGGAACAGCTTCCTCTCACTCTCACTGGGAAATATGCAGAGATAAGATAATTGTCTTTATGACTCCGAAAATGCTTAAGACACGAACAACATGTAAACAAATAACTCCTACGAGAGCTTCTGAATTCACACATGATCCCATTTCATCCTTGCAAGAACACTGGGCAACAGATAATATCTTAAAATTTCCATTTTATAAATAAAAAATTCCCAGCCAGACGTGACAGTTCACACCTGCCATCCCACCACTTTAGGAGAGCAAGAGGAAAGGATCACTTGGAACCAGGAGTTCGAGACCAGCCTGGGCAACAAAGTGAGACTCTGTTTCTATAAATTTTTTTTTTTTTTTTTTTTTTTTGAGGTGAAGTCTTGCTATGTTACCCAGGCTAGGGTGCAGTGGTGCGATCTTGGCTCACTGCAACCTGTGCCTCCTGGGTTAAAGTGATTTTCCTGCCTCAGCCACCTGTGTAGCTGGGACTACAGGTGTGTGTCACCACACCTAGCTATCTATTAATATTTTTTTTAATTAAACTTCAAAATAAAGGCTTGGCATGGTGGCTCACACCTGTAATCCCAGCACTTTGGGCCGAGGCAGGCGGATCACCTGAGGTGAGGAGTTCGAGACCAGCCTGGCCAACATGGTGAAACCCCGTCTCTACAAAAAATATTTTAAAAATTAGCCGGGTGTGGTGGTGGGTGCCTGTAGTCCCACCTACTCGGGAGGCTGAGCCAGGAGAATTGCTTGAACCTGAGAGGCAGAGGTTGCAGTGAGTCAAGAAGATGCCACTGCACTCCAGCCTGGGCGATGGAAGGAGACCCCGTCTCAAAAATAAATAAATACATACATACATACATAAAGATAAAAATAAAGTATCTCTTCTCATTGCCATCATGTCTGAGTCAGAGTCTCCAAAGAGTCTGAACAAATAAAAAATTTCAGACTCAGGTCAGGTGCGGTGGCTCACGCATGTAATCACAGCACTTTGGGAGGCCAAGGTGGGCGGATCACAAGGTCAGGAGATTGAGACCACCCTGGCTAACTCGGTGAAACCCCCGTCTCTACTAAAAATACAAAAATAAAAATTAGCCTGGTGTGATGGTGGGTGTCTGTAGTCCCAGCTACTCGGGAGGCTGAGGCAGGAGAATGGCATTAACCCAGGAGGCAAAGCTTGCAGTGAGCCAAGATTGCACCACTGCACTCCAGCCTGGGCCGCAGAGCGAGACATCGTTTCAAAAAAAAAATCCAGACTCAGAGAGGTTACTCGAGCTTACCTGCCTTGGATGTGACACCAACCACAGACGGGCTGAGGGGTCTGGAAAGAACCTTGCACTCCTGCTAAGATCACCAAGCTCTGCTTCCAATACTGCCTTCTTCCAACATCTCAAAGGGCTTATGAGGACCGTCCTAAGAAGGAGGCTGTAACTGACATTGATTATTCACCTCCCCCAAGAGGACCAGCATGGAGAATAAGCTCATCAAAGCCAATGCCCTTGTTTTAGATGCCTTCCAGATTATTCCAGGATCTCATCTCAGATAAGTGTCTATCTTAAGCTCTCTCTCCTGTTCACCGTCTAACGTCTCCCATGCACTGCACCCTCTAACTCAGGGCCTGACATCTGTAAGATCCCTAAATCTTCATCCTGTTCTGTAAGCAGCCCTTCAATTTCTACTTCACTGAAACATGACTATTCCCTCAGGACACTGCTTCCCTAAAGCACTGTGAGTAGTGGTCTTTTTCTGTCCCATGCAAGCCCCCATAAACCACGCTCTACTGTCTTAGAGAAGGAACACTAATTGCTGCATCAAGACTATTGTTACTTTCATTTCCGTTTTGCTTTTGTTTGTTTCTTTCGAGACAGGCTGTTGTTCTGTCATCCAGGCTGGACTGCAATAGTGCGATCATAGCTCACTGATCCTCGGACTCCTGGGCTCAAACAATCCTCCTGCCTCAGCCTCCTGAGTAGCTGGGACTACAGGTGCATACCACCATGTCCGGCTAATTTTTATTTTTGTAAAGATGGGGTCTCACTCTATTGCCCAGGATGATCTCAAACTCCTGGCTTCAAGCCATCCTCCCACCTCCACTTCCTAAAGTTTTGGGATTACAGTTATAAGCCACTGTCCCCAGCCCAGACTCATTTATCTAATTACTGACTTGACATCTCTACTTGAAGGTGTACTTAGCAATTGTTTTTTGTTTTTTGATTTTTGTTTTTGAGACACAGTCTCACTCTGTTGCCCAGCCTGGAGTGCAGTGGCATGATCTTGGCTCACTGCAACCTCCCCCTCTTGGGTTCAAGCAATTCTTGTGCCTCAGCCTCCCGAGTAGCTGGGATTACAGGCATGCACCAGCATGCCCAGCTAATTTTTGTATTTTTAGTAGAGACGGGGTTTCACCATGTTGGCCAGACAGGTCTCGAACTCCTGACCTCAAGTGATCTGTCTGCTTCGGCCTCCCAAAGTGCTGGGATTACAGGCGTGAGCCACTGCGGGGATTACAGGCATGAGCCACTGCGCCTGACCAGCAATTATTTTAAGAGTAGGGGTCTTGCTATGTTGCCAAGGCTGGTCTTGAGCTCCTGGCCTCAAGCGATGCTCCTGCCTTGGCCTCCTAAAGCGCTGGGATTATAGACATGAGCCCCTGTGCCCAGCAGGAGCAGTTTTTTAGTCAATTATTCACTTGCCCACTAAAACCTAAACTTCCTGAGGCCAGGAACACATTTTACTTTTTTTTTTTTTTTTTTTTTTGAGATGGAGTGTAGCTCTGTTGCCCAGGCTGGAGTGCAGTGGCGCCATCTTGGCTCACTACAATCTCTGCCTCCCAGGTTCAAGCGATTTTCCTGCCTCAGCCTCCTGCGTAGCTGGGATTACAGGCATCCGCCACCACACCCGGTTAATTTTTATTTTTGGTAGAGACGGGGTTTCACCACGTTGGCCAGGCTAGTCTCCAACGTCTGACCTCAAGTTATCCGCCCGCCTTGGCCTCCCAAAGTGATGGGATTACAGGCGTGAGCCACTGTGCCCAGCCACGGGACCCACTTTACTCTTAATTTCCCCAAATCCTAGAACAGTGCGTGGCCCACAGGAAATCCACAGAATATATCTGCAGAATGAATGAATGGCTTGCCAAAAGAATTAGGGCAAATAAGTAGATAGTGAGTAAACGTCCACAGCCACCAACCCCATACCCTTTTAAGCTCTGGGGAGATGGCGGCTCCTGTGGGGTCCGGGATGGGGGTCTCCGTTCCTTTCATCCTTCCGCCTCGTGGGGGAGTCAAGTATCCGCAGGCGGAGGGCCCGGATGCAGGCGCGGCTAGGCGGCCCTCTCTGTGGTGAGCCCCCGGGTCCCTCCTCCACAGCACCCGGAGTGCCTCTATGGTTCTTCCTGTCCTTAGTCGGGAGGGGGCGCTGTGCGCAGGCGCGAGGTGACGCCGCGGCAGGACCGGAAGGAGTGTAGCGGCTGCCTCAGCGGCAGCGACGGAGCTCGCAGCTGTGGCTTCTGAAGAGTAAGCGGCGCGGTAGCGAAGGCCGCCGAACCCGCCTGGCTAGCCGGCGAGTTGAGTGGCGAGTGAGTGTCGGTCGCGGGGCACGCTTGAGCTCCTGGACGGGTCTGTGAGGCGAGGCGGCCTCTCTGCGGGACGCCTCCGTGGAGCTCCGGGGGTGGGGGCGGGGGCGCCGGCCGTGAGGGCCGCCGAGCTGAGGGGCGCGGGCCGAGGCCCGGGCGGGATCGGGCCAAAGGACTGGGCTGGGCGTCTCGAGCCCCGTGCGGAGGCGAGGCGGGAGCGACAAAGGCGCTGAGCGACTGGGCGACCCCCTCCCGCCTCTTCGCGAAGTTTCGCGGGCCGGCCCTTTGGGTCGGCTGCGCGAGGGCGACAGCCCGGGAGACCGCGCTTCCCTCCCCCGGGCCCGAGGCCGCCACGGAGGCGGGGTCCGTGCACCCGAGCGCGGCCTGGAGGAGCGGCGGGAGGCGGCCGGTCCCTGTGAACCCCAGCCCAGGCGGGCGGCGTTTTCCACCTCTCCCCTCACGTCTGGAGCGGGGGTTGTTCCGCGAAAGTTGGCGACTGTCACCGGGCACTCGCGAGGGCGGCGCAAGTGCGTCAAACCCTTCTGCGGGGCGCTGGGGGCTGGCCCGGCCCGGGTGCCCGGGCGCTGGGCAGGGAGCGAGGCCGCTGTCCCCGCGTCGAGGTGGCCCGGCTCCCGGTGTAACGGGACCAGGGATCCAAGACTTTGGGCCACTTGCAACCAACCCTGGAGCGTGCGCGGCGTGCGGGTTACAGAAATTTCTGACAAATCCGCCAGGGCTCTGTGCGTCCCTGAGGGCCTGGATAGCAGTTGTCCCCGGTACTTCGATCGTGCAAAGAGAACGTTCTTTTTTCTGTTCTTTTTTTTTTTTTTTTTTTTTTTTTTTGAGACGAAGTCTTGTTCTGTTGCCCAGGCTGGAGTGCAGTGACGCGATCTCTGCTCACTGCAACCTCCGCCTCCCTGCGTCAAGGAATTCTGCCTCAGCCTCACAGGGATTGCTTCAGCTGGGATTCCAGGCATGTGCCACCACACCTGGCTAATTTTTGTATTTGTAGTAGAGACAGGGTTTCACCATGTTGGCCAGGCAGGTCTCGAACTTCTGACCTCAGGTGATCCCTTCTTTCCTCGGCCTCCCAAAGTGCTACATAGTCTTTTCAAAAAACGTGTCAGCTGTGTTCTCCCGGGGCCCTTGGGCCCTTCAGTAAGAAGCGCCCTGGCTGAAAACCCCCGTTCACCTACGGAAGCAGCACTGTGATGTAGAGGGTGAGCAGGGCAGAGGGCCTCACAGTGGCCCTCACACACACCTGGTTCCAGCTTGGCCAGGCGATTTTGCCCTCGTGGGCCTGTGCCTCATCTCAAAAATGGGGTTTCTTCCCTTATGAAGACGACCCATGAATTAATAATGGAATTGCCAGGAATGCTAAAAACTATCTAAGTTTGGTGTATTGTTTTCAAGCTGTTACTCCTGGAAGGGGCTGGGTTGGCATTGTTTTAGAGATTAGGAGCCAAATATCAGCTCATCTATTCTCCAGCTGTTGTTTATCCTCCAGCTTCCTGCAATAGTCAGGCACAAGGTCTTAGAAAAATGGGTTTGTGCTGCTGTATGTTTTGGTGGGCAATAGTTAGGCACACTAATATGTATCACCTTTGTTTACTGAATGGGATGCAGGTGGGGGACCAGAGCACATCAGCGTCCCTCGGAAACGGTGGCATTTAAATGTAGTATGTCCCTTCAGTTCCTCTCTGCCCCACCCACCCCAGCCCATTGATTGAGCTTTTTTTTTTTTTTTTTTTTTTTTGGGGAGACGGAGTCTGGCTCTGTTCAGGCTAAAGTGCAGTGGTGTGATATCTGCCCACTGCAACCTCCACCTCCCAGGTTCAAGTGATTCTCCTGCCTCAGCGTCCCGAGTAGCTGGGATTACAGGCGTGTGCCACCACGGCCGTCTTAGTTTTTTTTTTTTTAAGAGACGAAGTCTGGCTCTGCTGCCCAACTCCTGGGTTTAAGTGACCTTCAGCGTCCCAAAGCGCAAGAATTACAGGCTTGAGCCACCGTACTCTTGCAGAACATTCTTTACACGCTGAGAAGGGAGAGAGGAACGGGAAGATTTTATGGAACATCTCAATTTAGTCTGCTTGCTTTGAGGAAGAAGGCTAATAAATGGCCTGGCTTTGCCTTGATTTTGTATTTCACAATTTATTGCACCTGGGGTATGGGGAGTAGTGGTGGGTTTCAGGAAATGCCTGGAGAGTCTAGGCCAGATTTTGCACCCCCTGGCAAACCTCATTGGAGGCTTTAGATTTTTACCCTGATTAGAGAAGCAGCAGCTAATAGAAGGGAACCCCTGAAGCTCTTGTGGAGAAATCTTAAAGAAGGGTTAGTTATGAGTGAGACAGACTAAAAGTTAATGAATAGAGTAGTTGAGAGAGCTGGTGTTTGCTAGCTGTCCCTCTGTCGCTAATTCTACTACGAGCTACTATTTAATGTGTTTACAAAATTCTAGGCATTCCTATATTTTAGATCTTTAGAGACATAATTCATTCTCATACCTGATGTCATCATTATAGCTGCATTATTGTCAAAGATAATAGAACGTAGCCAGGCATGGTGTGGCTCATGCCTGTAATCCCAGCACTTTAGGGGGCTGAGGCGGGCGGATCACCTGAGGTCAGGAGTTCCAGACCAGCCTGATGAAACCCTGTCTCTACTAAAAATACAAAAGTTAGCCAGACGTGGTGGCGCATGCTTGTAATCTCAGCTACTCGGGAGGCTGAGGCAGGAGAATCTCATGAACCCGGGAGGCAGAGATTGCAGTGATCCAACATCGTGCTATTGGGCTCCAGCCTGGCTGACAGAGCGAGACTCCGTCTCAAAAATAGTAATAAACTTTAAAAAAGAAACTGAGGTGCTGAAAAATACCTAGTCTCAAAACTTGTAAGGGTCAGCTTGGAACTTGAACTCAGTTTGGACCCAGAGTTCGTGCCAGTAATTATCCTGCTATAATTAGTGAGTGCTATTTATTCTGAAAGTACATCTACTATTGAAGAGCATCTACTATGTGCCATCCGGTGTGCTACGTCCTGGGGCTTTGGGATCAAGTAACACTTTGGTTCTGCCTTCTTGGAACTTAAGTTTTAGCAGAGGAGACCGAAATTACACAGTTTCCTAAATAAGTATATGAAATTATTGTTGTAAGTACTTTGAAGAAATGAGGTACGTTGTGTGATTGAACTAGGGAGGAACATCTAGGGGATAGTCAGGAACAGTTTTTCTCTGAGGAGAAAGCAAAGAACCAAATGGAGTTAATTTGGTCCAAGAGACAGTGAAGAAGAGTAGTCCAGCTGGGGAAGAGCCTGCAGTGGAAGGAAGAAGCAAATCGTGGAACTGAACCATTGCTACTACCGAGTGGTGAATGCGGGGGGAAAAGGTAAGGCCCGCTGTCAGCAAGGTCAGGTGATGGTAGCGTTTTGTAGGCCATGGTAAGGATTTTGGTTCCACCACGGTGAGATTTGTGGTTGGAGCCTGCAAGGCAGTACTTGGGCTAGAAGCAGAAGCATGTCCTTTGGTCACAGAAGATTCAGTTCTAAAAAGATAATTGAAAACATTGATTTTACCCTCCACCCATGAGGATGAAGAAAATCTTGATGTTTTACGTTAAACTGTGTAGCCCGCCCACTGAAGATACTGAGTTTAATTTTTGATTTAAAACCTTTCCTATTGTAAAAATGCACTGATAATAGGATTCTTAGAATTTTTAAACTCTAGACTAATTGTTTGCATATTTATATCCATAATCATGGATGTTATTTTACTGTAGTTAATTTGTCCACTTATTAAAGTTAACACAATTTTCATTTTCTTTCTCTGAACTCATCATCTGCTTTGTTCTTCCTTAATAGCATCACCATCCTATGGTCACCTGATCTCAGCATCTAGGTCAACTTTGATTCCTTCTTCTTGCCCTGATGGCCAATGACATACACAGATCCCGTCGACTCTAACTCTGCAGTCAGTGTCTTGTATTATTTTCCTCCCTGTAGATACTGTTTTCCTCCCCCTAGGTACTGTTGGCTCTTGTTTCCTGGGTTTCCTGGCACCAGTTGTCTCCTACAGGCCATCTTACGCATTGCAGCCAGGTTGATTTTTCTAAAGCACAGCTGTCATTGCGTTGCTTCCCGTTGGCTAGAAAATAAAATCTGAGCTCTGTTTCAGTTATCTGTTGATGCATAACAAACCACCTGAATACTCACTGGCTTCATAGAGTAATTTTGTTTGTTGACAGTTTTATGAGTCAGGAGAATTGGGAAGTGCTGACCTGGGCCATTTTTCTCTGGTCCACATGCTATCCTTAGAGGTGGCCAGTGCTGGAGCATCCGCTTCCATAATGGCTTCTTCGTTCACATGCCTTGTCGAAGACGGCTGGAAGACTGGTCTCAGCTGGCTCTTTCCCTCCGCATGTAGTGTCAGGGCTTTCTGTGTGATCTCTCAGCAGGGTTTTCAGACTTTTTACCTGATGTCTCTGGGCCCAGGAACCCTAAGTGAAAGCCGCTGTGCCTTTTGTTTTCTTTCTTTCTCTTTTTTCTTTCTTTTTTTTTTTTTTTTTTTTTGAGACAGAGTCTCCTTCTGTCGCACAGACTGGAGTGCAGTGGCACAATATCAGCTCACTGCAACCTCTGCCTTCTGGGTTCAAGCAATTCTTGTGCCTCAGTTTCCAGAGTAATTGGGATTACAGGCATGTGCCACCGCACCCAGCTAATTTTTGTATTTTTTTTTTTGGTAGAGTTGGGGGCTGCTGTGCTTTTAAAGGATAAGCCCAAATCTGACACAGCTCTCACTTTGGCTTGAAATGGCTATTCTTGCTCAACCTTCCCTGGCTACCTGCCCTTCCCCTGTAGTCTCTTTATTGCTCTAGTAACTTTATTCTCTGATTGATGGGGCTCTGAGTTCTTTGAAACAAAAATCCATGTGAGAGTTTCTTTTGATGTATTCCCGATGATGCATAACCAATTCTTGTTATATAAAATGCTGTAGTACAGTCAGCTCTCCGTATCCACAGCTTTCACATCTGGATATGGGGATCTGACAGTAAACTTTTTCTGTATTGATTTAATATTGATTATATTAGTACAGACTTAGGATGGATATCCAAAGAATGGTTAGGATGAGCAAGTGGTATTTGAATGAAAAACAATCGTTTATAGGCATTTTTAAAAACATGCTAGGAAGAGGTATTGTGGAGGCCTGGTATGACATGGGCATGTCATCTTCCTGCCTGTGACTAGCTCTACTTTGCCCACTTTTTCTTTTCTTTCTTTTTTGAGACGGAGTCTCTCTCTGTCACCCAGGCTGGAGTGCAGTGACACAGTCTAGGCTCACTGCAACCTCTGCATCCTGGGTTCAAGCAGTTCTCCTGCCTCAGCCTCCTGAGTAGCTGGGACTACAGGTACCTGCAACCACGCCTGACTGGTTTTTGTATTTTTAGTAAAGACGGGGTTTCACCATGTTGGCCAGGCTGGTCTCGAACTCCTGACCTCAAATAATTCACCCACCTCAGCCTCCCAAAGTTTTGGGATTACAGGTGTGAGCCACCATGCCTGGCCTGCTTTGCCCACTTTTTGCTGGAAAGTCAAATGGATTAACTCATTAAATTTGAAAGTCTTTAATGACCCCCAAATCTGTTGCAGAAGTGGCAGACATATTTACAGAAAGTATTCTGGAGAGCCAGGGGCACTGCAGAGCCCCAGGATCATGCAGTAGTAGTTTAGCAGATTATACATAAGGAAAAATGGAGAAGCAACCTGAATAGAACAAGGAGAAGAAAATGATTTGTAGAAGACAGACTTAAGCATTCTGGTCACGAGGCAGTGAAGGTGAGATTTTGAAAACCAGAAAATTGGGTGAGAGAACCATGAGTGATTCTCTTTTCTTCTTGACTTCCTTGTTTTCCATATTATCTGTAATGGGCAATGCTTGATAACTGAAGAAAATCCTAATTGTTGCCTAGGCCATGTTTCCTGACTCTGGTTCTATAGCCATGATGAATAACAGCTCCAGTCTTTGACAGAGGAAGAAGTTTTTGGAGCCACTCATTCAACAACTGTGCTAGGCATTGAAAATACAACTATAAATAAGAGGCCAGGCACGTGGCTTTTGCCTGTAATCTCACCACTTTGGTGAGTGTCGGGGGGGGGGGGGGGGGTGGATCACCTGAGGTCAGGAGTTCAAGACCAGCATAAGATGGTGAAATGCCATCTCTACTAAAAATACAAAATTAGCCGGGCATGGTGGCAACATGCCTGTAATCCCAGCTACTTGGGAGGCTGAGACAGGAGAATTGCTTGAACCCTAGGGGCGGAAGTTGCAGTGAACTGAGATTGCACCATTGCACTTCAGCCTGGGCAACAAGAGCAAAACTTCGTCTCAAAACAAAAAAAAAGTAACTTGGAATGGGAAAATAAAGATTTTTTTTCCCCTTGAACTGTATTTTATTAATAAACACTGCATTTCCTATGTACTTGTGATTACAGTGCTCCTATTTTGATGGCATTTACCATATACAAAGTGGCTTCTCTTATTTTTCAACATAGCCTTATAATGTAAGAATAGATATTGCCATTTTTCTGTTTCTCAGGTAGCAGTTAAAAAAATAACATAATGTAACACTTAGTATATGTCAGGCACTGTGTTAAAACTTTATGTAATTCAACTGATTTAGTTTTTAAAAAGTTTTTGTTTATTTATTTTTATTTATTTATTTATTGAGACGGAGTCTTGCTCTGTCGCCCAGGCTGGAGTGCAGTGGCGCAATCTTGGCTCACTGCAAGCTCCGTCTCCCGGGTTCACGCCATTCTCCTGCCTCAGCCTCCTGAGTAGCTGAGACTACAGGCGCCCGCCACCACACCCGGCTAATTTTGTGTGTGTGTGTGTGTGTGTGTTTTTAGTAGAGGCGGGGGATTTCACCATGTTAGCCAGGATGGTCTCGATTTCCTGATCTCGTGATCCGCCTGCCTCGGCCTCCCAAAGTGCTGGGATTATAGGTGTGAGCCACCGTGCCGGCCAAAAGTTTTTATTTTTTTTAATTAATGAATTTTTTTGGAGGTAGGTTCTCCCTCTGCCACCTATGCTGGAGTGCAGTGGTGCTCTTATAACTCACTTGCAGCCTTGAACTCCTGGGCTCAAAGGATCCTCTTGCCTCAGCTTCCACAGTCAAGCTGGGACTTGGGTACATGCCTGTCTACCTACCCGCAACTAATTTTAAAACAACTGCATTCTCATTTTACAAATGAGGAAATTGGCCCAGGAGATTGAACAATTTATTTGGAGCCACTAATTGACTAAATGGTGAAACCAAGATTTAAACATAGGCAGTATGATCGGAAGCCTAGATGAAGAGACTGAGTGTCAGAGAGTTACTTGACCTGATACAGAGACTTGCATTTAGTCAAGAGGAGAAATTCCATCATCAGACTTCTTTTCTTCTTACAAGGTGGGGCCACTGGTGTGCCACTCATGAGGACTTTTTTAAACCGTTACTAGTAATCTGCTTAACTACAAGCCTGACATTTCAACTAAATTAGCTGTAAAATGACCCACATCTCCCTTTGATTTCCAGTGTAAAATTGAAGGAAGCCAGTTGTGGCCAAAGGAAAGATAAGAAATTTGGCTTGAGGCCAGGTGTGGTTACTCACGCCTGTTATCCCAGGACTTTGGGAGGCCCAGGCAGGCAGATCACCTGAAGTTAAGAGTTCAAGATCAGCCTAGCCAACATGGCGAAACCGCTTCCCTACTAAAAATACAAAAATTAACCAGCATGGTGGCAAGCATGTGTCGTCCCAGCTACTCAGGGAGGCTGAGGCAGGAGACTTGCTTGAACCTGGGAAATGGAGGTTTCAGTGAGCTGAGATCGTGCCACTGCACTCCAGTTTGGGTGACAAAGCAAGACTCTGTCTCAAAAAAAAAAAAGACATTTGGCTTGAAAATAGTGTTCAAAATACTTTTTAAAAATCTGGCTGGGCACAGTGGCTCACACCTGTAATCCCAGCACTTTGGGAGGCCAAGACTGGCAAATCACGAGGTCAGGAGTTTGAGACCAGCCTGGCCAACATGGTGAAATGCCATCTCTACTAAAAATACAAAAAACTAGCTGGTGTGGTGGTGGGCACCTGTAATCCCAGCTACTCGGGAGGCTGAGGCAGGAGAATCGCTTGAACCCAGGAGGCAGGGGTTGCAGTGAGCTGAGATTGCACCACTGCACTCCAGCCCAGGTGACAGTGGGAGACTCCATCTCAAAAAAAAAATCTTATTTGGGGAAAAAAAGAACTTAAATTAGATGCAGTTCAAATTTGATACCAGAGCTGTTCTTTTAAGTATCATGCTGCTTATAAATAACATCAGCATCATTATTTCAAATGAGAGACCCAAACTTAGGATGGTATATGTCAGTTTTAAAAATGGGAATACCTGGGGCCAGGCATGGTGGCTCATGCCTATAATCCCAGCACTTTGGAAGGCTGAGGCGGGATCACCAGAGGTCAGGAGTTCGAGACTAGCCTGGCCGAAGTGGTGAAACCCTGTGTCTACTAACAAATACAAAATTTAGCCAGGCATGGTGGCATATGCCTGTAATCCCAGCTACTCTGGTGGGTGAGGCAGGAGAATCTCTTGAACCCTGGATGCAGAGGTTGCAGTGAGCCGAGATCATGCCATTGCACTCTAGCCTGGACGACAAGAGCGAAACTGTCTAAAAAAGAAAAAAGGAATACCTTTGTTCAGTTATCAGTGCCAGAAAGTTCTGTTGTAAAACTTTGCTAACCTGGTTTTGGTATCTATCTATTTTGATGGTATCTATAGCTTCACATTTTATAAGTTGAGGAAATACTGATATTATCTATTAATTCTTTGTAGACGTTTAATGAGAAGCCCCAATCTGGGGCTTACTGCCTCTGAGGCACAGTGCTTTCTTCTAGGAAGGCAAAGAAAATTGAGATTTTCTCAGAGAGGAAGAAAAGGATTGAATTGCTTAAACCTGGGAGATGGAAGTTGCAGTGAGCTGAGATCGCACCACTGCACTCCATCCTCGGTGACAGAGCAAGAAGCACATTTAAATTTTGTGTTTACAGTAATTTGGTGTTTGTGGAGATTCTTTCTTGTCTAGTTTTTTTGTAACTGTTGTCCATGGAATTTTTTCTGTTACTATGTGACGATTTGAGGCTATGCAAAGACTATTCTGCTGTTACTACTACTGTCTTCCCAGAATTTCCTTATGGTTTTGTTTTATTTTATTTTATTTTATTTTTTTGAGACAGAGTTTCACTCTTGTTGCCTAGGCTGGAGTGCAATGGCTCCATCTCGGCTCACCGCAACGTCCATCTCCCCAGTTCAAGCGATTCTCCTACCTTAGCCTCCCGAGTAGCTGGGATTACAAGCGTGCGCCACCACGCCCAGCTAATTTTTGTGTTTTTAGTAGAGACGGTTTCACCAGGTTGGCCGAGCTGGTCTGAAACTCCTGAGCTCAGGTGATCCACCTGCCTCAGCCTCCCAAAGTGCTGGGATTACAGGCATGAGCCACTGGGCCTGGCCTTTTGTTTTATTTTTTTTTTTTGCCCTAATAGAGACAAGATCTCACTATATTTCCCAGGTTGGTCTTAAACTCCTGGGCTCAAGTGATCCTCCTGCTTCAGCCTCCCAAAGTGCTAGGATTACAGACATAAGCTACCGCACCTGGTAATTTTTTTTTTTAATCAAAGTCTGGACATTATGAATGAGAAAACTGGAGGTTCCAAATGATACTCCTCCATTGTGGTTTAAGTTTTTTAGGTGTGCAAATTAGAATACCGGCAGATCATCTTGATCCTGTCATGGTTTGGTCTGTATTAAGTCTATTTTCATTTTGCTCTTAACCTTTAAGATTTGCCTTTCCTAGGATCTCAGATGAAAGCTCGGTGTTTACCAGCACTCCTCTACTTTAGTTAGGCTTGACCTTTAATCTCTCTCAACAGGCTGGGAGTGGTGGCTTATGCCTGTAATCCCAGTACTTTGGGAGGCCAAAGCAGGTGCATCACCTGAGGTCAGGAGTTCGAGACCAGCCTGGCCAACATAACAAAATCCCCTCTGTACTGAAAATACAAAAATTAACTGGGCATGGTGGTGCGTGCCTGTAGTCCCTGCTACTTGAGAGGCTGAGGCAGGAAACTGGCTTGAACCCAGGAGGCGGAGGTTGCAGTGAGCCAAGATTGCACCATTACTGCAGCCTGGATGGCAGAGCAAAACTCCATCTCAAAAAAAAAAATTCCTCTCAACAATACATGTTTGCTGAGATCTCTGCTCAGCTCTTTAGCTTTTCTGCTCTTGGATTTTGGGGAGTCTAGTCCTGCATGTATGTAGCATAGGTCAGCATCTTAGTCGGGCGGGTGAGGAGGTTATTATTCTGGTTTTTGGAGATTTCTTTCTCAGTGGATTCTTCCTTGCTAGAATTTTGTCCCTTAAGTCTCAGCTACTTTGGCAGCCCCAAACTCCGACCTTCAACTCCTCAGCCCATTGAAATTGCTGCTTCTGCCTTAGGTCCATTTTTTCACAGTTAAGATTTGGGAAGTGCCTTCAGGAGACAAAAAATGCAGGATAAATGTGTCCTGTCCTAATGTGCTTCTCATTTTTCACGGATCAGAGCCCCTGAAATCCTGCCAGCTGGGTTTTCTCCATTGCCTTCAAAGATGTGTTTTATGTATTTGGTCTTTTTATAGTGGATTTGTAAGAAGAGGCAAAGAGTTGGTCCACTACAGGCTATTAATACTTTGTTATGGCCAGAACCAAAATCTCTGTAAAGTAAGGTGAATAATCATGCCAGGATTATAGGGATGTTGTTAGGATTAGATGTGTTATGCATGTAAAGGGATAAGAAAAATGGCTCATACATAGCAGCATCCTCATTTTGGCTTGTAATTTTATGCTGTCTGTTAGCTTCTGGAACAAGACCCAAGGACATTATCATTGTACAACTATCTGGTGAATATCAGTCTCTAAACATACACACTCTAAACATATGCACCCTCTATAGTTGTATAGCATTTTAATTTCACCTTTTAAACATTTTTAAAAAGTTGTGCCACAGACATTCGTTTCCTGAAATTAAGACCCTGTGTCATTATTTTCTGTGCTATATGTGTTGTTTCTGTAATTCCACCTGTATTAGTCAACTCAAGCCAACTGATACCATAGACTAACAAAATAGCATCAACTGGGTGACATTTAAAACAAATTTATTTTCTCACAGTTCTGGAATTTGGAAGTCTGAGAATAGAGTTTCAGCATTGTTGGATTCTGGTTATTTCTCTTCCTGGATCTCAGACAACTGCCTTCTGCCTATGTTCTCACATGATGGAGAGAAAAAGCAAGCTCTCTGGTATCTCTTCTTCTTAGTGTGCCCAGCCATCATGAGGGCCCCACCTCCACGACTTCATCTAATTCTAATCACCTCCCACAGACTCCGTCTCCAAATACCATTATATTGGAGGTCAGAGCTTCAATATAGGAATTTGGAGGCCAGGCGTGACACAGTTTAGAGCACCACTCATTTCTCTAGACTCAAGGGTTTCTTTGTTTGTTTGTTTTTGTTTTAGTTTTTTGAGACATGTTTCTGTCACCTAGGCTGGAATCCAGTGGCATACTCATGGCTCACTGCAACATCAAACTCCTGGGTTCAGGAGATCCTCCTGCTTCCGACTCCTGAGTAGCTAGAACTATAGGTGCATGCCACCCCGCCCAGCTAATTTTTTTATTTTTATTTTTTGTAGAGATAGGGTCTAGCTATATTGCCTAGGCTGGTCTTGAACCCCTGACGTCAAGTGATTCTCCCACCTTGGTCTCCCAAGGATTGGTTTCCTGGATTATAAGTGTGAGCCATTGTGTCCAGCCAGGATTCGTGTTTCTATTTCTTTCTTTTGTTTTTTTTTTCTTTTTTTTGAGATGGAGTCTTGTTCTGCCACCCAGGCTGGAGTGCAGTGGTGCGATCTTGGCTCACTGCAACCTCTGCCTCCCGGGTTCAAGCAGTTCTCCTGCCTCAGCCTCCCGAGTAGCTGGGGTTATATGCGCATACCGCCACACCTGGCTATTTTTTTTTTTTTTTTTTTGTATTTTAGTAGAGACGGGGTTTCCCTTATGTTGCCCAGACTGGTCGCAAACTCCTGAGCTCAGGCAGTCTGCCCGCCTCGGCCTCCGGAAGTACTGGGATTACAGATTTGAGCCACCATGCCGGCCCCACGTTTCTTTTTCATGCTTTTTGTTTGTTTCAGAGGCACGGTCTTGCTCTCACCCTGGCTGGAGTGTGGTGGCATGATGGTGGCACGCTGCAGTGTCGAACTCCTGGGTTCAAGCCATCTTCTTGCCTCATCTTCCTGAGTAGCTGGTACTATGGGTGTGCACCACCACGCCTAATTTTTTTGTTTGTTTGTTTGAGATGGGGTATCACTCTGTTGCCTAGGCTGGAGTGCAGTGGCACGATCTCAGCTCGCTGCAACCTCCCCTTGCCAAACTCAAGCAGTTCTCCTACCTCAGCCTCCCAAGTAGCTGGGATTACAGGTTCCCACCTGCTACCACACCCAGTTAATTTTTGTATTTTTAGTATAGATAGTCCTCACTATGTTGCCCAGGCCGGTCTCAAACTCCTGACCTTAAGCGATCCACTGGCCTTTACCTTCCAAAGTCCTGGGATTACAGGTATGAGCCTCCATGCCCGGCCTTGAAGTTCATTTTTTTAATAGCTCTTTGAGTATCTGTGGGAGGTAAACTCTCTTAGTCTTTGAATGTGTAAAAATTGTTTTATCCCATCCTTACTTTTTTTTTTTTTTTAAAAGAGAGTCTTGCTCTGTTTCCTAGACTGAAGTGCAGTGGGTTGGTCATAGCTCACTGTAACCTTGGAACTCATGGGCTCAAGCAATCCTCTAGCCTCAGCCTCCCGAGTAAGTGGGATCACAGATACGTGCCACCATGCCCAACTAATTTTTTTCAGTTTTTTGTAGAGATGGGGTCTCACCAGGCTTGCTCAGGCTGGTCTCAAATTTCTGGCCTCCAGCGATTGTCCCGCTTTGGGTTCCCAAAGTGGTGGGATTATAGGCATGAACCACTGTAGCCAGCCCCTGCCCTTACTCTTGAAAAATAAGGGATCATAGAATTTGAAGTTTACAATTATTTTTTCTCTACTACTACTCTATTTTTTCTATTTAATTTTTTTTTTTTTTTTTTTTTTGAGACGGAGTCTTGCTCTGTCGCCCGGGCTGGAGTGCAGTGGCCGGATCTCAGCTCACTGCAAGCTCCGCCTCCCGGGTTTACGCCATTCTCCTGCCTCAGCCTCCCGAGTAGCTGGGACTACAGGCGCCCGCCACTTCGCCCGGCTAGTTTTTTTTTGTGTTTTTAGTAGAGACGGGGTTTCACCGTGTTAGCCAGGATGGTCTCGATCTCCTGACCTCGTGATCCGCCCATCTCGGCCTCCCAAAGTGCTGGGATTACAGGCTTGAGCCACCGCGCCCGGCCTATTTAATTTATTTTTTACTCTAATTTATTTTTTTACTCTTTTTTTACTCTAATTTTTTTACTCTAATTTATTTATTTTTTACTGTAATTTATTTTTTACTCTATAGATTTACTCTAATCTATTTTTTCTGTTTACTCTGTTTTTTCTATTTACTCTAATTTTTTCTATTTTTTCTATTTACTCTATTTTTTCTACTATTCTATTATTTCTACTATTATTTACTCTATTTTTTCTACTACTACTCTATTTTTTCTCTACTAGTAATAAAAGATCGTATTTTATTACTTTGGTGTTAATTGCTTCTTATGAAGAGTCTTTTTTTTTAGGAGACAGTGTCTTGCTCTATTGCCTAGGCTGGAGTACAGTGGCATGATCTTGGCCTACTGCAACCTCCGCCTCCAGGGTTCAGGTGATTCTCTCACCTCAACCTCCTGAATAGCTGAGTTTACAGGTGCATGCCACCACACCAAGCTGATTTTTATATTTTTAGTAGAGACAGCATTTTGCCATGTTGACCAAGCTGGTCTCGAACTCCTGACTTCAAGTGATCCGCCCTCCTCAGCCTCCCAAAGTGCTGGGATTACAGGTGTGAGCTACCACGCCAGCCTGAAGAGTCTATTTTTATCCTTGTTTTACCTGTGGTAGTTTTTGCAGTTTTAATGTTTTACCTTATGACATATTTATGTGTGGTTTTATTTTTACTACTGCTCAGTAGACAGTATAGTTTCACCACACCCTTGCTGGCTTGAATGGATACTTACCTGTTTTGTTTTGTTTTATTTTTTAATTAATTTATTCTTTTGAGACAGAGTTTTTGCTCTTGTCTCCCAACTTGGAGTTCAATGGCACGATCTCAGCTAACTGCAACCTCTGCTTCCCAGGTTGAAGCAATTCTCCTGCCTCAGCCTCCTAAGTAGCTGGGATTACAGGCTCCTGCCAGGACACCTGGCTAATTCTTCGTATTTTTAGTAGAGGCAGGGTTTCACCATGTTGGCCGGGCTGGTCTCCTGACCTCGAGTGGCCCGCCTGCCTTGGCCTCCCAAAGTGCTGAGATTACAGGCATGACACCCAGCCATCTGTTTTATTTGTTAAAATCTTTATTGCTACAGGCTGGGCTTGGTGGTTCACAGCTGTAATCCCAGCACTTTGGGAAGCCAAGGCAGAAAGAATGCTTGAGACCAGGATATCCAGACCAGCCTGGACAACATAGTGCGACCCTGTCCCTACAAAAATTTTTTAAAAATTTAGCTAGGCATGGTGGTGCATGCCTGTAGTCCCAGCTACTCTGAGGCTGAGGCAGAAGGATTGCTTGAGCCCAGGGGTTCAAGGCTGCAGTGAGCCATGATCGTGCAGCTGCTCTCCAGCGGGGATGACAGAGAGAGACTCCGGCTAAAAAAAAAAAAAAAAGACTACAACCTCTGCCTACTGGGTTCAAGCTATTCTCCTGCCTCAGCCTTCCAAGTAGCTGGGATTACAGGTGCCTGCCACCACGCCTGGCAGATTTTTATATTTTTAGTAGAAATGGGGTTTCACCACATTGGCAGGGCTGGTCTCGAACTCCTAACCTCAAGTGATCCGTCTTAGCCTCTCAAAGTGCTGGGATTACAGGTGTGAGTCACCGCTCCTAGCCCTCAAAGAAATCTTTATTGATATACAATTAAAATCTCTCCATTTTAGTATATAGTTCAGTGAGTTTTGACAAATGCATATATCCAGGTGACTACCACCACAGTCAATATATAAAACATGACTTAGCCTGGAAAGGTTCCCTCATGTCACTTAACAGTTAATCTACCCACTCCCTCGTTGGTACCCACCTTTTCTCTTTCAGTAATAGACATAGTTTTTTTTTATTTATTTTTTTGTCCCCATTACTCTCATATGCGTCCATTTCCCAAATATTTCTGTTTCCTATCCCCAGAGTTCAATAGTTCTGCAGCTTTAGCCCCATCACTAACTTCTGTGTTTCTGTTCCATCGCTGGTCCATGGAGATGTAATGTCTTGGCTTTAACACCATGATACCTCTTTTTGAAGGAAGAGAGGGATGAATTTCAAAAATACAAGTCTACTACTCACGTCTGCTACCCAGATTTAACATATGTTCATGTTTTGCCTTGTTTGCTTTAAATATCTTCAAATGAAAGAAAAAAAAAGTTATATGTAACTCAAGTTCAAGTTCCTTTTCATTCTCCCTTACCCAGAAATAGTCACTGTCCTGAAGTTGCTGAGGTCATTCTTATGCATATTGTAATTGTAATTTTTTTTTTTTTTTTTTTTTTTTTTTTGAGACAATCTCTCTCTGTCGCACAGGGTGGAGTGCAGTGGCGTGATCCTGGCTCACTGCAACCTCTGCCTCCCGGGTTCTTGTGATTTTCCTGCCTTAGCTTCCCGACTAGCTGGGATATCAGGCGCCTGTCACCACACCCTGGTAATTTTTGTATTTTTATTATTTATTTATTATTATTTTTTAAATTTTTAGTAGAGACAGGGTTTCACCTTGTTGGCCAGGATGGTCTCAATCTCCAGACCTCGTGATCCCCCCACCTCGGCCTCCCAAAGTGCTGGGATTACAGGTGTGAACCACTGCGCCTGGCCATGTGTGCGTGTGTGTGGGGTGTTTTTTTTTTTTTTTTTTTTTGAGATGGAGTCTCGCTCTGTTGCCCAGGCTGGAGTGCAGTGGCGTAATCTCGGCTCACTGCAAGCTCCGCCTCCTGGGTTCATGCCATTCTCCTGCCTCAGCCTCCCGAGTAGCTGGGACTACAGATGCCTGCCACCACGCCCGGCTAATTTTTATATTTTTTGTAGAGCTGGGGTTTCACCATGTTGGTCAGGCTGGTCTCGAACTCCTGACCTCGTGACCTTCCCGCCTCAGCCTCCCAAAGTTCTGGGATTACAGGCATGAGCCGTTGCGTCTGGCTGAAACATAATTCATTTTCTGATTTGCCTTTCCCTGATTATTAGTGAGGTTGAGCGTCTTCTGTGTTTTCTTTTTTATGAATTGCCTGTTAATACCCTTAACTCATTTCTTTGTTAACATATTTGTATCAAGATATGAATTCTCTGTCTGTACTTTGTCTGTTTAATATGTGTATTTTAAAAATATGTTTTAATGACATATGTTTTGAGTGTTTGTGGGTTTTTGTTTTTTTTTTTTTTTACCTACTTCCTTGGATATGTTTCCTTAAGGAATGTTTTCAGCATAAGCTTCAGATGTTCCCTGGCCAGATACATGGCAAGAGTTTTGATACTCCCTCTTTCTTACTGTTCCTCTTTGCTTCCTTTTCAGACCTTTTGAAACAGATGGTCACCATGTTTAGATATTAGCAGTCCCGTATGTGCAGGTCTGCGTTTGAAAATGGCAGAGGGAAACAGCAATGAAGAGGTGATTCACTTGAACAACTTTCACTGCCATCGGGGACAAGGTAAGTTGTTTGCTCTCACTTTGTCTCTTTCCCTGTGGCTTTTTATTTTAGTACCACAGCTCTGTCTTTTGAAATGATCCTATTTTGTACCATTTAGAATCCAGGGACATTTCATTTTTAGATATAAAAAGACTAGAATTAGATAATGATATTGCTGGCATGAATGAAGTGTAAGACTCATTCATTACAACGAGATTAATAAGCTATTAATTTGCTGGCAAGACACTGTCAATGTGCAGTCATTGAGTCTTAAGAGAGAGTATCAGCATCAGTTTTTGAAGGCGTGGTGATTATAAAGGAGTGCTCCACTAGGCCTTTATGACCTGAAATACTATAGGTGATGCTGAACCAGTCTTGTCCTCCCATGATCCTTAATTTCTTTTTTGCCAGAATATTCTGGCTTAACCTTGAGGGGAATTTTGGAACATGTATTTTTTTTGTTCTACAGTTTTTTTTGTTTTGTTTTCTTTTTTCTTTTCTTTTTTTGAGATGGAATTTCGCTCGTTACCCAGCTGAAGTGCAATGGCGTAATCTTGGCTCATCACAACCTCCGCCTCCTGGGTTCAAGCGATTCTCCTGCCTCAGCCTCCCGAGTAGCTGGAATTATAGTCATGTGCCACTACGCCCTGCTAATTTTGTATTTTTAGTAGAGATGGGGTTTCTCCATATTGGTCAGGCTGGTCTTGATCTCCTGACCTCAGGTGATCCGCCCACCTCAGCCTCCCAAAGTGCTGGGATTACAGACATGAATCACTGCGCCCGGCCTGTTTTACAGTTATTAAAGTTTTGGGGAATTTTACTGATTTTTAAAGGGAATAGTGCTTGCTATTCTATAACATTCTTAAATGTGTATGAAATTTCCTGTTAAGTTCGAATTCACATTTACACTTGGGCTAAAAGGAAAAAATTCATGCTGAGGTGTAGAACCCTGATGTTCATTTTTTGTAATTATAAATTCCATGGGAGAGGTTATACTGGTTTTGTTTTCTCCCGTTGATAATATTTTGTGTTTACAAAGATGATTTTTCTAGTAGAGAGTAAATTACATTTGACTTTAGAAAAATGACTGCCCCAGGCCAGGCGTGGTGGCTCACACCTATAATCCCAGCACTTTGGGAGGCTGAGACTGGTGGATCACAAGGTCAGGAGTTCAAGACCAGCCTGACCAACATGGTGAAACCCTGTCTCTGCTAAAAAATACAAAAATTAGCTGGGCGTGGTGATGCATGCCTGTAGTCCCAGCTACTTGGGAGGCTGAGACAGGAGAATTGCTTGAACCTGGGTGGCAGAGGTTGTAGTGAGCCAAGATTGCGCCACTGCACTCCAGCCTGGGCAACAGAGCAAAGATTCCGTCTCAAAAAAAAAAAAAAGAAGAAGAAAAACGACTCCACCAAAACTTAAGTACAAATAGCCTACTGTTGATTGGAAGCCTTACTGATAACAGTCAACACATGTGTTATATATCGTATGTTTTGTATACTGTATTCTTTTTTTTTTTTTTTTTTTTTGAGACGGAGTCTTGCTCTGTAGCCCGGGCTGGAGTGCAGTGGCCGGATCTCAGCTCACCGCAAGCTCCGCCTCCCGGGTTCACGCCATTCTCCTGCCTCAGCCTCCGGAGTAGCTGGGACTACAGGCGCCCGCCACCTCGCCCGGCTAGTTTTTTGTATTTTTAGTAGAGACGGGATTTCACCGTGTTAGCCAGGATGGTCTCGATCTCCTGACCTTGTGATCCACCCGTCTCGGCCTCCCTAAGTGCTGGGATTACAGGCTTGAGCCACCGCGCCCGGCCTGTATACTGTATTCTTATAATAAAGTGAACTATAGAAAAGAAGTGTTATTAAGAAAATCATAAGGAAGAGGAAGAAAATATAGTTGCTATTCCTTAAGTGGAAGTGGACCGTTCTGAAGGTCTTCATCTTTATCACCCTCACATTGAGTAGGCTGAAGAGGAGGTGGAGGAAGAGGGGTTGGTCCTTGTATTAGTTGGTTCTCCACTGGCTGTAAAGAAATGCCCAAGACTGGGTAATTCATAAAGAAAGAGAAGAGGTTTAATTGGTTCACAATTCTGTAGGCTATATAGGAAACATAGTGGCCTCTGCTTCTGGGGAGATCTTAGGAAACTTATAATCATGACAAAAGGAGAAGGGGAAGCAGGCTTGTCTCACATGGCTGGAGCAGGAATAAGAGGGATTGGGGAAGAGGTGCCACACACTTTTAAACAACCAGATCTCACAAGAACTCACTGTTGCAACCAGAGGGGATGGTGCTAAATCATTTATGAAATACCACCCCCATGATCCTATTACCTCCCACCAGGCCCCATCTCCAACATTGGGGATTACAGTTGAATATGAAATTTGGAGAGGGACACAGATCCAAACCATACTATTCTGCCCCAGCGCCTCCCAAATGTCTTGTCCTTCTCACATTGCTAAATACAATTATGCCTTCCCAACAGTCCCCAAAGTCTTAACTCATTCCAGCATTAACTCAGAAGTTCAGTCTTATCTGAGACAAGTCTAATCCCTTCCACCTATGAGCCTGTAAAGTCAAAAATAAGTTAGTTATTCCCAAGATACAATTGGGGGTACATACATTGGGTATATGCTCCTGTTCCAAAAGGGAGAAATTGGCCAAAAGAAAGACGCGAGAGGTCCCACACAAGTTCAAAACCCAGTAGGGCAGTCATTAAATCTTAAAGGTCCAAAATAATCTCCTTTGACTCCACATCTCACATTCAGGGCACACTGGTGCAAGGGATAGGCTCCTGAAAGCCTTGTGCAGTTCTGCTGTTTTAGGAGTAACACAAGTGGAAGAAAATCTGCAAATAAGTGGACCCACACTGTTCAAATCAGTGTTGCTCAAGAGTCAACTGTGTATTTGGCTTTCAGAGCATTTAAAATTGAGCAAATTTTATTAGGTAAATAAGTCAAGAGTAATAAAATTGCTCAAGCTATGCAACTTATGAGTACAAAAGAAGGACTAATTTTCAGGGTTTTATTAATAGTGTATTCTAACTTGGTAGTGATTGTAACCATAATTTATTGGATTCAGGCAATTTTTAATCTTAGTTGTAACTTGTATTTATGATCATTTCAAAATTTTCTGTACATGTATATCCAATTAATGTTGTAGTTGTTTTTTGTTTTTTAATTGGATCTTAAATATACTTGAACAGTTTCTTTAAGAACAACTAATTCCTTTTGGAAAATTACTGACTTTGGAGATGTGTTTTGTTAGACAAGTATGTTTACTCTGCACCCATCATGAGAACTTTTTTCAGGTGCATAAAGTTTTGTTTTTATTAACGGCATTAATTTTTTTTTTTTCTTTAAACAAGAGAGGGTCTCACAATGTTGCCTGGCAAAGCTAGTCTTGAACTGCTGGGCTCAAGTGATCCAATTGCCTCTGCCTTACGAAGTGCTAGGATTACAGGCGTGAACCACTGCTCCTGGCCAACATTAATAATTTTTATTATGCATCAACCTCTGTAGTTTTTTTTTTTGAAGTGTATAGTTCAGTAAGTTTTGACAAATGAATATACCACCTGAATTACGATATAGAACATTTTCTATCACTCCAAAAAGATTCCCTTGTGCCTCTTTGCAGTCAGTTCTTACCCCACTCCAGGCCTAAGGAAACTACTAATCTGCTTTTTTTCACTCTGTAATTTCATATAAATGGAATTATACATACTGTATATTTTCTTTGTACCTGAATTCTTTTGTGAAAGGTAATGTTTTGAGATTCATCCCTGTTGTCGCATATATCAGTAATTCATTCCTTTTTAATTGCTAAGTAGTGTTTTTGCCTACTTATCTATGATTCTATACCTAGTGGAAATAGGCTTAAAAATGAAGGTAAAATAAAGATTTTAAAAGTTTTTATCAGGAATGAAAAAAGGTACATCATGCAAATGGCCACACACCCCCCCAAAAAAAAAGCTGATATATTTGTGTAATATCTGATAAAATTGATAGAAACTCCAGCCAGAAGCATTGATAGAGTTCATAATGATAAAAGTTTCAGTACACTGGGAAGATAAAATAGTGCTAATCTCTGTATACTTTGTAACATGATAGAAAAATAAACAAAGCAAAAATTGGCAAATCTAAAAACAGAATTGGACAAATACACCATTATAGTGGGGATTTTTAAGACTTGTTTCAGTAACTGAAAGAGCAAGCACACACACACACTTGTATGAATATAGAAGATTGGAAGAACGCAGTCAAAAATGTAATAAACATAGGTGGGATTCTGCACCCAGTGTAAGAAGAAATGACAATGAAAATTAGAAGATTATTTTGAATTACATGATAATGAAAATATAGCCTCTTATATTTATGAGATACGTGTAATGCCACGTTGTGAAGAAAACTTGTGGTCTAAGATACATTAGACAAGAAGTAAAAAGCTCAGCCAGGTGCAGTGGCTCACGCTTGTAATCCCAGCACTTTGGAAGGCCAAAGTGGTAGGATAACTTGAGCCTAGGATTTTGAGACCGGCCTGGACAACGTGGTGAGATTTCTATCTCTACAAAAAATTAAATATAAAACAATTAGCTGGTATGGTGGTGTTGGGTTCACCAGGTCCCAGGTACTTTGGATACCAAGATGGGAGGATCACTTGAACCCAGTAGGTCAAGGCTGCAGAGGACTGGGTTCATGCTATTGTACTCCAGCCTGGGCAACGGAAAGTGACCCTGTCGCAAAATAAAACAAAAAACAAACCCAGCCTAGCCAACATGGGGAAACCCCATCTCTACTAAAAGTACAAAAATTAGCTGGGCATGATATTGCAAGCCTGTAATCCCAGCTAATTGGGAGGCTGAGGCACGAGAGTCGCTTGAACCCAGGGAGGCAGAGGTTGCAGTGAGCCAATATAACTAGGGCTCAGCAAATTTAAAGAGCTAAGTTAATATTTTATCCTTGCAGGCCATGTGGTTTCAGTTGCAACTATTCAACTATACCATTGTAGCATGAAAGCAACTGTGTTGGTCCACTTTCACACTGCTATGAAGAAATGCCTGAGACTGGGTAATTTATAAAGGAAAGGGGTTTAATTGACTCCCAGTTCCACATTGCTGGGAAGGCCTCTGGAAAATTACTGTCATGGCAAAAGACAGAGGAGAAGCAGGCACCTTCTTAGGCAGGATAGAGTGAGTGCAAGCAGGGGAAATGCCAGTGCTTATAAAACCATCAGATACCTCAAGACTCACAATCATGGGAGCAGAATGGGGGAAACTGCCCCCATGATCCGATGACCTCCACCTGGTCCCGCTCTTGACACGTGGGGATTATGGGATTACAATTCAAGATGAGATTCTGGATGGGGACACAGCCAAACCATGTCAGAATCTATAGACAGTACGTAAATGAATGAGCATGGTTGTGTTCCCATAAGGACGTGAAGCAGCATACTATCCTACGCTGCAGTTGGGAGTGTAAATTGGTATAATTTGGAAAATTTGTTTAGTGTTAACTGCCAAAATGGAGCATATGCTTACCCCATGACTCAGCATTTCCACTCCTAGAATGTATGCAACTAAAATGAGTACACCAAAGACTTGCACAAGAGTGTTCATAATAGCATTATCCACGATAGCCTAAACTGCCACGTACTCAAATGTCTATCAACAGAAGAAGGAGTAATTTATGTTGTATTCATATAGTGGATTATATACAACAAAGAATTATAGCAGCATGCAATATGGGTGTATCTCAGACATTATTTGCAAGACAGCCAGACACAGAATATATACTCAAAAACATGCAAAACTTATCTGTGCAATTAGAAATCCTCCCTTTGGGGATGAAGGAGAGCAGAGATTGGGAGAAGCACAGGGAGGCTAGTAATGTGCTATAAATATTTCCTGACCTTGTGGTGGTGATTATACACAGATGTCCCTTTTGTGTTAATTCATAGAGCCGTACACTTGATTTGTAGAGCATGCTGTGTTGTTATACTTTGAAAAGCTAATTGGAACCTTACATGTGGTATGTTGTGTGGTATCTTGTCAAACACTGGACTTCATTATAAGGTGATAGGTTCATTCATTCCCTCTCTCCCTCCTTCCTTCCGTCCTTCCTTCCTTTCTTCTTCCTTTCCTTTCCTCCCTTCCTCCCTTCCTTCCTCCCTTCTTCCTCCCTTCCTCCCTTCTTCCTCCCTTCCCCTCTCTTTCCTTCCCTTCCCTCCCCTTCCTTCCTTTCCTCCTTTCCTCCTCCTCTCCTCTCTCCTTTCCTTCCTTTCCTTCAGTTCCCTCCCTCCTGTCTTTCCTTCCTTTTTTTTTTTTTTTTTTTTTGCCTGAGACAGGGTCTTGCTCTAGCACCCAGGCTGGAGTGCAGTGGCATGATCTTGGCTTACTGCAGCCTCCACCTCCCAGGTTCAAGCGATTCTCCTGCCTCAGTCTCCCAGGTAGCTGGGATTACAGTTGCATGCCACCACACCGGGCTAATTTTTTTATTTATAGTAGAGATGGGGTTTCATCATGTTGGCCAGGCTGGTCTCGAACTCCTGACCTCAAGTGATCTGCCTGTCTAGGCCTCCCAGAGTTCTGGGATTACTGGCATGAGCCACCGTGCCCAACCTAAACCAACTTTTTCATTGGGTACACCGAGATTGTGTGTCTTTTTCTTGGGTCAGGTCTTCAAGAGAGGAATCTACAATTTCCTGTGGATGCAAGGGTCTTATTCACTATGGCCATTTTCAGTGGTGTATCTTTTCTCTCTTGACTCCTGTGCCTCATGTACCAATGTCTAGAGCTTTTCTTTGCTCAGTATCTCTTCAGAATGATCCCCCATAGATGTGTCTTCTGAAATGACTGAATGAGGAGCTTGGCAAATCCTCATCCTTAAAAATCCACAATTAAGTCAGGCATGGTGGCTCATGCCTGTCATCCCAGTGACTTCTTGGGAGGCCGAGGTGGGAGGATCACTTGAGGCCAGGAGTTCAAGGCCAGTATAGGAACATCGTGAGACTCCATCTCAAAAAAAAAAAAAAATTTTTTTTTCTTATAGAGATGGAGTCTCATTCTGTCACCCAGGCTGGAGTGCAGTGGCCGGATCTCAGCTCACTGCAAGCTCCGCTTCCCATGTTCACGCCATTCTCCTGCCTCAGCCTCCTGAGTAGCAGCGACTACAGGTGCCTGCCACCTTGCCCAGCTAGTTTTTTGTATTTTTTTTTAGTAGAGACGGGGTTTCACCGTGTTAGCCAGGATGGTCTCGATCTCCTGACCTCGTGATCCACCTGTCTTGGCCTCCCAAAGTGCTGGGATTACAGGCTTGAGCCACCGCGCCCGGCCAAAAAAAATTTTTTTAAATTAACTGTTCATCATAGTGTGTCCTAGCTACTTGAGAAGCTGAGGTGGGAGGATTGCTTGAGCCTAGGAGGTTGAAGCTGCAGTGAGCTATGATCACAACATTGTACTCCAGCCTGGGTGATAGAGCAAGACCCTGTCCCAGACACACACACACACACACAACACACACACAACACACACACAAAAGAAAAACATTACAGCTTTAATGGAAGAATTTCAGAAATTGCAGTGATGAGATGCCTCTTTCTTTTCTTCTCTCTTCTTTCTTCTTCCATTCTTTTAGGTCACTTAATGACTTTTTTTTTTTTTTTTTTTTAATTTGAAACGAGGTCTCACTGTCACCCAGACTGGAGTGCAGTGATACGATCTCAGCTCACTGCAACCTCTGCCTCCCGAGTTCAAATGATTCTCCTGCCTCAGCCTCCTGAGTAGCTGGGATTACAGGCATGTGCCACCACGGCTGGCTAATTTTTGTATTTTTAGTAGAGATAACATTTCACCATGTTGGTCAGGCTGGTCTCAAACTCCTGACCTCATGAACCAACCACCTTGGCCTCCCAAAGTGCTGGGATTACAGGCGTGAGTCACTGCTCCCGGCCAGTGCTTTTTTAAATTGTCCAATTTAACCTTTGATATTCCTATGGAACTAGACAGGAAAAAATACCAGTTTGTATTACCTGGTAATTCTTATCAAACATGGCCTGTTTTCAAATTGATAAAAAGAAATAAAGACCTTGAATAGAATTACTACATCTAGATGGTTAGATTATATATTTTAAAGGAAACTTGGAAAGTTAAATTGCTGACTGTCATAGGTGCTAAATGGGTGCTTGACTAAAGCATTGAAATAGGTTCGCTTAAATGATTCTTAAAGTTTGTGTTTAAGATGAGCAATTTTCAATATTTTAAATAATTAAACTTTTACATTTTTGAGTGATAATTTTTTCAGACCAAACAATTTAAATAAAATAGCCACATATTCCCAGGAGGAATAGAGATGGATTGGGAGACCATTATTTCACTTTAAAGAAATTGGCAGTCCAGAAAATTTTATGAACAGATTTCTCCAACCTAGTGTGAGAAAAAATTATAATCTTGAGCATAGTAATTGTCAGATGTTCTCTAGCAGTTCCCAAAATGTGTTATTGGCAAAAGTCAGCATAGAAACATGGCTCTTAATGCCTAAGTGCGTGGGCTGCTTAAGGAGGTACGTGACAGTAGTAGCCATGAAGTTGACTTTAGGCTGTACCCTTGTCAGGACAAACTTAAAGGGTTGGATGTGATACCGCCAGCCTCCCAGTAACAGTGTTCTCTGCTTTCCTGTAGAGTGGATCAATCTCAGAGATGGGCCCATCACCATATCTGACTCCTCAGATGAGGAAGGGATTCCAATGCTGGTCACCCCAGCTACTCAGCAGCATGAAGAAGAGGACCTGGATGATGATGTCATCCTGACAGAAGTGAGTTTTCTTTAAACTTACATTGAGACATTATTGCAAGTTGGTGATCTAAGTATTCAGCCACTCTTGTGGGCCTTGTTGTGGAACAGCTGAGAGCACCTCTTGTACTCGTTTTGAGAACCTCTTTTCCATTCTACCTCATGTACCGTTAGATTTAGAAGCTGTATGTTTCAGTCTGCTTCTGGATTGAGTATCTGCACCATTGTTCCATTTGACTATTAATGCACCAGATTGCACTGTTGTCATTGCTACAACATTATGGTGTATCTTACTGTTGGATTGGCCTTATTCTCTCCATATTATCCCACATTTTTCAGAATCATCCTGGATATTCTTGCACTTAAATTTTTATATGGAGTTTACAATCAACTTTTTAAATTCCAAAATATAGATAGATATATATGTAATCAGTTTGCCTAATCCAAAACAAATCTTCCTGTTATATTTATAGAGCAATTTTTATGATCATGCTCTTTCTAACCAAGAACAAATTTTGTCTTTTCATGTAGTCAAGACTTCTTTTATTTTCCTCAGCCAGAAAGCATTTTGAATTTTTCTTAATATAGATCTTAAACATTTTTTGTTTTTCTTGGTTATTTTATATTTTCTGTTGCTTTTGTGAATGACATCTTTTCTTTCATTGTACTTCTATTTTTTTGAGACGGAGTTTCGCTCTTTTGCCCAGACTGGAGTACAGTGGCGTGATCTCGGCTCACTGCAACATCCACCTTCTGATTTCAAGCGATTCTCCTGCCTCAGCCTCCCGAGTAGCTGGGATTACAGGTGCCTGCCACCACACCTGGCTAATTTTTGTATTTTTAGTAGAGACGAGTTTAACCATTTTGGCCAGGCTGATCTCGAACTCCTGACTTCGTGGTCTGCCCCACCTCGGCCTCCCAAAGTGCTGGGATCATAGACATGAGCCACCGCGCCCGGCCCTTTCATTGTACTTTTAGAGTGTGTTTTTTAAACTACAAGTCTGTTGCTTTTTTTTTTTTTTTTTTTTTTTAGTTTAAAGATCCCAGTTGGCTTTATTGTGGTTCTAGAACCAAACAACACTTCCTTCCATAAAATTCAGTAGGTGTTCTGAGCTGAGCAAAAGTGGTTGTCTTTATAGACAGAGAAGGACTAAAAAGAGCAGAAGCAAAGTCCTTTCAAAGTTACTTCTCTTGTCAGGCTGGGACAAGGAGACAGAAGAGAGAAAAATAACTGATTAGTTAACATCAGGCTGCTTCAGGCCACCTTTCCCGTATAAGGATTAAAGCAGAGGGAAATTCATTATGATACCCATTGAAGATTTAAACTGCCCTGTTTAAGAAATTGGTTGTTCACTCTTTCTCTCGATTTCTAGGAAGGTCAAATGAACTTCCCAGGTTTGAGTTTGGTAACATGAAACTTACATGGATGATTCTGTTTTGAGTTTTAGTCTGGTCTTTTGGGGTCTAGTGCAGACACTTAGTCCAAAACAGTGGCCTCCTATAATTTTCATTTAACAATTCCTCATTTTTTGTTAGGCTTTCACCCAGGGCCTGACCAAACCTTAAGGCATCATAGCCACTGTCAGTTACCATCATTTTGGGTTTCTAATCCCAGCATACACTTTATAGGTTCTGGTGTCCTCATTATCACACTCTTTTTTTTTTTATTTTTTGGTTTTTGTTCTAGCTGGAGAAAGACCATTTGGCATTTGACAGGTAGCTGTATGGAAACATTTAAAACTTTTTGATGGGATGCGGCACACCCAAGAGACTACTGTTATGACTGTAAGGAGGATAATACCAAGAGTTTAGGTGGAGTATGCTCCTCGGCTAGGGCCCCAACTAAAACCAAATGGCTAGACAAGGAATCTACCTTGTTTTAACCAAGTAGTCTGCTCTGCAATACCTGATGTGTTTATCTGTGTGCAACAAGAAGTGTCATCAACTGCACAGACTCTTCTCTGTAAAGTTAGTAGGTAATCTTGCATCCCATGACTGGGTTAAATTAAAGCAGGGAGTGCAAGTTACCTGCAGAGGCTACTGATGGCGAAATTTTAACTACAATGTTGTCCTGCCTGCCACATGAGAGTTAGGCGTAAGTAAGGAAAAATTAGGGAGGGTAAGAGTCTTACTATGAGAGGGAATCTTGCTCCGATGTGGTTTGCAGTTGTGAATGTCTCTGGTTGTGGCATTGGCCATCCTAGTGGACTCTGTGTGGCCCATGCATTAGGCGTGAGACTTATTCCTTGCAATTTACATCGATTTGTCCAGCTTTAGTTTATAGGGCTTCAGGAACTGAGCAATTCTCCTTCATTGGATAGTCGTAGTCAGATATTAGAGAAAACTAAAAGAATTCAGAATTCGGTGCAATGTATAGGTAGATAATAAAAACTCAATAAACAGAGCTACAATCTAAATAACAGGCATACTGAAGTTTTCTTTTGAAATGTAATTTTTCTCTCTACAGTCACTCCCATTTCTACCAAAGATAATCACAGTAAGACCAGTTTGCCTGACTAACCACATATTTGAAAGCACATATTTAAATTTCCTTTGCTGGAAATTTTGACGAGGAATCTCAAATTGGTCTATAAAAAATGTCTCTGCTAGGAAGCCAAACCAGGACAGACATCAGTCTTTGCCTGCTGTATCCAACATCTGGAGGTTCCTGAGCCTGCCAGGAAGAGACAGATTTACTCACTGTAAGGCAGGGAATGCTTAAAGCCAGGCATTGTTTGCACATATTGAAATATGGCATTCCATTCAAAGCCTTGGTAACATAACCAGTTTCCAGTTGTGTCCTTTTATTAAAAGGACAGATTCTTATTGAACTTAGGCAAATAATGATATTGCCATAAAAATAAGAATACTCATGAATAGTTTGCAAATTCTGGAGGGAACCTGTTGGGAGGAAAAGCAAATATTTTCATTTTTATTATAAAAGTATACTTTACCAAATTGCGATAAGCTATAAAAACCTTAAAAGAAAAAAGTTTCCTTAAATCTGGCAAACAAAACATTAAAAGAACCAGCAGTGTTTCAAATAAAGAAGCCATAAAAACCCATGATTCTTCTTTAATCAATTCAGTCTCATGTAATTAATTCTTGCTGTTTGATCTTGGTTAGCAGTTACACAAATTCATTAGTTTCTTCATTAGAATTTTGAATATTTAGTCCAATAGTGTGAACTCAAACCTGCATTTGTCAGCATTCATTTCATTTTTCGCATATACATCTTTGAAGACACAGCACTTACGGATTATAATTGCTTACAGAGAGCTTTCAGAAAATGTCAGAACAAAATAACTATGGACAGCAAGACTTAAAATGGCTGCGGTTAAAAACCTGATGAGAGTTCATTATAGTGACACAGTTGACAAGGAAATTTAGTTATTTCTAAACCAAAATTATGACTGATAGCATATATACCAAGACATATCAGATTTCTAAGAGCTTTATATAATCTTGGAATATAAAAAACATCCATATAGACCCAGCGTGGTGGATCACTTGAGGTCAGGAGTTCGAGACCAGCCTGGCCAACATGGTGAAACCTCGTCTCACTAAAAATACAAAAATTAGCGAGGCATGGTAGCACATTGCCTGTAATTCCAGCTACTCAGGAGGCTGAGGCAGTAGAATCACTTGAACCCAGGAGATGGAGGTTGCAGTGAGCCAAAATCGTGCCACTGCACTCCAGCCTGTATGACAGAGGGAGACCCCGTCTCAAAAAAAAAAAAAAAAAAATACGTGGGCATTTTTGCTGATCAGAAGACACACAGCTGTTTTCCAAATGGTCTTTCTTACCAAAAATATCCAAGTCATGTGAACTAAAAGGCATTGGAGTTAGGTCCTGTTTTTCTGATAAAAGATTGAAGTGCTTACTTTTTCCTTAAACCAATTATTAGAGTTCTTTGATATATTTTGGTAGAGAAATACCACACACACATAACACATATATAGACACGGAGAGACAGAGAAGCAGATCTTACAACCTTCATTAAGAATCTTTATTTGCCAGTTTTCAAATACAGTTTACACTTGAACAACATAGTGGTAAGGGGTGCCAACCCCTGTGCAATTTAAAATCTGCATATAACTTTTGACTCCCCAAAAACTTAAGTACTAATAGCATACTGTTGACCAAAGCCTTAACTGCTTAATACTACTTAATAACTACTTAACTACTAATAGCATACTATTGACCAATAACATGGTTCATTAACATGCTTAATCATGATATACTAACTAGTATATTATGTGTGTGTGTATATATGTGTGTGTGTATATATAGATATAAAATATACTGCATTCTTAAAGTAAGCTGAGGAAAGGTTAAGAAAATCATAAACTGGGCAGGGTGGCTCACGCCTGTAATCCCAGCACTTTGGGAGGCCGAGGCCAAGAGTTCAAGACTCATAAGGTCAGGAGTTCAAGACCGGCCTGGACAAGATGATGAAACCCTGTCTCTACTAAAAATACAAAAATTAGCCAGCATGGTGGTGGGCACCTGTAATCCTAGCTACTTGGGAGGCTGAGGCAGCGAATTGCTTGAACCCAAGAGGCAGAGGTTGCAGTGAGCCAAGATCAGGCCACTGCACTCCAGCTTGGGTGGCAACAGAGCGAGACTCTGTTTCAAAAAAAAAAACAAAAACAAAAAAACAAGAAGAAAATCCTAAGGAAAATATAGTTACTGTTCATTAAGTGGCAGTGGATCATTATAAAGGTCTTTATCTGTGTGGTCTTCACACTGAGTTGGCTAGGGAAGATACTGCGTGTTGCAAGTGAAGAAAATCCACGTATAAGTGGACCCTGTTAGTTCAAACCATGTCTTAAATTTAAGAGTCAACATAGTTTCTATCCCCTCTTTAGACCATCAGTCCTTCAATCACCTGTTATAGTGCCCCCAAGCAATTGCTAACCTGGCACCTCTCAGTTGGCACTTCCACAGAGGTGACTCCCAGATGAAAAAAGGTAGACAATTTACAAATCTTAGATCTAAACACTATACTAATTTGTCCAAACAAAAAAAGGCAAAGGTAAAGGCCCAGTTAAGACTAGATGGTAGCTGAGTGTGGTGGCTCATGCCGGTAATCCCAGCACTTTGGAAGGCAAAGGCAGGCGAATCACTTGAGGTCAGAAGTTCAAAGCCAGCCTGGCCAACATGGTGAAACCCCGTCTCTACTAAAAATACAAAAATTAGCTGGGCATGGTGGTGAGCTCCTATAATCCCAGCTACTTGGAATTTAGCTTTCCTGATTAGTTTCTTAATCAGTTACTGACTTCAGGGCTGCCAAAGACTAACCAGAGCTTCCCTGGGGTGGAGTTTCAGCATTAAAATGAGATGGAATTTGGCTTTTTCCTTCAGAAGGTGAACTGTAGGGCACAAAGACAGTTTGTGTGCAGCCTCTATAAGCTGGCAGAAACTGGTTTAAGATCTATATGTAGTCATTTATCAGAAAACGATGTTTGTAAGGCCAGTCTTCTGTCCCAATAAGAGTTGTAGTGGGTTTCTGGGTTGTAAATCGGAGTTAGGGAGGGGTCTGATATTTGCCTGATACACCATGTTGATAGGGAGCTTAGCAACAGTTTGATTTTTCATGGAGCATAGGAATTTAGGGAGTTGCCATACCAGTCACCGTGAACCCTGACCTCATAGGTAACTTTTGTTTCCTTAACCTTAAAGGTCAGTCCATACATAGTGGCTCAAAACCTGTAATCCCAGTGCTTTGAGAGGCCTAGCAGGAAGATCACTTGAGCCCAGGAATTCAAGGCTGTAGTGAGCTATGATTGTGCCACTGTACCTCAGCCTGGGACCCTGTATCTAATTTTTTTGTTTGTTTGTTTTTGTTTTTGAGATGGAGTCTCCCTCTGTTGCCCAGGCTGGGGTACAGTATTGCAATCTTGACTCACTGCAACATCCACTTACTAGGTTCAGTGATTCTCGTGCCTCAGCCTCCAGAGTAGCTAGGATTACAGGTGTGTGCCACCACGCATGGCCTGTGTCTGCCTTTGTCTCTAATTTTTAAAAAACAGACAAAATTTAGGATCTGTCTTAATTTATAAAGGGGCATCTATTTTGCTTTCAGATAACACCATAGAGCTGAAATATTTTGGGAATGGCTTTCTAAAGGTCACTTCTGATATTTCAGGCTTTACATGGCCCATAAGTAGACTGGATGGTACTTGTCAGGTCCTGAATATCATCCTCAGGAAAATAACATTCTGCTTCTGCTGCTTTTATCCGTTTTTACTCCCTCTCCTTCCCCTGGTCCCACCAATGTATGTTAGCTGGTAAAAGTCAGGTATCCTAGGGTCATAAGTTATAATTAAGACACTGATTTCTTTAAAAAATGTTTGAAAATCTTCCCCAGGTTTAGGACATTTTTAAACTATGGCCTGTTTTTATCCATAGCATGCAAGTCAGGAATTACGTGCTATATTTTCAGTTTGTTCTGTTTTATAAGGAAACAGTTGAACTGTTTTTTTCAGAGAAGAAGGGCAACTCAAAGTTAGTAGACTGTGAATATTCAAGAGTAGATGCAGTATTCAGGTAAAATGAGAGCGGTGGGAGTTACATTAGTTTATCTGTCTTTGGTATGGGAGGTAATTTTGCATTTCTAGTTTTTCATTAGCTTTTTGCAGTGAATCTTTCAAAAAAGCTATTTTAGAATCCTGTTGTCTCTTTGAGGCCTCTGAATGTCAATAAGAATCTCGTTCTTTCTGTGTAATTTGGAGGCCTAGGATTCAAGTGAATTTCTTGGATGAACACTCTTTTTCATCTGGAACATTCCACATCATGGTCATCATAATTCTGAATTATTTTTGGTAAAGTTTTGCCACTTTTGTAACTATTTGTAGCTTCTAGGGCCAGAAGTTTTATACATGAAAAGGCAGGACTACCAGAAGGTAGAGTACTCCAATTTTTAGAAATTAGGGATGCTGTTTTTATTTTGGACCTTGTATATCTCAGGACTGGGATGGCTTTGGCTCCAAGATGTCCAACATAGCCAATAACTTTCCAGTTTCTGTCTGACAGAGTCAGACACCTGAGGCATCCCTCACCTAAGCCTGCAAGAAAAGGAATCCACATACCCACAGATTCCAAAAGCCTGAGTTTATACCCTCCCTGCACTCAACACAGCTGGGATTGGTTAGCTTTAAACTGCACCCCTGTATGCTAGCAGCAAATGGAGTTGGCACCCACATTTCTGTCTGGCCATAATCTTGGGGGCTTGACTCAAGCCATAAAGACCTCTGCCAAGAGGGAGCAAAAAATACAGTTCTTGCCAGTGTTTTGTGAGCCCTCACATTCCCGAAAGTCATGTGCCCCGCCATAGCCCAGATTAACCCTAGGTACTGCAAAGTCAAATGCTCTCTCACAGTGCAGCCTAACCTTGAAACCCTCAAAGTCAAAGAGATCAGGTGCTAAAAAGACAGCAGAGCTCAGGCCTGAGAAGGACTTCCAACCCTTGCAGCTCCGTGAGGAAAACATTACTCTCCAGAAAAGGGAGTTAGCCGTTTTCCTGTGTTCCTTGAGTTACCTCAAGATCATCAACAGTCTCTGTCCCTTTGGGTTGCTAGACCTGCCAAAGGATAAAATTACAACAAATATAGTGTAAGGATCTCAGTTGTCTTTATTGTGACTCTAGCATCAGGCCATGCTTCATTCCAAAGTGGAGAGTAAAAGTGTTCTTGTTACTTTTTTTTTAAGACAGTCTGGCTTTATCACCCGGGCTAGAGTGCAGTGGCCCAATCTTGGCTCACTGCAACCTCCCGAGTTTAAGCGATTCTCCTATCTTAGCCTCCCGAGTAGCTGGGATTACAGGTGTGTGCCACCATGCCCGACTGATTTTTGTGTTTTTAGTAGAGATGGGGTTTCACCATATTCGTCAGGCTGGTCTCTTAACTCCTGACCTCAAGTTATCCGCCTGCCTCAGCCTCCCAAAGTGCTGAGCTCACAGGCGTGAGCCACCATGCCCAACCCTTGTTGTTTTTTTTTTTTTTTTTTTTTTTTTTGGAGACGGAGTCTCGCTCTGTGCCCCAGGCTGGAGTGCAGTGGCGTGATCTCGGCTCACTGCAAGCTCCGCCCCCCCGGGTTCACGCCATTCTCCTGCCTCAGCCTCCCGAGTAGCTGGGACTACAGGCGCCCGCCACCTCGCCCGGCTAATTTTCTTGTATTTTTAGTAGAGACGGGGTTTCACCGTGTTAGCCAGGATGGTCTCGATCTCCTGACCTCGTGATCCGCCCGTCTCGGCCTCCCAAAGTGCTGGGATTACAGGCTTGAGCCACCGCGCCCGGCCCTTGTTGTTTTTTATATTAATTTTATAGTCAATCACCTTACCATTATTGTCTACAGTGATTTTTCAGTTGACTCTTAATTTCTTGAAAACTTGCATCTGATCTTTCCAATTTTCATACTTCTTTCACTTGTCTAATTATATTATGGTACTTCCTCAAAAATTTTAATAGTTTTGATAGAGAAGAACAAGAATGGCCACAGACATACATGGGAATACTTTTAATGTTTTTTCATTAATGGTGCCTTTTGCTTGAGATACCATTTTTTAGTTATGTTAAGGAACTAGTTATTTACTTTGGCTTAAAAAAATTTTTTTAGAAGTGAATGTAGGATTCTGTTACATTTGATTTCAACATCTTACAGAGATTGTCATGTGGTTTTTCTTCCTTGACCTCTTAGTTGGTAAGTTATTGTCTTTGAAAAGACTCCCCTTGGTTGTGGCGTTGTAATGTAGTCGTAATGTGCTGCTGGGGATTCCTTTTGCTAATATTAGTGTTTTCTGTGTAGATCTCATAAGTGGAAATTGGCCTATAGGTTTGTGTGTACATATATCCTTGACAGATTTTTTTAATATATATAAACATGATTCTGACTTCATAAAAAGTTTAGAAGTTTTCTTTTCTTTTTTCTCTTTTTGGAGATGGGAGTTTTGCTCCGTCGCCCAGGCTGGAGTGCAGTGGTGTGATCTTGGCTCACAGCAACTTCTGCCTCCCAGGTTCAAGCAATTCTGCTGCCTCAGCCTCCTAAGTAACTGGGATTACAGGCATGCACAACCACTCCCAGCTAATTTTGTATTTTTAGTAAAAATAGGGTTTCACCATATTGGTCAGGCTGGTCTCAAACTTCTGACCTCAGGTTATCCACCTGCCTCACCTCCCAAAGTGCTGGGGTTATAGGCATGAGCCAGCTGTGCCTGGCCCAAAGTTTTCTTTTTTCTTTTTTTTGAGACAGAGTCTCACACTATTTCCTGGGCTGGAGTACAGTGGCATAATCTCAGCTCACTGCAACCTCCGCCTCCCGGGTTCAGGTGATTCTCCTGCCTCAGCCTCCTGAGTAGCTGAGATTACAGGCGCCCATCACCACAGCTGGCTTATTTTTTGTCTTTTTTAGTAGAGACGGGGTTCCACTATGTTGGCCCGGCTGGTCTTGAACTCCTGACCCTGTGATCCGCCCACGTCGGCCTCCCAAAGTGCTGGGATTATAGGCGTGAGCCACTGCACCTGGCCCAGAAGTTTTGTTTATTTCTTTGAGGGTTGTTTTTTGTTTGTTTGTTTGTTAGAGTCTTCAGAACCAGTGTATTCTTTGAGGTTTTGAATATATTCTATAGAATTAAACAAAATAGACGGCTGTCCTACTTCCTCTTCATCTGTGACTCCTTACGTTTTATTCCTTTTTTAGTTCAAATGGTTATTTGAACTAACCATTATGTGTCCCCCTCCTTCCCTTCCCTCCCTTGTTTTCCTTCCTCTTCCTCTACCAAAGAAACAGCTTCTTCTCGTCTACAACTCCAGTTACATGTTTTGAAGACCTTTTTGTTCTTGACGTGGTCTCTTATGTAATTGTCCATTTTGTCTATGCCTTTCTATGGCTATTCTGACCTGGCTTTTAATGCACTAATTTCTCTCTTCAGCTATATTTACTTAAAATACTATATATCCATCCAACCTTAGTTATTGTATTTTTCCATTCTGGAATTTGCGTTTGATTCTTCTACTTCTTGACTACAGTTCTCAATCTAGTCCTTTATTTCCCTAAACATGCTGTTATTTTAGAATTCATGTTGATAACTTCACTGTGTGAAATCCCTGTATATTTGTTTCTGTTGTCTGTTACTTCTCTTGTTTTGATTTTCTATTGCACATTAAGTTCTTGTATGCCTAGTTATTTTTGATTGAGTGTAAAGTCATTGCATACGAAAATTTTGGGATTCTATATGATGTTATTATGTTTCTCTAAAGAGGACCTTAATTGGTTTCTTGAAGAAGAGTAAGAGCACCAGCACCTCACATTGAGGGAGTTAAACTCTCCATACTGGGATTCAGTCCCTGGGAGGTCCAGAGTATTTCCAACTTGCCCCTTTACTTCAGTGGCATAGTCTTCAGGGACGCACCCTAAAGCCTGAGATGAACCATCTCCTTTCTTCTAGGGACTTCCCAGAGGAACTGTTGTTACCAGTTTACATGTATCCTTCCAGGTCTTTTCTTTGAATTTGTATGTATCGATGTGTATATACATGTGTGTGTACATATACATACTTTTAGAAATGATTTTGTTTGTGTCTTATTGACGTATTTTAAGTGAATGGAATCATTCTGTGTATGATTTTGCAGCTTGCTTTTCTTCACTTAATGGCATTTCTTAGCGAAGCTTTCCATTTCAGTACAGATTGAGCTACCTCTTTTTTGGTAGGGGTCAGTTGTAGAGTATTTTGTAGCACAAATAAGTAATAGTTTGTTTAACTGTTCACTCAGGGACAAACTTCAGAATGTCTCTAGGCTTTTTTCTGTTTATGCTGAATATTCTTGTATATGCCCTTTTTAGATAGATAAGGGTTTATAGAACATTATGAAAAAATGGTGACAGATACACATTTTTTATTTATATTTATATATTTGTGTATTTATTTATTTGAGACGGAGTCTTGCTCTGTTTCCAGGCTGGAGTGCTGTGGCACCATCTCGGTTCACTGCAACCTCTGACTCCCTGGTTCAAGCAGTTCTGCTACGTCAGCCTCCCGAGTAGCTGGGATTACAGGCATGCACCACCGCACCCAGCTGATGTTTGTATTTTTAGTAGAGATGGGATTTTACCACATTGGCCAGAATGGTCTCGATCTCCTGACCTTGTGATCTACACACCTCGGCCTCCCTAAATGCTGGGATTACAGGTGTGAGCCACCGCACCTGGGCTACGTTTTTTATTTTAATAAGTAGTGCCAAATTTCTCTCCTAAATTCACCAGCAGTAAATGATAGTATAAAAATTTTCACACATGGCCAAGCATGGTGCCCCACGCCTGTAATCCCAGCACTTTGGGAGGCTAAGGTGGGCCAATCATCCGAGGTCAGGAGTTCAAGACCAGCCTGGCAATGGCAAAACCCTGTCTCTACCAAAAATACAAAGATTAGCTGGGTTTGGAGGTGTGCGCCTATAATCCCAGCTACTTAGGAGATTGAGGCAGGAGAATCGCTTGAACCTGGGAGGCGGAAGTTGGAGTGAGCTGAGATCATGCCATTGCACTCCAACCTGGGTGACAGAGCGAGATTGTCTCAAAAAAAAAAAAAAAAGAATTTTCACCATCCTCACCAATGCTTGGTATTATCTAATTTAAAAGTTTGCCAGTTTTACAGGGAAAAAAATACTGTCTTGTTTTAATTTTTCATTTTGCTGGTTGCTAATGAGATTTAGATTGTTTTTATATGTTTTTTGAACATTTCTTATTCTTCTGATGTGTTAGCATTCTTTCATTGTTTTCTCTGCTGTGGAGTTATTTTTGTTTTAGTGGTCTCAGATTAAATTATAATTCAGGGCCGGGTTCAGTGGCTCATGCCTGTAATCCTAGCACTTTGGGAGGCTGAGGGAGGTAGATCACTTGAGGCCAGGAGTTTGAGACCAGCGTGGCCAACATGGCGAAACCCCATCTCTACTAAAAATACAAAAATTTGCTGGACATGGTGGCACATGCTTGTAATCCCAGCTACTCGGGAGGTTAAGGCACAAGAGTTGCTTGAGCCTGGGAGGCAGAGGTTGCGGTGAGCTGAGATCGCACCGTTGCACTCCAGCCTGGGTAACAGAGGAAAACTCTGTCTCAAAAGTAAAAATAAGTTATAGTTCAAACTCTATCTCAAGCTTTAATCTATGAATGACTACTTCGATTCTTACAGATACTAAGTAGTGTAATCAAATTTCAATGTTAAGATAAATATAAAAATAGGTATTGTTAAGGGGGAGGGTGTTTTTCTTTCCTATCCTATCTCGGAAGCTCAATATAAGTACATAAGGAGGGATAGGCATAGGAAAGAAATTGAATTATTAAAATTTCATTTTTTCTTAGACAAATAAACCTCAGAGATCACGACCCAATCTCATCAAACCAGCTGCCCAGTGGCAAGATCTGAAAAGGTTGGGAGAAGAAAGCCCTAAAAAGTCTAGAGCAGCATTTGAATCAGATAAGAGCAGCTATTTTTCAGTGTGTAACAACCCATTGTTTGATTCTGGGGCACAGGATGATTCTGAGGATGACTACGGTGAATTTCTGGATCTTGGGCCTCCTGGAATCTCTGAATTCACTAAGCCAAGTGGCCAAATAGAAAAAGAACCCAAGCCTGGACCGAGTCGTAACGAAGCAGCAAATGACATTGTCAACCCCAGATCAGAGCAGAAAGTCATCATCTTGGAAGAAAGTAGCCTTCTTTACACAGAAAGCGATCCTTTGGAAACTCAGAACCAGTCATCCGAAGACTCAGAGACAGAGCTGTTATCAAATCCAGGAGAGTCAGCTGCTCTAGCAGATGATCAGGCCATCGAAGAAGACTGCTGGTTAGATCATCCTTACTTCCAGTCTCTGAACCAACAGCCCCGTGAAATAACAAACCAAGTTGTTCCTCAGGAACGGCAGCCTGAAGCAGAACTGGGCCGCTTGTTGTTTCAGCATGAATTCCCGGGCCCAGCTTTTCCAAGGCCAGAACCCCAGCAAGGTGGAATTTCAGGCCCCTCTTCTCCTCAGCCTGCCCATCCTCTAGGAGAGTTTGAAGACCAACAGTTAGCAATTGATGATGAAGAGCCAGGTCCAGCCTTTCCAATGCAAGAATCTGAAGAGCCCAATTTGGAAAACATTTGGGGGCAAGAAGCTGCAGAGGTAGATCAAGAACTTGTTGAACTATTAGTGAAAGAAACGGTAAGTTTTATCAAGTAAATGCAGACACTGCGTATACTCAGTTTCTTTCTTTCTTTTTTTTTTTATTGCAAAAAGTTGTATGCGTGGACTTTATTTTTCTAAGAAGTATATATCTAGATATACAGAAAAGAGACACTCTGAAGACGTGAAAATGGAATCGGGGTTCCTTTACTATACTTAACCCTTCAGGAAGCTCTCTGGGATTCTAACTGCATATCATGGTGGCCTGGTGCTGTCATACCTGCAGTTCCTCGTTTTTTTTCAAATTCCTTGAGTTCACTCCAAATGGAAACCCTTAAAGCAGGTTTATTGAATTACCTAGACCTATGCTGTCCAGTATGGCACTTACTAGCTCCTTGTGGCAGTTGACATTTAAATGTCTTACAGTTAAATAAAATTTTCCCGTGGCGCCGGGCGCGGTGGCTCACGCCTGTAATCCCAGCACTTTGGGAGGCCGAGGCGGGTGGATCACAAGGTCAGGAGATCGAGACCATGGTGAAACCCCGTCTCTACTAAAAAATAGAAAAAAATTAGCCGGGCGCAGTGGCGGGCGCCTGTAGTCCCAGCTACTCGGGAGGCTGAGGCAGGAGAATGGCGTGAACCCGGGAGGCGGAGCTTGCAGTGAGCCGAGATTGCGCCACTGCACTCCAGCCTGGGCGACAGAGCGAGACTCCGTCTCAAAAAAAAAAAAAAAAAAAAAATTTCCCGTGGCACCAGTCACATCTTAGCCTTAGTAATCACATGAGGCTAACAGCTTACCTCATCATCAAGCATAGAGCACAATGTTTCTGTCATCCTACAAAGCTCTATTAGTGGTGATATTAAGAGTAATATAAGGGCCAGGCACGGTGACTCACGCCTGTAATCCCAGCACTTCGGGAGGCCAAGGCGGGTGGATCACAAGGTCAGGAGATCAAGACTGTCCTGACTAACACAGTGAAACCCTGTCTCAACTGAAAAAACAAAAAATTAGCCTGGTGTGGTGGTATGCGCCTATAGTCCCAGCAACCTCCGCCTCCTGGGTTCAAGCAATTCTCCTGCCTCAGCCTTCTGAGTAGCTGGGATTACAGGTGCATACCACCACGCCTGGCTAATTTTTGTGTTTTTTTTAAGTAGAGACGGGGTTTCACCATGTTGGCCAGGCTGGTTTCGAACTCCTGACCTCAGGTGATCCGCCTGCCTCGACCTCCCAAAGTGCTTCGATTATAGGCATGAGCCACCGTGCCCAGCCACCCAGGTGTTTTTATCTAGCCACGAGGTTGTGAGCTGCTTGAGGGCTGGCATGAGATTGTAACTTATTTGTGTATCGATTCCCTTTGTCTAGACAGAGATGCTCAGTATTTGTTGAAACAATGAAGAATGGATCTGTAAAATGGGGACAGAGAACGAGATCTCTCAAGACCCTTCTAGACCTAATCTTCTATGTAGACAGATGAATCTGAAAACTAGTGTTGACTTTGAAGACACACACAGACCTGCTTCAAAGCCCTTTTCTAGTCTTTAGTCATTTTATTACACTTTTGCCATCCGTCTTGTATTGGCATTTGAAACCATTCTAGTGAATGAAATATAAATTATGTTCTTATTTGTTTCTAGGAAGCAAGATTTCCAGATGTAGCAAATGGGTTTATTGAGGAAATAATTCATTTGAAGAATTATTATGATCTGAATGTGTAAGTATAATACCATGCTTTTTTTGTGGTAGTGGTTGTGGTAAAATATATATAATATAAAATTTACCATTTTAATCATTTTTAAATATACAGTTTGGTGGTGTTAAGTAAATTAACGTTATTATGCAACTATCACTATCATCCATCTCCAGAACTCTTTCTTCTCAAAATGAAACACTGTCCCCATTAAACACTCACTCCCCATCCCCCTCCCAAGCCAGTGGCACCCACCATCCTACTTTCTTTCTGTATGGATTTGACTGCTATCAGGGCCTCATGTATTTATTCTTTTCTGACTGGTTTATTTCACTTGGCATGTCTTTTTTAATGACCTTGTTCATTCTGACATTAGTGATATACAGACTGTTTCCTGGATTTTATGGAGTACTGCATGGTTACAGAATTATGATGCTGAGTTGTTTCTGAGATTGATACTACCTGTGTTTTAGTCAAGATGTTAAGACATTTTCTTCCCTACAATTGTAACAAAGTGTTCTGCAACCACTCTGGAGAAATACGTAGAAGCATTTCTTAATTTTCATTATAAAAAGGATGAATATAGACCAGACACATAGCTCACACCTTTAATCCTGGCACTTTGGGAGGCTGAGGCAAGAGGATTACCTGAGTCCAGGAATTCAAGGCTTCAGGGAGCTATGTTATGCTCCTACACTCCAGCCTGGGAGGCAGAGTGAGATCTTGTCTCTGTTTAAAAAAAATTTTTTTATAAGTCTTAAATATGCTTTTTAAAAATATAAGTTTTCCTGAAGAATATAAAATGAAAAATATACTCTTTCCCCTCCTTCTGATCTGCAGAAGTGAAATAGTCGTAATTTTTTGTTGTTGTTGTTGTTTTTGTTGTTGTTGTTGTTGTTGACGGAATCTTGTTCTGTTGCCCAGGCTGGAGTGCAGTAGTGTGATTTTGGCTCACTGCGATCTCCACTTCCCAGGTTCAAGCAATTCTCCTGCCTCAGTCTCCTGAGTAGCTGGCATTACAGGCATGCTCCACCGCACCCGGCTAATTTTTGTATTTTTAGTAGAGACGGGGTTTCACCTTGTTGGTCAGGCTAGTCTTGAACCCCTGACCTCGTGATCCGCTTACCTTGGCCTCCCAAAGTGCTGGGATTACAGCCGTGAGCCACTGTACCCAGCCTGGTGGTAAACTTAAACAAAATAGACAGTTCACTAAACACCTTTCCTCAAAGTTCCTGTCTTATAGTGTAGTTCTCAGTCAGGGGTGCAGGTGGGTTTCTTCCCTGCTGAGGCTGAGAAGGAAGGACCCCTTTCCAGGTACTTAACCCAATGTAGGTACTTTTTTCTAATTTGTACAATGACACTGTTGGAGCCAGTAGTGGCCTTGTCTGATCCCACCTCTGTACAGAGGCAACCACTGTCATCAGATTTTTATTTGTTTGTTTATTTTTTTATTTATTTTTGAGATAGAGTCTCACTCTGTCGCCTACACTAGAGTGCAATGGTACAATCTCAGCTCACTGCAGCCTCCGCCTCCCAGGTTTAAGTGACTCTCCTGCCTCAGCCTCCCAAGTAGGTGGGATTACAGGCATGTGCCATCACACCTGGCTAATTTTTGTATTTTTAGTAGAGCCAGAGTTTCCCCATGTTGGCCAGGCTGATCTTGAACTCCTGACCTCAGGTGATCGGCCTACCGCAGCCTCCCAAAGTGCTGGGATTACAGGTGTGAGCCACTTCACCTGGCCTTCCCTTAATCTTTATCAATTTTACTTAACATGCTTCTCAGTAAAGCAAAACCGTTAAGAGTATATACTACCAGGCCATAGATTGGTGATGTTGTCAGTTCTGGAAATTTTGTAGCTGTTTCCTGTCTTCTGTAACTCTTCTCCCACAATCTCCATGTCTCTAAGTTCACCTCTTTGTCTCTGAGATGCATTCTGGACGATTTCTTCACAGGTGTCTTCTAGCCCACAAATTTCTCTTCAGCAGAGTGTAATCTTTTAACTCATCCACTGTTACTGTTTTTCAGTTATGATATTTTAGCTTTTAATTCTCTTGGTTATTTTCCTAGAATTTTGCTCTTTGCCTACATTTTTAATCTTTTTTTATTTCTTTAAACAATAAACATCGCTTCTTTGTGAGTTTGATTGTTCTGATGTGTTAAGTTCTTGGGAATCTTACTGGGAATCTTACTCTGTTCTTCCTGCTGGCTCCCATCGTGCCTCATTTTCTTGTGTATTTTCTAAGTTTGACTCTAAGCTCATGTCTTGAGTTCTTGATAGAGTTGATTTCTTTAGAGAGGATTGTTTTTGCTTCTTTCAGGTCCCCAAGGGCAGTGTCAGTTTGAAACGACTTTAGATTCCTGTCTTGAAGTTTTTGGATTATACAAACTTTTTTTATTTTATTTATTTATTTATTTTTTGAGATGAAGTCTCACTCTCTTGCCCAGGCTGGAGTGCAGTGGTGTGATCCTGGCTCACTGCAACCTCCGTCTCCTGGGTTCAAGCGATTCTTCTGCCTTAGCCCCCCGAGTAGCTGGGATTACAGGCGCACAACACCATGCCCAGCTAATTTTTGTATTTTAGTAGAGATGAGGTTTCACCATGTTGGCCAGGCTGGTCTCGATCTCCTGACCTCAAGTTAGTCCCCTGCCTCAGCCTCCCAAAGTGCTGGGAAACGTGAGCCACAGTGCCCGGCAAACTTTTTTTTTCTTTCTTTCTTTTTTCTTTTTTTTTTTTTTTTTTTTGAGAGACAGAATTTTTCCCTTGTCGCCCAAGCTAGAGTGCAATGACATGATCTCAGCTCACTGCAACCTTTGCCTCCCATGTTCACGTGATTCTGCTGCCTCAGCCTCCCGAATAGCTGGGATTATAGGTATGTGTTACCTCACCCAGCTTGGATTACCCAAACTCTTAAAGCATTTTTTATTTTTCAAGAAGAGACTCTACCTGAGTGTTTAACCTTCCATACAGTGAGGAAAAAAAGCCATTTTGTTATTTACGTGCCAGGTACTCATCTCAAGCCTTTCCACATATTTATTGTGTATAGTTTTTAAACTTGGTTATTGTAGAATATGATATACACAAAGAAAAATGAAGAAAATAAAGATGCACAGTTCAGTAATTTATCACAAACCAAACACTTATGTAACCACGGCCCAGAAATCTTCAAGAAATAGAACGTTGCTATCCTCTTTGAACACTACATAAAGATTTTATGTAGTCTATAGTCTTTTGCGTCTGACTTCTTTTCACTCAGCATTATGTTTGTGAGGCTTATTCTTGTTGGGTAGAACCACAGTTTACATATTTTTCATATACCACTTAGCAATGAAATTTTCCATCTACTTTTGATAGGGATTTGAGTTCTGACTGTCACAAATAATGTAGCTGTGAACATTCTCCTGCTTGTCTCCTGAACTCTACTTGCCCCACGCCCTGGCATCCACCTTCCTGTTGGCTATGTTTGCTGTTTTCCAGGAGAATTGTTTGTGGGGGAGTTTTTTCCCCTCCTAGCTTTTGAAATACTTTCTTTTTGGATTTCTAAGTGGCATAATAATAACTACATTTTTTAAATTACTAAGCTTTATTTTTTAGAGCAGTTCTAGGTTTACAGGAAAATTGAGCAGCAATGACTACATTTTTACAATGAAAACTTTCTCGTAGACTTCCACTCATCTAAAAAGCAACTTGTATGTGTGAATTGCTTTAACAACTCTTCGATAAAAGTGAGTTATGTTATTTTTTGTAGTTAACTAGGGTAGGCATAAAGTAGCATAAGTGACATTTCTTTGATAATTGGCTGTTTTTTTCATATATTTGTTTACTAATTGTATTTCCCTTGCATGTGAATTGTTTACTTCTCTCTTCTCTTTGAATTCCTTTTTTTCTTTTTTTGGTTAATGTTTTCCTGGTTATGAAATGTAATACTGGTTTGTTCATTACAGAAAATGTAAATGGTAGAGAAAAGTATAAATTTAGCTCATTTAAAGAACAGTGATTTGAATACCAGATAACATGTTTTAGTTTTGTTTTTTGTTTTTTGGTTTTTTTTTGAGACGGAGTCTCGCTCTGTCCTCCTGGCTGGAGTGCAGTGGCGCGATCTCAGCTCACTGCAAGCTCCGCCTCCCGGGTTCACGCCATTCTCCTGCCTCAGCTTCCTGAGTAACTGGGACTACAGGCGCCCGCCACCACACCCGGCTAATTTTTTGTATTTTTAGTAGAGACGGGGTTTCACTGTGGTCTCGATCTACTGACCTTGTGATCCGCCCACCTCGGCCTCCCAAAGTGCTGGGATTACAGGCGTGAGCCACCGCGCCCGGCCTGTTTTAGTATTTTTTTTAACAATTTAGCCTCATAGAAATTGAAGAATACTTCAATGTTTTTCTCCCCTTCTGCAAATGAACATCATGTTTAAATATATCTTCAAGATTGTCTATAAAAATCACTAAACTGTAATCAAATTGACACCTTCTGTTACAGTTCTGTTCTACTTCCTGAGTCTCACGCGTGTACTTATTTTTAGGGACTTGCTGACCCTCTGTGCTTTTTGTGTCACTCAGAAACAAACATTGATCCTTAAACACATAAAAATTCTTGTGAGGCCGGGTGTGGTGGCTCAAGCCTGTAATCCCAGCACTTTGGGAGGCTGAGACGGGCAGATCACGAAGTCAGGAGATCAAGACCATCCTGGCTAACACGGTGAAACCCCGTCTCTACTAAAAAATAAGAAAAACTAGCCGGGCGAGGTGGCGGGCGCCTGTAGTCCCAGCTACTCGGGAGGCTGAGGCAGGAGAATGGCGTAAACCCGGGAGGTGGAGCTTGCAGTGAGCCGAGATCGTGCCACTGCACTCCAGCCTGGGCGACAGAGCAAGACTCCATCTCAAAAAAAAAAAAAAAAAAAAAAATTCCCGTGATATCCGAAAAGCAAGGGAATGTACCGTCATTGTATTGCATCTTTTCAAGCCAATCTTGTTTTCCTGACACTGCTTTCCTTTCCGTTAGTCTCTGGGCTCCTAGGACAATGTTAATTCCACAACTAAAGTAAAATGTTAATGGAAACTGGAAATAAGGCCCAAAGCTGAGTTGAGCAGGCTGGGATTTTGTTGTAGCTCAATCTCAGTTGCTTTATGTGCGTCTTTCAATGACCTTCAGATGGAACCATCTGGGCATTTTAAGCAGGAAGGGGCCTATTCATTAGAGAACCACATGGCAGGTAATCTACTCTGGCTGGTTAACTTAGACCTTTCACTCACGCGGGGTCAACTTCAGTTGGATGAAGGCAGCAACAACTATCTAAGGGTTGAAAGGTCGGAGTACTAGCCTGGCTTACTTTGCAGGAGTGCCTTCTCTAGATCCGCTAGCATGTCAGATCACCTCAAGCATGACATCATATGAAGAGGTAGGCAGATTGAAGTCCAACAGGCTTCCCCTCTGCTTTTGCCCCAGGGTGCAGATATTAGAGAATACCACTTGTTTCTGTAGAAGAAAAACTTTATCCTTCATTTTCTGGGCCTCTAAATGTCCCTTAACCTCCAGAAGAGCTCTGTTGGTAAGCATAATGAAAGGATTAAACTAGAAATGAATTTTGACAGTTTATAGTGAGAGCTTCTGATATCTACCGTGTGGTAGCATTTCAGTATTTGAAGTTCATATCTGTAGCATTTCAGTATTTGAAGTTCTTAATATTGTTGAAAATATAAAATGGGGAGAGATGAACCTCTCAAACATGTTTTTTTTTAAGAAATCTTATCTACTGTTCCACCTGTATTTCATGTAGAGGTGTACTTATGTATCATGTACTTGAGAAAACGTGAAAACAGACCATTTTAAAGCTAGTTCATGTCTAGTTTGTCGCCACGTCAAATATGCACGTGTAATGAGTTGTCTGTAACTCAGGCCTTTCCCTACAGACAGGATTTTTGCTGGTGGCTAATTCTCAGGTCAGCCTTCAAAGGTTTGCATAACCTCAGTGCACACCAGTGAATTCTAGGACAGAGAATTACCACTGATGACAATGGCTTTAAAGGAAAATGTACTCTGAATTCTTGTCTCCCTCTGTAATAGGAGTTTCCTGCTTTTTTTCCTCTCTTTGGGCCTCTGGCATTGTGTTCCATAGACTGGGCAGGCTGTGGTGGTAGGGAAGCGGGGGGCTTAGAGATAAAAAGTATATGGGACTCCCAGAAGTAATGGCAAAGGGAAATGCATTGAGATGTCAGGATGAGCGAGAGCGCTTTGACATGGGTCCCCGGCAGGGGTTGCAGAATAAACGAACGTGTCCAAACCAGTCCCCAAACACTGGCACCTGGGTGAGAAAAAGAGGCAGAGCTGGGCACTTCTTCTCTGCCCTCTTTCTGCCAGACCTCCTGTCCTACTATTATAGGCCTTACTATTGACATCTGGCAAAAGAGAATCAGTAGAAAGGAGGTGTGTGAGAACTGCAGGTATAGCACCTAGGGGTTCATCCTAGGAATCTACTGGAGCAAGAGAAAGAACAGAGGAAAGGGGAAGTCCCCATTAACCTCTGAGCAAAGGAACTTCCTTGCGACTGAATGTGGCTAGAGCTGTACCCCACTCACTCTGTCTTTACTACTGTGCAGTCATTCCAAGGTGGTTGTCTGATTTGGCTGTGAAGAGCCTGAATAGTTAATATTTGTTGTGTCTGGGTGGTGATACGTCAATGTGTGTTATCTCACTCTGTATATCCTTACTTTGGAAGTATTTCATGATGATAATACACAAAGCTAATGGGTTTGGTGTGAAGAGTGTCTGTTCATAGGAAAACATGATCTATTCATCAGTCTAGCTTAACAGCTAGCTAAATAAACCAAATATAACTCAGTGGCTCATAGAGCTTTATATTACCTTAGAGATTCATGTTACCAGAGGGGTATGAAAAATATTAATGAATTAACAGAAGATCGTTTATATTTCATTTATTTATTACATCTCTTAGCAGACTATTTTTTATTGTAAATGTGAATACACAGTTTTCCACTTCTTTTTTGTTCATAGTTTTCTTGACAGAAGAATAGCTACTTTTCTTATAAATTGTCCAATTTCGTAGTTTAACCAATAATAGTTTCAGTGACTTCATTACATTAACACACAACTGATACCTAAACTTCAGAGGAGTTTGCCTTAATCAGTATGTTCATTGCTTTTTAAATTTTTTATCTTCCACAAAGATAGGAATTCAATGCACTTGTTTATTTATCTGTTTAGTTTTTCTGGGCTGCACACATCTTAATTTCTTGTTAGGCCAGTTGTAATGTGTGACTAAGGACTATATTCTTCAAATATTGCATTTGAGGCAATGGGCAGGTGTGGGGTTTGGAAGCAGTATGAAAGTAACATCATTTGTTTTTGCAGACTTTGTAATTTTCTTCTGGAAAACCCAGATTATCCAAAGAGAGAAGATAGAATCATCATAAATCCCAGTAGCAGTCTGCTGGCCAGCCAGGATGAGACAAAGGCAAGTGTCGTGTTCTTGTTTTGCAGTCGCTACCTGGAAATGCCCTGCTTTGTTGTTGTTGTTGTTGTTATCTGTATGGGAAGAAAGTGCTTTGTTGGGACAAGTTTTTAAAGACTAGCAGAGGGACATAGGATTTCAGAATATGTCTGTACTTCAGTGCGATCTCCCATTCTGAGCCACTTTGAATTCTGTCTTTAACTTCTATCTTTCCTTGTAATTCTTATCTTCCTTTTCCCACAAAGAATTAAATGAATCCTCCATATCTTTAATCCTACAAAGCAAATTCCTAAAACAAAACAAGAATTGGCCAGGACTCTTAACATTTTATTATGAAAATTTTCAAACCTACAGAAAAGTTGAAATATTTTACGTCGATCACCTATATCCCTACCACTGGTGCTACTAAAAAGTTAACAGTTTACTGTATCCTCTTTATCATACATATGTCCTCTGTCTGTCCATCAGCACATCTTTGTTATGTTTCATTTCATTATGATGCATTTCAAAGTAAATTGCAAAAACATCAGTACACTTCCCTGTAAATACATCAGCATGCAGATCATTACCTAGAGTTGAATATCTTTTTTCTTTTGATGTGAGATTTGTATACAGTGTATACTATACATCTGTTTAACCAGGTCTCATATCAAGATGTAAACAGCTTGGTTTTTAAAAACTTTAATCATTGTCATTATTTGTGATCCAAACTGGCATTTAGTGTGTTACATGGTAAAGTATGGTTGAGAACTAACTTTATTAAGATCTGTTGCTTGATCTTCCAACTCCCCATAGATTCTTTGACTGTCTCTCTTACGTATTCTATAATAGAAAAAAAAATAGTTGTGTGTAAATATGTTGTGGAAAGAATGGCTGAAAGATTGGTTTAAATCCCCAACTATACTTCTTTACTAGTTGTAACTAGTAAAACTAGTCTGTCGGCTCCAGACAGGTTCGTTTAACCTCTCTGAGCCACCATTTTCTCATCTCTCTTATAGGGCTGGTAACTTCCTTATAGAGTAATTAGAACAAACGTTATTCTTTTCTACACCTGTAATTCTTAAAATGATTTCCCTTACATGGGAAATGTACTGCCTGGCCTCTGATTTTATGCTTCTCTCTCGTTTCAGTTGCCTAAAATAGACTTTTTTGACTATTCTAAATTGACTCCTCTTGACCAGCGCTGCTTCATCCAAGCTGCTGACCTCCTCATGGCCGACTTCAAAATGCTCAGTAGTCAGGACATCAAGTGGGCGCTGCACGAGCTCAAAGGACACTATGCAATCACCCGAAAGGTGCTCTACTTGGTCTTCCTCTTGGGGTCACACCTCTTGGCTACATCTTCCCATGATAACAGAATGAACAGTCCAGCTTGTGGAAATTGGGATGGTTTATGATTACTAAGGAATTAGGGTGAAGATAAATAGATAGGTATTTGCTGATCATGAAGGGTTAAATGAAAAGAAATAATAGATAGATGAGAAGCAGAGAAGTCCTGGTTTGACCATAAAATCCTGGAAGGTAATACATTCTAGTGTGGAATGCAGGAGTATGAAAGATGTGTTCTAATCCTGCTCCTTCCTGATTTGCTTTCTGACTTGGGACAGGTCACATGACCATCCATCCCCCAGATGGCTCAGTTATCCTATCAGTGATCGGACGTAAAGTCTGTAAAGAGTCCGGGAACACAGCGTTGCCCTCTCAGAAGAGAATGGACAGCTACTGACAGCTCCCACCGTTCTCCCCCCAGGATCCTAAAATAGATAGCACTTAAAGGCCTTTGTTAAGGGTGAGAAGGGTGCTGGTTCGTGGTGGTAACACAGACATCTTCCATGAAGGACAGCACACGGTGCCCGCTTTGTAGCTGTGGCCAGAACAGAAGTGCATGCACCAGCAGAGACCTTGGCTTACTCCTCATTCGCCCTTACTGCCATTAAATTCTATTCTACTGAAATTCTTGTGATGCTCAGCGAACACTGTGATGTTTCTTTTGTCCAAAGGACAAACATGGAGTTATCGTAGTGGTTAAAATACTCATTGGCCTTACCTGGAGGAAGGGAAGAACCAAGCCAAGGACTGTGGCTCATGCTGAGGTCTAGGCCAACCCCCTTCCACCTCTTTTTTTTTTTTTTTTTTTTTTGAGATGGAGTCTCGCTCTGTCGCCCAGGCTGGAGTGGAGTGGTGCGATCTTGGCTCACTGCAGCCTCTGCCTCCCCAGTTCAAGCGATTCTCCTGCCCCAGCTTCCTGAGCAGCTGGGACTGCAGATTCTCACCACCACGCCTGGCTGGTATTTTTAGTAAAGATGGGGTTTTACCATGTTGGCCAGGCTGGTCAGCAACTCCTGACCTCAGATGATCCGCCTGCCTCAGCCTCCCATAGTGCTGAGATTACCAACATGAGCCACTGCGCCTGGCCAAAAAAAAGACTGAAAGAAAAATAGAGGGGCTTTGAAAGGGTAAAACAGGAGGCAACCTAAGGTAGACCAAGGGTCTCCAGAAGGGCCTCCCTGAGCAAGGAACATTTAATCACAGACCCAGGCAGGAGTTTGGTGAAAGGGGTTGTGGAAGATGTTGGTATCATTTATTGGGGGTGAGAACTAGTATAAACATCTGCTTTGGAGGGAAATAATCATGAATTCAATCTGGGAAACTTTGGTTGCCAATGTGCTGAGAAGGGCCTGTGAGACATCTAAGTAAAAATAACTCATTGGGAGGTTCAATGGACTAAAACGTTTGGAAAATACAGACTGTAGATAGGATTTTTTTTTTTTTTTTTTTTTTTTTGTATCTCCTTGGGTTTTATGGTGATAAGACTTTGAGAGTCATCAGCATATGGAAAATCTCACCAGCCAGGATGAGGTACCCAGAGATACCAGGTGTGAAGAGCAAGCGGAGGAGGCAGGCAGACAGGAAGGAGGAAGTTGAAAGACTGGAGCAGTCTGTATTATCATCATCATCATTGTTATTGTTATTTAGAGACAGGGTCTCTGTTACCCAGGCTGGAGTACAGTGGCACAATCATGGCTTATTGCAACCTTGACCTTCTGGGCTCAAGCCATCCTCGTGCCTCAGCTTCCCATGTAGCTAGGACTACAGGTGTGCACCACCGCACCTGGATGATCTTTTCATTTTTTGTAGAAATGGGGTCTTGCTAGATTGTGCAGGTTGGTCTTGAACTCCTGGCCTTAGGCTGTCCTCCCACCTCAGCCTCCTAAAGCACTGGGATGCCACCATGCCCAGCCTGTTATTAAATACTGCTAAGAGTTTGTGCAAGATGAGGACTAAAATGTAAATGGTAGACTTGTAGACTTGGCCACTCAGTAATAAGCATAGATTAGTAAGTGCAAAGGCAGGGTAGATGCCAGATTAGAGACAGCTGGAAAGCATGTGGTCATAAGGGTGAGGTGATGAAACAGCAGATAAACAGCTCCTCTGATAAATTTCTCTACAAAGAGGAGAGGACAAAAGAGGGGCTGGCATTGAAAGAGAGATGAGATCACCTTCTCAACACTGCCACACTGGGGATTAAGTTTCAGCAGGAGTTTCAGACAAACACTGCCATCATAGCCACCCCCCTTCTCATGCCGCCCAGGCTTGGACCCCAGCCTGCCCTGCACCCTAACAACGTAGCCACAGGACATGAGCCCCAAGGCCACCTACCCCCTGCCACACTCAGGAGTCCCACCCAGTCTTCCTGAAAGGCTCCCACTCTTCCTTCTTCTCTTCCAGGCAGGATGACCTTACCTCACACACTCCTCCTTCCTGTTCAAATCAGGTACCCCTTCTCCTTCCTTTTTTTTAGGATGGCAGACTTGAGCACTTTTTTTTTTTAGACAGAGTTACACTCTGTCGCCTAGGCTGGAGTGCAATGGCGCAATCTCAGCTCACTGCAACCTCTGCTTACCAGGTTCATCAATTTTCCTGCCTCAGCCTCCCAATTAGCTGGGATTACAGGTGCATGCCATCACGTCCAGCTAATTTTTTGTATTTTTAGTAGAGACAGGGTTTTGCCATGTTGTCCAGGCTGGTCTCAAACTCCTGACCTCAGGTGATCCACCTGCCTTGGCCTCCCAAAGTGATGGGATTATAGGAATGAGCCACTGCGCCCGCCCTGGCTTCAACACATTTAAATCCTGATAAGGAAAATCTAAGAAGGAGAAGCTGAAGGTAGGAAAGAAAAGGGATCCTCACCAGTGGAAGGATTTTGAACTCCAGCATGCTTTCGAAGGGTGGGGTGCGTATAGGTGCAGGCAGAGAAGAGCATGGGGGAAGCAGGTTAGGGGAGAATAAAGAGGAGCATTGACCAGGGAAACAACATGGAAGATTTGCCTACAGAATGGAACTCACCAGCCCAATGTCATGTGATTTAACCTGTACTTATTCAAAGACAGCTTGGACAGTTTTTTTTTATTTGAGATTGGGTCTCTTGTGTTACCCAGGATAGAGTGCAGTGGTGCAATCATGGTTCACTGCAGCCCTGCCTCTCAGGCTCAAGTGATTGTCCTACCTTAGCCTCTGAGTACCTGGAACCACAGCTGTGGACCACTACTCCCAGCTGTCTTTTTGTATTTTAGTAGAGATGGGGTGTCCCCATGTTGCCCAGGCTAGCTTTGAACTCCTAAGCTCAAGCGATCCGCCCCACTCAGCCTCCCACCATGCTAGGATTACAGGTGTGAGCCATAGCACCCAGCCAACAGTTTTTCTTTACTCTTTAATCTGTCAGTAAGTGTTTTGCTTCCACCATTGTACCAGTTTATGAAAGTCAGAAGAAATGAAAATAAAGAAATGCCTATTTACCACCGACTAATTCTTTTTTTTTTTTTTTTTTTTCTTTTTTTGAGACATAGTCTCACTCTTTCGCCCAGGCTGGAGTGCAGCAGTGCAGTCTCGGCTCACTGCAACCTCCGCCTCCCAGGTTCAAGTGATTCTTCTACCACAGCCTCCCCTGAGTAGCTGGGATTACAGGTGTGCACCACCATGCCCGGCTAATTTTTGTATTTTTAGTACAGACAGAGTTTCACCATGTTGGCCAGGCTGGTCTCGAACTCCTGACCTCAAGGGATCCGCCTGCCTTGACCTCCCAAAGTGTTGGGATTAAGGGCATGAGCCACTGCACCCGGCCGCCACTACCTATTGTTAGCCGTGCTGGGAAGAAAGCTGAAACCGTGTTAAAATGACATTTAGGGATTGCCTGTCTCGGGTATTCTTATTTTCCATTTACAGAAGTAACCTCTCGCTTTCTCAATTTTTAGGCCTTTTCTGATGCCATTAAAAAATGGCAGGAGCTATCACCAGAAACCAGTGGAAAAAGGAAGAAGAGAAAAGAAATGAACCAGTATTCTTACATCGATTTCAAGTTTGAACAAGGTAATGCAAACTGTGTTGCTGGCAGTGTGTAGCTGCAACACGGTACCTTTTCTTCTTCACAGTCAGCGAAGGAAGCCGTGCTACAGGTGTCTGCCGAGCATCTGGCCAGGCCAGTCCAAGGAGTGACTGACAGGAACTATTTTTTCAGCACATCAAAATTTTTAGAAAGTGGCTGCACTTGTTGGCCTCCTCCTCCTCCCTTCTTAAGATAAACCATGGCAGGAAAATTTTGTGTGGTAGAAAATTCATGTGTGAGAAAGTATTTGAGTATGCTGTGAAGCTTGGGGAAAAAACTGGTCTTGAAGGTTTGGTGAGAATTGGCTGTGTTGTTAGGTAAAAACTGCCCAGACTTATGAATGAGGGCCTTACTGCAGAGGGTCACTTATGCAACTGAGAGAATGGCCAATAGCCACATGTTTCTCCAAAATTCTGTCATTCTTACTGATGAAATAACTGCTGAAAACCCTTTCGAAGAGGTTACTTCAGGTCTCATCCCCAGAAATGTAAACTTGAGTTTTATAACAACTCAGATTTTATCTGAGTTGCTTCTACCCAGTAAAGGAGTTACTACAACTTTTCTAGAGATCATCCCTATGTGTGCACTTAATTACCACACTTGATTTCAGGTATGACTAAGTGGGAACTCAGGTAACTATAAAGCTGGAAAGTATTTGTATTTGCTATGAACTTTTCAGGATCTAAAAGCAAATCCCTTAGGTTATGACTCCTGAGGTTCCTAAGCCAGTCTGTGGAGCAGTGCCCTGCTGACATGACATTCTCCTGGCCTGTGGCAGAATGTAGAACTAGGGGCACTGTGCAGGTGGTTTTTCATTCAGCCAAATTTACCCACAGTTCAGAGCAGGCATCCTTGTACATAGCCATACAGTGTTTGTTTCTGACTTCAGTGGTGGAGAAAGTGCTGCTTTACAAGATGGTTGACTCCCTTGTTGGTCAGCTCCGTCTTTTAGACAGTTCTTCCTTTGTATTAAGTCAGCATGTACTTCCTGAAGTTTCCAGCCGTGGTTGTAGTTCTTGCCTGTGGAGAGAGAGATTCTGGCTGTTGCCCCTTTGTCAGCCTGACTGCCCTTCTCCCTGTCCCTACGTGCCCTTCTCTAGCTTGTCAGGGTCTCTTTGAAAGTTGGGGTGTAGAAGACTGGACATCATACTCCACATGAGGTCTGCTCACATTCAACCTTGGTCTTTTCACCCACATTGCTGTCAGGTCATATACCTCTCTCAGTTTCGCTGCATCTCACATTTTTCCCTGTTAACTTCATTTTATTTGATTCAGTCCCTTGTTCTAGTATAGCGCTTTAATTTAGATGTGATTCTTAAATTTTACTTATCAGATAATCTTTAAGGACCCTGGAAGCATGAGATAAAATATATACTTGATTTATGTTAATAGTTTAACATTTATGATTCACACTTAGCCTTTTTTAACAGCTTTTTATAAGGACACAGGCTAAAAATCTCTCATCTGTTCCAGGCATCCCATTTTTCTCCTTTTCAGTTTGTTTTCCATCTAAGCACTGCTCTTTGGGCTATAATTGCTTGACTCAAAGAGTGAGACAGGGTCTCCCTCCTCTGTCCTTTTTATGGTCATATAGGAAAATACATTAGAGGAAAGTTTGTAGACTTAATTGCATTTATTTTTAAAAATAAAGGACTGAAAATAAATCTGATTAGTTTAACATGAGTACAAAAAGAACTGAGTAAAGATGAAAGAAAAATAGAGGGTGAAAAAATTTTTTAATTTCTAGCATTGATAATTATAGTAATTAACATTTATCGAGAACTTAACATGTACCAGTCACCTTTCTGAGTGCTTTAATGGATTAATTCATTTATATTTCAAATAGCCTATGAGATGTATGTGCCATTATTATCATTTTATAGAAAAAAACTGAAGCACAGAAAGGTTAAGTAACATGGCACATGTTACACAGCTAGCGAGTAGCTGAGCTGGGAATCTGGCTTCAAAGCTTACTCTCTAAACATGTGCTTTTCCATTCTCATAATACCAAAAACTTTTTTTGTTGTTTGTTTTGTTTTTAATTTTGAGACGAAGTCTGCTTCCCAAGCTCAAACGATTCTCCTGCCTCAGCCTCTCAAGTAGCTGGGATTAGTCACAGGTGTGTGCCATCACGCCTGGCTAATTTTTGTATTTTTAGTGGAGATGGGATTTCACCATCTTGGACAGGTTGGTCTTGAACTCCTCACCTCAGATGATGTGCCCTCCTTGGCCTACCAAAGTGCTGGGATTACAGGCGTGAGCCACTGCGCCTGACCCCAAAAACTGGTTTACTGAAGAAAAGGTTTGAATTTTAAAAAACATGAAAAGGGGCCGGGCGCGGTGGCTCAAGCCTGTAATCCCAGCACTTTGGGAGGCCGAGATGGGCGGATCACGAGGTCAGGAGATCGAGACCATCCTGGCTAACACGGTGAAACCCCGTCTCTACTAAAAACACAAAAAACTAGCCGGGCGAAGTGGCGGGCGCCTGTAGTCCCAGCTACTCGGGAGGCTGAGGCAGGAGAATGGCGTAAACCCGGGAGGCGGAGCTTGCAGTGAGCTGAGATCCGGCCACTGCACTCCAGCCCGGGCGACAGAGCAAGACTCCGTCTCAAAAAAAAAAAAAAAAAAAAAAAAAAAACAAAAAAAAAAACATGAAAAGGAGCAAGAGAAAAGGAGAATCAAAATAAAATGTATTAGGAACCAGATAGTAAATGTTAAAATCAAGAGATTACCAAGAACAGACAAGAGTACATTGAAAATCTGGATGAGATAAAGTTTTGTAGAAAAACATAAATTGGTCAGGCATTGTGCCTCACACCTGTTATCCCAGCACTTTGGGAGGCCAAGGCTGGTGGATTTTTTGAGCCCAGGACTTCAAGACCCACCTGGACAACATGATAAATACAAAAAAATTAGCTGGGCGTAGTGGCATCTGCCTGTATAGTCCCAGCTCCTCAGGAGGCTGAGGTGGAAGGATCGCCACAGCCCAGGAGTTGAGGCTGTAGTTATCTGTGAATGCGCCACTGCGCTCCAGCCTGAGCAACAGAGCGAGACTCTGTCTCCAAAAAGAATATCATAAATTGCCAAATCAACAAAAGAAATACAAAACCTAAACAGATCAATTACATGTCTGATATTTGTCATTCTGCTGTCTTTCATTCTCATAATACATTGTGGTGAATATAGGTACTATTCCTTCAGCCCCTTGTGTATTTGAATGCTTTCAAAATAAAAATGGTTGAAAAACATATAGCACATTTGCACCCACCAGAATGGCTAAAATTAAAAACCGATGATAGGTGTTGGTAAGGACATGGAGAGACTGGAACTCACATGCGTTGCTGATAGAGGAAGGGTGTAAACTGGTCCAACCACTTTGGAACACTGGCATTATTTTCTAAAGCTGGAATGATCTAGCAGTTCCCAGCTAAATTGCGGACATACATTCACCAACACATGACTGTAAGCAGCACTATTTGGATTAACCCAAAACAGTAAACCCAAATGTCCTCAGTAGTGAAATAGATAATAAATTGTGGTATAATCACATAGTACACTAGTGACAGAGTAGGAGATGCCTTCCAATTGGAGCATAAAGAGAGGGAAAGAACCAGAAAGGTCAAAAAATGGTTGGTAGGTTGGCAAATGGTAAGAAACCCAGTCTTCCCAAATGATAGAGTGTGATAGAGAAGTCATGAAACGTACCGCCAGAGAGAAGAGGGAGGATGAGGCCGGGAAGAATGGACATGGCTGGCCCAGATTCCTAACACACAGTTGTCTGCATGCTTTTGCATTGTCGTATATCTTCTAGGTGACATAAAAATAGAAAAGAGGATGTTCTTTCTTGAAAATAAGCGACGACATTGTAGGTCCTATGACCGGCGTGCTCTCCTTCCAGCTGTGCAACAAGAGCAGGAGTTCTATGAGCAGAAAATCAAAGAGATGGCGGAGGTAGGAAGATGTGCTCTGGTCTTCGGGTGTGTTTCTGGGATTCTGGTTTGCTCTTAGGGTTTAGTTAGTACAAAACTGTCTTTTAAGATTTCACTTTTCTTCAGAGTGGTGAATTTGGATATATGCAAAGTTTTTAAAAAGAAAAAACCTGGGTTTTGTCATAATACTTATGTTTGTGGTTTCATAAATCAGATTTATGTTAGAAAATTTTAATTGGAGCTTAGTGTATCTATTTTACCTCCTCCACCAGCCTCAGTTCCATTTCGCTTTTTAATTTTTCTAAATACAGTATCAAATGTGCAAGTCAGCTGGAATGTATATATTGATTGTTTAATAAGTATCTTCTAAACCAGTGGCTCTCCAAGTGTGACCCAGAGATCCCTGGGTTTCCCAAGACTCTCTCGGGGGTCTACGAAGTCAAACCTCTTATAACTATACTAAGACATTACAGTGACCCTTGAACAACATGAGAGTTAGGAGTGCTTCCCCCTGTGCAGTTGAAAGTCTGCATATAATGTTTGATTGCCCCAAAACTTCACTGTGAACAGCCTGCTGTTGACAGGAAGCCTTACCCATAACAGTCAATGAACACGTTTGGTATGTTTTGTGTATTACATGCTGTATTCTTACAATAAGGTAAGCTAGAGAAAAGAAATTGTTATTAAGAAAATGATAAGGAAAATATATTTAGTATTCATTAAATGGTAGTGTGGGTCAGCATGAGAAGGTCTTTATCTTCATGGTCTTCACGTTGAGTAGGCTGAGGAGGAGGGGTGTGCTGGTTTTGCTGTCTCAGGGTGGCAACAGCAGAAGAAAATGAGCACATAGGTGGGTCCCCACAGTTCACACCTCTGTTGATCAAGGTCAGCTGTATTTGCTTTTTCACCATATTGAATTTGTACCAGCAGAAGCAAAGCAGTGGTGCCTTGGCATGAATCAGACCAGTGGTATAGAGCCATCCTCATAATCTTTGTTTTCTTCACCACCATGAACTTATATTTTTAAGACACCAGTTTCACCTATAAATGTCTTTGATAAAGCAGTAAAAATTATTTTACCAAATTTTGACCCTTGAAAACATCTTTTCAATATTCTGTGTAATAAAATGAAGTCTTCATAAAGTGCTTCCGCCACATCCCAGGATATGAAGCTTGTCTTATATCCAGGTATGAGGAAAGCACTTGTGCAATTGAGACATTGGCCACTTTTTACTTGGAAAAAAGTGACAGAAAAACTGTGATTGTTCAAAATTAGGTATTTGGCAGGCATTTTCTCAAAAATGAATGAAGTGATTATTTTTGACCAAAATTCTAGATTTTAAGCAGAAATTAGAATGTATTATCTTAATCCATGTGTTATAGAATGACATTCATTAATTTCACCAATCTTATCAGATAAGTATTTAAAGTATTAGCAAATTGATGAATGCCGTTCATTGTCATTTATTCTTGGTGATATTCACATTGTCCCGTCTCTGACTAATGGCTGCCCCTTCAAGTTAGTCTCTCTTACCCGACTCCTGTAGTCTCTGACAGTGTCTTTGCTTCTGGGCACAGCAAGATGACCCCGTTCCAACTTCTGCTTTCTCTCACCTGGACTCAACAATTTCTCCAAAGTGCCTTCTTTGCTTTTTTTTCTTTTCTTTTTTGACAGAGGAGCTCCATATGTTACCGAAGCTGGAGTGCAATGGCACATTCATGGCTTACTGCCTTAATCTCCCGGGCTCAAGCAGTCCTTCCACCTCAGCCTCCTGAGTATCTGGGACTGCAGGTGTACACCACCACACCTGGCTAACTTTTTTTCTATTTGTAGAGCCTGGGTTTCCCCATGTTGTCCAGGCTGGTCTTGAACTTCTGGCCTCAAGCCTTCCTCCCAACTTAGCCAACCAAATTGTTGGGGTTACAGGATTACACCACTATGCCTTGCCAACTTTATTTTCTTTTCTCTGATGCTAAAAGTCTTGGTTCTTAATGACATTAATAACATTATTCTTGTCAGATTATATCTGAGAATATAAAATTAAAATATCTTAAAGTCGCTTGAAATATGTCTTGGTGCTTATGCCATTAAGTTGATAAACAAGTTTATAGGCACGGTGGCTTATGCATGTAATCCCAGCACTTTGGGAGGCGAAGGCAGGCGATCAGTTGAGGCCAGGAGTTCAAGACCAGCCTGGCCAACATGGCAAAACTCTGTCTCTACTAAAAATACAAAAAATAGCTGGGCATGTAATCCCTCCAAGTAGCTGCCTGTAATCCCAGCTACTTGGGAGGCTGAGGCACGAGAATTGCTTGAACCTGGAAGGTCGGGGTTGATTGCAGTGAGCCAAAATCGTGCCACTGCACTCCAGCCTGGGCAACAAAGCAAGACTCTATTTCGGGGGGGGGAAAAAAAAGTTTATTTCTTTCTGTTTATTTTGAACTTTTAGAGAATTGGTTTTGTTTTTTTATCTAATTTTGTAAAAAAAAAATTTAGCTCTGAAATCAAAACTATAAAACAAGGAATATTCAGAAAAATCTAGCTTTTGTCCTGTCCCTTTCTCCCACTTTCCTTTGTTTGTTTGTTTTTTGAGACAGAGTCTTGCTCTGTCACCCAGGCTGGAGTGCAGTGTCAGGGTCTCGGCTCACTGCAACCTCTGACTCCCGGGTTCAAGGGATTCTCCTGCCTCAGCCTCCTGAGTAGCTGGGATTATAGGCGCAAGCACCATGCCTGGCTAATTTTTGTATTTTTAGTAGAGACGGAGTTTCACCATGTTGACCAGGCTGGTCTCAAACTCCTGTCCTTAAGGGATCCATCCACCTTGGTCTCTCAAAGTGCTGGGATTATAGGCGTGAGCCACTGTACCTGGCCTCCTACTTTGTTTATATATAACCATTGTTGTTAGTCTTTGGTTTATTTTTCCTTATTTATGGAAAAACAAATATGTATACTATTTTTATTTACCCGTCTGTCTTATCCAGATAGTAGCAGAGTTTTCCAGGCATAGTAGCTCACACCTGTAGTCCCAGCTACTCAGGAAGCTGAAGCGGGAGGATCTCTTGAGTCTGGGAGGTTGAGGCTGCAGTGAGCCAGGATCACACCACTGCACTCCAGCCTGGGCGACAGAGTGAGATGCTGTCTCACAAATAATTTAATGTAATCCCAAATGGTGAAGAACTCTTCTGTGACTGCATTTTTCGTTTAACCATGCATCCTGGCAATCACTCTATGGCAATTCTTAGGGATTTTTCTCTTTCCTTTTTGAAACTGGCTGGTATACCATTTTATGTAATACCACAGTTTATTCAGTCATTCCCCTGTTGATGGACGTTTAGGGTTGTTTCCAGGTTTTCGTGATTATAAATAGCGCCATGATAAGTTTATGCATACATCATTCCCTGTTTCTGCCCAGGTGCATCTTTGGGCTAGACTCTTGGAAGTGGCATTGATGACTCTGTGCCAGTGTCCCGCCAGTGTGGTTGTCCTGCTTTGCATTTTCACCAGTAACGTGTGAGGGTGCCCACTGCCACACAGCCTCACCAACGAAGTCTGTTGTCAAACAGTTTTTGTTTGTTTTTTGAGACAGAGTTTCACTCTTGTTGCCCAGACTAGGGTGCAATGGTGCTATCTCAGGTCACTGCAACCTCTGCTTCCCGAGTTTAAGTGATCTTCCTGCCTCAGCCTCCCAAATAGCTGGGATTACATTCGCATGCCGCCACACCCAGCTAATTTTGTATTTTTGGTAGAGACAGGTTTTCTCCATGTTGGTCAGGCTGGTCTCGAACTCCTGATCTCAGGTGATCTGCCTGCCTCAGCCTCCCAAAGTGCTGCGATTACAGGCATGAGCCATCCCACCCAGCCAAACTTAGTTTTCATTTGTTCAGTTTGTTTTTGTTGATACTATTCTTTGCTATTCAAAGTGTTTTGTGTGTCAGCCTTTTCCCTTATTTATTCTACATTTTGAGTCATACTTAAGAAAAATTGTCCTGTATTTTCTAGCTCTCTGATCCACTTACAATTTATTCACAGGTAACTTTTTGAACTGCTAAACTGTGTAATTGAAGAGATCACAATACTGGAGTTATGTTTATGGAAATGAATACTAAATGGTTAGTGTCATTTTTACTGAATTTGTGTCTGAGTGTGTGCTTTTTTTGTTCTTCAGCATGAAGACTTTTTGCTTGCCCTGCAGATGAATGAAGAACAGTATCAAAAGGTAGTTTGAAATCTCACCTTATTTGTTCTGGGCATTTTCATGGGCTGTTTTCTCTTACCATGTTTTGTCAGCATTTTTGATGGCAAATTTGTTTTTGGATAACCTCCTGTTGATTTGCTGAGTTTGCAGTTCAGCCAAGTTATAGTCAGATACATGATCTAGTATAGTCACTCTTATACCACACTGAATCAGAATTGAAGGGGAGATAATAGATGTTCCCATTAAAAATCATTACCTGACGTTCATTAGATAGACTCATAAAGGAAAGTTTACAACTTAGATATCACTTTAAAGTTAAAAGAAAGAGATATGTCTAACCTCAGGATAAGATGGGTTTCTGTATGGTGTCTGCCGCCCTCATACAGTGAGCTTTTCTTTCTTTATTTATTTATTTTTTTTTTCAAACGGAGTCTTGCTCTGCCACCAAGGCTGAAGTGCACTGCAACCTCTGCCTCCTGCGTTCAAGCGATTCTCCTGTCTCAGCCTCCCGAGTACCTGGAACTACAGGCATGTGCCACCATGTCCAGCTAATTTTTGTATTTTTGGTAGAGACGGGGTTTCACCATGTTGGCCAGGCTGTCTCAAACTCCTAACCTTAGGTGATCCATCCATGTCAGCCTCCCAGAGTGCTGGGAACAGGTGTGAACCACTACGCCCGGCTAGTGACCTTTTCTAATGTGGTATTAAGAATGGGCTGGTGGCCAGGCATCATGGCTCATGCATGTAATCTCAGCACTTTGAGAGGCTGAGATGGGAGGATTGCTTGAGCCCGGGAGTTTGAGACCAACCTGGTCAACATAGCAACACCCCATTTCTAACAAAAATTAAAAATAAATAAATAAAAGAATGGCACTGGATGCGGTGGCTCACACCTGTAATCCCAGCACTTTGGGAGGCCAGGGTGAGCAAATCACAAGGTCAGGAGTTCGAGACCAGCCTGGCCAACATGGTGAAACCCCGTCTCTACCAAAAATACAAAAAATTAGCTGGGCATAGTGGTGGGCGCTTGTAATTCCCTGCTACTCAGGAGGCTGAAGCAAGAGAATCGCTTGAACCTGGGAGGTGGAGGTTGCAGTGAGCCGAGATTGCGCCTCCAGCCTGAGCGATAGAGTGAGACTCTGTCTCAAAAAAAAAAAAAAAAAAGAATGAGTTGGTGATTGGATCAGTTGCTATAGTTAATAAAAGGAGTCAGTAGCTTGGTACATTACTTGAGATTGCTGCTTTAATTAGCTTCAATAGTCCCTTAAAATAAAGCTCAGACTTGGATACGACCAGTCCTTATGACAAGAACAAAATTCAACTTTTGAAAGCATTTTGGTTAATATCTCTTGTGTTCCTTATCCTTGCTTTTTATAATCACGTTAGCATCTGAGTACAGATGTTCTAGTCCCTTTGCACCATGGGATTGAATATGATAACTTTATACAAAGAATTACTCTAAAGAATACCAGACAAAACCCATGAAAACGTCGCTGGTTTAGGTATGGATTACTATTGTGCTAGTATCTTGAGCTGAATTTATATAGCACGAAACAGCATATCATTGTCTTATGGCCTCTAAAATGGGTTGCTTTTTACCTCAGAATTTGTTTGGGGGATGGGAGAGAGATGAGGATGGGAGACAAGGCTCTCCCTCTGCTTAAGTGCGGGACATTTCATGTGTGTTTCTTGACTGCCTGCAGGATGGCCAACTGATTGAGTGTCGCTGCTGCTATGGGGAATTTCCATTCGAGGAGCTGACGCAGTGCGCAGATGCTCACTTGTTCTGCAAAGAGTGTCTCATCAGATATGCCCAAGAGGCAGTCTTTGGATCTGGAAAGGTAAGAACTGTGTAATATGTCCCATGTATATAGGACACATTCCTGGAGTCTAAGGAGACCATGTTGATAGACAAGTGTAAGTGCCTCTTTCAGGGTGAGGTGGAATTCTGCTGGTGTGCTTATGGGCATTACCTGTTGTGTGTGATTATGTGGGTTCTCTAAGCACAGCAGATTTCTTTTCAGGGAGCAGTAGAATTCTTCCACGCCCCCATGCCTAGCTACAGAGGAGTACCGGCTTCACTCATCTTCTTATTCATAATCAGAGGGAAGGTTACCTCCGAAAGAGAGAACCTTGCAGCCTATTGGATTAAATATATGTTAAAATAACATAACTTACTTTACACAAGATCATATTTCTCTCTCCAAAGTCAGTTTCTCTGGACATCACCATAACAAACACAGTATGGGAATTTTACATTGTTTTACACCGCTAAGTTTGTGGTATTTTGTTCCAGCAGCAATATAAAGTTAACACAGTGATTAAGAAGATGACTTTTTGCCTGGGCACAGTGGCTCATGCCTGTAATCCTAGCACTTTAGGAGGCCAAGACAGGTGGATTACCTGAGGTCAGGAGTTTGAGACCAGCCTGGCCAACATGGTGAAAACCCATCTCTGCTAAAAATACAAAAATTAGCCAGGTGTGGTGGTGGGTGCCTGTAATCCAGCTACTCAGGAGGCTGAGTGAGCCAAGATCGCACCACTGCACTCCAGCCTTGGTGATGGTGAGACTCTGTCTCAGAAAAATAAATAAATAAATAAAGTTTCTGTTTTTTCAAAGAGCTTGACATTTGGAGTCAAGCAGAATGCATTGGGCCATGCCCCCCGTCAGCCATACCAGTTACCAGTTCTGTGATCTTGAGCAAATTAAATGCCTTAAACCTCAGTTTCTTCTTCTGTAAAATGGAAATAATCATAGTATTGTTTTGAAAGCTAAATGAGGTCATGAATTTAATAAACTTACTCTTTGACACATGGTAAATGCCTCATAAATTTTGGCTATTTTTAAGATGTTGTCTTTTTCCATTTGTTTTCTTTGGTGTCTGTCTTTCATTCATGTGGGACGCATTCCTCCTGTCTGACACTTTTTGTTCATGTTAAAGAGCTGTTGGAAAGCTGTGTGACTAGTGGGGCTTATAGAGCAGTGGGTTTGACTCTACATGCCTAGGAGCCAGTTAACTTTTATATTATGAACCTGAATGGCCCTTAAGTCTCTTCCCTGGGGTGATTCAGTCTGCCTCCTACCTCGTGTGTGTGAGTCCATTTTCCAAAATTCTGAAACTGAGTGGGAGGAAGGGGCTGGAGAATTCTCTGTTCATTATGCAGACTTCATTTCAGACTCTGACTTCGGGCCCCCTCAGCTCTGCTCTTCTCTGTGACTGGTTCCCAGGCCAGAGCCTTGTGGTCCAGCTGTTCAGATCTTCCTCATTTCTCTCGGAGTCAGCCAGTTCCTTCTGAAGGGGGTAGGAACTACAGGCTCCACCCATCTCCCTGTTTTCAGTTTATTACTTTGAGTCCCCACCCCTCCCCACCACTCAGCTCTGCTTTCCAGAGGGTCTCCAGCTTTCTAATATCTGTAGAGGGGACCAACTTCTCCCCAACATCTCCTTTTCAGACCCTAAGTTATGGGCTTCTCTCTCTGGTCTGCTAAGCCATTTACCCTTGCTCCACTTTCAATCTCTGTAGATTGTGATTTGGGCTGATAGAGGTCCTCTAGTGATATCAAAAATGTACTGAATTTTTGTTTCATGGTTTCCGTGATTTAATTGTGATTTCTCAGAGACAAACAGGCAGAGAGATCTTTGCTCTACTGTCTCAGGATCTATGTTTTTAACCACTGACACTTTTTATTTTTCTATAAATGGTGTTGGTTTTTTTCTTTTTTGCCGGTTCGCCTTTTTCTAGTCGGAGCTCAGCTGCATGGAAGGCAGCTGCACGTGTTCGTTCCCAACCAGTGAGCTGGAGAAGGTGCTCCCCCAGACCATCCTATATAAGTACTATGAACGAAAAGCCGAGGAGGAGGTTGCAGCAGCCTACGCTGACGAGCTTGTCAGGTTTGTTCTCAGGCAGAGCGTGCCATCTGCCAACCTTTCCCCATTGTGAAAACTACCTGGGCACTTGCATCAGATGATGAAAATTGAGTATATCTTCCAGGTTTTTTGGCATTTCTTGCTAAGAAATAAGATTATCATTAATTTTACTTATTTATTTTTATTTTTTACACCTCAAAACCATTGAGTAACCAGTAATTCTATTAATGGAAAAATCTGCAGTTCAAACTACTTCTTTTTATTTTTTGAGATGGAATCTCACTCTGTCACCCAGTTATGGAGTGCTGGAATGCAGTGGCACAATCTCAGCTCACTACAACCTCCGCCTCCCGAGTTCAATCTATTCTCATGCCTCAGCCTCCCGAGTAGCCTGGATTACAGGTGTGCGCCTCCACGTCCAGCTTTTTTTTGTCTTTTTAGTAGAGACGGGGTTTTGCCTTGTTGGCCAGGCTGGTCTCCAACTCCTGACCTCAAGTGATCCACCCACCTCGGCCTCCCAAAGTGCTGGGACTACAGGTGTGAGCCACCCCGCCCGGCCTGCAGCTCAGACTTCTGTCTACATATCTTGGCACCCCCGATCTTCTGGCCCGTAGACACAATCATGGTGCCCTGGGCTGGAGGGAAATCGGTATATGCAAGGAGTTCTCATTGAGATTGAGATGTGTTTATTGAGTGGTTTATATTGAGTCAGGACCGCAAGTGGTGATTATGTTTCCTGATAAGAGCCAGCACAAAGAAGAGGCTCAATCTGTGTTTTCAGGAAAACTAACAAGTATAAAGGGGATGTGAATGTCCAGCTCAAAACTCCATCTTCATATGAACAGTCACATGGAGCTGGAACCAAGTCAGTCTTTAATGTTGGAAGTAATGTCACTTCTGCTGTTCTGACTGTAGGTGCCCCTCCTGTAGCTTTCCTGCTCTGTTGGACAGTGATGTGAAGAGGTTCAGCTGTCCTAATCCTCGTTGCCGAAAGGTAGGGAGGCAAATTTTTTTCTAGATGTATATTATGGTATTATAGGCTACCCTCATGGCCCAGATACCTGCTGTTTACCTGACTGCTGATGTATAAGAAGGATCTGAGTGCTTTCCTTTTCATAAGCAAATGAGGATGAGTACTTTGTGAGTAACGGTTGACATGGTTACTGAGATGGCAGCCACTCGTGTCACTCCAGTTACAAAGCTCTGGATTGCTGTTTTATATCATCATCTTTAGGACAGACACTGTAATGTAAAGTGGGAAGTGTTTAGTTTTTCTTCCACTGTGTCAACATTTTTCTTGCTTGCTCTTTTCACCACCTGTGCTCAAATAACCCCTGCTACCCCTCCCTGCACAAACACACACACCTTTTGCCATTTTCAAAGTCCAGATGATGCTTTTTTGATTAAAGAACTGGGCATCATAGTGGCATCTCCATCACATCTGGTAGGTTATTCATTTGACTGTTTCTCCTCATAAGAACTGACTGTATTAGGTGGGAACAGAGCTGTCTAGGCGCATTACTGTTGCAGATCTTTCTTCCCTTTAGCTTGGCGCCTACTCTGAACTAAGAGTGTCTTAAAATTTGTCAACTATTTAGAAGCCACTTAGAGTTTTTAGTGAATATTAGCATCCACCTAGACAAATACGTTCTAAGCCATTTTTCTAAAATTGGGTGATTAGAGTTGAACACTGCAACATCTTTGCCTTGGGGAAAGTAAAGAAATTAAGGTAGAGATTAGAAAAGGAAGAAGAAACTAAACTAATGGATCAAAACTTTATTTATTTTGTTTTCAGCATTAATATTTCTGGCCATTTTATATGTTCGCACCCCAGGCTGTTGCTATAACAATTGTCCCAACAGTCACTGGCATCTTGCAACTCTAAGAAAGCAGAGTGCTAGGCCGGGCGCGGTGGCTCAAGCCTGTAATCCCAGCACTTTGGGAGGCTGAGACGGGCGGATCACAAGGTCAGGAGATCGAGACCATCCTGGCTAACACGGTGAAACCCCGTCTCTACTAAAAAATACAAAAAAACTAGCCGGGCGAGCTGGCGGGCTCCTGTAGTCCCAGCTACTCGGGAGGCTGAGGCAGGAGAATGGCGTAAACCCGGGAGGCAGAGCTTGCAGTGAGCTGAGATCCGGCCACTGCACTCCAGCCTGGGCAACAGAGCGAGACTCCGTCTCAAAAAAAATTAAAAATAAGAAAGCAGAGTGCTGGCCTCTCCCTGTGTGCTTCCAGTGGGTCAGGTGCTGGACTGCCTGGGGAGATGATGCCTGCGCTAAGACACAGCAGATAGGGAGGAAGTAGCCAAAGGATGGAAAGGGTGGGGGTGGAGTGGAGATGGAGAAATGCCCAGGAGTGGCAGCAGTGTGGACACTTACTGGTGCTAGGAGTGTGAAGGAGGCTCATAAGCTGAGCAGGGGCAGGCCCATGCAGCACACTGTCCTGAGGTGGGGAGAGGTAAAATATCAGGGAAGTCTACTTGCCTATTGAGTAGTCCAGGTGAGAAATGTACAGCACTATACCGCCTCTTAGGTCTTCATGAGTTGCTTAGAAGGAGCTGGGAACTACATTTCCTAGTAAGGTTTCAAATAAGGTCTCCCAGTGAAAGTCCTTATGTACAACTGGGAAGGTCAAAGAAGAGGAGAGACCATTATTCTCTCAGGACATTTTTTTTTTTTTAATTTTGAGACAGGGTCTCACACTCTGTCGTCCATGCTGGAGTGCAGTGGCATGATCTCAGCTCGCTGCAACCTCCGCCTCCTGGCTTCAAGCAGTTCTCCTGCCTCAGCCTCCCAAGTAGCTGGGATCACAGGCATGTGCCACCATGCCCAACTCATTTTTATATTTTTAGTAGAGATGAAGTTTTACCATGTTGGCCAAGCTGGTCCTGAACTCCCCCGGCCTCCAGTGATCTACCCGCCTCAGCCTCCCAAAGTGCTGGTATTACAGGCGTGAGCCACCACCCCCATCCTGAAGACATTTAAAAGCAGCTGCATTTGTTGCCCAGTGGCTCATGCCTGTAATCCCAGCACTTCGAGAGGCTGAGGCGGGCAGATCACTGAGGAGACCAGGAGTTCGAGACCAGCCTGAGCGACATAGTGAGACCCTGTCTCTACAAAACAAATTTTAAAACTCAGCTGGAAGCGGTGGTGTGTGCCCATAGTCCTAGCTACTTAAGAGACTGAAGCAGGAGAATCACTTGAGCCCAGGAGGTTGAGGCTGCAGTGAGCCATGATTGTGCCACTGCACTCCAGCCTGGACAACCGAGTAAGACCCTGTCTTTAAAAGAAAAGAGTCTAAAAAATAAAAGCCTGAGGGCACACATGAGTCTGGAATAGCATCTAGTGAGCGTCAACTTGGAATGTTGATGAGAGCTTCCCAGGGGCTCTTAACATCCCAAATAGGAACACCACATATATTTTAGTTTCTATCTGTGGGAGGAATATACATGGCCTGCTGAACTTAGAGGTAGCCATGTATCTTCTTGTGGCCAGTGAAACATGTGAGTAGTTAGATCACTTGCAGAAAAAACCATAAAGGCATGTCATATGGGATAATGTCAAGATGACAGAAGAGAAAGCCCCAGACCCTCTTTTTCCCATAGAGATACCAGTTCAACAACAATAGAAGGACCATTTCTCTCTGTGAGAAATCCAAAAACCAGTTGCATCAAAGACTGGGGAATTTGTGGTGCTGGCTCTCCAGAGCTCCTCCCCCTGGCACAGCACCGTGTGATTGGGAGGGAACTCCCAACTCCTGGCATCTTTATGGGGAGGAAAAAGAAGACTGGAACATATATCTGATATTCAGACCTCTAAGGAGGCTGCTCAAGGTACAGGTTGGGGACCACTGAGGACAAATGGGATGGTGGAACTAGCACATACTGACTCCTCATTGCCCTCTCCCTGCTTCTCTTTGGAGGGAAGGAGTTGGAGCGTGAGTCCAGCATTCTAGGTTTTCTGGAGCCCACCCAAGACTCTGGTTTCTTTCTCACTCAATGGAGCACTGATGGGACCTGGCATGGTCTAGGTCCCTGGGGGCTGCGGAGAAGAAGAGAAAGCTGGGTGCTGGGTGGCTTGTACTGCCCCAGAGGACCCACAGTACAGTAGGCAGAGTCCAGTGTACCTAGAAGGCTGCTTTTTGGGTCCAGGGGAAGAGTAGAGCATGTGTCCAGCATTTGGAGTTCTCAAGGGGCTGCCTGAGGGACTGGCTTCTGTCTCACCCAACTCAGTGCTGGCAGAACCCAACGTACTCTAGATGCTTTGGAGCTGCTGAGGCCAAAAAAGAGCTGGGAAGCTTACAGTAGCTCCAGAGGGCCTGTGGTACCTCAGACAGGCACCAGAAGAAGCAAGAGCTTGCAAGCTCCTGAAAAAAGGAAAACAAAAGCCTGAGCACTTAGATTAGCCTACGATTTAGGAAAATCGTCTCACAGGAAGCCTATTTTAGAATAAAATTATGAGTATCTCATGTAATTTATTAAATACTGTACTGAAAGTGAAAAAGAGAATGATTGTATGGGTACTTGAATTACAGTTTCTACTGAATGTGTATCACATTCACACCACAGTAAAGTCAAAAAGTGTAAATTAAACCATTGTTAGAGAGCATCCATATGCACCCAGCATCGGCGCACCCAAATATGTGAAGCAAATATTGACAACCGAAGGGAAAAATAACACAAAAATAGTAGGAGATTGCAGTACCTCACTTCCAATCATTGTTAGCACCACCAGGCAGAACATTAGTAAGGAAACAGCTGACTTGAATAAAATTATAGACCTAACAGACACATACAAAACATTCTAGCCAACAGGAACAGAAAACACATTTTCTCCTCTATTGCACATGGAACATTTTCTAGAATAGAAAATATTAGATCATAATACAGGTTTTAACAAATTTAAAATCAAAATCATACCAAGTATCTTTTCCAGCTACAAGGTGATAAACTTAGAAATCACAAACAGCAAGAAAATTCACAAAATATGAGAACTAAAGAACACACTGTCCAGGCATGGTGGCTCCCACCTGTCATCCTGGCACTGTGGGACACCGAGGCAGGCGGATCACGTGAATTCAGAAGTTCAAGACCAGCCTGGCCAACATGGTGAAGCTCTGTCTCTACTAAAAATACAAAAATTTAGCTGGGTATGGTTACGCGCCTGTAATCCCAGCTACTTGGGAGACTGAGACAGGAGAATCACTTGAACCAGGGAGGTGGAGGTTGCGGTTGCGATGAGCGGAGATTGTGCCACTGCACTCCAGCCTGGGTGACAGAGTGAGACTCTATCTCAAAAAAAAAAAAAAACATACACACTGAAAAGCTTTTTTTTTTTTTACTAAGATCGGAAACAAAGCAAGGACATCACTCTCATTACTTCCATGCTACATAACACTGGAAGCCCTAGCTAGAGCAGTTTGGCAGGAAAAAGCAAAAGCGTCCATCTCCATGTAAGTTCACAGATAACATGATCTTATACATAGAAAAATCTGCAGTTTCCACAAAAACCTTGTTAGAATTAATAAATTCAGCAAAGGTGCAGGATACAAAATCAGCACATAAAAATCAGTTGCATTTCTGTACACTAACAAACACTCCAAAAAGAGAAATTAAGAAAATCTAATTTATAATACATCAGGAAAGTTAGAATATTTAGGAACAACTTAACCAAGGAGTAGGGAAAAACTTATACACTGAAAACTATGAAAAATCGCTGAAATAATTAAAGAAGACATAAATAAATGGAAAGACATGCCTAAAATGCATATAGAACCACAAAGGATCCCAGATATCCTAGACAGTCTTAAGAAAGAAGAACAAAACTAGAGGCCTCACACTTCATGACTTCAAAACATATTACAAATTTACAGTAATTTAAACAGGCAGACATGTAGACCAATGGAACGTAATACACTGCTCACATAATACAGTGCACACATTTATGATGAGCTGATCCTCAACAAGGGTGCAAAGAACACACACTGGGGGAAAAGGTAGTCTTTGATAAATGGTGCGCTGTAAGCCAAATATCCACATGCAAAGGAATGAAATTAGACCCTGATACCATATCTCATACCGTAACACAAAAATCAACTTTTTAAATGGATTAAAGATTTAAGTGTAAGACCTGAAACTGTAAAAACTAGAAGCAAACATAGGTGGAAAGCTTCATGACATCAGTCTTGGCAATGATTTCCTGAGTATAGCACCAAAAACAAGGTAACAAGAGCAAAAAATAGGCAAGTGAGACTACTAAGATGCTTTCAGTAAAGGAAACCATCAACAGAGTGAAAAGGCAGCCTATGGAAAGGAATTGAAATCCTTTGAGAAGGGATCTCAGCATGTTCCTATGTTCATTGCAGCATTGTGCACAGTAGCCACGAGATGAAAGCAACTTACTGACATGTTCAACAGATGAATGATTAAAATGTGGTATATTATGCAGCCTTTGAAAAGAAGAAACTCCTGACACATACTACAACACAGATAAACCTTGAGGACATTGTGCTCAGTGTGATTAGCCAGTCACAGAAGGACAAATACTGCACAATTCCACTTAAATGCAGGATCTAAAGTAGTCAGACTTATAGAAGCACAAAGTAGAACCCTGGGTGCCAGAGGCTGGGAGAAGGCAAAGTGGAGAGTCGCTGTGCATTGGAGAGTTTCAGTCATGCAAGATGAAGTTGTTTAGAGATCAACTGTAGAAAATTTTGCTAATAGATCCTATACACTTAAAAATGTGTTAATTGGGTAGATTTTGTATCGTGTTTTTACCACACTTTTTGTTTTGTTTTGTTTTGTTTTTTTGAGATGGAGTATCGCTCTGTCGCCCGGGCTGGAGTACAATGGTGCAATCCTGGCTCACTGCAACCTCCACCTCCCGGGTTCAAGCGACTCTCCTGCCTCAGCCTCCTGAATAGCTGGGACTACAGGCACCTGCTGCCATGCCCGGCTAATTTTTTGTATTTTTAGTAGAGACGGGGTTTCACCGTGTTAGCCAGGATGGTCTCGATCTCCTGACCTGATGATCCTCTGCCTGCTTCGGCCTCTCAAAGTGGTGTTGGGTTGGGTTGAGTTGTGTTGTGTTGTGTTTTTGTTTTTGTTGAGATGGAGTTTCACTCTTGTTGCCCAGGCTGGAGTGCAGTGGCGTGATCTCAGCTCACCGCAACCTCTGCCTCCCAGGTTCAAGCAATTCTCTTGCCCCAGCCTCCTGAGTAGCTGGGATTACAGGCATGCACCACCACGTCTGGCTAATTTTGTACTTTTAGTAGAGACGGGGTTTCTCCGTGTTGGTCAGGCTGGTCTCGAACTCCTGACCTCAGGTGATCTGCCTGCCTCGGCCTCCCAAAGTGCTGGGATTACAGGGTGAGCCACCGCACCCAGCCTACTGCGGTTTTTTTTAAAAGGGCATATGGTTCATTTTATTTTCCCTCTGCCAAGAGGGATATGCAACATGAGTGAGAAGAAAGTCTCTGTTTTGAGCTACTGAGGTTTGAGTTTGTTCCAGCAGCATAACCTAGCACATCCTAACGGATAAAGATCCTAATGACCATAACTGCCCTTGGAGGTGGAGAACAGGGGCGGATTTGAGAAGTAGAGGATTAAAAGGTGATGTGCTGCATGTAAAGGTGGGGAGAGGGCCAGAGGCCTCACAGGTTTGTCTGGTGTAGGCCACTATGTAGTTGATGATGGTGTTTACAAAACCGGAAATGGAATCCAAAAGATTCAGGAGGGAAGGTTACTCTTGTTTCAGACATGTTAAGATTTTAGGGGAGACATCCAATGTGTACGTGTTTTTACAATTCCTGGCACATAATAGGTGCTCCATAGATCGGTGACCCTAGATCAGTGACTAGATCTAGGCTGGAAGAAGAATTTGGAGTCTGAAATGAGCAGCAAAAGGAGGAAAGAGGTGGAGGGCAAGGTGCCTATGAGGGAAATTATTAGCTTCGAAATGCTGGGCCATGCTAAGTTTAAAGTATGTCTTTTCATTTATTCACATCTTTTTATACCCCTCAGCAACGTTTTGCAGTGGAGAGAATGTGTATTATGATTACATGATCGATTACAATATGCTTCAGAACTTGACTTTCACCTACAGATAATAGCATTCACATTTTAGTTTCTAATGTTAGGGTAAGGGTTATGTGTTTGGCCCATTATGGAAAATAAAGTGAAAAATGTGATCACATGGGGACCTGAGGCAGTGACAGCCTGGTGGAGCTGGCTCAGTGACTACCAGCGGAATGAGAGAAGTCCCACCTTGTCCTTTGGATGAGAAGGAGTTTATGCCTAAATCTTGTGTCCTTATTTGTGGGCTGTGGAACGAGTTGCCACTAGGTGGCACTGATGCTCCGTGAGGAAAGGGTTTTCTTCCTCATGGGTGTTTGAAAAGTGTGTCAGCAAAACACTGTTTTGTAAGCAGAATTGACACAGTTCTTTTAGGCTCAGGTACTAAAGCAAACCACTATATGCATTTAGACTTCATCTAAGATGTCCATGTTATTAGCGCATACACTTTTACCTTTCTTAATTGTGCAAATTCTCCTTATGCCATTCTTTCTAGCAAGATGGCTAAAGCATTTGCTAATCTTTGAGGATTCCCGAGCTAACCTCGGGAAGCTAATTTTGATCCGTGTGAGAGTAAGGGCACCTGCTTTCTCATTGCAATGTCTTTGCCAGTAATATAAATTCCAGTTGGCTTTTCAGAAACTTGTTCTGAAATGAGGCGTTTATATTAATGTGCTCTCTGGAGGAGGATTTGAATGGCTGGAATCATTCCTCTGGAATCCCTGAAGAATAAGACACTGTATCTTTGATGAAATGGAGAGAGTCTTTGTTTCAGTGATATGATGGAATGCTTTTGTCAAGGCTCTCAGCTCCCTTGTGTGTTCTCAGATAATTCATTAGTTTGTTTTCGGCGTGCTGCTTTTAGGAATGAATTGGGTATATTTGGTGTGGGACTGAAGAGTGTTACATAAAAGGAGATTTGAAAGTGATGCTTCTGGAGTATGTTTTCTTAGAGTCAGAAGTTTCACTGTTGAGTCTTTTCTGCCTTGCCACAGTCTTAACTTTGCTTTATAAACTCACAGGTATGTAAGTCAAGTTTTCCAGAAACTTAGGGCCACGAGGCGGAGGTTTAGGCCCACTCATGAAGCAAGTGCTAAGGATGAGAGACCATCAGGTGGTGAGAGTTTAATCAGAGTAACTGAAGAACATCTGGTGTAGAGTCTTTTCGTGGAAACTGCAAATGTGTGTGTGGTTGTGTAACAACCCATCTTTTCCCAATGTCACTTGTATTTATCCTTTCTTACCTGCCGACTTCCTTCCCTGCTTATGTTTTTCTGCCCTTTCCAGGCCCCATCCTATTCTTTGTAGCATTTGCTGTTATTAGCTTTACAGCCGTGAAATACAACCAAAATTCACATCTGCAATGAACCAGTTTGTTGGTTAAAAAACAGGCATCTGCAGCCGCCTACAGTAGCCGCATGGCTGCGTGAAGAAAATGTAAATGAGTGTGGACCAGCTATCAGTGCCAGGGCAGCTCCAGCTGTGATGGCGGGTGGTTGGCACTTATTAACAGCACTCTAATTTGGGGCCCAGCCAGTCAGCTGACTCCTGTGCTGAGCACAGGCCTTCACATTTATCTAGAGATGAATGAAGCTTGGGCCACTTGTTCCTACTATCAGGGAAGACCTTTATTCAGGAAGTAGCGTTGACAGGAACCAAATGTCTGGGTAACAAAAAGATTTTTAAGCCCACAAATGAGGACTCATTTACTAGAGTGGAAGTCCATGCTGCATAATGTGAGTCAAATATGAAGGAGGGTGGTGTGAGAATTCCTCATCATGGAATGTGACCTGCCCTTGCTCCTCTGAGGTGAGTCACTTCCTTCAGAGCCCAACATGAGTCCCTCTGAAGAGCTTCAGGTTCGGGCCACAGAAGGACGCTCCCTTACAGGTATATCATGTAGGGTGCCTGGCAGTGCTCTCAGCTCATATTGGTCCCCACAGCAGCCCTACAAAATAGACACTGGTTTAAAATCAGGTAACGGTAAATGGCAGAGCTGAGAACCCAAAGGGAAGCCTCCCGGCCTTAAAACAGCCTCAGAGTGGGTCACAGACACCATCCCTGTGAGCCTCCCTTCCATCAAGTACTGAGCAGGGCTGGCGTCATAGCAAGGAGGCTTCAGGAATTTTTTTTTTTTTTTTTAGACGGAGTCTCGCTGTGTCGCCCAGGCTGGAGTGCAGTGGCGCCATCTCGGCTCACTGCAAGCTCCGCCTCCCGGGTTCACGCCATTCTCCCGCCTCAGCCTCCGAGTAGCTGGGACTACAGGCGCCCGCCACCACGCCCGGCTAGTTTTTTGTATTTTTAGTAGAGACGGGGTTTCACCATGTTAGCCAGGATGGTCTCGATCTCCTGACCTTGTGATCCACCCGCCTCGGCCTCCCAAAGTGCTGGGATTACAGGCTTGAGCCACCGCGCCCGGCGGCTTCAGGATTTTTAACTCTACTTGTGTCTGAGTACTTTTGTCAGTTTTCACTTTCTAAAATTTCACTTTTTAAAATTTGAAAACATAGTGAATCTATTCACAGACTTCTTGATCCTGGGAAGATTTTGGTTAATTACACACGCAAGCACATTCTCTTCCCTTACCTGCTATTGAAGCACAGTAAATACAGTATAGAGTAAATGTGTTTGTGAGATTCTTTTAAAGAAGAAAAATAATAAAAGGCAAATGTTGCTTGCCTCTCTTCCCACCCTGCCTTCCCATTAAGAGTCAAATACCATGCTTGCTGTTTCAGTGATTATTCAGAAGGGAGAGAGCTGACAACCCGAAATAGGGAAAGGTAAGAATACGTATGCATTAAACCAAAACGCCAACATGAACAAAAATTTTATTTTTGTTTCTGCTTGACCCTACAGAAATAGTTTTTTCCCCTGTATTCCAGCTCCTTTATCCTTCATGTCAGACGCTAATGGTAGAAGCACCTGCCTCTCCCCTTGGCCTGCCTTGGAGGAGGCTGGGAGCTGTGAGTGGACATGGCCTATGCTGCCACTCCCACTCCCTCTGCAGGGCTGCTGCAGCCCCTCAGGTTTCTCCCCTCGAAATGCTGACCCCTCGGCAGGTGGTAGAGCCCACACCCACCTGCATTTCAGAGCCAAGGAAGTCTAGAGTCAGCATGGGCTCCGAGGACCCGGCAGCGACCTGAGGCCTCAGATGTTGCCGACCTCCCTGATCCTTAGGAAATGGGCCTGGCTTTTCCTTGTCCCAGACAACATCCTGGGGCTCCCTTCTGGTCCTGAGTTGCCTTTGTGGGTTAGTGTTTCCACCTTCTCAGGAGACCAATCACCAACCTCCTGTTCCATTCATATGAAGAGGCATTGTTTGGGACACGGCTTTAGCTGGGCTTTCATAGTAAGTTTTCTGTTTCAAGAATTCTTTTGAAGTCCTTATGTGAGAAGTGTTCATTGATGTGCAGCTCTGCACAGCACTGGGTGCTGTGAGGCCATGAGTAGCAGGGAAATGCGTGGCTTTTGCTGCATCACACTGAGGGAAACGGTATAGCTCAGTGGCTAAGACAAGGGATTTTGACATTAAACTCACTTATGCTTTAGCTCCTCCGCTCACTAGCTTTGTGACCTGGGGTGAATACTTGATCTCTCTAAGCCACATTTCCTTTCCCTGTACAATAAGAATGGTTGCACCCACTTCGTAGAGCTTGTGTGAAAAACCAATGGAAACAGCATGGGTGAAGCGCCAAGTCCAGTGCCTGGCACTTTGTGTCACGAAGTAGTAGCTGCCCAGTGGGGATGGTGTGTGCAGATGTGCAGCCTCAGGTGATGAACGGAGATCCTAGAAAGAAGGAACTGCCTCCAGTTTTGTGAACCTGCTGCCACAAGAGCATGGAGTTCCCCTAAAGTGGGCCAGTGGAAAATCCCATTGGGGAGCAGAAGATGACTCATCACTCACCACTCAGCTCATTTCTACCAGCTCCCCAGTGTCCTGCCATGTAAAGGGGCTAGATTTTTCCAGCTGATATTTTTGCTAACCAATACATTCTATAAGAAATGACAGCTCTCCTTTAGTCCATGTTGTTCAAGTTCAGAGAAAGGCCCTGTGCAACCTAGGCAGAGCCATGTGCTGGGGGAGGCTGTCGTGGGTTTGCTCCCACTCTCAGGGTCTGCATTCTCGGTCCGCAGCACTGCTGTGCCCCTCCTCTCAGGTTTCATGTTGATTTCTTATTCATACCCAGAAGATTTGGAATCTCAGGGTTGACATTCAAAAGAAATGGGTATAGGAAGGGCCTAGAAACAAAGACGGCGATACACTATGCTGGAGAACTCCGAATTAGTTACAATGGAGAGATGGAAATCCAGGGTTTGTCTTCATGGTGCATTGGGCATGAGTTTTTGTCCTACTGGGAGGGCACTGGTCATCCTGCCCACCCACAGCAGCAAGCAGGCTTGGAGGCCAGGGCTGCTCAGCTTGGACTGTCCTTGAAGTGGACGGACACACCTACTTGTCTCTTTGTTGTTTTTGGTCTCTACTAAAACACATTGTCTGTAGTACTTACAGAAAAAGATTCTCTGTGGATTTTTAACGAGTTTGTATGGGTACTTTATTAAAATAAAGTGGCTCTGGCCGGGCGCGGTGGCTCAAGCCTGTAATCCCAGCACTTTGGGAGGCCGAGACGGGCGGATCACGAGGTCAGGAGATCGAGACCATCCTGGCGAACACGGTGAAACCCCGTCTCTACTAAAAATACAAAAAAAAATTAGCCGGGCGAGGTGGCGGGCGCCTGTAGTCCCAGCTACTCGGGAGGCTGAGGCAGGAGAATGGCGTAAACCCGGGAGGCAGAGCTTGCAGTGAGCTGAGATCCGGCCACTGCACTCCAGCCTGGGAGACAGAGCGAGACTCCGTCTCAAAAAAAAAAAAAAATTAAAAAAAAATAAATAAATAAATAAAATAAAGTGGCTCTGTTTTGTGGTTTTGTGTGCCAGTTAGCTATTGCTTCTCAGGCTTGTCACAGCCTGTGGAGATCGGAAGCTTGGAGCGGCCCTCTTTCTAGAAACCACACACCACCTATTAAGTTCCTTTGTATATTTTACTAAAATAATTTAATGACATTTTTCTGTGACTGTGGCCTCATCAAAGGAGAGATCCGTGTTAGAAATTTCACATTAAAAATCCCTCAAGAATTGATAACCTACAAAATACCTCTTTATAAGAAGTGTTTTGCCTCCTTTTTGTCGTTGCACTGATTTTGTGTTGCTAGGTGTCAGCATCCTGATTTGTTGTCGTGATCTCATTGTGATGTCCTTGAGAAGGGGCTGTGTGTGAATGCACATGTGCGACTTGTGTGTGCTGAGGTGCAGAGTGATAGTGTTCCCTCTTTGCATTCTCAGCACAGAGCACTGCAGGGTTTCCAGCCTTTCAGGTAGAGGAGAAATTGTTGCTATGGTAATACCACAAGCATGAAAACACCCTCTGTCCCCGTGGGTGTCTGTGTCAGGGCGGGGAATGTGGAGAAGGGGAACAGTAGCAAAGAGGAGTGTTCAGCACATCGAGCAAGATGAGAGCAAAGCCTGAGCTGAAGCTGCCGTTGGGTGGAATTTCTTGTGTTTATTCTTGAATTCAAGGTCAGATTCCAATTGCAGTGTAGCCGAGAGTGTAAAAGGCCTTTTCTTCGTCAGCGTCTTCTTGACTTTGAGACAAAGAATACAGAGGGTCTGTGTCACATCTCCAGTCCCCAGAGGCCACATGGCCTTCCCATAGAGCACAGTTAGAAAACGTGTGTCTGTATCTGTGGCCAGTACATCATTGTAAGTGGAATCAACCACCTAGCCCCAGAAAGCCTGCTGCCCTTCATGTCTAGTGTAACAGGCTAAGGGAGCAGTCCCTGCCATCTCTTCTGAAACTAAGTAACAGTTCCTGCTCTGTTTCTGTACAACATGCTAATGTCCCCTGAGAAGATGGACTCCGAATCTCCTTGGTAATGCAGAGCAGTGATGAGAAACAAAATCCAATCTGCTGAGGTTGTGGGTGAGGAACACAACAAAAAGCTAGTGTGCAATTCTGTCAGGTCATCAGGGTCAGTATAGAAAGAATAGCTTGAGCAGGGAGTTTGGCATCATAGTTAAAACAGGCTGAGGTCTAGGTATTTGCTAATAAAACTCTTCCTGGGTTTTAGAGGCTTTTTACTCCGTATCTGCTCAAAGTCACACAGCTAGGAATTGACAGCATCAGGAGTCCAATCTAGGGTTTCTCATTGTTATTTGTGTTTTTAGGTGTGATTTTGATATGCTGCATTAGTTTCAAGAGTCTTTATCTTTTGCAGATACAAACTGAAATACTTACAAATGAAATTATTTGTAATCTGGGATTTGCTTCAAAATTATACAGAGAAGGGGGGATGAGTGAACAGGTGGGTATAGATAAGCTAGAATTGGTTATGAATCGATCATTATTAAACACGATAACAGATGCATAGGGTTCATTATATCTTCTGCTTTTGTATATGTTTAAAATTTTCTACAATAAACAGTTAGTTTAAAAAAAAAAACAAGTCAAAGTTGGGCACAGTGGCTCACGCCTATAATCTTAGGACTTTGGGAGGCCGAGGCGGGTGGATGACCTGAGGTCGAGAGTTCAAGACTAGTCTGACCAACATGAAGAAACCCCGTCTCTACTAAAAATACAAAAATTAGGCGTGGTGGTGCATGTCTCTAATCCCAGCTACTCGGGAGGCTGAGGCAGGAGAATCGCGTGAACCCAGGAGGCAGAGGTTGCGGTGAGCCGAGATCAAGCCATTGCACTCCAGCCTGGGCAACAAGAGCGAAACTCCATCTCAAAAAAAAAAAAAAAAAAAGAGAGGTCAAAACTCCAGCTCTCTCCAGTGTTAGCTTTATCTGTTCTCTCAGTGTTTTGATTTGCTTTGCTGCTTTCCAGTTCACTCTTGGGGACTGGAAAGACACTTATTCAAATGTTCTGTTTTGTGGCTTGTTCACTTTTTTAAGAGATGAGAAAATGTGTAACATAACAGGAAAATGTCAACAGCTTTTTGTGGGAAGGTTAAAGGGTTCTTCATCCTAGAGGAGGAAAGGCTTCCTGTGTCGTTTCTCTGCACAAGATTCTTCTATATAAGTGGTAGGGGGCCGGGCGCGGTGGCTCAAGCCTGTAATCCCAGCACTTTGGGAGGCCAAGACGGGCGGATCACGAGGTCAGGAGATCGAGACCATCCTGGCTAACACGGTGAAACCCCGTCTCTACTAAAAATACAAAAAACTATCCGGGCAAGGTGGCGGGCGCCTGTAGTCCCAGCTACTCCGGAGGCTGAGGCAGGAGAATGGCGTAAACCTGGGAGGCGGAGCTTGCAGTGAGCTGAGATCCAGCCACTGCACTCCACCCTGGGCGACAGAGCAAGACTCCGTCTCAAAAAAAAAAAAAAAATATATATATATATATATATATATATATATATATATATATATAAGTGGTAGGGACCTGGTGTTTTCCAACTTCTCTGGGAAAACAGACTTAAACTACCTATGAAGAATCCAAGAGGCCAGCGCGGTGGCTCATGCCTATAATCCCAGCACTTTGGGAGAATGAGGCGGGAGGATTACTTGAGGCTATGAGTTCAAGACCAGCCTGGGCAACAAAGCACAACCTCGTCTCTACACAAAATAGAAAAAAAAAATTAGTCAGGCATGGTGCTGTGCATCTGTAGTCCCAGCTACTCAGGAGGCTGAGGTGGGAAGATCACCTGAGCCCAGAAGATCCAGGCTACTGTGAACCATGATTGTGCCACTGCACTCCAGCATGCATGCATGTGTATATATGTGTGTGTGTGTATAAAAGAATCTAAGACAGCTCGCTAGACTTCATCCGATGAATTGGGTTCCCAGGAAGCCTGGGGTTCTGTGTTGAGAGTATTGTACAGCCTGTAACAGATCCTCCTTGCTCTAGGACAACTGCTTACATGCAGTCCAACTGCAACCAGAAGAGACCCCAGATGACCTTTTAAGTGTCTCTCTAGCCCAAACTCTGTGACTTCTAGAAAACTGAAGATTTTTAAACAAGGATTGGCATTTGCTTTTCAAAAAGAAACAGGCTAAGAGAATTTCTCAGATGAAATCCCCATAGCCTCATAAAAGTACTTTTTTTTTTTTCAGTTTTATTTCCCATCAGAAGCTTGTATGAAGAGCATTTTAAGTTTCAAAAGCTGCCTGTGTCTGAGAAGCTGATCCAGATTCTAGCCCAAAGAGAGTGAAATAGATCACAATTTCTTCCTCTCATCTTTGACTACAGCTTGTCCTTTTGCCCTTCTCTCCCCTGCTCTATTAGACTTTGCTGCTAAAAACATCTCATGTTCCCACAGCCCTCTTAGCTTCAAGGCCTTCTTGCCTCCCATAAAAACCTACTTTTCACCCTCAAGGCCAGTACCTGCCACTCTGACCTAACCTGTTCTGCTCCTAGCTTCTGTCTTCTCCAGGCAAACACCCTTGCATCCTAAACCCTCAAACTGCTGTGAAGATTCTTTCTTCCTTTCCCCACCTTCTGTCTCTGGACTCCATCAAAATCTTTCCCCACGCTGGGAGTGGTGGTGTGCACTTGTGGTCCCAGCTGCATAGGAGGCTGAGGCCAGCCTGTACAACATAGAAAGACCTCATTTCTTTAAACAAACAAAAGAATAAAAAATCCTTATCCCAGCCATAGTGCAGAAGAGGCCAATGAAGGTTTTGCCCCTCACCCTGCCTGACACTTCATCTTCTCTGAACACTATCATTACCAGCTGCCTATCATCTGCCTATGTGGAGACATGTGGGCTGATTTCTGCTTTGGTTGAAGTCTGGTCATTCATTCAGCAAATATGTATTGAGCATTTCTGTGCCAAAGAGAGTAAGAAAGAGAAAGGGCAGCCATGGCCCTAACTGACCATCAGTGGTATGAGAGAGTGATGGTGACTGCTGTGAGGAACATGTGGCTCTGCATGAGTGACCTGAGTCTGGGCCTAACCAGGCTGTAGTGGGGTCTTATTGGCGGAGATGGGGGGAGCTTTACTCCAGGGCCAGAGAATGACACAAGCAAAGCTGGGTGAAGGGTCAGCCAGTAGACAGGTGTGTCCAGAGCAGAAGGAAGTAGGACTTTGAGGATAAATAGACCCTGTTGAGGACTTTGCAACACAGAACAAAACAAGGAGGGTGTATTTTATCCTGGAGACTTCCCCTGTCCCCCTCCTTGGAGCTGTTGCTGGGGTAATGGAGGGACCCAGTGGGGTCACATGCTGGTTGGGGGAGGGTGAATTTTGTAGATCCTTGAAAGGGAGTGGGAGGGAGGGAGGGAGAGATCAGATATAGAATATCAAGAGAATTGGAACACCTTGGCCATGTAGTTACTATGGCAAGTTATTGCAGGTAACCTGGGGACGCGCGGTCCTTCTACAACCTTCCCGGAGCCCGTTCGTACAGTGTTGCAGGTGATTACTTTTCCCATTTTTCAAATGGCCTAGGTGGGATTCGGCCTGAAGGAACCTGGTTCTAAGGGCAGGTTGGGGGCAAGAGGGGAGACATGGGGCAGTAGTCAAAAGCGAGGATGGCAGTGGCCAAGGAAGAGGCTTTGGGGAACAGCGGCCGACACGAGGCCATTGGACACGATCTTGGGCACGGGTGTCTAAGCAGCTGCCCCAGCCTGCTCCTCCTTCCTTTGGTGTGTGTGACTGCCCTGGAGTAGATCGTTGGGCAGTTGCTGCTTTGCTGCATTCCCACTGGCCAGTGAATTTGTTTTAGTCCTCAGGTGCTTTACATAAGGAGGAAACCATGTAACCTTCACAAGTTTTTTCCCCACTCATTTAAAAAGGCTTGTTTTCCAGCCGAAGGCATGTTGGATAGCTTAATTTCTCTCAGATCAGCTTAATTTATCTGTGATGTGCATACAGAGAATTGCTTAATTCTCCTTTTGCAACATGTTTTCCCAACTGCTGAGAGCCCTGCTTTTTTTCCATGGGCCTCCTGACAGAAATACAAACAATTTAAGGCCATGCGGTACCAACTGCTGTTCGTCACCACAGGGACTTTGGATGTCAGTGTGTTTCCCCTTGGGCTGGATTTGTCTGGAGCTGGTGACTGCTTTCTTGTCTTTCCGTGCCTCCTGGGAGTCAGGGATCAAGGCTTTGCTGGGTTGTGCTGAGAGCCACAGCCACTCCTTCAAGTGGGGTCCCCGCCGTGCCCAGCCCAGTCCTACATCCTTGTTGTGTGAGGAAATGAAGTCTGTTCCTTGGATGCGTTCTGACAGGAAACATGTTTTCTGGGGCACCTCTGCTTAGTCTTTCAGTGCAACACAAACAGCCTTTTGATACCTTATTTTGTAAAAAGTATATTTCCACAATGGGGCTTGACACTGTTCATTAGTAAACACATCCGTTCACAGGCAAAGCAAGGGAAGAACACATCTGGGAACAGTTTGACCAGGGGTTTTGCTTTTCCCTCTGTGAATGCCTGGTGTGCACCATCCATCCAAGGATGACTAGGGGAGAACACTATTCTGTGGCTGCCAAAACCACAACAAATGACAACTTTCCATTCTGTCATCTCTCTCGGCACCACTGTTAGCAAGCAATTCATTTTTCTACCATAAAAGGACAACAGAACTTGTCTATAGCCACGGAGTCTTCTGCTCTGCAGAGAGAGAGAAGGAGACCGGCAGGGAGAGGCGCTCTCAGCAGTAGGTGCAGCCGTGCTCACCCCATGCCTACAGCCTTTCTTAGTCCAGGCTCCGAGGTGGCAGCAGCCATAAGAAAAAACAGGAGAGGAAGGCGATGTGGCGCTTCTGCCGGGCCCTCAGACTGGGGAGTGTGAGGTCAGGACAGGCTGGCGTGTCGTTTTCGTCTCTCTGGCTGCTGGACGTGTGAATGTGTGGTTCAAACCTTTGTACAAGTTGCTGCACTGGGTCTGCGCAGGTGGTTTTGTATGTTGGTATTTGGTACTCTTGACTTGCAATTGTAGGTGTTAGATTTATAAGTGGGACCCAGGAGGTCATATAACTCGGACCTGCTTATCGTACAGATGAAGAAGAACCGTGGATAGGTTAAGTGCTAATTTCGTGTAGCTTGAAGTCATCAAACTTGTCTCTTGGTTATGTATGAACTTTGGGTTCAGGGATAGCTCCCTAACCCATCTGTGTCCCCAGTGGCCCGTTAGTGTACATTCTGGCTCAGTTGAAGTTGAGCCACAGAAGCCTTAACTAATAGAAATACAGTTCTTAGTTGGTGGATTTGCATGTCAGTTAACCAGAGTCTTTGGAAAGTATATTGTCTTTTCTATAAAATGTATGGGTCCTTTAGATGATTATAAATAAATGTTCAAAATCAAAACAGGTAGTTAGTAGGCAAATGCTTAGCTATTTTGACAACACCTCGAACACTTTGAGACAGTGGCTGTAAGATTTCTGCCCCATGCACCCTGGGAGACCAGGAGACCAGCCCAACAAAAGCTACGCAGCTGCAGAGAATGTACTTTCCACAGGCTGAAGGGCATGGCCACCACACAGATCTCTCCTCCAAGGCAAGCAGGTACTCAAATTGAGCCACAAGTGGGCCTCATCCTTTTGCTTGGCTTCCTTGAAGGTTTTCCTATAAACAAGAACTGAGATTTGTTTTGTCGTTTAAACTTACCTCAATTCTGACTGACTGATCTCATAGCAGATGCTGGAACTGAACTAAGCACATTGCCAAGGGAATAAAAATTGTGTCCAAGAATCTTGCTGATCTGGAAGTTTTGGAGGAAAGCAAGGATTTTCAAGGTCAAACGTCGTTACCCAGATAGCGCTGGTGGTCAGAATAGATTTTGAGCTTATTGGCTCGGAACCAAAAGTTAACTCAGAAGTCATTCCTGAAAGAGAATATCATTGAGTAGCAGTGCCTGAAGCAAGCTCAGTGTGAATGATTCAAGTACTGCATACCTAGACCTTGCTTTGAAGCTGAAATACTTGTTTGAAAACCATTCCAGCAAATAAAGAAATTGGGTAAAGCAGTCCTAAAATGGAAAGTTTACAAAATGTCCTTTTTAGTAAGACCTTTCTGGATTCTTCTTTTCTCAATAGTGTAAAACTGACTATCTCAATCTATCAAAGAGCGAAGTGGTATCATTTCCCTGGCACTTTCCAAGACCGTCGCTGCCTTTGGAATAAACGGATGATGCCTGGGAGCATTCGTCTCACTGTGCTGCTCTCATGTTCTTTGCTTGTGGAAACCTTGGAAGCCTTTTTTTTTGGTCAGCAACAGCAAGTGAATTCCATCTTATAGAGCAGTTGATAATTTTCGTTAAGTATCATTTTTAAGGTCGATTTTTTAAGCAAATAGCATCTCCCTGTTGGCCTGAGAGTCTCCACCCGCGTCCATCTCTGTCTTTGCATGGCTGGGCAGCCTGGCCATGGGTGACCAGCTTTAGAGACATCAGCCTTCTTGCTTCCTAATTTGGTCACAGTATGCTTCAGGCAGTCTTGCCTAACTTTAGAACAACACAAGCACAGGGAGTAGCTTTGATATAGCAAAGGGGAATTTCCTCTTATCAAAAGACCTACAGTTCTCTTCTTACTTCCTCTAAAAAGAGGAATTGACACTTGGGGAGGTTGTAGCTTGCTCTGAAGTTCCCTCTTTAAGCTTGGCTTCTTCATGCCGGCTTCTTCCTAGCTAGTTCCTGCTCTTTCCTTCCTCAAATGTCTTGGAGCTGCTCAGCATTAAAGGAGTTTAATTTTATTCTTAAGGATATCCAATGCAATACCCACCAGCAGGGAACAGTTTCAGTACATTTTGGTACATCTGTACAGTGGAGCTCCATACTGGGGGGTCAGCATCCATACTGGGGTTCAGCAGACTTTTTCTGTAAACATCCATACCAGGGGTCAGCAGACTTTTTCTGTAAAAGGCAAGGTTGTAAATATTTCAAGCTTTGTGGACCATATGGTATCTGTCCCAGCTACCTAACTCTGCCTTTGTAGCATGAAAGTAACCACAGACAATATGTAAACAAATGAATGTGGCTGTGTCCCAGTATAATTATATTTACAAAAAAATTGGCAGAGGGCCAGATTGGCCAATGAGCTGTAGTTTTTCAGCCCCTAGCATATACCATAGCATTTAAAAGAATGACGTGGAATCCCATTGTGCAAATATGGAGCTGTCTCCAAGATATTAAGTGAAAAAAGCAAGATGTAGAACAATGGGTGCAATATGCCCACAATTGTGTCTTAAATGGGAGGAGGAAGAGATGCTTGCTAACACAGACATAAAATCTATTTGGAAGGATAGGTAAGAAATGGAAATCAGTGGATCGCTTTTGGGGATGCTCACCAAGGGTCAAGGGAGGAGGAGGATGTGTGTGTCACTTTTTTACAACCATTGTCATTAACTTAGTCATGTCTGAACATGAGCAAAATAATTTTTGTTTTGTTTTTATTAAGATAACTTGAAAAATAGAAATGTAATTATTAAAATGTGCTTGTATATTTTCAAGCTCCAAGCTATTCTGGTTTGTTGGAAGGCTTATTTTACTACCTAAAAAGGAATGCCTTGCCTTGTGCTGGAGGTGAGGGATGGGGTTTTGTGGTGTGTGGAAGGAGCTGGAACTCAGCAGCTCTGCGTTTCTCCTCACTCGCCTTCTGCACGGTCCCTGCTTGCAGCGCAAGCTCAGGCACTGCTGGACAGGGTGCAGCCAGTGAGAAACCTTGGACCAGAAGTCAGAGCCCCACGGGAATTAGTATGGCTTTTAGTAGTTAGAATTCAAGACTGCTTCCAACTGCTGCCTTTTCCCACAGAGTATGTCTGACTAATAAGGATGGGTTCTGATTCACCCAGCGTTGCTATGACCACTTTTTTAAAATGTCTAGTTTGGGTTGCGAAATCAGCAAATAAAGTTGTTACTTTCCTAGTATGTAAAACAGTTAGCTTTTGGTATGTGAGGAACAAGTAAAAGGCTTAGTGGCAAATCCTTGTCTGCTTAGAAGGCAATGTAGATATAAACAACTAAAGAATTCACATTTGGCTGCCAGCCTCGATTCATAGTTCCCTCTTCCATCTCCCAAGCAAATATTTTTCAAATAGCCATACTAAGCCTTTTCTAGGCATAATTTGCAGGCTTATTTGCTGTCATTCAATTTTTTAGCAAAGCTCTAGGTAGGAATGTTGGAAATTGTACCTTTTGAAATCCCTCCTTGAAAACGTGGAGATTTGTAGGGATGCAGAGGCAATTGTAACAATATAAAGTATTCTGTCTCTTCCACTAGAGTAGGAGGGCCTGGCTGTCGGCCCCAGGGTCTGTCCTTCATTACTTGTCTTGACTTTCACTGTAAAAGCATTAAGTGGGAAGGTAGCAATTCTGCTGAGCAAGCAGGCATTGCCTTCTGTAAGAGAAGTTATTTTAAACATCGAAAATATGTTTGAAGGATATTGGTATAGTTTCCTCTGACCTCAATTTCATACACTAGTAACTCTCCAGTATCTAGTATTAGTACTGATGGACTCCCTGCTGGGTGGCCAGAACCATGTGTCCATGCCAGATAGAAGATTGTACTTCACTTGATTGAGGACACTAAGAAGTTGTATTTTGCCATACATGTTACCCCTAAAGAGAAGCTGGGCATTTTAAAGAATAGACTTAAAACTAACACACATACCCTGTTTCTCTCACACACACATTCCCCCTCTCCCCACCTCTTCTACAGACACCAGCACTGTCTTCCCCACCCCCACCATAGCTCTCTCCATTACTACTTTTAACCTTGAAACCTCTCTTGTACACTTACGCATTCATCTGCTCCTGCTGTTGTATTATTAATGGGCCTGGAGCAATCCAGCCAGAACAGGAACACTGACATTACTAATTACTGCTTATAACTAAGAAGTAAGGAGCAGGGAGTAAAGTGGGTCACAAGACAGTGTCCTAGCAGTCAAATGCTGCTGTCGGCCAGAGTGGCGAGGTGTCAGGTGGCTTGTCTCCCCTTCACCACGGGTAGACCTGGCAGAGCACCCTGTTGGCATGAGCAGAAGTGTTCTTCACGTTGATCACCCCAGGCTCACCATCTACACACAAGGTTAGAGAAATGGGTATGCTTCTGTCGGAACTTAAAACATGGCAGAACAACCCTGTGAGAACAGAGTTCTTTGCACGGCCGTGTGAGCTGGGAAGAGACAAGCAAGTGGCAGAAAAGATGCTGCAGAGGGTGTGTGAAGGTGGCGCTTCAGCCTCTCCCGGCTGCATGTTGGATAAGCCACGAACCACGGAGTCCGAGTTGACTCGTGTAAGTTTTCAGCCCCCAAATCGCAATTCCATGACGAATGTGTACATTTTGCACATGTGCATGTTATTAAGTGTCAGGCTGGTGTGGCAGAACTGTCCTGGCAGAATATGCATGTTTACATCCCTGCAGGCTGTCAGGGGGCATGAGCGCTAGTGTGGGCTGTATTGCAGGAGCATTGACAGAGAAGGGTGAGATCTTCACTTTGCCTCTCACTAGCCCTGGGCATTTCCCCTCCTTTTGTGGACTTCTGTTTGCTCTTCTGTAGAATAGGATATACAATGCCAGTCCTGCTGACTATGTAGGATTATGTGATGCTTGCAGATGCACAGGGAAAGCACTGCTGATGGGAGCTGCTGAAGTTTCTAGGGGAGGTGAAGGCGGAGCCTCCTCCCCCGTCTAAGTGGTATATGGTGCAGAGAGAGGAGAATTTCATTCTGCTGCAGCGGCTGATACATTCCAGGTCTTTAATACTACCTGGGAAACCTTAATAAAGTAGTCAATCACCAAAATTGACCTAGCTTCCGAGGATTGCTAACATGGCTTATAGAGGAACAGGAAATAAAAAGGGTCTTTAAAATCTTTTTGAGATAGAGTTTCGCTCTTATTGCCCGGGCTGGAGTGCAATGGCGTGATCTCAGCTTACTGCAACCTCCGCCTCTCAGGTGCAAGCGATTCTCCTGCCTCAGCCTCCCGAGTAGCTGGGATTACAGGTGCACACCACCATGCCCGGCCAATTTTTTGTATTTTTAGTAGAGACAGGGTTTCACCTTGGCCAGGCTGGTCTTGAACTCCTGACCTCAGGTGATCTGCCCACCTCGGCCTCCCAGAGTGCTGGGATTACAGGCATGAGCCACCCACCGCACCCAGCCATAAAATCTTTAAAGATGTAAGTAAAATATAACACAGGTGAACTCAGCAAACAATGGGGGTTACCTGTTCACTCTTTTCTTTCTCTTTTTTTTTTTTTTGAGACGGAGTCACCCAGGCTGTAATGCAGTGGCGCGGTCTTGGCTCACTGCAACCCCCGCTTCCCGAATTCAAGTGATTCTCCTGCCTCAGCCTCCCGAGTAGCTGGGATTACACCTGGCTAATTTTTTTTTCATTTTTGGTAGAGACGGGATTTTGCCATGCGGGCCGGGCTTGTCTTGAATGCCTAACCTCAGGTGATAAACCCAGCTCAGCACCCCCAGAGTGCTGGGATTACAAGTGTGAACCACCACACCTGGCTCTTGTACTATTTCCTAAACTCTGCATATCTAAATTATTTTACTCAAGTCTGTCATGAATTTACAGCCCTAAAACTACATTTTGTGTGCTTTAAAAACTTGTAGGAAGTCCAAGAGAGAAGGAAAACTGCTTGACTACGAGCCTAGGGTTTTTTTTTTGTTTTTTTAAGAAAATGGCCTCCAGAAAGTGGGAAATCATTGATCACTTGACAGCAAAAGGGATGTGGGTTTCTAGGTGCCCTGCCTCCTCAGCTTAGGATGTTTTGCCTTTCACTTTTCTTTTCTTTCTTTTTTTTTTTTTAATACTATAAATATGATCATTGTTGAGAAAGTCTTGGAGTGAGTCATGGTTATAAAAACTGAGTGTAACTTCTGTCACTTTTCCCATACTTCACAAACCAGCCGAAATGCTGCCATATCAGCTTCTGGAGCTAGGCCTGCCCTCTGCCCCCCCTCAAGCATCCATCTGCCCAGACCCTTAGCGCTGCACTCCAGGACCCCCTTCCGCCTCCCTCCTGTGCTTTTGGTTCTCCACATTGGCTCACGAGGCACTGATGGTGGTGCCGTATCATAGGATATCATTTTGTTTCACAGAATCGGCAGCCTGTTCTTTTATGAGACACGAAGCCACAGTAGAACCAAGTAAGATGCCAGGCTTCTCAGATTCACTTGAGGAAAAAGGAATATTTCCTTTACTTAGTTTTGTGAACATTTTTCCCACTTGTCTCATTCAATCAACATTGAGTTCAGACTTAAATTTTGTATTCAAGAACACAGTGCTCTGCACAGTAATGTTAGTAGCTGTTATCATCATTTGGGAGTTCGTATCATACTTATTAAGAGCAACTCTTTCAGTAATAAGAAAGCTAAATAAACTGAGAATTGCCCAATCCTAAGTCACCCACAGTTTTACAAATATCCCAGTCCAAAAAAAATAAAAATAAAACAAGCCTGATAATAAGTATAGATAAGGAAGTCTCCAGGAGATACACTGTCAGATGAGTAAAGCAAGGTAAGATGTGCAGAGTGAGCCTTCTGCTCACTTTGTATACATGTAAAGGATAAAGCTGGTAAATACACGCAGCTTTAATTTTTTTCTTCAAAACTTAACATGAAACACAAACTGCTGCGGGAAGGCCTGACGAGGGGAGTTTTTGCTTTTTGTTTATAAAAACTGTATTTCTTAGCACATGCAGTATGTGTTCTTCTTTTCACTAGTGTCAACAGAGATACGAACATTTAAATTTTTTTTAAAAAGCTTTAGGATAGAAAAGAGGTGTAGCTGGGCACTTTCCCCTGACATGTCGTTTGTCTGAAATGGAGCAGCTCCTTGTTTATGATTTCCAGATATGTGAGTCTGTTGTGTTATGTACAGTTTTTACCTTGGCTCGATTTACCGTCTGGTTATATTTTAACAGCTTTCTACTCTGCTTTTTCTCTCAATATAACAGTAATTGAAAGAAGACTAATCATTTTGGAAATGCTTTCAGTTTTACACAGTTCTGTGCTTTTAACAGCAAAGTGAAAGCCTGTTGTCACCATCAGCCAACTGTGGGAATCCAGGACGTAGAGCAGAAATGTCTACTGTTTATTTACTGCTCTCATTACCTCTTTGGTTCCATTTGTAGTCACTAGTTCTTTCCATCAAACAAAGTGAAAATTGTCAGAACAGCTATTTTTCTCTGCTGGAAAATAGAAAAAAGAGTATAACAAGATATTAACTGTGGCATAACAGTCTGAGATTCTGGACACAACCTACATAATCTAGGCACATCCTTCAGTCTCTTTGTGACTTGATTTCCTCATCTGTAAAATGGTGAGATCATGATCTCTACCTCACCCACTGGGTTGTCTAAAGATTGAAGGAGAGGATGTTTGCAAAACTCTTAGCACCTTTAAACTTTAGGTCCTTGGAAATGCTAGTGGATTCCTTTATCTTCTCCTTCCTTGGATGCTTGGAAATAAAACACTGGCATTTTTGTCATTCTTGATTTCCTGGTCATTTGGGGGCACTTAATTTCTCTGTGTTGGTTGCCTCTTCTTTAATGAGATCTGTTAATCTCAGGATTTCACAAGGGGCAGAGGGGCTTGTCACAGCCTTTATATGAGAGTGTTTCTACAGTATCTTTGTCCAAAAGTGGATGTGAGTGGACTCTTTGATTTCTAAAAATCTCATATCATGTCCCCTTAATTTATTTTCTTTCTTTTCTTTCTTTCTTCCTCTTTTTTTTTTTTTTTTTTTTTTTTTTTTTGAGATGGAGTTTCACTCTTGTTGCCCAGGATGGAGCACAGTGACGCGGTCTCGGCTCACTGCAACCTCCGCCTCCCAGGTTCAAGTGATTCTCCTGCTTCAGCCTCCCAAGTAGCTGAGATTACAGGCGCCCACCCCATGCCCAATTTATTTTAATAGAGACAGGGCTTCACGGTGTTGGCCAGGCTGGCCTCAAACTCCTGACCTCAGGTGATCAGCCCACCTCAACCTCCCAGAGTGCTGGGATTATAGGCATGAGTCACGGTACCCAGTGTTCCCTTAATTTCTAGATTTTGATTTTGAACTTGGTGTTTGTACAATATTCACTTGACTGTGGTGATGAATCTAATTAGAATAATCAGGGCTCTGCTTTTATCTTTTAAGATAGGGGTCCCCAATCCCCATCCCCGGGCCACACAGGAGGTGAGCACTGGGCGGGTGAGTGAGCATTACCACCTGAGCTCTGCCTCCTGTCAGATCAGCAGCAGCATTAGATTCTCAGGAGCATGGACCCTGTTGTGAACTGCTCATGCAAGGAATCTGAGTTGCACACTCCTTATGAGAGTCTAATGCCTGAAGCCATCCCTCCACGCCCTGTCGATGGAAAAATGGTCTTCCACAAAACTGGTTCCTGGTACCAAAATTTTGGGGACCGCTGTTTTAAGATCTTTTTTAGGTAGTATTTCATTGCCACAAATAGCACTACCTTTGAAAACTTCTTTGACAAATCTTCCAAACCCAGCTCACATGTATTTAAAGAAATAGTTGACAAGTGCAGTTCTAAGTAAGCCTCACAATTTAGAACATCAGTTTAGGAACACTGGTGTGCATTGTACAGATTTGGCTTTCCTGCCTCAGCTTTCCTAAAGGCACTGATGGTTAAGAAGCACTTAACCAGAGAACAGATAACATTCAGACTCTAAGCCACTACTGTGTGACTGTCTGCACATCATTTACTCTGACTTTCCTCATCAGAGAAATGAGGATCCTGTTTTCTGTCCCAGCCCCCTTCAGGGTAGTTGTGAGAAGCAAACGAGGCTGCAGTAGGTAAGGGCTCTTTGACAGAGGTGTCAGAAGCCCCCACAGAGACCACGTGGCAGCAGTGGTGTTCTTGAGAGTTTGCAGAAGCATGCTCCATTTTATTTTATTTTATTTTATTTTACTTTATTTTATTTTATTTTATTTTATTTTATTTTATTTTATTTTATTTTATTAACAGAGTCACACTCTGTCAACCCAGGCTGAAGCACAGCAGCGCAATCTCAGCTCACTGCAACCTCTGCCCTCTGGGTTCAAGCGATTCTCCTGCCTCCAGCCTCCCAAGTAGCTGGGATTACAGACGTGCATCACCATGCTTGGCTAATTTTTGCGTTTTTTAGTAGAGACAAGGTTTCAGCATGTTGGCCATGCTGGTCTCAAACTCCTCACCTCAGGTGATCCGTCCGCCTCAGCCTGCCAAAGTGCTGGGATTATAGGCATGAACCACGGCGCCCAGCCCACACTCCATTTTAGAAAGGAGGGTTGGGGAACTTCCGTGCAGCACTCACAGCATATAGGGATGACCCATCTCCTTAATGGTTGGTTACCAAAGAGAGGCTGTCCCTGGAAGATTGATGTGAAGCTGCACTCAGTAACAAGGAAAGAAGTAGAAGGGAGGGCCCAGTGCAGCAGAAACCAAGGATTTTCCCAAGGTGCGTATGAGGGCTGCTGTTCCTCAGAACCCAGAGGAGCAAAGATCAGAAAGAGTTAAAAACAGGAATTAAGCTGGGCATGTTGGTTCATGCCTATAATCTCAGCACTTTGGGAGGCCAAGGCGGGTGGATCATGGGGTCAAGTGATCGAGACCATCCTGGCCAACATGGTGAAACCCCGTCTCTACTAAAAATACAAAAAATTAGCTGGGCTTGGTGGCGGGCGCCTGTAGTCTCAGCTACTCGGGAGGCTGAGGCAGGAGAATCACTTGAACCCGGGAGGCGGAGGTTGCAGTGAGCCGAGATTGCACCATTGTACTTCAGCCTGGTGACAGAGCGAGACTCCGTCTCCAAAAAAAAAAAAACAGAGATTATCATTGGTTAAATTATGTGAAGCCTTAATTCGTGAAGATGTTTATCCAGACATATTTTTCAAAGCTCAGTATAGACTGAGATTGTATCTACATTCTTCCCGCCATGTTTTTATAGTGTGCGCTTCATGGAATTTTTTACATAGTTTTCTACAAGGTCAGTACTTAGAAATGCATTATAGTGCTCCAAATATAAAGAATTCACATTTTGAAAATGTTTTGCTTTTGTCCAGCCTTCTTAACATACATATTTAATTACAAGGCATGAGGATTAATGGAACTTTGGATATTTAAAGCTCTTTTCCCAAGATGAATTTGATTTAATTATTCCTGAGATGGGCATCTGCAGTGCTGGTGACTTGCCATGTGGCTGGGAGTTTGAGAGCAGAGGAGGTGAGACTGGGACTGCTGTTAGGTTGGCTTCTGGCGTTTTACTTCCTTTTCCACTACGCCCCCTCCCCTCTCACTTTTAGCTCACCACTTTGTCTTTTCAGTTTGCTGAGGAAAAAGTAATAGAATTTGCCTTGATGTAGTTCACTTTGTAGCTCGCTATTTTCAAAGTTGTAATGTTTAATGTGTATCCCTTAGCGTCTAAGAAAGTAAGATAACAGAACCATTTCTGTAGCCCTGCTCTCCCAAAGACGCAACAAGCCTCTCTTACACCCTGGCTTCCATCCCGGGGCTTGTGTGGGGAGGAGGAAAGAACACAGGCCAACAGAGCATGGACCCAGAAAGAGGCCTCCTGATGTTAATTGTGAAGATGGAGGAGATCATAGGCTCTGGAGCAAAGAGGAGGAGATGGTTTTGTTCAAGCTCATTATGTTTTTTTCCATCTCCAGCTACCACAGCCAGGGGAGCTACCTCCATGCCCACCCATCCATGGTGGACATTATCCATGTGCAGCCCAATCACTGGAGGCCATGAGCCTCCAGTGAGGCAGAGAGGCAGAATGAAGAGTGAGCAACCAGGACCCAAGATGGCAGCTTGAGGGCAGGCAGAACTGCCTTCATCCAGAGCGTGGCTCACCATCAGCAAAAATCCCAGGCACTCTCTTCACCCCTCCACCCATGCTGTATAAAAACTGCTCAAATCTGACACCCCCCTGTACATCCTGAAGCCTGTGGGATGACAGAACTACAGACCAACACTCTACCCCACCCCCAGCCCCCCCATGCAGGAGCTCCCAAGCACCCTTTCCTTCTTGGGGAAAATTTTACTGACCTCTCTTTTCATCATCTTAAAAACATGAGGCATGTCATTTGGTTTATTAGAGGAAAGAACTCGATAAAAGTGAAGTTTTATTTTTCCTAACTATATGTGAGGTGCCTTGAAGAAGACATTGCTTTAACACCCACTGGAATTGCTGTTCAGGTGTTGTTCAGATATCAGTCAAGTTCCTTTTTCTCACCAGCAAGGGACAACCACCATAGCCTAAGTGGAACTGGGAAAGCTACGTGGCTACATGGGATGGGCTTTGCTGCCCCTGACATCAGCCAAATTTGACTTCCAGCAACCCCAGGGAACATCGAACTGCATGGGCCAGGGCCAGGTCCAGGGGAAGCCAGCAGCTAGCTGGTGCTTCCTGGAATAGGCCAGGGCTGACAGACTTCAAGAGGAACTTAAAGATCAGCATTTGTTTTAATGCAGAGGCTCAGCTTAGAAGGCTCAGCTTGTGGGCCAGGCGCAGTGGCTCACGCCTATAATCCCAGCACTTTGGGAGGCTGAGGCAGGTAGATCACGAGTTCAGGAGATCGAGACCATCCTGGCTAACACGGTGAAACCCCGTCTCTACTGAAAATACAAAAACAAAAATTAGCCTGGGTGGGCCGGGTGCGGTGGCTCAAGCCTGTAATCCCAGCACTTTGGGAGGCTGAGACAGGTGGATCACGAGGTCAGGAGATTGAGACCATCCTGGCTAACACGGTAAAACCCCGTCTCTACTACAATACAAAAAAATTAGCCGGGCGCGATGGCAGGCGCCTGTAGTCCCAGCTACTCGGGAGGCTGAGGCAGGAGAATGGTGTGAACCCGGGAAGTGGAGTTTGCAGTGAGCCAAGATCGCGCCACTGCACTCCAGCCTGGGCGACAGAGCGAGACTCCGTCTCAAAAAAAAAAAATAGGCCCAGCTTGTGGAAGGAAGCACAGGTCCCACCGTCCCACCGTCTCACCATCACAGACCAGCACCTGATACTGGCAGACCAGATCACCTTACTGCCGCCTTGGTCTTCACATATCCTGCCCCGAGACCCCTACTGTATCTTGTCCTTAACTCAGCAGTAGCCAGCCTTCTCACCAGATACAAGGGATGCCCATCCCTATTCTCTCTGCAGGCTGGAGAATTCATGTCTTGTTTATCTCTTTTCTGTAATGATGGCCATAGCAACTAGGCTGTAAATTCTGCTCGACTTATCTTGCACTTTTAACAGGTTTTATCCATAGACACTGATGATAATTGTATGGCTCATTGATTATCTACTGCTGTGCTGAGCACTAACAATTCCTAATCCTCACAATAACCCTGAGAGGGAAGGGTTGACATTGCCCTCATTCTTCTCAATGGGGACACTGAGGCTCCAAGTTAAGTGTGCACTCAAAGAGGTAGAGCCAGGATCGCAGCTGGTGCCTCTCTCCCATCACGAGACTTACAGAACATCTTATCTGTTCATAGAGTTCTGATGAGGTGGTTAAGTCATGATGCTATGTGCTTGTGGCCTTGGTCTCTCCACGTGGAGGATGAGGGTGATACGGGACCCACTTCAGGATGTGGTGAGCAGTCTGACAGCACCACTTAGATATAGACACCTCTGGGCACTGTTGCAGGAAAATAACAGCTGTCCAGTGTTGAGCTCTTAAATTTTCTTATTTAATCTTTACATTAGCCAGGTATGGTAGCGTGCACCTATAGTTCCAACTACTTGGGAGGCTAAGACTGCAGGATTGCTCGAGCCCCCAAGTTGGAAGCTGCAATAAGCCTCCAACTTGTGGATTGTACCACTGCACTCCAGCCTGGGTGACAGAGACCGTCTCTTTAAAAATAAAACAAAATCCAGCAAGGTCTTTTGTTTTCCCTGTTTTTTTAGCGAGTAAACAAAGAGGCCAGGAGCTGCTAAGGGCTACACACATTCTGCTGGTCCCATCTTCATTCTTTCTACCATGTGATGCTGCATTTCTGGCTTGTGGTCTGGTGTCTGGTTTTTTGTTTGTTTTGTTTTTTGGTTTTTGGTTTTTTTTAACCACATAGTTATAATCATTCCTTACATACAATGTTGTGCCCTGCGTTTGTTTTTTTTCTTTTTTTTTTTTTTTTTTTAACTTAGCATGACATAGCACTTTCTGCATTCTTTTTTTTTTTTTTTTTTTTTTTTTTTTTTTTTTTTTTTTTGAGACGGAGTCTTGCTCTGTAGCCCGGACTGGAGTGCAGTGGCCGGATCTCAGCTCACTGCAAGCTCCGCCTCCCGGGTTCCCGCCATTCTCCTGCCTCAGCCTCCCGAGTAGCTGGGACTACAGGCGCCCGCCACCTCGCCCGGCTATTTTTTTTTTTTTTTTTTTTTTTGTATTTTTAGTAGAGACGGGGTTTCACCGTGTTGGCCAGGATGGTCTCGATCTCCTGACCTCGTGATCCGCCCGTCTCGGCCTCCCAAAGTGCTGGGATTACAGGCTTGAGCCACCGCGCCCGGCCACTTTCTGCATTCTTAAGGAGTTTGTGACCCTGTCATGGATGGCTGTCGTTCCATCACACAGACCTGAGTTGGAAATGGGTGTTTTCTGGTTTTGCTGCTACAGTTAATGCAATGCAAAGCTTTATATGTAAAACCTTTTCTTTTTTAGAATTATTCCTTAGAGTAGGACTCTTGATTCCAAGAGAATCCATTTGCTTAAGACTCTTGGAGCACAGTTTCAAATTTCTTTCCAAAAGTGTTGCACATGATTATTCTAACTCTAGTGCATGCTACTTATTTAAAAGTAAAAATGTCAGTGGCTCTCGCCGGTGTCCCAGCACTTTGGGAGGCTGAGGTGGGTGGATCATTTGAGGTCAAGAGTTCAAGATTAGCCTGGCCAAAATGTTGAAACCCTGTCTCTACTAAAAATACAAAAATAGCCGGGCATGGTGGTGGGCACCTGTAGTCCCAGCTACTCAGGAGCCTGAGGCAGGATAGTCACTTGAACTCAGGAGGCGGAGGTTGCAGTAAGCCAAGATGGCGCCATCTCGCCAACAGAGCGAGACTCTTGTCTCAAAAAAAGAAAAAAAGTAAAACTTGCCTCTCCTTTAGGCCAGAGATTGGCTGCTCCAAGCTAAGTAGTGACATGTGCTCCATGGCTGCCCTTTTAGAGGGACGGGTGTGAGGGTAACCTGGTCAAGTAGCCTCTGAGGTGATTTCAAAGGATTTCAAAACAAAATAGGAATTTTTGGAGTCTAGATTTGAGCAAAAGTCAGTGTGGACCAGCACATAGGTACAGAATCTGCCAACTTTGCAATTTAGAAAAGGGGAAAGAAAGCCAACAGTTTTTCCTAGCAGTGTGGGCCTGCATGGTCTCAGGCGCCTGTGTCTGCTGGGTGGACAGGTCTGCAAGCATTTCTCCATCATCCCCACCCTGAGAGGAGGCAGAAGCCAGCCACAGAAGCGGCACACACAGAGCCAGAGTGCCAGTGGGCTGTGACGCTATTGTCCACTAAGGTTGCTGTGGCACGGGGAGTTTGGTCATCTTTGTAGCATTCTTTAGAAGACCCCTGGGGATTTCCACCCTTAGGGGCTACACAGATCCCGTCTTCACTTAATGGGACTCGTCATTGACACTTCCTAAGCAAGAACGATGTTGAAAGGTTTTCAATGTGGTCAGTGGGTAGGGTTAATCAAGGAGGGAAGAAGACACCGTCCTTGGTGCTACAGGTCCTACCTAGCCCTTGAGGTTTGAGAACATCCCTTGGAATAAACTAGAGAGGGAGGCACACTGGGTCAGTGCTACAGATTTCCTCCCAGAAGCTTAGAAGCTGCTGGGGACATGGTAATCCGCAGTTGTTTCTGTGTAGCTATGAAATGTGACGTGTTTGGGGCCAAAGATAACTTTTCTCTTTCAGAATAAAGTTTGCTTTTTTTCCTAAAACAGGTAAATGATGGGAGATGAAACCAGATGATAATTCAGATTCTGGCCCTAGATAAGTGCTTGGATTTCCTGAGGTAGGTTGGTTCCTACATTAGGCATAGTATGAGAAACATTTAGGTGCTGCTAAAGGCCCAGGTGGCTCTTCAGTGTCTCTGAAGAACCACAAACACTTCAGGACTTGTCCAAATTATAAGCAAGAGGCTAGGCATTCAAAGAGCTGGGGACAAGCTGTACAGGTGAGAACACAGGAGCTGAGACCCCAGTGCGGGAAGGGTCTGGGGTATCTGTGGGGTATGGCTGGAGGCAACACCATGAGAGGGAGTGAGGGATGGGATGGACTGAAGTCCAGGCTCCCTGCCATGGTCCAGCCAGAGGGGACCTAGGCTGGGTTCTGGACCCAGATAGGAATGGGTTAGGTGTGAGGTGCATTTTGGAGGCGGAACAGAAAGGACCAGCTGGGGGATCAAGTGAGGATAAAGATAAAGGAGGAATTAGGTTTTGTTGCATGAGCAGCCAGTGGGTGGCTGTGTCCTTCAGGGATACAGGGAAGCCCAGGGGCCAGAAGTGGTGCTTCGGACATCTTTTGTCTGGGGTGCCTTTTAGACATCCAAATAGAAGTGTTGAGTGCTGGACGCAGTAGCTCACGCCTGTAATCCCAGCACTTTGGGAGGCCGAGTCGGGCGGATCACAAGGTCAGGAGATCGAGACCATCCGCGCCAACATGGTGAAACCCCGTCTCTACTAATATACAAAAAAAAATTAGCCAGGCATAGTGATGCGCGCCTGTAGTCCCAGCTACTCAGGAGGCAGAGGCAGGGGAATCGCTTGAACTCGGGAGGTGGAGATTGCAGTGAGCCGAGATCATGCCACTGCTCTCCAGCCTGGCGACAGGGCGAGACTCCGTCTCAGTGGGAAAAAATAAAGAAGTGTTGAGTAACCAGTGAGCTGACAAGCCCACCACGTGGAGGGCTCGGGTAGGATACATGGGCTTGGGGGAGTGGACCGCATTCTATGATGACAGAGCTGGCTGGCGGTGAGGCGAGGGACAAAGGAACCACTTCCCTGTTGGACCTTGAAGGCTGCATTAGAGCATGAAGAATCTTCCAGAAGAGGACACAGAGTGTTAAAGTAGAGGGGAGTGTGTGTTTCCAGGGCGAGTGAGGAGGCTGGAAGCTTCAGGGCCAGGTCGTGGAGGGCACATCCCTTGTGTGAACAATGTGGACTTCTTCCTGATTACAGCAGGAATTCTGTCCATGGTCATTAAACAGGGTAGTGAAGTGATCAGATTTAGCCTCTCACATGATTATTCTGGTAGCAGAGGACTGATGGTGTAAGGATCCCAGCAAGAAACACTCAGGACCCTCAGGGACTCACTCTGCATACAGGGTCCCTATTGTGCCGACTGTGGAGCCGCCTGGCTCACCTGCCCGGGGATTCTGGCCACTTAGCGGAAAGGCCGGTGAGGGACCCGGCAGAGCATGATGGTCTGGGTGCTGGATTCTGTCCTGCTGAGGGTCTGAAGATGCTTATTCACACAGGGCCAGTTGTTAGAAATGTAAGCACTCACACAGATACGCTCTTCTCTCAGTGGTGTCTGCCTTTCTTTTTTTGTTTAATTGCTCCCTGCAGCAGCACATTCCATGGTAGATTCCATGACAGGGCTATTCTCACTCTTGATTTCAGTGGTTTTGATGTTGTGTCTGTTGCCATAACACCTGGAGCTAAGCCTTATCAAATAATTGCACATCTGGTGATCACCTAGGCTTCTAGAAACGTGAGGCAGGGAGGACCCTCAAGGGGCTCTGGTCAGAACTCTTGCTGCTGAGAGGCTTCACTGCATTCCCCCGGACTCACCAACAGCCTCATTACACTTGATACATCTGTGTGTGCACCAGTGCATTCAGCACCTCCATCCTCACTACCCAGCCCCTTGTGAGGCTGGCCAGGCCACAGCTTGCCCTGTTCTGCACCATTCTAGGGCTGAAGGATTTCCCCAAAATATGTCACTAGACAGTGACAAACAGGCCCTTAGTCCAGTGCCTTTGGCGGGGGCCGGCTGGAGCAGCATGGCCATGTTCAGATGCCTGTCCCACCACTTGTTAGCTGTGTGGCCTCCCCTCTTCTCCTCCCCAAGGGTAACAGGATCCTCCTGAAAAGTTATTAGGAGGATTAATTGATTTGATAAGTAAAATGTTTCATCCATAAGCACTCAATATATGGTAGCTGTTGTTATTCATCCCACTGTATCTAATTTCTCTACTCTTAAATTTTACAGCTTTACTCAGTAGCATATAAAATATTCTACTTTTGTGGCTCCCGTAAATTTCCTCGTTGCTCTGCTGAGGCCATTTCTGGTGCCTGTGTGGTCAGTGTTATTGGAGGGCAACTGATAAACCAGCCATGCTCCCCACTTCCTCTCTAGGGGCTTGGCCTCCTCGGCTGTCTGCAGACCTTTGCCTCTTGCGTTATATCCAGTCCAGCTCTCACGTCTTCCCTGGTGAGCTGGTGTCCAGAAATCTGCTCTGTCACCTTCTGTGTGAGGCGCATCCTCTCCAGTTTGTCTCACTGCCTTAGCTCCCACGGTGCAGAGTTTCCTGGAAGCATGCTTGGAGGGTAGCAGGCCCAGGAGGCACAGTTGTGACTAGACATGGCAGAGCAGCAACTGATACTGGTCACTACGAGTGCCAGCCTCCTTATAAGCACTCCTTTTATAGATAGGGAAGCTGATGCTGGGAGAGGTGAGGTCACTCACCCAAGGTCACTTTAGTAAGTAGCCATGGTGGACTGCTCAGATGGGCCCAGAGCCAGTCTCCTGACCACTAGGTCATGTGGGGACACCAGGTGGCATGAATCTCTGAATCTCATTTTTCTCTGTGCTTGGGGAGGTGGTAACGTAGGTCAGTCCTTGGCGATGGTTAGTTCCCTGCCCAGGGCCTGTCAGCCTTAACGTTATTCTGATCCTGTTTATGAAATGCCAGTAATATATTGACATTGCAGAAGCTCAGAGAACATAATTGAAAGTCTTGTAGATGGCAGTAAAATGGGAAGATTTTTCAGGCTGGGTTTCTTGTTGGTCTGGTGAGGAGCTAAAAGTTACAGCAGGCGGTCAGCAGAGGGCCCCAGAGCCTCAGAAGTAAACCTAGATTTGGGCACATGCCTGAGTATTGGCAAATTTCTGTAGGCGGGGCCCGTTGGCTCCACAGTGGGGCGTCAGGCATTGGAGTGCACGTCTCTGAGCTGGGAGGAAACCCCAGTACCACCAAGACGAAGAGAGGTGTGTAGGAGAAGGTAGAATACCAAGAACAGTCCCAAAATCTGGTCACCCCCTGGTAAGATCACCGGTCCTGCTCCAGTTAAGAGTATGGGTGTGTGATAACAGGGCTGGGGCTTTGTATGTAAACCAGGAACCCAGAAGAGAGCAAAGAGCTGTTTTTCTAGCTCCGTTACTTTGAGGTATCCCCCTTGCCCTGATTTCTACTGGATTCTGATTTAGTTACTCTAATGGCCTCTGCATAGGCAATCTTTCCCCTTGGGCAGACTCTGATTCCTGGGATTTCCTGAGCAACACTCCCAGGACTCTGCACAGGAAGTGGAGAATGAGGTCAGGCCAGGACTGGAAGGCGATTCACCTGCTCTCATAGCAATTGAATGGCAATTCCAGACCTGTTCTTAGTCACTGCTTTCCAGTCTGAGGATGCTAACATAAATGTGAAAGACAGACAAATGGTTAAGCACAAAGTGCTTAGGATGGTCCCTTTGTAAGGGTTTGCTGTTATTGATAATCTACCAAAAGCCGTATATGTGGCCTTTCAATACAGCCTGGATCTTTTTTTTTTTTTTTTTTTTTTTTTTTGAGACGGAGTCTTGCTCTGTAGCCCGGGCTGGACTGCAGTGGCCGGATCTCAGCTCACTGCAAGCTCCGCCTCCCGGGTTTACGCCATTCTCCTGCCTCAGCCTCCCGAGTAGCTGGGACTACAGGCGCCCGCCACCTCGCCCGGCTAGTTTTTTGTATTTTTAGTAGAGACGGGGTTTCACCGTGTTAGCCAGGATGGTCTCGATCTCCTGACCTCGTGATCCGCCCGTCTCGGCCTCCCAAAGTGCTGGGATTACAGGCTTGAGCCACCGCGCCCGGCCCCAGCCTGGATCTTTTATTTCATTCTTTTTTTCTTCTAGATTTCCTTTTTTTTTTCCCCCTTTATAGAGGAAAGCCTGAGAAAATGGCAAGAAAACCAAAACAATATGGTTCTGCGATTAGCAGTCCAGTTTTACGATGGAGATAATTTACCTAGTGCTTGCCTTTAGTGAATGCAGGTGGCATTGCCCAGACCCAGACCACCCATACAGTAGAGCACATAAGGTCCAGAAGCAAAGACAGCAGCAGATGGCAACTCCTTGGCTGCTGTCACAGAAGCACGTGCTGAGCAGTCTCTAAGTCACGTGTGTTTGCTCTAAAATTAACACCTGGACAATGTAGAATTAATGCCATTAGAAAATGAAATCACTTTTGTTTTCCACACTATGTAAACCATACATCAGAGTGCCCTAAAAATGTGGTCTGTAGTGGTATTTCTCTTAGGTCAGGCCACTAGTTAGGTCTCTTATGAGGTTCATTTCATGTGGTTAGTGGGTTTTGGTTTAGTTTTTAAGGAGCAATAACCCTTCCCTATGGGAAATAAGGGGCCTTGGATGAGGTTATGTCCAGTGTTCACTGGTCCCATTTTGAAGTGCCCCAGCTGGACGCACACCTGTGACCCAGGGCCAGCCTTGAATCTAGCCTGGAACAATGACCAGAGAGGAAGTGCTTGGAACCTGAGGCCAGTGGCTTTTCTGTGTCAAGGCTCAGGTTGCACTGTGTGTTTGTGAGTCTTCTTTCTGTCCCAGTTGTTAGGCCTGAAATGCCATTATTCCTTAAGAATAGGGACATAGGGGGCCAGCCTTTTCAGCTGGAAGCCATTCCTCCCAATTGTGTGTGTATTCCCCTCTGGTGCCCTCTCTAATGTCCAGGTGTCTTGTGTGTGCCAGGAGCCCCATGAGAGCTGTGGTGGTCACACAGCCAGGCAGACAGGATGGACAGGAGACTGTGAGGAAGCAGAGGCCAGTGGCTTGGCCTGAGCACTCAATGCAGGTGCAACTCAGGGGGGTTCCCCAGCGGCTGTTCTCACAAATGGGGCTTGACTTGGTTCAGAATCATACTTTTTGCACCTGCCGTCAGCACTTTTAAGGTCAGCTTTGTTGTGTGTTAAAAGTTTGCATAAAATTATAAGGTGTATAGCTGGGGAGAAAGAAATTTCTTTGGCATGGAAAGAACTTGAGGCTTTGGTTCACACCTGTAATCTCAACACTTTGGGAGGCCAAGGCGGTCCAATCACTTGAGGCCAGGAGTTCAAGATCAGCCTAACCAACATGGCAAAACCCTCTCTTTCCTACAAATACAAAAAAAATTAGCCAGGCATGGTGGCACACGTGGCCTGTAGTTCCAGCTACTTGGAAGGCTGAGGCATGAGAATCACTTGAACCCAGGAGACAAAGGTTACAGTGAGCTGAAATCACATTGCACTCTAGCCTGGGAAACAGAGCTAGACTCTGTCTCAAAAAAAAGAAAAAAGGTGGCTGGGGGCGGTGGCTCACGCCTGTAATCCCAGCACTTTGGGAGACCGTGGCGGGTGGATCTTGAGGTCAGGAGATCGAGACCATTCTGGCTAACATGGTGAAAATCCATCTCTACTAAAAATACAAAAAATAAGCCAGGTATGGTGGTGGGCACCTGTAGCCCCAGCTACTTGGGAGGCTGAGAGGCAGGAGAATGGCGTGAACCTGGAAGACGGAGCTTGCAGTGAGCCGAGATCACGCCACTGCACTCCAGCCTGGGCAACAGAGTGAGACTCCGTCTCAAAAAAAAAAAAAGAAAAAAGAAGAAGAGGGCCTGGTGCAGTAGCTCAGGCCTGTAATCCCAGCACTTTGGGAGGCCAAGGCGGGCAGATCCCCTGGGGTCAGGAGTTCGAGACCAGCCTGAACAACATGGAGAAACCCCGTCTGTACTAAAAATACACAGTTAGCCAGATGTGGTGGCGCGTGCCTGTAATCCCAGCACTTGGGAGGCTGAGGTAGGAGAATCGCTTGATCCCAGGAGGTGGAAGGTTTCAGTGAGCTGAGATCACGCCATTGCACTATAGCCTGGACAACAAGAGTAAAACTCCATCTCAAAAAAAAAAAAAAAAAAAAAAAGAAGAAGAATTTGAATAGAGTTAGCGCTACAGGCTTCATGACCCTGCTCCTTTGTTTGTTTGTTTGTTTGTTTGTTTGTGTTGAGAGGGTCTTGCTCTGTCACACAGGCTGGAGCGCTGTGATACCATCATAGCTCACTGCAGCCTGATCTCCTGGCCTCAAGCAGTCCCCCTGCCTCAGCCTCCTGAGTAGCTGGGACTCTTAAGTGGGCACACTACACCCAGTTAACTTTTTTAAATTTATTTTTTGTAGAGAGTGTCTTGCTTTGTTGTCCAGGCTTGTCTCAAACTCCTGGCCTCAAGTGATCTTCCTGCCTCAGCCTTCCAAAGTTCTGGGATTACGGGTATGGGCCACTATACCCTGCCAAACTCACACTTCCCCTGTCCCCTGGGATATGGCCCAGGAAAGCTTGCCCCTCTGGGGCCTCTAATTCTTGTGTGTACAGAACCTAGCATGTGTGCAGAGGGATAAGAATTGAATGAGGTGATATCTGTGAAGCGCCTAGCACAGTAAATAGCATACAACAGACTGTTAGTAGTTAGTACCTTATTTGAATGTTCCAGAATCACTACTTTTTTCCCTGCCATTGTTAAAAAATTCACCTTTTAAATTGTGGGAGCTCTGCTGTAGTTACATATGAAGCTGTTTTTTCAGCAGTTTCACCAGTAGCCATTCTGTACCCACATTTACTTTATTTATTTTATTATTTTTATTTATTTTTTATTTGTTTGAAATAGAGTCTCACTCTGTTGCCCAGGCTGGAGTGCAGTGACGTGATCTCAACTCAGCTTTAAAGACCCCTGCTTTCCACAACTATAAATGAGTGAGCATCACCTCTTTTTGAACTAGTCTCCCCAAGAATTCCCAGCTGGCTTTTTTCATTTGTTTTTTTTGTTTTGTTTTGTTTGGAGATAGAGTCTCTGTTGCCCAGGCCAGAGTGCAGAGATGCGATCATAGCTCGCTGCAGCCTCAACCTCCTGGGCTCAAGTGATCCTTCCACCTTGCCCTCCCAAGTAGCTGGGACTACAGGTGTGTGCCACCACATCTGGACTTACTTTCTCTCTCTTTTTTTTTTTTTTTTTAAAGAGATAGCGGGCTAAGTGCAGTGGCTCACTCCTGTAATCCTAGCACTTTGGGAGGCTGAGGCGGGTGGATCACGAGGTCAGGAGTTCGAGACTAGCATGGCCAACATGGTGAAATGCCGTCTCTACTAAAAATTCGAAAATTAGGCACAGTGGCTAATGCCTGTAATCCCAATGCTTTAGGAGGCAGAGATGGGCGGATCATGATGTCAGGAGTTCGAGACCAGCCTGACCAACATGGTGAAGCCCCATCTCTACTAAAAATACAAAAATTAGCTGGGCATGGTGGTGGGCGCCTGTAATCTCAGCTGCTCGGGAGGCTGAGGCAGGAGAATTGTTTGAACCCGGGAGGTGGAGGTTGCAGTGAGCTGAGATCACACCATTGCACTCCAGCCTAGGTGACAAGGCAAGATTCCATCATAAAAAAATAATAATAATTAAAAATTAGCCAGGCATGGTGGCGCATGCCTGTAATCTTGGCTACTCAGAGGCTGAGGCAGGAGAATCACTTGAGCCCAAGAGGCAGATGTTACAGTGAGCGGAGATCGTGCCAGTGCACACCAGCCTGGGCGACAGAGCAAGACTCCATCTCAAAAAGAGAGAGAGAGAGAGAGATGGAGGTCTCCCTGTCTTTCCAAGACTTGTCTCAAACTCCTCAGGTGATCCTCCTGCCTCAGCCTCCCAAAGTGCTGGAATTACAGATGTACACCACTGCACCCAGCTAATTTTTTTATTTTTTGTAGAGACAAGGTCATGCTGTGTTGCTCAGGCTTAATATTTTTCTTATTTGCTGTGATGACATGGGATGTTTTATTCTCCAAATCTAGCCAAATGGAGAAATTCCTTGCAGACCCCCACTCTGGGCTGTGGCCTTGGTCTCCTGCACTTGATCCTGCAACTTGCTGTCTTCCCTGCAGACTGCCCTACGTGACAGGTCAGCTTTGCTGTTCTTCACATCACCCCCAGTTGGAACCTGGAGTGGCTTCTAGAGTCTTTGTCACTCTTGTTAGTCTGGCCCCTTCTTCCCTTCTCACAAACTAAGCCAGTCCCCCACCTGCCTGCCTGTTCTTGCAGATCGTTTTGCCCATCCTCCTACCTGCTCTTCACCTCTTGGCCTGTACTGCTGTCTCCACAAAGCCATCTCCAGCCCACTCCACTGTGTCGAGCCTGTTCTTGAACAGCAGCTGCACTGACAGGAACCACGCTAATTACCGTAAGCAGGCAGGGTAGATAAGTGGGCAGGCAGAGGCCATGCTCTACACCCTGTGGCTTCATAGAAGAATCTCAGTAACCACTGACTTCCCCCGCTTGGGATGGTGCTGGTGACCAGTGCAATACTGCCCACAGGTGAGGTGTTTGGTGTTGTAGAGGACACATTGGTCTCAGGAGGTCCAGAGAGTGGTGGGAATGCCCACACCATGCACCTATGCCCCCGTCTCACCCTGAGTCAGTGGAAAGATGGATACATCCTGCCCCTGCCCCTTGTCTCTTGTTAAGACACAATACACCTATAAACCACAGATCCTGAGCTGTAACCCAGGACATCTCAGCACTTTTTTGTACATTTTCCAATTTCAAGACATCCCCCTTGGTCAAATGATAGAACCCAGTAGGGCTCCTCAGCACTGTCCTGGGAGTGTGCTGCCTGTGTCCCAGAGAGCCCCGGCTCCTTGCCTCCCAGTGCTCTACAGCATCCTGTCTCGAGTCCTCCCTCACATCTATCCTCCACCTTGCACTGCTCACCAGGAAACAATAGCAGCCTCCTCACTGGCCTTCTTTCTTCCAGACTCATGCTCCATACCAGCACCAGTGTGCTTATGTGATCACTTAAATATTTATGTGATGAGTGTTTATCATTGGGTACCAGCAAGAGAATGTATGTAAGTGGATAAAAATGTAATTCAGCATGTGTTTTATGAATTCTGGAAACCTCTTTTTTTCCCCAGAACATCAATTCAGAGTCCAGCTCCTGTTGAAATTCATCAGTGGGTTAAACTGCGAGTTGTCTTGATGCTACAAGCACTACATATGTGTGTGTAGTTTCATTCTAAAGTCTGGTTGCTTCACTTCTTGTTATTAAATTTAACAAACATAACTCTCCAACTTGGCGTTTTTGTAGAATGGGATCCTTTTATATAAACATTAGTAAAGACCAAAGTAACTGATATAACTACAAGATTATCATTCCTCCAAAGTAAACATGTATTTAAGGGCAGCTGCTTCCAGGAAGCCATGTGCTCTTCTGGATGGAAAATAAATTGGTGCCATTCTTGGTTTTCTGGGACTTAGTCCCAGTCTCTACAGCCTGCTTTCCATCTGTCCCCCAGAATCAGGACTTAACGTCTCCAACACGTATGAAGAAGATCAGAGGACACAGCGTGTGTACGAAGGGACAGGAACTTCTCTGATCCACTGCCATCTACTGTTTGATAGTCATCAATGGCCACTGTCTTGATCAGCTCAGCTGCCATAGTAAAATACCAGACTAGGGGCTTATATGCTGTCAGTTTTCCTACAGTTTTGGAGCTACAAGTCTGAAATGAAGTTGTCAGCAGGTTTCATTTCTTGTGAGGCCCCTGTCCTTGGCTTGCAGAGGGCTGTCTTCGTGCTGTGTCTTCACGTGGTCTTTTCTGTGCGCTCCTCTGGTGTCTCTCTGTCCTTCTTATAAGGCTATCAGTTAGATTGGAATAGCACCCACCGTATCGGCCTCATTTAATATAATCACCTCTTTAAAGGCCCTGTCTCCAAATACAGTCATTGTCCAAGGTGTCAGAGTTGAGGGCTTCACATATGCGTTTGAGGAAGACACAGTTCAGTTCATAACAGCCACAGATAAACGGTGTGTCTTTTTAGCACGTGTAATTCAGTTGGGAAAACCATAGAAAGCACGAGCAGTTACCACTGGGGTAGAGTTGAGCCAAAGACAAGTCTATTCAAGCATGAGCAGCTGCGTCCCCACTGTGTTCATCAGGATTTCCAGCCTTCACATGGGCACATGGAGCAGTTGCTGAGCCTGAGTAGAGCGCAGCTTAGTGAGGCTGGCAAAAGGCATGTTGCCTCTGGTGAGGTTTTATCCTGTTGTCCATCTGTGTTATTTAGAGCAGTTTCTGTAGAGAAAAAATAATAAAAACAATATTAGCAAACACCAGAGCAGGCTGCCACTCCAGCAGCTCTCCCAGAACCAAGTAGTTCCCAGAAATCACTCTAGGCCTCCTAGGGAAAGGAGAGGCATGGTGGTTCCTCCTGGGCAGACCTTGAGTCCTGCCTTCCTAGGGTGGACCCTCGCCCCCGAAAAAGGCTACAGACGGCCTCCTTATGTGTCCACCACGACAAGTTCCTCCTGGGTAGGCCACATAACTGGAACTGAGAATTTGGGCTATGGATTAAGGCTGAAAACACCACTCAAAAAAAAATAGAGAGGGAAGTCACATTTCAACATACTGTGTTACAAGACGCAGTTACACCACCTTAGTTGTACTTTTGCTTCCAAAGGTCACCTTAGGTTGTCAGACATGAAGAAACTAATGAACCAGTGGGGGTGGAAATTAAACATGCTTTGGGGTCAGAATTTAATTTCTTGCTCATAAGTATTTCTGTGAAATGATGGAATCTCCTAAAGTTTGTTTCATACATGATTAACTGTACCAAAAATTTAAATCCAAGAATAAGCAAAAAGAGGAAATAAAAGATGGTCTGTATTTTACCCGACCATCAGTTCAGCACTCTCTTCTGGTTCTGGGTATCCCCTTTTGTCAGCCCCTCCATGCACATTGGAGGAGCCCACTTCCACGTGGCTGGGTCCCCTGCCGTCGGGCAGCAGCACTGTGGTCAGGAATGTGTCATCTCAGGGGAGCAGTGCTTGTGCAGGAAATGGATCCTGAAAATCTCACATCCAGGTTGTTTATGAAAGTGATTTCCAGACTGGGCACTGTAGCTCACGCCTGTAGTTCCAGCACTTTGGGAGGTCAAGGCAAGTGGATCACTTGAGGTCAGGAGTTTGAGACCAGCCTGGCCAACATGGTGAAACCCCGTCTCTGTAAAAATAAATACATAAATAGCGGGGCATGGTGGTGCGTGCCTGTAATCCCAGCTTATCGGGAAGCTGAGACAGGAGAATCACTTGAACCTGGGAGGCGGAGGTTTTGGTGAGCCGAGAGATCGTGCCAGTACACTCTTGCATGGATGGCAGAGCGAAGACTCCATCTCAAAAAAAAAAAAAAAAAAGGATTCCCAAACGCACCATCCACAATCTCACTTTCTTTTTTTTTTGAGATGGCGTCTTGCCCAGGCTGGAGTGCAGTGATGCGATCTCAGCTCGCTGTAATCTCCACCTCCCAGGTTCTAGCAATTCTCCTGCCTCCGCCTCCCAAGTAGCTGGGATCACAAGTGCACACCACCATGTCGGGCTAATTTTTGTATTTTTAGTAGATGGGGTTTTGCCATGTTGGCCAGACTGGTCTCCAAACTCCTGACCTCAAGTGGTCCGCCCACCTTCGCCTCCCAAAGTGCTGGGATTACAGGCGTGAGCCACCGCGCCTGGACAACACAGTCTCAGTTTCAACAATGGTATCTGGCAGATTTGATACAAAGTTTAGGTCTTGGTTTACAAGCATGGACAGACCCCTCACCTCACTCTCTAGCATCTTTGGTCTCTTACTGCTAAATCTGTCAATAATCTTCACTTGAGGCAAGATGGAGTGATGATTTCATAAGTGTTGAGTAAACTCTGCCAGTCTTTTCAGCTGCACTGAAAAGAGTGGATAATGAATGTGTCAGCCTCCCTGTGCATGCCAGTGGCAAAGATTGGTCTTCTAAAGATCTCGTCGTTTCTTTTCTACTAAATAGAGGTGTCAAAGGATCGGCAAAACCAAGACCTGGATCAAAAGAGGTCAGAGCTTCTCAATTTTACTATGTGTCGGAATCACTTAGAGATCTTGTCAGATGCAACTGTGGTTAGTAGGTATAGCCGGAGCCCGACCGCCCATATTCCTCTCAGGCTGGCAGGTGGAGACAGTCCTGCCTATCCTGCATAGCAAGGGACTGGGTGTGATAGTTTCCCCCAAGGGGGCCATCTGTAGCCAGCTGCCTGTGTTGAAATACTCTCTAATGCTCTTTATAGTATTAGGTTCACAGAACTAAAAATCACTTATGCTACTGCTTGTATTCCTGGGGGAGAGGACTAGATTTCAGCTGGATAAGAGCCCTGTGGGGATGAGTGAGGGTATGACAGTAGTAGCATCTGGAGGCATCGGATGGATAGTATGCTAACGAGATTGTGTTTTACTATTTCCCATAGTAAAGATATGGGGAAGATATACCATGACTAGAATACCCGAACCTTGTGAACCAGGAGAATGAAGGGCATGAAGCCCTGGAAGGGCAACAGCAGGCCCTGGCTACTTCCTAACAGCGTTCTTTCTCAGAACTGGGATCTCTGGCCCTGCTTCTGAGCCCTCCACCCTGGGTGTCTCCCACCTACATTTTTTATTCTTCTGTGTCGAGTTGACCCTTTTTTCCTCCCTCCTGTGACCCTCATACCCAATTCATATCTCCTGTCCCCAAGAGAGGCTTCCTTCCCTTTTTGTCACATTTCACTAGCAAAGAGGGAAAGATTAAAAGCCCGCTTGGCCGGGCGCGGTGGCTCACGCCTGTAATCACAGCACTTTGGGAGCCAAGGCGGGCAGATCATGAGGTCAGGAGATCGAGACCATCCTGGCTAACAGGGTGAAACCCTGTCTCTACTAAAAATACAAAAAAGAAGCCAGGTATGGTGGTGGGCGCCTGTAGTCCCAGTTACTCAGGAAACTGAGGCAGGAGAATGGCGTGAACCTGGGAGGCAGAGCTTGCAGTGAGCCGAGATCACACCACTGCACTCCAGCCTGGGCCAACAGAGCGAGACTCTGTCTCAAAAAAAAAAAAGAAAGGAAAAAAAAGTCCGCTTTGCTATTTACTCTGAAAAGGAATTTGATTTTTATGAGAATGTGAAAAACTACCAGGGCAGCCGCTTTTCTATGCCTGCTATATAAACAGTACTTTGCAAGATGTCCTGTCTGATGTCCACAAAGGGGTGTTATCAACCCCAAGTTCAGATAGTTTTGTATTCTTCTGTCCCTGGATACATGAATTCCTGCCATCTTTACACGGCACCCTAAAATACCAATGCAAAGTTACCTGCTCAACTGGAAGCTGCGCTGTACCCTGGAACCAGCACTTCTGCTGAATGACTCTGGATGAAGCCTCGACTTCCTCCTTCCCACCACACGCCCAGACCCCAGTGGCTCCTTTCCTGACCTGGTCCAGCCACTTTAAGTCCAGCTGTTGTCAACCTGGGCATGAGGAGGAGTGTCAAGATGGCCTTTGTCCTACCTGGAAGGAAGCTTCCTGGAATCTGCAACCTCTCTTCCAGGGCATGCTGACAGTGGAGTTCCAGCAGGCAAGAGCTGGTTTTGCTGGCTGTTCCTGCCAGGCCAGGATTCCCAGTAAAACCCTGGGAAGCCCGGGGGTAGCCCAAGTAGTGAGCAAAGACAAGGTCAGCCTGGCTTGTTTCTGCCCAAGTGATAGCAGTGTTTCTATTTGACAGTTTGAAATGATGTGTGATTAGATCTTCCTATGCATGGCCCTGCTCCTGCAGGAGGGAGAAGGCTGGGGTTCCCCTGGTTCCCGGGCATTGTTCCTCATCAGCAGAGTCACCTCCAGGGTAACTAGAGATGGGGCCGGTTTTCAGTTCCTGGCAGTGATCCCCGGGACTTCTATTGTGAGAATGAGCCTTTGGATGCCTTTTTAAAGAAACTTTGATTCTGAATGAATTCTAAATTAATGGCTTTTAGACTTTTTGCTTGTAACCTATAGGAAGAAATATAAATTACCATAAGCCTCATCCAAACATAAATAAATGTAGGTGTAACAGAAACAGTAGTTTTATAAAACAAATACTTGACACATGGAGTGTGCCCTAGTATTTTCTGTTTTAGCTTTCTTTAAAAACCACTAGTCATAATCTCCTGAAATGACTTTACAACCCACCAGAGGGCCACAGTTTATAGTTTAAAAGTCATGGCTGGCCAGGCACAGTGCCTTACAGCTGTAATCCCAGGATATGGGAGGCTGAGGTGGGTGCATCCGTTGAGCCCAGGAGTTTGACACCAGGCTGGGCAACATAGCAAGACCTGGTCTCTACAAAACATTAGCCAGATATGGTGGCATGCACCTGTGATCACAGCTACTATGGGCACTGAGGTGGCAGGATCACTTGAGTCTAGGCTTAAGCCCAGTGAGCTATGATGGCACCACTGACTGCACCCCAGCCTGGTGACAGAATAAGACCCTGTCTCAAAAAAAAAAAAAAAAAACAGGAAGTCATTGCTATAGTAACTTCGATTCCACAACCTGTATTGTATGGAGCATCTACAGGGAGCAAATCCTTTGAAAGGAGCTTAGTCACAGCCTCTTCTCCTGCGCTTTCCAGGCTTTGCGAAGCTTGGCAGGAAGGCGGGAGTGGCCCCACCTTCAGAGGGGCAGCTCAGAGGGCTTGAGAGCTCCCCGTGAAAGGGATCCCTGCAGGTGGAGTTCTTTGGGAATCAACCTCATGCAAAGCCATTGCAGAGGCTCTTCTTCAGCATCTGTTTACTCTGGGCACAGGCCAAAGCCCTTATCATCACCTCCCAGGCCCCAGGCAGCCTGTAAACCCAACCCTCCTCTCCTCCTTACAGCTCTGCCCACCCTGCTCCTCCCTGCTCCCTGTGCCTGGAATTCTCGACTTTAAGTCTTCATTTACCTGCACCTTCACAGAGAGGCCTTCCCTGACCATCAGTTTATAGTTGTGAACTATTTTCCCCTCTCCACCCCAGTGAATTCTTCCTTCCTGTATTTTTTTTCTCCTCAGCACTTACAATCATGTCTTACTATATATTTCACTTAACATGGGTCCCCACCACAGAGCAGGACCCATAGTCCTTAGTAGGAGCTCACATATTGGTCTTGGAATTTTTATATGAATGTCCACATCCTGCCATTGCCTGGGTGTTGCTGATGCAGTGTCAGTGATTTTGTTAAACAGCCATTTGAGAGAAACAGTCATCTGTATTTGAATAATATAAGGGAATTGGTAGTTTTGTTTGTAGTTACTATGATAAAGATAAAATTGAACTTTGATTTATTTCAGAAAGACTTTACCCTCCCACTCTGTCCTCGAAGCCCTGGTCCCCATAGTATAGTAAAAAGCCAGCAGCTATGTGTGGTCCCTCCCAGAGCAGTCAAGCTGATGTCTCGGTGCCTTGTAACTTTCCATCCTTAGGGGGCAGCATTAGCACAGAAACCACATATAAAGCTTCGCCTATTCCAATTTGTCACCTAATCCTGGTGGCTCAGGGAAACAACTTTTCTAATCCACAGAAACAAGACTTCAAGATTTCTTTTTTCAAAGCCTGCTTCTGTACATAGAAATGGTAGATGAGGTGTATATGAAAACCAAAAAAAATTTAAGAACAACGTGAAATCTTCCCCAAAGAAGCCCTTTCTTCAGGACTAGGGGGTGAGGTGGGGGAGGCTTTGTAATGTTTCCCAGAGCTCTCACTTGGCCACTCCCAGATTTGAATTAATTCATGTTAGAATTTTGTGTGTCCTGGCCAGGTGCGGTGGCTCACTCCTGTAATCCCAGCACTTTGGGAGGCCAAGGTGGCCAGATCACCTGAGGTCAGGAGTTTAAGACCAGCCTGGCCAACATGGTGAAACCCTGTCTCTACTAAAAAATAGAAAAATTAACCAGGTGTGTTGGCGGGCGCTTGTAATCCCAGCTACTCGGGAGGCTGTGGCAGGAATAATTGTTTGAACCTAGGAGGCAGAGGTTGCAGTGAGCCAAGAACGTGCCATTGCACTCCAGCGTGGGCAACAAGAGCGAAACTTTATCTGAAAAAAAAAAAAAAAAAAAAAGAATTTTGTGTCCTTTAAGAACTGGACCCAGGCCGTTTGGACTGTCTTGTTGCTGAGAGTGCACAGGAGAATGCTGGCCAGTGAGGGAAGCCTGCAGCCTACCCTTGGGCAGCAACTGGCCTTCCACAGCCCCTGGGGGTGTCGGGGAGAGCCAGGCTGGGACACAGACAGACAGACTGCGCATTTTCAGTCCTGACCCCTCTAAACCGGAAGTTCTCTTGGGCACACATTTTCAGGGTTTTCTTTTTGTGAGCTCCTTTTATCCTGATTGAAGAGATACCAGCTTCCACGTCTTGAAACTATAGGAGAAAATCAAGAAAGAACATCCTAATTGAAACATATGCAGTACTTCCTCACACCATCTGCAAGCATTTGGTCATTAGCCGTTTGGTGATAACTGCTCTTTGTAGTTTAACGCATTAAATTGGGGAAAGACATTAGGGAGCAAAGAAAGGAACGACAGTAACTCATATCTTTAGGGCTCAGGCTGTAATGAATTAACCTGAAAGGGTCGTATATATTAATAATTTCATTTTCTCGTAAACTACTTGGAATAATTATAAATAAGACCCAATAGGGAGGAAATAATGTTCTTTCAGGGAGGATGTGGATATGCTTTTCTTGCCCATGTAAAGTACAAAAAAGTCCCAGTAGTTGGGTGGGATACATTTATAACTCTGCATGGAGAAGATGTGCTTTGTCTTGCCAGCCTCCACCTGAGACATTCAGCACCTTGTGTCGCTCAAATCTAGTGCTAGGCCCTAGAAATCCGAAGATACCTGAGACGTACCGTGGTTGATTACGAGCCTCTCCAGGTCAGGAATTCTCCTGCTTCATCTCCATCACATCCCCATGTGGCACAGAATAGGCACTCAAGTGAACTTGTTTTTTGTTTTGGTGTTTTTGTTTTGTTTTGAGGCGGACTCCCACTCTGTTGCCCAGGCTGGAGTACAGTGGCAGGATCTCGACTCACTGCACCCTCTGCCTTCTGGGTTCAAGCGATTCTTCTGCCTCAGCCTCCTGAGTAGCTGGGACTACAGGCGTGAGCCACCACACCCAGCTAATTTTTGTATTTTTAGTAGAGACGGGGTTTCACTCTGTTGGCCAGGCTGGTCTCGATCTTCTGACCTTGTGACCTGCCCTCCTCAGCTTCCCAAAGTGCTGGGATTACAGGCTTGAGCTACTGTGTCCAGCCTCAAGTGAACTTTTTTTTTTTTTTTTTTTTTTTTGAGACAGAGTCTCACTCTGTCACCCAGGCTGGAGTGCAGTGGCGCGATCTCGGCTCACTGCAAGCTCCACCTCCCAGGTTCACGCCATTCTCCTGCCTCAGCCTCCCAAGTAGCTGGGACTACAGGCGCCCACCACCATGCCTGGCTAATTTTTTTTTTGTATTTTTAGTAGAGACGGGGTTTCACCGTATTAGCCAGGATGGTCTCAATCTCCTGACCTCGTGATCCACCCACCTCGGCCTCCCAAAGTGCTGGGATTACAGGCGTGAGCCACCACGCCTGGCCAAGTGAACTTTTTTTTTAATGGATGAATTGAGACCTCCATGCCAAGCCTGTCCATAGTGACCAGCAGGACATTATCTTTGCCACAAGGAGCGCCTGGCTTTTGGAAGAGATGTGACATACAAGATGCCATTAAAAGTGCAGTAACAATGCATAAGCCAAGGGCTCTGGGAGCCCAGTGAGCAAATGCCAGCTTTTCCCGGGTCATTTGGGTTTCCCAGAGCCACTGGTATTTGAAAGGAGAACTGGTGAGTAGGTGTTGCCAGAGGAGAAGGGACATTCTTAGGCAGCATTTTGTGCCGTTGAGGGCTTAGTGAGTGTGGGTGCTGACTCAGGGAGAACTGATTCTCTGAGCTCTCTCTCCTGTCCCAGCTCCGTCTACTGTCCTGCTTGCATTCCCTCTGCCTGGAACGCTTTTCTACCAGATAGACTTCAGGTTCAAGCAAAAGTGCCAGCTCCACACAGGCCTTCCCTGACAAACCAGTGTCAGATGGCACCCTCCCTGTTAACACTACCTGCCCCTTACCTGGCTTTAGTTTCCTCTGAAGTACTCACCATCTTCCTCAGAGTATAGAGTTACCTGTTTGTGAGTAGACTCTAAAAGGACGGGGGCTTCGTTTTATACCGATCCCACTCTGCAGCACTGATGGAAGGCTCTCAGTGGCACTGGTGGAAGGGGCAAAAGTGGGAACGTGAGACTGTCTTTATTCCTTTCAGTGCAGAAGCTGTCTCTGTTACCTGCATTGCTCTAAACAAAACTGACCTAGAGCAGTTTCAGTGATGGTGATAATCTCAAGCAATGCCATTAGCACATCTTAATGCCATGATCCTGGCTACCTTTGAGGAGGTAAGTGGCATGTGTTTATAAGTAAGGGTCCAGGGATTGGTTGAAGGAGTGACTATGGAACACTTTCATGGAGCCTGTCTCTGTTTAGGCAGTAATGGAAATCTAAAAATGGACTTCCTTTTGCTCTGCCGCCAGACGTGCAACTGGCCAAAGGTGGCAGGAACAGCTACTTCCTCACACGTGTCCAGTCTGAGATCACCCTGTGATTAGCAGGTTCTTATCATTACCAGTAAGAAAGGGTATCCTCAGGTCTGATTCCATCCCATCCTGCCTCTTACTTAGCATTCCCAGCTCTCCAGGAAGCCCAGGCAAGCAGGCATCCTGCACAGCTGCAGCTGCCTTTGATGCCCTGACGCTCACACCCAGCTTTGCTGATTGTTCCTCTCTGGTCTCCTCACACAAGATGCCATTGTAACCTCGGTTTGTCTCATGAGCCACATGCCCTTGGGTTCTCTAGTAAATAGTGATCTGCTCTTGCTAGCAAATACCATGTCAGCATGCAGTGGGACTAGAGTAGAAAGAGCAAGTAGATTTGGGATCAGACAGACTCATGTCCAAAGCTCTGTGACCTCAACCAAGTTAATTGGACCCTCTGAGCCTTCTTTTTCTCTTACTTTTTTTGTTTTTGTTTTTGTTTTTGTTTGAGCAGAGTCTCACTGCGTTGTCCAGGCTGGAGTGCAGTGGCACAATTCAGCTCACTGCAACCTCTGCCTCCCAGGTTCGAACGATTCTCATGCCTCAGCCTCCCAAGTAGCTGGGATTATAGACATGCACTGCCACGCCTGGCTAATTTTTGTGTTTTTTGTAGAGACGGGATTTCACCATGTTGGCCAGGCTGGTCTCAAACTCCTGACCTCAAGTGATCTATCTGCCTCGGCCTCCCAAAGTGCTGGGATTACAAGTGTGAGCCACCACACCCGGCCGTATTTACTTTTTTAAAAATGGGAATAATGCTCCAGTACTTCCCTGTAGAGTTGCTGTGAAGATTGAGATGTATATGCAAAGCACCCTGTGTGAAGATGTGTAAGTTTTCAGTCCTAGCAGGTTTCATTTCTTTCTTTAACAAAAAATCTAGGCCTACAAACTGGGTGCACACCTTTAAGTTCAGGCTACTGAGGAGACTGCCACGAGCTATGCTGGCACCACTGACTGGGCAATACAGTGAAACCCCATCCCTTCAATAAACAGCCCACAGGGGCCAGGCACAGTGGTTCATGCCTGTAATCCCAGCACTTTGGGAGGCTGAGGTGGGCAGATCACTTGAGGCCAGGAATTCAAGACCAGTCTAGCCAATGTGGCGAAACCCTGTCTTTACTAAAAATATAAAAATTAGCTGGGCATGGTGGTGCATACCTGTAATTCCAGCTACTTGGGAGACTGAGGCATGAGAATCTTGAACCCTGGAGGCAGAGGTTGCAGTGAGTCGGAATCACACCACTGCACTCCAGCCTAGATGACAAACCGAGATGCTGTCTTCAAAAAAAAAGTACCTAAACCTTCAGGAACATTGGGCTAGTACTGTGAAAAGCAGGAGTTTTAGACCTTTGTTAAAGATGTTCCCCAGGCCAGGCGTGGTGGCTCACATCTGTAATCTCAGCATTTTGGGAGGCTGAGTCTTGCAGATTGCTTGACTCCAGGAGTTTGAGACGAGCCTGGGCAACATGGCAAGACCCCATCTCTACAAAAAATTAGCCAGGCATGGTGGTGCACACCTGTGGTCCCAGCTACTTGGGAGGCTAAGGTGGGAGGATGACTTGAGCCAGGGAGGTTGTGACTGTAGTGAGCCAAGATTGTGCCACTGCACTCCAGCCTGGGTGATACAGTGAGACCCTGTCTCAATCAGTCATTAAAAATAAAACAGTACCTCACGCCTGTAATCCCAGTACTTTGGGAGGCCGAGGTGGGTGGATCACGAGGTCAAGAGATTGAGACCATCCTGGCCAACATTGTGAAACCCCATCTGTACTAAAAATAGAAAAATTAGCTGGGTGTGGTGGCAGGCGCCTGTATTCCCAGCTACTTGGGAAACTGAGGCAGGAGAATCGCTTGAACCCAAAAGGCAGAGGTTGCAGTGAACCGAGATTGCACCACTGCACTCCAGCCTGGCAACAAAGCGAGACTCCATCTCAAAAAAAAAAAAAAAATTAAAACAGGGCGGGCTCTGTGGCTCTGTGGCAACACTTTGGGAGGCCATGGTGGGCAGATCGCTTGAGCCCAGAAATTTGAGACCAGCCTGGGAAACATAGCAATACCTGTCTGTACAAATAAAATAACAAAATTTAGCTGTAGTGCCACGTGATCGTAGTCCCCGCTACTCGGAAGGTAGAGGCAAGAGAATTGCTTGCACCCAGGAGGTCAAGGTTATAGCGAGCTGTAATAGCACCACTGCGCTCCAGCCTGGGCAACAGAGCAAGACCTTGTCTCTAAAAAATAATTAATTAATTAAAATATTAAGAATAATAGTAATAAAGTCCCTTTCTGAAACCGTATCAGGAAATGTGGTTCTCTTATTCTTAACAAAAAAATATAGGTGTGCTGCTGTTGCCCCGTTGCAGGTCAGCCTTACCTGCCCCTGCCAGGCTTGGTGTTGGCACACCTTGGTTCAGGAAGTAAGCTGTGCCCTTATTTATGGAGGACTATTGAGGAAATCTAACCAAGAATCAAATCCAGACTCTGAGCCTGTTCCCCTTGAAGTTATTTACTTGGCCTTAGTTTAGAAAGGAGGTGCTGCAAGGTCCTACAACCCCAGCAAACCATCCCTTTAACGATAGCAGCCGGAAGAATCTTTTGAAATGTCAACCAGATGGTTGCATTTCCCACCTGATCAGCTTGGCTTTCCAAACTCCTCCCTACAGCCTCAGTCCTACTGGGTGACCATGGTCCATTCTCAGCTCTCCCCTACTGGGCTCCAGCCATACTGACTTTCTCAGCATGAGACAGACCCTCTCCTGCCCTGAAGCCTTCACCCTTGCTCTTCTGCGCCCGGCTGATACAGAAAACTTAAAAGAGTATAATGAGGCCGGGCACGGTGGCTCACACCTGTAATCCCAGCACTTTGGGAGACCGAGGCAGGTGGATCACGAGATCAGGAGATCGAGACCATCCCGGCTAACACAGTGAAACCCCGTCTTTATTAAATATACAAAAAATTAGCGGGGCGAGGTGGCGGGCGCCTGTAGTCCCAGCTACTCGGGAGGCTGAGGCAGGAGAATGGTGTGAACCCGGGAGGCGGAGCTTGCAGTGAGCCAAGATGGTGCCACTGCACTCCAGTCTGGGCAACAGAGCAAGACTCTGTCTCAAAAAAAAAACGGGGGGGGTGTAATGAAATGAATCATACTTTAAAATATACTATTTTATTCAAGTGAGTTAAAAAAAATTTTTTTTTTAGGCAGTCTGTGTCACCCAGACTGAACTGCAATAGCGTGATCATAGCTCACTGCAGCCTCTACCTCCCAGGCTCAAGAAATCCTCCCACCTCAGCCTCCCAAGTAGCTGAGACTACAGGCACATACCACCACACCCAGCTATATTTTTGTATTTTTTGTAGAGGTGGGGTCTCACTGTGTTGCCCAGGCTGGTCTCAAATTCCTGGACTTAAGTGATCTGCCCACATCGGCTTCCCAGAGTGCTAAGACTACAAGCGTGAGCCACTGTGCCCGGCCCAAAATAATTTTATTTAATGAGATGAAAACTTTTTGTGCTTATTAAAATAGGAATCTATCGAACTATGTTTCATTGTTGAAATGTTTGGTTTGAACATCTGGTTCTGAGGTTCAGATACTTGGCTTTAATGGCTTTCATTGCTGGAAAAGTGTTTCACTAAGATGTAGATCCCAGTAGGAGAAGCACTTTATTGGTTGCATGGAGGTTCTGATTACTCATGGCATTTACTGTAGTCAATCCCATGAAGATGTCAGCTCCTCAAAGAACCCTTGTCTGACTCACCTCTTTCTCCTCCACATGCATATGCATGTTCCCCTGCCATGTGTGCGTGCACGTTACACTGAACTTCCATTATGCTGTACTTGATTTGCCCCAGTATATAACTCTGTTGGTAGAATGCACTCCTTGAAGGCAAGGACCAAGCCTTATTCGGCTCATATGTGCATTCTTGACTTAGGAAAACTAGAGGTTCTTGGATTCCCTTAGTGAAAGGAAAGAAAGTCCACTGAATCTACCTGAGCTTTGATTTTGTTGAACTTTATTGATTCTCAGGGGTTCCAGCATAAACCCCTGAGATTTAAGGGATTCCGTCTTAAAATCAGTGTCTTTCTGGACCTTCGGTATGTCATTTGGGTCTATGGGTGGGGAGGACCAGAATCTTTGACAACTGGAAGACACAGATGGCCTGGAAGCCCACGGTCCTGTGGTCCCTCGCTGAGCATTTGCGAATAGTCAAGTGTCCGGGCCTTTTACCTCAAGAGTGCTGGGGATTTATAGTCTCACCATTGTTGTTTTGTTTTGTTTTGTTTTTTTGAGACAGAATGTCACTTTTGTTGCCCAGGCTGGAGTGCAATGGCGCGATCTCAGCTCACTGAAATCACTGCCTCCTGGGTTCAAGCTGTTCTGCCTCAGCCTCTTGAGTAACTGGGATTACAGGCATGCACCACCATGCCTGGCTAATTTTGTATTTTTAGTAGAGATGGAGTTTCACCATGTTGGTCAGGCTGGTCTCGAACTCCCAACCTCAGGTGATCCACCCGCCTCGGCCTCCCAAAGTGCTGGGATTACAGGCGTGAGCCACCGCGCCCGGCCCAGTCTCACCATTGTTTGAGGTGACAGAACAGAGGGCTGAAATTTCTGAAGCTACTTCTGGATTGACCACAGCCTAATGCCCTGTGGCATGTCAGTGACTTCTCTCCCCTAGAGAGTTAGTTGACAGGTTTCACTGGAGGAACCATTTTAAAAGTAAGGGAGCAGTTTGTACTGTATTCTGCTTCTGAGACAAGGGTGGATGGAAGTCAGCAACTGAAATCTAGCACGCACAGGGACAGACACCTTCCAGGTGACTTCGCAAGGAAGGCAAGGAAACAAACACAGAACCCGGTGACTGGCTTGTGGGCTCAGATTTTCTTTTGGGTTCTTTACCAACAGACCCAAAGGTCTCAAGATTATCATCACTTGCTGGGCTTGGAGGAGGTGATGGCCAGATACATTTGTCTACTACTTGAGAAAGCTGTGTTTATGTGAAGAAATTTCAGCTCCCTGATAAGGTCATCTGGAATTGAATTTAATCTTCTGCTTTATTCATTAATCATTATCCAGGCAGCAGTAAATGAATAAAGGAAGACTGAAGTGTTTATGTTGTAAAGTGAAGACCTCATGAACAGTCAAAACACCTTAATGTATTTTGAGGACAAAAGGGCATCATAAACTTAAACAGCAACCTCCCTGATGACATGAAGAATGTGGCCTGGTGGCTGTTTGTTAACAAACTACCCAACATGCATGCTCCTTCCCCACTGAGAGGGCGGGAGCTGCCTGCCTGCTTGTTGTATTTGGGATGATGGTAAACTCCGCGGTTTCCCCCAATCGGAAAGGCACAAGGTGATAGAAAGTGTGGTCCCGCTCGATGGCCACGATACACTGTTCTTCTTGTTTTGAGGTTACTTGTCAAAGTATACTTTGCCTTCCAATATGGTCCTTTGGGGCTTTCTTGTAAACCACAGATTGAAGAATGTGGTTATCATGTTAAACATGCAAGAGGCTGGACGCAGTGGCTCACGCCTGTAATCCCAGCACTTTGTTTGTTTGTTTGTGACTGAATCTTGCTCTGTCACCCAGGCTGGAGTGTAGTGGCACGATCTCGGCTCACTGCAACCTCCACCTCCTGAGTTCAAGCAGTTCTCCTGTCTCAGCTTCCGGAGTAGCTGGGATTACAGACACCCACCACCATGCCAAGCTAATTTTCATATTTTTAGTAGAGACGAGATTTCACCATGTTGCCCAGGCTGGTCTTGAACTCCTGACCTCAGGTAATCCGCCCCGCTCGGCCTTCCAAAGTGCTGGAATTACAGGCATGAGCACTGGTAGTCCCAGCTACCCAGGAGGCTGAGGTGGGAGATCGCTTGAGCCCAGGACATGGAGGTTGCAGTGAGCCGAGATCTCACTCCAGCCTGGGTGACAGGGTGCGACCCTGACTCAAAAAAAAATAAAGAAAAGAAAAGAAAAAACGTTCAAGAGCATTTCTTCCTAATATGCATAAGCATTTGTTGAGTTTAGGAGCAAAGCCTATCTGTGCCTGAGAGGAGGGAACTACAATTTAGTAAAATTTATACTTCTTAGAAGAGAGAGTACATTTTAAAGACACTACACAGAGAGAGCTCCAAGTGTTAAACTCCGCAGCCTGCTGTTTGCTTGCCTTATTTTAATTGTAGGTTTCGTATCTAGCTACATAGTCTTGTCTTTTTTTTTTTTTTTTTTTTTTTTGAGACAGAGTCTTGCTCTGTTGCCCAAGCTGGAGTGCAGTGGTGCGATCTCTGCTCACTGCAACCTCTGCCTCCCTGCGTCAAGGAATTCTGCCTCAGCCTCACAGGGATTGCCTCAGCTGGGATTATAGGCATGTGCCACCACGCCCGGCTAATTTTTGTATTTTTAGTAGAGACAGGGTTTCACCCATGTTGGCCAGGCTGGTCTCGAACTTCTGACCTCAGGTGATCCCTCCGCCTCGGCCTCCCAAAGTGCTACATAGTCTTTTCAAAAGACATTTCAGCTGTGTTCTCCAGGGGCCCTTGGGCTCTTCAGTAAGAAGCGCCCTGGCTGAAAACCCACGTTCACCTACAGAAGCAGCACTGTGATGTAGAGGGTGAGCAGGGCAGAGGGCCTCACAGTGGCCCTCACACACACCTGGTTCCAGCTTGGCCAGGCCATTTTGCCCTTGTGGGCCTGTGCCTCACTTCAAAAATGGGGTTTCTTCCCTTGTGAAGAAGACCCATGAATTAATAACGGAATTGCCAGGAATTCTAAAAACTGTCTAAATGCCATGTATTGTTTTCAAGCTGTTACTCCTGGAAGGGGCTGGGTTGGCATTGTTTTAGAGGTTAGGAGCCAAACATCAGCTCATCTATTCTCCAGCTGTTGTTTATCCTCCAGCTTCCTGCGATAGTCAGGCACAAGGTCTTAGAAAAATGGGTTTTTGCTACTGTATGTTTTGGTGGGCAATAGGCACACTAATATGTATCACCTTTGTTTACTGAATGGGATGCAGGTGGGGGACCAGAGCACTTCCGCATCCCTCGGAAATGGTGGCATTTAAATGTAGTATGTCCCTTCAGTTCCTCTCTGTCCCACCCACCCCAGCCCATTGATTGAGCCTTTTTTTTTTTTTTTTTGAGATGGAGTCTGGCTCTGTTGCCCAAGCTAAAGTGCAGTGGTGTGATCTCTGCCCACTGCAACCTCCACCTCCCAGGTTCGAGTGATTCTCCTGCCTCAGCCTCCCAAGTAGCTGGGATTACAGTCACCAGCCACCACGCCTGACTAATTTTTGTATTTTTAGTAGAGATGGGGTTTCGCCATGTTGGCTAGGCTGGTCTCGAACTTCTCACCTCAAATGATTTGCCTGCCTTGGCCTCCCAAAGTGTGGGATTATAGGTGTGAGCCACTGTGCCCAGCCTGATTGAGCCTTTTTACGACATCCCACCAAAAGGATCAGGTTCTCAGCTCCCTCAGCAGTCTGTTCCATTTGTCTCCCTTTTTAAATTCTTTTTATTAGATAGTACACATATAGTATAAAATTCAGAATGTACAAAAGGGCCAGGCACAGCGGCTTGTCTCCACACCAGCCAGTCGTACTTCCTTCCTTGCTCTCAAGTCAGTCCCCTTGTCTTCCTGTCCTTGCCCACCACCCTGGTCTGGGCGTTGGTGGCCTCTTTCCCGAGTGGTTTTACTAGCTCCTGTCTTTTGCACGTTCACTCTTTCCTCCCTCCAGTGTTTTCCACCCAGAATTATTTTTTTTAAAAGATATACCTGATTCTGTTACTTCCATACTTGGCACCTTTTGGTGGCTTCCTAGTGCTCATAGGATAAAGAACAAACTGCTCCTCATGCCCTTCAAGGCCTTGCCTGGTCAGGTGCTTACAGGCCTCCAGGGCCGTTCTCACTGTCTGCAGTCCAGCCATAGGAACTGAACATGTCTGGCTTTGCCTGCCAGAGTCTTCTCTTGCTGTCCATTGTCTGGAGTGTTGATCTCTTTTCGCTGCCCCATCTAATTGTTGTTAACTCGTCTTTTGGATCTCAGGCTTCACTTCCTCAAGCCTTCACTGTCTCCCCAGACTAGGTCAGTTCCCCACTTAAAACTGACAGCACTGTCAGGATAACTTATTAGTTATATAACTTATTAGTGGGATAGTTTCTGGACATATGAAAGCATTTTATAATCTATAAAGGATCCTAGAATAAAGGTGGTGATTATTTAGCATGCATGTTTATATATGAAGTGAAACTTTTTTTTTTTTTTTGAGACGGAGTCTCACTCTTTTGCCCAGGCTGGAGTGCAGTGGCACTATCTCGGCTCACTGCAAGCTCCGTCTCCCGGGTTCACACCATTCTCCTGCCTCAGCCTCCCAAGTATCTGGGACTACAGGTGCCCGCCACCAAGCCCGGCTAATTTATTTATTTATTTATTTATTATTTTTAGCAGAAATGGGGTTTCAGTTAGCCAGGATGGTCTCAATCTCCTGACTTCGTGATCTGCCCACTTCGTACTCCTAAAGTGCTGGGATTACAGGCATGAGCCACCATGCCCAGTCTGAAGTGAAACTTTTAAGTGTGACATCCATGCTGATGAGCGATGGGCAGCGGAGGAAAGTCTCCCTTAGGAAGACGGAGTCTCGCTCTGTCGCCCAGGCTGGAGTACAGTGGCCGGATCTCAGCTCACTGCAAGCTCCGCCTCCCGGGTTCACGCCATTCTCCTGCCTCAGCCTCCGGAGTAGCTGGGACTACAGGCGCCCGCCACCTCCCCCGGCTAGTTTTTTGTATTTTTTAGTAGAGACGGGGTTTCACCGTGTTAGCCAGGATGGTCTTGATCTCCTGACCTCGTGATCCACCCGTCTCGGCCTCCCAAAGTGCTGGGATTACAGGCTTGAGCCACTGCGCCCAGCCTGAAGTAGGCCATTCTTCAATCCAGTAGAAGCGCATTTTGGATGCCAACATGTGGGCACAAGGATTTTGCAGAGATTAACAAGATCCAGACAGGCCGTTCCAAGCAGCTCGTGCTACTGTGTTTTAAAAACCCACGATTGCCCAAGATCCGTCTCCTTTGGTTTTTTCACATGGCCCAGAGCATTTTAGAAAAAGCCTTATGCAAATTAGGTGATGGGAGCAACACTTCCTTTTGATCTAGGGAGAGAAATTTTTCCTTGTGCATCCTTCTAATGATTCTTACCACTCCCCTCACCTTCCCCAACTCTTTCTCTTTTTTTAAGGGACAGGGTCTCACTGTGTTGCCCAGGCTGGTCTCAAACTCCTGACCTGCCACAGCCTCCCAAAGTGCTGGTACTACAGACATGAGTCACCTGGCCCTGCCACCTCTTACCTCTTCTATTAAAAGATGTCTTTAGAAGTATCCCCCCTGAAAAGGAGAGGCATCCTGAGATAATTCAAGCCAAGTAAAGCTCATTTCATATCCCTTTTGTTGAACAGGAACTTCTGTGGTGTCCACTCACCAGGAGTTGTCTTTGTGTCTGTCCTTTATCCCCAGGAAACCTGTAGGAAGTGTCAGGGACTCTGGAAAGAACATAATGGCCTCACCTGTGAAGAGCTGGCTGAAAAAGATGACATCAAGTACCGTACCTCTATGTGAGTAACAGAATTCAGAGGGGCTATGGGCTGATTCTCAACTTCCCCATTAACCTGCTTTTTGGCAGAGAGGGCACACTATTGTGGGAAGAACACGCTTGAGCCAGCCGAGTCTGGAGTGATCTTGGGGAAGTGACCTAACCCCTGAGCCTCTGCTTCCTCATCTCTGCAGCCTCATGGAGTTATTTCAGTAGACAAATTAACATATAAATGCCTGGCACATGTGAATTCAATAAACGATGGTCCCCCTTTTCCTTATTTTCTAAATAAGCGAGTAGCATGTTTTAATTAGCTTAGACTGCACTGATGTTGCTTGTGTCTGTGTTACAGGATACTATTGGTCTGAGACCTAAGTAGAATTGCCCACCTCCAGAATACAAAATGATACACCTGTGATAATAATAACCATTACTTGTATAGTCCTCTCTACGTGGCTGAGCACGTTACAGATACTCACTTATTAAAATGCAGGCCGGGTGCTGTGGCTCACGCCTGTAATCCCAGCACTTTGGGAGGCCGAGGCTGGTGGATCACAAGGTCAGGAGATCGAGACCATCCTGGCCAACATGGCGAAGCCCCATCTCTACTAAAAGTACAAAAATTAGCTGGGTGGTGGCACTTGCCTGTAATCCCAGCTACTCGGAAGGCTGAGGCAGGAGAATTACTTGAACCCAGGAGGCGGAGGTTGCAGTGAGCCAAGATCGTGCTACTGCACTCCAGCCTGGCAACAGAGTGAGACTCTGTCTCAAAAAAATAAATAAATAAATAAATGCAATGACTAAAGTACTACTGAAATCTCTTTCTCTCGTAACAATCTAGACTTGCCACGCAGCTGAGAGTGCATGTCTGTCTCCTGATGTTATTCAGAGATTGTCTCACAGCCAGGCGTGGTAGCTCAGGCCTGTAATCCTGGCATTTTGGGAGGCCAAGGCAGGCGGATCGCTTGAGCTCACAAATTTGAGACCAGCCTGGGCAACATGGCAAAACCTCATCTCTACAAAAAATAAAAAAGTAAAATTATCCAGAAGTCGTAGGCACGCACTTGTAGTCCCAGCTACTCAGGAGACTGAGGCAAGAGAATTGCTTGAACCAGGGAGGCAGAGGTTGCAGTGAGCCAAGATCGCACCTCTGCACTCCAGCCTGGGCGACAGAGGGAAACTCTATCTCAAAAAAGAAAAAAAGAGATTGTCTAACTGCTTTACCCTTCCCTGAGGGTGGTGGTCTCATCTGCATGATTATAACTAGATTGTGGCCACATTTACACTCAAACCTAAAGAAAGTGGGAAATAGGTAAGTTGCCAAGTAGGCAGCTTTTCTTGATGTTGTGAGTGATACAGTAATTATATATGTATATCTCACTTCGGCTCGTACCACATTGGTCTAGATTATCACATGGGCAAGGCAAGCACCATATGTAGCCTGTAGTTGGGTGACTTTATGTCCAGTTTAAATATAATGGATATGGAAGGAGTTTGGTACTCAGAAAATGAAGTGGGCAGTGGCAATTTGGGCAGTTTCCCAAGTATGCAGCACAGGTGGATACCATTATCCTCTTAAAGATGAGGCAACTGAGCCCACGTGATTTGCCCTTGGTTGTACCGTTAAGGACCTTGAGATGGAGAGGTTACCTGGATTATCCGAGTAGACCCAGTCTAATTACAAATCCTTAAAAGCAGAGAGCCCTTAGTATGGGATGAAGAGTCAGACAAGCGTAAGAAGGACTTGACCGCCCCCCGTTACTGGCTTTGAAGATAGATGAAGGTGGCCATGAGCCAAGGATTGAGGCAGCCTGTAGAAGTTAGGAACAACCCTCAGCGGACAGCCACAACCCAGCTCACAGGCGTGAGCCACCAACCCTGTAGGACCCTGGTCCTACCACCTCAACTGAATTCTACAAACGACTGAATTCTGCGAACAACCCAAATGAGCAGCAAAGATACTCTCTCCTCAGGCCTCCAGGAAGGAATGCAGCCCTGTGGTCAGGCATCTGAACTACTCCCAGGACTCAGTAGTAGGCTGTGAGATGTTTCTTGGAAGGAGAATCACTTACAACGCACAGCCTTCTTTCTGAGTGTCCTGTCCATTCCTGTCACTGGGTTCCACTCAGCATATTGGTCTGCCACACATAGCCCATCACTGGGTCCTATTTAAACCTGGCAGCCTTTTAGATCAGCAGTAAGTGGATAAGAGCAGAACATCCAAATGTGATATATGTTGATTCCAAAAATCAAAAACAGCCTCCCAAATGTTGGGCTTCTTCCTTAGTGATAGAGGATGCTTCTATCATGAGTCTAGCTTTGGAAGGGATATCATGATACACATGCCTGACCTCCAGACCACCAGAACTTCATAGGGATTGCACATTCCTACATTCAAGGGATATCTCTCTCACCTTCTGGCATTCATGTAGCATATTAATACATCCTACCATACTTGCTACTTCCTGTTCACCAGGTTCTATCTGCATGTGTCGTTCAAGTGGTAGAACAGTGTATTATCCTATTGGATGACAGATAATCAAGGTCCTCACTGGCTGCTGGTGTTCTCTGATTATTGAACAGACAGGAAAAGCATTTTCCAAATCAGTCGCGGCATACCAGTTGCCGGGGCTGTTTGTTTGTTCTGGTGAGAAACGACATCTGGAACAGCAGCCACATCTAGTCAGCATCTTTTGAAGCTTAGAGTCACTGTCCTCCAAGAGCGATTCTTCTGTACAAGCCAAATGAGAAGTAAAAAGAGACATGAGAGAATCATCGCCTCTGCATCTTACAAGTCTTTGATGGTGGTGCCAGTCTTGAAGATGCCCAAAGGAATCTGGTGGTATGTTTTCTTTAGAGAGAGGGTGTTCCAGGGGCTTCAACTTGCCTTATCATACAGCCCCACTGGGACCAAAGAGCCACAGAGTCCTGCCAAATGTCAGAACTTTTTTTCCCCTGTTGAGACAGAGTCTTATTCTGTCATCCAGGCTGGAATGCATTGGCACAATCACAGCTCACCTCAGCCTTGACCCCCCAAGCTTGAGCGATCCTCCCTCCCTCTCTTTCTTTCTTTTCTTCTTTTTTTTTCAGACAGAGTCTCCCTCTGTCAACTAGGTTGGAGTGCCTTGGCTCACTGTGACCTCCGCCTCCCGGGTTCAAGCGATTCTCCTGCCTCAGCCTCCCGAGTAGCTGGGATTGCAGGCGCCTGTCACCACACCCAGCTGATCTTTGAATTTTTAGTAGAGACAGGGCTTTACCTTGTTGGCCATGGTTGACCAGGCTGGTCTCGATTCCTGACCTCAAGTGATCCCACCGCCTCAGCCTTCCAAAGTGCTGGGATTACAGGTGTGAGCCACCGCGCCCGCCCGGCCGTCCGTTTCTTATTTTTAAACTGCTATAGTACTTTCAAGCAAATCCAAATCCCTGACAGCATGTCATTTCTCCCATAAAAATTTTTCTTCTGTAGCGCTTACCTTTATGACCACTAACAATACTAAAATTAAAATTTTAAGTCTTTGATATCTCGTACTAATTTCACAGTTCTGCTAATTATCTCAAATTAGCTTTACATGTGTACTGCAGTTAGTTTGTTCAGGTTAGGATCAAACGAGATTCATTGCATTTGATAATTATTTCTCTTAAGTCTCTTTTAATGAGGATACTCTCTCTTCCCGACACACTGTGTTATGCCATTCACTTACTGAAAAAAGTAAGGATAATTGGCCTGTAGAATGTCTTCTAGAGTTGGCTGGTTTCCCATGGTATTATTTAACTTGTTCTTCTGTCCCCTGCATTTTCTTTTTTTTTTTTTTTTTTGAGACGGAGTCTTGCTCTGTCACCCAGGCTGGGGTGCAGTGGCCGGATCTCAGCTCACCTCCCGGGTTTACGCCATTCTGCTGCCTCAGCCTCCCGAGTAGCTCGGACTACAGGCGCCCGCCACCTCGCCCGGCTAGTTTTTTGTGTTTATTAGTAGAGATGGGGTTTCACCGTGTTAGCCAGGATGGTCTCGATCTCCTGACCTCATGATCCACCCATCTCGGCCTCCCAAAGTGCTGGAATTACAGGCTTGAGCCACCATGCCCGGCCTTTTTTTTTTTTTTTTTTCTTTTTGAGATGAAGTCTTGCTCTGTCACCCAGGCTGGAGTGCAGTGGCGTTATCTCGGCTCACTGCAAGCTCCACCTCCCAGGTTCATGCCTCAGCCTCCCGAGTAGCTGGGACTACAGATATGTGCCATGTGTGCCACCATACCCAGCTAATTTTTTGCATTTTTAGTAGAGATGGGGTTTCACCATGGTAGCCAGGATGGTCTCGATCTTCAGACCTCATGATCTACCCTCCTCTGCCTCCCAAAGTGCTGGGATTACAGACATGAGCCGCCACGCTTGGCCCCGCTTTTTATTTTTATTTTTATTTTTTTTCTTTTGAGATGGAGTCTCGCCCTGTCACCCAGGCTGGAGTGCAGTGGCAGTGGTGAGATCTCAGCTCACTGCAACCTCCGCCTCTGGCCTCAAGCAATTCTCATGCCTCAGCCTCCCGAGTAGCTGGGATTATAAGCATGTACCACCATGCTTGGCCAATTTACAAAAATAACTTTTAAAAGTCACTAAACAATCACAAACTTTACAAAAAGCAACCTGATGTCTAGGCTCTTCTCATAGTATAATATTCAGAATATCCAGTTTTCAATAATAATGTATAAAGCAAACAGGAAAGTATGGCCCATTCACAGGGAAAAAAGTAGTTGATAGAAACCATCTCTGAGGACACATTGGGTGTACTAGACAAATGCTTTGAATCAGCTGTCTTAAATATGCTCAGAAAGCCAGGTGAAACCATGAGCAAAGAACTAAAGGAAACCAGGAACACAGTGTATGAACAAGTAGAGAGTATAGATAGAAATTAAGAAACCAGCCAGGCGCAGTGGCTCACGCCTGTAATCCCAGCACTTTGGGAGGCCGAGATGGGCGGATCACTTGAGGTCAGGAGTTCAAGACCAGCCTGGCCAACATGGTGAAACCCGTCTCTACTGAAAACACAAAAATTAGCTGGGTGTGGTGGTGGATGCCTGTAGTCCCAGCTACTTGGGAGGCTGAGGCAGGAGAATCGTTTGAACCTGGGAGGTGGAGGTTGCAGTGAGCTGAGATTACGCCACTGCACACAAGCCTGGCGACAGAGCAAGACTCCATCTCAAAAAAAAAAAAAAAAAGAAATTAAGAAACCAACAAATATTGTACCCCAAAATTACAATAGCTGAGCTGAATTCCATTAGAGGAATTCAGAAGCAGATTTGAGCAGGCCGAAGAATCAGAGATCTTGAAGATACAGCTGTTGAAATTATACAATTGGAGGAGGAGCAGAAAGAAAAATGAATGAAGAGAAGTGAATAGAGCCTAAGGGACCTATAGAACATCATCAGATGTACCAATATTCACATTAAGGGGAAGCCCAAAGGAGAACAGAGAGCAAAATGAACAGAAAGAATATTGAAGAAATAATGACTGAAAACTTCCCAAATCTGATGAAGAACAAGAATCTATACATCCAAGAAGCTGAATGAATTCCAAGTAGGATGAACTCAAAAGAAGTCCACACTACGATACATCAGAGTCAAATTGTTCAAAGCCAAGAAAGCAGTAAGGGAACAACCCAGTCAGAAAATAGGCAAACAGGCCAGGCGGGGTGGCTCATGCCTGTAATCCCAGTACTTTAGGAGGCTGAGGCGGGTGGATCATGAGATCAGGAGTTCGAGATCAGCCTGGCCAATATGGTGAAACCCCATCTCTAGTAAAAATGCAAAAATTAGCCAGGCGTGCTGGCGCATGCCTGTAGTTCCAGCTACTCGGGAGGCTGAGGCTGGAGAATCGCTTAAACCTGGGAAATGGAGGTTGCAGTGAGCTGAGATCACGCCACTGCACTCTAGCCTGGGCAACAGAGCAAGACTCCGTCTCAAAAAAAAAAAAGAAAAGGAAATAGGCAAACAGCTAGGCACAGTGGCTCACGCATGTAATCCCAACACTTTGAGAAGCCAAGGTCAAGCAGATAGCTTAAACCCAGGAGTTTAAGACCAGCCTAGACAACATGGTGAAACCCAGTCTGTAAAAAAAATTTAAAAATAACAGCATAGTGGCGTTAACCTATATTCCCAGCTACTCAGGAGGCTGAGGTGGGAAATAACTGGAGCCCAGGAGACGGAAGTTGCAGTGAGCTGAGACTATACTACTGCACTCCAGCCTGGATGACAAAGTAAGACTCTGTCTCAAAAAAAAAACATGGGCAAACAATGCAAACAATGTGAATTGGTATTTATCCAAAAAGATGTACGAATGACCAACAAACACATGAAAGCATGCTGAATGTCATTAGTCATTACGAAAATACAAATCGAACTATGGTAAGATATCACTTCACACCTATTAGGATGACTAATGAAAACAGTGGAAGAAAACAAATTTGACAGGGATATAGAAGAAGTGACACCAGTGTACATTGAGGTGGGAGTAGAAAATAGTACGGCCACCATAGTTAATAGTTGGCTTTCCCCAATAAGTTAAACATAGAATTACCACATGACCCAGCAGTTCCACTCTCAAGTACTCACCCAACATGAGTGAAAACAAGTGTCCATACAAAATTTGTGCAAGAATGTTTATTTAACCACAATTCACAATAGCCAAAAAGCAAAAATAATCCATCAACTGATGAATAAACAAATGTGATATATTCATACACGCTAAGTGAAAGAAGACAGGCACAAAAGCACATGTATGATTTCCATTCCTATGAAATATCAGAGGTATATGGGCATTCGCCTGGCCTCAGAATGGCAATCTATAGAGCCCAAAAGCAAGTTGTGGGCTGCAGGGCGGGGAGGAATGGGGAATGCCTGCTTAATGGGTACAGGGTTTCCTTTTGGGGTTTTAAAAGTCTCTTGGAGCTAGGTGGTGATATTGATTGTATAACATCATGAATACTCAAAATATCCCTGAATTGCATATGTTAGAATGGTTTAAAAAGTCAATTTTATGTGCATTTTACCACAACAAAACAATAAATACACACATGCATCCTCACACTCACAAAGGGGATGGGCTAAGATCTGAAGGGCATGGCTCCCAGAGAGGAGTTACCCACACACTGGCTGGTGGTGAGCGCAGATAACTACAGGAGTGTGGGCTGTCGCTGACTGCGTAGAGGAGGCCCTGAGCCTTCCTGTGTGAGCGCAAGGTCAGCAACCACAGTCACAGCTCCGGCTTCTCTTCCTGTCCTGCCCCAGGAGCACATCCTGCGAGGCTGTTTCCTGCCTGATTGAGAATCTAGTTGCCAAACCACCTTTTATCTGAAGGAATGAACCATGATTTTTCTCCCGTTTCACTGTTCACTTTTATATTACTGGCTAGGTAGTCACCACATCCCATAACAACACTCCATTCTGGCCCTATCCAGTAGTACACTTACAAATGCAGAAGCGAAGGACTTGAGTAGATGTGCAGTGTTGAATAGCTGTTTGAACATTTCAGCAATGTTGAGTTGCAGGCATGCTTTATGTATTCCTCTGTCCATTTTAGGGGAGCCTTTTCTTCTCCCTCCATAACCATTATTGTTTCATGTCAGTGCCAGGATGAGCAAGCAAGTAGACCGTCTTTCCAAGCCTTCATGAAAAGACTGTAACCTTAATTTTTTACAGCCTCTTCTCTCCCTGAGCAGCTTCCCAGGGAAAGTCAGCCAGCCCCAGGCAGCTAGAGTGCCGCAACTTAAAGCCACACCTCAGTCTCAGGGTGCTCTTACAAAGGAGGTTTGTGCTGTAGAAAATTGCAGTTGTGTTTGGGCATATAGCTTTTCAAATTGAAAAGTTTTTCATTAGAACTTTGAGTCGGCCGGGCGCGGTGGCTCACACTTGTAATCTCAGCAGTTTGGGAGGCCGAAGCAGGCGGATCACGAGGTCAGGAGATCGAGACCATCCTGGCTAACATGGTGAAACCCCGTCTCTACTAAAAAATACAAAAAACTAGCCGGGCGCGGTGGCGGGCGCCTGTAGTCCCAGCTACTCGGGAGGCTGAGGCAGGAGAATGGCATGAACCCGGGAGGCGGAGCTTGCAGTGAGCTGAGATCGGCCACTGCACTCCAGCCTGGGCGACAGAGCGAGACTCCGTCTCAAAAAAAAAAAAAAAAAAAAAAAAAAACTTTGAGTCTAGCCGGGCGCAGTGGCTCACACTTGTAATCTCAGCAGTTTGGGAGGCCGAAGCAGGCGGATCACTTGAGGTCAGGAGTTTGAGACCAGCATGGCCAACATGGCGAAACCTCATCTCTACCAAAAATACAAAAATTAGCCGGGCATTAAATTAGCCAGGTGTGGTGGTATGGTGGCACGCACCTGTGATCCCAGCTACTTGGGAAGTTGAGGCATGAGAATTGCTTGAACCCAGGAGATGGAGGTTGCAGTGAGTCTCAAAAAAAAATTTTTTAAATCGACCAGGCACAGTGGCTCACGCCTGTAATCCCAGCACTTTGGGAGGCCAAGGCAGGTGGATCACCTGACGTCGGGAGTTCCAGACCAGCCTGGCCAACATGGTGAAACTCCATTTCTACTAAAATTAAAAAAAAATTAGCCGGGCATGGTGGTGGGTGCGTGTAATCCCAGCTACTCGGGACACCGAGGTGGGAGAATCTCTTGAACCCGGGGAGGCAGAGGTTGCAGTGAGCTGAGATGGAGCCACTGCACCCCAGGCCAGGCAACAGAGCAAGACTCCATCCCCAAAAAAAAAAAAAGGTAGAACCTTGAGTCGTAGAACATTGAGTAGTGTCTTCACAGTTGCTGAGTAACTAAAATCATAAACAGATGTACTACTAAGGTGACTCATTAAGGTAATAGTACTAAATGCACTTTATCTAAATTTTGTCTCCTTGACAGTGTGTGTGTGTGTGTGTGTGTGGTTTTTTGTTTGTTTGTTTTTGAGATGGAGTCTCGCTCTGTTACACAAGCTGGGATGCAGTGGTGACCCGGTCTCACTTCACTGTGGCCTTCACCTCCCAGGTTTAAGCAATTCTCCTGCCTCAACCTCCCAAGTAGCTGGGATTACAGGTGTGCACCACCACACCTGGCTAATTTTTGTATTTTTAGTAGAGACAGGGTTTCACCATGTTGGTCAGGCTGGTGTCAAACTCGTGAGCTCAAACGATCTTCCTGCTTTGGCCTCTCAAAGTTCTGGGATTACACTGGAACGGAGCGTGCACCACCATGCTCAGCCTTTTCTCTCCATTTTAAGCCTACAGGGATTCCTATAACAAATAGGGCAGTCCTTTTCTAAATGCCAATTACTAGGCACTGTGCCAGGGTGCTTTATATTTCGTCTGTAATCCTCAAAACACCATGAGAAAGTTGTGTTTTCACAGTTTAAAAATGAGGAAACTGAGTCTCCATGCAGGTGAATAATTTACCAAAGATCATAGAATTAAAACTTTGAAGCAGTTCTCAGACTCCAAAACCTAGGCTCTTTTCACTGCTTAATGTCACAAAAAACCATAAGTGATCATTTTATGTGTAAATAAATGTTTAATGGCCATATTTTGTTCCTCCTCGTCATCCCTCCCAGCTCCAAATTATGTTTTCTTATTTCAGTGAAGAAAAAATGACTGCTGCCCGCATTAGAAAATGCCACAAGTGTGGGACTGGCCTCATCAAATCTGAAGGCTGCAACCGCATGTCTTGCCGCTGTGGTGCCCAGATGTGCTACCTCTGTCGAGTTTCTATCAATGGATATGACCATTTCTGCCAACATCCCCGCTCCCCAGGAGCCCCTTGCCAAGAGTGTTCAAGGTGCTCTCTCTGGACCGATCCCACTGTAAGTAGACACATGGCTGGCTATTGCTTTATAAGGATAAAATAGAAATATATTTTTATGACAAGTATTTTGAATATACATAACAAAATTTGACTTAGGAGAAGAATATAGGAAATTACATAGACTGATAACCAAAGAAAAAATTTGAGAAAGTAATTATTAGCTGCTACTCATGCTGCTCAAAGCAGCAGGCCCTAACAGTTTTGTAGGCAAATTCTTTTAATTCTTCAGGAAATAAAATTATTCTATGCCCTCTGAAATATTCCAGAGCAAAGTAAGGAAACTTATACATGTATCTGTTCAAAGCCAGCATAACACTGATTCCAAAGCCTGATGGAGATAGCCCTAACAAATAAAACTATAGATGTTCTTATGAGACTTACATATAATCTAGATTTTAAATTATCTAAATAAAATATTAGCAAATAGAAAGCATGACCAAGTGAGTTTGTTCCAGAAATGCAATGATGGTTTAATATTAACAACCTCTATTAACGTAAATCATTATATGGTATCTGTAGATGGTGAAAAGACATTTAAGAAATCAAATATTTCTTCTTGATTTAAGCTTTAAAAATACAGTATTACAAAGATGATTCCTTAATATTTTTAGACCCCAAATTTCAATACAGATGTTAGCATACATTTAGTAGTAAAATAAAGTCAAGTATAACATTATCAATCAGCAATCCTATGTTCTGAAACTGCTAGTCAGTGCACTTAGCTAAGAGAGTAAAAGGTGTAGTAGATACTGGAGACAGTCATAGCTAATGTTTATTGGGCACCTACCATGTGTCAGACACTGTTCTAAGTACTTTTATTTATAAGTGTTTTATATGTAAAGAAAGGAAAACTTGGCTGGGCGCAGTAGCTCGCGTCCGTAATCTCAGCACTTTGGGGAGGCCGAGGTGGGTGGATCACCTGATGTCGGAGTTCGAGACCAGCCTGGCCAACATGGCAAAGCCCTGTCTCTACTAAAAATACAAAAATTATCCAAGCATGGTGGCACGCCCCTGTAATCTCAGCTACTCACAAGGCTGAGGCACGAGAATCACTTTAACTGGGGAGGTAGAGCTTGCAGTGAGCCAAGATCATGCCACTGCGCTGCAGCCTGGGCAACAGCAAGAATCTGTCTCAAAAAAAAATATATCAATTCTTAAAATTATTTTAAACTAAAAACAAGCACAAGCACTGTTCAAAGCTGATCTGTAAGAATAACGATTTTTGTTGTTGTTGTTGAGACAGAGTCTTGCTCTGTCACCTAGGCTGGAGTGCAATGGTGTGATCTCAGCTCACTGCAACCTCCACCTCCCGGGTTCAAATGCTTCCTGATTCTCCTGCCTCAACCTCCCAAGTAGCTGGGACTACAGGCACATGCCACCACACCTGGCTAATTTTTGTATTTTCAGTAGAGATGGGGTTTCACCGTGTTGGCCAGACTGGTCTCGAACTCCAGAACTCAGATGATCCACCTGCCTCGGCCTCCCAAAGTGCTGGGATTACAGGCATGAGCCACCACACCTGGTCAGAATAATGTCATAATGCAAGAAGACATCTTTACCAAAAGGCGATTGCATGTGACAGTGAGCTCCCTGCTGACCTGGAGCGAGTGGACCAAGGCCACTAGGAGGCAGGCCTGGTGACACATGGCACTTCTCAGCTTTCACTGGGAAGAGTGAAGGGAGCCTCGGTAGTGTTTAGTGGAGAAACATTCCTGTCCTCTAAGAAAACATTCAGTATTACAGAGAGATCACTTCTATCCAAAGTCACCTAGAAATTTAATGCAATTCACATCTAAATTCAGTAGGATTTTTAAAAACGGACTTATTTTTAAAAACTGACTTATTTTGAAAATGAAACTGCTTTTTACTGTAAAGCTATTAATACACGTAGGTAAACATAATAATAGGCAAATAGATCAAAGGGACAAGATAGAGACCAGAAACAGAAATTAATGTGTGATTTTTTTAAATGCCATTTTAAATCACTAGAGAAATTATATAGGTGTATTTATCTGTTAATTCCTTCTTTTTTTTTTTTGAGACCATGTCTTGCTCTGTCGCCCAGGCTATAGTGCAGTGGCACGATCTTGGCTCACTGCAACCTCTACCTCCTGGGTTCAAGCGATTCTCCTGCCTCAGCCTCCTGAGTAGCTGGGATTGCAGGCACACACCACCACGCCCAGATAATTTTTGTATTTTTAGTAAAGACAGGGTTTCACCATGTTGGCCAGGCTGGTCTCAAACTCCTGACCTCGTGATCCACCTGCCTCGGCCTCCCAAAGTGCTAGGATTACTGCACCTAGCCTTTATCTGTTAACTCTTAATTGTGCAGTGTTGCCAGAATTAGTCTGAACAGAAAAGCCCCTGTCCTCATTGGGCTTATGGTCTAATACAATCTACAAGAATCTGTGGAGTATTTAATGCCATGTCAGAAGAACAGGTGATGCAGTAGAGAATGGTCGGGTGGGAGGAGGGAGGCCAGCTTTTAAATAGATGGGGGCTAGAGTGATTTGCAGTGCAACCTAGAGGAGGAGCAAGGCTGGCAAGGAAATCAAACACATAGGGCCTGTTTGGGGATCAGAAAGAAAGCAGGTGAGGTTTGTAGGTGGAGAGCCACAGGGACGTGACAGCCGTTGGCCCAGAGGCCGGCCTCAGGTCTGGAGTGTGATTAGAGCCATTTCAGGGCATTGTAGGGGGCTCTGTTTCCAAGGTCACTCTAGCTGCTACATGGAGGGAGAGAGGGCAGCATGAAGGGAATGGCTTCTGTAATCTTGGAGAAGAGAAGGTTTCTTGCATTACATCAAGAGAAGCATTACATCAAGGCCAGACTAAAAAACCATAAATTCTCACTGGCAAATGACATCATAAACAAAGATTAGGGACACATGAAAAACTGGGGGAAAGGGTCAGGCACAGTGGCTCATGCCTATGATGCCAACACTTTTGGAGGCCAAGGTGGGCAGATCGCGGGAGCCCAGGAATTCAAGACAAGCCTGGTTACCATAGCAAGACCCCATTTCATTTAAAACAAAAAAATTAAAGCTAGGCACAGTGTCTCATGCCTGTAATCCCAGCACTTTGGGAAGCCTAGGCGGGTGGATCACCTGAGGTCAGGAGTTCGAGATCAGCCTGACCAATATGGTAAAACCTGTCTCTACTAAAAATGTAAAAATTAGCCGGGCGTGGTGCTGCATACCTGTAATACCAGCTACTCAGGAGGCTGAGACAGAATTGCTTGAACCCAGGAGGCAGAGATTGCAATGAGCTGAGATTGCGCCACTATACTCCAGCCTGGGTGACAGTGTGAGACTCTCTGTCAAAAAAAAAAAAAAAAAGGTGGGGCCACATGTGGTGGCTCATGCCTGTAATCCCAGCACTTTGGGATCTCAAAAAAAAAGAAAAACAGGAGTGTATTTTTCCTCTGTGTGTAAGTACAGAGGTGAACAGCTCAGGGACGGTCTAGCACCTCTTATCTAGGATCCAGTTGCTTCCAGCATTCTATTCTGCCACCCCTAGATCACATGTGGTCATTGTCTAAAAAGGAGCTCTGGCTGATAAATCCACATTCCAAGCAGCAAAGGGGTGGAGTAAGGCTAAAGAGACTGCTTACCTATCTCTTAAGTAATGTTAGGCTTCCAGAAGCTGCAACAGGTCACTTCTTCTTCAGTCCTATCAGCCAGAACTTAATGACATGCTTCCCCAGCTGCAAGCAAGACAGGAAGTAGTAGCCATTACAGACCCAGCCAGAATGTGTGTGGAGGAAGATGTTATACTGAGGAGTCTCCCTATGGTCTATTCACCTCAACTCAAAAATGGACAGAGGAAGTTTAAAAAAAGAATTATAAGTAGGGAAAAAAGCTGCTTGCTGGCCAGGTGCAATGGCTCATGTCTGTAATCCCAGTGCTTTGGGAGGCCGAGGCAGGAGTATCACTTGCATCCTGGAGTTTAAGAATAGCCTGGGCAACATAGTGAGACCCCCGTCTTTACAAAATATCAAAAATTAGCCAGATTTGGTGGTGCTCGCCTGTCGTCATAGCTACTTGGGAGACCGAGGCAGGAGGATCATTTGAGCCTGGGAGGTCAAGGCTGCAGTGAGCCATGTTCGTGCCACTGCACTGCAGCCTGGGTGACAGAGCAAGACCCTGTCTCAAAAAAAAAAAAAAAAAAAGCTGCTTGCCTTTGTACCTGGCCACAATCTGGTGGAATTGACTAACAGCCACCCCAATAATCAAGTAAATGGAAATGAAAATAGCACCTGGCTGCTAGTAGGTAATTTTCAGATTTGTTGGCATCTCCTACACTGTAATTGGGCATAGTGGGCAGTTACGGTGTACAAATCAGAAGATGTAGTGTGTGTCCTTGATCTGGGAGTTCCACTTAATTAGAAAAGGTTATCCTCAGGAGACAGTTGGACAAGTTCACAAAGTTCTGTCTGCAACTGTTCACTGAGTTATTTAAAGTTGTATAAATTTAGCAACACCATTTAAATATCCCAAAAAATAGGAAATATGTCAATTTTTATATATGCTTACATTAGAATAGTACAAAAAGTAATTTTATATATATATGCACTTTAAAACATGGAGGAAAAGAACCATGGGAAAATTTTCACATAGAAAACAAACAGTGTGGATTGCTGGGGTCACAGACCCAAGTTACCACAGGGGCAGGTGGTAGCAGAAATGATGTCTGGATGGAGCACACTAGGCCTAGCAGGCAGGAAGGCATGGTGGGGACTGTGGCAAAGGAGAGGGTGTGGGGCCCAGCCAAGGGGCTGCTGCTCAGCCACTATAGGTTGTTGCTGGGAGGACCTCCCAGCCACTCGGGAGGCTGAAGCACAAGAATCACTTGAACCCAGGAGGCAGAGATTGTAGTGAGCCGAGATCACGCCACTGCACTCCAGCTGGGGCAACAGAGCAAGACTTGATCTCAAAGAAAGAAAAAGAAATGCGTAATTGGGCTGGGCGCAGTGGCTCATGCCTGTAATCCCAGCACTTCGGGAGCCCACGGCGGGCAGATCTCTTGAGTCTCAGGAGTTCAAGACCAGCCTTGGAAACATGGCAAAACTCCATTTCTACAAAAAATACAAAAGTTATCCAGGGGTAGTGGTGCACACCTGTTTTCCCAGCTCCTCCCCCAGCTGAAGTAAGAGGATTGCTTGCGCCGGGGAGGTTAGGGATGCAGTGAGCCCTGACTGTGCACTACACTCCTGCCTGGGTGACAGAGTGAGACCACGTCTTAAAAAAAAAAAAAAAAAAGGGAAAGACATGTATAATCCTGAGAGCTACTCATGGTTTTGAAAAGATGTGAGTCCTCTGTGGTAACCGGGTGTTCTCCATTTCAGGAACGTTTTATCATGGAACAAGCTCCTCACTGGGTGGGAAGCTGGAATAAGGGACTCCTAAAAGTCACTCAGATTACAAAGCTTGTGACCCAATGAAGCCTTTAGCTAGCCTGCCCTCCTCTCACTGAGGAGATGTGTAGAAGAAAGGGAGGCTTTTTGTACATAGAAAGCCAAGCCAGAGTCATCCTTCTTTTGCTGGGTGATCTGGAGGTGCAGCCACAGTGGGAAGCGCTCACCAGGCAGGCTGTGCCCCTTTGTGACAGACATTCCCAGGCACAGCCCTTCTGCTGACTCACCTCCTCAGTGCCTCCCCCACCCCCCACAGCTAGCACAGTGGGAGGCAACCATCTCTAGGAACTTCATGAATCCTGCAAAAAATAATTTTTTTTTTTCAGCTGGAACTCTGAAGAGCTCCACAGGCAGTATTTTATCTCTAGAGACAAAGGGCAGAGTGGGAGTTAGCGTGAGGGCGGGTGTTAACAGTCTGGCCTATTCTCAGCGCCGTTTTTCTTTCTTCTCCTCCTTGTTCTGTGTCTTCTGCTGCCTCCTCCCATGCCTGGGATTGATGGTGTGGGTTTCTCATGTGCTGTTTCCTTGTTTGGGTGCCATCGCATGCACTGACTTGTTTTCTCGTTGGATCGTCATTTTCTAACCTGAGAAAGGTTCTAGATTTGCTTAAAATAAAGTTTGAAAGGAAGGTCAGGCAAATACAAATCCCTCCAATTTCCTCTGGTAGCCACAGCTGGAGATTCTGTTCCATTTGTCCCGTTCCCATCAAAACAGCAATCAGCCCCGTTTCCTTGATTCTCACCAGGAGACCGATCCAATTCCAACCCAGCATCTGTTGGGGCTTCTGAGAACACAAAGCCATTCAGAAGTTCAGTGAAACAAAGCATGCACTGTCACACAAGCCTGTTCTCCGGCTTAATTAACCAGCAGGGCCAGGAAGAATCTCTTATTTGTCAGTAAGGGAGTTGTCCCCTCATGGTTTTGGAGGGAAGTTGAGTTTTCATCGTTAATGACTAGGGATTGCTTGGGAACCTGAACTACCACTCCACATTAAGAGCTCAAGTGGTGAACAGTAACTTTCTTTCCCTGTTAGTTATCAAAATGAAGCCAAAAGCATTCAACTAAGAGTCTTATAAAGAAGATGTCTTTTTTAGGAAGCAAAAAAACCAGAAGCAAACAGTCACAGCAAACCACAGTTTTCTGGATTAGGGAGCAGAGTGGAAAGCCAGCTCTTGACAAATAAGTGAACAGATGTTATTTTGCAGTAGGGGAAGAGTGATCCTGGGACTTTACTGAACATGAATGTACTGACTGGTCCTTGCTTGGCCACAGGAGTGGTAGCGCGAATTGTGAGAGGAGCAGGCACCTGGCAGTCTGGATTCGAGACTATGGCAAAACTCAAAACAGCATGTTCTCTTTCAATACAAAACAAAGTCCATGTTTGTCTTGGGTTTTGGCTACGAGAAACTACAGAGAATTGTTTTCTACAATGTCTTTGTCTTTTGAATATAAGAGTTTGAAACCTGCCCAGTTCAAATAAAACCCTAGGACTCTTACAGCCAGTTTAGTTTGGTACAATTATTGCCTAACCATTTGGTTAAGACATACTAATTTTTCCAAACCAACAGTGGACTGAGCCTAACATTTCTGGATGTTAATACATTCAGTTCTGTAGCAGTGCTCGAAGGCAGATGTATCATCCTAGTTTTACAGATGAAGGAACTTGCTTAAGACTGTGGCCAGTAAATGGTAGCCTAGGTTTTCACCCAGGTCATTTGTCCTCAGCTTGTTTCTAGACCTGCCTTCTCCCCTCAGGCCAGCGCAGCATCTCCCTGGTGGGTCAGGCGTGTAGAAAGTCCTGGGGACCTTTGGGGCCCTGGCTTAAGTGGCGGGGGAAGGATGTGAATGTTGTCAGAATTAGGGAGGAAGGCTATGAAAGGGAGGATTGATGAGGACATGCAGAAACCTGGTAAGGAAAGGTATTTTAGACTTTTAGGTTGGAAACTGATTTTTGGCTTCAGAATTTTTCCCTTAACCTTCAAAATTTACTTCTACAAAAGAATAAAGTGAGCCCCCAGGTTGTCCCATCACCCAGCTTCCGCAGCTGGCCTTGGCTTGTTATTTCTCGTCACTGTCACAAATACCATTGTGTGTTTAAAAAAAAAAAAAAAGTGAGTGGGTGGGTGTGATCATTAATCTGTCATCAAAACTGACCTCAGTTTCTTCATCTTCCTCTTAGTAGCCACACAGCCAACACCATGTGAGCGTGCTATGCAGTGTGATTTTTACTGCATGGGGCCAGGAGGCACTGCTTTCCTACTTTGCAGATGACAGAGATGATGTGTAGGTCACTAGCCGAGGATCCCCCAGCTTGGTAAAACCAGGATATGAGCCCAGGTCTTCTGACCAATGTCTGGCTCTTTCAACAAATACATGGTCGTTAGGTGCCCATAGGGTCCCTGAGCCCCATGAACCAGGTAGGCCTTGCAGAGGGGTGGGGACCTTGCTGGACTCCTTCCCCATGGATGAACGAAGCTGCAAATAGTAGAAAGGGGCCCTGGCAGTTTTGCCACCCCAACAGTGTCCCAGATAGGGTTTCGATGTCACTGAGGGCTTTCCCAAGCAGGGCAGCACAGTCCAGTACACACAGCCTGTTGGTGCTTGTTACTACATGTCGTCTTCAGCAGACCCAACAGGCCCCTGGGTGAGCACTTGACCCTGACAGGACTTAAAACATGGCCACAGTCTGCCCCCACCTCCATGTTCTTGTTGGGGAGGTGCTCCAGATAGTGGTATTTGGGTGTCGGGCCTCTCTGACCTGAGGAGGTGGCTGCAGAAGCCAGGGCCAGCCCTGAGCCCATGAAGTCTCTACTCCTCCCAAGCACACTGTCCTGCCTCCCCGCCCTTCCCAGCCACAGCTGCACAGCATGTGCTGCTCCAAGCTCCGCTGCTCCCTCCCCCAACTTCCTGTTGCTGGGGACAGCAAGGGGTGGGGGCTAAGGGTCTGCTGTTGCTCAGGCGATCTGTGGCTGATTTGGGAATAATTTGAAACTAAATCTTCAGCTCTTTGGAAGCCTTTCATGAAATCATTGCAAGTTTATTAACAACAGCTGTGGCCACACATGACCTGGATCCCCGCCCCAACCCACCCCCAGAATCTCAGAGGGGAAGTAGCAGTCGAGACTTGCAATTCCCAGTCACCTTTCTAAGGGGAGGAAAAGTACAATGAAGAAGAAAAGCCACCTATTCTTCCCCCATGGTCACAAGAGGCTGACCAGCAGGCACATGGACAGCCAGCCCTGGTAACCAGAAGTGTTGAAAAAACAGGCTCAAAAGGATCGTAAAGGCTTTGGCAAGAACAGTTTTGTGCCAAGCGCTCAAACAGCTATTTTGGGAACTGTCAGCCTGTAGCTGGTGATTACGGTTCATATCTGATTTGTGAAAATAAATCGAATCTTTTCCCCTTTTTAATCACTCATAGTTTCTCTTTCTTCGTTTTCTCCTGTCTATACCATTGTGCGTGGACAGAACTGTGGGGCTTAGTTGTTGAGGGACAAGCTAAGGGAGGATTTTTGTGTGTGTTTTGTTTCTCTCTTCTTAATTAAAACCTCTCTGGTAAATTCTACCTCACTTCCCATCTTCAACTGCAGCAAGTTTCTGGAGAGGCTGGGTCCTCGCCATCCCCCCAGACTCTTGCTGTGTCTTCCTCCCCTCCCCACCCACCCTACCTGCATGCAGCAGGCAGCAAGCCAGAGTCTTCTGTGTTGGGCTTAGTGCTTTCTGCACCCTGCTGAGCTCAAAGGAATTCAAGGAAAGGAAACAAACCTTCTCCCTCCCTATTAAGCAATCTGCTTATGTCTTGTCTTGTCTTTTTTTTTTTTTTTTTTGAGAGGGAGTCTCGCTCTGTCGCCCAGGCTGGCCCAGCTAATTTTCGTATTTTGGTGGAGACAGGGTTTCACCATGTTGATCAGACTGATCTCGCGCTCCTGACCTCAAATGATCCACCTGCTTAGGCCTCCCAAATTGCTGGGATTACAGGCATGAGCCACCACGCCTGGCCTTATTTCTTTTTTTTAAGTGCTCTTCCAGCCGGGCCTGGTGGCTCATGCCTGTAAACCCAGCACTTTGGGAGGCCGAGGCGGATGGAGGCCAATATGGTGAAACCCCTTCTACTTAAAACTACAAAAATGCCGGGCGCGGTGGCTCAAGTCTGTAATCTCAGCACTTTGGGAGGCCGAGACGGGCGGATCACAAGGTCAGGAGATCGAGACCATCCTGGCTAAAACGGTGAAACCCCGTCTCTACTAAAAAATACAAAAAAAAACTAGCCGGGCGACGTGGCGGGCGCCTGTAGTCCCAGCTACTCGGGAGGCTGAGGCAGGAGAATGGCGTGAACCCAGGAGGCGGAGCTTGCAGTGAGCCGAGATCCGGCCACTGCACTGCAGCCTGGACGACAGAGCGAGACTCCGTCTCAAAAAAAAAAAAAAAAAAAAAACCTACAAAAATTAGCCAGGCATGGGGCGGGCACCTATACTCCCAGCTACTTGGGAGGCTGAGGCAGGAGAATCACTTGAACCCGGGAGGCAGAAGTTGCAGTGAGCAGAGATAGTGCCACTGCACTCCAATCTCGGGGATAGAGCAAGACTGTGTCTCAAAAAAAAAAAAAAAAAATTGCTCTTCCAGTTCCGCTGGGTAGGTGAGACTCCATTTCACTCTCTGCTTTGACGTTTGTCCTCGACACTGCATTTGGGGTGTGCTGCCCACTATGGTGCCATTCGTGTGCTTCCTCATGGTACTTATTGGATTCTCCTGTGGTCCATAGGTATACCTTCTGGAGTAGCCATGGGCAGCGATGGGATGCTGGGGTGTTTTTTTTGAGACTAAGTTTTGCTCATGTCACCCAGGCTGGAATGCGGTGGTGTGATCTTGGCTCACTGCAACCTGTGCCTCCCGGGTTCAAGTGATTCTGCTGCCTCAGCCTCACAAGTAGCTGGAACTACAGGCGCCTACCACCACACCTGGCTAATTTTTGTATTTTTAGTAGAGATGGGGTTTCGCCACGTTGGCCAAGCTGGTCTCGAACTCTTGACCTCAGGTGATTAGAGGGCTCACTTCTACCCTGGCCTGACGCATCATTACGCTTATTCTTTTGAGGCCCTGCTGATTCAGGGACAGCTTGGTCGCTGATCACCATCCACTCCCTCTCGCCTCAGGCTGGCCTTGCTCATCAGAAAGGAGCTGTGCTGAGGATTCGTTTGAAAGTTTTCACTGGGATTAGGAGGGGCTAGAAGGAGGGCAGAGAGAGAACTCATCCAGGCCAGCGGGGTCCTTCTTAAGGCCTGTGCCAGAAGCCAAGGATGAGGTAGAGAGGCTACAGCACTTGGGGGAATGTACCATGGTCAGTCATGGGGTCCGTGGCAGCGAGTACAGACACAGCCAGCAGCCCCTGCTGCCCCCAGTGGCCAGGGCAAACAGCATGAACAGGAACTCAAACAGAGGTTCAGGTGAACCTCTATAGACGCTTGTCCAGGGTGAGCCCACCAACCCAGCCTGAGTCACACAGAGTTGGGAACTGCCGGCCAGCCTGGGAACCTACAAGTCCAGACCTCCTGCCCTGGCCTCAGCACACTGCCCACGTTGGTGGTCCAGCCACTCTCTGCATCTTCTGAGCCTCGGGGTCCTCTTGTGAAATCCTTTTTTTTTTTTTTTGAGACGGAGTCTTGCTCTGTCACCCGGGCTGGAGTGCAGTGGCCGAATGTCAGCTCACTGCAAGCTCCGCCTCCCGGGTTTACGCCATTCTCTTGCCTCAGCCTCCCGAGTAGCTGGGACTACAGGCGCCCGCCACCTCGCCCGGCTAATTTTTTGTATTTTTAGTAGAGACGGGGTTTCACCGTGTTAGCCAGGATGGTCTCGATCTCCTGACCTTGTGATCCGCCCATCTCGGCCTCCCAAAGTGCTGGGATTACAGGCTTGAGCCACCGCGCCCGGCCAAAATCCTTACCAGCCTCTTGTGGAGAGGGGGTGTGAAGTAAGCAATCTGTACGAGGCAGCAGGACCTCATGGGGACAGAGCGCGACCTTCTACAATGGAATCTCAGTGGGCTTGACAGTGAGGTGTGGATATAAAAGCAGCCAAGGGGAAGGATATCAGAATGTTCCCAGGATTGATCTCTGGTGAGGAATTTTGGGTGATTTTAGCTGTGGTGTTTTGTTCAACGTTTCCCAGGATTGTTTTAATCAGTATGTATAAGGAAAGGAAATAATGGCATTTTTTTTTTATGTTGATGAGAACCAAATCCCTGAGTTTTTTTGTGACAAGAAGAGGACAGAAAATTTCATGGGACCCTCATGGGATTCAAGTAATTTGGTAGCATCAGGAGAAAACATGTCAGGCAAGGAAATCTTGAAGCATTTGTTTCCGCCTTTGAGATGGACCAAAACCAGTGAGCTGAGAACAGCACCTGGTCAGAGGCCACTGGAGACCAGTGACCCAGGGAGGCATTACAGCTGCTTGCCTCAGTGCTGGGCCCCCATGTGCCGCTTAGATTTCTGGCTCAAGAAATGAGGTTTATGGGCTTTCCCAAGCTACCCACTCCCGCTCTGGGCAAGAGGAATCTACTGGCTTTTATCCCAAAGGCCAAGTGCCAGGGACCAGAGGCCGACAAGTGGGCCGTTTCAGGGGATGGCACATGCACTTCTGGGTAAGCTGAGCATGAGAAAAGGAGGATTGTTCCCTAAAAATTTCCAAAACACATAGCCCCTTGCTCTGCTTTTTGGCTGTTTGTTTCCTTGAGTAGAAGTGTTTTATTTTGTTTTGCCCTATTATGTCTTGTAAGGGGAGAAAGGAGGTTTTAGAATCCTGCCCTTCTCAGAAGGAGCCCTCTTATGTTTCTGTGCTCTTTCTGGAATAAAGCACACCTTAGAACAGTTGCCTCTGACACATGCACCCAGCCTAACAGCAGTGTTCTCAGGACCCCAGTCAGGTTTGCCAGAAGTTCCGATTCAGAAACCCGGGGGTTTATGTGGTTAACAGCTCAGGCTTTGAGACTAGACTGCCTGGATCACAACCTGGTTGTGCCAGGGTTTCCTCATCTGCAATGTGGCAATCAGTTCGTAGCACCTGACTCAGGGAGCTGTGGTGAAATTGGGGTCCATGTGAGGTGTGTAGACAGGGACTGGTGCATAGTAAGCTCTCAGTGCATGTTAATTACTGTTGTTGTTACTGTGCTTGGCACTTTGTAAGAGTGATCGGATCAGGTGCCGTGGTTCACACCTATAATCCCTGCACTTTGGGAGGCGGAGGTGGAAGGATTGCTTGAGGCCAGGAGTTTGAGACCTGCCTGGGCAACACAGAACTCCCCCTCCCCCACCGTCTCTATAAGAAAAATTAAAAATTAGCTGGGCATGATGATACATACTTGTAGTCCCACCTACTCAGGAGCCTGAGGTGAGAAGATCACTTGAGCCCAGGAGTTCAAGGTTGCAGTGAGCTATAATCACGCTACTACACTCCAGCCTGGGCTGAGCAAGACCCTGTCTCAAGAAAAAAAAAAAAGTAAGAAATGATTTGCTTCTCACCCTAACCTGTTTTAGAAAGGAGTGGGTTCCGGGTTAGGTAGTGGGGATAGAGCTGCATATACACTCAAGCCAGATCTTGAGCCCCAGAGTTGTAGTTCTTCCTGTGATGCCAGCAGCCTCTCTTGAAGAAGCCAGCAGTGCTTGTTTTTTTTTGTTTGTTTGTTTGTTTTGAGACGGAGTCTTGCTCTGTCGCCCAGGCTGGAGTGCAGTGGTGCGATCTCGGCTCACTGCAAGCTCCGCCTCCCGGGTTCACGCCATTCTCCTGCCTCAGCCTCCCGAGAAGCTGGGACTACAGGTGCCCGCCACTATGCCCGGCTAATTTTTTTGTATATTTAGTAGAGACAGTGTTTCACCGCATTCACCAAGATGGTCTCGATCTCCTGACCTCGTGATCCGCCCGCCTCGGCCTCCCAAAGTGCTGGGATTACAGGCGTGAGCCACCGCGCCTGGCCGCCAGCAGTGCTTTAAAATGAATTCATCCTGCCATCCAGGCAGCTCTACCACCAGGGTTTCCTGTTTGTGACAGCCCCAGAGAGGGCAGGGCAGTTGTACTGTGATCCAGCTCAGCCCCCGGCGCCTCATCATCGTCTTTCCCCTCTCCCAGCAGCCTAAGTGTGTCCTAGATTTGCAGCGTGGCCTTTTTCCAAGTGTCCTCTTCACAGGCTGGTGATGCTCGGATGCCTGGAATGTTTCCTGAGGGACTGACTCCAGAAAGGACTCAATATCCCATCTGTCACTTAGCCCAAGCCCAAGAAGTATCTGATGAGGGACTAGGCCTCATGGTTAACCTCAAAATGAATCCTAAACCTGCCCTCCCTCTTTTCTTTTTTTTTTTTTTTTTTTTTTTTTTTTGAGATGGAGTCTCGCTCTGTCGCCCAGGCTGGAGTGCAGTGGGACTATCTCGGGTCACTGCAAGCTCCGCCTCCCGGCGGAGTGTTCAAGTGTTTCTCCTGCCTCAGCCTCCCAAATAATTGGGATTACAGATGCGTGCCACTGCGCCTAGGTAATTTTTGTATTTTTGATAGAGACAGGTTTTTACCATGTTGGCCAGGCTGGTCTCAAACTCCTGACCTCATGATCCACCCGCCTCGGCCTCCCAAAGTGCTGGGATGACAGGCGTGAGCCACTGCTTCTGGACCCTCCGTCTTTTTAATTGTGGTGAAACATAAGATAAAACTTGCCATTTTTTAAGTTTACAATTCAGTTGTCTTCACTTTTTTTTTCCTGAGGTAGGATCTTCCCCTGTTGCCCAGGCTGGAGTAAAATAGTGCAGTCATAGCTCACTGCAGCCTCAACCTCTTGGGCTCAAGTGATCCTCTCACCTCAGCCCCCCAGATAGCTGGGATTATAAGCATATGCTACATCTAGCTAATTTTTAAAATTTTGTAGAGCTGGGTTCTCATTCTGTTGCTCTTGCTGGTCTGAAAATCCTGGCCTCAAGCAATGCTGCTGCCTCAGCCTCCCAAAGCACTAGGATTGTCTTCACTTTTTTTTTTTTTTTGAAACAGAGTCTTGCTCTGTTGCCCACACTGGAGTGCGGTGGCGCCATCTCTGCTCGCTGCAACCTCCACCTGCGGCTTCAAGCAATTCTGCCTCAGCTTCTCGAGTAGCTGGGATTACAGGCACGTGCCACCACACCTAGTTAATTTTTTGTATTTTTAGTAGAGATGAAGTTTTGCCGTGTTAGCTACACTGGTCTCTCAACTCCTGGCCTCAAGTGATACCCCCACCTCGACCTCCCAAAATGCTGGGATTACAGGCATGAGCCAACTGCATCTGGCCTGTCTTTACTCTTGAGGAATTTCAGATGCGTCAGAGAAACTGATTGTGGAAGGAGCTTCCACCCCAAATTAAGAAAGAAATCTTCCAGCTGGGTGTGGTGGCTCATGCCTGTAATCCCAGCATTTTGGGGAGACCAAGGTTGGGTGCATCACTTGAGTCCAGGAGTTTAAGACTAGCCTGAGCAACATGGTGAAACCCCATTTCTACCAAAAAAAAAACAGTTACGCCGGGCACGCTGGCTCACGCCTGTAATCCCAGCACTTTGAGCGGCTGAGGCAGGCAGATCATGAGGCCAGGAAATCGAGACCATCCTGGCTAACACAGTGAAACCCCATCTCTACTAAAAATACAAAAAAAATTAGCCGAGCATGGTGGCGGGCGCCTGTAGTCCCAGCTACTCAGGAGGCTGAGGCAGGAGAATAGTGTGAACCTGGGAGGCAGAGGTAGCAGTGAGCCGAGATCGCACTGCAGCACTCCAGCCTGGGCGACAGAGCGAGACTCTGTCTCAAAAAAAAAAAAAAAAAGTCGGATGTAGTGGTGGGTGCCTGTAGGCTGAGCTACTGAGAGGCTGAGGCTGGAAGATCTCTTGAGCCCAGGAGGTGGAGGCTGCACTGAGCTATAATGGTGCCACTGCACTCCAGCCTGGACAGTAGAGGAAGACACTGTCTCAAAAAAAGGAAAGAAATCTTCCCCTTAGAGTCTAACATATTAGCTAAAAGTGTAACTTTTTTCTTTTTTTTTAAAAAAAAAAAACTTTGTTTTATTAAAGTTACTAAGCACAGTGTCCTGTGGCTCTAGCCAATTGGAGACAGTTGAAATCTGAAACAAGCCATATCTAGGTATAACTGACAGTTGGCTCATGATTTATGGTAAAATTGCAGATCATCGTAGCTGAGTGCCACCATTTTGGGTGAAATACAAACCCCAGACTGTCTTTAGACTCTTAAGGGCTTGACTCCCAAGACGGGACTCAAGGACAAAGGGTCTTGATTCCACTTGTCAATCAGGAGAGTGATCAGAACAGAGGGAGGGATCGGAAGAAAAGCTCCGGGGTGGCTGTCTTAGGAGGGTGAGGATGCAGCGTTTATTTCCTTGGGACTCTAAGGCTCCCTCTTCCTCTCCAAGAAGAATTCTGAATGGCAGGCTGGGAAGATTCTATCTGCACTGTCCTCCAGACCCAGCCGATCTGTATCAGAAACCTGGGCTTGTGCTCCTATGCAGGTGCCTCAGGAGGGAGTTCTGAAATAGGATTTATTCAGGAGCACTGGGATTTTTTTTTTTTTTTTTTTTGAGACAGAGTCTCGCTGTGTCGCCCAGGCTGGAGTGCAGTGGCCGGATCTCAGCTCACTGCAAGCTCCGCCTCCCGGGTTCAGGCCATTCTCCTGCCTCAGCCTCCCGAGTAGCTGGGACTACAGGCGCCCGCCACCTCACCCGGCTAGTTTTTTTTGTACTTTTTAGTAGAGACGGGGTTTCACCGTGTTAGCCAGGATGGTCTCGATCTCCTGACCTCGTGATCCGCCCGTCTCGGCCTCCCAAAGTGCTGAGATTACAGGCTTGAGCCACCGCGCCCGGCCAGGAGCACTGGGATTTATCACAGAAGCTTAGTGATAAAAATCAGGCAGTGGCCTACATGCTCTCAGCCTCAGCAGTGCCACAGGGGGCCAGAGCTCTTCTACCCAAAAGAGAGCCTCGCTTGTCCATCCTGTTTTATCAGGGGAGAGTCTGAGGAAAAAAAGAGGGTTAGTGCTTAGTCTTTTTTTTTTTTTTTTTTTTTTTTTAAGGCGGACTCTCCCTCTGTCACCCAGGCTGGAGTGCAGTGGCGTGGTTTCGGCTCACTGCAACCTCTGCCTCCCAGGTTCAAGCGATTCTCCTGCCACAGCCTCCCAAGTAGCTGGGACTACAGGCGCGTGCCACCACTCTCCCCTGATTTTTTGTATTTTTAGTAGAGATGGGGTTTCACTGTGTTAGCCAGGATAATCTCGATCTCCTGACTTCGTGATCCGCCTGCCTTAGCCTCCCAAAGTGCTGGGATTACAGGCGTGAGCCACCAAGTGTCTAGTCTTTAATGCTGTGAAATTGCCACTTCTATCCATGTGGAATTCCGGAGAGGGGTGCTGGCTAGAACAGTGCTCATAGCAGAGACGTGAGGCCCTGACAAGGAGGGCCAGGGCTGCCACACTCCTCACTGTGTCTGCAGCGTGCAGCACGGTCCTGACTGGTGTGGGTGCCCTGTATGGGGCAGGGACACCTTCAGGATGTCTTTTCTGTGGATTTCCTCCAGAAGGACCATTGAATGGCCCGATGTGTGCATTTGTCCCAGTTCACCGCCAACTAGCCATAACATTGAACAAGGTACTTTCTCAGGGACCTCAGTTTCTGTGCTACAGAGGTTGGAATGGATGATTCCTAAGGTACCTCCTTGTGCCATGGAAGGCCGTAAGTGTCCCTGGGGGACTGATGGTGTAACTGCATCGAGGAGATGCAGCAGAGGCTGGGGTGAGGCTGAGTGGTGGTTGTGCAGTCCTGTTGGTTGTGATTAATAACGGACCAGAGTCAGGACCCCTGAAAGAAACAGTGTGGGTGTCTCCCAGTGTGCACCACTTCTTTATGAAACTTCTCAACTTTTAGAACTCTCTACCTGTCATTTTTCAGTTTTCCTGTGTCCTAATCATGACCGTTTACTTTGGGCTACATCCTTTACATACTTGAACTCATTCAGTCCTTGACAAAGCAGCCCATTTACAGATGAGCTGCCTAGACGCAGGGATACTCAGGAACCTGCCGACCTCACTTAGCTAAGAGGTGTAGGCCCACGGCTCTCCTGCTGCGCAATTTTCTTTCTTTTTTCTTTCTTTCTTTTTTTTTGACACGGGTTTTACTCTGTCACCCAGAGTGGAGTATGGAGTGCAGTGGCACGATCACTCCCGAGTAGCTGGGACTACAGGCTCGCACCACCATGCCTGGCTAATTTTTGTATGTTTTGTAGAGATGGGATCTCGCTTTATTGCCCGGGCTAGTCTCAAATTCCTGGGCTCAAGTGATCCTGCCACCAGTTTTCTGGATCACTTCCCTTAATTTGTTGGGGGGTCTTTGTTCGTTTGTTTTTTAATCTTTTTTCCTAGGCCTGCCGCTGGCTCCAAAATGAAGAGGCTTGCCAGCTCCCAGTCTAGAGAGTTGATAGAATCTATCTTGATATTCACATGGAGGCCTTCAAACTGCCCACCCAACCCTCTTGAGTTACGGAAGCCCTTCATGTTGACTCGCTTAGTGATTATGTTGAGGGTAGTAAGTTCCCCCTTGTGAAGTGTTCACAAAGAGACTAGATGACCTCGTCTTGGGGTTTTGATAGAGAATTCTTACATGTTAACCCCGGAGAGAGACAGCTTCCTCAGGATTCCTTCTAGACGATTCTATGGTGTGCTTGGACACTTCGCAACTGTTGATATGCATGATGGGAACTTGACCTTTGTTACCTCTCCTCTCTTCACACCTTGCTCAGAACACCTGGCCAGGCAGCAGCAAGGAGGCTGCTTCTGCTGAAAACATACTTGAGTATCTTAATGTCCAAGTGTCAGAGTTGGAAAGAAGCTTGTGAGACCTTTTAGTCCAACCCATCACTTGGCATCTGAGGCCTAGAGAATGTAGGAGAATTGAATAGTGTCATCCACATTGCAGACAGAGCCAGTCTCCGGGGACTCTAAGAATCTTTCATCCACCAAACCAAGGGAATGTGTTATCTAATTACTTACTCATTCTATCTGCCTTTGTTTCATTGTTGATCTGAAGTTTAACCAGTAAACTTAGATCAGTGTCTAGCACAGAGTAGGCATTCAGTACACCTTTAGTGAAGGAAATTGCTAACTTCAGAACCCTTGAGGTTCACAAACAATTGTGTGTGGGGAGATCACTGATTTCTGTCTCGGCTGTGACATTAATAACCTAGTAAGTAAACCTGCAAACTGTCCGTTGCTTAGCCCTCATGGAACTGCCATCTTCCTGCAGGCCACGGATTGTGTTCCTTCCAGTTGCTGCTCTGGGTGTCATCAGATCGGCATGAAAAAATCCAGAGTGGTCATTATTAATATTTCATCCCAAAGCAAAGAAATTGGCCATATGGTTAGGCTCTGAAGCCGTGTCTAGGAAAATAAATGTGCTTTCATTAGACTGCTTGCGTTTTGGGGACTTGCTAATCCCCTCACAATATCAGGGACCACCATCCCTCTCCTTCCTTCTCCTTCCTTCTGCCCAGCTCGGCTGCTGTCAACTCCTGGAGGACCCCAGGGAACAGAGCCCCTCCTATAGTCAGCCCTCTCTTTCCTGCGTGCTGAGCTGGCAGTTGGTGTTTGGGGTTTGCCACGGTGTTCCCACTCTGCTTCTTGTGAGCCTCAGCCCTCTCGGGGCCACACCTTAGACCCTCAGCCCTGCAGCCAGCCAGGAAAGATGGGCACCCACTTGGTGGGTTTTTTCAATCCACTTAGTCTTTTTTCAGTCCCACAAACTGAAAGGCTGCTTTGTGGGTCACTGAGGAGAGGGGTTAAGGTCAGCAGCACTCATGAAGCAGGCATCACGGGTGGTCTGTCCTGGGGCAACAGCCCGGTCCTCCCACCATGGTGTCTGCTGGCAGGTGGGGGTGTGGGATCTGCATATGGCAAAAACCCAACCTCCGGGGCTTGCCCAGGGTGGCCCCTCAGTTTCCCAGCACAGCTTCCATGTCTGCCTGCACTCACAGTGCCTCTCAGTTCCTGTCTTGTATAACCCAAGTGTGAATTGTGTTTGTCATTTCGGGCCTACCAAGCATGGAATTTGGGAGAAGAGACAGCAAGATCAGAGGGGGACCATCCTCCCCAAGGCCTGGCCCAGGAACCCAGGCCAGCCTTGGGGCTAGGCAGGGCCCGACTGGACATTTGTCCATCTCAATTGAGGACATCTGCAAGACTTCTCCAGGCTCTGCAGACAGGCTGCCATGCCCAGCGCTTGTGGACTTGGGATCTGAAACTTCTCAGGCTCTGCCCACTCAGACCCAGCCATCTCCAAACCCTTCTCATATCCACCACGTGCACGCAGTTGTTCAGTGCATGGAGGCCCTCCACCCTCCCCCACCTCACCAGGCAGCTGCCTGCCATGCTCAGACCCCTCTGCCCAGCCTTGTGGATGGCCTCCTCGTTAACGCCATCAGGCTGATGAAGGAAAGAGGCGCTCAGAGAAATGGGAAGGAACGGTGTGCAGCCCAGGCCTCAGTGGCCAGCAGCAGGCTTCGAGCTTGTTCCATGGCCACCAGGAACAGGCGGCCTCCCCTCTGTCGCATGGGGTCTCAGCACTGCATGAAGCTGCAGGCTCATCCTTGTCATTGCTTGCATTTTAGGAAGATGATGAGAAGCTTATTGAGGAAATTCAGAAGGAGGCTGAAGAGGAACAGAAAAGAAAGAATGGAGGCAAGTGCCCCTCCCCAGGCCCCCAGGACAGAGCAGCAGCCCCGCCCTGCAGCACAGCACTGCCGAGGGAGCAGAGGACCACAGGCCATGTGGGCTCCTGCTGGCCTCCCTGGGTGTCCTAGCACTCAACCCAGCACGGGAGAGGAGGGGGTGCTGTCCCTCAGGTGGCAATAGACCTGACTCCACCCACGCAGCCACATCTCAGGCCTATGGAAAGGCCCTCAAAGCCTTCAGTATAGTTTTGGCATCTCCTTGATGGTGAGGAAGTCCCAGGGGATGGGTTTGCTCTCTGGAATCAAACAAGCCACACCTGGCTAAAGAAAAAGTAGGCCCAGCTGACGCTTCCGAGGCTAAAAAGCAGTGAAGCCAGACGTGTTGGCACACGTCTGTGATCCCAGCTCCTCAGGAGGCAGAGATGGGAGGATCACTTGAGCCTAGGTGTTTGGGGCTAGCCTGGGCAAAATAGCAAGACCCCATCTGTTTTTCCTTTACAAAAAAAAAAAAAGGGCTAAGTGCAGTGGCTCACAACTGCAATCCCAGCACTCCGGGAAGGTGAGGCAGGTGGATCACTTGAGCCCAGGAGTTTGCGACCAGCCTGGGCAACATGGCAAAACCCCATCTATTTAGAAAAAAAAGAAAAAAAATGAAAATGTAACTTGAGTCACTGAGGTGGCCCATCAAGGCCCTGTCTCTGAAGGATGCCTTGCTGACCTGGGTGGATGGACATGCCACCTTCCAAGGTGCCACTATAGAGCAAGACACCAGGGGAAGTGCAGATTTGTCCTTGGTTTCTTGTAGTGGCATTTGAGGGGTGTCCACGTTTTGTGCTTTGATCAACATGTGGAGCCACTCCTGTGTCCAGAGGTTGCTGCCCTGGTCCCAGGCTAGATTCCATTGAGGTTGGTTTAATGTTTCTCTCCACTAATCCCCATATCCCTTTCAGAGAACACCTTCAAACGCATTGGACCCCCGCTGGAGAAGCCCGTGGAGAAGGTGCAGAGGGTGGAGGCCCTCCCGAGGCCTGTTCCGCAGAACCTGCCACAGCCACAGATGCCGCCCTACGCCTTTGTGCACCCACCCTTCCCCCTGCCTCCCGTGCGACCTGTGTTCAACAACTTCCCTCTCAACATGGGGCCTATCCCAGCCCCGTACGTGCCCCCTCTGCCCAACGTGCGGGTCAACTATGACTTCGGTCCCGTCCACATGCCCCTAGAACACAACCTGCCCATGCACTTTGGCCCCCAGCCGCGGCATCGCTTCTGATGGCCCCGAACCCCCATTGAGCAGCACAGAGCCCTTTTGGGGTGGGAGTGTGTATGGAGAACCCTCCCCCACCCCTCCCCCAAGGCTGGTGGCTGTGCCATTGCATCTTAGATCAGGTTGAAGGGTAGGCTGGTTTTCTTCCCACCCCTTTCCCAGAAGGGCCACTGCTCCCAGAAGAGTGGTCACAGCTGGTGGGCCTCTGGGGGCCTGCATGGGATTGGTCTGGCTCCCACTGGGCAGAGTTAAAAGGGCCTTGAGGCCCTTCCGGAAGAGTTCTGCCATCCTAGCAGGCAGCATGGTGGCCCTGGCTGCTGTGTCACTCCAGTCCCTACAGAAAGAGACCAAGAGGAAATATTTTGCCTGCATTCATTTTTACCCCTAGCAAACACCAGGGAAAAACCTCTCAGAATTAAAACCACATGAGCCTTCCTTACATAGCACAGACAGATCCATAATAAAAATGAAGTCCCAAATGGTGGAGTTCAGAGACAGCTGCGATGTGAACTGCTCCTCCCCTCCCATCCCCCCAGGCCACCATTGGCAGCCCTTCTGCCTTGTCCATGGCATAGGCCCTTGCTACTCACACCTGGGCCTCCTCGGAGTGGACCCCTGGGGAGCAAGGCTGCCGGGAGCATTTCCCTGGAGGGGCCCACAGTTGGGCAGAGGGGGCTGCACCTGCAGGCCCGGGAAGCATTGCTCAGGGTGGGGGGCCGGGACCATGGCCCACAGAGGCACTGCCACCACCGTGAGGGCCAAGATGCTGTCCCCCTATCTAGAACCCGTGCACCACTGCAGTGAGTGTTGAGGGAACCTGTTCTCTCCGCTCTTAGACCTACTCAGATGAGGAAGCAGCAGACCCTTCTCGCGGCAGGGGTTTTGCTCTGTTGCCGTCTGTCTCACCCTCAGTCTCTGGAAAGTCAGACTGAGAAATCCTTTCCCAGGCCAGGCCGCTGCAGTGCACTGGATGGTTCTGAAGCTGGCCCATCGAAAGAGCCTCGAGATAGCTAAGATAGAGGCCTGGTGGCCCTGCCAGGCAGCCCAACTGCTAAGGGAGACATTTGTGCTACCCTGGGTGATAAGCAGCTTTTCCTCTCTGGCTTTTTGGGGGAGGAGTGGGCCTCCTGAGGGAGACAGGTGACCCTGGGTGCTGCCCCTGCCCTGTGTGTTCCCCTGGGTGTTCTTGGTGGTTGGTGAAGGCAGGTAGAGGGTGCTGTCTTTCACCTCCCATGTGAGGGCCACCTCCCTTCTCATGGGGTCAGCTGAGCATCAGCTCGGCCCTGCCACGTCCCCACTTGCCCTCCTCGCCTCCTGTCCGGCCCCAGGTTTCTAGCCATGCCCGAGGCATCACTGTGGCCCATTGGCAGATGAGAGGCCTGAAACCTTCCTGGCTACAGGCATCACTTTCTCCTCCCCATGGCCTGCGTTGTCATGTTACCATGAGGTTCCGAGAGGTTTGGAGTTCACAGACCTCAGACACAGCTGAGCCTGACAACCATTGGGGTGGGGCTGTGTCAGCCTCCGGAGTGGCCTGCCACCTCCTGTATCAGGGCCTGGCCCACCCGAGGTGGCTAGGGCAGGCAGGCACTGTCATTTGCTGCCATTGGCTTCTCAGATGTATTTCAGGGACTAAAGTGGGTTTAAAAAGATCTAAGATGGCCCAGTGCGGTGGCTCCTGCCTGTAATCCCAGCACTTGGGGAGGCCAAGGTGGGCGGATCACCAGAGGTCGGGAGTTCGAGACCCCGTCTCTACTAAAAATACAAAATTAGCTGGATGAGGTGGTGCATGCCTGTAATCCCAGCTACTCAGGAGGCTGAGGCAGGAGAATCAAACCTAGGAGGCAGAGGTTGCAGTGAGCCAAGATTGCACCATTGCACTCCAGCCTGAGCAACAAGAGCAAAACTGTTTCTCAAAAAAAAAAAAATCTAAGATACCCATTCTTTCTGCCTTTGCCCAGGATGGAGGCTTTGAAGACAGGTGGTCACCTGGGCATGGGGTAAGGGTGCGTGGGGGGGCCGGGCTTGGGGGCAGCCTGCTGCTATGTCCTTGCGCCCCTACCTGTTGGGCTGCCTGAATTTTGTTACCAGCCTGAACGACAGTGCCTTGGAAAGGTGGGCTCCACGCGGCAGCAGCAGGATTGTCTTCAGTACCTTAAATATGCTCCCTGTGCTTTCCCAGGGAGGATCTCTGGGAGCAGAGGGCAGTTGTAGACATGCCAGCTGAAGAGGAGGTGACCTCAGGCCCAGGGAGCCTCAGCTCCCTCTGCCCTGCACCCTAGGCACGTGGCTCCAGCAAGGGGCCCACGCAGGACAAAGGGAGCAGGCAGCAGCTGCGGAAACAGCCCTAGACAGGTGCTGGCCTCAACCCTGGCAGGGGAGGGGGAGCCCAGAGTGATGTTTCTCCTAAGGCCAAACCCCAAGGGTGGGTCATTTGAGAGGAGTTCCAGCTGTTTCTGGCCACACTGGGGTGGTGAGGAAGGAGCTGCTGCCTTTTTCCTTGGAGGGTCCCTGATTCCTGAGGATCCTCCCTGAGCCAGGCACAGGGGACCGCAGGGCTGCTGTGAGCACCCACCTTGGCTCTCCAGGCCCGTCTGTCCAGAGGCAGGGCCTGGACCTTGGGCTCCTGCCTGGACCAGGGACGGGAGAAAAGCACTGGCTGTCTTCTGAGCAGCCAGCAGGAGGTTGTGCCGGTGCCCAGAGAGCAGGTCAGACCACAGGCAACCCTGAGGCAACTGGCACCTCCTCTCTTCCCCTGCAGGGCTTGCCCCAGGGCACAAGGCTCCCCAGCCACAGCCCCCTCTTACTTGCCTTAAAACTGGAGAGAGGAATCTAGTATTTGCACTTAGCAAAATATTTAAAAACTGAAAAAAATGCATGATCTGTCACTTTGTATAAAAATAGAAAAAACAAACTTTTTCTTTACCTTCTGGTAGTAAAAATAGATAAAATAATTCCGTTTCAACTACTGTGTGTAAAAAGCCTGTATCATATGTAACTGGGACTTTTTGTAAATAAATGTTTGTGCGCTCTGCTCCCTCTGGTTTCATCTCTCCACACTGCCATCCGGCAAGTTACAGGGGCAGCTGACAGATTTGTCCAAGTGATTCGATCTAAACCAGCATCCGCACCTTCATGACTGGGTCCTGGCAGGATCAGGCCCGAAAGGCCCAGTAGTAGAATCCCCCACCACTTGCTGCGAGGGAGGAAGATCAGGTGGTCTTCCTGCTAGGCAAATCCCGCTAGGGCGGCTACCAAGGCCCAGATTGGGCACAAAGGGTCTATTTGTTTTTGGCACAGAATCCCCTTCAAGAAAAGGGCAGTCAGTTTCTTTTGCAGGCCCCTTTCCCAGTCTCTGCCCACCTAAAGGTCAGGTAAACCAGGAGAAGCCTCACCCAGCTGAGGAAGGGACAAGGTTCCAAGAACAGGAGGTGCCTGGGCTGAGAGGCCATGGTGACATGCTGCAGTGCCAGGGCCCTGCTACCCTTGCTGTTGGCACAGCCTCTTCCCCTCCAGAGTCCTTCCTGCCATGTACCAGGCCAGGCAGGAATCTGGACCCTAGATCTGAAGGGGGCCCTGGGCACAGGGGAAGCTGTGACCTCCAAATGCAAATGGACCACAGCTCGCTTTAATAAAACATGGGGTCTCCTGCCATATGCAACTTTCTATAGAACAATCACCTGTTTTTCGCATGTCTGAGAAAAAGTATACTAAAAGCTTCAAGAGAAAAGTTACATCCCCCAAAAGTTACCCATATTTCCAGCTTCTAAACAATGCGTTTTTCGTTTTTTCTGAAACGGTGTGATCTCGGCTCACTGCAACCTCTGCCTACCAGGTGATTCTCCTGCCTCAGCCTCCTGAGTAGCTGGGATTACAGGCATCTGCCACCACCCCGGGCTAATTTTTTTGTTTTTTTTTTGTTTTGTTTTGTTTTTTGAGACGGAGTCTGGCTCTGTCGGCCAGGCTGGAGTGCAGTGGCCGGATCTCAGCTCACTGCAAGCTCCGCCTCCCGGGTTTACGCCATTCTCCTGCCTCAGCCTCCCGAGTAGCTGGGACTACAGGCGCCGCCACCACGCCCGGCTAGTTTTTTGTATTTTTTTAGTAGAGACGGGGTTTCACCGTGTTAGCCAGGATGGTCTCGATCTCCTGACCTCGTGATCCGCCCGTCTCGGCCTCCCAAAGTGCTGGGATTACAGGCTTGAGCCACCGCGCCCGGCCATTTTTTTGTATTTTTAATAGACACGGGGTTTCACCATGTTGGCAAGGCTGGTCTCGAACTCCTGACCTCAGGTGATCTGAGCACCTTGGCCTCCCAAAGTGCTAGGATTACAGGCGTGAGCCACCACACCGGACCCAATTCATGTTTATTTTTAATTTGTTCATGGCATGCAGTCATTGTTCCTGTTCCTCCTCTATATTTGCAACAACAACATAAAATTTTCTGCAATTTCAGTAAATAAATAAAAGCTATGTATCTGTTCTGCTGCTATCCTTTTTCCATCCAAAGTGACCAGGGTGGTGGTATTCGTCCCACCTTCCCCAGGCGCTGGCCAACACGTTGCAACACGCCTGATCAGGACTTGGGGGCCTTTGGTTTTAAAGAAGTTAGTACCTTGCTTTTCTTGCTTTTCTCCCTTAACGGTCATGGACTGGCCTCCAGGTCTATAGCTCTGTCTGCATCCAATTTGTTCTTTTTATGTCTTCCTTTTTTTTTTTTTTTTTTTTTTTTTTTTTTGAGACAGAGTCTTGCTCTGTTGGCCAGGGTGGAGTGCAGGGGCACAATCTTGGTTCACTGCAACCTCCACCTCCCAGGTTCAAGCGATCCTCCTGCCTCAGTCTCCCGAGTAGCTGGGTTTACAGGCATGTACCACCACACCTGGCTAATTTTTTGTATCTTTAGTAGAGACGGGGTTTCACCATGTTGGCCAAGCTGGTCTCAAATTTCTGACCTTGTGATCTGCCCGCCTTGGCCTCCCAAAGTGCTGGGATTACAGGCGTGAGCCACTGCACCCGGCCAGTTTTCATATTTTTAGTAGAGACGGGATTTCACCTCGTTGGCCAGGCTGGTCTTGAACCCCTGACTTGAAGTGATCCACCCCCGCCTTGACCTCTCAAAGTGCTGGGATTATAGGCGTAAGCCACCGCACCTGGCCTACTTTTTTCTGTCTTTCTGAGACGAGATCTCACTGTCTTAGAAAAAGATCTAAGACTGCATTCCCAGGCTATAGTGCAGAGTGCAGTCATGGCTCACTGCAGCCTCAACCTCCCAGGCTCAAGCAATCACACCTCAGCCTCCCAAGTAGCTGGGACTACAGGCATGGGCCACCATGCCCAGCTAATTTTTGTATTTTTTGTAAAGGGGTCTCAATGGCCGGGCAAGGTGGCTCACTCCTGTAATCCTAGCACTTTGGGAGGCCGAGGTAGGTGGATCACCTGAGGTCAGGATTTCAAGACCAGCCTGGCCAACATGGTGAAACCCCATCTCTACTAAAATACAAAAATTATCTGAGCATGATGGCGGGTACCTGTAATCCCAGCTACTCAGGAGGTTGAGGCAGGAGAATCACTTGAACCCAGGAGACGGTTGTTTCAGTGAGGTGAGATCGCACCACTGCACTCTAGCCCGGGCAGCTAAGCAAGACTCCGTCTCAAAAAATAAAAAACAAATAAAGGGGGTTCTCACCATTTACCCAGGCTGGTCTTGAACTCTTGGGCTCAAGCAATTGGTCCACCCCAACCTCCCAAAAGTGCTTGGATTACAGGTGTGAGCCACCGGACCCAGCCTCCTTTATTTCTCCATCCTTAAAAAGTATCTTTTTTGGCTGGGCATGGTGGCTCACGCCTGCAAACCCAGTACTTTGGAGGTCAAGGCGGGTAGATAACGAGGTCGGGAGTTCAAGACCATCCTGGCCAAGATGGTGAAACCCTGTCTCTACTAAAAATACAAAATTTAGCTGGGCATGGTGGCAGGTGCCTGTAATCCCAGCTACTCAGGAGGCTGAGGCAGGGAACTGCTTGAACCCAGAAGGTGGAGGTTGCAGTGAGCCAAGATCATGCCACTGCATTCCAACCTGGGTGACAGAGTGAGACTCTGTCTCGAAAAGAAAAAAAAAAAGTAAAAGTGTCTTTAAAAATACGTTTGCCAGCCGGTCGCAGTGGCTCATGCCTATAATCCCAGCAGTTTGGGAGGCCGAGGCGGGCAGATCGCCTGAGGCCAGGAGTTTGAGACCAGCCTGACCAACATGGTATAAACCCCGTCTTTAAAAAAATATAAAAATTACCCGGGCATGGTAGCGGATGCCTGTAATCCCAGCTACTTGGGAGGCTGAGGCGGGAGAATCACTTGAACCCAAGAGGCAGAGGTTGCAGTGAGCTGAGATCACGCCATTGTACTCCAGCCTGGGCGACAGAGCGAGACTCCCTCTAAAAACAAAATATGTTTGCCAATCAAAAGTGTACAAAAAATAGAAAATGTATGTGCAAAGTAGGAAAATCTTGAAAACAAAAATATAAAGCAAAAATAGACATGCTCTGTAACCCAAAGATAACTGCTGATCACATCTCAATGTATTTCTGCATGGTGTGACCTTTTTCTGTGATATATACAGTATTTATGAAACCAGTGAACCAGACACGAAGGTTTCCTTTTTTTTTTTTTTTTTTAATTGAGATGGAGTCTCACTGTGCCACCCAGGCTGGAGTGCAGTGGTGCGATCTCGGCTCACTGCAAACTCCGCCTCCTGGGTTCAGGTTCACACTGTTCTCCTGCCTCAGCCTCCCGAGTAGCTGGGACTACAGGTGCCCGCCACCACGCCCAGCTAATATTTTGTATTTTTAGTAGAGACGGGGTTTCACCGTGTTAGCTAGGATGGTCTCGATCTCCTGACCTCATGATCCACCCACCTCAGCCGCCCAAAGTGCTGGGATTACAGGCGTGAGCCACCGCGCCCAGACGACATGAAGGTTTTCATTCTGTTTTTCTTTTCCTTTCTGGAGCATTTACAAGACAGGAGCAAGTGCTTCTGAAAGAGGCTGTTTAATTAGCTCTTTGCCTTTGAGAACCTCTCACAGCAGGTTCCATCTGCCTTCTCTTTGAATTTCTTGCAGTCATCTAGGCTGGTGTGAAGCTGACGCAGGCCAGGCCTCCAGTCCTGTTCTCAGGACCCCTGGGGGGGACGTGGTCACTTCTACAGTCCCCGGCTGTGTGTGCCTCTTGGTCAGGATGAAGTCTGATCATCAGTTCCACTCGTCGCCTCCTGTCCCTTCATCCACACATATGTCTGGCGGAGATGGCCCAGGACTGACTTCTGGTTTTCTTCTCCTCAGGAGTTAAACCCGCAGGAGAGGGACTTGGGTGAGCACCGGCTTCTGGGTCAGACCCCATGCTCCCCATCTTGCTGGGTGTCACCCGAGGGGGGGTGGCGAGAGCTCTGGCAGCGGCATGGCACGCCTGGGCCTGGCGTTGGCCGTGAAGTGGGAATCGCCGCAGCATCTTCTTCCTCGGGCTGTGAGAATTGGCGGGGGGAGACAGGAAAAGTGCTTGGCCAAGGATGGCAGGGAGGGCACAGCGGCCGTGATGGTGGTGGTTGTGCCATCCCACAGAGCTGTGCTGTCTCTTCCCACGTTTTCAGTGACTCCTTGGGGATAAAAGCCTAATCCTTTAACCAGACCAACCTCTCAGGGTCATCTGAGACTGTCAACTCCACCTGGGACCCCGGGGAGCACCTAGTCCACACCTGCACCTGGCAGGTGCCTGTGTGCCGGGCTGCTCACCTGTGCACGTGCCCTGAGCACACCTGGGTGCGGACCTGGATGGCACTGCTTAGCTGGGCAGTCCCAGGGCACTCGGCCCCTAGTAGGTGCCACAGAGAAACCAGCACCAGGTGGCAGGGAACAGGCTGAGTCAGTGGAGGGGACCCACTGGGGTGGCCCAGGAGGCTGGGAAGGCTTCCAGGAGAATCCCCGCCTGCCTCTTATCCTCACTGCCTGACCCTTGTCCAAGTACAGACCCCAGGGCCAGGGGTGCTGACTGGCCAGTTCCAGGTGTTCCTGAGAACCAGATCTTCAGTCAGCTCCTGGGGACGCAGTCACGCTTTGACCTTGGCGGAGACTTCCGCAAGGGCAGGAGTCCTGGAGGACGCTGCCAAGTGGCCTCTGGGTGAGAGGGGACAGTTGGGGGTACATCTAAGAGAGGCTGAGAAGACAGTCCAAGGAGACTGGGCGCCAATGGGTGTCCACGAAGAGGGGGAGTCCACAGGGATGGCCAGGCCCTGTCCTGGGAGCTGAAGGAAGCGGTCCCAGGGGCACCTCGGGGCAGGGGTGGGGAGGCCGTGGCATCACAGGGTGGGGCTCAGCACAGCCACCCCAGGCAGTGAAGCCCGAAGGCCTAGGAATGGCAGCAGGGAGCATCAGGGAACCGGTCGGACACAGGGCCGAGCAGGCCAGGCCCCAAGGAGCACCTGCTTTTCTGGACAGGCAGAAGGTGGCCTGTGTTCCAGGACACGAAGATGCATGAGGAGGAGGCGGCCAGCTGGCAGCAAGGAGGAGAGCCAGGGCACTGAGCACCGGGAGGCAGCCCTTCCTCCCACAAGTTCTCAGACCGCCGATGCCCTCTGACCTGGCAGTAGTGCCCACACCCCGCCAGGCCCCATCTCCTCCCCTCCTCACAGCCCCGCTTCTCCAGGGCCCAGCCCTGATATCTCTTTCCCAGGCCTTCTAGGAGCTGAGCTGTCTGCCCTCCTATCCCCCCATCAGATCTGCCCTGTATGTTCCCCTAGGTCCCGATTCTCAGCCATCTCAGTCATCTATGGCTGCATAAAACCACACCCCAAGGCCAGCACAGTGGCTCACGCCTGTATTCCCAGCACTTTGGGAGACCAAAGCAGGAGGAACGCTTGAGCCCAGGAGTTACAGATCAGCCTGGGCAACCTAGCAAGGTCCTGTCTCTACCAAAACAAAAAAACAAGCGGGGCATGGTGGTATGCACCTGTAGTCCTTGCAGCTACTCGGGAGGCTGAGACGCAAGGATCTCCTGAGCCTGGGAGGTCAAGGCTGCAGTGAGTTATGATTGCACCAGTAGACTCTAGCCTGGGTGACAGAGCAAGACCCTGTCTCAAAAAAATAAACCACAGCTCAGCCCACTACTCACAACATCCCTGAGTTGCTATTTTTCACAAGGCTTCCCTTTGCTGAGGCTCAGCCAGGCAGCTGTGCCATATCTGAGGACCCCGGCGTGGCTGCGGTCAGCTGCCAACTGGGGTTTGACCGAGACCACAATCCCTGCCCATGGGCTCTCAGCCCTCAGCGGTCTGGCCCCAGCTTCTCTCCATCACGGCAGTGGCCTTCCAAGAGGCCAGGCATGGACACAGCCCGGGCTGCCAAGGGTCAGCCCCGAGCGCCTCTCCCTCCACATGGTAGCAGCCAAAGCAAACCACAGGCCCGCACAGCGCCAGGCGAGAGATGAAGACAAGCTACCAACCCAGCCTGCTCCAAACACCAAGCTCTACTGCGACCCACGTGTGCAGCCACAGCCCCGTAGGGGTGAGGGGATACTCGAGCCCAGGACGTCTCAGCAGGCAGACAGCTGAGGTGAGACATTCTCAGCTCTGAGCTGAGTTCTCTTCTTGCTGAGAACTCTCCTGTCTCTGAATGTGGCTCGCTCTCTCTCTCTCTCCCTCTCTCACCCTCTCTCCCTCTCTCTCTCTCTCTCTCTCACCCTCTCTCCCTCTCTCCCTCACTCTCTCTCTCTCTCTCCCCATCCTCACTTTATTTCTGGAAAGCTGTGGTAAGAAAATGAGCAGGGCCAGGCGCGGTGGCTCATGCCTGTAATCCCAGCACTTTGGGAGGCCAAGGCGGGCAGAGCACAAGATCAGGAGTTTGAGACCAGCCTGGCCAACATGGTGAAACCTCATCTCTACTAAAACTACAAAAATCAGCCGGGCGTGGTGGTGGGCGCCTGTAATGCCAGCTACTCAGGAGGCTGAGGCAGGAGAATTGCTTAAACTCGGGAGGAGGTGGTTGCAGTGAGCCGAGATCACGCCACTGCACTCCAGCCTGGGCAACAGAGCAAGACTCTGTCTTGAAAAAAAAAAAAAAAAAAAAAAAAAAGGTGGCAGGGGAGAAAAAAGAAGCGAGCAGAGCCTAGGATGAGCCTCTGAGGCGTGCTCCCGGCGGGGTTCCCTGGCCACCATAGGCACAGTTCTTTTTTTTTTTTTTTTTTTTGAGACGGAGTCTCACTCTGTCGCCCAGGCTGGGGTGCAGTGGCCGGATCTCAGCTCACCTCCCGGGTTTACGCCATTCTCCTGCCTCAGGCTCCCGAGTAGCTGGGTCTACAGGCGCCGCCACCTCACCCGGCTAGTTTTTTGTATTTTTTAGTAGAGACGGGGTTTCACCATGTTAGCCAGGATGGTCTCGATCTCCTGACCTCGTGATCCGCCCGTCTCGGCCTCCCAAAGTGCTGGGATTACAGGCTTGAGCCACCGCGCCCGGCCAATAGGCACAGTTCTTAGTGTAACTTTCACCTTCCCAGAGCCCCAGTGAGGACGCACAGGGGTGTAAGGTCAGAAAGGGCCGGTGCTTCGGAAACCTGCTCACCCGAAGGACGGGCACTGGGGGGCCTGAGCTGAAGCCCCCCAGCCCAGGCACCCTAAGACTGGTGCCTAAGGGATATCTCAGTCTACCCTCAGTCACTGCCCTGGGATGGCCTTAGGCCCAAGCAGGGCTTTGAAGCCGCGCCCTCAGAGGATCGGGTAGAGCCTGGAACTAAGTCCAGGAGGCTCCGTAGTGGGTAGCAAGTCATGTCTGGGACTCCGCAGCCCGCCCAGCCTCAGAACAGGGGACACTGGCACATCCCACAGACAACTGACTCTTCCTTTCCGATGGGGAGGACAAGGATGAGGACTGCCAGAGCTGGAGGGGGCAGCAGGAAGCACCAGGCGCTCAGTGCCCCCGCAACCCACCGGTTCTGTCACATCTGGCTCTGAGGCGTGCGCAGTCCCTCGGCCTCTTTTCCTCATTGGAGGGACTGACCGTCTTGGGTTAATTCCCTGCTTGTGGCATATTTCCCAGAGTGCCTGACTCCGGGAAAGACGGGAAGCCCATTTGACTCTGTGCTGCAGTCTCCAGCCACAGTTCAGAGTCTGGGATGCTCTGGAAATGTTTGTTCCAGAAGAAATGTGAGAAATAAACATGAAGGTATCCGTCAGGGTCGGGCATGGTGACTCACACCTGTAATCCCAGCGTTTTGGGAGGCTGAGGTAGGAAGATCTCTGAGCCCAGAAGGTGGTAGAGAACAGCCTGGGCAACGTATCGAGACCCTGTCTACACAAAAAAATTAAAAATTAGCCAGGTGTTGTGACATGCACCTGTAGTCCCCGTTACTCCAGGGACTGAGGCAGGAGGATCACTTGAGCCGAGGAGTTTGAGGTTTCAGTGAGCCAAGATTGAGACTGTCCCATTGTACTGCAGCCTGGGGGACAGAGCAAGACCCCATGTCCAAAAACAAACAAAGCTTTTGTTTTGAGACACAGTTTCAGTCTGTTACCCACACTGGAGTGCAGTGGCTCGATCTTGGCTCACTGAAACCTCTGCCTCCCCGGTTCAAGGGATTTTCCTGCTTCAGCCTCCCAAGTAGCTGGGATTACAGGCGCCTGCCACCGTGCCTGGCTAATTTTTTGTATTTTTAGTAGAGACAGGGTTTCACCATGTTAGCCAGGCTGATCTCAAACTCCTGGCCTCAAGTGATCCGCCTCAGCCTCCCAAAGTGTTGGGATTACAGGCGTGAGCCAGCGTGCCCAGCCAAATAATTTATTAAAAATATATTTTCTTAGCGTTGCTTTCCTTAGAAGTCTGAAAAAAAAAAAAGGGCCAGGTGCGGTGGCTCATGCCTGTAATCCCAGCACTTTGGGAGGCTGAGGCGGGAGGATCAAGAGGTCAGGAGATCAAGACTATCCTGGATAACACAGTGAAACCCCGTCTCTAGTAAAAATATATATATATATATATATATATATATTGGCCGGGCGTGGTGGCAGGCGCCTATAGTCCCAGCTACTCGGGAGGCTGAGGAAGGAGAATGGTGTGAACCTGGGAGGCAGAGCTTGCAGTGAGCCAAGATCGCGCCACTGCACTCCAGCCTGGGCAACACAGCAAGAC